>NC_140412.1:33942500-35392500 GCF_965140295.1 Lepidochelys olivacea
GCAGCTTTCAGTGGCCATGGTTCGCTGTTCCCAGCCAATGGGAGCTGTGAGAAATGGCGTGGGCTGCCGGGACGCCCTGGGAACGGCGAACCACGGCCACTGGGAGCTGCTGGCGGCTAGGCAAATGTAAACAAATTGTCTCACGGCCCACCAGCGGATTACCCTGATGGGCTGTGTGCCGCCCACGGGCTGCAGGTTGTCCACCACTGGTATAAAGTGACTGTAGCTTGATATTTAATGTTTTCATTGCCAGCTTATTGAGGGCAAGATTGTCACTTGGTTTGTTTGTCCGCTTAGGAGAGTAATCGGGAGTATGGCACCTCCTTACGCTCCTGTGTGGGCTTCCTTCACCATAGGTAACAGTAGCAGGTGAGGGATAGCTCCTCTGTAGGGCAGTGGCTCTTCCTCCTGGCCAGGTGATTGCGGTGGACAGAAAGGGAAGGAAAATGTGCAGAGCCTTGACTTTGCCCCTACCTTCAGCAACCCAGTCAAAGCAACTGGGCTGACACAGAGGGAAGCCACAATCTATGTCTGGCAAAGGGCTGGTTTAGATTATTTCCTCCCTGGAGCAAGGGGAGAATATAGTGAGATTGTGACTTAGTCACAGTTCCTACCTCTGATTTGCTTCTGGGCAGTGTAGCTAGGGTGACCAGACAGCAAGTGTGAAAAATCAGGACAGGGGTGGGGGATAATAGGAGCCTATATAAGAAAAAGACCCAAAAATCAGGACTGCTCCCTATAAAATCAGGACATCTGATCACCCTAAATGTAGCTTCTCACTGCCTCTTGCACTGGGCAGGTGGCAATCGATTTAGCCCTAAGTGTAGTATGGGTGAGTTGACAGTCTGTTGCACTAGGCAGTTAACCTCCATTTCCAGGAATTTCTGTTTGTAAAACAAACATGTTACAGGAGGGGTTTTTTTACAAATGAATATTGATATTGTCCTTATGTTTTTGACACTGAGAGTTTAGTATGAAAGATACTTAAATGCCCACTGTCTCCACGTTTCCATCATGTCAACATGTTTTAATACCTCCAGAAATAGAGATAAATGTAGCAAGGGTGATTGCGGTGCTAGGTGAGTAAAGAATAGGAAACAACATACTTGCCAGCACGTTGGAAGTAGAATGTACAGCTCCTATTCAGACAGATCTTTATAATGTATCTTGAAGGATTTGACAGTGCCAGTCATGGTTTTGTTTTGGTCGGGGGAAAAACATTAAATGTCAATTTCTGATAAACACAGATTGTGATTGGGCATAGGGGTCTGTGTTCAGGCTTTGGCAGAGAAAAGGTGAATAAGCCCCACCTGAATACATTAATGACCACAACTGATATGCCCTAGGCACAGGTGTTGTCCAAGTAACTATCCATGGGGGATGTGTGACTGTGTAGAAGTGTGGGAATATTGCACCTAGGAGGAATGTTCTTCGAAGAATCTGGGCAAGTTGCTCACGTGAACCTATCTTTTCATATGGAGGAGAGGAAACACTTGCTAGAAAAGCTCTCTTTTGAGGCACTTTGGATGCACATGGCTATTCTTCTGGTTAATTTTACTTAGGAACCAAGATAAAAGAAGCAATGTAGAACCCTTAGTTTAAAACTTGTTGTAGGAATCAATTTTTGAACAGGCTCTAAAAAGTTCAGTTACAGAAGACAGATGGATTTCATCCCTCTTGGGTAATGGTCCCACACCCAACCGTGACTCACAATATCTGTTACATTGTCTTAATTTCTTGTTGGTTTTTGTAGTTATTTGCACATTGAACTGATTCTTATTTTCTGTATGATATAAACCAATTTAAAATAAAATACACAATATTCACCGCAGGATGGGCCTGACAAGTTAAATTGCAATGGAAGTGCAAGTTTTGAGAAACCTGAATTAGGACACTTGCAAAAATGTGTTGCCAGTACTTGGTCTTGTTAGAACTTATTACCCAATGGGCCTACCTCTGACAGACTCAATTTTATTAATTTTTCATGTTGGTTTGCTCAGTTCACCTCATCTGCCAGGACTGCTCAGGGTTTGTTCAGATGAATGTACACAGTCAAAGGCAAAAAATTATCTTACAATATATGTTGTGATGTGAAAAGCCAGAATAACAGGGACTAATGCTTACAGTTCTATTATTTTTGCAATAAAGTACAGCAATATTTTAAAATCTTTTTCTGTCATCCTCAGTATTTTCAAGATACATAGAGGATATTTACTTGTGTAAAAGTTAGTGCAGTTATACTCTGAAAAGCGACTATGTGGGGAAAAATGGCATTGTGGGGGAGAGTGTCCATATTTATTGTTTTTCAGTGCTGCCTGCATCCGATTTGCTTCCTATACAAGTAACTAATTGTTCTTCTAACAGCCAGCCATGCAAATTCAGCCTAGGATCTGAAAATCAAACTGGGTTCTTTCTGGCTCATGTGTCCATAATAAAATTCTGCACCAAGGAACATGCTTAATAATACTATGGAGATGTGTGAACCCCGCAGGAATCCAACTCCCTCTATTGGAGGCTGGATTTGAAGGGCTAACAGGAGTGAAACAGTGAAACATTTGTCAGGAAAAGAAGCAGATAAGAGACATAATAATGCAGAGGGAGCAGATTCATTGAATGAGATTTACATTAAGTTCCCAAACATAATTGCACTTTAAAATTGAAACAATGAAAACTTACTTTTCCCATAGTAATTTATTTTAATAACCAGAAATGTAGTTTTATGCAAGTGGAGAGAATGTCTCCTGGCAAATGACTTCTGGAGAATGCCCTCTTGACAACAAGGAATAGGGAAGTATATGCTGATAAATTGTACACATACATATACACACACACACTTTTTTGTTTGTTGTGTTTTCTAGAGTCTTTATCTTTGAACCCCAGTCTTATTGTATTTCACTTTTTCCTCTTCCCAGTTCCACTCCTTTGTGATGGAGTTACAGCACATTATTTCATGTATAGATTGCACTTTCTATATGGAATAAGGGTGGTCCCATTTGAACCATCTGGTCTGGGAGTAACATTTTTAAAATTGCCTGCCACTTAGGAGCTTCTGACTCATTTTGAAAATGGGACACTCCTTGTTCATTTAGGCGCAGATGCACCTTTAAGGCATTTAGGTGTTTAACTCCCATTGATTACCTTAGAGGATCTGGACCTTAGGCACTTTTGAAAATCCTACATATTGTTTTTGTTCATTATCTCTTGAGTATGAAAGTAGATGTATTGCACAATTAACTTTTCTATTGCAACTCATGACAAACAATGTTTGCTATAAACTTCTATTTAGATTCTTAAATCATACCTATCACGCTGGTATCTTAGTGCTAGCGACTTGAGTACCTCTGATTTATTTTCCTTAAAAATTTGTTTTAAAACTCTTATGCACTGGACTTTTGACAATTCCCTGCTTGTTAGAAGACAAAAAGAAATACTTTGAAAGGGTCAAAAGTTAATGTAGTTCATGTTGTTTCATGTATAAAATAGAGTTGTTAGTCACCTGGTAAAAGGCCTCAGACACTGGGTAAGTTGTACTGAAGAAGGGAAAGAGTAAACCCATGCCAAAACATAAGAGAGGGAAGGATAAAGGGTAGTTTTGGTTAGGCTGCAAGTAAGGAGAAAACAAATTTGAAAATGAAACATTAGTACTCTAGTATACCAGCATAAAAGGGATTACAACACCAAAACAATATCAGAATCAGAAAACCCTTGGGTGCCCGTCACTCTCCAGAAGTCTCCTTCTAGTCACATCATTAGTAAATATCAGAGCGAGGGTTCACACACTCTATAAGATCTTGTTACAGATCATAAATCAATGTATTCTGAGCCTATCAGTGTCAATGTTACAAAATGGAACTAAAAGGCTTTTTAAACATAATATGATCTGACTTAAGATAAACATAGAAAGGCATAGAAAGAAGGTTCATCTAGAGGCAAATGCAACAGGGCAAATGCATCCTATTTTCATGAATCTACTTTCATGCATTAAGATGAAGGCAACCAATAAAGCATCTATTCATGTGGAACAACAGGCATATTCTGCTCATGAAACCACATGGCATGGCTTCAATTTAAGTAATAATATTAAGGAAAAAATAGCACAGTAAAAATCAACATGTCATAAAAATCAACATAGCTACATAAATGAAAAACAAACTTGGGAGAATCCTCTTCCAGTTGTGTGCTGAAGGCTGGCCTGCATCTAGATATGACCAGTGTTGTTTGAAATCTGTAGCGGGGAGCTGGAAAGAAGCGGGTTGGTGAAGGACGTACAGAGGGAGAAAGACTTAGTTTTAAATGCAGTCTGTGAATGTAACAAGTGGCACTTTTCAATACCAAGTGCACCTCCTCTGCAATGCACTTTCTCTGCCTATAAATTGGGTTGGTGATATTTATGCAGTTTAAATATTTAATGGATAAACTGAAGCTCAGAGAGGACAAGCAATGTGCTCAAGGCAACATAGCAAGGGTTACACTGGTACGGCTACACTGCAGCTGGGAGCGATCCACCCAGCTTGGGTACACAGACCAGTGCTAGCTTCATTTGAATTGGCATGCTAAAAATAGCAATGTGGACATTGTGGCATTGATCAGTGGCTCAGGTTAGCCACCCAAGTTCAAGCCTGCCTAGCACGCTTGGTCTGAGCACAGGTGGTTAGCCTGGGCTAGTGCCGGTGCTGCAATGTCCCCACTGCTATTTTTAGCACACTAGCTTAAAAACAAATTTTCCAGTCGGGTCAAAACATTGGGTGTCCAACTTGACATCCCTAGCGCTTGATTTTTTTGGATGTGCTGATCTCCTAAAGCTGTGACTGAAATCAATGGGAGCTGCTGACTATTAGCATCTCTAAATATCAAGCCCCATGCAATTCAAGTTGGGCATGTAAAATTAGTAAACCCTTGAAAATATTGGTCTTGACCTTTGTCTTTCAGTTGGCCCATCTTCAAATGGGGATGATAGTGAGAACACTGAACAATTTCAGGGGGAAGTTTTTAATGTCTGTCAGTGTCAATAAACGTTAGGTGCCGTTTTCAGCTTGGGGAATAGCTAGCAAGTAGAAGAATCCTGTGTGAGCCAGAGTTTGGGTCCCTTGGATGGAATTATATGGAATGAAGGGAAGCCAGTGACTGTAGAATAGAATCTTCTTTCTCCTTTCCATGCTATCTTATTCATGGAGCAGAACTCTTCTAAAAGTTGTTATGGTCTCTTACCAATTATTTTGTTGGCAATCAATGATGGGGAGGAAAATGTTCAAAGTAAAAATGAGTCTGTTTGCCTAGAGACAATAGTGACTAAAAGATCATGATGAATGGGGAGGAAACAAAATAAATGATAATTTTTAAATACACATGGAAATAATACAGAATTTCAGTCCCTTTGGGGAGTTTTAATAGAAGAAGATACTTTATTATAAAATAGAGATGTTGGGAAAATAATGGCAGCAGTCCAAGAGAATGCATTTGAAAATGTGTTGAAAGATAAGATTCAGCAGAGGCATTGCTTAAATCACTGGAAGCTTTGGTATATTTGATCCAATTTGAATGTTCAATGTATATTTCACATCCCTATTGCATATAGTAAGTTTGTAGTGCACTTAAAGGTGAAACAGAGTAGAGTTAAATAGACAGTGGAACACTTGTTTCCATCCAATGGTGAATGAGATTATGTTCTGGTTGAAACATAAAGAAAAACATTGTTCTCGAAGCAAATGGTAAAGCTGATTTATTTTTTTAAACAAATAGTTTATTTACAGAAAAAAAGGACACCCCTGGAAACCATTTATAATCTTTAGCCCATTTACCTGCGTTATGGCAGACCCAGGTTTGCATCCTACTGTACAGCAGGGACTTGAACTCAGATCTTCCCTTTTCTAAGTGAGTTCCTAGCCACCAAGCTACAGGCTATTTTGGGATAAGGTGTTCTCTGTCTTCTCCTATGGAAGCTGATCTACTTTGAATAAATATTTGAATTTTCTTGGGCCAGAGAGTAAGAATATGACTCTAGAGCCTGATGATTAAGGCACTTACCTGGGAGGTAAGAGATGTGGATTACAATCTTTCTTTTGAATCATGCAGAGAAAAGATCTGGATCCACATCTCTTAACTCCTAGGTGCGTGCCTTAATCATCAGGCTCTATAGTAATTCTCTCTCTATCTCTCTTTGGCCCAAGAAATATGATTCAGTCACTAGAAGGGGAAAGACTGTCTTTACTGAGACCTGAAGAAGAGCTCTGTATAAGCCCTAAAGCTTGTCTCTCTCCCCAACAGAAGTTGGTCCAGTAAAAGATATTGCCTCACTCACCTTGTTTCTCTGTATGTCTGATCGGCATTTTTGCAAGTCGTACTCTTCTCAACGTTCAAGACTTAGTTTGAAGTACTTTGACGTAAAAACAAAATAAATCAAGAATTATTGGACAGTGTACACCCAGGAAGAGCACAGATTATCTGAAGTTTCTCTTCCTCTTCTAGTAAAGAAATTTTAGAAGCCATTAAAAATACACTCTTCTTCTCCCATGCTTCTTTGTTCAACACCCATATCTACATTCTCACACATTCTATGAATCACTCCACATCCATCTTAATAGAGTCAAACTTCACTCTCATGCCTTTCAGCACCATGCATACTCTACATATTCCTGTAGGTCATCAACTTTCCTAACTATCTTAGAACTTAAAACCCTTAGCTCAACTGCATTTAATTGTACAACAGCACTAAAAGCCCCAGCCAGTCATAATTAATTACTTTGCTTCTTTTTCATTTGAAATCAGTGAAGAAATTATGCCAGACTCCCACCATATTTTAAACAATGTGATGATACTTGGTTCGATCCAGAGCAACATCCTGGCAAAGGGGACTTTTTTGGCCCCTTCTGCAATACCCCTAAATCAACAGCAATATTAAATATACCATTGTATCAGGATTTTTAAATCTCTGATGTAATCTGGCATTCTACTGATTGTACTATGTTACTGAGATACAAGTGATAGCTACCTATGGAGGGATATGGACAGAGTGCTAGAGAGAGAATGTAAATTAGTTTGAGAAAAGCAGAAAAAAATGGTGCAAGTGTATTCATTTTCATTTGTGATGTCATTACAATGTGATTACTAGTTCATATGATTATTTGTAAATGTAGTTCCACTCGCTAAGTTACAGGAGGAAACTCATCCAAAGGCAGATACAGACTCTGCTTACTAGAGAGGATGCAGTATTGCCAGACAGGCATGTTTTCAGAGGAGAGCAAGTCCCATTTAAAACAAATATCAGGTGCACAGGCACCAGCCTGATCCCAAGATACCTCCATTATTTGCAATAAAAATAAAGTTTATAGGTCCAGAACAATCTTGTCTTTCTATTTTATGAAAGAAGCAGCTATCTGGTTGTTAACACCTTCCGTGAGTTGTTTGGGCCACCCAGATGAAATGGCCACAAATCAAAATGGAACTCACATTATGCTGTTAAACACTCCCAGAAGATAAGAGTAACAGGCCTGTTACATCAATTATCTCTCCAGTAACAGACAGCAGTAGGGATTCACAATATCATGTTCCTCTGGCAGTTAGTGGCTGTCGAGCTAAAATAGAACTGGTAGCGGGGCAAAGTGTGTTGAAATTTTAGAATAATACAGGAATCTGCCTGCATACTGTACATATAAAACAAAGCAAATATGATTCAATAATGTGTATGTAAACACACTAGAATATACACCCATAAATACACATGTATTACAACACTAAGGATGCTTCAGAGTTGGTTTGTCAGGATGGACTGCAATCTCCATTATCTTGCTTTGCCTCTGCCCAGTATCATGGCATGGCATATTCACTTAGCCAGCCTTGGGGTTATATATCTATTACAGGCGGGCAGGCAAAACTGCTGAATCATTTTCTGTGACGTTTTTCACAATCTGTTACCCCTCAACTTTGCAGTCTCAGTGTTGGGGTTTATAAAATAGAAAGGCCTTGACACTTTTCCCAGTGGATCATATGAATACTAAAAAAAGCTCCTTTTGTTTGAAATGCTATAAGTTAAATTCAGATAATTATATTCACCAGAGATGAAATCCAAAAATGTACAGATTGGAGATGTCCAGAGTCACATACAAGTACAGCAACATTCCTCTCCCATCCTCACATTTGGCCACAGCTTGTCCTTGAGCTGCTTCTCCTGACTTTCCAAAGATGCTGCACAGTTTTCTGAGAAGAAAAAATAAACAGACGCGCAATCCTGTCCTTTGTCACTCTGACTGCCATAGCTTCCTCTCGCAACTAGAGCATGGCAAATAACAGATTTTTCAGTTCACTGGCAGTTAAAAATTTTTTGCTTTGGGTTAAAGAAATCAACTCAAAACAGATTGGACGAGGACTGCTTCCTTTATAACTTTTAGCCCAGTAGTTAAGGCACTCATTTGGGCTGTGGAAGAGGTTTGCATTTGGATCTCCAAAATTGCAGGAGAATGCCCTAGTCACCGGACTATGGGATATGCTGATGCCCAATGGGGCTCTCTCTATCTCTCCTGTTCAAGTTGTTTTACCTTGTATAAATGATAAAATGGTCAGCGGAGGAGGACGGACTTAAACTGTGGTCTCCCACCACCCTAACAACCAAGCTGTAAATTCATTCTCTCTCATCAATTGTGGCAATATGTAATCATCCATAATGACAACAAATAGTCCTTGTCGTCCTCCTCCTCCTTCCTCACTTCTGAGACCCTAAAATATTTTTTGTTTTGTCAATTTTGTGGATAGTTTGGGGTCAACCCAAACTGCATTTTTCAGTGAATAAAGACAGGTTTCAGAGTAGCAGCCGTGTTAGTCTGTATTCGCAAAAAGAAAAGGAGGACTTGTGGCACCTTAGAGACTAACCAATTTATTAGAGCATAAGCTTTCGTGAGCTACAGCTCACTTCCTCAGATGCATATCGTGGAAGCCTGCTGCAGTTTCCACGATATGCATCTGATGAAGTGAGCTGTAGCTCACGAAAGCTTATGCTCTAATAAATTGGTTAGTCTCTAAGGTGCCACAAGTCCTCCTTTTCTTTCAGTGAATAAACTGTCTCCAAAACGTCACTATTTACTAGATGCCAGGGGTTTATTACCAGCATTTGGCTACTCCAGCATTGAGTATAGGGGTTAGCAATGGGTTCAGACTGCAGTGGTACTTGCTACCATTCTCAATAGTGTCAAAGGCTTGGTTGGGTATTGGGCATAGTGTCCTAGGACTCCTCTGGGCAATGTATGTAGTACTGTTGCTTTGCCTCTTCCTCAGGAGCATTTACTCTAATATACCACACTAGATTAAAGGAGCATCCTCTCCCCTGCCGCTCTTCCGTGCCATACCATTTTCAATCACGTACAGCCCAAAGCTTGTGCTTTAGGTACGTGCTGAGAGCTGAAGCAATCTGTGTTTTGATATCAACGTAGCCATTGCGTGACACAGTGAACGAGTGGCACATTTTGAATTACTTCTGAAGGAGGAAAAAGAAACCTATGCCCAGGAATTCTGCTTTGGACTTTTGTACATGCTGTGTATTTGGTCGTGCTGCTGATACGATCATTGGATGCGTTTGAGAGGTAGCCAGAGGAGACAGCTGGAACTGCCACGCTACTTGCTGTGGTCTCTGTTCTTCGAGCTGTAACTTCGGTGCCTATCGAATGCTGTGTCCATGAGAAATAACAAACCTTTCATAGATTCACAGATTCTAAGGCCAGAAGGGACCATTGTGATCATCTAGTCTGATCTCCTGTATAACACAGGCCATAGAACTTCCCCAAAATAAATCCTAGAGCACATTTGTTAGAACGACACCCAATCTTGGTGTGAAAAATTAGTCATGGAGAATCCATCATGACCCTTGGTAAATTGTTCCAATGACTAATTACTCTCACAGTTAAAAAATTAGGCCTTATTTCCAGTCTGAATTTGTCTAACTTCAATTTCCAGCCATTTGATCATGTTATACCTTTCTCTGCTGGATTGACGAGCCCATTGTTAAACATTTGTTCTCCATGTAGGTACTTGTAGACTTAATCAAGACACCACTTAACCTTCTCTTTGGTAAGCTAAAAATATTGAGCTCCTTGAGTCTATCAGTCTAAGGCATGTTTTCTAAACTTTTAATCATTCTTGTGACTCTTCTCTGAACTCTCTCCAATTTGAAACATACCAGTAACAAATTATGAACTCGTCACATTCCAACAGCCTATGAGGAGTAATAAATACTTTCCCCCTCCCTTCACTGAACTCATCTCAATCACTCAAGATATTTGGTGATTTTTCTTGAAGCCCCAGTTCCTGGAATCTTGTAATTACATGAGAATTTCAGCTTTCATTTAGGGGAAAAATAAGTTTCTAGCCCTCATGGTTGCAAAGAGAGCTTGAAAATGTGACCCAAATGTAACTTAATGGTCCAGAAACCAGAAGGCAAATAAAACAAACCCCAAATAAATCTTTTTAAAATCTTATTATTTTAAAATCAATTTAACAATGTCCTTGACTCATGATTTATGAATGTTTGAACTTGGTAAATATTCCTGAAGTGACCCTCAAAATACCAATTCACAGCAATATTGCATTCTTTATCGGCTCATCTGCAAGATCTACTGCTCAATTTGTGATTCTGTATTGTAATCCTAAGTAGCCTGCTTCTACTTTTGTATATATTAATAGGATGGGAAACACTGTGTGTACTTTCATCAAAAGCAAATATTTTAGTGCTAAATTATTTTAATCATGCTGAAGAACAAAATAATCAGACACTGACATTGCTTGATATTCTTTGAAACATATTGCAGTCTTCACAACTGCAATGAAAATGTTCCAGACATTAAGGATGTAATGTCACCATCTCACTAGCACTGAATTATTCTTTGCCAAATTATGACCGTGGCTATCAAAATGACAGGTTTGGGCAGCCCCTGAGGCCTCATTCACACTCTTTCTAATTGGCAGGCTCCCCTTTGTGCTCCTATGTAGCACTGGTAACATTTCTTTTAAAAAAAAAAAAAAGAAGACAACTTGACACTGTAAATTTGGCTTGGAGCCTGCTACAGTAGGATTTCTTTGCATCCTTCCTCACTTGTCAGCATGGTTCTTACCCTCCAAATTCCAAATCTCAACAATGTACGTAGCCTCATAAATCACACGTCAGTGTTTCAAGTCTTGGTAATTATACTTGTATATAAAGCACAAGCTCTTATAGGCTGTATTACATAAAAGATAGCAGCATAATTTTTCATGAAAAATAACCATATAAACTTCCTATCAGTGTTTCTGGTCTGCATAACACTAGACAGCCGTGTGACTCTCCACTTTCAATGTGATTTTGAAGGCAGGCTCTGGAAAGCTGATAACATATTTCATGACCTTTGTGACTGGAAGCAGTTTCCCTGATTGAAGACATATAAGTTCAGCTAACTTTGAGTGTGTTGTAAATATTTATCTGGCAGTATGACATGTAAAGTTGTTCAGAAATTACAAAGTACATTCCTGTCTTTCATGTATTACTACCTAATTTTTTTCAATACTCTTATGGGTGATATTATGTAAAGTACCTTTTATAAGTGATTTATCATTGCTTGTTGAAGTTCTCACACTCAGTTGTAAGGTAGGTTTCTTAAGATAGTAGTTCTGGAGTTGTCACTTTCCTATCTTCAAAAAATAAAAAGAATTAAGACTGCTTCAAAAGTGTCACAAGAAATCTACTTAGCACTGAGGAAAAAATCACTGGTGCATTTAGTTTTAAGTATGGTTTTTGTAGCACTTTATTCCACAGTGATGCTCTAGCTGCTTTCCATTCCTGGGCAAATCAGAAGGTTTGAGGAGTTCCGTTATCATTGGCTCCTTTGCCTGTCAAATAATTTGTAAGTAAGCAACTCTCTTGGGGCAGCATTCTCCCCCCAACGGATTTTCAGAAAAAGCAGTTTTTTCAACTTTAGATCTTTTTTTCCCCATTCAGGTTTTTACTTATTTTTTTAAAGTAAATTGGGTACTACTGAAAGGTGTTGGGTTGACAGACTTAAAGTCTAAAGTTTGGCAGAAAGCTTCCATGCTAATGTCTGCAACTTGATTTGGAAGGACTACTTTCAAGCAGAGAGGGTACTTCACTCTGAGTCTGCTCAGTGCCACACCTCTGAACCTGTTCATAGGTACCATTTGCAAGCAATTTGTGTGATGTGGACAAGTATCCTCTAGGAACTGGGCTGACACCTCAACTCATCTCATATGGACAAATTTCACGGCTAATCATATTAGCAGAATCATGTAGTTGACTGGCTAATCCTAGAAATTCCGCGTCTCCTCAGGTACCTAAATCCCCAACAGTCCCCGATGTAGCTGCATAACTCTCCATTCTTGCCACTGACAACTGTTGGGATGCAGTTATTGGTTGTCAATCCACATTTCTGAGACATACTGAAAATGTGGGGGTGTCGTCACATTGAATATCAGAAAAAATAGCGCAACAGCTAACAACTGGGCTGCGTGTGTGGAAGGCTTTGACTCCATTTCTCATAATTTGGCTTGGAAGGATTAGATTTTTATTGGTAAATATCAGTAAATGGCAGTTTCAGCGTACACACACAAACCAAAGCAAAAATGTTCCCATTGATGATGATCAAAATTTACAGAGAGGCAAAGTAAGGAAAAATGCTGCTTGAGAACTTTTTCAAGTTGCATTTAAGGATATTGACTGTGCATATTTTGATGCGTGATGTTGCCAATTTATGCTTTAATGGCTATAAAGCTATATCTTTTAGACTCTCTACACCTACTGACAATAAATATTTACTGTCTGATACCGCTCCCCCAATTTCCTGCAACTGAAAGTTTAAATTGATAAAAATAGAAAAACAAATGCTTAAAAGCCATAATTTTGTGGAACTGTGAAAATATCAATAGAAAAAATGTTTAAAAATAAACATTATCTGTTGAGATTGCACATACAAATTGAATTCTGCCAAGCCTACTCATGATGGGTTGAAACCATTTTTGTCTATTCCATTCCAAATAATAATTTGTCAAAATATTATTTTTAAAGTGGTCTACAGAGCCAGATTCATATTTGCAATGACTGGGGTGGTCAGGCCTATTGACCAGAGCAGGGGGTCACAATCAAAGATAGCATCAGGTACCAAGCCAAAGTTCAGAGCCAGAGACAAAGTCAGGTGCTAGGACAGGGGTCAGAGCCAGAGACAGCACCAGGGCTAAGGTGGAGGAGCAAGGGCCCTGGAGTAGGGCAGGACAGCACGAACAGGGAGTAGACAGGGATCTGGGTTGTGGAACCAGGAGCCAGAAGTGGGCAGGGAAGCAGGAACTGGGAGCAGCCAGGAATGCAGGGACCAGGAATAAGGTAAGCAGGAATGGGGTCTGTTATTGCAGCCAGCCGAGGATTCCTCTAGTTGCTCAGGCAACTTCCTGGTATATATGGATCTCCTCAGCCGATTGAGGGGCTGAATATTTCCCTCAATCGGGAGCTTTGGGGCTGGGGCCATTGTGAGCTAACCCTTCCCTGGTTCCTCAGGTGAGCTGCTGGGAGGTAGTCGTGGCCTGGGCATTGCCTGTGGACACGTGGGCCTGGGTTCAAGGCCTGTGATCTCTCACAATATTCTTGCAATAGCTAGCGACTATACTTGAAAACCCCATTTCCCACTGAATTGAAAGCATAAATACTCCTTAGAGCTTGACATGTAGGAAAATATAAACCTCTCTGGAAAAGTTAGGAGACAATATCTACATCAATATGTACAGTACCTGTCTCTCTTTCAACATAACAGTAAATCTCATCTGTAATCCAATTAGTTGTTTCAAACTAGAGAAACCTGATGAATTAGTACAGCATGAGCAAATCATTAAAAACAAAGCCAACAATTCTGTAGAGCAGGATCACCAATCTATCATTTCAAGGTTACAACTAGTTTATATCTGGCCAAATATCTCCCTGAAGAGTTTGCTGCTTAACTGAGTTACCTTTCTAAAGAAATCAGACCAGTCTAACAGTCTAATAGCAATTAATGTGCTATCAAATGAGGTCTCTCCTTCAGTCATTTGCTCTCAATCTCACAGAGACTGGAAGGGCTTTGGAAATAGAGCATTTATTCCCTGAGTGTGAGGAAGTGCTTTGCACTGCTGTCTGGTGATTCCCTTTTGGGTGATCTATGACCGTCATTGACAGGCTTTGAAGAGACTTGCATCTGACTCTTTCCATCCAAAGGGAGGATCTCCTGGTACAGGACCATTCAGGAAGAACAAAGTGAAAAAACAGCTTACAATTTGAAATGATGAGAAGGGAATGGGACAATAAGAGAACCTGTTTGAGGAGAAAATTAACAGCAGCTCAATGCTCACCATGAATATCTCCACAATTTTTAAATAAAGGGTTTGTGTACTATGTGGGGATGGTACACTGAGTGGTAAGCAAAGAGATTTCAGATTCAAGATTCTAAAGAGAAAATATGAGCAACAGTGAGAAAAATATTTTAAAATTCTAAAAGCCACCTTGACCTTGTGTCCTCTTAACAACTCCAAACAAAATCAAAACAAAAAAAGATGGTGCTCAGATAGTGTCTTCTGGATTTAATGCTGTATTGAGCATGGGAGTCATTAAATGGTCTATTCTGAGTCCATCTCCCTAGACTATACTGTCTTGACTTATCAGCCCTCTGAGCTAGCAGAACTCTGGATGACCTCCTTCAATGGCAGGGCTCTGTGAAACCCTTCATGATGCTTTATGGGGATAGGAGCAAAGCGCATCCAGGCTTTATAGTGAGTAATCCCCCTGGAAACAACTTCGTCGCTTTGCAATCATTTCAGATATACCTAAAGGGAACCTTAAAACAACACGTACACACACACACGTGTATATATAACAATCTCTGAGAATTTAATAGAAGACGTTGAAAGAATGTTAGGCTTGGCTATCTTCAAAATTGGCCATGCGACCTTAGGCTTTTTGAGGGATAGTCTGGTGGTTTCCAGCCCTGATGAGGAGATCATGATTTGGTGACAGCATTTATTATTTTATTTATTTATTATTTTAAATTTTATTTTATTATTTTACTATTTTATTATTTTTAATAATCATCTTTCTACATTATAATGAGAATTAAAATAGTTTATACAACATAAAATCAAACCTTTTTCTAATAGTTATAATTTATGACAGACCCAATTCAACAAGATATGGAAGCATGTAACTTGTAAGCCTATAAGAAGTCCCACAGAAGTCAATGGGACTGCTCAGACACATGCAATATTATGCCACACACTTGAGTACTTTGCTGAGTCAGGGACTTAATGTTTTAGAAACAGGTAGTGCATTAGCAATATGGATGATGGTTAGTCATTTAGCCCCTGATCCTGCAAAGGGAACCACGTGGCTGATCCCTTCACCCATTTGGTTCTTTTTGCAGAATCAGAGCCTGTGTGTTGAATGCTTTTAAGAGTTCTCTGGCTGGAAGAGTATCTGTTTGTAGTCTACATGTGCTTGAGGAAATTCTACAAATAACCCCCACATATACCCCCCAAAGCTGTCATGTGACCAGATGAGACTGTGGAATCATATTTGCAAGAATGTAGAATTTGCATTCTATTGTATTGTATGGCCTAACAATAGACGTTCCAGAGGAAAAATGAGCACAAAATCAGTATATTGCGGTGGTTTCAATTTTGATCATGTAGGCATTGTTCAATAACACAGACCTCAGCACAGTAAATAAAACAGGAACTGCTTTAATCAGAAATTCTTTGTTTTGATATTATTTCCAAAAAACATTGCATACAATTAAAGGTATGTGTACCATGAAGCAAAGCATGAAGTACAGGTTAAAGCACAGACTTTGAAATCAAGTGGTCTGCCTCCTATTCTTTGCTGTTTCACTGAGTTGTTATATAATCTTGGACAAGTCACTTAACTTTATGCCTCTTATTATCCATTTTGCAGATGGCATAGTAATATCTCGGTTTGTCATAGGGATGTTGGAGTATGTTAAATAATGTTTGTAAAGTGTTTTGCAAAGTTCAGATGGAAAGTGGGAAAGTTTTGGCTTAAATTATAGAGCTATAACTCTTTGGCTAAACAATTAAAGATCAGGATGAGACCTAATGTGGGAGCGGATTACCCACCTTTGCCTACTGCAGGGTTCTTACACCTTCCTCTGAAGCATCTGTTGCTGGCCACTATCGGAGATAGGATCATAGACTAGATAGACTCCATGTCTGATTCCACATGACAAGTTCTATGTTCCTAAAAACAGCTTTTTATATTGTAATGGGGAAGGTTAATGCAATAACTTAAGATTTTCTGGGCCAGATTCTCCATGACTATGATGATTCCTTTGATTACATTGTAGTTATACTGTCATACAATTGATATAACAATGGAGAATCTTGCCTCCTTTTATATTTTCTTCATGGTAGTCATAATATTCCAGCTTAATTGCTTTGCTGTAGCCTAATATACAAACTTTGTCCTGTAAACATACATCTCTTCTACTAATGAATGTGCTCACTATTACCTTGAAATTGTATTGATTCAGCCAAGTAAGTGGCCACTGAAGAATAAATATTCTACCTGACAGGGTTTAATTAGCAAATTTGTGTGTGACATTACCATTATCACCCGAGCCTTGTTTGATTCAGGAAGAACAATGGAACTTGAAACATTTCTGTCCTGGTAATTAGATATACAAGCATCCTATGAAGTCTTTTCATCTTGACTACTGGAAATGCTTTCTGTCTTCTGGCTTACACTGTGTGTTATCCTTTGGAATCATCTTTTGCCCGAACAGGCACTTCATTTATCACTATTTATCATGGAAAACCATTAATCTTAACTTCTGTGATTTTGTAGTTAAATGCCTTTGTATTCTTCATTCAGGCTTTGATTAAGGACAACACCTAAGCATGTGCTTACAATTAAGCACATACTTAAGTGCTTTCCTGAATTGGAGTCCACAAGGATAGTTTCATTCTCAGATATACTGTTTACAAATGCTGCCCTTTTAAAGGCAATCACTCTACTATGACAGTGTTTAAATTCTCACTGTTGTGATCCTCATTTAGATTTACGACACATAATTTTTGGCTGTGTGTGCTTATCCTAAATCCCAGTTCTTTAACCGGGATCTTGATTACTTAAATATGTTAGGGAGTTGAAAAACAGTCTTGTCACCTGTATAATTTTGGTACCATAAGGTACTTTGTTGGTTGGGACATCCTTCCCTTTCCATTAAAAAGCAATTAAATTGTACAGGAAAAGGCAACTAACTGAGAGTTCTGGTGTAAAGTTTTTCTCTATCTGCATGTTTCATTTTAAAACTATCACTGTTGTTGTTGAGCTTAACTTTTGTTTGTAATAGTATAATAAAGAGAAGAATAGACGATTGTGTTTTACAGCAATAGCAGAACCCAACAGTCGTATTATCAGGACACAGTAATTTGTTTTGCTTTAGCAATCATCACTTCCAGTTATGTCTTGTGACAAACAGGTTTTACGGGCAAATTGCTGAAAAAAAAAATAGTCCCAACTATCCATAATATTGGAATAGTGAAACATATTTGTATTAGAAACATCAGTGGGCAAAATTCACCCTTGAGGCTATGCTGCTGTTCGTAAACCATGTGATCTGGCAGTTTATAAGGTAAGCAGCATGCCAAGTAAATTTTAACCTTTTAGTTGCCCAGGGAGCTGCTATCATCTTGTGTAATGAATATATTCAATGCCAAATGCAGCAAAATAGTCACACCACTTATTTTCAAAGGTATATACTCTAGATATCAATTTACAGTACTTCTGACCAGATCCTGAAATTCCTACTTAGTTCTTATTTAGTCAAACGTGTACTGACTTCAGTAGGAGTTTGCCTGATAAAACTAAGTAAGGATTTCAAGATTTGGCCATATGTTACGTCCTGTGAATCCTACATATCTTTTTATTTTTTCCTTTTAAATCAAGTAAGTGGCTTCATTATTATTATTATTATTATTATTATTTTAAAGAAAAGGAGTACTTGTGGCACCTTAGAGACTAACCAATTTATTAGAGCATAAGCTTTCGTGAGCTACAGCTCACTTCCTCAGATGCATATCGTGGAAACTGCAGCAGGCTTTATATATACACAGAGAATATGAAACAATACCTACTCCCACCCCACTGTCCTGCTGGTAATATTTTAAAGGAAAATCCCTGCTGGGTTTGGGATCACATCAAAATGCTGTATATCATAGGTCTGGTCCTAATCCAATTGGAACAAATGAGAGCCTTTGACTTCAGTGGAAGCAGGATCTGTCCCTAATGTAAACTGTCCACATGGATGCTTATCCCAGTCAGATCTCCAAACCAATAAAATATGCCCATTGCTAGTAATATGTAACTACAAATCTTGGCATGAAATACTGATCAGCTCTTTTTAGGTGTCTCCATTTTAAGCTCCCTATTTCAGCTGCTATAACAAAACAAAGCACGTAATCCAACCTAAACACTATTGTAACTGGAACAATCCCCACGCTTCTCAGACGGTCTAAACACTACCTTTTGTGCCATGCATAAACTCCCACACCCCTGCCCCTTTATATAATATTACTGGCTCCTGTCCCATGCCCACAAAATATATACACTTACTCTTTGTCACAATGATTATACCAATTTTGAATGAATGTGAAGTGCACCCTAGAGCTATGAACTGACCTGGGTTCCTTCCCCTCCCGCCACCTCCAAAGACAAACAAATTTAAGATTATGCTTTGGCTGCAAGACAACTGTGAATAACCAATGGTCTTTCGATGAAAGCAGTGATCAGTTTGTATCAATTTACATTGGTTTCCATTTTCAAGGCTATCTGTGCAAGGAAAAGGGCCTGAAGCATACTTTGATTATTTAGAAAATGAAAATGAAAATTGAGGTTCTCCTTTACCAGAATAGGCCTCCCAAGCTAGGAAGAGGACTATGGAATCCGATTTGTAACCCATAATGTCTGGTTCTGCTGGTTCTGGCAAAAAAAATACCTTTTGAGGGTTAACAAGACTAACATTTTACCTTGCCCTGAATAAGAAAAATGGCCTATTATTTCTACAAACAACCCTTAACAGTCCCTCTGCAGCTGTCTTGGTGAAACGTAACAGGATAAGAAATGGGTTGTGATTGCTGTTAAAGATTAGATGAAAACATATTGGGGAGACTCTTCTGAAATCAGAGACATGTTCATTTTCTTCTGTATTATAAACAGTGCTGAATTTATGCATTACTGCACAGTTCCCAGAGGATTTAGTAAAACTCCTTGCAGATATCTGGATGTATCTGACAAAGATCTAAGGGGAACAAAGGGTCTTTTCTTCTTCTTAAAAGAAAAAAAAAGAAAAAGACTGGCGGCGTCTGCCTTGAAGATTTAAGTGTGAAGTTCTGGGATGTTTCTTTATCTGCCAGAATATAATGCTCTACAATTTTTAGTGCTACTGTGCTGTTCTGTTTCAGATAGAATAAAAATATGGCTTTCCTTCCCTTGTATTTGATGTATATTGTACATTTTCAGTGAGGCGGTGCACGTGCACATGTGGTTCTGAATGAGTGAGGGCTGAGAAGTTGGCACAAAGGGAGAGAAACAGCAGAGCAAAAGCTAACCCTGTCATTAGCAAAGCTTATTGTTCCTGTCCACGGCTCTTCTACCAAGATGCAAATAGGTAATGTTTGGATGAAAGTTCGGTACATGATTAACTTGCTTTCAGATAGAAGAGCAGTGAGATTGCCAATGTTTGGGGAATGTTGCTTCAAGTGGTTGTTGTGTTTTATTTCTTAAAGTTTAACTGTCTTATTGAAGTAAATATATGATACACTGTGACACTTCATCTGTGAATCTGGCTTTGTCTGGAATGTTTCCCAGGACCTACTTAGAAACAAGATTTTTTTAAAAATGTCAGGGGATTCCTTCTCATTAAACAACTCTAAATATTGGAAATATATTCATTAATTGGCCATATGTCATGATGTCTCGTTATTATCTAACAGATGGTTTACTGAAAATCTGGGGCATTGCTTTTACGTCAAATCAAATTATAAGCAAGAGTTAATGAAAATTAGGTCTGGAGAGGTCATCTGAGTATGTGCTCTTCTAATTAGATTGATGTTTAGATAATTTAATGCTGAGGTAGCCAAGGCATTTTGACCTGTGGGCCCATGCAACCATTGCACTCAGGTTGAGAGCTGGCTTCTCTCTCTGGCTGATAAAGTGGAACCTCTTTTATATGCACTGGAGACAGGGACGCCCACTGCACATTACCATATTTTCTGGTTTGGAAAACGTGGGGAAAAGGTAGTTTAAAAACCTCCCATGAATTTTGTATCATGGAAACTGATGCTTCCCAGGGTCGAGCCATCTTGGTGCCACCTGCTTTTAGAATAAGGAAGCCTGGTCTGTGCCTGCAAGGGGTCAGCTCCTTGACTCCATCAGCCAGAGGTCAACTCCCAGTCAACACAGGCTCTGCTGTCCCACTGTAGCTTAAAGATAGGCATTCTCCAGTCTCCGAGGCCTCCAAGCATCCCCCTGGAGCGTCCAGCCTGTGTTCGACTGGGCACTCTCAGTATTTACAAATACATTGTTCCCAAAGGAATAGTGCACACTAGCTTACCAGTTACATCTTAGAACACAGCTCTGCTTGCAAAACAGCACTTGGATATGTTTATAGTGAAAACACGTAAAAGTTTATTTAATGAAATACTGAGATTTGAATAATAGCAAGTCACAGGATTGGAAACAAATGGTTACATCTCACAACCCTCTCAACTAGTCTTCTCAGTAAAGGGTCCTGGTAGGGGTGCCAGCTTTGTAATATTTAAAAACCAGAAACTCCAGCAGGAGTGCCGGAACCTCCCCTGCCCCTCCTCTTCCCTCCCAAGGCTCCACCCCTGCCCCACCTCTTCCGCCCAGACCCTGCCCTCCCTCCATTCACTCCTCTTTCCCCATCGCTCACTACTGTTCTCCTCTCTCACCTGCCCAGGTCGGCCTGACATGGGTAGGAAGTGGCCCTGACTGAGTAGGGGCTGGTGCAGGTTATGACCTGGTGTGTTCCCGCTGCCCCATCTCCTCCTCCGGACTTTGCATATCCAGTCAATAGATCTGACCAGACACTGTCAGGTCCTCTTTTCAATCAGACTTTCCAATTGAAACCCAGGCACTTGGCCACACTAGATCCTGGGGGTCTCTCTGCATTCTCCTGGTATACCAGACTAATTCTTTGATCTTAGCCAGAAACAGGACACCCTCCTGCTGTGTGTTCCTTCCTGTTGATTTTGTGATCTCGTGTCAACTTCACAGTCTTGATTAGCTGGTGGCTCCATATACAAATAGACTTACATTGTAAGATACAATGAGCCAGGGAAGAAAAATGTCTCCTATCCGCACCTGAACAGAACCTGTTTATCACCTTCAGGTGACCTGTCTTAACTTACCTACCTTACAAAAGTTGTTTTCAGTATAGATACATAACTCCTTAAATGATCTTCTGTACATACAACTCTGAATGATGAGGAGAACAAGTGCGTTATTGGCTGTGGGTAGAGACCTCACATGCCACCCTTTGGCACACTATTATGTAGACATCTGACCCAGATGATCCCTGCAAACCCTTCTGCACCCCTTATGCCCTCTGCTGGATGGCACCAATAGGTTTCTGGGTCATAGAAAGATAGCTCAGAACCTCATTAATAGGGAAAACTCGGGGTGGCAGATTGATGGAATAGCAAGTGCTGGAGGTGGGGAGAAGCCCTAGCACTACTGCCCAATTAAAAGGCTATTACCGAATGACAGTGACATGCTATGGGCAAGGAAGTGCTCCCTTATTGGCATGCAGGGAACATGACATCAACCACACTAATCCCATCTGTCTGTGCTTCTTCAACCAGCAAAGACAAGTGGGTCAGAAATTTTCCTACAAAATAGGAATTTAATGAAAATTTTCATTATTTCCTCCCCCACCCCTTGCCATTTTCCTACCAGCCCTACATGATTCATGATATTCCTTGTGGTTTGGGCATGCCACAGTCCAATAGCTCTATATTTGGCTCATTTTAATTAGTCTAGAAACTCCTTCTCTCTCCTCCCCCCCCACAAACTCAGTTATCTGTGTCTGTAACATGAGTGAATAGTATCCAGTAACAACATGTACAGCTGTTATTCCATGGTGAATCCAGGGAGCAGAAGGATTCAGGAACATTTCTACAGCATTATTAAGCTCTGTTTGGGGACATATTTGGACCCAGATCATGCTTTTGCCATTCCTGATTTGGAAAATAAAAACTATTTACAATCCTTAAGACTCTCAGAGCACAAGACTCTCACAAATCCTCACTTGGCTCTTCTTAGAGAGTGGAATTTGGTAAGGGAGGGTTAAGGAGTCATCTCTGTGGGCAAGCGAGAGGGAGTGAAAGAAAAGAAGATAAAGGCAGGAATGGTGGGAAAAGAAGAAGAAGAAAGGTTGGGAGCTGATATAATTCTGTTCCCAACCTTCATTTTATAGCCTCAATCCTCAGTTTAGTGAATGCATCCTTTTTACTATTTTTTAATATAATGTATTTTTTTAATTCTCAAATTTAATTTTTATATTTTCAAATTTAATTTGATTTTTAAATTACAGCTGTTTTTAACATCAGGAGTGCTTATCTTATTCAAAATGTCTCCTGTTTGATGTTGTAATGAAACAGTTTGACACTTTGTCTCAATTAGAGTAGAGCTGTTTTTAATATTCTTATGTTAGCCTGGAATTATTTTTTTAAAGTATTAAAAACAGCTGCTAGTGTAATTGATCCAAAGTGTCAAACTGTTTCATGATAACATCTAACAGGCTACAGTCTGAACAAGAAAATAAGGTAAGAACTCAGGATTCTGAAGACAAAATAGCTGCTGTTTTGAATATTTTTAAAAATGAAATGAAAACATAATGTAAAAATGAACTAATATTGAAATTGTAAAATTTCTAAAGACGTTGAAGTTGTGTAATTTTGAAATTTTTCATAATTTTGTTTCAAAATGGTCCTAACAAAATGTTTTTATCAATGTGAAGTGATTTTGTTTGTTTGTTTGTTTGGCTTTTCTGGAAGTTTTGTTTGGTGAATTTAAAAATTTTCAGGTTTTGTTCCAAATTAGAATGAAAACAAATTTAAAAATTTTGAAATCCTCCTCAGAACAGAATTTAAGTTCTCTGCTTAGCTTTAATAACTAGCCAGAGATAGAATTTTCTAAGGCTGTGCTAAGATAGAGTTTACATTGGCTCCAAGTGCACCCCAGGGAATAATCGATGTCCTTCCAGATACTCATTTGCTCAGAATTCGTTTCTCAAGCTACATTATGGTTTTCAATCGTATGTTTGCTGTAGCATCACCAGCTCAATACATTTGCTTTTGAGAATGGTCACAGATGGCAACTACCTTGGGATGAGACTCATGAACAGCAGGTTGAGTGAAAATGAATAAAATCTGGAAAACTGAAGCTTTTATTGAATCATGGAGAGCTAGCTGTGGAATATGTATGGGGTGAAACTAAAAGCTGTTGTATGGTCATGATGTTTCCATACTATATTCACTGCATTCAGGGGGGACTCGTGCATTGGTTGTGTGTGTATGTATATATGCTATCTACTTACAGGGTAGAATCCCCACTCTGGAGTAGGGATTTAAACTCAGATGTCCATGCCTCAAGGTGATCATCCTAGCTACCAGGCAATCGGCTATTCTGGGATGGGTTGCTCTCAGTCTCTTCTACTGGACGTGTTCCTGTGGTAGTCCAATAATATAAAGACCACTCAGGTTTAAATGCAAACAAGAACAAACTTTTATTCCAGGAGTCTTATGGGCACACCCTTGCTAGGTTTCTCCATGACTCACCAGGGCTCCTCATCTTCCCCTTCTGGGCTCCTGGCATAAATATAAAGGGAAGGGTAAACACCTTTAAAATCCCTCCTGGCCAGAGGCAAAACCCTTTCACCTGTAAAGGGCTAAGAAGCTAGGATAACCTCGCTGGCACCTGACCAAAATGACCAATGAGGAGACAAGATATTTTCAAAGCTGGAGGGGGGAGAAACAAAGGGTCTCTCTGTCTGTGTGATGCTTTTGCCGGGAACAGAAAAGGAATGGAGTCTTAGAATTTAGTAAGTAATCTAGCTAGATATGCATTAGATTCTGTTTTGTTTAAATGGCTGAGAAATTAAGCTGTGCTGAATGGAATGTATATTCTGTTTTTGTGTCTTTTTGTAACTTAAGGTTTTGCCTAGAGGGATTCTCTGTGTTTTGAATCTGATTACTCTGTAAGGTATTTACCATCCTGATTTTACAGAGGTGATTCTTTTATTTTTTTTTCTTCAATTAAAATTCTTCTTTTAAGAACCTGATTGCTTTTTCATTGTTCTTAAGATCCAAGGGCTTGGGTCTGTGTTCACCTATGCAAATTGGTGAGGATTTTTATCAAGCCTTCCCCAGGAAAGAGGGTGTAGGGTTTGGGGAGGATTTTTGTGGGAAAGATGTTTCCAAGCGGGCTCTTTCCTGGTTATATATCTGTTAGACACTTGGTGGTGGCAGCAATAAAGTCCAAGGGAAAAAGGTAAAATAGTTATACCTTGGGGAAGTTTTAACCTAAGCTGGTAAAAATAAGCTTAGGGGGTTTTCATGCAGGTCCCCACATCTGTACCCTAGAGTTCAGAGTGGGGAAGGAACCTTGACAGCTCCACTTCTGGATTTTTAAAGAAGCCATGCTTCATAAGCACCCATTCCCAAATGTTGCTCCCCTGCCATCCGCCTCCCCCCCCCACACTTTTTTTGGTACAACCATACAATGACAAACATTACAATTTTCCAGTAATTCCAGTAACTCCTTTGTTCCACACAGCCCTTCAGCCAATATGGGGCCCACAGGAGCATAAACGTCTGTGTGTCACTGTTGGGACACCGGCAGCCCCTGGAGGTGGGGTTATAAGCTAAATTGGAGTTTTTACTGGAACAGACAAAATCCCTGTTGGGGAAGGCAGTACCCCTTCATAGGGTAGAAACACAAATAGCTGATGTGGTGGGCACCTATATCTCCACATATGTCTAGCTGTATGGACTGCCAGGGTTGGGGTAGGGATCATGGATACACTGATTGCCTTATAGGATTTACCACTAAGTAAACAGAGCTCACAATTTCTGACCAACTCGTCAATGTTCCCTTTGTGGGGGGCAATAGCTAGCACCTCTGCCAGCAGGGCCTCTGGTACTGCCAACTGGGAGCCCAGAAGTAGATCATATTGACTCTAAGGTGTTGTACCAATAAAATAAAAACCAGCAGGATCTTATTAAAGGGAAAAAGGCAAAATACCACATTTATTGTGAATACAGAAAGGATCATAGTAAGCAGTTAGTTATAGTTATAACATTCCATTCAATCTCAAATTTATTCTCACATTCATTCATTCATACAAACATACACACACACACACACACACACACACACACACACACAGGTTCTGCAAGGTTGTTATCATAGTTACCAGCCTTAGAGTTGCTCATGCCAAGTCACTGGCCAGGTGGCCTGGACATGAGGAGGGAGCAGGGCCTTGTCAGATGCTCATCTGATGCTCCTGGAAGTTGGTTTGCAGAATCAGACCCCAAAGTTCTCACTTTTTAGAGTCTATTTTTATAGGAATTTCTTCCTATGCCAGTCTATGGGAATTGCTTCATCATGCTGTTGCTGAATCAATCAGCAGATAGCACATTCCTGACGGCTCCAAGATGTTATCTTGTTCTTTGGTTCTCCCATTCTTGAGGCTGTTGGGTGGATTCCAGTCTGCCCTCCGGGTGGGGTCCTCTGGTTATTTCCACTTGACACCTTCTTCAGCCGATGGACACTGGATTCTTAGGCTGGCACCTCCCTGATCATTCAGTTATTATCCACACCAAGCATCCATCCACATACATCCTCTATCTCTATTTTAATCACAATGGTTAATACAACAAAAGGGTGGGGAGTCTCTGGGTGCTGTTTCTGTTGTTAGAGTATTGCTTTGAGTCTCTCTCTCTTGTGAATTGCTTTGAGAACAGACTCTGTCTTAGAATGTACTAACACAGTTAGCAGCTTGCAAGTTTCACACATAGAGGGAGAGAAACAGTACCAAAAACCAAGAGACCTCTTAATTAGTAATACCCTGGAATTTAAACTCTGGGGAATCAAACTCATTTGTGATTTTAATACAGAACTTCTTTAATATGATCCAACATAATCCCCCTTTTGACACTAAGATTTATAATCGTCAGTGTCACTTTCTATGTAGCCTATTCAAGAGAAAGTACTGTGAGGCAATTTGAGTTTGTGATTCCAATTCATGCCACATACATGATCCTGGTGATGTATCTTTACTACAAGGTTCTGGGGCAACAGGCAAGGTGAGGCACACCCACTTTTGAGGAGTCCATTCGGTACAACCTCTAGTGTCCAATAGCTTCCCTCCCTCCCCAGCTCACTGGCTCAAGGTCCAGGGTAGCCAAAAGGATCCCATGTGTAATATGGGGAGTGGGTTAACCTTCAATACCTTTGCCTCCAGGGACTGTTGGTGTGCAATTTTGACAACAATTTCTCCCATTAACAAGTCTGGTTTACAATAGTGGAAACATATTGCATCCATTCATATTGATAAGTGTCAAACAATGATCTCTTTCTTTTTTAACAAATGCATCAAACCCTTAATATTTCCCAATATGACCCAGAACATTTTGTGTTCCAAAGTAGCTAGTGCAAGTATCTGCATTTCAGTGCATCCCATAGCTATGGCTGTGTAGTTTCCTATTTCTAATATTTTTTTTTCTTATGGATAAGCCATGTGGTAGTATTAAGCCATTACTAAAGATTCCATTGGCCGTTTAGGTTACCCAGACCAATTTGGACCAAGTCTACATTGGCATGTACTTGTTTTTGTATCAGGCTGTCCTGTAGCTGGGACAGAAAGCTTAATTTATTTTTAAGTTCCTGCAGGTCTTCAGTATTTTTTTTTAAACACACAACAGTGCTAGCAACAACACAAAACACAAGACAAAACATAGAACACAGAACACAGAACACAATTTCTATTGTGCATTATTTAAAAAAAAACAAAACTAACTGGTCCTTAGAACTTTACATATTTACACACACACAGACAGATACATACACATTTTCTTTTCCTTAACATCCCTTCCACACTGCTCTGTTTTTTACATCTTACATTCCCTTTATACATTTGAGGCAGTTAAGTTCCAATAGAACCCTCTTATGTTCTTTTAGCAAATTTGACTAAATTGTCCAGTCAAATGATTTTAATCAGATAGTTTATTTTTGCCTGGCTAATTTACAGACATTCCTTTGGAAAAGGGCCCATTTTTCTTTCAGAATGGCTGCAAAGAAACCAAGAATGCTCTAACACTTTTCCTTTTTAACATTTTCGGTTAAAAGTTGTTTGGGTGAAATACAAAGTTTAACTGCTTAATTCCCTCCAGCCTCTGCAGAGTTAACTTTTTTTTTTACTCTCTTTTCTCTTTGTAATTATGCCTGGGGGTGCCGTACATAGGACCTTCTCCCCCTTTACCTGCCTCCCTCCAGCCTCTGCAGAGTTAACTTTTTCACTCTTTTTGTATTCCTGGAGTGCCTCTTTCACTATTTTCAGCTGGCTTTGGATATTTGTAGCCAGCACCTTCCAATTGTCTGCTCCCTTTTCCATTTGTGCCTTTTCCTCTTTACATGAAGACAAGCGGAGGGAAGAATCCTTACATGCCTCCCACAACAACCAAATTGCTGCTGCATCTCTTTTGGCAGCACTAGAAGGTTTGTATATGAGGATATACTGAGCCAATCTATCCTCTAGGTCCGAAATAGTGCAGACATCAGCTAGGCCTTGTTTAGTCCAAGGACTGTGCCCAAATTTTTGAAGGATTTGTTTAAAAGGTGTAATTTCTTTAACAAAAGGTGAGGTTGGAGTTCCTTCTGACTCCATTCCTCCCTCTAGTACTGGCTTACCCTGTTTTCTTTTAAACATCTTAACATGGATATTTCAATCTCTTTGTCACTGCTGGTATTACTTAGCAAGTGACACAGCCTAGATTCTGAAATCATAGCTTAATCTATGCGTTTTTCCCCTGCTACCTTCCCGGAGGCCAGCAGGTCCCCTGCTACCTTCCCAGAGGCCAGCAGGTCCAGTTAACCTATTTCTCCCTGCTACCTTCTCGGAGGCCAGCAGGTCTGGTTAACCTGTTTCTCCCTGCTACCTTCTCGGAGGCCAGCAGGTCTAGTTTAATCTGTTTTCCCTGCTACCTTCTCGGAGGCCAGCAGGTCCCCTGCTACCTTCTCGGAGGCCAGCAGGTCTGGTTTAATCTGTTTTTCCTGCTACCTTCTTGGAGGCCAGCAGGTCCCCTGCTACCTTCTCGGAGGCCAGCAGGTCTGGTTTAATCTGTTTTTCCTGCTACCTTCTCGGAGGCCAGCAGGTCCCCTGCTACCTTCTCGGAGGCCAGCAGGTCTGGTTTAATCTGTTTTTCCTGCTACCTTCTCGGAGGCCAGCAGGTCCCCTGCTACCTTCTCGGAGGCCAGCAGGTCTGGTTAACCTAATAGAAATGCCTAGCTCACTAGAGCTGGCGGTGTGCACACCAATATTTACAATAACTGAGGATTTTTACCAATATTCCCCCTTTCGCAATTCTCCACCAAAATGTTGTACCAATAAAATAAAAACCAGCAGGATCTTATTAAAGGGAAAAAGGCAAAATACCACATTTATTGTGAATACAGAAAGGATCATAGTAAGCAGTTAGTTATAGTTATAACATTCCATTCAATCTCAAATTTATTCTCACATTCATTCATTCATACAAACACACACACACACACACACACACACACAGGTTCTGTGGCCTGGACATGAGGAGGGAGCAGGGCCTTGTCAGATGCTCATCTGATGCTCCTGGAAGTTGGTTTGCAGAATCAGACCCCAAAGTTCTCACTTTTTAGAGTCTATTTTTATAGGAATTTCTTCCTATGCCAGTCTATGGGAATTGCTTCATCATGCTGTTGCTGAATCAATCAGCAGATAGCACATTCCTGACGGCTCCAAGATGTTATCTTGTTCTTTGGTTCTCCCATTCTTGAGGCTGTTGGGTGGATTCCAGTCTGCCCTCCGGGTGGGGTCCTCTGGTTATTTCCACTTGACACCTTCTTCAGCCGATGGACACTGGATTCTTAGGCTGGCACCTCCCTGATCATTCAGTTATTATCCACACCAAGCATCCATCCACATACATCCTCTATCTCTATTTTAATCACAATGGTTAATACAACAAAAGGGTGGGGAGTCTCTGGGTGCTGTTTCTGTTGTTAGAGTATTGCTTTGAGTCTCTCTCTCTTGTGAATTGCTTTGAGAACAGACTCTGTCTTAGAATGTACTAACACAGTTAGCAGCTTGCAAGTTTCACACATAGAGGGAGAGAAACAGTACCAAAAACCAAGAGACCTCTTAATTAGTAATACCCTGGAATTTAAACTCTGGGGAATCAAACTCATTTGTGATTTTAATACAGAACTTCTTTAATATGATCCAACAAAGGGAACAATTCATGTCTCACATAAAAACAAGCCCCCAAATAATCTGAAATCATTTTTGATCAACACTGACAAAGATATAAGGGAACTTCTTGTAACACTGCAGCCTGGGGCAGTGCCTTTAACAATGATTTGGGAGCAATAAGAGTGGGTCAGTCAGGCCATTATTATCTTAGCTTATAACCCCCTTTACTGTGGATTTATCAGGAAAATCCCAGGACAGGTAATCAACCACCTGACTGAGTTTACCTGGATGATACTGTACTGAGAAGTTGTACTGATCTAGACAATCAGCCCATCTATATATACAGAGGTGTTGGCGCCATGACACAGATGGCATTAACAGTGTGGTTAACACCTGTGGTTGGTGTGTAACATGAAAATTCAGCCGTACCAATAATGTTGCAACCTTTCACATGCCCATATGCATGCTAGGGTCTTCTACTTCCCTGTTGAGTATTTCTGCTTAGCCGAGGACAGTGCTCGGGAGGTGAATGCCCCTGAGTATTCCATCCCCTGGTGGATCTGGGATAGCACAGAACCAAGACCTACAACTGAGTCATCATAAATGACAAAAGTAGGGGCTTGTAAGTCAAAGTGCGCCAGTGTGGGAGCTGATGTAATATGTTGTTTGAGCTGACACACTGCCTGTGAACACTCTGGAGTCTAGTTCTAGACACTATCACTGAGCAACAGTGCAGCCCATAAGGTGCAGTAAGCAGAACATAACCTTTCACAAAACAAAAGATAATAATTAATCCCAGAAACTATAGGAGTTCTGGCTTATCTGTGGGGCTCTGGCAGTTGAACAATGGCATCCGCACTGGACTGTAATGGGCTGATTCCATTTGCTGACAGATGATGGCCCACAAAATCCCAGTTGATCCCAATGAAAAGCTCACTTCTGCATGTTCAAGGTCAGATGATGGTCCTTAAATCAGGTTTGTACTGAATGTAGGGAAGTATGATAGTCAGAATAAGATGATCCATGAACCAGGATGTCATTTAGACAGATGATTGCCCCAGCAATGCTTTCTAATACTGAGACCGTGACTTTTTGGAAACAACTAGGGGCCAAAGATAGACCAAAAGTCATCCTTTTAAAACCAAAAGAGGTCCATATGGGTGAGAAAAGCCTTAAGATTCCATGAGTAAAGGACTAATGGCATCTGGAACTATCCCTGGTGTAGAACCAATTTAGTGAACATGGTTGAACTGTGGCATTGTGTTGCCAATTCCTCCACTGTTGGAAGAGGATAGCAGTCAGGTATGACTGCCTTATTCACTCGGTGCAAATCCACACAGAAGCGTAGCCTCCCATCCCCACCCCCTTTTTAATTTGTTGCAACAACAAGGTGAAGAGTTAATGGCTTCTATAATGTCCTTCTTGAGCAAACAAGAAATCTCTGTGGCTACAGCATTCTAGAACACCATGGGAGGTCTGCAGAATGGTTGCATAACTGGGGAGGCCAGGGGCTCCACCTTTGGAGAGGCTTATAGCTACAGCAACAGGCGAGACCAGAGGAGACCTCGGGGAGTACATCAGGCCAGTCATTCCCCACAAGGCAGATTTCTGTGTTCTACGAGTGTAATGTTTTAAAGACCAGTCCCCAGAACCGATCCAGCCAGAGAAGGTTGGCTCCACAATGGACCATGTAAAATGGGAATACTCCCATTTAGTATTAACACTATGTCAAGGGGAGCTCCACCATCCCCAGCAAAGCAATTTTTGAATTGCCATATGTGGATAGTGTGGACTGTGCTGGTCTCAAGGCAAAATAGGCAACTATCTATGGTATGTGGTATAGTTTATTAATGAGACTTACTCTCCAGTGTCCACCAGCAGCAGTATCTCCACATCTGCTAAATGGCCATGGCAGATTTTAAAACTCTCCCACTCACTCCCTTGTCACTGAGTTGTCTCCTAAGTCATGGAATCTTCCTCCATCTCCTGATCATCCATATAGGTGATGGCTGGGGCAGAGCAACACCATCATGTCATGTCACATTTGTCCCTGGGCTAGACAATTCCAGAGCCCTTGATGGTGATAGGCTCGGCCACAGTTGCTTCAATGAGGACCCATGCCAGCACTCTGCTCCTACGTCTATCAATGATCAGAGTGATACCCTCTGTCACCCACATGGTTACCGTAACCTCTGTCAATATGCTGGGATGGCTGCAGCGGTGGATTGTGTGATCAATGCCCCTGAATTAGAAGAGCGTGGAGGGGTCCAGGTGTGAGCAAGGGTCTGAACCTCTTGGGTTGCAAGTTCAAAGCAACAGCCAGTCTCCACCGCCCTGTGGAGAGTCAGGGAATCTGGTTCCATCAGGAGGTGCTCCCACAAGTGTGGGAATGAAATCTGCTCCATAAACTGACCCCGAACATCTCATTGGTTAGCAGTGGCAGACTGGCAAACTGATTCCCTGTGGAGTTGTGCTTGCCACGAAACTTAATGTGTTCAAGCACATTATTGGGTGTGGGGTGAAAGAGTGCTGCTCATTCCCTCACCACCTGCTGATATGATGTGCCGGGCTCCAAAGAGGAGAAGATCTGAAAGTTTTTGGTTCCTAATGCATGAAGTAGGAGTGCTCACTGGTGAGCTGCAGGTGTCAATTCCAAACCAGCTGACCTCAAGTACAAATGCTCCGATCCAGCTTGTCCATTGCAACGGTGAGTCCCCTGGTAGCATTAGGAATGGGGAAGATGTAGTCACAGAGACTGGGAATTTCCCAGTAGCTTGGGGCACACTTGGGTCCAACATCCTTGTTGCTACTGTGGTATTCCAATAACTTGAAGACCACTCAGGTTTAAATGGAAACAAGAACAGACTTTTATTCCATGGTTCTTATGGGCACACCCCACTAGGTGTCTCCATTACTGCTGCTTCCTCCCATGGCTGCTTCTCTTTCCCTTCTGGGCTTCATGTCCTCCTATCTTAAAGGAGCCATGCCTCATAAGCAGCCATTATCAAGTACTACACTTCCATTTCATATAAGTGCTTAAATATTCATTGGGACAGAGAGAGAGTGAGCCTTGTGATTAAGACACTCAGCTGGGAGGTAGGAGTTGTGGATTCACATCTTCTCTCTGCATGATTCAGAGATCTCAAGTAACCCCCATATTCCTCATTTATATATAATTGTGATATTGCATATAAATCATGCTATGTAAGGTATCAGGGGAAAGGTTATGATCTGCTGGAAGTCACTGTTCTATCTAAATATGTGTATAATCAATGCATATAAAATTATAAGAATTATGTTGTATAGTTTTCACTAAAATAAGCTGTGGGTTTGAGAGGTGCCCAGATACTAGCTCTCCAGAGACAACGACAAGGGAGGTAACCAACGCCTGGGTGGGTGCTGAACAGACATCAACAGACATTGTCCAGCAAGGGAGCTACAATTCAATGACTCACCTGCATAAGGCCACACCAGGGGAATTGCTCAACCTTGCCTAGGGACTCAGCGGTGCCCACCAGACATGCCTGGACTTGTATTCTCCAAGCACATGGGACTGAGGGTATAAAACAGACCACAGGGGCCCATGCTTGGCTTTTCTCCTGTCCCCACCTATGCTGAAAGCAACAAAGACACACACAAGACTGAAGACTCCAACAGAAGAGACTAGCCCAGGTTTAAGGGACAAACCTGTATATTAAAGACTGCAATATCCAGTGGGGTGAGAAAAACTGCTTAATCTAGATGTTGCTCAGTCTAATAGGGCTGGGAATTTAGACTGCATGATTTTATTTTATTTTATTTTATTTTATTTTATTTTATTTTGGTAAATAACTAACTTTTTGGCTAGCACCTATAATCATTTAAAATCTATCTTTTGCAGTCAATAAATTTCTTTTACTGCTTATCTTTACCAGACAGTTTGCCTGCAAAGGCTAGTGTATATCCACTTTCCATTGATGAAGTGGTGAACCAATTAATAAATTTGCACTGCTTGTCTTGAGCAGTGCAAGACGGTATATTCCTGAAGCACAAGGCTGGGAGCTCGGGGGATCTGGCTGGTGCCTTTCTCTGTGTGATTCATGAGTGGCTCTGGGAGCATTCATGCAATCTAATTGGGTCACATTACATCCACATCCCAGATAAGTGCCATAACCACTGGACTAAAAGTTATAGATAGTAAAGGATGGATGGATGGAGCCCCTCCACAAACACAAAAGTGCTCAGCAAAAGTGCCCAAGTATTGCTGTGTGGTTCCCAACTTTTGGCAAGTATGGGTTTCAAGATTAGGTGAAATTTGCACATAGCATGCTGTTGAAGTAATTTCTTCCATTATAAGTAAAATATGTGGGTTGCTTTATCATCTTACTGACACAATTAGATACCATTACATCACCAAAAATAGTTCACATACACAATTTGTTAGTGCACCTTCTCATCAGAGCAAGACAACTCTCATAATGTGTTATTCAGATGGTATCTTTCTCTAGGAAGAAATATTCCAGCACAAAATGAATAACTTGTTTCTTGGTAATATAATTTTAAAAAATGGATGTGGCAAAAAGTTTGTTTTCATCCTACATTCTTTTTTTAGAGAGCAATACAATCATGAAAGAATATCTGCATTAAAAACCTTATGCATTTTGACACTCAGGGAAATGCAGAACAGACTTTCTTCCCAATATGCAGCCAGCTGTCCAGGCAGATATAGATAATCTAGCAAAATAGAACTACAACAGGAAGGAAGGGATATGACTGGAAAAAAAAGCTGGCAAGTGGGTCACAGATGGCTGCAAATAATTTAGCATTTTGCCCATATAAAAATTATATATTTCCTGTACCAAAGAATCATTACATGATGATATTATTTATCATTTGTGTTACAGTAGCACTTAGAGGAAGTCCTTAACTCCTAGTGCTCGATACATTGTAGACACTTAGCAAAACGCAATCCCTGCCCTCACAGCCTACAATGTAACTAATATGATATTGTAGATGATCAGATATGACAGTCAAATTTGTCATCTTCCATCTACACATAGTCTGTACTTGTTTCTTTCAGATGCAGATCTTCCAACTCTCACCCATGCCTTTGTCACCTTGAGATTAGATTACTGCAATCTGCTCTATTTGTGGTTACAACTTAATCTATTCAGAAATGGCGTCTGGTGCCAAATTTGGCAGCTTGCTTGTTAAGTGGGGTCTCTTGCCATGAGCAAACTAATCCTGTCCTCTACAATCTGTACAATCTTTTTGTGGGTTTCTGGATTGATATTAAGATGCTGGCTTTGACCTATAAAGCCCTAAATGGACTGGGACCTACCTGTCTAAGAAACCACCTTTCTTGCTGTGACATACTGCTGCAGTTATGGTCAGCAGAGGTGCCTGCACTGAAGCCCCTTTGCTATAAGAGAGAGGGGATGTCTGGCAGTGGCTGGGCATTCTCTATTAGGGTCATAGACCCTCTCTCTTTGGGTCCATAACACCTGAAGTTTGTCAGCCTTCAGAATGCACTGCAAGAGGCTTTCTCCCTGACTTGTTGGGTAGGGCAGGGCACAGTGGTGTAGGACTCTGGTGGAGATCATGTGGAGAGGTTGATTTTTTTTATATTAATGTTGGCACTGGGTTATTTGATCTGGAGTAACTAGTGGCTCTATCTGGCATTGCATGGACTCTGTCTTAATCAATGACTCAAGAGACTGACATCCTTAGTCTCTTAGCAGAGGTGGCTTTCTACTAGCAATTCAGCAAAACTGTAGTTGGTACACTTGGAGATGTTGCAATGTGGTTTAAGACAGGACGAAGGTTGGTATGATGTGGAGGTTTCACTCTATAGTACATTTTAGACTGTTCTAAAATGCATTTCTACTCTGAAAAGAAACCCTGTAAAAATGGTGTGAAATTTCATTTTTATTGTCCTGCCTTGGTTTCAAAGGATGCTCCAGAAAGATATTTCCAAAAGACACTCCCAACACACACACACTCAAAAATTGTCTTTCTAACTGCCAGCCCTATAAATACAGCCTAGTCTGTAAGACTCCAACTGGGCTCTATTCATCCTACCTACTGTTACTAGTAGTTAGTAATAATGGTTCTATTGACTGACCAAATGAGCCCCCCCCCCCAGTTCCACCTGTGCAACCGGTTGCCTTCATTGTTGTCATGGATCAGAAACTGACTAAGAGTCTGGAAAACAAGAAGAGGAATAAATGGCCAATTTCCATGATGGCAAAAGGTCAACAGTGGAGGGCCTCCATATTGGTCTGGTGTTGTTTAATATATTAACAATCTGGAGAGGGGAGTGAGCAGTGAAATAATCTCAACTGATGGAACCCTCTCAACTTCTAAAATGTCAGAATGCTTACATGCAATGTTGTTGTCGGCATGTTGGCCCCAGGATATCAGAGAGACAAGGTGCTTGAGGTAATATCTTTTACTGGACAAATTTCTGTTGCTGAGGGAGACAAGCTTTTGAGCTTACACAGAACTCTTCTTCCTCAGGTCTGGGAAACGAACTCAAAGTGTCACAGCTACATACAAGGTTTGAACAGATTGTTTAGCATAAATAATTAACGCATATTTCAAGGGACCATTCAAGGTGATTTGTTAACACCTCTCCAGTCATAGGCAGGAAAGGAAGGGATGGGGGGAAGTAGCTGGGGTGCAGGGTTTGTTTAGAAGATTACTGATTGTTGTAATAATCCAGAGAGTCAGTTCTCTATTCAGCTCATGATTTTTAGTGTCTTAGAAAGTTATGAATTTAAACTCCCAGGGTCATCTTTTGAAAGTGTCATGTGGGTTGCCTTTGAGGATGAGGACTGAAAGGCCTGATATAGAGTGATTGCTCTGCGAAAAGTGTTTACCCACAGGTGATGTGGTGTTTTTGTCTTTTATCATTTTCCTGTGTGAGTTAATTTGAGAGCATAGTGATTGGCTGGTTTCATCCACATAGTTGTTATTTGGGCATTTAGTGCACTGGATGAGGTACACCACATGTTGTGATAGGCACATGTAGGATATCAGGTGAATCCATAGTCTGATCATCTTTAGGAAACATTGCAAGGCCTTCCTCTTTGAAAAAGCCTTTCCACAATACATGATGCTCACAATTAAAACACAACAGCACCTGAAAAAAAAACAACCCTGACCCAAAAAAGGAAGAAGTGGCAGAAGCTGCATGAAGCCCACGTAGGACTTCACTGTTGTTGTTGTTTTTACATGGAAATCACTCAGATACTGTGGTGATGGCCAGCAGTATGAAATCCTAAAATAGATAGGTAACACAATTTGTAGATGACACAAGGTTATGGCAGTAGTAAGATCGAGAGAGGACTTTGAGGAACTGCAGAAGGACTTACCAAAACTAGGTTAATGGCCAACACAATGTCAGATGAAGTTCAGTGTTGATAAATGAAAAGTAATGCACATGACAAAAAAATTTTGAACTACTTATACATCTTACGTGGTTCTAAATTGATGGTATCTGTTCAGGAAGGGACTTGGGCACCACCATGGACGGCTCAAAGAGGACTAATGCTTAAGGTGCAGCTGCCTGGGGTGTAGGGTGTAGTGGAGAGGAACCAAGGTATCTGGATTCATAAAAATGGGGTGGACAGTTAGATGGGGAAAATGTATTGCAGTTATCTAAACTGATGGCAGATTCTCATCCAGAACATTGTGTATAGTACTGGTCACCTTATCTCAAGAAGATATTGTATAATTAGGGGAGTGTTCAGAGGATGGTGATGAGATTGGTTAGGAACATAGAAAAAATCTCATAAGAAGAGATGGAAAAGATTGGGATTGTTTTCCTTAGAAAGGAGTCAATTAAGAGGGAACATGATAAAAGTCTATAAAATAATTAATGGCCTAGAGAAGACAGATTGGAAACTTCTGTTCTCCTTGTCTCAGAACACAAGATCAAAGGGACAATCAATGAAATGGAAAGGTAGATAATTCAGAAATGATAAAAGTAAATATTTTTCACAGTGTGTAACTAGGCTGCAGAACTCACTGACACAGGATGTCATTGAGCTCAAAAGTCAGGAATATTCAAAAGGAACAAGAATGTCCAGAGTTATAATAGTTAATACTAAATTTTTTTTTGAGACTTTTATGAGTGGGCAGTTTATCTCACATCTGCCTACTGTGGGTTTTCTGGACCATTTATCTGGTGCTGCCCACTCTTAGAGACAGGATATCACATGTCTGACCCGGGAGGCAAATTCTTATGTTCCTTTGCCAGGTGCAACTGATTAGAACTCAGTAAATAATTAGTGTGATGCACAAGATGGAATAGAATCTGCATCTCCCTTTTAGCTGTGGTGGCTATACATGTAAAACCAAAAGTAAAAATAAATGAGAAATTATTTTTGTTATTGAAGCCAGGAGATATGTCTTTAAATCCAAATCCCTCTACAAGATCCACTAGTACCATGATGACGATAGAAAAACGCCAATAAAGACAAATAAGGATTAGTGGAAGAAATAGTTTATGCAACTGCAAATCCTTATTACTGTAATCCTAATCCTCCCTCCTATTATTTGTTATATTTGCCAGTTGCATCTTGTTTTAAATTAGCCTGCAAGATCATTGAGACAGGATTGTTGTGTCTTCATATGTCACCTAACAATAACTGATCCTGACTTGCCACAATATAAATAATATTCAGTGACCCATTTTACAAGCGCCCCCTCCTGGCCACTCACTAGGACTGCTGTTAGGGGAACCCAAGCCTCTGTGGTCTGGATTTCCCCTGGGGTGTGTTGGGTTTCTGGAGCCTGAACAGAGTCCAGCTACTGCCCCAATCTTGGGTTCTCTAGGCACGCTCGATGGGCACAGACTGGTACCTGGCACCCCTCTTCCAAGTGTTGGGGCATGCTCTTCAGACAAGAGGAGGAAGTGTCTTCTTCCAGCTGGAGCAAACCTATGGAGCCAAGGTATTTTACTTTGAATAGATTATCCTTGAGTACTGATCATGCACCATTACACAGCCCTGTTAACTCAGGGTGGATCCACATACATGTAGGCTTCCCATGACAACAGTAATTACATCATATAATTTCATAAAATCATCCACAATTCAAAAATGCTGCAGGCAGAATCCCCAATTCATCCAACGTGTTTGGAGAACTAAAGCATATCTGAATAACAATATTGACTTTGTCTCATATTATGGCATGGTAAAAGTGGAACTTCATTTACTGATAAAACCATGATCAGATAAGTAATTTCCCCTGGTCCCTATGTCATATCTGCAGACCCCAATGAGCGGGCAAGAAAAGAGCCAGTCTAAATGATTTTTCACTATTTAATAGAACTTTGTGCCAAGTCTAGTCATGTAGGTTTCCAGGGGATACAAGGCTGCCAAATCTTTCTTCTTAAGTAAATTATTCTGAAATGCCTGGTCTGTAAATAATCAAAGTGATGCTTATCCCCCTGCATTACATTTTCTCTGTGGTTCAAATGGGGTATTTTAATTGCCACACACAGAATCTTTGTTACATGAAAGCCTCTAATCCTTGCCCACTCTGAGTCTGTGCTGACAAGTTCAAAGGAAAAGTGGGATTTCCAGACATACTTGATCTTAAGGAAGCAAAGGATTTCAACCCACTAAATCCTTTATACTACATTCCAGATTTGTAGAGTATAAGGTTATGTCTACACTACCGCTTAGACTGGCAAAATTTATGTTGCTCAGGGCGTGTGAATATTCCACCCCCAGAGCAACATAAATTACACCAGCATAAGCGCTAGTGTACACTATGTCGGTGGGGGAGCTTCTCCTGCCAACATACCTTCTGCCGCTCGTGGGGTGTTTTTTTATGCAGACAGGAGAGCGCTCTCCCATCAGCATACAGTGTCTTCACCACGTGCACTGTACCAGTACAGCACCGTAAGTGTAGACAAGATGGAATTTCTCAAAACAGTTAGGGGATTTGATCAAGGGATTGGACAAACAAATTATTTTGTGTTAATGGCGTGGCAACATCCCACTCACTCCCAAGTTATGTGAGATCCCCCATTTTAAAGGAGCCAACTTACTATGAAATGGAAAACCTGGGATAGTAAGAAGTGCAAGGTAAAGCTGAGAAGTTAAGCTTTCTCTCCTCTGAGAAACAGAAGTTTTTCCAAGGACGTTGGTGGGTGTTTTGCCCTTGCATATAAAAATGGTAAAAGTTGAATATAACTTTGAGTCAAGCTCTGATGTAAATCTTATGTGAATTATCTAATTATTTCCATGAGAAGTTTGTCCAAATTTCAGTATAGTACTTGAAGTAAAGAAGCAAAATCCAATTGCTATGAATTTTAAAATGCTATTTTTTATTGTGATGTGGTATTTTAACCACCACTAGGAGTGAAAGGGTTAAGGAATAACTCTGGGCCCAGACAAGCCCATCCAGCTGCTCCTGCAGAGCAGGTGGACGTAGAGCTTAAAAGGTGCCCAGATAGCTCAGAAGAGGGACGACCAGTCAGGGAGAAGGACCTACCCTGGGAGCTCCTGAGGAAGGGTATGGAAGCTGCTCCTCTGAGAAGAGAGGAACCAACCCACTAGAACCCAAACTGTCTAAAGGTGCTGTGTTTGTTCCACATTATCTTGGTTACAGACTGAAAAGTGGAGGAATAGGAAATGGGCCAGAGAGGACTGTCTTAAGGTGCTCCTGCATGCTTGACGTTGGCTAGCACACGGTCCGGGCTCCCCTACCACCCTGTGACCACTAGGTGCCAACTCTGTCAAGTGCCAACTATTACACTTACTTTGATGCCCCAATATGTACCCCAACCTGCTCTCACTGTATCTTAATGTAGGGTGTGTAGTGGTAGAAGTTCCTGAATTGAATACATCTTGCTGTCTTACTAAATGAGCTGACCAAATGCACCCTTGTTGATTTATAAGAGACGTTAAATCATCAGCACAGAAGGAAATTCTACTCTTATTACCAGTTTTGCAAATGGCCAATATATCACACTGAAATTCTACTCAATGTATTTACACTAGTAGTGCCTTTGGAAGGCAAATTGTATGAGTAAAGAAGGCAGGATCTGGCTCCTGGTGAGCTCATTACTTCAGTGATGAATTCAGTCATTGCTTTGAAGAAGAGAGGGAGTGTAGCTGTTTTATTCCCACTGGTAGAAATAAAAGACATTATTTACTGTAACTGACACTAATGGCTTCTCATAGGCCAATTAATCCCCTGTATGGAAGGATCACATTGAAGTCAAGCTTAGGACATGCCTTAAAACCTTACTACTACTCTACATGGCAGAAAGGAATCATTTATGTACATGGATCATTGTACATTGTAGATTCTTCCCGTCAGAAAATTAAGAAAAAAAGCATTTAAAAAACCCAGTTAGAGTTGATAACTGGCAATAACATACTTAACTGTATCCCAAAAACTTAAAAGCAAATAAATGAAGCGCTACTGACATTATGCATCTTTCACTGCCCACATCATAAACACCACCATTGTTAATAAGTGCAAGGAAATGTCTATTTCATCACAACACAACCTTGACCCTGGCTCATTTATTGTTCTTTTAGGCTTGGAATTTCAAAGGAGCCTAAACGAGCTAAATGGCCAGTGAGTTTTGGGTACCTACCTTCTCGAGGCTCCTTTGAAAATCTCAGCCTTCATATATGATGTTTGTAATCTTGATTTCCATATCAAATGTTTTCTTTTAAGGAATAATATTGAATGGGAAATATCAGTTTTTATCAACCAACAGCAGAAGATTTTGGTAAAGTAACTAGAATTGCTGTTTTTTGAGAATAACTTTGTATGTGTTCTTTAGTAGGACAAGCACAGAACAATACCAGTTTAGGGTACAATTATGGTGAATACATAGTTCTTTTTTACTCCTGAACAATGATGTTTGTTTTTATAGGCCACTTCATGGTTGGCCCTTGCGTAGCTGTGGAGTAAGAGTTAGACTCAGCCCTGCACAGCTGTGTTAGGAGGATTGTTGGCGGGAAAGGGGAGAACATGGTGTGCATGTGAGATGCTTTCCATGGGCATCCAGGGTTGTGAGGCACCTTGCTACCACCTGCGCTCCGTGTGAGGAAACCTGGTCTGTGCCTGCCAGGGGTCAGCTTCCTGACACCTAGCCACAGTCTATGTCAGCCTATGCAGGCTCCACTGTTCCCGTGCAGGTTAGTGATAGGCACAGTGCAACCCCTGAGAGTGCCCCCTGGAGTGTCCAGCCCCTGTTCCACTGGGCACTCACAGAAGTCACAGATCTGCTATGGTGCAGTACGCACAGCTTACCAGTTACACACAGCTTATCAGATATAGCTCAGGATCCGTGTTCCACTCAATGCACAGCACTTAGGGTTATAATAAACAAGAACAATTTTCCTTAATGAAGAACAGAGTTTCAAGGAGAAGTAAGTAGTGGAAATAAATGGTTACATATAAAACAAATTCATTACACATTTTCTAGAACCTCAGCTTAACTACCAAGACATTCCCCTGTCTCATCAAAGTTAGCTCACCCAAACTTTGTCTCCCAGCATCCAACAGCCAGACCAGTTTTGATATTCCTTTCATAAAACAATCCAGCTGGCAGATTGTTCCCTCGGTGAATGGTAACTGGGTATATCTCTGCATTCCCAGATATAATAACAATAATCCATTGACTTCATTTGTAAACAAGGGTAACCTCTTTTGCCTATTTTTTCCTATCTAGAATTTCCCCTGGAGACTTTGCTAACACTTTATTAGCATTTTGCTCAGACTGTAAATAGACATTCATTGTGAGATATATGATACTTAAGCTACATATATCTAGATAGGTAGACAAGAATCTCCTGCCTGAAAGAAACTTGTTTCTCACCTTATGGTGACTAGCCCCCAAGGCGAAAAGGAGTACTTGTGGCACCTTAGAGACTAACCAATTTATTTGAGCATGAGCTTTCGTGAGCTACAGCTCACTTCACTCAAATAAATTGGTTAGTCTCTAAGGTGCCACAAGTACTCCTTTTCTTTTTGCGAATACAGACTAACACGGCTGTTACTCTGAAACCAGCCCCCAAGGCATAGACCATAAGAATATAATTTTTAGTATATATACAGAGCTCCTTACTAGTGCTGTCAAGAGATTAAAAAACTTAATTGCGATTAATCGCGAGATTAAAAAATTTAAGCGTGATTTAATCACATGATTAATTGTGCTGTTAAACAATAATAGAATACCATTTATTTAAATATTTTTGGATGTTTTCAAATATATTGATTTCAATTACAACACAGAATACACTGTGTACGTGCTTTCTTTACATTTATTTTTATTACAAATATTTGAACTGTAAAAAACAAAAGAAATAGTATTTTTCAATTCAGCTAATACAAGTACTGTAGTGCAATCTCTTTATCATGAAAGTGTAACTTACAAATGTAGATTTTTTTTTTGTTACATAACTGCACTCAAAAACAAAACAATGTAACACTTTAGAGGCTATAAGTCCACTCAGTCCTACTTCAACCAATCGTTCAGACCAATAAGTTTGGTTACAATTTGCAGGAGATAATGCTACCCACATCTTGTTTACAATGTCATCTGAAAGTGAGAACAGGCATTCGCATGGCACTGTAGTAGCTAGTGTCACAAGATATTTACATGCCAGATTCATATGCCCCTTCATGCTTCAACCACCATTCCAGAGGACACGCATCCATGCTGATGATGGGTTCTGCTCAATAACAATTCAAAGCAGTGAGGACTGACACATGTTCATTTTCATCATCTGAGTCGGATGCCACCAGCAGAAGGTTGATTTTCATTTTTGGTGGTCCAGGTTTTGTAGTTTCTGGATCGGAATGTTGCTCTTCTAAGACTTCTGAAAGCATGTTCCACGCCTCATCCCTCTCAGATTTTGGAACACGCTTCAGATTCTTAAACCTTGGGTCGAGTGCTGTAGCTATTTTTAGATGTCTCTCATTGGTACCTTCTTTGCGTTTTGTCAAAACTGCGGTGAAAGTGTTCTTAAAATGAACATGTGCTAAGTCATCATCCGAGACGGCCATAACATGAAATATACGGCAGAATGCAGGTAAAATAGAACAGGAGACATACAATTATCCCCCAAGGAGTTTAGTCATAAATTTAATTAATGCATTATTTTTTTTAAAGAGCGTCATCAGCATGGAAGCATGTGCTCCAGAATGGTGGCTGAAGAATGAAGGGGCATACAAATGTTTAGCATATCTGGCATGTAAATACCTTGCAATGCCAGCTACAAAAGTGACATACAAAAAAAATCTACATTTGTAAGTTACATTTTCACTATAAAGAGATTGCACTACAGTTTGTATGAGGTGAATTGCAAAATACAATTTCTTTTGTTCATCATTTTTACAGTGCAAATATTTGTAATAAAAATAATAATGTAAAGTGAGCACTGTACACTTTGTATTCTGAGTTGTAATTGAAATCAATTATATTGAAAATATAGAAAAACATCCAAAAATATTTAATAAATTTCAATTGGTATTCTATTGCTTAGCAGTGCGGTTAGTCGCAATTAATTTTTTTGAGTTAATCTCATGAGTTAATTGCAATTAATCAACAGCCCTACTCCTTACATATTTTCCATCCATACATTTTGCAGTGGTTATGAGTGGATTGGGACACAAATTTTCAGTACAGACCTTACATGACACTCTTTGGCAAGGTAGTATGTAGGATTCCTGTAACCCATATGCTCCCTTGTGCCCTCTGCCAGTTAGCACCGAGAGGTCCGTAGTTCAGAATGTGCACCTGACACATACCTCAGGCCACTTCATTGGGGAGGGGAGCCAGAGAAGGGATTATTTACTCTAGATCATTGCACATGGTGCTGAGCATAGAAGCAATGCACAAGATCCAGAATGAGGACCAGAATTGGGCTCTCCCATTTCCTCAGTGGGATGAGCCACAGTGAGTATATTACCCCTGTGTTCCAATCCCTCCACTGGCTACCAGTTTGCTTCCATTGCCAGTTCTAAATTTTGGCTTTGATTTAAAAAAAGCTAGCAATGGGTCAGGATCCAACTACATTATGGACTACACCATCCAAGACCCACCAAAACATCTTCACTCTACTGGGACAATGCGGCTTGCAAAACCCAGGACAATGCATGTAAAAGCTTGGATTATTCTTAGTTAAGGAGATTGGGCTGTGGACTGAGCTCCCACAGGTGGTCAGACTAACCCAGAGCCTGACCACATTCAGAAGCATATTATAAGAACCTTCTCCTTATGAAAGTGGTCCTATAATAACCAGAATTGTAGGGGAAGAGGAAGGGGGAAATTATAATAAAAATTATGGAACAGATCTTCAGCTGTTGCTCCACTGAAGTCAAGGGAGCTATGTTGATACCAGCTGAGCACTTGGTGTATATAAGTGTGCATATCCCATGCAGAACCCCCTATACCATGGAAAGGAGAGGGGCAGAATGCTCTGTGAAAACCACTGAAGACCTTCCCTTCCCTGGGATGTGTTTAGATACTGTGATGATGGATGCTAGAGGAAATCTTTACACAATGATAGATAGGCAGACAAGGAAACATTGGCACTAAAGTAGAAATTTTAACTGAAAAAAATAGGTCTTAGTTTTTGTTGTGTGGTTTTTACATTGTGGAAATATTCATCTTTTTTCAAACTTATTTGGGCAAAAAACAATCACTCTTCTGAGACTTCTGATCATGCGAGAAACAACCTCTTTCTGTTTTTTGGCACTTCTGCTTCTGTTCCCATCTGGAATCAGAAAGCAAACCAACAAGAAAAACTCTTTTAATTGAACTGCATAAGGATATTTGGTTTAGGTCTATTCTTATTTTATCTGCACCAGTCTGCCCATCCATCTTATTATCCTCTTTGAGGAACAGAAGAGAATCTATCTTTTTGGTTACTTTAACGGTAACTCGTGTGAGTGAAAGGAAATCTATAGAAGGGGATGAACTGTGGAGCCCTATCCTGAGTGTAGTCCTATCCCTACTATATTTGACTTGATCTGAATTGTTGCTAAGGTTTTTGTAGGTGTCTAGCCAGTTATCACAGAAATCATAGAAGATTAGGGTTGGAAGAGACCTCAGGAGGTCATCTAGTCCAACTCCCTGCTCAAAGCAGGACCAACCCCAAACAAATCATCCCAGCCAGGGCTCTGTCAAGTCGGGCCTTAAAAACCTCTAAGGATGGAGATTCCACCACCTCCCTAGGTAACCCATTCCAGTGCTTCACCACCCTCCTAGTGAAATAGTTTTTCCTAATATCCAACCTAGACCTCCCCCACTGCAACTTGAGACCATTGCTCCTTGTCCTGTCATCTGCCACCACTGAGAACAGCCTAGTTCCATTCTCTTTGGAACCCTCCTTCAGGTAGTTGAAGGCTGCTATCAAATCCCCCCTCACTCTTCTCTTCTGCAGACTAAATAAGTCCAGCACAGTTATGTGCTCTCCCTTGCACTGGGTTGGGTCAGACACATCATTAGCTAAATTTTGCTGCCCCTCTAGAGTGGGCGTTCGCATTTTTGGTTGGCCTATGAAAATGTTTTTGTCTCTGTCCCTCCCCAAGTGCACAAATATAACTGGCTCCTGTCCACTAGGATTAGGACTGGCCTGAGGACTTTGGGATGGCTTAGGCAGATGATTCCTTGTGATATGCTCCAAATGTTTGTTTGTGTGTGTGTGTGAGAGAGAGAATATTTAGGCCTATAATTTCCCATGGTCCCACCCCACACGTTCCCAGTCTACTGCAGAGCAGAAGTGGAGCCTCAGCTGCATGTTCCTGTCAGCTTTAGTGGTTGACTTATATGTGTTCACTGTTATGTTCATGAACAAACCCTGAAACTTCAAGTGATAGCTTACAATTTCAATGCAGTTTTCAATACACCATATTTACGTATTCCATTTCACATGGGAAAGAGCTAGTAAAAATGTGTTAGAAAGGAAAAACTGAGATTGTACTTTACATTTCTGGTTCCCTCAAAATGTGCTGGGGAGGGGAGAACATGACCGCAGACTTCATGGGACTCATTAAAGCGTGGAAGAAGGCACAGAAATGGAAATGAGATAAAGGAATTAAGGGGCATTAAAGCAGGCAGAGTGGGGTAGGGGAGCATGTTAAGAAACTAGACTTGTGAGATATAAGCTTTTGGGGGGAGTTGTGCAGGGTCATGCAGAAGAGAATGAGATGTTTAAATTTGAGACAGAGGGGCAGATAATTTAGTATCTGATCCTTTTTTACAAATTTAGTTGACATTTTTGGTGCTATATATAGGGCTAGAAATCTCCCTGAATCTCCCAGTAATGGCTGTGAAAGCTTCCTTTACACACTGCTCTGTTCCATTCCTGGGTGAAAACTAGAAAGTGAAGAGGCACCTGAAAATAGAGTTAAATGCACTTTGTAACTGTTGACCCAACTTTGAATGAGGGGCGTGACTTGGACTCAGCTTGGTTTTGGGAGAAGTTTCGAGTTTGTTCTTGAATACTGTTGCCTGTCCCTACATCATAACACATGAAAACAATAAAGATCCATATGGTAGAGAATTTTGTTTTATAATTGTTGTCGACCTTTCCTTCAGTTCCCAACGTTTGCTGCAGGACAGTCCCATCAATCTTCACCAGCATAGCAAGTACCGCACGTTTGACTGCATACTGGTCGGGTCATTACGTCGGAGAATGCACACAGTATTTGCAGTGTGTTTGCATACACTTTACAGTAACTTCTGATACATCCTAGTCACATTTTATAAGCCGATTCTAGTACCCTGTCAAGATGAGCAGTACTTTACCATGTGAATAGTCCTGTTGAAACCAATGTAGCTACCACTGGAGTAGTAAAATATGACTGAAAGTGAGAAAGTGTAACAGAATCTTATGTTTTCTGCACTGCAGCTAAACATTACAGATTATTTTGTTCTGTTTTTTTGAAGTGATAATGTCCTCAGTAGAACCACAATATGTTACACAAGTACAATAACATATTCATCTTTTTTCCTAGCAACACTCTGTTTTCTTCCTGTCAAGGTCTTGACCTCCTCAAAGCTGAAGGGCCCAATCCATGTCTCATTTATTTCCATGGAAAAATTCCCATCCCTTCTATGGAGTTAGATCAGGGAACAAGGTTTTAATTGTATTCATGGTCATGTTTATACTTTGGCCAAACTTTTAATATTCTTTTTCAAAATCTGACTAATCAATCACATTATTTCAATTATATATTAAGTCCATGATCTAACAAATAACCCTTAGCCTTCAATTCTGTTAGAATGCCCCACAAGGCAATATTGACATCCTTTACATCACAACAAAACCTTGTGTCATGGCAACAAGAAGCAATACATTTGTTTTGTGTTTGAAATTTGCCACGGTCATTTCCATGATAATATCTCTTTTAGTTATGAGTAAACTATTGTTAAATGCCATTTGTAACTTCAAGCCATCTTTCTGGAGTTAAATACCATCTCTGAACCCAGTTTAGTAAAGCAACAAAAATTGGATCTGTTCACAATGAATATTTAAAGTGGAACACACAAATATACATGGAGAATATTGGCTGTTCTAGACAACACAATGATACATGACACGCCCTCGAGGCATAGCATAGAACAAAAAAAAATTTGCAAGGTCTTCACCTCTCAAAACCTGCAATTATGACTGATACCACTGCTCTAGCAGTTAGAGTAGATGTGTATCTTAGTTATGAATTTTTGACAAAAGGACTAAAAAGGTCAAGAAAAATAATTGGTCAGAATGAAATACATGACATCAAGTGTTGCTAACATACTTGAAACATTACACTGCTGATTCAGAAATTAGATATTGGGGAAACTAATTTTGTGTTTTTTATCCTTTGCCAGTAGGAATAATCCTTTGGCAAAGAAATACGGTATAAAATAAAAAAAAGTCCTATTAGAATAAATGATCCACAGCAACGTCAAACATGTTGCTTTGTCATCAAATTAGGATAAATACTATCCTGCAATGTCAAACTAGTATTATTTTGTCATCATACGTAAGTAGAACAGGCAGCAAAACTGTTTGGCATTAAAGTAATCTCTTTTTCCCCAAGGAAAAGTAAAGCAGATTGTTTTGGTTCATACTGTAATTGTTGCGGGAATATAAAAATAGAGCTATTATTAGATTCTCTGTGGCTGATTTAAAACATTCAAAATTTCCCCAATATTTAAGCACTGTCAGGGCCTAATTTTAAGTAAAAGCAAAGAGGAGAGTATTACCCAAGAAGTTATTTTGCAATTTGAGGGTGCAACAAAAATAATAATACTTTCGGTAGTCTGGTTTTCTTCGTAGTAGTTATTCTGAATCTTTATTTTGCCTCCTGGATACAAGTGTAAAGCTAGGAGATCAATAGCCCAGGGAACGTGCATTCTTTTTGTCTGCTGAGTAAGGATTACACAGGGAGCTCCAGAGTGCCTCCTACCACACTAGCCATTCTCACCTATCACTATCTGGACTTGGAAGCTAGATTGATCACTCTCTTGTAAAGCTGAAGGTCAGTCATCATTTAAACCAACCATTTTCCTGATGGGAAACAGCCCGTCCCCGTCCCCCCTTCCAATACACACACAGTGAAAGTGATGTTGATGAAGAACAAGTCAATGCTGCTTTTTTTTTTTCATTTTCCAATGCCTTTGATGTTCGGTAAATTGCTTTGCAGTGGCTTGAAGGACAAGAGGAAAGCAATGCAGTGCACCATACTGCAACATATGTACCATACATACTGTAATTGTGAGATGTTTGGTTTTATGAACTCCTCAGTCCCCAATTAGTTCATAAAATAGGGTCCTGCTGCAATTCCTAACTCTTAAATAGCACTTTTCATCCATAGACCTCAAAGTGCTTTATAAAGGAGGTCAGTATCATTAGCCCTATTTTGCAAATAGGGAAACTGAGGCACAGAGCTGGGAAGTGACTTGCCCAAGATCACCCAAGAGGCCAGTGGCAGAGCTGGGAATAGAACTCAGGTCTCCTGAGTTCAAGTTCAGTGCTGTATATGTTTGGCCACACTGTCTCAGAATTGGTGTCCTGTGCAAAGTTCTGCAAGCATCAGAAGATGCTTCTGCAAGACTAAAATAATTTTTCAACAGAAAATGGCTTTTTTGTTAAAATAGAAATTCTACAGGAAATGTTTGGTTTTGATTACATTTGTTGTGGTTTTGGAAAAAATCCCAACCCCCCACCCAAATTTTACAATTTTTGTCAACCAAAAACTAAAACTTTTTGCTAAACCTCCCAAATGTTGTGATTTTTAGCACAATTTCTCAGTTCCTGCTTGCCAATATTTTTCAATTAAAACATGAACAAAAATCTGAAGAAATGTTTCATCAATATCAATGTTTTTTTGCACCAAAAAACCCATAATTATAATCATGCCATTCAAGCCATTGTACTTCTGTTTTTGCCAGCATTTCCTTTTATAAACACTAATGTTGAAGGCATCATCTCAGGAAATTTAAAAAGTAATGAAAAATTGGGTGCCTGTTTTCTAACGTCTAAAAAGAAAAAATATAGAATTTTCCAAGAAAATACACTCATTAATGTGACTGATGTTAACTAATTGAGTCTGAGATGAAAGTCTCTTGGAAACACGTTTTTAGTTTACTATGACAGAAGTACTTTTTGTTCTTGTTCAGTTCAAAGTCTAACTTGAGTACTGAAGTAATATGCTAGATAGACAAAGAAGTTTAGGCCATATTCTAGCCCATTGTAAACACATGCAACTGCACTAAAGTCAATGGAGTTGTGTACTCGCTTACACAAATGGCTGAATTTGAATTTGGTGGCCTCTCATCTGTAAATTAAAAAGGAAAATTCAACACATTTTAAAGAATTTGGGGATTTTTTTTGTTTTTGTTTTCTCTACAAAAACACTTAAAACTTTAATATGCCATTGTTCTGTCTGTAAGTCCACAATGTGAGTTAGGCCCATTAAGGACCCAACAGGAATTTTGCCCAAGTGAAGAGAGCTGAATCAGCCTCTGTGTGTGTTTATATAGTGTCAGCAAAATTATCAATGTATTAAAGCGGGTAGCACCTATACACCTCAGTAAGTATTTTGCAAAGGCTTATGGACATGCTTAACTTCATGCGCTGTGAATAGTACTATTGACTAAGCACATTGACGTCAGTAAGACTAGTCATAGTGCATACAATTAAGCACATGCACTGGATTTTGCAGGACTGGAGCCATAGAAATTGTTTACCGTAACTTTATAATTGGCCTGTCCTTCAGGATTCATGCAATATCATATTGAGTGAGGTCAGCTGAATCACTCTTGCTAACTTTTCCTAGAGTTGAATACATGAGTCCTGATGGTAGGTTTATCTAAAGGCTTGTCTATATGAGAAAGTTACAGTCATGGGTGACTTTAATTTTCCTGATATCTGCTGGGAGAGCAATACAGCGGTGCATAGACAATCCAGGAAGTTTTTGGAAAGCGTAGGGGACAATTTCCTGGCGCAAGTGCTAGAGGAGCCAACTAGGGGGGGCACTTTTCTTGACCTGCTGCTCACAAACCGGGTAGAATTAGTGGGGGAAGCAAAAGTGGATGGGAATCTGGGAGGCAGTGACCATGAGTTGGTTGAGTTCAGGATCCTGACACAGGGAAGAAAGGTAAGCAGCAGGATACGGACCCTGGACTTCAGGAAAGCACACTTCGACTCCCTCAGGGAACGGATGGCCAGGATCCCCTGGGGGACTAACTTGAAGGGGAAAGGAGTCCAGGAGAGCTGGCTGTATTTCAAGGAATCCCTGTTGAGGTTACAGGGACAAACCATCCCAATGAGTCGAAAGAATAGTAAATATGGCAGGCGACCAGCTTGGCTTAATGGTGAAATCCTAGCGGATCTTAAACATAAAAAAGAAGTTTACAAGAAGTGGAAGGTTGGACATATGACCAGGGAAGAGTATAAAAATATTGCTCGGGCATGTAGGAATGTTATCAGGAGGGCCAAATCGCACCTGGAGCTGCAGCTAGCCAGAGATGTCAAGAGTAACAAGAAGGGTTTCTTCAGGTATGTTGGCAACAAGAAGAAAGCCAAGGAATGTGTGGGCCCCTTACTGAATGAGGGAGGCAACCTAGTGACAGAGGATGTGGAAAAAGCTAATGTACTCAATGCTTTTTTTGCCTCTGTTTTCACTAACAAGGTCAGCTCCCAGACTGCTGCGCTGGGCATCACAAAATGGGGAAGAGATGGCCAGCCCCCTGTGGAGATAGAGGTGGTTAGGGACTATTTAGAAAAGCTGGACGTGCACAAGTCCATGGGGCCGGACGAGTTGCATCCGAGAGTGCTGAAGGAATTGGCGGCTGTGATTGCAGAGCCATTGGCCATTATCTTTGAAAACTCGTGGCGAACCGGGGAAGTCCCGGATGACTTGAAAAAGGCTAATGTAGTGCCAATCTTTAAAAAAGGGAAGAAGGAGGATCCTGGGAACTACAGGCCAGTCAGCCTCACTTCAGTCCCTGGAAAAATCATGGAGCAGGTCCTCAAAGAATCAATCCTGAAGCACTTGCATGAGAGGAAAGTGATCAGGAACAGCCAGCATGGATTCACCAAGGGAAGGTCATGCCTGACTAATCTAATCACCTTTTATGATGAGATTACTGGTTCTGTGGATGAAGGGAAAGCAGTGGATGTATTGTTTCTTGACTTTAGCAAAGCTTTTGACACGGTCTCCCACAGTATCCTTGTCAGCAAGTTAAGGAAATATGGGCTGGATGAATGCACTACAAGGTGGGTAGAAAGCTGGCTAGATTGTCGGGCTCAACGGGTAGTGATCAATGGCTCCATATCTAGTTGGCAGCCGGTATCAAGTGGAGTACCCCAAGGGTTGGTCCTGGGGCCAGTTTTGTTCAATATCTTCATAAATGATCTGGAGGATGGTGTGGATTGCACTCTCAGCAAATTTGCGGATGATACTAAACTGGGAGGAGTGGTAGATACGCTGGAGGGGAGGGATAGGATACAGAAAGACCTAGACAAATTGGAGGATTGGGCCAAAAGAAATCTGAGGAGGTTCAATAAGTATAAGTGCAGGGTCCTGCACTTAGGACGGAAGAACCCAATGCACAGCTACAGACTAGGGACCGAATGGCTAGGCAGCAGTTCTGAGGAAAAGGACCTAGGGGTGACAGTGGACGAGAAGCTGGATATGAGTCAGCAGTGTGCCCTTGTTGCCAAGAAGGCCAATGGCATTTTGGGATGTATAAGTAGGGGCATAGCGAGCAGATTGAGGGACGTGATCGTTCCCCTCTATTCGACATTGGTGAGGCCTCATCTGGAGTACTGTGTCCAGTTTTGGGCCCCACACTACAAGAAGGATGTGGATAAATTGGAGAGAGTCCAGCGAAGGGCAACAAAAATGATTAGGGGACTGGAACACATGAGTTATGAGGAGAGGCTGAGGGAGCTGGGATTGTTTAGCCTGCAGAAGAGAAGAATGAGGGGGGATTTGATAGCTGCTTTCAACTACCTGAAAGGGGGTTCCAAAGAGGATGGCTCTAGACTGTTCTCAATGGTAGCAGATGACAGAACGAGGAGTAATGGTCTCAAGATGCAGTGGGGGAGGTTTAGATTGGATATTAGGAAAAACTTTTTCACTAAGAGGGTGGTGAAACACTGGAATGCGTTACCTAGGGAGGTGGTAGAATCTCCTTCCTTAGAGGTTTTTAAGGTCAGGCTTGACAAAGCCCTGGCTGGGATGATTTAACTGGGAATTGGTCCTGCTTTGAGCAGGGGGTTGGACTAGATGACCTTCTGGGGTCCCTTCCAACCCTGATATTCTATGATTCTATGATTCTACACAAAGGCGTGAATTATAAGCAAAGGTGTGAATTTAAACCAGTATAGTTATACCGGTTTAACTCCCTCTTGGACAATCTTATTAAAGTATAAGAGTGACTTTTTTTGGTTCATCTTATGTCACTTTGGAAGAAGTTTAAGCTCAGCTGGAAAAAATCCAGTTTTATTCTGGAATGAGTGTCCATGTGGGGCGTTAAACTGGTATAACTATATTGGCTTAACTATACTTGGATAATTATACCAGTAACTGGTAAAACTTTCAAATGTAGACAAACCCTAAGTGAAGTATCCTGGCTCTGGAACTCATTTTCTCCGCTATTCTGACAGAGCCCAAACCTGTCAGTCAGTAGAGCACTGTAATGTGACCATCTGTTCTCTGTGTGAAAGGCCTATGTACCAATTAAGTCTTTAATAGCAGCTATGTTTTGAGGATGTAACTGGTGCATAGGCCTTGTGCTGCACCTGCCCTACGCATAGGGATGAATTTAACTTTGTCTCTAGGCTGAGGGAAGTTGACAGAGATGTGGGTCTCAGCACCTCTGAAAATGAGGTTACATAGGTCAGTGGTTCTCAACTGTGGGGCCGCAAGAAGGTTTCGGGGAGACAGAGACAGTGTTAGACTTGCTGGGGCCCAGGGCAGAAACCAAAGCCCCACCGTACAGGGCTGAAGCCCAGGACCCTGAGCCCTGCCATCTGGGGTTAAAGCCAAAGCCTGAGCAGCTTAGCTTCACGGGGACCCCTGTGGTATGGGGCCCCAGGCAACTGCCCTGCTTGCTACCCCCTGATGCCGGCCATGGCTTTTATATGCCGAAGAACAGTTGTTGTGGCATACGTGGGCTGTGGAGTTTTTATAGCATGGGGGATGGCGGGGAGGGGCTCAGAAAGAAAAAAGTTGAGAACCCCTGATTTAGGTGCTCAATTAGGGATTTATGTTCCTATTTATTGTATGTGCCTAGGTAACCAGTTTAGGTAGCTAAATTTGGACATAGATGCCTGTAGTGGGGTAAGCACCCACTCCAGCCCTGAAGGGGTTGGAAAAACCCTGCAGAGGGCTGGGGGTGGGGTAGGGAGTAAAACCCTGGCTGATTGGGGGAAGTGGCAGCAGCTGGGGGCCACGCCCCAATCAGGGCCCAGCTGGCTCTATAAAGATGGTATATCTAAAGGCTCTATAAAGATGAGATGACCAGCAGGAGGCGTTGCTGGGTGAGTCAGCTTCCCCGTGACAAGGCCTTAACATTTGAAAATTGGGTTAACAATGGTTTAAAATACATTAGCATGATGCACAATAACATCGTCCAAGGGAATCATTGTTACAGGTGGCACATTAAAAAGAACAATGTAAATATTATGTGACTACATACAGCTTTTAAAAAAACACAGTATACTTCTGTAGTTTCAAAGGACCCATTATGGTCAAGAAAAGTAACAAACCTTTTAGAGTTTGGCTAAACTTGTATCTCCCGTCTATCCTAGCTGTTGACACACACATACTTACCAGAGAGTTTAAAAACCCCAACAACTCTCTCTAATAAAAAAGAGAATAAATTACAGACACACTAATCAGTGCTGGATGCTCATACTACAGTTTGCAACTCTAGGATTTTCAGAGACGCCCTGACCAATATGTTTCAGAGCTGTATGAATTAGGTGAATTGATGGCATTTTCTAGGCAGGATTATACACTGAATTAATAGTGAGCCCTGATTTTTCAGAGTTGAATGGAATTTTGTCACACACAACCTCCCCAGATTTTTGTGGGTGTTGAATGGTTAAATCCCATGCCCCTCTGAAAATACAGGGTTAACAAAGTCTGACAAACTCATACAAATAAGGAAATTCATAGTGATGGGTGGCTCTCAAGGTTTGGACAAGCATCCCAAAGTTCAGATGCTTATCTGAATCTCTAGAGTTCGTACAACTGGGCTGGAAGTCCTGCAAGAATACATTTCCTTGTGAGATTTCTAGCATTTGTGCTTCTGGTCATGGCTTGGAAATATCCCATGAACAGCTTTTATTGTTCTATTTTGTCCTCCCAGTTGCATCTGGAAACAGGATGTAGAAAGAAAACAAAATGTATCCAGATGTTTTAGAATCTGAGAATGGGGACTAGGCATGAGTGCCTTCTAAAAATGTGTGAAGATCTGAGGAAGATGGGTAACAAGGTAAATATTTAAACACACTGTTTTGCCTCTCTTTATTCTTAAGCAAAATGGGGAGGAAAGCAGGTGTTGCAGCCATTTCCTAAAAGGTGACCAATATGCTGTTGTAATTGAATGAGGAGCTAAGAATACAGCACCAGCATCAGCCAACAACTTCTTGAGTTGTCAGTTGTTTGTTTGAATACACGGTAGAGTTTCTTAGTAAGAGCTGAACCCTCCAAAGTGATGAACACAATATTTCTGGTGCATAGAATCATAGAATATCAGGGTTGGAAGGGACCTCAGGAGGTCATCTAGTCCAACCCCCTGCTCAAAGCAGGACCAATCCCCAACTAAATCATCCCAGCCAGGGCTTTGTAAGGCCTGACCTTAAAAACCTCAAAGGAAGGAGATTCTACCACCTCCCCAGGTAACGCATTCCAGTGCTTCACCACCCTCCTAGTGAAAAAGTTTTTCCTAATATCCAACCTAAACCTCCCCCACTGCAACTTGAGACCATTACTCCTTGTTCTGTCATCTGCTACCACTGAGAACAGTCTAGAGCCATCCTCTTTGGAACCCCCCTTCAGGTAGTTGAAAGCAGCTATCAAATCCCCCCTCATTCTTCTCTTCCGCAGACTAAACAATCCCCGTTCCCTCAGCCTCTCCTCATAAGTCATGTGTTCCAGTCCCCTAATAATTTTTGTTGCCCTCTGCTGTACACTTTCTGACTTTTTTCACATCCTTCTTGTAGTGTGGGGCCCAAAACTGGTCACAGTACTCCAGATGAGGCCTCACCAATGTCGAATAGAGGGGAATGATCACATCCCTCGATCTGCTGGCAGTGCCCCTACTTATACATCCCAAAATGCCATTGGGCTTCTTGGCAACTCATATCCAGCTTCTCGTCCACTGTAACCCCGAGGTCCTTTTCTGCAGAACTGCTGCCTAGCTATTCGGTCCCTAGTCTGTAGCGGTGCATGGGATTCTTCCGTCCTAAGTGCAGGATTCTGCACTTGTCCTTGTTGAACCTCCTCATATTTCTTTTGGCCCAATCCTCTAATTTGTCTAGGTCTCTCTGTATCCTATCCCTACCCTCCGTATCTATCCCTATCCTCATACTGTGTCTTAAAGAACACAAGTAGTCTGATTGAAATCCCATTGAACCTAGCAGGATCAAGTCTATATGCTTGAGTCTAGAAGCCTATAATAATTGTTAATTTATATTTTTTTCCCTCTTTTGACTTTTTCTATTCTCCCCTTCTGGCCCCCCCCCCCATTGGTCATTTATTACTTAGGTTTCAAACAGTTTAGCAAAGATGTATCATTGTTTCCTTGTGACAAAGGTGCTATTTAACGTTTGGCATTAAATATGTCAGTGAATTTCCTCTGTCCAATTAACCTTCTGTCTTTGCCCAGAGACAGTACACAGGTGAGGGGGCAGTAGCCTTATATGGGTGTCTGTTCGCTACTAAGCCACCAGAGTGTCCCTTTCATGATCACACACTAGTTTTATACAAGAAAGCTATTTTTAAGAGCTTTATATGAACTGTTTCACAAAGGACCCAGTGTGGAATTCACTAGAGGTATTTGTACTTTCTCCCTCCTACCCCCGCCCCTTTATATTTCTGGTATTCTCCACAGTATGTGCAAATAAAATTCAACAAGTTTTCTGTGTTCTTAAAAAAGTATTAAAATGTGACATTTTAATATTGTCTAGATAATAATTAGTAATAAATACAGAACCCAAAAGTAATCATAATGCATCTCTGAGGTGGCTTTTCATTTATAATCTGTTATGGGCACTATTTAGCTGCAAAGTTTCTCTACACAGTTTTGTAATTTGATCATTTAAAACCACACAAGTTTTCTTTTTCTTTTTTTCCAGATTATTTTGTTACATAATGATTTGATACAATGCTGAGATAAGTCACTGTATCCCCTAGAAGTATCATATTCAAGGAGGGTTTGATGGTCACATTTCAGGTGACCACCCACATCTGAATTAAAACAATTATGCTTTTTGCACAGGTAAATGTTCTCCATTATTCTTACTGACTCGGAGAGAAAAAGATAAGATGGCATAGAGGAAGTACTGCTCTGAATGTGACTACAGTACAGTTTTTGTCTTGTTTACATTTGACTGTAGCTATATATTTATATTGAAGAATAAAATATAGTCAAAGTAAAAAAAAATAGTTTTAATGCTAAATAATCCCAGACTAGGATAATGATGTACATAAAATTGCAAAAGAATATCAGTGCAATATCACCTACTGTCATGCTGCTGTATTACTCCTTTGAAACATTACAGTTTGATATATTATTTGAGTTCATTCATAAAATTAAAATGTAGTTAAATATTTCAAAATATATTGATTGAGATAAAGTACCCACCATACTGCTAAGAACAAGCAAAGTTAGTGACCGTATCAATTTAAAATTGAGCTCCCAGTCCTTCAGCTGTGTTCCCATTTAAATCAGTGTGATTCCACATAGGCTCAAAAGTCTACTCATGCTGATCTTATTGCAGGATTGAGATCATAATCAATTTTTTTAAATAGTTAAACAGAGTTTTAGGTACTATATCTACCACTCAACTCCTCAAAAGATGACTATACACACAAAGAAATAGGAATATATGTAATAATACTTGTTACTCTGGAAAAAAGAAGTAGGTACATTGTTTAAGATCACATATGCTAGGGATATCCAAGTGAAAACATAATGGTTTAAAAATGAATTGTTAGCCCTATAAACCAATATCCTCTATCCTCAAACAGGTATTCCACTGGGCTTCTAAAGTGCAAAGTTCTCTGTACAGTCCTTCTAATCTGTCCCAGCCTTCACTTTAGTGATGAGAAGACCATTCCGTTTTTATAGCCTAGTCAATCCTTGATGTCTCTATTGAGACTCCTTACGGCACTGACAACTCTGAGGATTATTTTGTGATTTTGACACTTTCCTCTATGAACTGGGCTAAGACCCCCCAGTGGTAGTCAGGCACATTAATTCTGAAAATAGGTTGTCCAGCAATAAGATCTTAATCTTCTCATTTAAGTCTTTATACTGTGCTCATCACTCCTGTATTTGAGCAGCTAGAAATCGTCATGTGCCTCTCACAACCTTACATATTGATAGAGACTATGGAATACCTCTAATCATGCTAATCGCTGTTCCTGAAAATACAGCTTGTTTAAATGTAATATTTGAATATTCTCTAGTGGCCTGATCTTCTGAGGTGCATCTCTTCCTGCAAAGTGCTAAATGCCCCCAAATCCCAGTATCCCACAGGATTTGGACCCCAAGTAGAAAAATGAATCTATCACAGGAGAGAAATGTTGTTTTTACAAGTTCTATTTGGAGATGAGCCAGATCCTCAGCTAGAGTAAATAAATTCAGTGAAGCTGAGCCAATTTATGCCATTTGAGGATCTGTCCTGGTATTCCTGGAAATATTGCAGTGCAGTGGATCGGTGTGAAAAATAGACTGGGGGGTGGAAGACACTCAACACTATTTACATGGAATTGTCAAGGTTCCAAAAACATTCCTTCCAATACATTTCTGGTAATCTTCAGAACATGTTTTCATTTTGTTGTATACATACGTATGATTGCAGCAGCTATTTTGCTGCCATATTTAACGGTGTCAAGTCTGGATTTTAAAACAAACCCCAAAAGCACAGGTGTGACCAGATGACGTTTTATTTGAAACTGTTTTCAGTTCACTGAAACCATTTAACCACAATGAAATTATTTTTTCGAGATAACATCTTTAATCCAGGAATGTGGGTGTGTGATTTATATTCACTAAAAACAAGGCCAAGAAGCCTAATTTGAAATGACATACATATTTTACAATGTTGAAGCCATGTTGGTCCCAGGATATGAGAGAGACAAGGTGGGTGAGATAATATCTTTTTTTATTGGAACAACTTCTATAGGCCCAGAAGAAGAGTTCTGAGAAGCTCAGAAACATGTCCAATTCACCAACAGAAGTTGGTCCAGTAAAACATATTACCTCCCCCACCTTGTCTCTCTCAGATATAGCTTATGTTTTAAGGGGGAACAATGCTGTTTAGATTGGTATGCTGGCCCAGAACCAACTGTTTCAGATGTTGTTTTTGTTCATATCTTATGCCAGATCTACCTACTTTTGATGTAACGGTGCCCTTTGCGGAAGAGCTACCTTTATTGTTAATGTAGGTTAGAATGGGTGAATTAGATTGTAGAAAAAAAGGAACAGACTTGAATCTTTATTTTTAAAAAACTTCAACTAAACGATTTAGTATCCGTAAAAGTTTAGGTGACTCCTCATTTTTGCTCTTCCTCTTCCCCTATACAAACACCCACTTGCTTTTTCTCTTCCTCGCAGCAGGCATACTGAAATACCATTAGACTACAGTGCCCTATTTCCAATTTGTCTGGAACCAGAAATTTTATGAGGTACAGATCTGGTTCTCATCAGATTTTCAGCCCAGTTTCCTAGATCAGCTGCTTATCTGAATCCCACTGAAGTTTTAGATTGCTTAAATAAGCCTCTGAACCTTTTTGCAGTTCACTTGTTGTTAATATGCATGGCAAGCAGGACTGGTGACACACTTTGAAGTAGATGGTAGAACCCAAGTGGATCAAAAGTTTAGTTCTGAGGCCAGTGGCAACCTTTCTAATGCATGTGGCTCCACATTTTGAAAAACTGGAAAGCAAAATCTTTTGTCATGAGTATAAGCGGCTGTTGAATTCATGCCAGCTATAGATTTACATTATATGTTCATTTACATGCTCTGCTACTAGAAAGTTTTCCATTCCACTTCACTATTCATAAATACTGTGTGTAAACCTGCAATCTCTTTATTTTAGACCCCCAACCTACAAACAGAATTGGGTCCTTAATTTGTATCTTTTAAAAATTTATATATCTTTGTAAACTCTATACAATTATGTTTTACTTAAAAAAATAAAATAAAAGAATTTTCAGACAGCTCAGAGTTTCAGTGTTTATCGGGTCTTGGAAGTCACCTTGATGAGGCACCTTGTTATAGGTATGGTCTTCTCTATAGATCCAGATTTGCCCTCAGGCTGTGTCTTCTATTTGCTTTGGTAAGAGTTACACACTTGAATACTGTGTGTAAAGGTAGGCCATAAGTGAGCTGTTCACTGCAACTCTATTGTTTTTCATTCTTGACTTTTTGGTGCTAAAAATTGTGAAGTAATTTAGAGAAATTCCAAACTGGCTGGTTATTTGGCCTCTTAATTAAAGACATAATCGTGCCTTAAAACTTTACATTGAAGAATGAGCTGAAATTCACATACCCTGTGCAAAATCTGAGAACATGAGCTTCATGTGCACCATCCCTAGGGTTAGGAATGATCAAGTCCTCCCAACCTACAGACCAGGCCAAAGACATTCCCTCTGCAGAATCATGGTGGAATCGTGTTTAGTTTTCCTGGGGCAAGAGGATCCACCTTAAGAATTTCTTCACTGTCTTGGTTTAATTAAGTGCAATGCAGTAGAGGGTCATTATGTTAATATTTGTTTTAAAGGCTGTGAAATGGATAATTTGGCTTCCCATGTTCCTTTGCATTAAATTATCAGGACTAATGTGAATGCATTGGTGTTCCCTGCATGTTAATCAACTAAATGGATCAGTGTCTGAGCTTCATCTCTTTCACCATGGAGGCCCATGCTTTTAAGGGGTTTCTGTCTCTGTCCATTTTGTTTAGCTATATTATGTTAGATTTCTGAGCATCTTTCAACTGAACATTAATGCTATAGGTCTAAAGTGGGGACTGGGACTGGTGAATAGAGCTGGCCAGAGGGTGATAGATTCATTTTGTGACAACTTCTAAGTTTTCAAAACTTATTTCATTCTATCCTGGAACAAAATCAAAACCTTTTGAACATTTTTGCAAAATGAAATTGTTTTGAAATGTCCATTGTCAGATTGAAAAGGTCAGGTTTTCAATTTGGGTGGGTGTCTCTCTGGCCAGAAGTGACCAGAGAATCCACCCTGGTCCTCAGAAACCTTCTAATTGAAAACTTCATCAAAACTGGTACATCTTTGCAGAATGTTTTGGCTGTGACAAAATATTTAGTCAAAAATACATTTAATCAAAAATGTACAGCTCTACTTATGAATCTGGATCAAATACTTAGAAAAAAATCCTGAAATGGTTCTCTCCAAAATTAACTTGATCCCAAAGTTTTAGAGTTCAGAGACTCAAAGCATTAGAGGCTCATATAATACATATTTCCCTGACTATTGTTCGTTTTTCATGTGCCTTGTCCTTCCACTTGCAGCTGGGATCAGACACACAAATGCCTTATATCATAAGGAAGGCCCTTGATGTGGTATTTTTGTCCCAAGGAGGGCAGGAAGTAATGGAAATATTGTGAGAGACTGTTCTCAAGACGGCCAGCCCAATTTTGCAGACCCAAGAGGGATCTTATTGTTTAGATAAACCATTTAAGGTTTGCCCAGAACTAGTCTCAGGTCACTTAAGGAGGTAAGAAAAAACTTCTGTTAAATGGGCAATTACAGCTGCACTCTGGCAATCTTATCTCTTGTGTAGGATTTTTTGTCAAAGTGCTCAAAGCTTTCCCTTTTTAAAAGGGCATAATTTGCGCTTTGGGACTGTGAAAGATTATTCTCTAACAAAAACTGCCCATTTTATAACCTGTGCACCAGAAAGGAGTAATCAGGGCTGGGCTGGCTGTTACGCCTGACAGCTGTGCAAAATCACAAACTTGGCTTTTAATTTATTTTGGATATAAATCCATGCAGAAAGTGAACTCAGTACTCTCAGTTATGAGTGGTTTCAGAGTATGAGTGGAGATCTTTGTTTCCATCTTGTACATTTTACAACAGTGTGGCTGATACTTCCAGGCAGAAAGCAAGCATAAAAATGAAATACATGTCCTCTATCTTTAAAGCAACAAGTAGAGAAGATTCGAAAATACCTCTGGAAAGACTTATATTTGGAATCAGGTGCATTTTCAGATTCATCTCTTATCCTGCCTACAAAATTACAGAAGGATTTACATGTCTTGCTGTGAAAGAGAACTGTAAGACCTGACTCAAGAAAGATATACTTGAGAGCTTCATTCCATTTGCTGAGAGCTTTCTTGGCAGGCAGCTATCATCACAATAAGGTGTTCAAAGAGAGGGATTTGCTCTCAACTGGCAAATTGTAATGATGCTTCACAGGCATTGTATGATTTGTATTAAAGCATCTCAGTATTTAAATGATATTCCAGTGTTTTTCACAGTAATTGACTGTTTCAAGCAATACTTTACTCTAGAAATATATAAATATGTTTAGAAGATACATCTGCCTATTTAGGTGAGTATCTTTGTTAAATTAATACATTGGAGTTTATTCAAAATCTATTTATTTTAAATCATGTCCTAAAGGCAGTCCCACTGTTTAATCACTAAAAAAAAAATCTCACTGCATTAAAAGATCCATAGCTAATCATGTACATGCTATAGCTTCATCACTGCTCTTATTGTTACAGCTACATATTGTATATGCATTAGAAATAAAATAATGGAATAAGAGCATTTGCTCATACTATATGTCATATTATACTCTTTTGGTATTGCGGGAGGAAAACAGTTAAACCTTTGCAGTATTTAGAATAGGATGCGTCACAGTTCCTCAGATTGTTTTTCCAGCAAGGCTGGAATCCTGCTTCCAGTTGTATCTGATACCTGATGCTTCAAAGACAATTTGAAAAAAGCTCATTGTGCAATACTGTACATGGAGAGTGTTACTCCTTAGTAGCAGCAGTGATTGGCTTAGACTTGAAGCGTGATTACTCTGGAAGGACTCAATCCTACAGTGACTACTCAGATGCAGAAAGTAAAGCACCCACATATGCGTTTGCAGGACTTGGGGCCATAGTATGTAATATATAATTTACATATAAATTCATCCTAGCTGGCACAATGTGTGTGCACAAACTGCTCCCCTCACATGCCAATGGGTGCAGCTAGGACCAAGAAGAGAATCGCTCTTAGGAAAGGGTGGTAATGCTTGCATTGAGGAGGCAGGGGGAGGCAGATGGTCTGCCAGAGGAAGTCAGATCTAAATTGTGATTGGGACTTCATAGAACCTTCATTAATGAGACTGCAGAGGGGTTGCACACTGCTACCAGGTGCTCTGGCCAGATTCCTCCACAGCTGGTGTTGCTGTCTCTTAGGGCTGTGGTTGCAGGTTCTTCCCATCTCAGGGAGCAGAAGTTATACAGATGACTTGCATCATTAGGACTGTTCCCAAAGCCTTTCCAGGAAGATTTTTAATAGCAATAATTCAGGACTGTATCAAGCTAGTGTATTTAATCATCTGAGAAGCTGACTACTGTGTCTATTTACCACTGTTTCACTGAGATTTTTATTGTGCATTTATTGTTTGAGATTGTATACTATACATTGGAGTGTTGATTCCCCCATACGCTGTTCACATGCTTAAATCTACATTGACTTCAGTGCAACTGCTCACATGCATAAAGTGAAAAAGTACATGGCTGGCAGGATCAGGGCTTAGAGTCGGTCAAAAAAATTAAAATCCATGAAAATCTTGAAGATTACGTCATTCTCCGTTTTCAAAGAACTTTTTTTGGAGGGAGGTTAACATGTTTAAAGAATTTAAAATATGGGTTGGTTTGTTTTGTTTTTTAAAATTAAGGGGTACAAGAAATGTTTTTCAAAACTGAACTCTTTTAATCTTGAAAGATCCCATTATGTAATAAGGCGATTACTCAAAATTAGTAATGAAAGTGAAAACCAAATACAGATAAATTAACCCACACAAATGAAAAAACATCCAAATATTTCACTGTCGAACTGAAAATTCAGAAAACTGAAAAATGTTCATAAACTCTTCTATTTAAAAAAGGGTAAATGTTATCAAAAAAACGAGATCCGCTCTACTACACATGCTGTCTATAGCAATTGATTACTCCAGTGTAATGCTATTGACTTCAGTGGACTTAGTCTGGATTCACATAACATTACAAAGCAGAATTTCTTTCTTTTGTAGATGTAACATATCTACTCAGACCATTTAAAAATGTATATATTTAGACCATCTACACATTGTGGTCAATTATCTCACTTCTCATGTACTTCAGTGACAGAACTTTACTTTCTGCCCAGAATTTAAAATAAAGAAATTCAGGCTAAACAGAAATGTGTTATAATAAAAATAAAAGTGCCTGGCTCAAATGGGCAAAAGCCATGAAATTAAGAGTTAAGGATGACCCTCTTTATTTTAACTCCCTCCACTTGGGAAAGCTTACCTAATGGAGAGGTCCAGAAAGGAGTATCTCTAAATTCCTACTGTATCATGACATTGTATGGATTTCTTAATTCTTTAGCAAATGTTATATTAACAGTACATATGTTAAGAGGAGTGTTGTGCCCATTCGTGATATCAGTGTTTAGACAAGTGGCACATTACAAAGAAGGTCAAATGCCTTATGGATCATAACCCACAATAACTATTCTCTGTTGCTTAAGAACACCAATGTTTTTCATTCTCACTAGTGTCCCCTTAGAAGGATACAATAAGTTTCCTTTATTAAAATGTTACATTCATTCCCAGGACAAGTCAATTTCCTTTGCATAGCATGCTGATTCTGTTTATTGATTTTGACTTCCTCCTTTATATGGGCAAAAGCTGGATTTGGTTTCTTTTCTCTTCTTTATATATTCCAACAGCACGGTTTTTCAGGCAGTATTTGCACTTTTGTATTTACATGTTCCAATGTACAGTTAATAGTGGTTCAAAAAATCCGCAAGCTCCTGGTTTATTATGCTTCTGTTTTAGCTGCTTCTGTTTTTTCAGTTGACTCTTAATTGGTTCCATCAAATGGCAATGCTCTGTGTTTCTTCTATGTTCTTTCCCCTAAGTCTTTGTCTTTACTTATCTCTGATAATACTATTAATCTTAGTTTAATTTTTCAAGCTGTTTGTTTACTCTTGGGTGAGGGGAGGGAATTCTACTCTTCATTTTAAAATGAAAAGAAACCCATAATCTCAGTGAAGCTTTCACAGATTTCTAGAATCACATAAAATGAGTTTTGAAGAGCTTGCTGCCAGTTGGTGAGAATCTGTTCTTTTCTTAGTTTTCCTCAGACCTGTAAACTGACAGGTTGTGGCTATTACCAGATTACAGTATCTGTATCTTTTATTATTTACATTTGTTAATTAAAAGCCTATGGCAGGCTCTGGAGAAAAAATATATATGGCTGTTGATGAAGTAGAAAAAAAAAGTTATTCTGAACAATCAGCCTTGCTTGGGGGTGGGTGTGTCTGTGTTACAGTTGGTTGGAAAATGTTTTTTTCCTATAGAAAATTTGCATGAAAATTATAATAAACTGTTTTTGTCAAAAAATTTTCCCCAGTAAATTTTGACTGTTCATCAAAAATCAAAACCCCAAAAATTTTCACCTGAAAATTTCTGTCAAGAAAATTGATGAAATATTTCATTTTGGATTAGATCAACCTGAGTTGAAATATTTTGATCTGTCAAGCCTCATCAAAACATTTTGGTTTAGGTTAGTTCAACATTAAACTGTATTTGCCTGCTCTGGGACAGGATGGCTGTGGTGCATCATGGAAGGTATAGTCCAAGTCAGAGGTTTTGGCCCATAGAGAATAATGGAGGTCATGATATACCTGAGCTACAATGGGTAAAAAGTCAAATTTTTGGATGCGTCTCTGAACTGAATCCAAATTCTAAAGGTTTGCCTGTCACGAGTATACAATTTTAATCATGTGAGTAACCACAGCTTAATTGTTTCTAATAGCCTTATGTATTGCATTGAGAACTTATTCTCACTAGAAGAATCTATCGACTAAGTTAGGAGACTGACCTATTCATTTTATTTTGCTTTCCTTGTTTCATCTATGTAGCTTACATTTGTTTAAAACGAAAGCTCCATCAGTAAAGTATGAAAGGCTCCAGCCTTTCCCCACCTTAGTGTCTAATGTTGCTTCCATAAGAAGGAAGTCCATAAAAGAAATCAATGTGGTATTATGGGTTGGACTAAACCTAATTGAAACTGGGGCAGAAAGTGGTGTGTGTAACCACTTCCCATAATTTAAAATAGCAGTAAGAAACAGTTAACTCATTTATGATACAGTAGCCATCTTCACCCCAAACATAGGCATGTCACCATCTACCAAAACAAAGGTGAACATGAGGCTGCTCAGGAACTATATGGGCAGAGGGGCTCAACTGGGTAGTGCTTTTAGTAGAGGTGTATATGTATGAGAGAGCCAGAGAAAGTGAGAAGCAGGAGAAACACAACAGACTCGGACACTGAGGAGCAAAAAGCCAGAGATAGCATGAACAACAACTGAGTGGCCCTGAAATAAACCTAGAGAGAGAGGTATTGGGATGAGTGCTGGGTGAAAGGGGGTTGGAACTGTGAGCAAAGAAACTGTCTCCTGTTTGTTTCCTCCTGTGTTCAAGGAAGCCGCACTGTGTACATATGTTCCTCGTAAATAAAACAGGATTACATGAGATAACTGACTCCATCAGTTTCTCCTCCTAACAGAAATGACCTACAGGACCCTGAGCTTTGGCTCACCACTCAGGTCAAAAGGGTTAACAGTGCTAAGAATCCTGCTGTGAGATACTTAAAGTTCATGCCAGATGAATATAAATTTTCTAGCAATAACATGATCATACTGAGGCTTCTTACAGGTGTCAGATGGTACATATCTGCTGGATGAGAAAAAACATGTATGATTAAGGAGCACAGGACAGATTCTCAGAACAACAGAGTGAAGGTAGGAAGAAATATTTTTGTTTCCTTTATAACTACAACTTGAAAAACACACAAATTTCACTTCATCTTGCCCCAAGGAAATAAGGGAATGAGAAAATGCTAAATGGATGGCAGCAGGTTCAAAGTGTGCCAAACTTTCTCAGCATTTGCTAATTCTAGCTCACTGTAATAACTTCTCCCCCCCACCCCAGACCAAAAGTTGTATATAAAAATATACTGGAAGGAAGTGTAGTAGCCAAGGGAGATCTCATTGCTTTCAATCTACAAAAAATAGCCATTTCCCCCCTCTTTAAATATTCATTTATATCTAGAAAATGTAATATGTAAAGGTCCAATCCTGCCAGTGTGGTAAAAACTGATGAAAGTGGGGAAAATATATCTACCAAATTTACCAGAATACATGCAGAACCCTTCAGTGGCCTAGGGGGTCTAGGTCCCCTGCTTATTTGGACTATTGTTCCTGTGCTGCATGCAGCCAACTAACTAAAAAGAGAAGGTTTCCATTCAATTTTCTCTATGTTGCATCTCTGAAAGTTGAGGACTCTGCCTTGTGTGAGAGCAGCTGTGAGGTACCTGCCAATTTGTATTTTCGTTCAGAAGCAATGTTAGATTGAGTGATTGTGTCCATTTTCTTTCTCTCTCTCACACACACACACACTTTTTGATTTGCTCTGTTTGCTCATTTGATTTCCTTGAGCTGAAATAAGTCATTCAGACGGAAAAATAAGTGTATTGCTCTGGGTGTGAAAACAGAGCAATCCTTTGCAAAACCACTTGAAATGTTGGCAGCTGTGCACATAACCCAGAACAAGCGTCTGGACTTGATTTCAGCACTGGAAGGTGTGAGGATATAAACACACGCAGACACTCTCTTTGTCATATACTCTGCCACATAAAACAAGTCAGTTAAATTTGGGATGTACCCTAAATAGTCATCTTGTGAGCCCTCCCTCACAAGCCTTAGGCCAGCTCACTGTATAGGGTGTGAACACAGGACTTGATATTGGGTATGTTTCGGAAAAGGATATGTTGTTTCCCAGGCACACCCTAAGGTGTTATGGCCATGTCTGGATGTGCAGCAAAATTGAGATTTGGCGTTCAGGTAGCTCACCAATGGGGCATCTCATATGCAGATTAGACTCATAGACTTTAAGGTCAGAAAGGGATCATCAAGATTGTGCTCCCCCCACCCTCATTTACTTTCAGTTGATAACTACAGATGTCAGCTTTGAAGCACTTGAGTATGAAGCACAATAAAAGAAAAAATACCCCATTTAGCGTTAGTGTTAAATGTAACTTGTTTATACAATACATATTGTTAAAAATATGGAGAAGCTATTTCAGGGCAAATTGGTTTTGATATATATCCTATCTGACACATGTTAAACAGTTACACTATCACTTCAAGCTTTTTTTCAATAAAGGAAAAGGTATTGTTGTATTTTCATAAATTGTACAGGAATATTAACCCATTTATGAATCATATGAACTCAAAGAACAGCGGGAAAGGGAACATGAAAATCTTCTTTTCATTATGCAAAGTCATTAAATTGGGAATTAATACGTATGTAAGGTAGGTGAGACTTGATAATATTTTTCACTACTTCTAGAACATTTTGATTTGGGGTTCATTTCTGTTTTAGCCAGCCTCTTCCTATTCTAATACAATATTTTTACTGAAGTGTATAAATGTGAGCATTCAGTGTTCGGATTGGGTTGTTTTGTTTGTTTCTGGGGCATGGGGCAGTTTGGCTCATGGAATTGTATTCCTTGTATCATTGTGTGTTCCACCATGTTGTCCTTTTGCTGTTTCTTAAAATATTGTCACTTCAGACATTTACTAAAATGATGCATGTGTGAAAGATGATTTCTGTGAGGTCTGTTGCTCGGAGGGAGCATCATTTTGTGTGATCACCTAATATATATATGAAAAGTTAGTGCTTCTGATCTAAACACCCCATTTCCTGGATACACCCTTCTCCCACTCATGTGTGGAGTCAAGCCAAAGGCAAAGTGGCCTCAATCCCCATCCAGTCTTGATTTAAAAATTGTCAGTGATGGAGAATCCATCTTACCCTTTGAAAGATAAAGAATTTGGTATGATGCAGATTGTTTTTGTCATAAACAAGAGCTATAGGTTATGGCATGGAAGGTCAGCTTGCAGGATTCCATCCAAAAGCTAGTTAATTTTAGAAAGCTTTATAAAATATTGCTGGAAGAGAAAACGTTGGAAGATCATGGCTTTGAGGCAGGAATTTGACTCTGCTGCCAAAATGAAAAATTTGGCATATTTTTGGAAACTGGTGGCATTGGGCGCCAAGAAGATTAGGAGTAATATTCAAGTGCTGATCCCTAAGCATATATGGGAGAAGTATTTTTCTGCACTCTATAATGATATGCCGTGTAGTAACTTTTTCAACATAGTAGCCTACATTCCTTGCTGCCTTTCAGAATGGACTGCAATATCTAGTAAGGAGGTTAAATTTTTAATCGATTAACAATATAGTGATAAAGTGCCTAGGGAGGATAGTAATGGTCCAGGGAATTATCACCCCAATCAATTTATTGGACATTGTCTTAAAAATTTATACTAGATCTCTTTGGGGGAGATGAGAGGATTGACCAGAAAATAGAAAATTATTTGCTGAAAAACAAGCTAGTTTTTGAAATGGCCGCTCCATGCAGCTAGTTTTATTCTTTTTTATTTGATCAACAACATATGTCCATCTTACTGCATGAAAACTGTATGCATGCTTTGTTGATCTAAAATTGGCTTTGATTAGTTTGTTAGAGTGTTTGTGGGCAAATTTGAGATTACTGGAATGGATCCCTGGTTACTTTTTCTTTTAAGAACTCGTTACAGGCAAACAGAGGCCAAGGTTAGGATAGGTTTGTTTGGGGAACTAACTGATTCCATCCAAATAACAAAGGATGTTCATCAAAGCTGTCTTTCAACCCCTTTTTCTTAACTTTTACATAAATGATTTTGTTTTAGTGTTAAAGGTGAGCAGTGTTTTCCACCTGAAATAATGAATTACCCTGGGTCTGTCATATTATTTGCAGACAATATGGTTCTACTATCACAGACACCTTAGGGACTGAAGCATTTATATTATGTGTTTGGCTTATACTGTCAATGGGAGGCCCATTCAGTAAATTACTCTAAAGTGAAAGTAATTGTGTCTAGTCAAAGATGGTGGTTGTATAAATGGAAGATTGATGGGCAATCTATTGAAAAAGTTAGTTCTTTAACCTCCCTTGGTATCTGGTTCTCACAAAATGGGTTGTGGGCCAAACATATCCAGGTAACAAAAGAGAAGGACTCAGATTCAATGCAAGCTGTGTTATATTTCAGCTGGACTCATGTGGGCAACTTAATTACACAGCCCTGAGAGTGTTTGAGACCAAGGTATGCACTGAAATTTTGTATGCTGCAGAAATATGGAGATGGAATGAGCCCATGGGATTGGAAACTATCCAAAACAAATTTCTTAGGAAGATTCTTGGTCTCCCAAATAATACTCCAGCTGCTCATCTTAGTGCTGAGACAGGCATGAATATGTTTCTGTCTAAAGTGCAATAATGTAATATAAATTTTTGGTTTTGCATTCATCGTATGCATCTACAATGTTTGCCAAGGCTATGCTTAGATGAGAGACAGTTCAGTCAGGCTTTTTCACCTAAATTTCCTAGAGTATATTTAGAATTTGTTTTGTTCTCTAGGCCTAGGCCTCTCCCAACTGGAAATGATTAGATTTCAGTTTAAAAATGTGAAAACCTTAAACAAGATGAGATGAGATTAAAGGCTGTCAACAAGCAACTAGACATGGCAGTTGTTTACATTACACATATGTCTCCTTGGTTCCCTCTTATTAAAAAGACATAGGAATGCCACTTATATAGACAATTTGTCCAATAACAAGTTAAGGTTTTTCAGCTCATCATTTTCAGTCTAGGCAGTCAGCTTACTTAGAAGGCCAATATACTGAGAAATGTAACCATCTCTGTCCACATGGCTCTGGCCAAGGGGAAGACGTATCCCATAATTTATTATACTGTAATTTGTATTGCCACTTGAGGTCAAAATGGCTTTCCATGTTTCTGTTGTGGAACCCTTTTTCTACAGCCTTTTAGAAAACAGAATATTTATTAGGAAATTGCAATGTATCTGTGAACTGAGCGGTTGCCCTATTTGCTTGGTCAGCTACTAAAATAAGGAAAAGGCAAGTGGCACAGTGATTACATATGGTTTTATTGGTTTGATGTTCTTTTTAATTAGTATTTATATGTATTTTAATACTTAAATAATTTGGATTTAGTTTTAATTCTATTGTAATATATTTTGTTTTGGTACATTGACCTTTGGCTAAATAAATTTGAATTGACTAGAACTTCCCCAGAATAATTGCTAGAGCATATCTTTTAAAAAAAATCTAATCTTGATTTAAAAATTGTCAGTAGTGGACAATCCACCATAACCCTTATAAGTTGTTCTGAAAAGACATGTATAGCGGATAAGGGGCTATTGCAGTATGCTTTCATCCCAAAACATAACACCCATTTAAAAATGGAAGATTGTGTCAAACCACTGCCATTTTACAGCCAGGATGGAGGAGTTCCCCACTGAGATACCAAGTGCATAACCTTGCCACTTAGAATGTGGCCCTTAGTCATTGTTTAGCCAAGCTCCTATGCACTTTGTACTTTCAATCTCTCCTCATAAGTCAATCCCTCCATCTCATTAGTCAATTTAAGTCGCTCAGTGATGTGTTCCCACACTGACTGTACTGTACCCATGTGATTAAAACATTGTTTCTGAATGATCCCCAATCTCATAGTTGTTGTTCTACAGTCTGTTCACCAATATCTAACCTGCAATATCCCTGCTCCTGTTCTGCACCTGCATCCCTGGCCTCTCTTTTTACTGAAATATGCTAAACTGTACGGTGGTTTTGCTCTGTAGCCCAAAGGACGAAAAACAGGGTTAAGACTATCAAACTGGAGTATTTGTGACTTAGCCACCTTGAAACTCAGATCTTCAGAGGAGAAAGTAATCTACTTCCGCACTCAGCACTGAATTCCACCACACTTTTTCATTCTTTTGTTCTCCAGTCACGTTTGCCTTGAATTCAACTCATCCCACTATAAATTTCTAAAGCAGTTTGAGTCTGACACCTGACCCAAATGTTTTTCAGGATATTAAAGACAAATATTGTTTTAAAAATTGTCTTTCAACAATTTTATTGAAAACCACAATTATTTGTGAATTTCCTGCACTTGGTGCACGGTTTGGATGATTGATTATGCTTTTTTTATAGTAGGAAAGAAATTGAAAAATTCTCTATGTATAATGTATTTGAGTTGTAGTAATTTAAGATAAATACAATATACAAGGTTATAATAAATACAGTTTTGATATTTTAAAAATATATATAGCATGCTTTTACTCATGACGCTAAAATGCCATCTTTGGAATTTTCCCCAAAGCATGAATTATTTTACAGGAGTACCCATGCTGGCTTTTATTATTTAATTTAGAGCAAGCATCAGGAGTGACACTGGGTTAAGTGATATGAAAGTATATTGTACTTATAAAACTAAAGTTAATTCAGAAAAACAAATATAAACCTTGAATCAACTTTCAGCTCTTCATTCTGGGCCCCAATCCAGCAAGGCACTTAAGCACATGCCTAAGTGTTTGGCTGAATCACTGCCTCTCTTAGAAGTGCACAGGACTTTTCAATTGACCTTTAAATGTGTAGATGAACAAAATCCATCCATAATCATTGTCTTGAAAATGCACCATTAAAAATGATTTAGGAACTGTGGGAAAAAATGATTTCAAGCCTGCACCCATATATCATTTTATTTGTGTCAAGCTGGGCTTGACTATAAGGAGTCTAGTTGATAGAAAGGACTTTGTACAAACTTGGGCTCACATTCTACTGGGTGAGATTCTGTAGTCTGTTATGCAGGAAGTCCAGACTAGCCTTAAAATCTATTAATTGTTCCTTTTGTGGTGAGAGATCCAGGGGAGCAGGGGAAATGGGCAGAAAATCCCAGTGAAGTTGTCCTAACTTGCACCAGGGTTCAAATCAGCCCCGGGCAGGTTAAGGGATTGTGTGTGTGTGTGTGTGTGTGTGTAAATATGGTTTATGATCCAAGTATGAATTTAGAATCCTGACTTAAACATCCATTTTTTAAGATCTTGGCCTTAGTGTTGGGGTGCGCCCCACCCCAAATTATTCCTATGGTAAGAGCTGTCAGTCCCTGTGGAGCCATCCCCACTGCAGCCACAGGCCCTGGCATCTCTCCTACCTAGTCTGTACCCCATGTTCAGTCCCTGCTTTCCAGACTGGCCTGCCCAGGTACAGCATCACTCCCAATCCCTGAAAGGGAACGTGGGCTGCTGGAAGCAGGGCGAGGCCAGGTGGGTTCCCAGGGGAGAACTCTGGTGCAGAATCTAGCCTCCCAGCAACAGAGACGGAGGAGGAACAGCACTGACCATCCTGCAGCCCACTCTGTTTGACCTGCCAGCCCTCTGTCAGGATGGGGGTTGGCAGGGCAAAAATTCAGTGAGTGGCTTTGTGGCCCAATGCACAGGGGTGGTCTAATTCCTTTCTCGGTAACATCCCTGTGCACGACACTAAATAATGTCCACACCCAAATATTTGAAGATTGTTGTGTCCTACCTACCCTTAGTTGTTGCGTAGCCAAGAGAAACACATTTAGCTCTTATTGTTTTAACTTGCAAGTCAATCATTTTTATTGCTTTTCTTTCAAGTCCCTCCAATTTGTAATGTGGTGTCTGGAATTATCCTCAATATTCCAGAAGATGTCGTTTCAGCAGAACTGTACAGAGAGAGCCTGTTTCCTCCTTGCTCCATGACATGATGCCTTTTACAGACTCTTCCCAAAGTTGGATTTTTTTTTTATAAGCAGTAATATGGTACATTGCAAGCTCATGTCTCCTTTGTGGCCATTATTACTGCTAGATCTTTTCCTGTATTGTCACTTACCTGATTTCTTCCTTTTGCTGAATCTGTGTTTCAATTTATTTTCCCCAGATTTATAATGTTGCAGTTTTCCAGACTGAATCTTGTTTTTGTTTTTTTTTTTCATATTTTCTCTTTCCGAGGTCCCTTTCACCAATTTTTCTGTTCTGACTGGTATTCACAACTACTTCCAGTTCTATAATGTCTAGGAAATTCACCCATGTTCATGAAATAAAGCCTTATATCAATATTGCTAGATACCTCTCCCAACATCGTACCTCCTCTTTATTATTATTATTATCCTTTGTTTGGTCTTCTAAATCTGCATTTATATCTGTAATTATCGAAGAGAATTTAAATTAATATTTCAAGTAAAATTTTGGGGAATACCGTATCAAATGCTTTATAAAATATTATTATATCACAAAGTGCAATCATTTTATTCACTGATCTAGAAATGGTATCTAAAAAACAGTCAAATTTATTTGTCAAGATACATTCTTTCGTAACCCCTGCTATTTATTGCTCATTTTCTCACTATCTCCTAAACTAATACTTTTATTTCTCTTAATGTTTGCCACATTATTTACTAGGTATAAAGTTAGATTTATGGGATGGTGATGGCCAGGTTCTCATATTCTTTCCTTTGAAAATAAGTGCAATAGTTGCTTTTCCCCAGTTTTTTGGTACAGTCCCTATTTTCAATATCACTTAAAAATAATTGCTCATAAATCTGTTACCTAATTCTCTGTCTCTGTAAAATCCCAGAAGGTAAAACAGCCCAAAGTCCATTGTATAAAACAATATAATTATAAATAGACTTATTTAACAGTTGTAATGAAACTGTTTTATGGAAAGGGGATGTATTGGAGGGAGTTGGGGGAAAGATTAAAATTAAGTATAATTTCAGTTTTTCCTAAAGGCTCCAGCTGGTTCTAAAGGGATAGCATTAGAGCTGGGTAATTTTTTGTGTGTGCATAGTTTATTTGCCAAGGAATGCATTTTTCATTTGAATTAAACCATTCGTGAATTTGGGTTGAACTCCGTGGAAAATTTTAGACAAATAAAAATGGAGAAAAACAAATTCTGAAAAAGCTGAAATGTTTTATTTCGACAAAGGACTTTTGACTTAGACATGATGTTGCATTTAGAAATGTAGCTAAATTTAACAACAACAACGAAGATGGGGGGGGCAAAAAAGCCCCTCCCACAACCCAAAATAAAACAAAACATTTCATTTCTGCTTGAACAAAACACGTTTAGTTTTTTTTTCATTTTGCCAAGGAAAAACTGAACAGAAGTTTTGGTTTGACCTGAAACCTTTTTTTTTTTTGGGGGGGGGGTTTGGCCACCAAACTGAAAAGCCAATTGTAAACCCAGCTCTAGATAGAATAACCTCAAAATGAGGAAAGCAAGAAAATGAAAGACCACAAAAACTAACTTTAAAAGACAATTGAGTTTGGCAGAAGTTTCTGTTGCGGTATATTGTTTTTTGCCACATCTGAATTCAGTATTGCTCCCTCTCTGGTGTATTCATACCTAACACACATTGACAATGGTGGAAATGCACATCAGTGATATTGCAACAATGTGCAGAAGGCAAATATTTTAAAAATTTTCAGATATCCTTTAAATCTGTTCCGATTCCACAAGGCCAGAAAAACTTTGAGACTAGAAAAAGAACTGAAGTATAAAGATTTCATAGTATCTCTTTGCAGATTGCTATGGAGACACATTAGAGAGGCACTTGCTCCTCACATTTGAAGGCTTTTGTAAGCAATTGGGATCACATATCTCTTCACTAAAGTTCTTAGGGGCCAACACAACCACCATATAAAAAAGGAATTCCAGTGAAATGGGAATGGAAAAAAATCTGAAAAAATAGTGTTTTAATAAGATGTTTTCCTAAATGAGACAGCTCTCCAGAGAAGTGCGTTACTCATCCTAGGGGCTGACCTAGCAGTAGTTTTATCATCTGCAGACTTTAGGTGTGGTGATGGAACCCTCTTAAGGCAAGTGATGTCAAGAGAGCCAGCTAAAATCAACTCACTATCTCAAAGGAAGCCAGCATAAAGAACACAAAGAACATGGAATGTGAAAAGAATTCTAGCCAGAAAGAATAACGGTTATCTGTCATATTTCTTGGCTTTTCCTTTTGCCATTACCAAGGACACCTGGGATCTTTAAAGAGACCTTAGGTAGCTAGGTGGCCAAATGCTATTGAATTTTAATGAGAATTGGTCATCTGACTCCCTGAGTCTTTTGAAAATTCCAGGCTTTGCTCCTTGCAGGCTGAATTTTCAAAGGGGCATCATCCCAGCCTCTAATTGTGTGTACCTCATGATTTGCCTATGCAATGGTTTTGTGTATATGAAATGTGCTCTAACAATAGAATTGAGACACTCAGAATCCAGTTGGTACCCTTTGCACACACATGAAAGATTCAATAATAATTCAAGATAATGCTTGATTGTGCAGGCAAAGCTGTGTGTTCATATGAGCAGGGACCTGTTTTGAAATTTTGGCCCCAAAAGGTCAGCTACTTCAGCTGAGATTATAAATCTCCATTCCATAAACATCATAGTTATTTCCACAGCAATGAATTACATCCATAATGTTGCAAAGGAAGAGTGTCTTTATGGGGGACACACAGACGAGGGGAAACCGAACTCTTTAAAACAAAGACTCTATTTGTATTGCAAAATTTTCTCATACCAGAAAATGAGGGAAGTGGAATATAAAAAATAATGACATGGGGATAATATACCCCAGGGTGAGCATCTGCTTATGCTGCTTGGCAGAAAGACTATGAAGGAGGAGTTTGTGGGGACAGAACCTAAGAACATTAGAGCTGCTGTACTGGGTCAGATCATGGTGCATCTTGTCCGGAATGCTGTCTCCACAACAGTGGCCCATATCAGAGCTTCAGGGGAAGTGTACAGATCAGAGCAATTATGGAGTAATCCACCCCTGTCTTCCATTCCCATCTTCTGGTAATCAGAGGTTTAGGTTCACCCCAAGCACAGGGACAGGTCACTGACCATCTTGGCTAATAGCCCTTGAGAGACCTATCCTCCATGAACTTATCCAGTTCTTTTTGGAGCCCAGTTATACTATTGGCCATCACATCCCCTTAGTTGTCTGTTTTCTAAGATGAACAGCCCCAATTCTTTTTCTCTCTCCTCATATGGAAACTATTCCATACCCTTGATCATCTTTGATGCCCTCTGAATCTTTTCCAGTTCCTTTACATCCTTTTTGGGATGGGGTGACCAGAATTGGACATAGTATTTAAGGTGTGGGCATACTATGGAGTCATAGAGTGGCATTATATTTTCTGTCTTATTTCCTATCCCTTTCCTAATAGTTCCTAACACACTGTTAGCCTTTTTGACCACTGCTTCACATTGAGCAGATGTTTTCAGAGCATTATTTACAGTGACTCTAAGAACTCTTTCTTGCGTGGTAATAGCTAATTTAGAACTAATCATTGCATATGTATAGTTGGGATTATTTTTTCCAATGTGCATTACTTTGCATTATCAACACTGAATTTCATCTGCTATTTTGTTACCAAATCACCCAGTTTTGTAAGATCCTCCTGTAACTCCTTCCAAACTGCTTTGGACTTAAATTTCTTGAATAATTTTTTATCATCTCAAACTGCACTCTTCACCCCTTTTTCGAGATCATTAATGAATATGTTGAGCACCACAGGCCCAGTATAGATCCTTGGAGGGACCCCTGCAGCTCTCTCCATTGTGAAAACTGATAATTTATTCCTACCCTCTCTTTCCCATCTTTTAACCAGTTAGTGATCCATAAGAGGACCTTCTCTCTTATCTACTAGGTTTCCTTAAGAGCCTTTGGTGTGGGATTTTGTCTAACTATGCTATATCAACTGGCTCACTTTTATCCACATGCTGTTGATTCCCTCAAAGAATTCTAATAGATTCGTGAAGCATTACTTCCTTTTAGAAAAGCCATGTTGACTCTTCCACAACAAATCATGTTTATCTAGGTTTCTGGTAATTCTGTTCTTTGCTATAGTTTCTACTAGTTTGCCCAGGACTGAAGTTAGGCTCACAGATCTATAATTGCCAGAATCTCCTCTCTTTTCAAAAATCAGCGTTACATTTGCTGCCTTCCAGTACCAGAGGCTAATTTCAGTGACGGGTTACATACTACACTTAGTAGTTCTGCAATTTCATATTTAAGTTCCTACTGGTCATGGTAACTTATTACTGTGTAGTTCATCAGTTTGTTCTAAAATCTGTTCTTTTGACACATCAGCGTGGGATAGTATTTTAGATTTATTACCCAAAAGGAATAGCTCTGATGTGGCTGTCCACACATCTTCTCCAGTGCAGAATGATGCACAGAATTTATTTAGTTTCTTGGCAATGGCCTTGTCTTCCTTGAGTGTTCTTTTAACATCTTTGTTGTCTAGTGGACCCAGTGCCTGTTTTGATAGGCTTTCTATTCCTGATGTACTTGCAAAAACTAACTAATTTTATTTATCTTTCGCAAGTTGCTTCTCAAATTCTTTCTTGGCCTCCCTTATTATACTTCTACATTTTACTTGCCAGAATTTCTGCTCCTTCCTATTTTCTTCATTAGGATTTCACTTCCAAATTTTAAAGGATGCCTTTTTGCCTCTCACAGACACCATTATTCTTCTGTTTAGTCTCGTGGCAGTCCTTTGGTTCTCCTACTGTCTTTTTCAGTTGGGGGTATGCATTTAGTCTAAGTCTCTATTATGGTGTTTTTAAGTAGTCTCCATGCTGCTTGCAGGCATTTTACCCTTCTGACTGCTCTTTTTAAATTCCCTCTGACTCATGTCCTCATTCTTGTGTAGTTCCCCTTTTTAAAGTTAAGTGTTACTATGGTGGGTTTCTTTGGCGTTCCCCCCAGCCAAGGATGCTAAATTTAATGACATTATAGTCACTATTACCAAACAGTTCAGCTATAGTTACCTCTTGGACCAGATCCTGTTCTCCACTTAGCACCAAATCAAGAATTGCCTCTCCCCTTGTGGGTTCCAGGACTAACTACTTCAATAAACAGTCATTTATGGTGTCTAGAAATTTTTGTCTCTACATCCCATCCTGAGGTGCCATGTATCCAGTCAATATGAGGATAGTTGAAATCACCCACTGTTATTGTGTTTTCTGTTTTTGTAGCCTTTCTAATTTCCCTGAGCATTTCACAGTTCTTGTCTCCATCCTACTCAGGTGGTTGGTAGTGTATTCCTGTTGCTATATTCTTATTATTTAAGCATGAAATTTCTATCCATAGAGATTCTATGGTACAGTTTGATTCATTAAGATTTTTACTTTATTTGGCTATGCTTTTTTTAAACATATAGTGCCACTCCCCAAGCAGCATGGCCTACTCTGTCAGAAAGGTCACTTCTTGTGGACAGATGGGAATAGAAGGCCAACACAAGCTCAACCCCTAAATGGGGGCATGGTATGGATACAGAGGCTAGAGGCTGTACTGCAATCAATCCTTGGCACCCCTTCAGCAGCCTCCTCCAGGAGAGTTCCTCTGGAGTCTCTGATGGGAATTAGAGCCGCCCTTCTTATCAGAAAACCCAAGGGAGGGAGAGAAAAGTACAAGTGCCTGGATTCTCTGAGCGGAGTCCCTTCCCCTCACTCCATGATGGCACAGCAGGTATAATTTACTGAATTTGGTCCCTGGTGCCTTGTAAATAGAAGTGGGGATAAGTGCAGAGAAAAATACTTTCCAAAATGAAAATTTTAGAATGTGTAAAAAGTAAGTGAATGTTATGGCCAAGAGAGGGTAAAGAATAAAAATATGAAAGACTATTAAAATATTTATAACTGCCCCATTAATGAGGGGCACCTGAATGTGCTATCACCTCACAGATACAATTGAGGACAGAAGCTGCCTCTTCTTCTCCAGGGACTGGATTAATTTCTTATCCCTCTCTAGCAAATCTGTCTGGCCAGCAGAGGAGTGATGTGATATTGGTACAAGAGAGAGCTATGTTCAGCTCTTCCCCAGTGGAGAGAGGTTTGTTTTGACATGAGGATTTTACGGCAAGAATTAAAAAAAGGGGTCAGGGGAAGAGGCATAGGGAATCAAAGGATCCCAGAAGGCTCCCATAAAAGTGATTGTCACAGCCTCTGTTGTATTTGTGTAAGATTGTGAAGCCACATGGTGTGACATGACCTAATCCTTTGATAACACCTATGCCTGTGAAAACACCCTTAGCATTGCTATGTATGATGTACTGTTTAAGGGTCATGTGACCGCTGAGTTCATAGCTTTGCACAAAAACAGCTTATAAAAAGCTACTGAGAAATGTTAAGGGAACCACTTATATGTGGGGCTGTGACCAGGGATCTTTTGAAGTCCTGTAGTGGGAGTTATTTTTCAGAGAGGAGTCACTGAATGGTGTGTCTCTATGGAGTTGCGCAAAAAAAAATAAAAAAACCCAACCTTTTATTTTATTCATATTAGTGTTAACAGCAGAGTTCTCAACATGAAGTTAAAGTTTTTGTTTCCTTTATAAATCTGATTTTGGGGGGTTTGCCATGTGGGATATTTCAAATGACATCAAATCAAAGAAATCTTGTATCTAGGTTGTCAGCACAAGTATGATTTTTTTAAAAAAAAAAAAAGCTAAAAATGCTTAAATCCATTAAAATATTTAAGCTATTGAGTGGGAAAATATAGGGCCTACTCCCCTGAGGTCAATGGGAGTTTTCCCATTGACTTCAATAGAAACAGGATGCTGGCCATAACTTGTAATCAGTTTCAGAAGTCCCCAGTCCCATCCCACACTCCAACCTATTTGGTTAATGTTTAAAAGCCAGTACTGGGGTGTGTATGTCCATGTGAGTGCCCTCTCCCTCTCACTTTTCAATGGAATTTTTGTGGTATTTTGACCCTAGCTCATCTCTAGTTACAATGTCAGTATACATCCATTGAAATAACATTGTGGTGTCAGAACAATGGTAAACAATTCCAGCGCATGTCTCCAGTGACCTAGATGTGAGAGATTGGTATCCCATTTCCAATCCCCTGAAGCATCCAGTCATAGACTTATCGTAATTAGAGATGGAAAGGCCTAGTACTAGGTCACATGGGCCTTTCCCCTGCCAGTCTAGGATTGTTCCCTGCAGTATGCAGTCTAGTTTCAAATAACTTGAGTATTAGGGGGCTCCCCCCCGCTTTACTCAGAAGTATATAACACAGTTTAATAGACCTTACTGTTAGGAAATGCATCCAGATAGCTATCCAAATATCCCCTGCCCTCAGTTGTCTCCTAACTTCTTTGACCACCATAAACAATCACTCTCCCTCTTTGACTCTTAGGTTATGTCTACACTACAACTTATATCAGAATCATTTCTATTGCTCAGGGGTGTGAATAGATCAACCCCCATGAGCAGCATAAGTTACACTGACATAGGCATCGGTGCGGACAGCACTGTGTTGGCGGGAGAGCTTCTCCCACTGACATCACTTCTGCTGCTCGCAGGCGTAGTTAAGCCAATGGAGGAGCTCTCTCCTGTCAGTTTGGAGCGGCTACATTAGAGAGCTTACAGCAGCATAGATGCGTCAGTGCAGTTGTAAACTCTTGAGTGTAGCTGTGCCCTTACACTCTTCCAGTTCTTGTAGTACGGGATCATTATAGCTCTTTCCTCTTACCCCCTTCTATCATTGCTTAACCAAGCTCTACATAATGCAAGTCTTTTAGTCTTTCCTTAGCTGATTGGTTATATTTTAGCTTGGGGATGAGAAGCTTTTCTTTTTATTTGATTGTAATATTTTTTTTGACATCTGCATGTAGGACAGGCACTTTTAAAATATATTTTTATTATAAATAAAAATTCAATAGATTCAGCCACCCATGGTTAATTTGTTGAAATGCAGGATTTTTGCACAACATTATATCTTTGTGTTCCCAGCTTTTATCTGCATAAAAAAGGAGTGTGAAATTTACTATTCAAAAACATGCTTGGCAGCTGAAATAACATGTAGCTTTTCCCTGTACTCAGACATAATGCTTTATGTCATGTAGTATCTTATGTGATTTACTTGGAATAATGGAGCACAAAGAGGTCATCAGAAATTTGAGTTGCTTCTTATCTTCGGCATTAGATACCTGAACTAATTAGAGGATAACTTGGCTTATAAGAAGCATGTGTTTTTGGGTGAGTGTGTTGCTCAGAAAGGCTGTGCTGTCGTTGTTGTAATAATAAATCTTGTCACCACGGTGCATCCCTTAATTCCTCTGTTTCCCAGCCATGGGTCATTTGGTGAAGCTCTGTTGCTTGGGACATTTTAAACAAGTCTGGACAAAACACTTTAGCGTACTGTAGTGAAGAGTCCCACAGTGACAGAAATATGGTCTGGGCATCAGTGGCAATTTTTAAATCAAGACTGGATGTTGTTCTGTAAAAGATCTGCTCTAAGAATTGCTCTGGGAAAAATCTGTGGCCTCTGTTAGACAGGATGTCAGATTAGATGATCACAATAGAACCTTCTGGCCTTAGAATCTATGCATCCATGATGTCTTCAACATCAGGGAGGTGTTGGGCATCTATCCTTCCACTGAAGTCAATGCAACTTGCTTAGGTGCTTAGCAACACTTAGGATATAGCTCAGCAAGCCTCAAAATGTGGTCCAATAATGATTCCTTCTGTAAGCAACCCAACCCAGGACACCCCCGGATATAAAGTCATAGAATATCAGAGTTGGAAGGGACCTCTGGAGGTCATCTAGTCCAACCCCCGTGCCCAGAGCAGGACCAATCCCAACTAAATCATCCCAGCCAGGGCTTTGTCAAGCCTGAACTTGATATTTCAGTCTGCAGGGTTTTGTGTCCAAAGCTCACTAGCTATTGAAGGTAAAAATATTGTCCCTTAAGGCCAAATCCAGGTTCCAACAGAAGTTTTGCCCTTAACTTCAATGTCTCCTGGATTTAACCAATAATGTATATGGGTTGACTTCTCAATAGTAAGCACTGATGAGGTTATGGGGGAAAACTTACTGAACTCTGAAATTGTTGGTAAAATCCTGGCCCCACTGCTGTCAATAGGATTTCATTTGGTCCAGAATTTCACCCCTTGGATACAAAAAGTATTACTATTTCTAACCCCCTGAGTGAGAGACTGAGGTACATCTAGAGGGCCTAAACTTACTCCCATTATAGTCAATAGCAAAACTGACAGTGATTTCAGTGAAGCATAGTCAGGTTCTTAACCTGCCATTTGCAGAGAAAATTTGGCAATATATTTCTCTATGCAGTTTGCAGTGCTTCAGACCATGTTCTGTTGGTCAGAATCAGAATGGCAGGTCAGAGAAGCACCCTAGATCATTTAAAGAATATTCTTGTTTCAGGATCTTTCAGTCCAGTTTCATTTGTCCCCCCAGCCTTCAACGTTCCAGGCCTGTCACCAGTAAAGAGGTTAAACAAGCATAAAATTAAAAAGGGAGCTACATGTTTATCAGTTTTGCCTCTCTCATGAAGAGGTCTGATCTGGCATCTTTAACCTTGTTGTTTTATTCTGTGGATCCCGAAGGGGCTCGTATAACAAGCAGCCAAATTCTCTGACTTTCAGTTTCTTTAAACAATTTTAACATGGCTGTCACCCACTGCATGCTGTATGTCAGTTAGCACTTGTAGGGTAAAATTGACAAAGAGCACTTTGTGTACCTTCACAACAAGTATATCTTCGCCAACACTTTGGAGCTATTTTAAGTTTGTAAGCTGTAAGTATCTCCCTCTTTCTAGAATTGATAACAGTAGAACCAAGACTGCAGATGAGTAGCACCTGGCTAATTAAGCATTCGGGTAGTCTGTGGTCTTTAATACAGAGGGCACTTACAGTTTAAAAAGTTCTGAGCCCAGGAGTCACTCCTCCAGATGCTGTCAAATATTCACATTATAATCTAAGGCAGGGCTGTTTTCTCCATCCGTCCCCTTTCTGTTGTTATATAATGGTCTCTTAGATGTTTATGAAAATCACAGAAGATGAACCCCAAGATGAAACACAATTCTCTCTGTGTTCAGTTTGCAAGAAAAGGAATGTGTTTTACCATCCAGGCTCATGACAGTATTTTGCTCTCAGTATGTTCCAATTGCTCATTTTCATATCGTATCATATTGGTGAGGCCTCATCTGGAGTAGTGTGTCCAGTTTTGGGCCCCACACTACAAGAAGGATGTGGATAAATTGGAGAGAGTCCAGCGAAGGGCAACAAAAATGATTAGGGGTCTAAACACATGACTTATGAGGAGAGGCTGAGGGAACTGGGATTGTTTAGCCTGCAGAAGAGAAGAATGAGGGGGGATTTGATAGCTGCTTTCAACTACCTGAAAGGGGGTTCCAAAGAGGATGGCTCTAGACTGTTCTCAATGGTAGCAGATGACAGAACGAGGAGTAATAGTCTCAAGTTGCAGTGGGGGAGGTTTAGATTGGATATTAGGAAAAACTTTTTCACTAAGAGGGTGGTGAAACACTGGAATGCGTTACCTAGGGAGGTGGTAGAATCTCCTTCCTTAGAGGTTTTTAAGGTCAGGCTTGACAAAGCCCTGGCTGGGATGATTTAGGTCCTGCTTCGAGCAGGGGTTTGGACTAGATGACCTTCAGGGGTCCCTTCCAACCCTGAGATTCTATGATTCTATGATTCTATATCACTTTATTCTCATCCAGACCCAGATTCAGGAAAGCATCCTTACTGAAGAAAGCACTTCAGCTTGTGCTTAAGTCACAGTGACTTTGATCTGTGGCTAGATTCTGTCTGTACTATGTGGCCCTGGTAACTGTACCTATTGCAGTTGTTTTCTAAGAGAGAGGGAGTGAAATGGGAAAGTGAAGCCGCTTCTCTGCCTTGATTGCTTCCCAGAGCAGCAACATTTAAGAGTTGTCTAGATTTTCTTCCTGTATTTCAACTTATTATTTATTACCTGTTATGGGTAGATCCTGAAAGTCATCTATAATAGTCTAATAATTCTGATACACATAGTAGCATTCATCCTTCACTGCTTGCAGGTGGGAGTGTACTCTGACATGTTAGACCAATGTAAAACAAATATTGATCTCTTCCTTCCCATGCACTTCCTTCCCATGCAGCCTCTCCTGGGTGCTGCAGGTCTGATGTCAGTGCTCCTGACACTGGCAACTCTAACCTGACCCAGTCTAACAGATCTCATGCTACTCAGTCAGGATTTTGTCTCTGGTACTTAACATACCAAACGCTAGTGTGTAGTCCATTGCTCCTGCCAGTGCCCTTCTGCTCTTGTAGACAAGAGCTGCTGCTATCTAGGGCAATTGCTGCTGCCCGGTGTGCTGTGGCATCATCTCCCCTGCTATCCATCAGGACATTTTACCTTTGACTAGGAAAAGGGGGGAGGAGTTTAATTCTTTTAATGGCTGGATACTAACACACAGAAATTGATATGTCACCTGCCAGATGTCAGCTGCTCTAAAATTTATTGGTGGATCTATCTTACTGTATGCTGGACATTACTATGCTATGGTCGATTCTACTGTACTGTACTATGATCCTAATTACTGCCATTCTATAAGCGCTCCTCTTTCAGTATCTGCCCTCACTCCACTCTCCATCATAGTACTCCTATTATTTCCTTTATAAATTTTCCCTGAATGTAAGGGTTCCCAGATAGGCGCCTTCCCTTCTGGATCATAGATGTGAAAATATCAGACTCTGTGCACATCATTACTGGATAGAGAGGCTATCATTTTTTCTAATAAAGCAGAGTGTCTTTTAGATTTAAAAGTAGAAGTAAGTACACACCTACCATTCACACCAAACAATAACACTGGCCATTATTAGTCCATTGATAAAACATAGCAGCACCAGAGAACATTCTATTATCATTATTTAATATTTGTATTATGATGGTGCCTTGGCCCTAATCAAGGGTAGGAATCCCATATGGAAGGCATTGTCTAGACACATTTAAAAATATTTCCTACCCAAGTAATGAGAATTATGATGGGATGCAACAAGTGGAGGAAATAGATAAATGAGTATTGGGTCTGGAAAGAAGTGAGAAGAAAAGCTAACAGTATAATAAGCATGTTTGCAAGAAAGCAGTAATCTAAGATGGTCATGCCTAATGTCAGATGGCACTGTTCTGAATGCAGCAGAGTAAAAGTTCTGTTCCTAGCTTTATTGATTTTCATAAAGAAACAGACAGTGCAATCTTTTGTGGATACTGAGGCTCAGTTCTTCCCATTATCTTTTAAAAATAGAATAATTGCAGTTCCTGTAATCCACTGTCCCTTTGGCCCATGGCATGAATTAAAGCAGCCCCAAGGCAACACTAAATTAAAAAAGCACCACATCACTGTGTTGGTCTGCTCCACAGTCCCAGAATAGCTGGCAGACAGGGTGTTCCAGCCATGCCCCTCCCAGCTCCATTTCCCCTCAGTAGGCTCCTATGCCAGCAGTGGGGGCTGCCTATGTTGGCCCTTTGTTAGGATAATTCCCCCAGAGAGATCTTCTGTTCCTTTTACGCTGCTGGAACAGTGTTAAAGGCCACAAGAAGGGACAGAATCTATCCCTATATCAGAAAGATAAAGGCCATGCTCATGTGCCTAAAAACTCACATCTACAGCATCCCCTGCAAGAATGGATCTGCCCAGAATGAATGATTGGTATGAGATACATATGTAAAAACTAATTAAAAGTAATATAAGTGGAATCTATGACTAATCTGAATTAACCTATGATTTTATCGTGTAAACGTCCTGCTCTCAGCCCTTACGTTTGTAGCTGTCATCACAGGCTTTTCACATCTTAAGGAAGATTGTAAGCTTTTTGGGGCAGAGGCCAGCCATCTTCCATGATTTCTTAGGGCATGTCTACACTTAAAATGCTACAGCGGCACAGCTGCACTGCTGCAACACATCAGTGTAGACCAGTGGTTCTCAACCTATTTACCACTGTGGGCCACATATGCAGCTCTCTATATGTTAATGTGTGCCGCATCATATATATATATAATATGTGAGCAGAGTCAGAATGAGCTCTCCCCTGACATCTGGTGGTGAGCTGTGGAAAAGAACTTCAGGGGCTGATCTCGTTTGCATGGGCACACCCACCCTGCCTAGCATGTTGGGACTGCTTGCCCACATGGTCACTTTGGCTGCTGTGGGATTCGCTATTTGCACACTTCATCAGGTGTTGCGGAACTGTATTCTAGAAACCAAAAGCATGCTGAAATATGCTCTCTGTGAGAATGATACCATAATCAATCTACTGGCTGTATGAAAACAGATACTGCCTGTATTAGAAGAATTCAGCAAGCAGAGTTTTCTAAAATCAGTGAGAAATCTGGTCAAAAATAATTGCCTGGGGAGATAGAGAAGGACAGAAACAATTCCAGGAAAGGTTTACATTATCAACATGGTCTTTCTTAATTTACCCTGTAGTAAAACAATATATGCTGCTTTATTCAAATTCTTAGATTGCACCCAACACCATTGTATGATGGCCTGTGATATTATATTATAGACTTTGTTTACAGTGTTTTGTCTCTCAATAAAATATGTGAAAAAAACTAAAATCTATTACACTTTTGATAAGAGTAGTATTTTAGTTTTGTCTCCAACCAGAATTTCCTTTGCTGATTACTAATTGTCTACTTGGCTGCTATCCTACACCATGGACCTGGTGGTATTTTGGTAGTAAAGAGATTATTCTGTAAACCACCACTAAAATGTCAGCATTTGTCCATAGTCACTGTGGCATCTCAGCTGTCTCTGTGTAGTATCTACTATTCTAAATATGGGGAAATACAACAGGCACAGTGTGGTAACTGGTGGTACATGCTGGCTTTGTTATGGTACCCACTGTATACAGATGTAAGATTTTATCTGACTACACTGTCCTCTTTAGGTAGAATAAGGTTTCAGAGTAACAGCCGTGTTAGTCTGTATTCGCAAAAAGAAAAGGAGTACTTGTGGCACCTTAGAGACTAACCAATTTATTTGAGCATGAGCTTTCGTGAGCTACAGCTCACTTCATCGGATAAGAATAAGAATATTCATCCTCCAGAATAACTGAGGTACCTTTCCTGAAACCATGGAATTAGAATCATTAGAATCATTTTTGGGTAAGCTACTCATGGGAAAAGCATGCAAACCCTTACAATATCAATCAGTTCTTAGAAGGGAGCACAGGAAAATGTCCATCTCTCAATCTGCAAACACTCCTGCATTCAAAGAGTTTTGATTTTACCAAAAGGATTTTGCTCTATATGAGAGAGGTACCTTTATTAGAAATTTGATAGGCCACAATGTCTGTTGTAGGCAAAAGACAGTCTGAAAGGTCTGGATTGCATTTAAGAGGATCACTTCTTTTATTGCTTACTCTGCAAAGGATTTAATTAAACAGAAGCTAATGAACTTTATTAATAAAGATACTCTGATATTTATAAAGACCCATTCTCATAAAGTCCCTCCAGAGTACTATTTTACTTTTGTTGCAGAGGTAACTTAACCATCATTCACTGCTGCTTCACTCTATTTGCGGAAGGCATACCCAAATGGTTGGTACCATTTTAAATAGCATTGTCCAAACAGAAAATTCAAAGAGATCAAGGGTTATGCCGCTCCTCCATTCCTCATGCCTTTTCTCTCTCTAAATCAAAGACGCTGCGGAAACTTAATTGCACTTAGCTGAAATGCTTGCAAATTATCCGTTGACAAAAAAATAACCCACCCTTATCTGAATATTGTTTTGTCAGGATTCTAGGTTCTCTGTGTTCTTTTTCCGCATTTCAGTAAACCAGTGATTTTGTTAATCTGAATCTATTCAGAAAACATTCACTGCAATCTCCAATTCTGTGGAAAATCCTTTTAATGCATAATGAATAACTGAGTCCGTAATGAGCCAACACCCAACATGTTGCTAAGGGGCATGTTGCTGAAGACACTGGACCAGATTCTGGATCAGAACAGACTTTGGGAAAGAGGAACAAAGGTATCCTTTGTAATCCTCTGATCCTGCACCCTCTCTACACTAGGTCTGAGGGGTGCTGCTCTAGCTGGCACTAGTTGCCTACAGCCCTGGAGAAGGATGGGACACTTTGCCAGTGGGTTTCAGAGATGTTTGCTAAGAGTGGAGAATTTATCAGACTCAGGGGTCTTGGGTTCCATTCCAAGCTCTGAAGGGGAATGTGCTGTTGTGAGCACAGTCTCTTCTGACCATTGCCCCCCAAATGTGACACCTTTGGACCCATCCCCTCCAAGCTGTCCCTGTCCCATTCCTGTATCTTCTTCACCCCTGACTTCTTGTCATAGTTCCATTTTCTTCAGATAGCCAGCAGCAGTGTCTACTCAGGCTTCTCATCCCAGTTCCAGTCTCCTGGCTCAGCCAGCCCAGTTCCCTCCATTCTTCCTAATTTTGTGCACCACACTCCCACGTCCATGCTCTCTGTTCCCACTGGCTTATAGTCCGAGTCTCTTTGCTCAACCAGTTGTAGTCCTCCACTTCATTCTAGTTCCTCAATTATCTCCTCTCCCCACACATTCTTGTCCTGTTCTTTCCAAGTCTCCTGCCCAACCAGACCCAGTCTCTCCCCCGGCTCCTCATCCAATCTCAATCTCTCCCATGCCCACTGGCTACCAGTCTCCTCCCCTATTTTCCCCCAGCTCCCACTTCTACTTTTCTTGCCAGCCAATCCCAGTCTCCCCCATTACAGCTTCCAGTCCTGTTCTCCATGCCCAGTCTCTCCAATTCCACCCAAATCCTTGTCCCAATCTTCTCTCCCACCCTCGCCCCGCTCTGAGATCCCCAGATCCACCTCTTGTCCCCTTTGTAGTTAGTCAGGCAGCTTCTTCCTTCAAGCTGCCTGGATGACATCCGGGGATTGAGAGCACAAGCATAGGTGCCATCTTTGTGAGCTGCCCGGGGGGGGGAGGGTTGACCCCTGCTCCGCCCCAGGCCCTTCCTCTACTCCGCCCCCTCCCCTGAGCGTGCCCTGCCCTTGCTCCTCCCCCTCTTCCCCAGCCCCTCCTGCATGCTACAGAACAGCTGATCCTTGGTGGGCAGGAGGTGCTGGGAGGTAGGGGGAGGAGCTGATCTTGGGGGCTGCTGGTGGATGCTGAGCACCCAGTTTTTTTTCCATGGGTGCTCAGATAGGTCCATCAATGGCTATTAGCCAGGATGGGCAGGAATGGTGTCCCTAGCCTCTGTTTGCCAGAAGCTGGGGTTGGGTGACAGGGCATGGATCACTTGATGATAACCTGTCTGTTCATTCCCTTTGGGGCACCTGCCATTGGCCACTGTCAGAGGACAGGATACTGGGCTTGATGGACCATTGGTCTGGCCCAGTATGGTCGTTCTTATGAGTCAGCACCTATGAGCATAAGAGAGACAGGCTCTCTGCTCTCAGTTCCAAGGCCAGGCTTTACTTTGGTCACAAGCAGCCATTATAGGAAAGTTTGGCTTTGCCTCCGTAGCCCTGAGCTTGAGCAAGCACGGTCAGTTGTTCGTGGGGATGATATATGCACAATCTGGTAACACATAGAAGTTGTGAGGGGAGGAAGCATGCTCGGTCACTCTGAGGATGGCACATGTGCAGTCTGGTTAGCACTAGGAGCTGACATCTTACTAATTATAGATTTGAAATAGGTTTGGGAGACATTTTAAAGTTTTGGGCATAATGAACATTACACAACAAAAGTATAATATTCACTTGCAACTACTTAAGTAATTCATAATTTTAACAATTATTGATGGCTTTAACACTAACCTTTCTCACCCTAACAAGCAGAGATAATTAAAAATATCTTATATATCCAGCCTTGAAATTTCTCCCTGATTTCCTTCTAGGGGAAAAAGAGAGCTTTACTAAAGCAATAGATAAACAGCACCGCTTCTTTATAGGGACTTAGAATGAAAGGAAAGATCCCTGTAAATAAATTAGCCAGATAATCTTTTAGAACTTGATGGGAATATGGAAGCAGCTATTATTCTTACCAGCACAGTAATACAAAACATATGGCTCCCCTAATTAAAAACATGGGGCAATAGAGCTACAGCTATAAAAATACTAAATAGCTAAGTTCATAGCAGGTTTTGCAGGACTGTACACAAATTCCACTATGGAAACTGAAATAAGCATTTGTGTGGTGTATTAGAACTCATATTGCAATCGTTTCATTGTCAATAAATGCTGTCCCAGTGTAATGTCAAAAAGGTGCAAACTTTCATCTGACCTTTTTTAAAACTATGCTCTGGACATTCCTTGTGCTTTAGTGTGTGTTAACTTTTTATCCAAGCCTGTTTTCCTTATTTTTTTAATGTCATGATATCTCTTTGGCTTGGAAGAGTTAAGTGTGCTACTCTACCATCACTGGTGGTCTTTCAGACTGAGAGTCTTTTTCTTTTGAGAAAAGTTCAATAGAAAACTTACTAGCTGCTGGAATTGAAATTTAAAGTTTTCTGGTTTTAAGACCTATTGAAACTACACTATGTATACACTTTTAAAATTTATTGAGGGCTGTTAAGAAAACTATTTCAGATAACCCCTTCTCCTCACTTTTGTTTTTAATTCCTCCATCTTGTATACATGCTCTGTTGCCATTGTGAAAGATGGGTTTAAAAATACATAGGTGGGCAGATATTTGTATGCAATACTTTTTTTTTCAAACAGTGGAGTGTGAACTAGTCTTCATCCTCAGTTCAAATAGAAAGCAAAATTTTATACACTTTGTGGAAATTCCACTAAATCTTGTAAATCATAAAAAAAAATCAGAAGAAAAAACAGTTTCCTATCTTCATTTATAACCAAACGTCAACACTGAATCATCATGACTTACACATTTAACGAACAGTGTGCTTTAGATTGAATGGAAAATGACAGGGAAGGTAGAGGTAGGACGGCTAATCCTATAACCCAAACAGGTAACTAGGGCAATGGCTTATATAAGAAACAAACTTCTAAAAATGAGGATTAGCAGTGATCTCAGAACTACTAAAAGCTACCACAAAACCCTGTTAATGGGAGTGCTGGTCAAGGGAAGGAAGCTGGATATGAGAGGTGAATAAGCTGAAGTAAAAGCTGTTTGAAAATAGAATGGAGTTCAGTGTTGCTGATGGGGAGAAAATAAAGAAGCACATACCAATAGATCACCAGGTAGACATGTTTGCAGCACATTATGTCTGTTTGATACAATAAAAAGGTAATGGGTTGGGTTAACCCCGTTGAGAATGGTGGACATAACAGCCACCTTTCATTCAGAATGAATGTAAAAAGGAATCGAGTTCCTTCATGGAACAGATAGCTGAAACAACAGGGCCCTCCATCCAAAACACACATCACATGCCACACTGGAGTAGGAGTTAGCAGTATGGTCCAAGGGAGGTTCTACTGTGATCAGATGATAAACTCGGGAGCGTGTGATTGATTGGCCTGGAGTGTGAGTGAGAGTGTGTGTGTGTGTGTGTGAGTGAGAGAGAGAGACCACACACAAATCCTAAGCTATGGAGACAGCAGAGCATGCACTGAACGTGTGAGCCAGAGAAAATGCCAAGACAAAGCTTTTTGGGCCAAGTGTTGGTTGAAAGAGGCTTAGTTGGAACTGTAAGCAAAGAAAATATCTCCTGTTTGATTCCTGCTGTGTTCAAGGAAACAAAACTTCATTCATTCCTTGTAAATAAGCAGGCTTGCATCAAAGAAATACCTGGCTACATCATTAATTTCTCATCTTAATTAAAAAGACCCTAAGGGCCCTTAATTTCGGCTAACCACTCAGGCCAAAAGGGGCACCCGCATCAGAAAATTTGCAGAAGCATGTCCCCTCAGAATCTGCCAAGTTCCTGTCAAATGTTACAAGATAAACCTGGCCTGCCCATAGCCCAGAGCAGTCTCATTCATAAAGATATCAAATGGAGCGTAGCTTGCTGTTAGAGCTTTGTACAAGGATGAGATGATTTGAAGTGTAGGTGAGGGCAATAGCATTTCCAAAATTTCTCAAGGAACATGCCCTTATGTCTCTCATCTGCTCATTGACCCTTCCTGCTGTGCTCTTCTCTCTGGCCCCTGGCATGCGATTTATATGAATTTAGATGCACTTAGAATCAGTTGGCCATATGTAGGGATGGTTTATAAGAGGACAGTAAAATACAAGTTGCCAGGTGGGCATGAGGCTAAGGCTATGTCTACACTATAAGCTAGGGGTGTGATTTCCAGTTCACATACACATACTTGGCTTAACCATGTTGAGTGCAAACCTGCCTGACACATATGAATACTGCCAATGCCCAGGCGATTTTGGCTACACTACAATTTACACTCGTGCTAGCTTGATGAGAGCTAACACAAGTACATGTCTGTGAGCTGGGACTCACAACCCCAACTTGAGGCTTAAATGTAGAAAGAGTACATTTGCACTTAATCTGGAAGTGTAATTTCCAGCTTGGGTAGAGGTACACACCCTAGCTCTGATTGAAAATAGAAGTGTAACTACAGGAGCATGAAAGAACAGATGGGCTAGCTGCCCTGAGTACAATCCCACCCAGTACTCTAGGTGTTCACTCAGTAGACTAACCCAGCCTACCACCTGTACCGCTGTGGCTACACTTTTATTTTTAGTGCTCTAGCTCAATCAAAGCTAGTGTGGTTACATCTACCCAATTTGGAAATTACACCTCCAGATCAAGTGTTGATGTACCCTGGATAGGTAAAAGTATGTTTAGAATGTAAGTTAGTGTGATGTTTTCTTCTGTCCCCCTTCTATATATATGTAACTGAGACACCCTCTGGACACATGCAGATTCACCTCTGAATTTAATCCAATGAGGCCCAAAACTGTCAGACAAAGATGGCTGACAATGCTATGCTGGGACTTAAAAAAAATAAAACAACAAAAAACAGTAATGGCCAGTTATTTCAACTTGATGTGACATTGATTTAAAAATGTTCCTTTTGATGCTGCACAAATAATATTACTCTGTAAAACTGGCTTCTGCAATCACAACATTACAAGCTACTGTGTGGGGACGTGGCACTGTAGATTTTACTAGACACGGGTAGTCATGTTTGGCTCTAAATTAGCTGTAGAGTAGGATTCTAGGATTAGCTGTAGAGTAGTAGAGTTTGGGGTAAAGGATGCATTCTACTCTCACTGAAGTCAATAGAAATCCTCCTGTAAACTTCTGTAAGAGCAGGCTTGTGCACAGCGGAGTTCATGAGGGTATCACTGGGTATAAAAACCTAATCCCTCAGTAGGAGAGTCCTGGAGTTAAATTTACTGGCCAGAAAGTGAGATGGCTCTTTCCCCCAATTTTTCCTTCTGTCAAAAGAAAGGAAAGGCAGATATTTTACCTTTCTTCATTCAAATTCCAGGAGAACTATAGTTATGGCAGTAAAACTATGCTTAATTGTGACCTGAAAATCATACATTTTAGCAATGTGCTGAATGCTCCAAGTAACAAGAGTGTGAAGAGCATTCAGAACATTAACTTAACACTTAACTCTTTTTTCTTCTTTCTCCGGTTCCATGCTCTCCCAATTTGTGCAATGTCTCAGCATGTTCTATGCTGGAATGTTGCACCAATTCATAACCCTGCTGGAAGCTGGCTTTTGAGATGGATTAAATGCTATAGGTTTGCTTTTCCCAGTCATGCATAGTTTGACCTTTCCAAATAATATTTTGAACACTAAGGAACATTAAAAAGTTGAACTGGGCTCTCAGCATATTTCTGAGCTACATTCTGGACCAGAATCTGCTCTCTGTTCCTTCATTGACTTCAGCAGAGATGTTTCAGATTTACAGCTGGTGTAAGGGAGCTGAGAATCTGACCTAGTGTATCAGCACACCCAGGAAAAGGAAACATCTGGATCCAAATCTGTACAAGTAACTTGAAGAACTATTTTAGAGTGCACATGGAACTAAGTAAACACTGACAATAGCAGTCACCCCAACCTCAGCATAAAGGCTGAGTGTTTTTCCAATGAATTTGTCTTAAATAAGAATCTCAAAGCATTTGTTATGAGTACAGTCTGTATGTGTTACTATGTAAAATGGTCATGCTACAGGCTAATAAGTTTACATAGTAGACTGTGATATATATGTTATGAAATGAGAAGCTAATGAGTACAGCCCTGGTAAAATGTACCACTCACTCTGTATGTTTTCATAACATTTATGCAGAAAAGCACATGAGAATTGGCATGCTTTGAACTTGTGTGGAGGCAGACTGCTGTCATGACTGAATTCAAATGAATGTCAAGTGGTAATAAAGCCCAATAAATTATTACTTTTATTTTATGTACATAAATAAAAGATCACCTATCCTATGAGCTAGGCATCCTCAACATCTTCCAAACCACAAAACAATAACAGATCAAGCAGCATAACTTCACCCTGATTGGCAAAATTAAATCTACCAAAATACCCCACCCTATCCTCAGGAATACCAAACCTCATCCAACTCTCTTTTGTAAAAGCCAGAGCAAATAGATTGACTTTGCAGCGTGCCCTGAAGATCAACAGAATCAAGTTATTTCAGGCTCACATGGGCGTGAATTCCAAAGTTGAGGGGCCTTTCTAGACAAAATGCTGCCAGGGGCACCCTCCACTTTAAACTGAGGGAGTTCCAGTTTAAGAGCCTCCTCTGACCTTACCTGTGGCAGTATCACACAGGGAGAGAGGAGATCTCTCAGATATACAGGTGCTAACCCACTAGTACCTTATAAATTGAAACTAGGGATGATCACAATTTTTCTACCAACTTCCCCTATCTATTTTTGACAACAAAAAAAAAAAAAAAAAAAAAAAGGCTTTCCACTGAAAGTTTCTACTTTCTATGGAAAACTTTGCCTTTTCACCAAGAAACCCCAAATCTTCAGTCAAAACTTTTCTGTTTTTGGTTTTGCGATGAAAAGTTGAAATTTTCAATGGAAATAGACACTTCTGTTCTTCTGTTATGAGACCGGGAGAATACTTGTAATCTGTTTCCTACCATTCATTCTTTTGCATACTTTTAGATACCTTTATTTGCCTCTAGAGGTCCCTTCCAGTGCTACATTTCTATGATTTCTTTATCAAGTCATAGGTCATCACCACCTTAACTACTTGATTAATAAGTTGTACCACTTGCCCTCTTCTCTCCCTCTCCCCGCCACCCTCCTGCACTTTGCCCTGTATCTGTCTGTATTTTTCAGATTGTAAACTCTTTAGGGCGGGACTGTGCCTTCCTATTTTTTTGAGTGGAAAGGAATAATAATAATAATTAATCCTAAATGGAAGTACATGTTTTTGAGAAAACAAAGGTACTCTGGGCAGTTATGGTAATTGTCTGTGGCATAGTGTGTGTGTGTGGGGGGGAGAAGGGGCGTGTTTTATGTTTTTGTTTACAAGCCCCAATTTGAACATAAGAACAGTCAGAGTGGGTCAGACCAAAGGTCCATCCAGCCCAGAATCCTGTTGTCTGACAGCGGCCAAAGCCAGGTGTTTCAGAGGGAATGAACAGAACAGATAATAAAGTGATCCATCCCCTGTTGCCCAATACCAGCTTCTGGCAAACACGCTAGGGACATTTCAGAGCATAGTTTTGCATCCCTGCCCATCCTGGCTAATAGCCATTGATGGTCTTATCCTCCATGAGTTTATCTAGTTCTTTTTTTAACTCTGTTATAGTCTTGGCCTTCACAACATCCTCTGGCAAAGAGTTCCACAGGTTGACTGTGCATTGTGTGAAGAAATACTTCCTGTTGTTTGTTTTAAACCCGCTGCCTATTAATTCCATTTAGTGACCTTTAGTTCTTCTGTTATGAGAATGAGTAAATAGCACTTCCTCATCTACTTTCTCCACATCAATCATGATTTTATAGACCTCTGTCATATCCCCTCTTACTCATCTCTTTTCCAAGCTGAAAAGTCTGTCTGATTAAGCTCTCCTCATATGGAAGCTGTTCCATATCCCTAATCATTTTTGTTGCCCTTTTCTGTACCTTTTCCAATTCCAATATATCTTTTTGCAGAGGGGGCGACCAGCTCTGCACACAGTATTCAAGATGTGGGCATACTATGGATTTATATAGAGGCAATATATTTTCTGTCTTATTAACTATCCCTTTCCCAACATTCTGTTAACTTTTTTGACTGCTGCTTCACATTGAGTGGATGTTTTCAGACAGCTATCCACAGAAGAAGAAAGGCAGTTTAGATGCAGAGAAAGTTTCTTGCTAGTTGTCATCAATGAGTGGCAAGCTTATTCTCCAAAGCATGCATTATAACTCATTTATGATATTTCAGTACCAAATCCATAGGCACCGACTCCGTGGGCACTCCAGGGCTGGAGCACCCAAGGGGAAAAAATGGTGGGTGCTGAGCACCCACTGGCAGCCCTCCTATCAGCCCCCCTCTCTCCGAGAATCTTCTGCCTGCCAGCAGACCCTGCAGATCAGTACCTCCCTCTCCTTCCAAGTGCCTCCCACCCACCACGATCGCTGTTTTGCGGCACACAGGAGGCTCTGGGGGGGAAGGGGGAGGAGCGAGGATGCGGCATGCTCAGGGAGGGGTGGAATGGGGCAGGAATAGGCGGGGTGTGGGCGGGGACTTGGGTGAATGAGTGGAGTGAGGGTGGGGAAAGTTGGCGCCTGTGACCAAATCAGGATCACTACTCTTTTGTGCTAGGTAATGTACAAAAAATATGAAGATATTACCCCAGTCAGAAAATAATACAAAGAGATTCAAAGACTTTTATGGTTGAAAGGTCAACATAATGATGATCTTGTCTGACCTCCGTTATAGAACAGGCCATAGAGTATCACCCAGTAGTAATTCCAGCATCAAGTGCAATAACTCGTGAACTACACCATCCAGTCTTCATTTTAATATTTCAAGTGATAGAGAATCCATCACACCCCTGTGTAAGCTATTCTAGTTGTGACAAATGTGTTCCTTGTTTCCAGTATGAGATAGCTGAGATAACTATTGGTTTTTGTTCATCTTGTTAAAGTTTAAAATGAATTTAACTTATTAAAATTTGGATCATTGCCTGTGATGAAGGCCATTTTAAAGGTCTACAAATACATATTTTAAAACCAAATATTATTACTCTTCCTTAGGCTACCTACCCCCTATTCAGATTTATATCCTTCATCCTTGTATTAAGCCCCAAATTTTCTACAAAATCTTATAATTTTAAGTCTCCATATACCTTCCCCCTCATCTGCAGATTCATACCTCTGAAAACTATTCTGAAATATAATTGAAATACAAATAATCTTTCCACATTGTCCTTTGCATTCCTTATCTAATTTTCACCTACACCCATTGAGAGCCTTAGGACATAGAAATAATTTCAAAGATTGACTTCTTCCTTTGATTTGTCATAGATACATTGCTGATCCTTTGTGCCAATTTTTTTGAAGTGGTTTGGGCCAGGACCAGACTTGAGTGCTAACTCTGTGGCTTTCACAATATCATGTATGCCTAAAGCAATCAGGAAAACATGAGCGGGACAGCAAATGGGGAAAGGAAAGAGGTTACATCATGGTTTCTTGAGTGCCTGCAGGGACTACTTCATCAGAATTTGAATTTGTAGTATGAAGCTAAGGAAAGGTCCGGTTTAAACACTGGAGCCTACAGCTACTCTACACATCTAAATCCATAGTTAAGCACAGAGGCGATGCATGGCTTTCCCATGGAGCTTAGCTGCCATAAGATGCTGCCTTGGCGTTTCTGGCTCCGTTGCTGCTCCTCAGCCCAGAGTAGGGTCATAAACTTTCTAATCACACAAAACCAAACACCCCTGCCCTGCCTCCTCACTGCCCCCTCCCTGAACCTCCACTCCTGCTCTGCCCCTGCTCCAAGGCCCCGCCCCTGCTCCAAGGCCCCACCCCTGCTCGCCCCATGCCTCTGTTGCTCGCTCTCTTCCATCCTCACTCACTTTCATTGGGCTGGGCAAGGGTTGGGGTGGTGGTGTGGGAGAGTGAGAACTATGTCTGGGGATCCAGGCTCTGGGGTGGGGCCAGGATGAGGGGTTTGGAGTGCAGGAGGGGGCTGGGGCAGGGTGTTGGGGTGTAGGCTCCAGGAGGGAGTTTGGGTGGAGGAGGGGACTCTGGGCTGAAGCGGAGTGTTGGGGAGTGGGAGAGGGTTTGGGGTTTGCGGGGTCCCAGTGGCACTTACTGTGGCTCCTGGGAAGTGGCCATCAGGTCCCTCCAGCCCCTAGATGCATGGGCAGCTGCCCTAGCACCCGTAGGCGCCGCCCCCGCAGTTCCCATTGGTCATGGTTCCTGACCAATGGGAGCTGCGGAGCTGGCCTTTGGGGCAGGAGCAGCGTATGGAGCCTCCCTGGCCACCCATGCATCTAGGAGCTGCATGGACCTGGCAGCCGCTTCCAGGAGCTGCATGGAGCCTGCATTAGCCCCAGCCCCCTGCTGTGCCACCGACCGGACTTTTAACAGCCCGGTTGGCAGAGCTGACCAGAGCTGCCAGGGATCCTTTTAGACCCCCGCCTGTGCACAAACTTTAAATTGTGCCCCCGACCCCCCACAGAGTTATGGTCATCTCTGGTTAAGCACCTTAAAAATGATTTTCAGAAGTGTTGACGACCTGCAGTCCTACTGTATTCAGTGGGAGTTGCAGTCACTTCAGGCCTCACAGAATCAGGCCATCAGTATCCTAAGGAGTGTACAACAGGGAAGGCTACTTCCTTCAGTATTACTGAATCTTACAACTAGGTGGTAGATATCACAGATACTGGTTTTTAGTTAATTTAGAGAAATAATCACATTTTATTTATAGTAGAGTATGTCAGGTTAACCGAAATTATTGTGGGGATTTATATCAAGGCATGGGGGATCTTGGAATAAGTAATAAACTGGGCTGAAATAAAAGAGGAAACCAGACAGAGCAGAGAGTAAGATACAGGAAGGTAGAAACAAAAAATCAACGTAACTCAAAAAGCAGCTGTGGAAACATCATATAAATTGCTTTCTTGAAGAGTGATTTTATCTAACTGCTAAACATAGGACTAAAAGCATGGATTTTCAGCTGCTTTTGCAACATTTTTGCACTAAGTTTGACTACTAAGGGTTGGTTTTCATGTACTAATGTCTTGTAAGGCCTGCACTAAGCTGCCTTGTTGTATAATGTGACTTGTGTCAAATGATTTTTAATAGCTATTTCAAGACATAAATATTTGAGATTAGGAGAGGGAATCAACAAACATTAATTTAATTAGATACACTTAAATCAGGTTTAATTACGAGGAAACAATATTAAACAGGAAAACTGAGCACTGGAAAAAATATTTACCCATTCCTGTCATAGAAACAGATAGGAAAATCACCTGCTATTGAAAGAATCCATGATGCATTCGATGAATTTGATTACAACACTGTGATGTCAACCCCCAAGGGTATGTAAACTTCTTTTGTGATGAATTAGCCTCACACACATTACACAATCTAATTGAGTTATTGGCATGTTTATTGATACAAGTATCAAATGTTTTTGTCTATACTAATTGGCTGGTCCAAGCATTCCTAACCTATCTGTTTCCCTAAGCATAAATCATGCCCAATTTATCTCATGTTTAACCTTCACGTTTTCTGATAAAAGTGACAGACAATGTGACATTTACAATAATATGTAGATGGCAACAATATGATTTCAATGTTTTTATTAAATTCTCAAATAGAAAGGCCACTAATGCAAAGAGCCCACAATATTCCAAAGTAGATTTATACAATTATCTCAGTGCAGAAGAACTGTGCAAGACCCTCCTCTTCATTTAGCCCCATAATGGAGCAGAGAAGGGGTAGACTGGTGGAATGGTTACACAGAGAACCCTTCCTTATACCATACTCAGTGCCAAGGATGTTCCAGAGATTTTGGTGAAAAGGAGCCAGTTTGGGCTGGGCTGGGGATGGGGCCACGGGAACTATTTTTATATTAATCCAGTGGGCCAAAATCTACTTTCTAGTGTTTGCAGAAGGGCAATGGTTGCTGTTCAATCTCACAGGCTGGAATAGCAGCCACATGAGGGCTGTATCACTACCCTACAACCTGTTGCTTGAAGAGGAAATGTATGTTCTATTCATCAATTAGCAACCTGTGCTAAGCCCAATTGCTTGAGCTCTGTGCCGTGTGGGTGAATTTCACCCATAAGGGAAGTTTGCTTTTCAGATACAGCTGACAATGTTAACATTTGATAAAATTCCAGCATCTGTTTGCTGGTGTCACTGACATAACTTAAAATTGCTATAAAATATAATATGCCAAGCTAATTATTTGGTGTCAGTTTTGGTTTAAAATACTGTCAATTATATTTAGATGTGCAGTGAAACGAATCCATTTCAGAATAGCACTTGGGCCCTGAGTCTGCTCCCACTAAAGTCAGCAGGAGGAGTGGGGTATGAATCTCCAAAACAAGAAAAAAATCCCTTTGATGATGGTGGAAAGTAAACACTTATACAGTACACTTATTGATTTACATATACTTTTTTACTTAATTCATACATGGAAGACCATGGGACTTATGCTTTGAAAAGAACAGCGGGATTGAGCCTTGTAGCACGCACAGGAACCTAGCTATGTAGGTGCATTGCAAACATCTATTGATTAGAGAGGCGCTTCTATCTTCTAATTACTCAGTGAATAGTATATATCATCCAGTGTTCCCAGACGTGCTTGAAGTTTGTCAAGGTCAAATGAGCAAACACAGCTGCATTGTTTAGCCAAAAAGAATATTTACTCAATAAGAAAGAGTGCTGAGATGCATGACATACTGAATAATTGAGGGATATAATGAATTCCATATTTTACATTTGAACACTGGAGAGCCCAATTTCCCAGCATTCTTGTTTTATGATTGGAATAATTTCTTTGCTTTCAGTGGAGTTACACCAGTATAAAACTGGAGTAATATCGTGGTGAGTTAGGTCCGTTGTTTTCAGGATGCACGTACTGTATTAGAATTGGTCTTAATTATGATCTGTCTGATCGTTTGCATATTTAAACTAATTATAACTTATATGGTTTCATAGTTCATCATATTTAATTTCCCTCCATGCTGTAAAAATGGCAACACCCATAAATGTATCCATAAGAACAACAGAAAGCTTATGTATCCCTAGCAATGCATTAGACTGATATGTGGAAATATTGCATTTTTTCAGGTGTATTACCAACTGTTATATTTTCCTAATGCTTTTCAAATAATGAAACCTTAGTTCATTCTCAAGACTCCATAATACTATTTTCTTAATACCTGTTTTTAGCCAGGAAAATTGCTCGTTGTTTCTTTTGACTTAATCAGTTTATATTTCAAAGACTTAAAATTAGCAAGATTTAGATTTACAACTGGTCCTATGACAGAGCTGTAATTTGCATCTCTGTGGATCCCATTGCCTAGGCCCTATCACATCTGAAAATACAGCAGTAATGTGGAGGACTGGAGAATGCTATGACAGCAGCATACCCGAGAGACAGACAGACAGTTGTAGGTGGTGGTTAGCATCCAAGTTTTTAAAAAGGTATTATGTATTTAACAGATTTCCCCAGATTATAAAGTAAAGGAAACTGTACATTTGCTGAAAAGAAAATGCACTTAAACAATCTTTTCCATTAGGGCCAAACTCTACCCTAACTCTTCCTCCATGCTTCTCTATGGGGGTTGCACAGAATGTAGGTCAGGACAGAATTTGACCCCTACATGGGGTTTCTAGATTCTTTCACGTTGCAAATAGGTAATAATACATTTTGCTCTCAGATATGCACATATGGTATCCCATTTAAGTTTCTGGGAGACCCAAATGTGACAGAGTGAGGATCTTAATGGTCCAGATTGTTCCTGATGCTAATATGGCTTTACACAGGAGCGTTGGAGAGTAAACTCTCCCCAAGTCCTGTGTTCAGCTGTATGTTCCCTGGACCTTGGGTCTGGGAGAAGGGGCATAACTGGGGCCGCAAGCTTTGGACTTCTCCCACAAAGGCACTGATTCTGCATGAGATCGAGAGCATGCTACACCTGGTAAAGGACTATAACAAATTACTTCCCCTCCCCCCCCCCAGAAACAAAGGGGTAGTAGGGAATAAACATGGTGGAATAGCAAGCATGACTGGAATACAGATATTAAAGGTCATGCGCAGTTTAGAACAGATAGAAATACAGGTAAAGGTGGTAGGCATTAGTGTACCTCAATGATACAGTAGACTATGAAGAAATATGGAGTTCTGAAGCACTTAGAGGAGAGGAAAGTGATCAGGAACAGTCAGCATGGATTCACCAAGGGCAAGTCATGCCTGACTAATCTAATTGCCTTCTATGATGAGATAACTGGCTCTGTGGATGACGGGAAAGCAGTGGACATGTTATTCCTTGACGTTAGCAAAGCTTTTGATATGGTCTCCCACAGTATTCTTGCCAGCAAGTTAAAGAAGTATGGGTTGGATGAATGGACTATAAGGTGGATAGAAAGCTGGCTAGATTGTCGGGCTCAACGGGTAGTGATCAATGGCTCCATGTCTAGTTGGCAGCTGGTATCAAGCGGAGTGCCCCAAGGGTTGGTCCTGGGGCCGGTTTTTGTTCAATATCATCATTAATGATCTGGAGGATGGCGTGGACTGCACCCTCAGCAAGTTTGCAGATGGCACTAAACTAGGAGGAGAGGTAGATACGCTGGAGGGTAGGGATAAGATACAGAGGGACCTAGACAAATTAGAGGATTGGGCCAAAAGAAATCTGATGAGGACAAGTGCAGAGTCCTACACTTAGGATGGAAAAATCCCATGCACCGCTACAGACTAGGGACCAAATGGCTAGGCAGCAGTTCTGCAGAAAAGGATGTAGGGGTTACAGTGGATGAGAAGCTGGACATGAGTCAACAGTGTGTCCTTGTTACCAAGAAGGGTAATGGCATTTTGGGCTGTATAAGTAGGGGCATTGCCAGCAGATCAAGGGATGTGATTGTTGTCCTCTATTCGACATTGGTGAGGCCTCATCTGGAGTATTGTGTCCAGTTTTGGGCCCCACACTACAAGAAGGATGTGGAAAAATTGGAAAGTGTCCAGTGGAGGCCAACAAAAATGATTAGGGGACTGGAACACATGATTTATGAGGAGAAGCTGAGGGAACTAGGATTGTTTAGTCTGCAGAAGAGAAGAATGAAGGGGGATTTGATAGCTGCTTTCAACTCCTTGAAAGGGGGTACCAAAGAGGATGGCTCTAGACTGTTCTCAGTGGTAGCAGATGACAGAACAAGGAGTAATGGTCTCAAGTTGCAGTGGGGGAGGTTTAGGTTGGATATTAGAAAAAACTTTTTCACTAGGAGGGTGGTGAACCACTGGAATGCATTACCTAGGGAGGTGGTGGAATCTCCTTCCTTAGAAGTTTTTAAGGTCCAGCTTGAGAAAGCCCTGGCTGGGATGATTTAGTTGGGGATTGGTCCTGCTTTTAGCAAGGGGTTGGACTAGATGACCTCCTGAGGTCCCTTCCAACCCTGATATTCTATCATTAAGTGACAGCATGGATAAAACAGAAAAGGTTTAAGTCAAAAGCACTTTGGGGAAAGACTGAAAAAGAGGATCAGTTGGGTAGTGTTAAGGGTCTACTATGGACTCCCCGGGACAGATTTGCAAATGGATATAGATTGCTTTAATATTATTAAAGAGATAAACACTATGGGAATTGTCATTGTGGGAGATTTCAACTCTTTAACTTCACACATATTAACTGGATAATCAATATTACTAGTAATGGTGGGGTCCCATTATGCCCGGATGTGCTAGCTGACAGATTTCTTCACCAAATAGCATGGTCATGAATTGATTCAGTTTAAATCAAATAATAAAAGGACAATCAAAACCAGGTCAATAAGTAAGGTTTTCAATTTCAAAAGGGCAGACTTTGAGAAATTAAACCAATTAATTAGTGAAGTCAGCTGGACTGAAGAGCTCCATGACTTAAACGGTATTTGGAATCTACATCCCAAGCAATCGGAAAAAAACTTGTAGGGAAGGGCTCCAGACCTAACTGATAAACAAGAACCTCAAAAAGGATATTAGGAGCAAGCAGAGAGCCTACAAGGAATGGAAGAAGGGATTGATTAGCAAGGAAATCTCTGTCTTGGAGGTCAGAAGGTATTGGGATAAAGTGACAATTTCCAAAAAGTCAAGTTGAGTTAGATCTTACAAAGGAAATTAAAATAAATAGAAAAGGGTTCTTTAGCTATAGAAATAAAAAAGAGAACAAAAGAAGTGAGGCTGCTATGCAGCAAGGATGAGATAGAGATTGAGGGTAATCTAGGTATGGTCCCAAAACTAAATGAATCCTTAGTTTTCAGTAAGGCTGATAATGTAGAATCCAGGAGAAAAGGCAGGACGATTAATGGAAATAAATGTATAGAACTGGAAATTACCACTTCTGAAGTGAAAGAAAAATATGAAGTGCTTAATGCATTCAAATCAGTGTCCTGGATAATCTCCATCCCAGAATACTGAGAGAACTGGCACATGAAATTGCAAGTCCCATAGCAAGGATTTTTAATAAATATATCAACTTGGGTTGATATTTAATAGAATAGCAAATGTAGTACCAATATTTAAGAAAGGAGAAAAAAGTGATGTAGGCAACGCAGACCTGGTTAGTCTAACCTCAAAATAGAAAGCTTTAGGACAAATTTTGAAGGAAAGAATAATTTCAGACATGGAGGTAAACAGAAAATGGGATAAAATGCAATATGGGTTTACCAAAGGTAGATCTTGCTAGATTAATCAGATATCTTTCTTTGATAACTGATTTTTTAGATAAGGAAAATGCAGTAGAGCTATCTGGACTTCAGTAAAGCATCTGATATAGTACCACATGCGAAAGTATTAGTTAAACTGAAGAGGATGAAGATTCGTACAAGAATTATATGAATGGTAATGCACTGGCTAAAGGGGAGATGACAATGGATTGTGCTCAAAGGAGAACTATTGGGCTAGAGACAGGTTACTAATGGAGTTCCTTGGGAACTGGTTTGGGACCAATCTATTTTCATATTTCTCGTAATGATCTTGGCACGAAAAGTAGGCATATTCTTGTAACAGGGTGGTGAGTCAGCAGTTGACTCAGCACCCTGACACTCAAATCCCCCCTAGTATAGATTAATTGGGACCTGACTGAAAGACAGGCATCTGGCAGAGGGTGACAATTAACTGAGTAGCGATACAGCTGAGGGGCTAATTGGGATGAAGTAACCCCAGCAGCTGGAAGTATATAAGAAGACAGGAAGAAAGTGCTATGGAGGAGGAGAGTACGGAGCCTGGAGGAAGGCAGGACTGATGGTGGTGGTGGCTCCTGATACTGTACCCTTCCCCAGAAGTAAGTTGGGGAAACTGGCTACTGACCATAAATAATATGTAAATAACACTCCAGGCTGTGGCCTCTTAAAAGGGTATACTAAAGGACAGTGGTGGTTAAGAACACCAGGAGTTGTGATGGTCAGTTACTGAGGCTGGAAAAGATTCTCAGGTCACCTCATGTGACAGTGCTAATGAAATTTGCTGCTGATGTAAAGCTGGGAGGCATCATCACTGCAGAATATTATACAGGAAGAATTTGATAACCTGGAGGGCAGGAATAACACACAAGTAATGAACATTAATTGTACAAAATGCAAGTGTTCCAGGATGACTCTGGCCTTTTCAGAGGGAAGAGGCCAGTGCACCTGTGACTTCACCCCCCAGTTAGGCTTGAGAGGGCAACTGGGCCCTAGAGGGAAAGAGCCCTGGGGTGTCAGAGTCTGAGAGGAGTCAGACACAAGGAGGTGCAAGTAAGAGCTGCCTGAGAGAGAGAGAGAGGAAATAGGTGCGGCAAGGAAGAGATGGCTGGAGGTCCTTGGGAGAGTCGTCAGGTTGCCAGCAGCATTGCTGTGCTGTCACTGCCTGTGTGAGTGAGATCAACTAAAATCACCATTGCCTATGGAAAATGGTGTCAGCATTCAGTGCCATTGCCGTCTATTTATAGTTTCATGCAACTGAACAATATCCCTTGTCCCTGGTGTGCCATATTCACCATGTCTGGTGCTATGAGTGGCACCTGGCATAAGAACTCCAAAGCAGGAGTGTCAATAAGCATGTCTTGTGTAAAACTTTAGGGGAACAAGGGAAGGAAGTTCTGAACCATAACTTTCACTTTCTGTTGTGCCTAAACTGACTAAACTAAATGGTATCTGTGTGTGTTTTATCTGCAGCTGCTGCTGTTGCAGCCTTGAGAGGTTCCCCCTCAACACCGAGGAATGCCTGAACCAAATGAAGAGAAAGAAGAGGACTCAAGATGACATGTTCAGTGAGATCCTGCAAACCAGTGATGCATTGGACCATGAGAAGATTAGGGCCTTGGAGTGAGTATTTCAGGCTGTATGGAGAAGGAAAGAGCAGATAAGGAGAAAAGCGCAGAAAAAGGAGAGGAAGATGCACTGGGACAAAATGGGGCTTTTTTTGGCAGTAAACACAGATGTTGCAAACTCTTGTGGACCTACAGGTTCAATGATTATGGCCTCATATGCCTTTTCAGTCCATGGAGAACTACATTTTAGCACTTCTGTACACCTGTCCTCAATATTCCACATGGTATTGGGGCCATATCCTTGTCCCTACCACTCCACACTAGAGGATAGTAAGGACAGCTACATCCTCACATAAACTGACTTGTGAGACCCACGATTGCTGTATGTGTAGCCAAAATGGACACGAATGTTCTTTCCCCTTGTTCTATTATTTTATTAAAATTTTAATGTTTGCTTTAAAATTGCAGATTTTTTTGCACTAGTTTTTTTTTTATTCAGTAAAATTCTGTATTTGGAAAATAATTCATTTTTATTAGTTCACAACATATGCTTCATAGTGCCTAGTGATACTGAAAGTACCTACTCATTTGTTGTTGTACAGTGTGACAGAACTCACAGGATCAGTGACAAACACAGTGTTATATTCCTAACATACAGCAAGCATCACACAATTCCTGAAAGGCTCCAAAACTGCAAAGCTAGGTAGAGTGCAGTCCGCCACAAGGCATTACTGTGGCTCAGTGTTAAAGTGCTCTTTCAAGGCCCCCCTCAGCTGTATAGCTCCGTGTTGTTCAAACTCAGCAGACTGCTGTTCCACCTCTGCCCTCCACTACAGTGAAAACTCCCTCCCTTTACCTCAGAGATATTATGCAGGACACAAAGCCATGGGCTTCTCCACTATCAGTGCTCTAATTTTGGTGTCCCTACACTGGAGGGCTGGGGTGAGTTCAGCACACAGATCCAGGCATATGGCCTTTTGCATCCAAAAGTTCTGTAGCCACTGCTCATCATTCCAAACCTGTATTATGATGCAGTCCCCCAGTCAGTGCTTGTTACTTGGGCCAACAGTGGTGCTCCATCATCTGTAGCTGCTTCATGAATGCCACGAACAACTTTGAATTGTTTTTCATTATGTCCTTCAGCAATCTGTCCTCCATGAAATTTTCATGTTCCCCACCACTGATGTGATGGTTCTTGCAGCTCTGCAGATACCAGAGAATCATACATCTGTGCCTGCAACGCTCATGGAAGTAGTGCAGAGATGTTCAATTTCCATGCTTCTGTTAAAGATGGCAGACAGTGAGGTGAGCCATTGGGTTTGTGAGATTTTATAAAATGGCACAAAAGTTATGGGATATGGATGAAATTATGGGATGGAGAAAATTGCATGCTGGGAACTTTACCCTGTTCTCCCAGTCACCCATGCACAACTAATTTCTGCCCTACCATCCATTCAAAACTTTCCAAAAACCACTGTTCTGGATGGTGGCACATTGCATACTGGGATACTCCCTATGGTGTACTGCACTGTGCATTGACACAAACTCTTTTGGTGAGTGTGCGCAGAACCGACACAATGCACTAAGGTGCCATGTACACAGCAATATAATTGCTGCAGCTTTATGCCAATGTCACTTCTGGTGGTCAAGTATTGTAGTGTAGATATGACCAACAAAAATGCTTCTTCATGTTTTTATTCTGCACAGCCAAGCAGATAGGGCATGTGGTTGCTGCTGCTACAATTTATATAATCACCACAAAATAATAATAGTATCTCATAAAGAAACTGTTCATTGTGAGATAGCATTAGGCTGCATTCTGGTATATTTCTAAACCATGTGTCAAACCATGAAAATGTTTGATCTGTTTTTAGCCTTAATAAAATAAAAATCTCAGTGCTAAAGAATTAGCACAAGTATGCCAAAACTGCATAGTTAATGATGAAAATACTAATCCTGGCACTTATATAGATGTGTCTTTTTATATGTAGATCTCAGAGCTTTTCAAAACTAAGAACACAAATAATTTTCAACAAATAGTTTAATTGACACATTTAGCCTCCCTTTCAGCTCTGAGAATATCTATGACCAGATTGCAACTTCCTTAAATTAATTAATAACTTCTAGGAAACGTAATTGTTACCTAAATCAGTAAGTGTGGAATCATTTTGTTATAAATGTTAGCTTGAGTGAATCTAGAACTTCTTGTGTGTGATCGTTAATGTGCAATTTTGAAATTTTGCTTTCTATTAGCACTTGTGCCAATGTAACTTGATTGAAAAACTACATGAAGATACTGGGACTACTGTAGGTAACTGATTGGTGAGTGTTCAGTCCTTCGTAAGAATCTTTAATGGTACATTCTATAGTGTAATGTTTTAGAATACTATATTTAATTTTATTTATGGATCTGTAATGTAGCAGAAGACTGGAAATATTGCCTTCTGTTATTGCATACACATTGGAGTCTTAATTATTGCAACAAACCTTGATCATAAATCTAAAGTTAATGGTATGTGTGGTTTTGCATGGGGAAAGTTATTTATACACAAGCAGATTATGGCTGAGCCCCTTCTAATTCCACAGCACAGGACATGTATCAATTCTCATGTAATTACCAAAGACAATATAAATGAAAAGTAAGACAGAAATAGAAATTAATGCTGTGATGCCATCTTAAGGAATCTTTAAATAGAACTACAGTACATCAGAAATCTTATGAAAATATGCACCAGGATATTCTGAAATGGGTGCTGCTTCATTTGGTAACACCATCCTATAAAATTGAGTGTATTCCATATGACACATTAAAAGAGATTCTTATAACCTTTGCACAGGTATGTTGCCTTCTGCATATACAGTCAAAAACTGGTAATACTTCATGGTCACTTTTAAAAATGAATAGAAAAAAGAAGCTAGCTTATTTTTAGTTGGCAATAACATATTTTTATGACAAAAAGAATACCAAGCAATGGCCCATAGATCAAAAGCAGATGCAAAGACAAAAGCAGAAATATGTTCATATAGATGGATCATATACCACCAACTTCTCAGTCTGAAGATGTTAGGTGATTCTAAAGTATATCATTAGGTTGAATCACTTTGAAGAGAGTTTTCATAAAAACAGAAGCTCTATATAAATTGTACATTATTTTTCTCTTCAAATTAAGTCGAAATTTATTAAGAAGAAAGATAATTTAAAATATTTAACAAACTATTTTTTCCACTCACTTTCCAGAAAAAAAAACAACGTTGGAAATATGGCTAAGATTATGTAAAATCTTTCTCTTGTAATGAAATCTGTAATTAGGCAAAGTTCCACTGTTTTGGACTCTTAGCTAATTCAAGACAACTGAGGAGTTAACCGGTGATGTTGGGCCGTACTAATTCCTAATTTTACTCCATTGTGGTCCATGGAATTAAACTAGAATAAACTTTCGCTCAGTAAGTTTTAACCTTGCAATTAAGTGTCTCTAGTCCTCTGCTAGAGTGTTTCATATTCTTTGTAAAGTTTAGAACAGGCAGAAAAATGTTGGAAAATGGTTGTAAACATTTATGATACTTTTGTTTACCATTATATAAACTCATTGAAAAAGACACCAATTGCATTTTTGAAATTGAGAAAAAATTATGAAAATATTTTGCTCTATCTTGCTCTAGTAAAGATATCCATCTCCCAAATATCAGTCTTCCTGTGTAATGCTTTTCCGACCATCATAAACTAATAGAAAAATTTAACTCCCAATACAAATTGCAATTATATCATATATATGAGTTTTGCAAGGAATTCAGTTTAAATCTATTCACAATTTCCTTTGTTTGGGAAAGCTGGGTTCTAAATACAATACAGGTCTGTCTAACCCACATTGTCACATATAATAGAACTACTAGGTATAACATGATAGGTGTAACATTAGATGAAGGATGTAAAGTTCTACACGCTAAATGATGTTTTTTCAGTTGTACACTCCTAATAATGAGCTGTTTTGATTTTGATTTTCTTTTTGCATTTGGAAATTGATGATTTTGTGAGTCTTCATTGTTTCTCTGACTTGTAAGAGTGGCTAGGCAAATTTCAGGGCCCTGGGGATGTTCCAATTGGAAGCAGAAATTGATGGAGTTTGTTATTTTCTTTGATGCAATCTTGTTTATTGACAAGGAATATACAAAGTCCTGCTCCTCCAAATGCAGGAGGAATCAAAAATAAAAAGGAACAGTTTCTTAACTTACAGCCTCAAGCTTCTGATGCCAACAGATCCAACAGATCCCTCTCTAGCATTTCCCAGGATTATACCAGGCTTTCAGGTTACTGCTTGGCTTTCTTGCTTGTCACCTCTGCCTCTCTCTCTGTCCTCACTTTCTGTGTGTTGATGCTATACTGACCCAGTATCCAGTCTTCCGACAGATGCTTCAGAGGTAGTGGCTGGTGCCAGAAGCTTCAGAAGTAGTGAACAGAACAGGGCACTTTATTGAATGATCCACCCAGTCTTCCAGTCCCAATTTCTAGCAGTCAGAGGGTTAGGGACACCCAGAGTATGGGGTTGCATCCCTGTCCATCCTCGCTAATAGCCACTGATGGACTTATCCTCCATGAACTTATCTCATTCCTTTTTGAACCCAGATGTATTTTTGTCCTTCACAATAAGATGATGAGAAAGTGGGAAGACGAGAAAGTTCCTCAAAAGCATTTTATGGCAGTAGCATCAATGGATGTTGACTCATAGTAGCTTCTTGGGACCCTTCATTGATAGTACAGAGAGTAACAGTAAAAAAAAGTGCCCCACTATAACTCCCTTATTCTATCAGCCAGATTGCTAAAAGGATAAAGCCTTCAAAGCAATTTAAATAGCTGGTAAATAATATCATCCCCTCTTTACACGCTGAAAACTGAGTTGCAGAGAGTGACTGGCCCAAGGTTGCAGAGTAAATCACAGGCAGACTCAGATCCCCTGAAATCTATCCAGTGGCTACACTGCACCACCGAAGCAGTGACACACTGTTTCATATTATCACTTTAATTTTTTCCACATACCTTCAAATATAGACTTTACAGTTCTGTTACATTTTACTACCGACCCCCCATTGACCAGGCATTTTTAACACCTTCCTACACTATTCAGGGGAACTTAAGAGCAGTAATCTTCTAATATCTATCCCTTAGTTTAGAAATTAGTTTCTGTCATACTTTCTGTCTCTGTCACTTTCCAGTTATGTTGGCAGTGATTTCAGTTTGTCCTCTCTCTTATCACTGGGTGAGAAAAAGAACAAAAATAACTAAAAAGTGAGACAGAATTAAATAGATACCTTTTAAATGATTATTAAAATAATGTTTTATTTTATAGAAAAATGGTATAGGCTTTTAAAGAAAGATATGGGGAGGGTTCATTTTCCAGATGGAAAAGGCTTCTGAAAGAATTTGCCATTGCTCTGTTTAGTGTTTAAGCTTTACTTATGACTGAAATGTGGAACTAAGATAGGTAAATGCAGACCAATTTGCAAAAAGTACCTTATTTTTGTAAGAAATTGCCTAACTAACACTAGCTGACACTGTGGGACAGTGGAATAGTTCATATTTCATTGAAAAAATGTATATAAAAATGTCTCCAACAATGTCAGTGTTGGAATCTTTAGTGGAAAATAGGGGGGAAACAAGTACCTGGCCAACTGTACAATTTTGCACGGGCTATAGGCGGGGTGGGGTTCCTCCTGACATCCTACAATAATAATAAGCAGATACTTGGTATATGGAATATTCTGCACAATAAACAAATAATGTGAGCAAACTGGTGTATGATTATATTCTCCAGTCAATAGCTTTGTAGCTTGTTGTGCTTGCTTCTTTTGAAAGTTTATGTTAACGCAAAATTACAATGCCATTAACACTGTTGTTTACTTGGCAGTTCAATCTATGTAAAAGCTACCAGATCATAAATATTTTATATATTGTTCATTCTCTGTTTATTTTCCTTTTCAGTGACTGTTTTTATTGCATTTTTCACCTGGTATCAAATATAAGTGTACAGTGGTTGCTATTAAAAGATCTACATTCTCCCAGTTATCATACAGTTCTGAACATAAGGAAATCACTGTGGAATCTCAGATATAGCTGTCGGCAAAAGCTGACTTTTTTATGGAGAACTGTATTATTTTTCAATTGGCCAAGAATATGACCCTAATTATAATTCCTACCAACATTTCAGTTTCAGCTTAAGAGGTGTAACCCCTTCAAACTGATCTGAATCCATGTATGTTGTTATGCCATTGTGAAGGTAAATAAGCAGACCAAGTGACAGATGGATAAAACTGAATTTTATCCCCAACTTTGATACGCCACTTGTTGTTAGACTCCAGTCATGTATTGTGATCCACACAGGTTTCTGGCTGTGCCAAGGCAGAGCCCCAGTGAAGTCAATAGGTTAGGATTGGGGTACCATTGTATGTGTTTCTAAGGCACCTAGCACATCAGCTAGCCACTAGCTATTGAAGGTTAGGAATAAATTATTCCAGAGACAGGTTATTCTATAACTGTCCATTGTAGCATTTCCTGATCCTTTGTTGAAAGTATCTGGTACTGACCACTGTCCGAGACAGACACTTGACTAGATGGACTATTGGTCTGATACGATGAGTGCTGACAATGATTTTGGATCAGAAGGCACAGAGTCCTATGCTGATAGTGTGGCAGGGAGAGCAGGATAGGGGATTGGGCATCAATTTGTTACAAAGTATTTATGCTAATGTTCTAAGTTGAAATGCTGGTCCCATTCACCATTCTGCAGGGCCAGGATTGAACATTGAGTGTCCAACTAATACCTGATAAAATGGGTACTGTGTTCCTTAAGTAAAAGGCCACACTGAAGAGAGATGAGACATTCCCCAGCATCAACAAAAGGCTTTGATTTTTTCTGGTGTAAATTAAGAGAAACTTCATTGAAAAGAACAGGAGTACTTGTGGCACCTTAGAGACTAACAAATTTATTTGAGCATATTTCTTCATTGAAAAGAAATTACATCAGGGTAAGAACACCTTCTGGCCTAATTATGATGACAACATTTGAACAGATACTGTGCTAACCGTTAAAGTGGAGTTTAGTTGCCACTACAACAATTGGTTTCAGAGTAGCAGCCGTGTTAGTCTGTATTCGCAAAAAGAAAAGGAGTACTTGTGGCACCCTAGAGACTAACCAAATTATTTGAGCATAAGCTTTCGTGAGCTACAGCTCACTTCATCAGACGAATTCAGTGGAAATGAAAGCTTATGCTCAAATAAATTTGTTAGTCTCTAGGGTGCCACAAGTACTCCTTTTCTTATTATAACAACTGTAGTTCCATTGCAGAGAAAGCAGCATTTAAATATATTTGATCAGGAAATATTCAGTGGCATGATGGAATAGGAAAGATTGGTTCCAGAATGAGAAATCTTCTGATAATGGTAGTTGAACAACTAAAATAAAAAATATAATTGCTTAAAATTTTAGGTAGCAATTGTATATTCTGAAAGAAGAGATGAGAGGAGTTGATAGGAGGTGTAGAGATTCTAAGTGATAGTCGTCTTTTTCTGGTAAGAATTTCACACCTTCCACACCCTGAGTTGTCACAAAGAGGAAGTTAAATGACAGGAGAAGGTGTGCAGCAGGAGAAGATTTAGTTCTCTTTAAATACTCTGCAGAATTTGCAAATCAGGAAGATCCAAATCCTTGCCCCATTGATGTCAAATATCAAAACTCCTATTGAATTCATTAGGGTCAGGATTTGACCCGAAATGAATAAGAAATATGTTCTAATGTATTTATTTGTTTGAGTCAGGAAGACTCATGTAGTTGTTTTTTCTCAAGCTGCTTTGTGATGTGCAGTCTCTGTCTCTCTCATTCTGATAGCCCACACCAAAAGCAGTTGTTCTGAACATTTACAGACAGAGGAAGTGGTTACCCTGACAACAGGAACCACGGACCACATGTGACCTCTCAGAACAGCTCCTCCTTACTTTATTCAATTCAATTGATTCAATATTTACTCATTTTATTTTTAAATCTTTTTTTTTACTTATTAAAATCACAGCTTTCCATTCTGATGTTGGCATTTCTCCCACATTTTGAAAACAATAGATCCACCTGTGTGTTTTATTCTTATAGAAGCCAACATTTCTCTCATTACACTATTGAAATTGATTACCTAGTCTCCAAGACTGTGCACTGCTCTAGAAGTAGCTTTGGTGCATATTGCTACTGAAGAACCAGCAGAGGGAGTTCACACATTGTTTTCGGTGTCACACTAACATAGTGATTTTTTTTCTTTTTAATTTCCTGGCAATGGAGGTGATGGAATTCCTTTATTTATTTTATTAGGGTTTTTAAAGCATCTATCACATTGACAACTAAATTCTACAAAGCTACCTTAATAGTAATAGTAATTAATGAGTAGCTGTCACCAGAAATATGCAAGCAGACAGCAAGAAAAAAATACCACCCTGACTAGAAAATAAAAATTGCTTAGAACACAAAGACTGGTCTCAACATAATCATAAACTTTTAATGAAGGTAAAATATTTCTGGCCAAACAGTTGACATTCTTTGTTCCATTTAAAATATGATTATTTCAGAAATAACAATCAGAAATAACGAAAAATAGTAAATCAATAATGAAAATATTGTTAACGTATTTCTTGCATTCCACTTTTTACTACAAGGGTTTTAAATACTCGTTTCAGAATTACAAGGGCCATCCTCCAATATATCACAGTATTGCTACATTTCAGGAGAGAGGCTGGGGTAAGAAATTCATGAATATTCTGACTGCCTGAACTAGTGCTTCCGGAGTGTTATCTCTTACAGGCACAAAAGGCTATACTAAGGACTATATTTTAAACTGTGAGTATACCTGTACAAATATACACGCACCTATTGCATCAGTGAAATCCCACATTCAAGACAGAAGTGCTTTGAGATGTATTGATTTTAAAAAGTCCCATATAAGATCTGGGTGTCATTGTTATTATTTTAGTAACAATAAAATCAGGCATCTCCAGGAGCAATTTGCTTAATTTTGTGACTAACTACATGTTTTCATCTGCATTACCTGTTCTGCTGGTTTTTGCAGTGTATCAAGTGCATATGCATTTTTACTAACACAGATTGTGCCAGCATGTGAAAATGTAGTCCTAAAACTCTATGTAGCACCTATTTTGTTCATACCAATACTGTGTGAAGAACAAACAGCACAGAAAGAAATTCTCATTGTCGAACATGACTGTGACAGAGATGTACCCAAATGTGCCCAGGCATGTGCTGGCAGGAATATTGTGTCTGATCATTTTCTTGGTATTACAGGAAAGGGGGTAGTGTTTGGTCTCTGCTTAAGCTAAGGGTCTAGCTGATTGTCACGGTTATTGCAAGATGTTTGTTTAGGGGGAAAATTGAGTTATGTAGATATTGTGTTCCTAATCTGTTGGTAGTGAAACCTATTACTTGAGGAGGGGGAGTCTGAGAGCTGACCCAATCAACATTAGAACAATAGACACTCATTGAGAGTGTCTATGTTTACTGTCTGGAGACCAGGCAAGCTGGAGACTGTAAAGACAAAGAAACCTCAGGAGAATTCTCAGAAGAGGGAGCCCCCTCATCTGTATGTGTGTAAAAGACAATAGCCTAGGATTGTATAAGAGCAGAAGATTGGCCCAAGTAGGCATCTGATACAGGAGGAGGTGGGGTTTTCATGCATGGTGGATCCCAGCTTTATGGTCTGGACAGGTGCTGGAAGAACTCTCCAATGGGTGAGAAATACCTTATTAGACAGGAAAGTAACTTGTAGATAAGTATAGGCTATAGATTATGTATTATATTTTTCTTTTACCTGTAACCCTGTTTCCAAATCCTTTTACTTGCCTGTATTTTGAACCTTTACCTCCAGCTTTGTTAAATAAAATTCACTTTGTTTTTACTATAAACCTGTGCTAAGTGGAGTGTTGAACTGAGGTGAAACCAGTGAACTGTGGTGCACTGTTTCCACGGAGGCAGCAGATTGGTGTAAATTGCAGATGTCTAAAAGACAGGGAACTAGACACACAAATGGAACAAATTGCTTTGTCTAAATTGCTAGCCTGCATTGGGGTAGAGCAGAACTCGCAGAAAATGGAGTGGAGCACCTGTATTGCCAAGCAGCCAGTGGCTGGGGAGTGTTTCACTTGGTGTCCACAGACATGGCTCCTTCCTGCTGTGACAAGGTGGTATGATTCACCCTGCACCCCTCAACTAACCCCCCAAAAGTAGCACACAACTGCCTAAATACAGGGACCAAATTTATAAATCCTCAAATCAAATGCAATTGAGTTGACCGTCAAAAGTAAGAAAATGATAATGGATGACCTGCAATGTTCCTTTACTATGATTAGACTTCTGTGTAGCTTCAAACTAGGGCTCTCCCATCCTAACCCATTTAGTTCAAGTCCACTGCATCTATTACTCTCTTCAATGAAGCTCTCAAGACATAACACACCTGCTACTGCAGATGTGTTCAGTCTGTCTCTTTTTCTAGCACACCTGCATCATTACAGGTGTGACCCCAGCTTTGCAATGCACTCACACTACATCCAGCCATCCTCTGCTATTCCCATTCCAACTCCCCTAATAATGATCTTATTTCCTTTCTCCTACGTCCCCTACCTGGCATGTATCTACTGCATCTGCTACCTTTTTATGATCCTCCTCGATAACGGGGACCCGTTTCTGTTGCCTTGTCTTCAGGCTGTTCCTCCATCAAGGCTTTGCACAAGTGCAGTGATGCATAAGTCCCTGAGACCTCAGCTAGCCTGCGTCTAGCCTTTTAAATAGTGTAATTAGGTAGTCTTTTCCTGAGTGCTAAAGGAGTTGGCGGATGTGATTGCAGAGCCATTGGCCATTATCTTTGAAAACTCATGGCGATCGGGGGAAGTCCCAGAAGATTGGAAAAGGCTAATGTAGTGCCCATCTTTAAAAAAGGGAAGAAGGAGGATCCTGGGAACTACAGGCCAGTCAGCCTCACCTCAGTCCCTGGAAAAATCATGGAGCAGGTCCTCAAGGAATCAATTCTGAAGCACTTAGATGAGAGGAAAGTGATCAGGAACAGTCAGCATGGATTCACCAAGGGCAAGTCATGCCTGACTAATCTAATTGCCTTCTATGATGAGATAACTGGCTCTGTGGATGAAGGGAAAGCAGTGGACGTGTTCTTCCTTGACTTTAGCAAAGCTTTTGACACCGTCTCCCACAGTATTCTTGCCAATAAGTTAAAGAAGTATGGGCTGGATGAATGGACTATAAGGTGGATAGAAAGTTGGCTAGATTGTCGGGCTCAACGGGTAGTGATCAATGGCTCCATGTCTAGTTGGCAACCGGTATCAAGTAGAGTGCCCCAAGGGTCGGTCCTGGGGCTGGTTTTGTTCAATATCTTCATTAATGATCTGGAGGATGGTGTGGATTGCACTCTCAGCAAGTTTGCAGATGACACTAAACTGGGAGGAGAGGTAGAAATGCTGGAGGGCAGGGATAGGATACAGAGGGACCTAGACAAATTGGAGGATTGGGCCAAAAGAAATCTGATGAGGTTCAACAAGGTCAAGTGCAGAGTCCTGCACTTAGGACGGAAGAATCCCATGCACTGCTACACACTAGGGACCGCGTGGTTAGGCAGCAGTTCTGCAGAAAAGGACCTAGGGATTACAGTAGACGAGAAGCTGGATATGAGTCAACAGTGTGCCCTTGTTGCCAAGAAGGCTAATGGCATTTTGGGATGGATAAGTAGGGGCATTGCCAGCAGATTGAGGGACGTGATCGTTCCCCTCTATTTGACATTGGTGAGGCTTCATCTGGCATACTGTGTCCAGTTTTGGGCCCCACACTACAAGAAGGATGTGGAAAAATTGGAAAGAGTCCAGCGGAGGGCAACAAAAATGATTAGGGGACTGGAACACATGAGTTATGAGGAGAGGCTGAGGGAACTGGGATTGTTTAGTCTACGGAAGAGAAGAATGAGGGGGGATTTGATAGCTGCTTTCAACTCTTTGAAAGGGGGTTCCAAAGAGGATGGCTCTAGACTGTTCTCAGTGGTAGCAGATGACAGAACAAGGAGTAATGGTCTCAAGTTGCAGTGGGGGAGGTTTAGGTTGGATATTAGGAAAAACTTTTTCGCTAGGAGGGTGGTGAAACACTGGAATGCATTACTTAGGGAGGTGGTGGAATCTCCTTCCTTAGAAGTTTTTAAGGTCCGGCTTGAGAAAGCCCTGGCTGGGATGATTTAATTGGGGATTGGTCCTGCTTTGAGCAGGGGGTTGGACTAGATGACCTCCTGAGGTCCCTTCCAACCCTGATATTCTATGATTCTATGACTCATAATTCTGACTGTTGTTCCATCCTGAGCTCTCTCAATGTGCTGCCTTTTCAAGTTCCTCTGCATAGTCATCTGTATGTATTAAAGTCTTTCATAACATCTGGTGGGAGCAGGGCCCTCAGAGATTGAAAAGTTGCATTACTTTGGTGCCTTTCCAACTCAGAGGCTTAACTCCACGGCACATACTGTATAGGATGGTGTTATCTGCTTGACTAGAATTTTAACTCTTCAGGATAGGGGGCAGTCTTTCACTATTTGTGTAGTGTTTTGCATAATGGGCACCCCATTCTGATTGTGGACCCTGTGCTCTGGTATAATACAAATGATAGATAATATAATTATCCTCTGTGCCCAGTGCATGGCCAATAAAAATATGTTCCCCCTAGGAAAGCCAGAAGGGGCTGCTTGAAATTTCCTGGTTTGCTGTCTGAAAACCTCACAAGCAGTGGCCAACTGACACTTCATATTTTAAAGAGTCCATTCTTTGCCCCAAACAGTGTTCCTGACCTTAGTGGACAGGGGGAAGCAATAGATATGCTATATCTTGATTTTATTAAGGCGTTTTACATAGTTCCACACGTCAATCTCATAAGAAAACTAGGCAAATGTGGTCTAGATCAGAGTTTCTTAAGTATTGGTCGGGACGCAAAATTGGGTCACCAGATTGTTTCAAAGGGTCACGTGGCAGCAACTCTGGCTTCTGTCCCACAGGGCTGGCTGGGCTCATCTCCCTGCTCCAGGCACTGCCACCTTTGGGGTCCCAGTGCTACACAGGTTTGGCCTAGCCGTCACGATGAAGGGAGTCTGGGTAGGCCAAATTTGAGTGAGCGGCACTGCAACCCCATGAGCCATGTCACAACTCCACTCTCACAGATTTGGTTCAGTTAGAGGAGCTGGGCCAAACCTGAGTGGTGCTGCAACCCCAGAGATTGCAACATCGAGACTTGAGAGCCAAGCTCAGTGGGACCCACAGCATAGTAGCTGCAGGAACCATCCCACTATGTGTAAAAAGAAAAGGAGTACTTGTGGCACCTTAGAGACTAACCAATTTATTTGAGCATAAGCTTTCGTGAGCTACAGCTCACTTCATCGGATGCATACCGTGGAAACTGCAGCAGACATTATATACACACAGAGATCATGAAACAATACCTCCTCCCACCCCACTGTCCTGCTGGTAATAGCTTATCTAAAGTGATCATCAAGTTGGGCCATTTCCAGCACAAATCCAGGTTTTCTCACCCTCCACCCCCCCACACAAACTCACTCTCCTGCTGGTAATAGCCCATTCAAAGTGACAACTCTCTACACAATGTGCATGATAATCAAGGTGGGCCATTTCCTGCACAAATCCAGGTTCTCTCACCCCCTCACCCCCCTCCAAAAACCACACACACAAACTCACTATCCTGCTGGTAATAGTTCATCCAAAGTGACCACTCTCCCTACAATGTGCATGATAATCAAGGTGGGCCATTTCCAGCACAAATCCAGGTTTTCTCACTCCCCCCACCCTCATACACACACAAACTCACTCTGCTGCTGGTAATAGCTCATCCAAAGTGACCACTCTCCCTACAATGTGCATGGTAATCAAGGTGGGCCATGTCCAGCACAAATCCAGGCTTTCTCACCGGCCCCCCCTTTTTCCCGGGGACACACACACACACACACAAACTCACTCTCCTGCTGACAATAGCTCATCCAAACTGACCACTCTCCAAGTTTAAATCCAAGTTTAACCAGAACATCTGGGGGGGGGGGGTAGGAAAAAACAAGGGGAAATAGGCTACCTTGCATAATGACTTAGCCACTCCCAGTCTCTATTTAAGCCTAAATTAATAGTATCCAATTTGCAAATGAATTCCAATTCAGCAGTTTCTCGCTGGAGTCTGGATTTGAAGTTTTTTTGTTTTAAGATAGCAACCTTCATGTGTGTGATTGCGTGACCAGAGAGATTGAAGTGTTCTCCGACTGGTTTATGAATGTTATAATTCTTGACATCTGATTTGTGTCCATTTATTCTTTTACATAGAGACTGTCCAGTTTGACCAATGTAAATGGCAGAGGGGCATTGCTGGCACATGATGGCATATATCACATTGGTGGATGTGCAGGTGAACGAGCCTCTGATAGCGTGGCTGATGTTATTAATAATAACATCAGTCTCTAAGGTGCTACAGGTACTCCTTTTCTTTTTGCAAATACAGACTAACACGGCTGTTACTCTGAAACCCACTATGTGTGAGTGCCGGGCAGGATCCAACCCCTTTGAGGGGCAGAACCCAACTGAAACCACCTCAGATCCTCCACCCCAAGACTATTCACTGGGTCACGATAGACCATTAACATTTACAAATGGGTCCTGAGCCCCAAAAGGTTGAGGCTGGGGACCGACTGGCTAAGCAGCAGTTCTGCAGAAAAGGACCTGGGAATTACAGTGGATGAGAAGCTGGATTTGAGTCAGCAGTGTGCCCTTGTTGCCAAGAAGACCAATGGCATATTGGACTATCTTAGTAGGAGCACTGCCAGCAGATTGAGGGAAGTGATTATTCTCCTCTATTCAGCACTGCTGAGGCCACACCTGGAGTATTGCATCCAGTTTTGGTCCCCCCACTACAGAAGGGATGTGGACAAATCGGAGAGAGTCCAGCAGAGGGCAACAAAAATGATTAGGGGGCTGGGGCACATGACTTACGAGGAGAGGCTGAGGGACCTAAGGTTCTTTAGTCTACAGAAGAGAAGAGTGAGGGGTGATTTGATAGCAGCCTTCAACCAACTTAAGGGGGGTTCCAAAGAGGATGGAGCTAGGCTGTTCTCAGGGGTGGCAGATGACAGAACAAGAAGCAATGGTCTCAAGTTGCAGTGGGGGAGGTCTAAGTTGGATATTAGGAAACACTATTTCACTAGGAGGGTGGTGAAGCACTGGAATGGGTTACCTAGAGAGGTGGTGGAATCTCCATCCTTAGAGGTTTTTAAGGCCTGGCTTGAGAAAGCCTTGGCTGGGATGATTTAGTTGGTGTTGGTCTTGCTTCGAGCAGGGGATTAGACTAGATGACCTCCTGAGGTCTCTTCCAAACCTAATATTCTATGATTCTATGAGAACCACTGATCTAGATGAAATTACTATAAGGGGGAAGCACTTTACTATAAAGTGGATGCACACCTGGTTGAAAGACCATACTCAAAAATAGTTATCAATGGTTCACTGTCAAACTAGGATGATGTATGTAGTTAGTCCTCGGTCTGGTACCAGTCAACATTTTCATTAACGACTTGGATAATGGGGTGGAGAGTATGCTTATGAAATTTGCTGATGACACTAAACTGGGAGGGGTTGCAAGGACAAAATTAAAATTCAAAATGACCTTGACAAATTGGAGAATTGATCTGAAATCAACAAGAAAATATCCAGTAAAGACAAGTGTAAAGTACTACACTTAGGAAAGAAAAAACAAACGCACAATTATAAATGGGGAATAACTGGCTACTGCTGAAAAGGATCTGGGGGTTATAATGGATCACAAATTGAATACGATGCAATTGTGAAAAAAGCTAATATCATGCTGGGGTATCTTAACTTGAGTGCCATATGTAAGACACAGGAGGTAATTCTACTCAGCATTGGTGAGGCCTCAGCTGGAGTACTGTGTTGACTTCTGGGGACCATATTTCAGGAAAGATGTGGACAAATTGGAGAGAGTCAAGAGCAGATCAACCAAAATGATAAAAGTATTTTAAAAGCATTAAAATATTGGGTGTGTTTAGTTTTGAGAAAAGAAAACCGAGGAAAGACCTGATAAAAATCTTCAAATATTATGAAAGAAGACTGTGGTCAATTGTTCCTCATTTCCACTGGAGGTAGGATAAGAAGTAATGGGCTTGATCTGCAGCAAGGGAGATTTAGGCTAGAGAGTAAGGAAAACTTTCTAACTATACGGATAGATAAACTCTGGAATAGGCTTCCATGGGAGGTTGTGGAATCCCCATCATTGGAGGTTTCTAAGAACAGGTTGGACAAACAGGTCAGGGATACTTTAGGTTTACTTGGTCCTACCTCAGCACAGGGGCTGGACTTGATGACTTCTTGGGGTCCCTTCCAGTACTCTATAAGTTTATAAAAAAGTGCACAATAATTCAATAATGGATTCCTGCTTGTGTTACATAGAAAATAAATTATGTTCTAGTTTAGCACTGTCCTAGCATTAGATTTACAATCTGGGAAATATTCTGGTTTTGGATTTCACAATTTTTAACATTCTAATATGGCCCTGTTGCCTCTTTGATTGGGGGTGAGATTGAATAAACCAGAAAAAGTGAGTGTTTTGTATATAAATGTGTGTATATGTGGGTGTGCCTGCGTGCATGTATATAAAACAACAGAATATATAAATTGTATTTTGGTAGCACCCTCAGTTTGCTGGGAACTGTGCAAATAAGTATGAAGCCACTTTGTGCTCTGTAGATTTTACAGTCAAAGAAAACAATTGTCATATGAAGGGAAGGAGGTGAGAGGAATAAAAAGAGTGGAACTACTTACAGCTTTCTAAATGTAATTACGAATGTCAGCTGCCCCAGTCTAACCCCTCTACAGCACTGTCTATTTTTTTGTACATGCCACATTAGATGAAGAACTTAGGAGGAGGGTGTTTAGGGGCTGTATGACCCAGCTCACAGAAGCTTTCCACATTTTGGCAGTGATGTAGAAGATTGTATAAATTTGGAGATGTGGACACGTTTGCAGTTGAGGCTAGAATTGCAGGTGAAGTGGTGGGGATAGAGTGACATGGTAATGGAAAAGTTTGTGCAAGCTGGGAAGGGCAGAGTTGTGAAGGTCCCTGATGCTGAGCAAAAGAAGCTTAAATATTGAAAAAGGGCAAGCCTCTAGAGAACGAGTAGGAGGGATTTCATGGTCAGAGAAGTAATGGGTATCGTTTTAAATAACGATTCAGTGGGAAATGCAGGACATGTTGATCCCTGCCCATTTCCCTCACACTGTTGTTAACACTGCAGTGATCATTCTATAACACAAATGACATTCAATGTGATGTCTGTTCCATAATACACATTTGTTGAGCTTGATTGTGCTCCCATTCAAATCACATCAGGTCTTGCTATTGACTTGAATAGGAGTGGGCCCTGATATACAGGTCCTGTGATAAAATCATTCAATCAGCAGCTTTCGACACATAAGCAGAATTCACTGAAATCTTATTTTATTATCTGTTTGATCTGTTACTCTTGAACTCCTGGAAACATAATATGTTGCACGTGGAAATTATACACAGCAAAGCAACTGTCACCTGTTGCACACAGCTAAACATTGAAGCTTGGCTCAGACCTGCTGCATGAACTGTATGAGTTTGACAGGTCCCAGTAATATATACACAGATTATACCTGTTATTTTAAATAGCGCTGAGTAAAGCATGAATCCAGTGTGCTAATGAGTTTAGATTCTCTTTTAATTAATTAATTACATATATTCAACCAAGCGAGAGCCACTCATTTTGATGCTTATGTAGTCTGAGCTGTACACCCAGAGAAGGAACAGAGTATTAAGCTGCTGCCTCTGATATGTGTAGGCAGCAGGAGGGGTGCAAAAGAGATTCCTCTGCTAGCCCCAATTTAGTGGGAGGAGATGATGTGTAAAGAGTAAGGGTAAAGGGGACCAGGAGGGGCAGCTTAGATGGGTCCATGGGTTGTTAGAGACAACCTGAGCCCTGCACTCAGAGCTGCTTTGTCCTTTCCCCTCTAGTTACTCATTGACATGTTCCCCATGCCCTTCCCACCTGAGCCTAGAGAAGTTCACACCCAGCCCCACCAGAACCCTCTTCCTCCAAAGCCCTGGCTGGGAATCACTCCCCGCTGCCCCACCCCTCCACACCGGGCCCTTCTTCCAGGGACAATGTTTGTGGAGGTTTAACTGAGAAATCTTGGGTTTGTTACAAAAAGTCCAGCTAGCTCCCCATCTGGGTCCCTGCTTCTCCCCCCACATCTCCACTTTCTCCACTCCCGCTCCCTGCCTTCACCACTCACCCCTCTGAGTCCCTGGTTCCTTCATCACCACCAGCCCTCTCTGCTCTGCTTCCCTGCTTCCCCCACTCTGCTCTCCCTTGGGTCCCCATTTGCCTCCCCCATTTCCAACTCCACTCCTCCCCCCTGCAGGGTCCCTGCTTCCCCATCATCACCATTCCCCTCTCACACACACTTCTTTCCCCACCTCACACACACACATCCCACCAGGTCCCTGTTCTTCCCCCACTCTGGGTTCCTGCTTCCTACCCCCACTCCTCACTGGGTCTCTGCTTCCCTCACCACCAATGCTCCCCCAGTCCTGTCTGGCTCCCTGCTTTCCCCTCTCTCCACATCCACTCCTCTGCCTCCAGGCCCCTGCTTCTCCCAACACCACTGCCTCATCACTCTGGTACCTGCTGCTTCTCCCGACCTCCATCCACCATCCCCCTGTAAGTCTCAACTTTTCACCCCAATCAGCTTTCCCTCGCTGCCTGTTTCCCACCCTTAAAATCCTTCCTTTAAGCCCTGGTCTACACTACAAACTTATGGCTGTATAACTACATCATTCAGAGCTATGGAAAATCCACACCCCTGAGCAACGCAATTATTCCAACCAAACTTCCAGTGGAGACACTGCTGTGTCAATGGGAGGGGTTCTCCCATTGACATAGCTACCACCTCTTGGGGAGATGGAGTACCTAAGCTGATGAATGAAGTTCTCCTGTCGGCATAGGTGATGGCATATGTGGGATGGGGGAGACATGAAAATCCCTGCATAGAATATGTCATCCATTGGCTCCACAGCCTAAAGCCATCCATATCCTTAGACCTTAGTTCCTTCTGTGCCATGAACACATCAGGCAGTCCAGTTTCTCCATAGATTAGTCACTTGTTAGTTGTGGTACTCCTCCCAGGTGATGCTAGTGCATTCAGTATCCTCTGTCATTGTCTTCTGACAGTTCTTCCTTCATTTTTCTCACTTTCTCTTTCTTCCTCCAGGTACCCAATTCAATGCTTGCTAGGCATGTCTCCCATCTTCCATATGACAGGTTTCAGAGTAACAGCCGTGTTAGTCTGTATTCACAAAAGAAAAGGAGTACTTGTGGCACCTTAGAGACTAACCAATTTATTTGAGCATAAGCTTTCGTGAGCTACAGCTCACTTCATCGGATGCATACTGTGGAAAATACAGAAGATGTTTGTTTTTATACATACAAATCATGAAAAAATGGGTGTTTACCACTACAAAAGGTTTTCTCTCCCCCCACCCCACTCTCCTGCTGGTAATAGCTTATGTAAAGTGATCACTCTCCTTACAATGTGTATGATAATCAAGGTGGGCCATTTCCAGGACAAATCCAGGTTCCCCCCCCTCAAAAAAACCCACTCTCCTGTTGGTAATAGCTTATCTAAAGTGATCACTCTACTTACAATGTGTCCACAGTATGCATCCGATGAAGTGAGCTGTAGCTCACGAAAGCTTATGCTCAAATAAATTGGTTAGTCTCTAAAGTGCCACAAGTCCTCCTTTTCTTTTTGCGAATACAGACTAACACGGCTGTTACTCTGAAACCTGTCATTATGCAAGGCACTGCATTTTGCCGTATGGAGTGGAAATCTATCAACTGCATGAAAAAACTTATACAGATACAGACAGACATCATCTTCCTTTCCAAATGCAAACAGATGGACATCGTACCAAAACGACTGAAGGTAAAAAATCCATTATAATCTACATACCACACAGACTGTGCTGACAGCTTGTCCCACATGCTCTCAAAGAAACTGCGGAACCACCTGATCAACATCCTCTATAGCAAACCGTGAAAGATAAAGAATAAGCGCTCAAAACTGGATACTCTCATAAAAAACCAACCTTCCACACAAACTTCCTCCTGGCTGGATTTTACTAAAACTAGACAAGCCATTTACAACACACACTTTGCTTCTCTACAAAAGAAAAAGGACACTAAACTTTCTAAACTACTACATGCCACAAGGGGTCACAGCAATGGTTCCCTCAACCCACCCAGCAATATTGTTAACCTATCCAACTATACTCTTAGCCCAGCAGAAGCAGCTGTCCTATCTCGGGGCCTCTCCTTCTGCCCCTCCACCTCCACGAACATGATACAGTTCTGTGGTGACCTAGAATCCTATTTTCGACGTCTCCGACTCAAGGAATATTTCCAACACAGCTCTGAACAACATACTAATCCACAGAGACCTCCCTACCAACACTACAAAAAGAAGGATTCTAGGTGGACTCCTCCTGAAGGTCGAGACAGCATACTGGACTTCTACATAGAGTGCTTCCGCCGACATGCACGGGCTGAAATTGTGGAAAAGCAGCATCACTTGCCCCACAACCTCAGCCGTACAGAACACAATGCCACCCACAGCCTCAGAAACAACTCTGACATCATAATCAAAAAGGCTGACAAAGGAGGTGCTGTTGTCATCATGAATAGTTCGGAATATGAGCAAGAGGCTGCTCGGCAGCTCTCCAACACGACTTTCTACAAGCCATTACCCTCTGATCCCACTGAGAGTTACCAAAAGCAACTACAGCATTTGCTCAAGAAACTCTCTGAAAAAGCACAAGATCAAATCCGCACAGACACACCCCTGGAACCCCGACCTGGGATATTCGATCTACTACCTAAGATCCATAAACCTGGAAATCCTGGGCGCCCCATCATCTCAGACATTGACACCCTGACAGCAGGATTGTCTGGCTATGTAGACTCCCTCCTCAGGCCCTACGCTACCAGCACTCCCAGCTACCTTCGAGATACCACTGACTTCCTGAGGAAACTACAATCCATCGGTGATCTTCCTGATAACACCATCCTGGCCAGTATGGATGTAGAAGCCCTCTACACCAACATTCCACACAAAAATGGACTACAAGCCATCAAGAACACTATCCCCGATAATGTCACGGCTAACCTGGTGGCTGAATACTCACCAGCAACCACATACCACACAACAGAACCACTAACCCAGGAACCTATCCTTGCAACAAAGCCCGTTGCCAACTGTGCCCACATATCTGTTCAGGGGACACCATCACAGGGCATAATAACATCAGCCACACTATCAGAGGCTCGTTCACCTGCACATCCACCAATATGATATATGCCATCATGTGCCAGCAATGCCCCTCTGCCATGTACATTGGTCAAACTGGACAATCTCTACATAAAAGAATAAATGGACACAAATCAGATGTCAAGAATTATAACATTCATAAACCAGTCGGAGAACACTTCAATCTCTCTGGTCACGCGATTACAGACATGAAAGTTGCGATATTACAACAGAAAAACTTCAAATGCATACTCCAGCAAGAGACTGCTGAATTGGAATTCATTTGCAAATTGGATACAATTAACTTAGGTTTGAATAGAGACTAGGAGTGGCTAAGTCATTATGCAAAGTAACCTATTTCCCCTTGTTTTCCTACCCCCCCCCCCGCCCCCAGACATTCTTGTTAAACCCTGGATTTGTGCTGGAAATGGCCCACCTTGATTATCATACACATTGTAAGGAGAGTGATCACTTTACATAAGCTATTACCAGCAGGAGAGTGGGGTGGGGGGGAGAGAAAACCTTTTGCAGTGATAAACACCCATTTTTTCATGATTTGTGTGTATAAAAACAAACATCTTCTGTATTTTCCACAGTATGCATCCGATGAAGTGAGCTGTAGCTCACGAAAGCTTATGCTCAAATAAATTGGTTAGTCTCTAAGGTGCCACAAGTACTCCTTTTCATCTTCCATATGGTATATGAGTCCCAACTCCTGAGTCTTCTTTCTTTGATGATACTTCTAAAATGTCCTGCTCTGTCAGCTCCCTTACTTTCATGTTTGTTATTTTGTCTTTCCATGACACATGTAACATCTTCCTCAGCCATCTGTGATGGGCAGCTTCTAATCTCTTTTTGTTAGCCTGTCATTGGCCAAGTCTCTGCTCTATGAAGTAGTGGGATCAGTACAATCAGATGCTATAATCTGACCTTTAGTTTGTTGTGGAGACCTCTGCTTGACCAAAAGTGATGTTTGTGTTAGGATATAGATATTCAGGCCTGTCTGTAAAGGCCTATACTCTAAGACTTTAGATGTATTCTTATCACTTGGCTAGTTATAGAGGTATAAAAGAAAGAATCAAAATCACTGTCTGCTGGTGTAAGGGCCTTCTCTTACCATGACAGTCTGAGGCCCTGTTCTTAGGCTAAGGTCTCTGACTAAGCAGCAGAGGCAGCCATAAGCTGGGAAGCGACCGGTCACATCCTCACATTCCAAACTAGTCACATGGAAAGAAGGTGCTATTGGGCTGTTAGGAATACAGTCCTGTCCTGATAATGCCTATCGCCTCCAGAGAAAGGGAAGTGCCTAAAAGATGTAAAAGGAAACTTAGTTTGATAGCATCCTGTCTGGCAACAACTCACTTATCAATACTGGGATGTGAAATCCTCACTTCTGGATTGTTTTGTCATTATAGTTCCCACTTTGCTATTGTTTATTGGCATGGTCTCTGTCTGGTTCTGTAATTGTTTCTGTCTGCTGTATAATTAATTTTGCTGGGTGTAAACTAATTAAGGTGGTGGGATATAATTGGTTAGCTAATAGTGTTACAATATGTTAGGATTGGTTAGTTAAATTTCAGTAGAATGATTGGTTAAGGTATAGCTAAGAATATTACTATATAAATTAGGGGCAAACAGGAAGTAAGTTGGGATTTGAAAATAAGGAAAAGGGAACTTGTATTTAAGCTTGCTGGAAGTTCACCCCAATAAACATTGAATTGTTTGCACCTTCGGACTTCGGGTATTGTTGCTCTCTGTTCATGCAAGAAGGACCAGGGAAGTGGGAGAGTGAAGGAATAAGCTCTCTAACAGTTTGCTTTTCCTAATCTTATATGAATATCTTTATCCAACACCTTCAAATGTCATCACACTGCCCACATGTCAGAACTCTTCTCCCTGTTCGATTTCTTATCCATCCACCCACATACACCTTAGCATTTGTTGTCCAGTTTCCTACCTTCATAATCTTGATTATCTCTGCATTTATGTTCACTCCAATTTTTATGCTTCCTATTCTACCTCTGATGTAATGGCAGTTGTGACACTGTACCCCATATTCATCATAGTATTATTATGTATTGTTATGGCATAATTATGATGCATTTTGTATGAGATAAGTCACGTGAGGTGTCATTGGAAAAGTTTTGATTTGCTGAATATGATTATCCTATTTGTATGCATGTATCATTTTTGCATCTGAATTTATAAATACTGACTATGTATCTGTACTTCAAATGTAGTTACATCTGGGTAACTCCAACTGTACAAGATGCTTTCAGTCTAGATAGCTGGTTGGAAAGAGCCTGTTCGGGGCAATGAGCCATTAGGGAAAATAATAGGCTTAGGAGAAGCTTATCTCCTGCCTCCTTAGCCTTATTGATAACACTCCAGACAGCCTGTAAGTAATGGCTGCTATGACTCTACAAGGATATGTGACCAGGCCGTATGATTCTGGACTCCATCTTGGGGTGTCAGTATTTTTACACAAACAGGTCTAGGAACCAAATTTTGAAACAAAGCGTTCCCACCATATGCTAAAGCTATATAAGGCAGGGAGTTACATCATCTGTGGTTCTTCATTCCCCACACAAGACAACTCCTGGAAAATACCTGAGGAACAAAGACTGAATGGGGGGAAGTGCTTTACCCAGGCTAAAGGGATTTCTACTTTGTGTACGAAACACCTGGGGATTCCAAGTTGCAAAGCAAGTGCAGCTTGCCCCTTAAGAATCTGCAGCCTGCTTGTTTCATCTCTTAGGGTGCGAATCTGCTATTCATATCCAATCTATCTAGTATATTAAGCTTAGTTTGCATTTTTGTTTATTTATTAAGTAATCTGCTTTAATCTGTCTATCACATATAATCGCTTAAAATCTACCTTTTGTAGTTAATAAATTTATTTTATGTTTTAATCTAAACCAGTGAGTTTAGAATGAAGTGCCTGGAAATCTTAGCTCCAAGGGCAGGGGCTGTTGCATATTCCTCTCCACATTGAGTGGGAGGTGAACTGGATAATAAATTCATATTGGTTGGGGTTTGGACCAGGGCAGGATGGTACCACTCTGGGGTCTTAGGCTGGAAAGCTGAGGGTTATTTTGGCTGTAGCCTCTCTCTTGTTGGTTCACATGCAGTGGCTGGTCAGAGAGCCTGCATGTAACTGCAGCTGGGTGTGTCCCTACCTGTGAGTATGCTAGTGGAAGTGGAAGACTGGGAGTGTGTCTGCAGCTTGTCACAGCAGCACAGTGTGAGAGGGAGCCGAGCCTCATGGGCCAGAGGGCTCAATAGTACCCTAGTTCCAAGTGGCACTCCTGGTGGGAACCCGTCATAGCAATAATTCTATGCCACATCATACTTAGTAAAACAATGTTGTCAGCAAAGTCAAAGTTGGGTAACTTGTCTCTGCTAACCCATTTGACACCATGATGCCTTTTCTTGCCCACTTCATCAGCCAGTCTATTGCTAATGCAAAAATAATTGATAACACACACCCTTCTCTAACTCCAGTCAGAATATTGAACCACTCACCCAGCCTGTATCTATCTTACTGCACCCGTAAGATAAACTTCTTGTTATGTTGATCAGCTTATCTGGTATGCTAGATCTTCTAGCAATATTTCACTGGGTCGCTCACACTATCAAACTTTTTCTTAAAGTTGATTAAGATGGGTTTTTGCCAAGCAGTAGCTTTTCAGTGATCTGTCAAAAAGTGAATATCTGTTCACAACATGATCTACCTGAATCATGAATCCAGCCTGTTCTTCTTGTAATATTTTGTCTACTACCTTCTTTATTTTTTTCAGCATAACTGCAGCCAATACTTTTCCCAGGCTGATAGCAGTACAATACTACTTTAGTTCATGCACTGAGAAGATCACCTTTTTTTGGCAATGTCATGATGACACTGTCTTCGCAGTTTTGTGGCATGTGTTCATTTTGTTAGAGTTTTAGTAGCTGCTCAATCAGAATTTCGCTTCCTGCCTTTAGTATCTCTGTTTCAGTTCTGCTCAGGGAGCTTTTCCATGTTGATAGCTTCTTTGCTTTCATTGGATGTTGTTAGTCCCTCTTCTATTCCTAATTTAGCCTTGGCATTTTTCTCCAACCTATGCATGATCATCAGCTCTGCACAGTTTAATATGAAATGGAAATGCTCTTCCCATCGTCTGACTTATCCTTCATGCCTTTTCAATCTGTTCATTAGAGTCCCTGATGGCCTTTATCTGTAACAGTCTAGATCTGCCTGAGAAGTCTTTCACTATTCTATACAGCTTGAAGTCTCCCCTTTGTGCTGCTGCTTCTGTAGCTTTCTCCTGAACCCAGGCATTTCTATCTCACCTGCATCTCTCTTTTATTTCTTTGTTATTTTCTCTGAATCATGCATCTGCCTCTAAGAGGTCTGCCCATGCCTTTTTGCTTTTTTGCCCATGCTTTCAGGACTTTTTGCTCATCAGTCATGGCCCACATTTCAGATACAATCCATGCATCTTTCTTCCACCCTCTCTGGTGCCCCATTATTTCCTCTGCTATCTCGCCTACCATCTTTTTCCAGTTTGGCCATCTGTCTTCTAGACTGTCATCAGCCTGGTCCTGTAAAACATTGAATCAGTTGCTAAATGCAATCTGGAATCTGATCTATGTTTCTTTGCTCTTCAGCTTCTCTGTTGCTATAACACTCTTTGTCCACCTTCAGGATCTTTTTTAGTAAAAATTGTAATATGGCCACTAAAAAATAATGATTTTAGCCAACTTCTGCTCCTCTGCTGACTCTGACATCCCTCAAAGAAGATGCCCATCTCTTAGATGTACACACATGGTCTATCTGGTTGACAGTTACATTGTCTGTTGATCTCTGTGTGATCTTATAAATCCTTTTGTTCTGGAAGAGACTACCTTCTACCTTTAGGGTGTCTGTGCCACAAAGAATGCCCAGCCATTCACCAATATCATTTTGGATGTCTTCTGCTGCTGTACCCATGACTTCTTCCCAGACAGTAGAGCTGTTGCCAGTTTGTCCATTGAAGTCATCTATCAAGTTGATGTCATGGTTAGGGACATCATCCAATACTTACTGCCTATGGTTGTAGATTGTATTCTTTTCACTGTTGTTTGCTATGGAATGCTTGGATTATTGTACACTTGACATGTCCGGTTTAAAGCCTGTCTGTTGTTGTTCTGGCATTCACGGTTCCCATGACAGCAGGGTCTTCTCAATGATGTCATCCAACATAATTTCTACAGCTCTTTCATGCATTCCTCCTGAGTATAAGGTTATAACACTATTGGACACCATCTGGCCACTCCCTGTCCATCTCATCTCATCTGACACCAAGTACGTTCAAAGGGTATATTTGAAATTCTCATATAACCAGTGAAATCTTTCCAGTACTATACAAAGTACATACATTCTGAACGCCTACTCTTGTTAGACATTTGGTTGTCAGGATTCAGTGTCTCAAGATAGCAGCTTCTTTTTGGCTTTCACTGAGATCTGTCATACTTGGGTTTTGAGCTGCATCACAAGTATTGGTTTAACTGGACTGTTTCTGTTGCAGTGAGTGACTACCTGAGTGGGTGGGCAAACCCAACTGCAGAACCCTCCTCTTTTATCTCAGGCATGGAACAGGCACTCTCACTAAAGATTGGCAGAATTTCCCTCTATTTCACAGATGAGAACACTGAGGCACAGGGAGTCTCTGTTCTGCAGTTTCAAAAGAAATTGCAGATATTGGGTGGCCTAATTATCATGAATTGTGACAAATTGTAGTTTCAGAGGTGCTGACTACTAAGAACTCAATTTGGAATCATTGGGTACTGCAGGTGATGAACACCCTTAAAATCAAGACTGGTGTTCAAAAATTGAAGGCATAATAAAAGGGCACTTTGAAAACTTGACATTTAGTGACTTGAAAAGGATTACACACAGAGTCAGTGGCAAAGTATGAAAAAGAACCCAGAACTCCCAACTCCTCAAACCATGCTCTAGCTACTAGATAATGGTCCCTCCCAACCCCTAATCCCTCTTCTCCTCCCCCATCATTTCTCAAAGAGCCAAGGATCACATTTATCTAAGCTCCTAGGTGATAATTTTGGAGGTGATAATCCAGGGATTCATTGCCTCTTTAAACTGGCAGTTAACAGTGTAAATAAATTTTTTACTGGCATTCAGTAGTTAAATTCATAGTAAGGTGCTGATGGGTTTACGGTGATCCAAGTGCAGAATTAAGAATTCTGCTTTGAATTACAACTGAGGCAACAGGTCACTCAATGCTGTAGCTTACTGTAAGTGAAAAATATAGTGACTGGAATACATAGAGAATAAACTGTACATTATTAAATAGTGCCTTACGTACTCTTTCCTATTCTATTTATATGAGGAAAGGAAGTTGTCTGACCACTAGTGCTCTAGTGCACAAACACACATGCTCCAATGGACAGATTCCAAGAACTGGTGCTCATATTTCAGTGCTTGGGTCACAGGATGCAGTACTATTCATTTAAGAAGTGCCTCTATAGCATATTATGTGACCTCTGTCATCACATTTATGACAGTAGCAAAGAACTTGCTTAAAAGAATATGCAAAAAAGCTGGTGACATTCAGCAAATGGGCAGCAAAGACACTGTTTAAATTCAGCAAACAGTGTTTAAATGGGCACTGGCATTTTAGGAATTTGAGGCCCCATCCTCAGCTGGTATAAATTGCTAGCGTTCCATTAACTTCATTAACTACACCAATTGACAGCAGCTGAAGACATGGGGTAAAATTTTCAAAAGTTTCTAAGTCACTTAGGAGCGCAAGTGCCATTTTCAAAAGTGACTTAGGTGCTTAGGCGTTTAAGTCCCAGTGAACACGGATGGGACTTAGATTCCTAAGTGATTTAGGCATTTTTGAAAATTGCATTTCTAGCCCATAAACACTGCTGAAAGTATTACTATTCTTATTTATCTATATTGCAGACTATCCAGGAGACATAGTCATGGATCAGGGTTGTGCTAGGTGCAGTAGAAAAACAGACCAGAAAGAGGGCCCCTTCTTTGAAGAGCTCACAATCTCAGTATGAGATGAGAGGCAGGTGGAGACAACAAAAGTGTGGCCACCCTGAGGAAACTCAAGAGGCTTGCAGTGCACTGCATGGAACTATTTGTGCAGTGTAGCACAGTGTATCCTTACAGTAGTGAGTCACGTGGACACCCTTAATGAATCACTCTTAGCCTTTTTCATCGTAACTAGTCAAAGTCCTTTTTTTATTGTCTGAATTTTTTATTTCTTAAGCAAAAGAAGGTGAACTGTATAGTTAACCCATCAAAGTAAAAGGATTTGACTAATCTTTAAAAAAAAAATTTGGATCAATTGTCAAGTTTTTGACCAGTTAACCAAGCACATACGTATTTTTAACATACCCCATGTTGGTTACAGAGCTTCAAGTCATGCCTCAGTGTCAGAATCATACATAGAACGTGTAACCAGAGGCAGCTTGCAAAAATAAACAGATGTGGGGGAGAAAAAGGACAGTATAATAATAAAAGTGATATTTTAGTTATAAGCCACCTTTCTTAAATAAGAAATAGCTGTAATTCTGGAATCCAGACTGTCTCTGTCTCCTTCTCTCAGTGTGTGGATGGCTGTTTACTTACCTCCAGTAATCCTAGGTGGCTGGGTCCCAATTCCAAAATAATTAGTAGTTGAAACTGAGCCTGAATGAATAAATAGGCTGGAGGTGCCACAGTCCCAGAGGCTGTAGCATTTTAGGCCCTCTCTGAGGCTGAGCATGGTGGGCTTTTCCACTCATTCTCAGTCAATCAAGTATTTTTTTCTCCTTCATTTCTGAGCATATTTCTTAGTGCCAGGCTGTTAGATGAAAATGTTGGAATATTGGCCCTGCAGTACCGTACCCACTTCGGTGTTTAGCAAATTTGTCTCTCAAAAAATGCTACCCTCATAAAAGTAATGTGCCTACGCCCTTCACCGATGGCTAAGAAATTTTTCCAAGATGAAGCTTGATTTTAACTAGTGTAAATGGCGTATTCTCTGTAACTTGAAGTCTTTAAATCATGATTTGAGGACTTCAGTAACTCAGGCAGAGGTTAGGAGCCTAATACAGGAGTGGGTGAGTGAGGTTCTGTGTCCTGCAATGTGCAGGAGGTCAGACTAGGTGATTCTGATGGTCCCTTCTGACCTTAAAATCTATGAGTAACTAGTCTGAGTAAGGCCCAAATCCAGGTTCAGCTGGCCATCGCAGGCTTGTCTCCTCTGAATGGGCTCCAAACACAAACTTAATGCTTTTCCCTCCAGTTCTGAATGAATAATCTGTTGTCTTGTTTGTTTGATCTGGTGAAAATGTTGCCCCAGCCCTGTTAGTAACCTAAGGTGGCTGGGTAGTTCCAGGACCAGGTTCTGTGGAGTATAAAAAAGAAAGTCGGATCAACGTGTGTTTTAAACATCCTATAGCTGGTGGTCACTGTGAAAGAGTGTCCATTTGTTAAAATAAAGCCAGATTTAGATTTAAGCAGTTTAGAGTTAGCTCCAAAATTGGGGTTGCTCAAACCTAGGATTTTAGTTCATCTCTCATTTACAGAGAAATATATTTTAAAGGGTTGTTTTATTATATTTGCATTTCTCTTTCAAAAATCATTTTATGCCCACTCTCCCCAAGGCACACCCTCATCATAACAGTTGGCTATACTCTTAATCTGGTGTTTGGCATAGGACCGGAAGTTGGGAAGCTAGATAGTTTGCCAATGTCATGGACTGACCACTATCTCCTACAGCTGGAGGTTGGGCTTCGCCTTTCCTGTTGGGACTGAGGACTTGTTTGTCCTGCAAATATGTTACCAAACCACTTTCACAAGGCCTTCGGGGGAGGAAGGTGATTATTCCTGCAGCGTTTATTGTTATTACCATTTATTACTTGAATTACTGTAACACCTGGGAGCGCAGGTCAAGAATCTAGATCCCATTGTGCTGGGCACCGTACAAACACAGAACAAAAAACGAAGCCCCTGCTCCAAAGATCTTACAGTCAAAGAAAACAGTGAGACAATATTGCTCAGCATGATAGGCAGTGGTATCAGTGCATCAGAGGCCTAAATATTGTAAAGATTTTTGTAGGCATCGCATCAGAAGAGAATTTTAAGGAGGGTTTTGAAGGTGGATAATGTGTTAGTTTTGCAGATGTGCACCAGGAATTCCTCACCAGAAGCATGGAAGAAAGCATGAAGGTGTTTGAAAATTTAACAAGTGGGGCAGGGGCAGGGGAAGCTGTCACCATGGGCCAGCCACAGATGAAGGTCAACATCTTGATAGTGAATGGAGCAGGTCCTCAAGGAATCAATTCTGAAGCACTTAGAGAAGAGGAAAGTGATCAGGAACAGTCAGCATGGATTCACCAAGGGCAAGTCATGCCTGACTAATCTAATTGCCTTCTATGACGAGATAACTGACTCTGTGGATGAGGAGAAAGCAGTGGGCGTGTTGTTCCTTGACTTTAGCAAAGCTTTTGACACGGTATCCAACGGTATTCTTACCAGCAAGTTAAGGAAGTATGGGCTGGATGAATGGACTATAAGGTGGATAGAAAGTTGACTAGATTGTCAGGCTCAACGGGTAGTGATCAATGACTCCATGTCTAGCTGGCAGCCGGTATCAAGTGGAGTGCCCCAAGGGTCGGTCCTGGGGCCGGTTTTGTTCAATATCTTCATTAATAATCTGGAGGATGGTGTGGATTGCACTCTCAGCAAGTTTGCAGATGACACTAAACTGGGAGGAGAGGTAGAAATGCTGGAGGGTAGGGATAGGATACAGAGGGACCTAGATAAATTAGAGAGTTGGGCCAAAAGAAATCTGATGAGGTTCAACAAAGACAAGTGCAGAGTCCTGCACTTAGGACAGAAGAATCCCATGCACCGCTACAGACTAGGGACCAAATGGCTAGGCAGCAGTTCTGCAGAAAAGGACGTAGGGGTTACAGTGAACGAGAAGCTGGATATGAGTCAACAGTGTGCCCTTGTTGCCAAGAAGGCTAACGGCATTTTGGGTTGTATAAGTAGGGGCATTGCCAGCAGATCGAGGGATGTGATTGTTCCCCTCTATTCGACATTGGTGAGGCCTCATCTGGAGTTCTGTGTCCAGTTTTGGGCCGCACACTACAAGAAGGATGTGGAAAAATTGGGAAGCATACAGCAGAGGACAACAAAAAAGATTAGGGGATTGGAACACATGAGTTATGAGGAGAGGCTGAGGGAACTGTGATTGTTTAGTCTGCAGAAGAGAAGAATGAGGGGGGATTTGATAGTTGCTTTCAACTACCTGAAAGGGGGTTCCAAAGAGGATGGCTCTAGACTGTTCTCAGTGGTAGCAGATGACAGAACAAGGAGTAATGGTCTCAAGTTGCAGTGGGGGAGGTTTAGGTTGGATATTAGGAAAAACTTTTTCACTAGGAGGGTGGTGAAGCACTGGAATACGTTACCTAGGGTGGTGGTGGAATCTCCTTCCTTAGATATTTTTAAGGTCAGGCTTGACAAAGCCCTGGCTGGGATGATTTAGTTGGGGATTGGTCCTGCTTTGAGCAGGGGGTTGTACTAGATGACCTCCTGAGGTCCCTTCCAACCCTGATATTCTATGATTCTATGAATGAGAGAGGATAGGTAGGGTAAGGATTAGGAGATGTAGGGCCTTGAAAGGGAAGACAAGCAGCTGATATTTGATTCAATAGGGAAAGGGGAGTTTGTGGAGAGATGCAAAGAGAGAGGGTTGACATAGTCAACGCGACAGGCTTGGACAGGGATCGGCAACCTTTCGCATGCAGCCTGTCAGGGAAATCCGCTGGTGGGCCAGGACGGTTTGTGTACCTGCAGCATCCGCATGTTTGGCCGATCGCAGCTCCCACTGGCTGCGGTTTGCCATTCCAGGCCAATGGGGGCTGCGGGAAGTGGCATGGGCCGAGGTATGTGCTGACCGTTACTTCCTGCAGCCCCCATTGGCCTGGAACGGTGAACCGCAGCCAGTGAGAGCTGCAATCAGCTGAACCTGCAGACACTGCAGGTAAACAAACTGTCCCGGCCCATCAGCGGATTTCTCTGATGGGCTGTATGCCAAAGGTTGCCAATCCCTGGGCTAGGAAAATGATCTTTGCAGCAGCATTCTGAATGGATATGAGCAGGGCCAGATTGAATTTGTCAACGCCAGAGAAAAGGATGCTGCAGTAACTGAGTAATCAAGATGTAAGATCAGGGTAGTTTTGATTTAATCATGGATTTCTATGTAAAAGTGGCTTCTTGTTGGTTGTTATAACCTTAATACATATTCTTCACAACTCAGAGATAGATGTAGGTTTCATTTTTATTTTAAAAACGTTTCAGATAAGTTTTACAGCTATATCAGAAAATGAATGATTGTTTGGTTATTTCATTTACCAAAGGTAATTGAAGCAGATATTTATGAAGTCACTGAGAGGTGAAATATCTCCAATTCAACAGGTTAATTATTAATATTTGGAGGATTTTCTTGCCATGCTGTATTAGGAGGAGAACATTACCAGACAGACATTTAAATTGTTTTATTTAACTAAAACAACGTTATGTATTCTGGATTTTTTCTTCAACAACAAACATAATATTTTAACAAAATGAGCATAAGAATGTTTGAATTTAGTTAAACATTCAAGCTTTTTAAAATCAGATTTGTTTTTGTTAAAATTGTTTTTAACTAAAATAGTTAAATGAAATATTAAAAAAAAACCAACAAAAATTAAATCGACTATGTCAGCCAGGTCAACATGAGAAACTTAAAATATTGGCTTCTGCAGCTAACTCAGTTGTCTTCACCTTCATTTTTCTGTTTGTTCATAATCTGGAAAAGAAAAACAAGCTTTCCTGCCTTTTCAGGTCCCAAACGATTTCTCAATTTGGAATGAATTAGTCCAAAGGAAGAAAATATTCTTTCTACACCGGCAGAAGAAGCTACTGCTGTTAAAAGTGAGATTATCATTTTAACAGTCTCTGAATCCAAGTGTTTAAGTGACTTCTATCAGTTCACTGATGTGACTTTCTTTAAAACATCATCAGCAAACATATATTTCTTGAATGGTTCTTATTCCCAAACTGGGCCTCTTTTACAGCCTGCTGCCATTATAGGTTTTCCCTTCTAGTGAGAGAATGGTATGGTACATCTCAAATCAATGAAGGCTACACTCAGAAAGACCTCAAGACTTCTTCTGGAATATGCTGCTCAAACTGTTTCACTTTTGTTTCTACTGCCTGTCCCTCCCTTTTCACATTTATCTCCGGACTTCTTCTCCTTGTCCAGATCTATTCCGTCCCCAACAATCTTCTATTCATTCAACTTTTTGAAACTTTGCACTTTTAGGGAGAGGTAAGGGATTGACTCTGTGTACACAAATTTGCAGAGGGGCAATAGGGTTGAGGTCTGTTATTTCTCACCTCTCTATATTATATTATATTATTTATTTATTTAAAAACATTTTTGCTGTTAACAAGCATGTTACCTCTGGGGAGACAAATCCACAGTCTGAGAACTGCAAAACTAAGCATCTCTGATGGTATCTTCTAGACTGAGCACTGAGTCCCATTGGGTAGATAGAAAGGTTAACCTAAATAATCTATACAGAAGCCCCTGGAACCCCATAAAATTGGGTCCCTAATCCATGAACTATTGGAACTCCTTTACAAAACTTTTCTTAAACATTACATGAATATATTGTCTCATACTATAGAATTAGAATGTATAATCCCTATTCCATAATGAGATATCTTTGAGCTAATCTTAATTAAAACTATCTTTAGATAGAAAAGGAGGACTTGTGGCACCTTAGAGACTAACCAATTTAGTCTCTAAGGTGCCACAAGTCCTCCTTTTCTTTTTGCGAATACAGACTAACACGGCTGTTACTCTGAAACCTATCTTTAGATAGGTCTTTCCCTCAAAAATCAGTTTATCAAAAAAATCTGATTTAAATAAAAAAAATCAGATTTTTAAATTTTTTTTAAATTGATTTTTATGCACCCTGTGTAAGATACACCACTCTCTCTAACTTTTACAACTACCCTTTTTTTCACCACCATTGATAAATGATCCCTAAACGTCCTTTTCCCATAACCTGTAAGGCTATGTCTAAACTAGCATTTTTGTCAATAAAACTTTTGTCAGTCAGGGGTGTGAAAAAACACATCCCTGATCCACCTAAATTACACAGACAGGAGCGCTGGTGTGGACAGCACTGTGTCGGTGGGAGACGCTCTCCCACCAAGATAGTTACTGCCACTTTTTGGGGGTAGTTTAATTTTGTTGATGGGAGAGCTCACTTCCATTGGCTACGTGGGAGATTTTACAGCAAAGATGAGGTTCTGTGCCTCCATCATGTTGATCAGCTGATTTGTTTTCACATGTACAATCTTAGCTGACTCCATTCAGAGATTGATAGGAGTTCCTCCCAGCATGAGGAAATTTTATTTTACAGAGAAAAAAATCCAGATTTGGAGGAAGTGTCTGCATCTGATGAGTCAGGACAGAGTCAAGGGCTAGGGTCAAGAACTTCATCTCTGCATAAATTTGGCCAGATACTGGAGGTCTTGAAGGATGTTAGTGCCATAAACTGTCCAATGGATCCCTGCCTTTGTGTCTGAGAAACACGAGGGAGAAGAGGCTGTGGCCAGGGTTAGTGATTATCAGCACCTCTGTCCAAGGAGGGCTGCCAGCTTTTCTTAAGCATCGGGGTAGGCTACCCTCAAGATTCCATTACTTCACAGTGACAGTCTGGCCAACTATTGTCCAGTGTCTAATCTTCCCTTTGTGGTTAAGCTTAGTGAAAAGGGTATGGTGAGATAGTACCTCAGAGCCTCAAATTTCCTTGACCTATGTCAGTCTGGTTACTAATCTGGATATGGGAGAAAGACTGTATTAATTATGCTGGTTCATTTTCTAGGGTTGGACAAATATTAGGTATCCGTCTTGATATTATTGATCAGCTGCCTTTAAAAATGTTGATCCCCAGAGGTCTGCAAGCATAAAAACATTGATGTGCCTGCAGACTTCTGGCGGAATGTATGGAGCTTTTCTTAAGGGGCTGCATGCGACTTTCTCAGATCAATTCTGTGGGTATCCAGCATATATAATAGAGATGTTGAGAACCTGCTATGTGTCTATAAGGAAAACCCATACTTTATGGGAAAATCCCTGCCTGATTGTCTGCCACTCCCCATTCTCTCCATTGCTGCAAAGGCAGCCCATCAAAGATCCTACACGTGATGAGTGTTTGCCCTTTCATTTGAGCCGGAAGAGACAAAGGATATAGCTGAGAACCTTCCCAGTGATTCACAAAGTCTGGGACATGAATGACAGTGACCTGTGTGAGGCTCAATCCAGCTAAAAAAGAGGTTGCCTGGGGAAAACAAATGGCAGATTTGGTGAAGAGTATATCTGCTCCTCTAATTCAGGATGTTTGTCCACCAGGTGTTACTCTTGGTATTAACTTGGTGTCAGGTTAGATTCCCAATCATTGCTGGATGACCACCTTTTGGCAGTAGCCAAGATGACTCTTTTAACATTTGCATCTGACTAGGGGCTTGCAACATTTTCTTTCCCACGCAGATCTCAATGCCATGATTCATGCCTTCATGACCTCAAGAATAGATTAATGCAGTGCAGTCCTCTTGGGACTACATCTTAAATTCATTGAGAAACTGAAGCTAAAGCAGAATGCAGTGGCCTCTCTGATTGTCAAAGTAACTTGCTGGGAAAAAAATTGTGTTTCTGATTTTTATTTAAATAGGAATTAAAAAACCACAAAGCTATCAAGAATATTAGGATATATAGAACATTCATAATATGGTAATTCCATATTTAAATCATATACCAGTCACTTTTGTACTCAAAATAGCTGGACTTGTCACAATTTAAATGCTAATCTTTCCATATGAACAAAGACCATAAACTCAATCCCACAAAGTAATGGCATGTTGTTTTCTCACATTTACTTTTCCCCAGTGGGGAATAATTCCTGGAAGTAGTTTCTGCAATAAATAAAATCTTCAGATGTACTGTGCTGTTGGTCAATACTCAATTGTGGGCAAAATTTTCAAAAGGCTGCAATTTGAACCAGCAACATTTATGTTTGTGTGTTGCACACACTGTTCAGTTTCAGATGCATAAGAACAGCCATACTGGGTCAGACCAAAGGTCCATTTAACCCAGTATCATGTCTTTCAACAGCAGTCAATGCCAGGTGTCCCAGAGGGAATGAACAGAACAGGTAATCATCAAGTGATCCATTCCCTGTCACTCATTCCCAACTTCTGGCAAACAGAGGTGAGGCACACCATCCCTGCCCATCCTGGCTAATAGCCATTGATGGACCTATCCTCCATGAATTTATCTAGTTCTTTTTTGACCCCTGTTATAGTCTTGGCCTTCACAACATCCTTTGGCAAGGAGTTCCACAGGTTGAGTGTGCATTGTGTGAAAAACTTCCTTTTGTTTGTTTTAAACCTGCTTCCTGTTAATTTCATTTGGTGACCCCTAGTTCTTGTGTTATGAGAAGGAGTAAATAACACTACCTTATTTACTTTCTCCACACCAGTCATGATTTTATAGACCTCAATCATATCCCCCCGTAGTCGTCTCTTTTCCAAGCTGAAATGTCACAATCTTATTAATCTCTCCTCATACAGCAGACGCTCCATGCCCCTAATCATTTTTTTGCCCTTTTCTGAATTCCAGTATATAGTTTTTGAGATGGGGCACCCACAACTGCACGCAGTATTCAAGAGGTGGGTGTACCATAGATTTATATATAGACAATATGATATTTCTGTCTTGTTATCTGTCCAAAATTGATGCAAATCAATACTTGCACCTCTAGCTTCCTGACTGTGAGCACAAATTGGATTGTTTGAAGCACAGGCACTTAGATTTGTACCCACAAATCATTTTATGGGCACCAAAAATGCAGGCATAAAAAGGAAGTTCAGCCCTGTAAATGTATCCCTATATAACATCCATCCCTTCAAGTGACAGTTAATAATACCAACATCAGGTTGCTTTTGTTATAGGCACACAAAAAGAGTTGCAGAAGTGTAGGATCACCACTATTTTTCCTTTAAGTGGCCATTAAGAATCAGGAAATCTATTCTGGTCGTTTGCAGACAGTTCATGTGGATTAGCACCCACAGCTTCTCTGGATGGGAATGGCAGCTGCATGCATTAAGGGCCTTACATGGCCCTGTGCATTGAAAGAAATGTGAGTCCAATAGGCACGGAAGGTGGTAAAAAGAACCTATGTTAGAAGGCAGTTAAGGGTTTACTTTGGTGGTTTTTCCTGTGTAATGAATGAGAACCAAGTGAACTGGATTTATCTAATTGACTTTTTCTGACCATGTGCAAACTGGACAAGTTCTTAGGAATATAAGATTTACTCCTTTTTTCTTGCATTCCACAGCATGAAATTAAGTTTTCAGGAAATAGGGGCGCAGTGTTCCTAACCATCTACTCATTTGGGACCAGTCAGATAAAGTAATGAAGCCAAAGACAGCCCCAACCAGCCTCACCATTTTTGTGTGAGACATGGAATCCAAATGGGACACTTGGCGTAACCAGTAGCTGAGTAGTTTCTTTGGCCGACCCTTGCATTCTCTTAAGAGCTACTGCTTTTTTGCCAGTATGTCAATCTTCCCTGCTGTTTGGCTGTTCCCAGGTGTGAGATCAGATGCTGGAACAGCTGGGGCGGGAAGTAGAATGACTCAGTGTACATCAGTGTGTTCCTTTGACGGAATGCTATGACTATGCTATGCTACATAGGATCCATGGCTTGAATATACAAATGTAAATATACACACTTCACTCCTGAAGAGTAATTTAGTTGAAACCACCACCAACCTGCCCCCAGGAGATTAACAAATCAAAACATTCAAGTAGAAGGAGAAAGTGTTTTTAAATGGTAAGTAACTCTTCCCCATTGGCTAACTGAATAGAATTTGTGTTCTTGACAACCACATATTGGAAAAAAGAATCTCTGTAACTCTACCTCACATAACACTGGTGTAAATCAGGAGCAACTTTATTGAAGTCCTTGGAATAACCCTCATACAAAGCTGGTTTAAGTGAGATCAGAATCAATACCTCATTTCATTCACTTGATTTTGAAATTCCTGATATGTATTTTGATTGAGATTAAGAACACTGCTGGGCAAGTAAGATGTCAATGGGACTGTGCCAAATTCCATTGATTTAGCTGGAGCTTATGTAGGAGCAGGATTTTATAATTGTACTACAAGAATAGAGGTACTAATGTATGTCTTGATTTCATTTTACCAGCCACCCTTTTTTGAGTAGCAGAAAGAAATGACCCTCTGGGACATTGGTAGGAATGCATCTGACAGACTGCCAGTGTCTGTACTGATGTTAAGGCAGGGACAGAGCAGAACAATCCTTATGATTGATTATGGTCACCCTTTTGTTTTAGGATAAGTTATAATGTCTACTATGGTTTCCTATATGTATTACAAATTAGGTACTCTAGTTAAATATACATTTAATTGTTTTTAAGGTTTAGTAAGTGAAAGACAGGATCTTGTATTGTGTCTATGTTAAGGAGATTCAAAATAAACTGACACTGTTTGTATTCTCAAAGGTCTGTGTAAAAAGACTTTGTGTGAATGAGGAGTGTATGCATCAGGAAAAGATAAGGTGTGAAGGCCATTGTTATAGCCAGATGGTCAAGGAAAAAGGAGTAAGGAGACCTAACGACACCAGAAAATCATCAGCGCACATCCATAATGAAGGAAGGGCAAATTGACAACCCTGAGGTGAAGGCTGGCACCCCTAAAGACAGGACAATTGATTAAATCGGACCAGGACTGGATAACCCTCTTGGAGGTGTATTGGAATGTTTACATCAAAAGATACACCAATTAAGGAGTAACTTGTCACAAACTGACACAGCAAAATCCATAGACTTCAACAGAGAAAAAGAACTATAAGAACAGGGTGCTTTGCCATGGGATTTTGGGTTTGTCTTGCCACTACTCCAGGAGCATCGGATCGCGACCTACAAAGCCCGGACCGACAAAGTTCCCTCTGCGACCAATCTGGCTAGCCACTAAATTGATCCAGGCTCCAGACTGGTAACTATAAAAATATCAACTGGCAGGACTGTGTGCATGATGTGTATGTGTTTGTGACTGAAAAGCGTATGCTAACTGTTGTATTCTCAATAAATATGGCGTATTTGCCTTCTCTCTTATAAAAGATCCTGTACAGCATAACAGTAACCACACTGTAAATCCTGCACTTGGTATCTGGCAGAACCTAGTTAGTTTCTATAGGTTTTCTGTTGTGAAGATGAAGAGGAAGTTGGACTGGAGCAAATCCAGTTACATTGTATGACATGCTGCAACTTAGTCTAAGTTAATTGCAGCAACAACACACATTACAACAGAAATGTAAAGAAATCACATTGATTTTGTTCATTGTGTATGTAAACTCTGTGCATAAATATCGTTCTATGACAAAAGGCATCAAATTATTTATATGTGTATTCAGCACCATAAATGTGTGAGTGTAACCTTGATCTGGACAAAAATCCTCATGTGTTTTGTCTTTAGGATGGATTACCTGGTCAACTGCTGAATTTCATGTAACAACTAAATAAAAAAGTGGGCTGGGGAGGGAAACTTCTAGGGCCATCCCAACCCCGTTCCAGGATTTTGTAACAGGGAAATTGCAAGGGGAATGAAGAAGACAGCCATTGAGGAAGTGTTCTTGGGAATGCATTAGAGTTTTGAAAGTACATTCATACCTGGGTTCCATTCTTAGCTCTGCCACTGACTTCCTATGTAAGCTTGAACAAGTCACTTAGTCTCTGTCTGTCTCTGAATCTGTAAAACAGGGATCATTTATACTTAGGAGAGCTGAGTAAGTGATTGTGGATAAATGACTTACTCAACTGTCTAAAGAAAAGGAGTATACAGACTAACACGGCTGTTACTCTGAAACCTGTCAACTGTCTAAATGGCTCATCTTGATTATCACTACAAAAGTTTTTTTCTCCTGCTGATAATAGCTCATCTTAATTAATTAGTCTCTTACAGTTTGTATGGCAACTTCCATCTTCTCTGTATGTGTATTAGATATATATAATCTTCTTACTATATGTTCCATTCTATGCATCCGATGAAGTGAGCTGTAGCCCACAAAAGCTTATGCTCTAATAAATTTGTTAATCTCTAAGGTGCCACAAGTACTCCTGTTCTTTTTACTCAATTTAGTTCCTTTTTTTCCTTGTGGAATGTCAGTCGGCAGATGGAGAGTTCATTCAAATGTATTCGTTAGTCACAATTACTCAACGCATTTTGGGGGCTTTTTCTTTTCCTCTCTGGACTGAAATCACAAAGTGTTGGGTGACCGTATTAAATCCTTTATATTCAAAATCTGAGCTGCGTTGGTTAATTGGAGTTGGTCACATAAGTCACAAGGTATTGTTGTTTGCTGATTGGATGAATGTACTCTTGTAATCAGGAGGAGGACCTGGAGATCTCAGTGGTCCTTGAAATTCTCAGAGAAGGGTAGCAGTATAGAGAGGGGTAGCAGATACTGTAGGTAGGAATAGTGAACTTTAGAAAATGTTAAAGCTTTTCCTGTCCGGTCCCACTGGCCTTATGCAAGGCATCATGCCTAGAAAAAATGTACAGTAAGATTATACCTGTATTGTATGTGCGCATACGTGGCCACAATTGTGTTCATAAGGGCTGTGAGCAGATCCTGGACTTGCTGGTTCAATTTCCTCTGTGCCAGGTCTCTGCTAAGGGAATCGGGGGACTCTGGGGCAAGTTCATCCCAGGCACTGAGGCAGGTTAGAGAAGGGAGGTTGCTTGTGTTTCCCCTATTCAGGGGCTCTAGGGGTCTGTGTAGGCTAGATCAGCTCCCAAAGCCACTCTAAATTGTGTTTCTGTTTCAGTGGTCCCAATGGACCATTATCGGAGTGCAGGTCCACCCCATACACTCTGCATTCCTCTGAAATAACTCTGCTCTGGCCAACGACCCTGAGCTACGGGACTCTTGCGGAAGTGGGGCAGAGCTTTGCACAGCCAGCTTTGCACTTAGTACAGAGGCCCCATGTCAGTACTATCTCCGGGGGGGAAGACCCTATGCCTTCCAGCTAATGCAAAGGGGCCATAGAACAAGGATGAATTGGCCCCTTGCTGTGTGAAGCAGAGTCCTTTCCCATCTAAAAGGTATCACTTCCAGAGTGAACCTGCAAGCTTTTGCACTTGTTACCTGCAAGCATTCAAGCGAGTAAAACTTGATGGCTGAAATATCTGCAGAAAGTGAATGCAAAGATGGTGTGAGCATAGCTATAGCATTTTAAAATTTGAGCTGATGCTTCTGGAAAGCCTCCTGCAGTGTTCACCCACCTCCAGTACTTACCCTCCTTTGAAAACTGCGTTGAGATCTTCAGATAAAAGGTGAAACATACTTTTCAGATTTGTTTATTGTTATCATGCTTGTGCTTTGGCATATTCTCCTTCTCAGCCTCATGGGGTGGATCTTATTCATGCTGATCTCTCATTGCTGTGTCTGCTCCAGCAGTATTTCTTCTGATCAATGCTCTGACTTTACTATCCATGTGAAGCAGAGACCTAGTTACTCTATATAACTACTGTAGAAGTAGACCTGGTGATGTTGGAGTAGTGTGAAAAGTGCTTCCAGTACCATGGGCCCTATAAAGTGAATTTTTAAAATAGGTACATAAGCAGAAAAAAGAAAGGTGAAGTAAAGGCTGGCTAGTTCTGGGAATAGAGGGAAGTTCTTATTTTGCCAAAATGAATTGTAGTTTTAGTGCTCCTCTTTCCTTTTTCTTTTCTAAATTCTGAATAGTCCTGCTTCATGGTTCTCTCTCCCCCTCCCCCCGCCCCCTCAGATCAGGAAGGTGTTATCTTGCTCTGAATGTTCCCTTGTGTTCTCTCTCAGAAGAAATTTAAATTTCCTCCTAGTTCAAATGCATTGGCTCCTTTTCAGGCTAATGATGAAAGGTCAGGCTGAACTGAGCAAAAAGACTAAGTCCTTGGCTCTGAGTGGCAGTAGCTTCTTCAGGAACAGCAAAGAATTCTGGCGAACAGCTCCTGAAGCTTTGTTGGATCTAAGTGGAATTCCTATAGAAATGCTTGTGACATCCACACAAGCCCCAAAGGTGAAATCTTGCAGCCTTTACTGATGCAAATAGTCTTTTTCCTCATGTATTCTGTCTTATCACCAATAACATTACTAATGTTAGTAAGACCTACTTCCATGAGTAAAGTTTGCAGCAGTGGGTTCCAAAGGAGTTAACTGTGATTTATATAATTACACCATATACTAGAGATGTAACTGGAACCTGGATCCAAACTCCCTTGAAGTTTAGGAATTTTTAGATTGTTTCCAAATTTTGTGACCTGGACCCATCTCCAAAGGCATTATTAAATGCTTAGTATATTATTCTAAATAGTTATCACAATGTTTTTACTAAGGAGGTGCTATGAGGAAATGCTACCTAGAATCACAGAATTATAGACGTGTAGGACTGGAAGGGACCTCAACAGGTCAGCTAGTGCAGTCAAGGAAGGACTACATAATAATATATCATATGATGTAACATACACAAAATAATAAAACATATAATGAGGAATGCCAGTATAACCCATGCTAACTTTCAGACTGGTAGAAATATTTTCCATAAGACCACTGAACGCACCCTGTACCAAATAACACCCGTATATATGCTGGCTCGCACATCCAACTATTATTTTTTTAATTATCCATATTATTCTATTCATGGAACATGTAGACACTCTTCTGCAGAGCACGTTCTGAATGCTGTTTGGCAGTTCTGATTTCAAGCTCTGTCTTGTACAGAGAATCTCTGTAAATTCTGCTCAGAAATATCATTGTAAAAAACAAGCCTGGGGAGGGGCAGTTAAATATTAATATTTTCCAGAAGTGTCAGTCTTCTGCCTTAGCATTCGCTAACGGAAACAAGCCAATATCTAGTACTGATTTTTTTTTATTTTCACTGCTCTGTATATTTACTGAGGGATTACAACAAACTTCTACACTTTATCTACATTTTAATAGGTCAGTGGGAACATAGGAAGTATATTAAGGTGGACTGCCCCACTTATTAAACTTATGTGAATCCGTCAAAAGCAGTTATATGCAGTAGGGACCTGACAGCGATACGTGATTGAAGTCATGCATCTAGTCAGTTTGTAAGATGATCCCTCTGTACTGAGCCATCAACAGTCCTTAGCATAGGGGCGCACTCATACACACATTCCTGTCAAGTCATCTTGTGAAAGGCAGCCTGCTTCCAGCTTGGCTTGAATGTGCAACCTTAATAAAACTCTCTGAGGTCTGGGAGAAAATAGCAGTTCTGCAGCAGATAGTGTAGGGGAAAGAGACTGGGACATGCATATGCAGCTAACTAAGGAAGGCTACATGCTGGACTGTAACAGGGAGGAAACAATAAATCTTAGCTACTATGCAATAAATATTTCTAATTTTAACTAAGGAAGCTATCATTATAGTGAAATAAAAACCATTTTAGCCAAAGCTGATATTTAAATACTCTTCTCCAATTCTCTTTCCAAAGATTTTTTTTTCTATAAAATAAAGAGCAAATTAAAAGACAGAGGAGGTAAAAGTTTCTATAAGAGCAGGAAAGGAAAGTAGTAATAACATGACAATTTTTCTTTCTTTTGCTTTCCTGGCTGCTCTTCTGGCTCACATAGGATGCAGTAACCAGCGCCGGGGTCCAGAAACCACTGGTAGAAGATACAACCGGATTCAGCATGGGCAGTGCACCTATACTTTCATTCTTCCAGAACAAGACGGGAACTGTCGTGAAAGCACGACAGACCAATACAACACAAATGCTCTTCAGAGAGATGCTCCTCACGTGGAACAGGATTTCTCTTCCCAGAAACTGCAACATCTGGAACATGTGATGGAAAATTACACACAGTGGCTGCAAAAAGTAAGAGTTTCCCTTTCAAATTCTCATTGAACTGATTATTTATCGTGCTTCCCTGTGTTGTTCACAGTTTGCATGTCTTTCTCTGAGAACTGAGATAATGTGGATTTGTCTATTTCCACGTTATACATGGTGAGAAATGTTGCAGCTAGAACTCACCCTTTCTTCTTTGGGCTTGCTTTTGGGAGCAAAACTTTCTTCACATTGCTGGGATATGCATCTTTTTTAAAGCGTGATCCCAGGGGACTGAGAATGTTTTGAAAGCCACAGTGTATAATTATCCTTCAGAGACTTCTAATGATGGAACACTTTTCATTAAGTATTCTCATAACCTCTATTTATAGTTCTGGGCTTCAGATCAGATGTCATGAAGGATACCTGGTACCCACCGCAAATGTGTGCACTTTTAAAGAAATACTAACACGACTGCCTGAATGTGATTAATAATTTGAAGGCAATGTAATAAGAATATTATTATTCTCCCCAAAACATATTCAGTTGTACTACCACAGTCAGCTAATTAGTAAAAAGCAACAATATAATATTTTTAAAAAATCAAGTATGACTTTTTAAAATGTATGGATTACATTGGACATAAAATAGTCTATATAAAATAGTACTGAAGGAATATCAGGAGCTTTTCTGAGTAATACAAAAATAAATTCTTTTTAGTAATTTGTGCTAAAAGTGTAAACTTTCAAATGAACTTTTTTGTAGTTAAAATATAATTTGGGGCTTTGGTCCTGCAAAGACTGATGCAGGTGAATAACTTTACTCATATGGGTAATCCCATTGACTTCAATAGAACTACTCATGGGAGTAAAGTTACCTGTGGAAATCTTTGCAGGATCAAGCCCACAGCTTGGGAATGAGAATTGGCAGTGAGTTATAATCCTGCACAGCTGATAATTTCTATCAAAAACATATATTTTTCACTGTATTGGTGGACACACAGATATTACTGCTGTCCCTAAGACCTGCTTAATGTTACTTTGCCAAGACTCTGCAAGCCACTTAAACAATTGGTGAAATGTTTAATCAGCTAAGACTGCACTTACAAAATTGTCTACATCTTTTGTATTCCATGAGTTACATGTTTCAGTTGTAATAAGAGTTCACATTTAGAACAAATACTGGATATGCAATAAAAATGCATATTAGTGTAATTGTTGATAGCTGTATCATTTACAATTCAAATCCCTGTCAGCCACTGCAGAAAAGATTTAATGCCTTTTGTTTACAGTTCTGTAGTTAGTGTGCTTATTTTCTTATCGATTGAACTGTAGTTACTATGTGTTTGGTGCTAACAATATAAGGATGATTATGTGCAGTAAACTCATGTGTAAAAGAAAATATACATAATAAGATAAACCCAGTTATGTATCTTTCACTTTTTATTTCAGTCTTTCTTTCTTTAAACTCTACATGGAATTCTTTAGAAAGATGAAAGATTAGAACTGGAGGCTTGTCTCTTTCTAGAGTGTAAGATTTCTCATTCAGTTATCACTCTACCTTTCAAAGCAAACGCTATGGAAAGGAGAAATGTCGTCTGTGTTCCCGCACGCATGATTTTACTTGAGCAACTGCCTGCTGAATCATGCTTATGAGATTGTTACTGATTCTGCATTTGTCCACTAGGGACTGAACTAAGATCACTGTTTCACTTGTGCCTTGAACAAGAAGAAAAATCTATTAGAGCATAAGCTTTCGTGGGCTACAGACCACTTCATCGGATGCATAGGTGAAGTGAGCTGTCGCCCACGAAAGCTCATGCTCTAATAAATTGGTTAGTCTCTAAGGTGCCACAAGTCCTCCTGTTCTCTTTGCAGATACAGACTAACACGGCTGCTACTCTGAAACCTGTCAAGAAGAAAAATGAGTCTCTAGAGTTTTAAAGTCTGAATTAGAGCTAGTATTCACATTTTAGGGGGAGATGGATTAACAGGTAGATAGTCAGTGTAAATGTTACATTTGAGGTCTGTGCACTTTGTCAATGATCAGAACTTGGGCTGCAGGTGAAGCCTTCGCCACAGTTTACACAATACATGCAGCAGTGAGCACTTATCTGCATGTGCCAGTTTTCCACTAGAATGAAAGGGCCTGTTTCTCATTGTGAAGGCAAATGAATCTGACCTGACTACATTATTACAACTCTGAACATTGAATTTGCTTTGTTGCTGCTGCCATTGCAGGGCATTTCAGCAATAACTCATCTCCCTTTCAAAACAAGGAGCATATAAAAAAACCCTCAGTTCTATCTCCCCTAATGATTTTCCCCTGAATTTGTAATGTAAGATGTAGTTAATATATTATTTGTCCAATGTTTTCTAATGCACCTGCCATGAACATGGTAAATGAGAAATATTAGTAGTTATATGGCTATGACCCAAATCATGCAATTATAATCATTAGAAAATATATGTAGAACTGAGCATTTATATCTTGACTTATGTAAAAGAAATGTGTTCATTACTCTACAAAGTAATATATAACATTCATTAAACTGTGTATAGGCAATGTTTGCCAGAACACTGTATTTGTAATACAATATATACAAAACACTAACTTGGTCATTTTGGAAGACAGATTGCTAGCAATATTTAATATAAAAAGAATTCAGTATACATTGTTTAATTAGTAAGTGGGTGCTTTTAGTTTATCTAATCAAGAATAAATGCATTTTTATCTTTTTTTTTTAAAATTAGCAGATTTCTGAAAACAAAATAAATCTTAGAAAAACTTCCTTGCAATGAACCGCCAGTTCAAATCTAGCTGAAAATGCCCTTGCCTGGAGAGCTAACTACAGGCAATTAAGTTTCAGCATTGTCCAATGGAATTTACATATGTATTGTTAGCGTTACTGTGATTCATTGGCAATCCAAGGATGCAGCAAAATGCTCTCCATAGAAATTACCAAGAAGATAGCTTGGTAAACATTTTCAGAGGTTTTCTTAGAACTGTTTATTTAAATACTGGATAACGTTCGTCATTGTGTAAGCTTGGGTTTCATTTCTGCGATATGTTTATTTTAATAGTTGAAAACAGACAGTGCATGTCATTTTTTTTTTCTGACAGTAACTGGCTGGCACACTTGGTATTGAACTATTCAGTACTTAATGATGGTATTTAAATATTCTCAAAGGAGTCACATGAAATTTTATCTTGGTAATCTACTCAGGAAATATTTTTCATAGTCAACTAGTGTGAATTTATGGTATTGATGGGATAAGAATACATTCAGAATGGCTGCAGATTTACGTGTATGGAATCCATTTAGAAGTCACTGTGCATAATAGTGGTAATAGCTTTGAGTGGGTGAAGCTTGGCACCATAAACAGTGTATATATCTTCTTTGTTCTCTCACTTAAACTATTTTATAGTATGTTGAAACGGCATATTTGATCATTATACATTATAAAATTCTAATGCCAAATTATAGCCTTGGATTTAAAGGTCAATCAAAATCTTTCTAACCTACCAAGACCCAAATTCATGATTTTGTCTTTCTCTTACAAACTGTTGATTAACCCCACCTAAAGCAGATGCAGGGAACTTCTTCTTTCATTTCTCTCATTTATTAGTGTTGTCATCATCTGTAGTGGAGGCATGCTGAACTTGGGCCCTAGCAAGTAAGTAGCAGAAGAAAGAATCTGCAACTATATTATCTTAGTATGTATTTATTTAAAATCTACTCTCTTTATTTAAAGACTATCCTTACTGTATGTCTGGCCAGTTATTTGTACAAGGCAATTGCTATCCTCACAGTTCATCATAACATTTTCCAACAGCTTCTGAGCAATGTGCTCAGATTTTAAGTGCCTTTCCTACAGTGTGAAAAGAGGTTGGCTTTTAGGTGTGGCCTTATAGGACAAGTAGAGGAGGCTGACTTTTGAGAAAGTGGCCTTATTTGCAATTTACATGTAGCCAGATTACCTTTAAAGGGCTCAGCTAAGGTTGCCACCTGTCCTGTTTTCCCAGGTAACTTTTTTGTGGTAGCTGTCCTGAGAAATCTGTCCTGTTTTTTTTTGTACCTCAGAGGTGGCAACCATAAATGCAGCATGCTCTCCTCTGTCCCCATGCCCATACACCGTGGCCGTCAAGATCCACTTTCCATCATGGAAAGGTGGAGTTATGGCTCCATATGCTCTCTGTCCCTCTCTGCTCTCTTTGGGGCATTGTGCACTGCCAGTAATGTGTTAGTAACCCTGCACTTCCCTGAATGCACCAGCTGGAATTCCATTTGGCCCGCCTATGGGGTACTCAAAAGTGGAGGAGGCTCCTTATACACTGACCCTGCAGTGCAGACATTCAAGGGCCAATCAACATCTAACACTAGGAGCACAATGTCTTAAAAGCTGGTGAATTGACTGAGAAAATGTGTACTACCGTGCAATGGCTATCTTAAGTATAAGGACAGAAATGCGAGTCATGGCTATTGTTGTGACTTACCTATGAATCCCATTTTCCCAGGTATCCACAAAGATTCCTGAGATCCCTGGGGTTTGCCTTAGCTGAAGTCTTGGGCAAGTAAACAATGTGGTTCTTTCATTTTGCAATTTAAATGCTATAAGAGTGTACTTGCATATGCTTCAGGCATTTGATACAATAAAAAGTATTCCTCTTAAACAAGATTTCTATGTTTTGGGAAGACATTTACTTATGAGATTTTTCAGCACCCTTCTGATGTTTGTTTAATGTGGAACTTTTAAATGGTAACCTGTTTATGTGCAAAAGGTAAAGCTGTATCCTGCAAAAATGTACATTTTACTCATGTGAGTAGTGGGTTCTGCTTCAGTTATTCATGTGCCTAAATGTTTATAGGATCATTCCTTAACAGTTCTGAATGTGCATCATCCCTGGTGAAGTGACTCAACTACTAATTTTCACAGGAGCAGAGCAGGCGCTTTATGGACAGATTCTCTCACCCTTAGTATTGTGTTAATAGGTCCATAGGGTGAAGTCCTGGTCCAACTGAAGTCAATGGCAAAATTCCCATTGACTTCAGTGAAGTCAGGATTTCACCTTTAGTTCCATTGAAATCAATAGGATTACTTGCATAGTAAGGTTCTATGCAGTGGAAGTAGGGATTTTAGGAATCTGGCCCTTAAAGAGCAACAACAACTATCTGGAAACAAATCTGTTCTATTTGTGTCCAAAAATAAAACTGGCTTTTTTACACTTCAAAAAATATATTTTTCTTGCATTCATATGCCTGCATTTTGTTAAGAGCTTCATACATTCAAATTCCTGTAACCCCTAGAGATGCATGGAGGTACCCACAAGAAAGACATAGGACCTCAAACATGGAAATGTCTGAGAACTGCTAAGTATTGTGGAGTTATATATTTAGCAATATTAAAAAACAAACAAACAGAATAGTAAAGTTCAAGCCAGTCTCTCTTTTTTGCCACATTTTTCTAGCAAATGACTTTTTAAAATAGTTCCCCGGCTTTGATAGAAAGCTGTGTCACACTGTGCAATGTAACCTAAATGTATGTATTTTCATTAATAACAGCCGTAGTTAGGAACTTTGGTAATAATAAAGCATTAAAAGTATTGGTCATCCTTAAAAATGTCCCACCAACTTTCCCTTTGGTAGATCTCGCCTGCTTGGTATATTTTAAAAATCATATAGCGATATAACATAAGGCCACATGATATTTCAGATGCTCTGAGCATTCACAGTTGCCATTGACTTTAATACCTGCTGCAGGCGGGCTGAACCTTTGACAGGCTTGTGTGCCTCAGAAAAAGGGCTAGTCCATGTGAGAAAAGGATAGGACTGGATGTCAGCAGATTTAGTTTCCATTTCTGGTGATCTTAGGCAAGTCAAGGTCTGTAACCTCTTCATGTTTCCCCACCTGTAAAATGGATATAATGATACTTCCCTACTTTCTAAGGGTGATAGGAGACTTAATTCATGAATATTTGTAAGGACTTTTGAGATTATAGCACTATTAGCAGTATTGCTTATTAGAAAGATGTGTCTAGTGTTTACTGAAAATGATCATTTGAGATTAGGAATTTTTTGGAGGGGAAAATAATTAACATTATGTTCACTGCAAACAAATAAGAATTAAAATCTGTGTCTGATTCTGTAACACTGAATTAGATTATCAGTATGTTCTACAGGTAAACCTTGATTAAATGGCCTCTGGTTAATGTGTCCCTGCTGTCTCTGCAAGCAGGGGTGCTGAAACAATTTGTATATTGCGGGTGCTAAGAGCCAATGATCCAAACTGTAAACGCTGTTTATGATGGAAACCACTTCAAGATAGGGGGTGCGGCAGTACCCACAGCACCCCTAGTTCCAGCACCTATGTCTGCAGGAGTAATCTTCAGCCCTCTGGAGACCTAACCCCTGGAGAGCTGTTGCCCGCTCCTTCCTGTACAGCATGTATGTGTTGTGGGAGGGGAACAGAAACATAGTTTAACCTTGCAAAGTTTAGGTGCTCCACAGATCTGGAACTTCCAAGTTCTCCAACCTGCTACTCTGAAAGTTTTGAATGTACTTTAAAATCTTCAGATAATTGGGATTCACCTATATACTTTATCAAAGGGTAAATCCTGAAGCACATTTAGATCAGCTTGTTATTAGCCACGAAATCTACAATCCAGCATGGTTCGATGTATTTTTCTGTGCTTGCAAATCATCAACCAAAGTAAGATGCTAGTAAATAAAAACTGATAGAAACTTTTTAAAATAACATCACAGTCTTTAGCAATGTCATGAACCTGATCCTCAGGAGCAACAGCTTAATCTGAAATAGGCATTTTGGATTGAAAGCCTTCCCAGTGGGATGAGGTTTTCACTCTTGTTCAAGAGGTTAAGAGTTGATCAGGAAAAGGAAATTGAAATAGTATCACATTTCTTAGGAGGTTTTTCTTATGAAACATCTTGTTATTTTAAAACAAGGTTTTTCTTCTGTAACCTGATGTACATATTTTAGGAAGTATTATGAAACATCAGGGTGGCTTTTATACAAGGGTGACAGATTCATTAGAAATAAAATGCCATAGACAAATGTACATTTACACTGCTGTACCATTTTTCATTATTGTTATTGCATAAGGATCAAACTTTGCTAAGATAATGTTAGCCTTTTCAAAACAACTCATATTTTAAAAAAGGGAACAAAGAGGGCTACTACACAAAATATATATTGTAAAATATATAATTGTGCCATTAACGAAGTCTCTTCTGAACACTTCAGTCCATTAAAGGTAGCAATATCCTGAATAATCTGGGTAGATATTTAATTTTAACTGTATTTATGAGAAATTGCTCTTAACATGTGTTGCAGTGTCAAATTTCATGTCAACATTTTATTTGTATTCATTGTTTGTATGACAGTACTGTCTAGAGACCCCCAATCAGAGGGCCGTCTATATGAGAAAGTTGTGCTGGTTTAACTAAAGGTGTGATTTTAAATTGATTTTCAAAAGTTAAACTGGTAAAAAAGCTGTGTAGAAACTTATTCTGGTTTAAACCAGACATTCTTCTGGTTTATCTTAAGTCAATTGGGAATCACTTTAAGTCAAACCAAAATAAGCCACTCCTAAATTGAAATGAGAGTATCTACCCAGGGGGATGCACTGGTTTAACTAATCTAGTTTAGCAACTGATTTAAGTTGAACTGGTGTAATTTTCTTGTGCACACAAAACCCAAGATTGGGGTCAGTGGGGAAAGATGCACAAGCCGCATTATTGCACATTTATTTAAATATATTTTGCTCCTGAAAACTGTTGGCCTATGAGAATTTTACAAACAGAGCTAGAGAAATTTTTTTAATTGAAACCTTGTTCATCAAAAAATGCAGGTTCAGCAACACTGAAACATTTTGCTAATTTTTTTTTATATTTTAAAAAAAAACAATTGGGGGGGGGGTTTAAAATGACTTTTTGTTTACAAATTTCCTTTCATTTTATTTTTGAACATTAAAAAAAACATTTTAAAATGCTTGATATCAAACTTTGTGAAATTTCCACGAAACAGAAAAATCCATTATTCACCCTGCTCTGTAAATGAAAGTAGCGAGGAGTACCAATATTCAAAGCTTTGGAGGTACGTAATTGAAACACATTGCTTGTGGGCTTGTGACAAGGTGAAAGGGTAAAAAATGCAAGACACTCCATGGACAAAAGGGGGCAGTGTTAGAAAACGCTGTGGATTTGTGTAAGTGGGAGATGAGTGTTTTGGTGAGTCACTTTGAAGGCCTGTAACAATTTCACCTCTTCATAACAATTTCATACCCCTCTCCCTTTCTTTTAGGGGCCAAAAATAAACCAAACTTCCAAATCTGACCATACTTGAACTTGGAAGAAGTTCTGACGTAGATCCAAACTCTGCGACTAACCCCTGTTTAAATAACAGGCCAAAGCAAAACTCTGGAAGAGCATTCCCCCTCACATACCCCTCAACACAACCCTTCCCACACACACCTGAGCTTTGCGGCGAAAATCTGCTTCTAAACTTTGTGGCTTAGCTCCAGTTCTACTTTTTATGCAGGCTTGACTGCTATTAATCACTTGTCATCTTGGCATTGGTTCTTTGGCTCAAAAATGTAATGGAAAAGTTGTTAGTAAGATGAGACCTTTGCATTTAGAATATGCATTAATCCTATCTGTTCTAGTTCTCTTTCTATACTGTCTATAAATTAAAAGCATGCCTTTCATGTAGCCCATTTCATATTACAAATGGGTGCAGATACTCTAATTCTTTATGGAAAAAATACTAAAACCTTGTGCTCTCCATTCCTTGGTATGCAGTTGTGCATATAAAGCTGTGGTCATGTCCCAAATGAACTAGATGTTGTGTACAATTTTTGTGATTCACATCTTCTTTACAGAATGGAGCTCAAGTTAATGCAAATGTGTATGTGTTTCCTGAGGGTACTTGGCATAAAATACTTTTAAATATTTTTTGGTATTTGCTTTTTAGTTGTTGGAATCAGATTTTGTCATTTGTCAGATTGTCTGACTGTTTACAAATAATGACCCAGGCATACCTTCTGCAGGCCAAACCCATGGAGGGGAATGAAAATTCTTGAGTTTCAACTCACAGAATTGCCATCTGATCAGACATTACATCTAAAGGTCTTGGTTAAAAAATTCTTACTGTGGATTGAAGAGGGGACATGGCCTCAGGAGGACTTGCAGAATGAGGATAAGCACTATGGGCCAGATCTGTAAAGTTATTGATGCCTAAATCACTGGGAATCAGGTGCCAAAATATCTTTAAAAATCTGCCACTGTGTGCTCCCCAGGTCATAACAGCAAATCTATGGCACTGTGGAAGTGCAATGGAAGGTGAAATGGGGAGAAAAACTGACCAGGATATTTTGGTCCTTCCTGATAGCACATTTTCTTTAAGATTTCAACACTGGCAGCCAGATGGGAGCCAATTTAGCTGAGTACTAAACAATTTGGAAAATTGGTCCCAGCAACAACACTTCTATGTGCTGTGTGTTGTTATGGGACCCCCCTGCCAAACCTCCAACAAGGCCAGTGTTTAATTTGTAATGAAAGAGGTGCCAGGGCTCAAGCAATTAGGTGCTATGGCATAACTGATGCAGCAAACCCAGAAGTGCTGGGGCTATGAACTGCCAAGCCTAGAAGTGCCGGGGATCAGCCCTGGTAAGCCCTGGCACAAATTAAGCCCTGATCAAGGGTTTCCTATGTGAAAGGGTTTTTTCTTGTAAGATATTATCAGCATTATGGTAGGAGATGTATTTTCACAGGGCCTGAGGGGGATAACATTGTAGGATGGCCATTCTTCTCACAGAGCCTCCTTCTGCCCACATCATAGTTCTGAACCTGCAGAGGGAACTTCCATGAGTGTCAGGAAGACAGTGCTGATGCCATTTCAAAGCCTCTATTCACCCATTCGGGGCATAATGGCCAATTACATGATTTAGGGCCCGGGTCCTGCAAAATGGCGCTGGATTGAGGGCCCATGGTCTTCAAAGTGGAACTGGTGCTTGCCCTAAATGGGTAAATTTATTTGATTATTTTGAGATGTACTTTAAGTCTTGACCTTTAGGATATTCCAGATCCATGGAACACATTTTAACAACCTAAAATGTCATAGGAATAACTTTGTGCAGTCTCCAAACCAGCTTTTTAATTTGCCCTTTGGGTAGGTAGCGAGGGGAGGTGAGGTACCTGTTTCCCCTTTGGTTCATGTTATTTATGAATGCTCTAAAATTGTCAGCCAACGTGTAGAAAAGTTATCTTCTTTCCTGAAATACCATGTCATCATTAAATACTGCCTTACCCAAAGTAGTAGTAGAGAGCAGTTGTCTGTGGATATCAGTTCACTCTTCACAATGTAGAAATGGAGCCTCTTGAACGAGGGCATTGATTACATTCCAATATAGTGAAAGGCTTTCATTTACTAGGAGACTATCCTTTTTCTAAGTGGAGATATAAAGTGGGGAAAAATCAAAGTAATTGCTGTTAAAATGTGATTCTATAGTATTAAAAAATGTTTCTATCTTTGAATGGGTTTTCCTGCGATTGGAGGAAACTTCAGGTTAGGTTAAATCAATTATCTCCTCTGTTTAAATGTTGATTTTTAGTTTCCTATGTGGATAGCTCTGGGTAGCTATAGCAACAAACTTTTCTCTTATAAGATAACTCTCATGCAAAGGACTTTTGCAAAGGGAAAAAAAAGCTGCCTTACAAATCAGTTAGTTGTTTTAAATTCTCTCACCAGCTCAGTACTTGGGTAACATTTTCCTGATATCTGCTGGGAGAGCAATACAGCGGTGCATAGACAATCCAGGAAGTTTTTGGAAAGCGTAGGGGACAATTTCCTGGTGCAAGTGCTAGAGGAGCCAACTGTGGGGGGGGGGAGCTTTTCTTGACCTGCTGCTCACATCTGAACTCTGGGGTACAGATGTGGGGACCTGCATGAAAAACCTCCTAAGCTTATCTTTACCAGTTTAGGTCAAAACTTCCCCAAGGTACAAAATATTCCACCCGTCGTCCTTGAATTGGCCGCTACCACCACCAAACTAATACTGGTTACTGGGGAAGAGCTGTTTGGACGCGTCTTTCCCCCCAAAATACTTCCCAAAACCTTGCACCCCACTTCCTGGAAAAGGTTTGGTAAAAAGCCTCACCGATTTGCCTAGGCGACTACAGACCCAGACCCTTGGATCTTAAGAACAATGAACAATCCTCCCAACACTTGCACCCCCCCTTTCCTGGGAAATGTTGGATAAAAAGCCTCACCAATTTGCACAGGTGACCACAGACCCAAACCCTTGGATCTGAGAACAATGAAAAAGCATTCAGTTTCTTACAAGAAGACTTTTAATAAAAATAGAAGTAAATAGAAATAAAGAAATCCCCCCCTGTAAAATCAGGATGGTAGATATCTTACAGGGTAATTAGATTCAAAAACATAGAGAACCCCTCTAGGCAAAACCTTAAGTTACAAAAAAGATACACAGACAGAATTAGTTATTCTATTCAGCACAATTCTTTTCTCAGCCATTTAAAGAAATCATAATCTAACACATACCTAGCTAGATTACTTACTAAAAGTTCTAAGACTCCATTCCTGGTCTATCCCCGGCAGGAAAAACAGCATATAGACAGACACACAGACCCTTTGTTTCTCTCCCTCCTCCCAGCTTTTGAAAGTATCTTGTCTCCTCATTGGTCATTTTGGTCAGGTGCCAGCGAGGTTACCTTTAGCTTCTTAACCCTTTACAGGTGAGAGGAGCTTTCCCCTGGCCAGGAGGGATTTCAAAGGGGTTTACCCTTCCCTTTATATTTATGACAAGGAGGATCCTGGTAACTACAGGCCAGGCAGCCTCACCTCAGTCCCCGGAAAAATCATGGAGCAGGTCCTCAAAGAATCAATCCTGAAGCACTTACATGAGAGGAAAGTGATCAGGAACAGTCAGCATGGATTCACCAAGGGAAAGTCATGCCTGACTAATCTAATCGCCTTCTATGATGAGATTACTGGTTCTGTGGATGAAGGGAAAGCAGTGGATGTATTGTTTCTTGACTTTAGCAAAGCTTTTGACACGGTCTCCCACAGTATTCTTGTCAGCAAGTTAAAGAAGTATGGGTTGGATGAATGGACTATAAGGTGGGTAGAAAGTTGGCTAGATTGTCCGGCTCAACGGGTAGTGATCAATGGCTCCATGTCTAGTTGGCAGCCGGTGTCAAGTGGAGTGCCCCAAGGGTCGGTCCTAGGGCCAGTTTTGTTCAATATTTTCATAAATGATCTGGAGGATGGTGTGGATTGCACTCTCAGCAAATTTGCGGATGATACTAAACTGGGAGGAGTGGTAGATACGCTGGAGGGCAGGGATAGGATACAGAGGGACCTAGACAAATTGGAGGATTGGGCCAAAAGAAATCTGATGAAGTTCAATAAGGATAAGTGCAGGGTCCTGCACTTAGGACGGAAGAACCCAATGCACAGCTTCAGACTAGGGACCGAATGGCTAGGCAGCAGTTCTGCGGAAAAGGACCTAGGGGTGACAGTGGACGAGAAGCTGGATATGAGTCAGCGGTGTGCCCTTGTTGCCAAGAAGGCCAATGGCATTTTGGGATATATAAGTAGGGGCATAGTGAGCAGATCCCCCTCTATTCGACATTGGTGAGGCCTCATCTGGAGTACTGTGTCCAGTTTTGGGCCCCACACTACAAGAAGGATGTGGATAAATTGGAGAGAGTCCAGAGAAGGGCAACAAAAATGATTAGGGGTCTGCAACACATGACTTATGAGGAGAGGCTGAGGGAACTGGGATTGTTTAGTCTGCAGAAGAGAAGAATGAGGGGGGATTTGATAGCTGCTTTCAACAACCTGAGAGGTGGTTCCAGAGAGGATGGTTCTAGACTATTCTCAGTGGTAGAAGAGGACAGGACAAGGAGTAATGGTCTCAAGTTGCAGTGGGGGAGATTTAGGTTGGATATTAGGAAAAACTTTTTCACTAGGAGGGTGGTGAAACACTGGAATGCGTTACCTAGGGAGGTGGTAGAATCTCCTTCCTTAGAAGTTTTTAAGGTCAGGCTTGACAAAGCCCTGGCTGGGATGATTTAATTGGGGATTGGTCCTGCTTTGAGCAGGGGGTTGGACTAGATGACCTCCTGAGGTCCCTTCCAACCCTGATAGTCTATGATTCTATGAACAGTGAAAGGAGATGAGTTAAATTAATAGATATACCAAGCCAAAGTTTTCCTGCAATGTATCATTTGCTTTTGGCCAAAAGTTTTAAACCTAGCAGCCCAGACTTAGGCTCTTCATAAGTAAGAATTTCAAAAGTGAATAGTGGTTCTGAGTGTGTCAATTTCTGAGTGCCCAATTTGGGACATTTTAAAGGGGTCTGATTTTTGAGAGGGCGGGTGCTATTCTTTTTGAAAATGAGGCCCTCTACGGTGTCTCAGTTTAAACATGCAAAATCACTAATGGCTGTTAAAAATCATGGCTTTATTTCAACACCTAAATAAAAGTGGCCTTATTTTCATAAGAGTTAGGCAGCTATCAAAGGCCATGGGAGCTGGAGTTGCCTTTGAAAAAAATCAAGCTACTTTTACCTTTGTGTTGATACCTATGAGTGGATTTAGACAGGTTTGAAAATGTTGGCTTTTTGTAAAGAATTTTTCTACTATTATCTGTTAAGTGCTGAGTCCATTTATGAGGGGGATAGTCAAATACTGCACGTTACTGTGCCAATTCAACAGGAAATTCCTGTGGCCTGCTGGGCCACACAAGCCTCAGCTGGCCAGCCCATTAAAGGGCAAACCCCTGCACACAATGCCTCCAGCAGGAAGTTGAGGAGCTACTTGGAAGGGAAGAGAGCTCAAAGAAATGACCTCATCCTCTCTATTTTAAAGCCATTCCTCTATGTTCCTTGTGCAAGAACTGTAAATCCCACAGGATTTTCTGCAGCCCTTGGATCATCATTCTCTGTGTGGCTTACCAGTGTGGAGGGGAATCGGAAAGAGACATTCCCACATCACTGGTCTGCTGCTAATAGAAAAGGTGTTTCCTCCATCAATGATCTGCTAAAGAGGCTTCCCAGTGGCCAATCTTCTTCATCAGTCTGGCTGTCAGCTCTACAACTATCAGCCAGGGAGATCTTAATTCAGGCTGTAGCCCTTCAGATTTATTCTCTGAATGACACATACAGACAGCCTGCCGGGCGAGGGGAGGAGGTGGCATTTCCCATATTGGGAATTTTGGCAGACTTGCTGAACATATGTAATAAGTTCCCTGATGTCATTCCAATGATGCCAGTAGAGGACAGTAATAAGGGACGGTGTAACACCATTTCAAGCATCACATGGCTGCTACTAATTACCCAGAGAGATGTGTGAAATGTTCACAGTGTCACTTGATACATTTTCATGGCTTGAGGATTTTCTTTCATTTCATTACAAATGCAAAAATTAGCCTGTAATTTGTCTAATTTGTAACTTGTACCAATCTGTCCGGTCTTGCAGACAATAACAAAGGTTAGACACAGGTGACATAACAATATTCAATTAAGTGTGGCTCAAGTTTCCAGCTAGAGATATTCATGCCATGCTCTCTGGGAAAATAATCAAAAGAGTCGGCCTTCCCAATTTGGTATTTCCTAATTCCACCAGCTATGAAAGATAATATATTACAAAACTGAGACACAATGAAGTATGTACTTGACATCAACACCACTTTCTCAGATGATCTTGTGTTTGCCTGGAACACAAAGACAAGCAATATCTAACCATCCATACCACTGGAGCACATGATGAATGACCTGTTTTTTTTAGGATCCTTCAAGGTATTATTATTTTTTAACATACTGAGGTAGCACCTAAAGACCTCAACCAACTATTGTCCCAGTGTGCTAGACACTGTACAAACATATAATAAATCATAGTCTCTGCCCCAAAGAGTTTACAGTCTAAAGGACAAGATGTAAGAAGCAGATGAAGAACACAGAGTGGCCTGAGCTGGTTTGTGGAGATTCAGAGATGCCAAGGCCAGAAGGGACTCATCTAGTCTGACCCTCTATAACACAGACCATAGAACTTCCCCAAAAATAATTCCTAGAGCTACATGTCTTTTAGAAAAACATCCAGTCTTGATTTAAAAATTGACAGTGATGGAGACGCCAAAATGACCATTGGTAAGTTGTTCCAGTGGACAACAAGTAGATGTAATAGGATGTACGGAATTCTGAGCTAGTCAGAGGTAGCTCCCCACCTGCCTAGCCTTTATCAGAATGTACATTACTATATGTATCATGGCACAGGTGAGTTTGAAAAATGACTTGAATGAGAATAAAGTGGTGATTTTGACAGGGAGCTTTTCCCACTCGTAAAGGGCAGCATGGAAGAAATTGCGCAAATGTTTGTCAGAGATTTGGAGAATCAGGTAACCTAGGCTGGAATCAGTGGCAGAGAGAAAGCAGGAGACGACCTTGTGATAAGATAATAGGTTGGATTGATAGGAAGGGACTAACCTATGGAGGGCTTCAAAGTAAGGACAAGGAGCTTGAAGTTGATGGTGGAAGAGGGGGAGCTAATGGAAGGATTTAGAACTGGTGAAAGTTGTTGTGATTTATTTCCTAAATTTGTTTTCTGCCCTACTAAATACCCTGTTTAAGGTATAAGGAAATAAATTAGGCACAGAGTAGATCTGCGGTGTGGTAAAAGAACCCCGAGTGCAGTGACAGAAGAGTCGGAGCAAAATATTCAGGTGTGTAACAGAACAATCCCAGTGCCTGCCTCACTCTGTTCTTGCAGAAATATAGCTAGAGCCCATTTATGGGCTGAGTCATTTTACAAATGCTCTAGTAGCTCCAAATCTGAGCAGGACTACAGTCTATTTAAAAAGAAAATTAGGAACTTTGGGGAATTTTTTTCTCAAACATAGAACCATTTTGAATAAAAATAGACCAGTTTTTCAGCAGAAAGAGTGTTTCCAGGTGAAAATATTTGGGGGCAAAGTAATCTTTGCAGCGAAAATATACACAGATATGTATTTGTATGTTTACAATGAGAACAGTGGCCATTTTTCCAAATTTCTGGCAAAGCCAGAAATTCAGAGGAACAAAATCCCTCAGATGAAATGAAATTCACATTTAATAACTTGAAAAAAGTTCACTGCTTTTGTACAGCTCTAGTGTTCCCCTTGTCAGGATAAAGAACACCATTTGTGATAGCACATAGTTCATGGACTGTTAATATGTTTATTTCTGCTAACCAAGCATGTCACTGCCCCATGTGATATTGCTTCCCTGTCCACTTCCAGTTAAACTAATGGAATCTAGAAGAGTCAAAATTCAATTCTGGTTTTTTTACAAGCAGATAATTCTTAAAAAGCACATAATTTACAAGCAGATAATTTAGCAATGACCTTCCAGAGTTTGTGGAGACTAAGAAGGCCAGCAGCTGTAGGAGGTGCATTTGGGCTGAATAGGGCTCCTTCAGTTTGTTTGTTTTCACCAATATATAGGGGTTCAATGTTCAAGAGTGCCAGGTGCCTCCTGTTGAGTGGAGGATGCGTAGCACTTCACAGCAGGCTTGGTCTATATATAACAGATTGCTCACAGTACTTGTATGTGATAACAACTGTGCCTCACTATAACAAGACTGCAAATTGTTCAGTATCATCAGCTATGAGAGACATTTCAGTATTGCTGAGTTTTTATTAGGGTTGAACTGAGAGGAAATGGAGGGTTCCACAAGTATCTGGTGTTTAGATCCCGTGACATTAATGTGCTTAGCAGGTTGTACCCAACCCAAGTTCTGTAGCAGGACATGGTGACATACTCCCAGCGGAATAAAGCCAAAGTATTTCAATGAGTCAAAATCCATGGAATTTCAGTTTCTTACATAATTCACATCGGAGATAACTTGACCCAAATATCTATACTCCTAATGCGTTCCAACCATGTTGGTACATACTGTTCTTACCACTTTGCCTCTAAGAACAGTTTTAAAGGCGGTTTGTTTTCTACACATCCAGTGGATACTTTTTAAAACACATCCACATGTGCCAAGAAAAAAAGAGCTGTAAAATTTAACACTGAGAGAAATGGAGGAATTGCTGTGAAATCCAAACCTTTACAGCTAGCTTTATTGCATTAATTTTAGTATTAACCAGACACCCCCAAAAAGCAGCAGCTCTTACCTTTATAAACTTTTTGGAGACTTTAAGCGTTTTTGCCCTTTCACTGCAACCCTCACTCCCCCAAATTAAAAAAAAAAACTGTATTGTGATCTCTAGAATGAGAAAGCATGTTGCTAGATTCAGTATTGCAAATAAACACTTTGCACTCCCACGCATCTTGGAAACATTTAGTAACTTAGCCCTCTGACCCTCTGGGGTATTTCACAAAAACAGAATTGAGAAAGACTGAAAATGTCTTTGTCACTGTGGTACAAATATAACAACATGACATGCATGTTTTAGAAATTATGTGAAGTATGGTACATTTTTTTGTAGATTTCAAAGGGCACTTTACCATGGTCATTCACTATATTGTTGCCAAAAATCATGCTGAAGATATGAAATTTATGAACAAAAATCTCTTGTCCTGAGTCACTAAAGTTTTCTTTGTTCTTTATCTCTGACCAGTAAGTTAACATGCTGAGAAATTAGAAATATGTTTTAGAACAAATATCCTATTTTAAATTCTTGCTAAGCTCCAAACTGGATTTCCTCAGTCTTAGATATGGCAGTGTGGTTTTGAATGTTGTCATGTTTTCACTCCCACTATAAAGTAATTCTGAAAGGGTACAAGAAAGTTGCAGTGAGACTATTTTTAGAATATTATATGCATTGCAGTACAAGCTTTCTATTTTACAGACCACTTTCCACCATAAATCAGAATGATTTTTATGCATTCATATCAGAAAGGTAGCTGCTTTTGGATTTTTTCTAAAACTTTGAATAGAGTTGGTACTTTATAAGGTGTTCCTACTAGGAAAGCTTCTGAGAACCTTAATAAAAAAGTACAACTGGGGGGAAAAAAAAGAATTTCCTTTAGCAATATGGCCCAAACCAAATCTTAGAGCCAGTCTAAAAATCATTAACTCGTCATCCTTAAATAACCCCCTGACAAACTCTCAAACTGAAAAGGAAATAAAAATGTCGTAAGTCTCACCAAGAAGGATGACACTGGCAAACCCTGGTGTATTTAAGACATGATCCTGCTCACAATGAATCTGCGGCAAAACTCCTGTTGGCTTCAGCTGGGTCTGGACCACAGAGAAGGAAGCATTCCAAAATTGCGGACCTTTAATGAAGATGATCCCACCTGTACTGCTTTCTGGAGTGTATCATGGGATGGCAAGTAGTTCCAATCCTACTTTTTTTCAAGTGCTATCCCTTTAAACCCAGACCCTTTAATATCCCTGTGTCCTACAGTAAAGGAATGTCTTGGTATTGGAACTCAGTGCCGTTCAAATTAATCGATAGGACAGGAAATCCCCTGGTAGTAAGGAGGAATTTTAAAGGGCCAAGACTGAATATGGCAGGCTGCTAGCCGACAGTTCTGGATTCTGAAGTCCATCCACAGAACAGTACTACCTGGACACCACCAGTGTATGTGTTCCCACAGTCTTCTCTACAGCTGCACCGGTGTGTTTTAATAATACTCTATTGAGGCCATCGCAGAGTGAGAGAGGATAGTTCAGTCTCCATCCCTGTTCAGTTCTCTCCCAAAAATGCCCACAAGGTTTCCAGTTAATGACAGTTGCAGTGGCAGTTTTATAACATGGACACCTGTCTACTGAAAACTAGATTGTTTCTGACACTTACACCACAGTAAATTAGAAGTAACTTCACTGACTTCAGTGGAGTGACCGCAGTGTCGAGCTGCTGAAGCTGAAAAGAGAATCAAGCCCTATCTGTTAAATGCAAAAGTACACAGATAATAATGCAGCTTTTTCTCGACTTAGGAAACAAAGGCTTGTGCATACAGTGATAGCTTGTGTGTTCTGTGAACATCAGACCATTTTGAGGTTTAATTCAGATAACCATCCAAAAAGTCCATGCTTCTCCTAACCCTCGTTGGTCTTGAAAATGGGCTGCATTTTCTTATGAAAACAATCTTTCTTTAGAGATTTTCAGTATTTCCTCATTTTAGTCACATCAGAAATACCATAAAAGCAACTTTGCTTGTGATCTTTTTCAGTATTTCTGTTTCCTAACCCAGAAAACCCAGGCGGATCTGAGGAGCATATTATAATCCGGTTCCGGATGTGACCCATACCGCTGGCCGTCCACTAGATTGCAGTGAAGGCTCCCTTTCTGATGGATCCCCAAACACTTCAGATATCTGGAACCTGAATGGAGCTCAGCCAATAGAGAAGGCAAAAGGGCGGCATGGTCAAAATGGTGTCTGTAGCTTGACAAAGGTACATACAGGGAGTTCATAATCTCATTCAGAATTAATAATTGATACAGACAGATCCCCCAAATCTTCACATATGCACATAAACAAAATAAACCAGAATCTTTTCAACGTGAAAAACCTTTTGGATACCATTTTCTTTGAGATTTTAGAGAATATTTATGTTGGTTCTGATTGTACCTGGGCTTGTCTGGCCTCTCATGCTAAAGCTGGTCGGAAAAATGTTTGTTTTTTTCCTTCTAGAATATTCTAAAACATTTGTTATCATTGAAATTTTTCCCAGTAAATGCTGACTGAATATTTTCAGCAGCATGAGAGAAGTAGTCTTGCCAGGAAGCCTGACACGTAGAGAATGGAGACACGAGGCATTCAAATTGCAGTTCCCATGAGGCACCAGGACAACATTCTCAATAAGAAATTTTAGGGTTTTCAACTAAAACTTTACAGTTGTCAGGTTTTGGGGGGTTTTTTTGAGAAAGAGTCAAAAGCAGACACCTTTCATGGGAATTTTCATTTTGTTGAAAACCCAATTTTCCCTAAACAAAAAAATGTTTCAACAGAAAATTTTTGACCAGCCCTATTTCATTCCCACGTGGGTGAATGGACAATAACAGACTTGGACTTCAGTGAGCTATGACTCTCTAAACTCTATAGTACTAGGCCAATAACTGAGATTTTAAAGAGGGATGCACTGCACTGCTCTATACTTGGCCTCACTTTCCTGCCTTTTAGCTGGGAGTGTTTGCCTCTGTGTAGCTCTTTTTAGAGAGAAATATGCATATGGAATGTTGTTGATATAGAAAAGATTATGCAAACTATCCCTATTGAACTAAAGGCATCCAGTTCAGAGAGAACTATTTGTAACTTTTCATCCACTGCCCTGGTTCTTGTTTTAATTAAGAAAAATATTCTTTAGCTTATTTAGCTCATGTTAAAGGGAGAAATGCACCAGACTGCCTAAGAAAAGCCTCCCCTAACTGTGTGGAGAAATAAACAAGTAGATGAATGATGAGTGTGCAGTAATATATCGCAGCTCTGTTCAGTGCTGTTCTGAAAATGCATACTTGGACTTGTTGGAGAAAATCTGAAAATGAAGGGCCATATTCTGAACAAAATTGCATCGTATAAATCTGGAAAACTCATTAATTTGAGTAGAGATCCTCTGTGTTTACACCAGTATAATTCAGATTGGAACAGATGCAGTGTGGAAACTCCAGGACAAGAAGCAATGAATATCATCTTTCTGGCATCTTCTTCTTATGAACATGTCCCTTTTAATGCTTCATTCCAATCACAAAGCCATGCACGTTTTGCCTCTCTGTTTCCCCACTGCAAAAATGTTGACAAAAGAACCTAATGTGGGGGAGGCTTTCAAGCCAGGTACAATCATAAAGATGAAAAGAATCACTTGTGCAGAATGATTCTCCCAACTAACTATCCCTTTTAGCACTCAGATTATTATTCTTGTTTTTCATCTTGTGTATCCTTGCTCACAGGAAAGGGAATGCAGACACTTTCCAATAGCTTCTGAGATTCTCTAATGGACATAATGGCTTTTTGCAAAATGACTGCTTGGCAAAAGCGGCATCTGCCAAACAAAGCCTATCCATTAATACCTTCCTTTAGTAAAATGTTTGCCCAATTGAGATAATAACTCCTTAAAATAATCTGGTCCCTTGAAGCAAGTAACTGTTTTCCTATTTACTTGATTTTGACACCATGCAAGGTCAGAATTACCTTTTACACATGACAATTCAGAACAATTAAATAATGTACCTTAAATACAACATGTGGGAGGCATGAACACCTCTCCTGCTAATCCTGGTGATTTGAAATCGCAGTAACAATTTTAAGGATTTTATCCTAGTACAAAGTATAGTTAAATAGCCACATTTTGAAGTTAAATATGATAGGAAAAAGGTTAGATTGATTGTGTCTCAGATTAAAAAAACAATTTACTCATATTTTCTAATTTATTAAAATACAAGAGGTGAAATATTCCTCCCAAAGAAATCAAAGGCAAAACTCCCAATGACTTCAGTGAGGTCAGGATTTCATCTTAGGGTTTGCCAATTTAATTCCAGGCTTTTAAAAAGAAGTAATGCTTATGCCCCACTCTCAGTGCATGTGCATTATGCAATTCTTGTTAGTTTTAATGGAAGTTCTGAACTCACATTGAAATTTTATCCTTATTGTCCTATATTCAGTTTGATTTTTATAATAGCCACAATATTTTACACTTATATAGAGCATTTTGCCATTGAGGATCTCCACACACTACAAACATGAATGAATGAAGTTTCACATTCCCCCTGTCAAGTAAGTATTTTATTACTCCCCATTTTCCAGCCAGAAAAACAGTGGCATAGAGAGGTTAGCTGACTTGTCCAAGTCATACACACAAGCCATGGTGCAGCCAGGAATAAAATTTAGATCATTGGAGTCCACTTTTGGGACCTTAACTGTAAAGTGCATTTTCTGTCACTTTTAGCATTTAAAATCTTGGCCTACGCTGAAAACATTGTATTGTATAACAACTCATTGCTTAGTATCACTGTGTATTACATTCAGAATCACCTCCATCAGGATTAATCCTTAAGCTTTTAAAATGAAAGGCAAAACCTGGAACTTGTTGACAATACTTTACAATATGCTGTATAATTTATTATAAGCAATGAAATTATTCTCAACAGTGGTTAAATGTGGTGACAGATAAAATATAGAGTATTTGCAGCCTCACACAAATCACAAAACTTCTCAAAATGATTCATAAAATTAAGAGACTCACTGTAATGTAACCTAAAATATGTATAGTGTAGCTCTATTTAATCAACTCTAGGAAAATTACACAGTTCAGCTGCATTTTTAAAGCAACTTTTAATTTTTTCTTTTTAATTTGTACTGGTTTCGGTTTGGGACTATTTAAAGAAGATCCCGTCAGGTCAAAAAGCATGAAATCTGTGAGGTAAAAAACAATATAGAGCATGATTTTCAGAGAAGTTTCTGTGACTTCAACTGAAATTTATTGGGTGTTCTGCACTTCTGAAAATCAGGAACATAGGCTTCAATTTTCAAATATTACTAGTGATTTATACATGTCCTACCTTAAATGGTTTAAAGGAGGCTGACCATCAGAAGGTAGGTGTGAGCAGTTTCTGAAAATAAGGCCCTTGAAGAACTCTCAGGTTGGGTACCCAAAAGCAAAGGCACTCAAAATCACAATTCCCTTTTGAAACCTTAGACCATCATGCAAATCTTGCAACTGGGTGGGTTTACTTATACCTGTTAGTTTTATTGCTTGGTTCTCAATTTTTAAAAAATGTATACATGTGTATGAAAAGCTGTTTTAAAAATTAATGCTGGACATAATTGTCAAGATCTATACTCCCTCTACTGCACAGGGCAGAGTGGGGCAGCAAACAGCCTAATTGTGGAGACTGGGCCAGGAAGTTTTCATAGAGCACAATGGTGACTACCCCAAAGCCTCCACAAGACTGAATTCACACATTGTCTTTTGCTGGCTTCCCATCTATGATAGGGGGATTGAAGCAAGCACTGGGCAGGGACTGTAAACTTTGCACAGTCTGTGGATCTCCAGACAAATCTCTCTGGTCATAGAGTCCAGCATCAGGAGATACTCCCTGGTCCTCCACTTCTCAAATTGGAGAAAGTCCAGAGAAAAGCAACAAAAATAAATAAGGGTCTAGAAAACATAACCTAGGAGGAAAGAGTGAAAAAACCTGGGTTTTATGTAGTCGGGAGAAGAGAAGACTGAGAGGGGACAGTTTTTAAGTACATAAAATATTGTTACCAGAAGGAGGGTGACATTTTTTTCTCCTTACCCTCTGAGGATAGGACAAGAAACAATGGGCTTAAATTGCAGCAAGGAAAGTTGAGGTGGGACATTAGGAAAAAATTCCTAACTGTGGGTGGTTAAGTCCTGGAACAAATTGCCTAGGGAGGGTGTGGAATCTCCATTACAGGAAGTTTTTAAGAATAGGTTGTACAAACACCTGTCAGGAATGGTCTAGCTATTACTTAGTCCTGCCTTGAGTGCAGGGGACTGGACTACAGGACCTATTGAGGTTCCTTCCAGTCCTGCACTTCTGTGATTCTCTTCCTATGGCATGGGAACCAATTTGCCATTACCGTCCCTGATCATCCTTGCCCAAAGGTTCCCACCCTGAAAGGTACAGGCATGCAGAGACCATTACTATGGCTTGAAGCTACAGTAACTCCCCATGAATATATGATCTGCTATTTACCTGGTCCCCAGGAGAGCTGCCTTGGAGAGTAGCTGCTTCCCTGGCCATACCCCTGCATACCCCATCTTAACCTGTAGTCCTGAAAAGGAGAGACCTCTGTGGACTCAGGGTCAAGGAGGGAGCATGCTGCAGAGAAGCTGCCCTCCATTACATGCTCTCTGCCTCAGTTACTCCTACTTCTGCTCTTCTCAACCCATGAGCTGAAGAAGAGAGGTGAACTCATGGGGATTTTCCACAAAAAATAAAACATAACCAAAATGGATTATTTGGACCAAATGCATCCTGGTGCAATTCTTATGAAGTCCTCAGTTACACCAGGGATTAATCTGGTACATAATGTTTTAAAGAGACAAAAATCTTTTATGGGACTTAACTCCAGGCACGCTCTGGCCCAAATTCCTCAACATTATTCTATTTAAACACTATTGCCTGATTAATAAAAACAAAAATTAATTTTGTTTCAGGGAAGGAAAAGAAAAACTATAATAGTGTGGAAATTTAATCTAACTTTGTTTCATTTGTAAGGGTATCTGAGGAGGGCAGAAATTCCTCCAAGGTCCCCATTAAATGCATCATATTAAGTGAGTTTTTAGACAGTTAAGGGGAAACTATGTATTTCTGTACAGATACTGTGTACATCTTTCTAAATTAAACAAGTTTATTATATCATGCTCAGTTTCAGCACATACTTCAAATGTGTCCATATGTATTCTATTATAGCAAGTACATAAGTGTTTTAATGAAGACAATGTCTCTAACGAACTACAGCTCAATTTACAATATTTTCACAGTGATTTCTGGTTTGGGGGGAAAAAGAAGTTTACTTCACTAGGCCAACACATTGTCACATGCCATGAAAGCAAATGAACTGTGTAAAAGCAAATTACCTCAACTCCAGAACACGGTGCTAAAACTGTACTGAGCTTCAGCAGACCCTTGGAAAAGACATGGCCCAACTGATGTGTAGAAAACATGTCAAACTGATCCTAACAAAGAGAATGCTATTTGGAACTTGTTTATCTATGTTTTTCTCAGTCCAAAGAAACATTAAAAACTTTTCAGCCATCAGTACAAATTTTAGTCTTTTTCTTCCATGTCTCAAGGTTTTCTGTATAGAGAGTCCTGAATCTGTCCCTATTATTCAATATCCATGTTCATTTTGCCTGCTCAATGCGATGCTAACCCCAGTGTCATTGTGAATAATTTGCCAGTAAGAGCAGAAGTATGCTTTGTACTGGTTTAAATTGTCACTAAAATCAGTGTTTTGTTTTGTTTTTTTCCCACAATTTACTATTTGCAATGACTCTGCTCCATGTTACCCATGAATCAGTGTGTCCAATTTAACATTCTGTGATTTGGCAGGATTCTCATGCCTTGAGATCAGGCCCAGAGCTATTACTGGGATGAGGATTCCACTGCACCCAGGAAAGTCGCTCACACGTAGGAAAGACCACCTGATTTTGTATTGGTTTTATTAGCACAGTTAGCAATATCACAAACATTACAAACCAGCAAAGTAGACTGATATAATGCAAATGTCCCCCACCCTCCTTTGGGTGGACCTAAAACCGGTGAGACAGGTGATCGATTTGTCCTATCTTTGGCATGCCAGGAAAATCCCTTTGGGTTAGGCCATGGCTAGCTCTTTTATAGACTTATATGGCTGCCCCACTATCCATGTCTAAGCTTCCTCACCCTAACAATACTGGGATGTTCTCCTGTCATACTTTATTATGTCATTTACCTGAAGCTTATTAGCATATTTGTCAATTGGTTACAATAGCATTTTTTCAGTTGAACATCTACTGATGTTCTTATCTTAAAAGATACAAAACTAGCATCAACTGATATTTTGGGGTTACCTATCAGCAGTTTAACCATACTTGTTTGTTACAACATTCTGTCTTGTGACATCTTGTGATGTGGGCCACTCTTGGTTAGTTGCTTATGCTCCTTTTAGGCCTTATGCTTCAATTAGTTTGGTTAACTTATTGTCCTACAAGCTTTAAGACCTGTAGGCTTTTTGTCTGACTGCCTTAACTCACACCTGCACCCAGGGGTGAAAGTAAAGCCGAAGACTTACTGGTACGGGGGCCGGAGCCGGCCCCCAGAAAAGGATGGGGCCTCAGGTGGATGGGGCCTCAGGTGCCCTGGGCTCCAGCGGCAGCAGTGGCCGGAGCCCCAGGCCCTTTTAAGTTGCTGGCCCTGGGGCATCTGCTCCTTTTGCCCCCACCCCTGTCGGCGGCCCTGCTGGGTCCTACCAGCAGGGCCGCCAACAGGAGGGTGCAAAAGGGGCAGCGATGTTAAAGCGCTGCCGTGGCATTGCTTTAAAGTCAGCTGGGTACAGGCTGGTACTGGCAGCCACTCTTTATTGGTATGCCCTACCGGCCTGTACCGCTTTACTTTCACCCCTGCCTGCATCCTACCTAGCAAATACTTATACCTATGCCTGCATTCAGCAGCACCCAGGGGACTGAAAATGACCATAAAGGGGCATCTGGTGAATTCCATTGAATAGAGGCACCCCCAGCTGGTGTAGAAACAGCACGGTTCTTCTATCATAGGAGAGAATACTGAGGGTGATGGAGAGATCATAGAATATCAGGGTTGGAAAGGACCTCAGGAGGTCATCTAGTCCAACCCACTGCTCAAAGCAAGACCAACCCCAACTAAGTCATCCCAGCCAGGGCTCTATCAAGCCGGACCTTAAAAACCTCAAAGGAAGGAGATTCCGCCACGTCCCTAGGTAACACATTCCAGTACTTCACCACCCTCCTAGTGAAATACTGTTTCCGAATATCCAACCTAGACCTCCCCCACTGCAACTTGAGACCATTGCTTCTTGTTCTGTCATCTGCCACCACTGAGAACAGCCTAGCTTCATCCTCTTTGGAACCCCCCTTCAGGTAGTTGAAGGCTGCTATCAAATCCCACCCCCCTCACTCTTCTCTTCTGTAGACTAAAGAACCCCAGTTCCCTCAGCCTCTCCTCGTAAGTCATGTGCCCCCAGCCCCTAATCATTTTTGTTGCCCTCCGCTGGACTCTCTCCAATTCGTCCACATCCTTTCTGTAGTGGGAGGACCAAAACTGGATGCAGTACTCCAGGTGTGGCCTCAGCAGTGCCGAATAGAGGGGAATAATCACTTCACTCAATCTGCTGGCAATGCTCCTTCTAATATAGCCCAATTTGCCGTTGACCTTCTTGGCAACAAGGGCACACTGCTGACTCGTATCCAGCTTCTCGTCCACTGTAATCTCCAGGTCCTTTTCTGTAGAACTGCTGCTTAGCCAGTTAGTCCCCAGCCTGTAGCAGTGCATGGGATTCTTCCCTCCTAAGTGCTGGACTCTGCACTTGTCCTTGTTGAACCTCATCAGATTTCTTTAGGCCCAATCCTCCAATTTGTCTAGGTCAATCTGGACCCTATCCCTGCCCTCCAGCATATCTACCTCTTCCCCCAGCTTACTGTCATCTGTGAATTTGCTGAGGGTGCAATTAATCCCATCATCCAGATCATTAATAAAGATGTTGAACAAAACCAGCCCCAGGACCAACCACTGGGGCACTCTGCTTGATACCAGCTGCCAACTAGACATCAAGATGTTGATCACTACCTGTTGAGCCCAATAAACTAGCCAGCTTTATATCCAGGCATGTTTGATTTGGCAATCCTCACTAGTATAACAGCCCCTAGAGCGCTATTACAAACTAGCCTACATTAAAGCAGCTTGGGGGCTGCTCTAACTTTCTCTGGGGCTAAACTGATTCCCAGCTGCCCACAGGACCAGGGCATGTGTGTCCGTGTAAATATGGTATTACATCAATTTTCAATCCCCATCCTACCAAGATGTGCTAAGCAGAGCTCTGGTATACCCAAGGAGCTTCCAGTTTTAAGGAGATATTTTAAATGTAGGGGACACTTTTCATTTTGGACCAGTGCATCAGAAATATCCAAATATCCAGTATGTTAGATGTGCATGCTTTCTATGGGGTCATGGGCAAGAAATTATATACCAAACCTGGGAATGTTTGCACATGGTGTAAGGAGACTATTCAGACTGAAGATAAATGTCTAGAATTCTAGATTAAGGACAAATTTTCAATATGTAACTATTAACATGTGCATTTACCTACAAGAAGAAAACCTGGGTCATGACTGCATGAAAAATGTCAGGTTTGAATCTGAGCATGTCTAGTTTTTACCACCAGAGAGTTCATCAATATTGATGCTTGGAGTAATGTTAACCAATCATGTCCCAGAGGTGAAGGTGTATCTCTTAATTACAGCTGATTTCAATGAATACTGGTATTTAACTCTAAATTAATCAGAAAGTATATGCAAATCTCTGCTTTCTGACTAGTTTATTAGAAGTGAATAATTTGTTTTAGTTGTTACACTTAAAATTGAGAGCTGTAATACTGTTTTTTCAGTTACCTTTTTAGGAAAACCTTAGGAAATTACATATGAAAATAGTATGTTCAAAGAATATTTTTAAGGTTGCAAAATCAAGCACTCGGATGTTAGGAAATTCCAGAATTGCCTGGGCAATCACAATTCCATCCCCTTGTGTGTACGAGTTATGATGCAGTTGTTAATTAAATGATTCCATAGTATTTCAACATTTTTTCCATGGGACCCCTCTCTTATTCACTGCATAGAATGGACCTGATCAGGGATGAGACCCCAGAGACTTTGGGGTCAGATTTACATGGAAGCTGGGCATTCACAGCTTCATCTGAAGTCAAATGCAGTGGGGCTTTGAACATATGAGGGGCTACAAAGTGCTAAGTATTTTGAAAAAATGAGGTCTGAGGTGTCTCAAATTGGTCACCCAAAATTAGTGGATGCTTTTGACCCCAATCTCTCTGTGACTCTCTATTTTTTAAAATAGGGATAATACCACCCCCTTACCTCACAGGGGTGTGGTGGAGATAAATTAATTAATGTTTGTGAAGCACTCAGGTACTACAGTGATGAGTGCCACAGAAAAGTCCATGAGGAAATTAATAATTTGGTATTCAGAAAAAGGTTGGAATAGTCTACAGTAAGTAAAGTCTAAGGCTACACATTGAACAATGAACATAAAACAAAATACAGAGTAGCTGCTCATTCATTGAGCACTGTCCATTCTGAGGACTGAATGAGGCTGGGGTCCTGTGGAAAAAATAGTGTGTGATCATGTAATTAAAGACCATATCAAGAGCTGTGCAGAGAAAGGTCATTCCATGTTATGGAGGATTTTGAAATTGGGCTTTGTTCCGATTTGGAATGAAAACAAAAAATTTCAAAATTCTCCATGAACAGGAACACAGCCACAGATCCAGTAACCCCTAGGATCTCAGGTTCGGAAGTGGTCCGTCTGGTGGGTTGCCCTGGAGCCATAGATCCTGGAGAGATGTCTACGCTTCAGCTGGGAATGAGCCTCCCAGCCCAGGTCGACAGACTCGTACTAACTGGGCTCAACCTAGCATGCTAGCATACTGTATCTGAGCGATCTAAATCTCTTGAGTCTGTGAAACTTGGGCTGTAAATATCATGAAAAAAGCCTTTTCACAGCAGCCGAGGGCCTGGTGGGCTTAAGAACGTGAGCTGCAGCCTGAATCACAACAGTCACCTTGCTATTTTCAGCATGCACCTTGAGCCCAGGTAGTGCGAGTCTGTCTACCTGGGCTGGGAAGCTCCCTCACAGCTGCAGTGTAGACATACCCTGGGAATCCATGCTGCTGAGTTGCATGAGTGTGGGAGCCACTGCCCCCAGAACATTCAGGCTCCCAGCTCCGCAGCAGCCTGCCTAGCATGGCAGGAAACCAAGGAGGTTCTCTCAGAACCCGGCCTGAGTACCATCACAACTTTGCCAAAATGGAACCATCTCCAGGAAACATTTCAGTTTGAATGAATCAGCATTCTCTGGTGGAAAATTGTTCCGCTGAAGAAATTCCAACGGGCACTAATTGTATGAGAATGCTCACACACAAGGGGCTGAATTAAGGTTGTACAGGCAACCTTAATTCTGGCATATCCTAACATTTGAGTGCTTGATTTTGCAACCTTAATAATGTTTTTTTAACATAGTCTATTTGTGTGTAATAAGTATTTATGTAAGGATTCCACATAAAAGTGCCAATCCTGCTCCCACTGAAGTCAACAGTAATTTAGCAATGGATTTCAATTGTAACAGGGTTGGACTTTAATTCAGAAATGAACAGACCATTATTTTGAAGTGACAAGCACTTCTTTTCATCATGATTGTATGGTTTTGCTGCTGTTTAAATATGGAGTCTGCTTTGTATAAATGTACAGATATAAATAAAATAGGACACAGAGCTTGAAAATGGAAGTGGTGGGGTTGTTAATGTACCAATCACTTGAATACGTACTATTTTTTTAAATAGGGAAGGGAGAGAATGTTTTCTTTTCATGACATTGAATTGCTATAATTACACATGGGCCAGTCACTCTTCGGGATAGGATCAGAGTTCAACTTCAGTTTGGATGAATATCCAAACATTTGGATTCATACTGTATCTGAGCTATCTAAACCTCTTGAGTCTGTGAAAACTGGGCTGTAACTCTCATGAGAAAAGCCTTTTCCCAGCAGCCAGAAACCCTCATGAGAGCAGACTTCCTTGCTGTATTTCAGCGCTCTTACCAGTCCTTGCCAGAAACCAGGGAATATGATCTGATTGGGGCAAACAAACCCAGCTTCAGTAAAGATAATTTGTGCCTTTCTGATCTGGGAATTATTTGAGGGGGGTCAACAGAATAGTGGTATCTGCCAGCGCAGGGCCTTGTGCTCCAAGACCATGCCTCTGGCATCCTACAGCTATCTCCAGCTTCCAGGAGTTCCCTTCAGGCTGGAGGGGGTCTTCACAGGAAAGTTAATACTACCCGTGTATTCCCAGGCAGAGACAACGTGTGCTCGCCTACTCCACCTCTCTCCGTGCATCCAGTCTACAGCAGCAAGAGTTAGTCAAGGATAGATCTGTGTGAGTAGTGTCCCCTCCAGGAACATCTTCTTGTGACCAAATGCCACTTGTGCTCTCAAACGCAGGCATTTCAATCAAGGTCAGCTAAGAATTGTATTTAGCAAACAGATCACCATCAATTAAAATAGTACTACTTGGGATCTGACTGTTCACAGGCAAACAATCTTTATAAGCAGTTTTAATACAAATAAAAAGGTTTTCTTGGACATTTGATTAAAAATCAGCAACTGGGGAACCAGCTAAAGTCCTTGGGAGGCACTGAAAACCTGTTCAGAGACCTCATTGGATGTTTTTTTTTTTTTTTTTGGGGCGGGGGGGAAGAGTGTGATGTAGCATGAGTACCTAGAGCAAATGTTCAGGCTGTCCAAGCAAGCAATGTAAGCCCATATATGGAACCCTGAGGAACAGAGGGATAATTGTAGCTTAGAAGAGGCCTCCAGAATTACCTGTGGCAGAATGTGATTACTAAGATGGATATTAAAACAAAGTGCAGGGAATGTACATTTTGTGCAAAAGCAAGGAAAATGGAATTAACTAAACAAAGTGTCTTGGATAAGCCACAAGTCCAGTGTCAATTGCATCATTTCATCTTTGTTTCTAAGGCCCCAGGTCAGTAAAGTCTTTAAGTACAAGTGGAACATTTAGCATGTGCTTAAGTCCCGTTCAAGTCAATGTCATGTGCTTGAGGGATTTGATGAACTGGGGTTCAAATGAATATCGGTTGTAAACTTTAGAATTGCCACAGTAGTTGTAGGGTCTGATTTAAATACAGATTAATATGTGGGGTGAAATAATTGAAGTCAGTGGTAAAGCTCCGATTGACTTCAGTGGAGCCAAGATTTCATCCTGGTATCGGTATAAAAACCTAAGAATATATCCTCTTCCTGTTAAACAAATTCCCATTGCCTTGACTTTAATGGAGCACTGTATGCTTCTAATTAAGGATGAAAATAATTCAATGCAAAATTAAGTTTGGAATCCATTGTAATCTCTTCCAGTTTACTCCATGCAAATCATCAAAAATACTGTGGTCTGGGGGATGGGTTTTTTAAGACCAAAAACAAACAAACAAAAACCTGGAAGAATGATGCAGGACACCAGATATTACTACCATTATTTGTATTAATGAGCCAGCACATGTGCTTCTTAATTTTCTACACTGATTACTTATCAAATCTCTCATTGGCTTAAAAGAGTTTTACTTGAGAAAGGACTGTAACATTTGATTAATTACTGTTATGATACTACCTATAAAAGCATAGAACCAGTGACAGTGCCTTAGGCACTTAGGACATAATTTTCCTCTCCATGCAGATCCATATGGCACTACTTTAGCATTGAGCTCAACCTGCATAAGCAAGGATGTCAGTGGTAATATTGTCCAGTATGCAGATGGACATTCTGAAAGACCTGCGGCTGCATCATGGAAAAATGTAGAAATCTATCTATTGAGAAACAAGTCTGAAAAGGCAGTATATAGCATTCCAAATACTTAGCACACATCTATGCCCTTTAAACCACACAATGGCAAAATAGCAGGTAGACCTTACACAAGCAGAAAATGAGCACAAAACTCTTAGATGTGTGTGTATAAAGACAAAAGATCACAATGGTGTGTTAGACTCTTAGGTCTTGATCCATCACTACATTACTCCAGGGTGTTTTTTTTGTTTTGTTTTGTTTTTTTTTTTGGTTGGTTTTTTTGCTGATATAACTCCTCCTGTGGTTAAAAACTGGTGTTAAGCAGTAGTGAAGAATCAGGCCCTTAAACATCAAGGGATATTTTAAGGCTGATTTAGACACAAAGGGCTAGATTCTTTCCTGTGCCAAGAACCAAGATACAGGATGTTAAGAAAGCTAGTAAAGGCTCTCTTTGTGGGCTCATTGGCTCCAACCTCTGTATGAGAACAGCCTAGAACCAGCTGGGATATGGAACCTGAGGGATCAGCCACCAGATGAGAAATAGTGGAGCTTGGTTGTGCTCCATCCCCACCTCCCAACATGCCTTCTCCTGTTTCTGAACACAAGGCCTACACTATGGGGCCAAGTAAGCCTGCTGGGACTCCCCTTCTGGATGCATTCCGATGGCCAACTATGACCAGATTCCAGCTTCTGGAGCTGGTTTGGGAGGAGAGAGTCTGCCCCCACATCACTTCACTGTATTAAAGCAATCTGCAGCCATTCCCCAGCATTGCTGGAAATAATACCGTAATATTTTCTAAACACTCAAGGGAAATTGTTTATATTTAAAGGATTAGATTCCTCTGAATTGGTTTCAGACCAAATGCTGCAGTGTTTTTCTAACCCCTACAGATTACTCTGGCAGGAGGCTCTATCCCCAAAGAGCACATTTCCAGATCTTGATGAGTGGAGCAAGATGGTGAACTCTAAGGCAGTGCTCTTTGAGTAGTTAAAAAAATAGAAATTGTGGGGTACTAGTAGCATTAAAACAGCCCTGAAGTCAATGGGGTTTAGTGCAGATGAAGGGATTTATCTATGTGGAGATCTTTTTAGGATCAGGGCCTAAATTAGCAGCGTACCTTCTTATCCACACAGGTGAGCATGGAGTTAGAAAAGTGTCTAGGAATTACAGACTGGATTATAAAAAATAGAAAAGAGCAGTGACAAAGACGTAGGAGTGACCTAGCATTGGGACAATGATGGCTTTTCGAATATTTAGAAGTCTGTGCAAAAACCTCTTTTGATTTGTTGCACCTTGTCAGAATGTCTCAGACTATTTCTTTTGTGTAGCATTTCCTCCTGTTTAACATACTGTTGCCAAGTACATAATTGACCAAACATTATACAAACAAAGTAGCAATCCCCCAAATATTCTTTGAAGTGTGCTTTGTGCTGGATGCCTACATTAATGGATATGTCATTTTTTGTTTGATTGCTATTATTTTGGGTTTTAGAAAAAAGATTACTGTTTAGGAGGACCTTAAGAATTCCTTGCATTATTTACAATATTTGCACTCTGGTTTCTGTCAGTTCAAATAAACAGCAGGAAAACATCCTCCCTCCAGTTCATTTTCAGTATTGTGAGAATGTTAATTAATGGCAATTCCTTTAAAAGTTTCTAGACTATGACCAAAATCTTTGTACACTAATATTAGGTCAATTAAATTCGATATTGTCTATGTTGTATTTTTTTTAAAAAAAGTGGATTGAACAAATGCTTTGGTATACCATGCTCTCATTGACTGGGACTGAAATCATTTAATGTGTATGGCACATAAACAGCCGAGTCACTAGGAAATCACTAGCCATGAAGAGATATGATTACTAGAAAAAATTGAGGAAGCTGTATTTGGGATGCCACTTAAGTAACAATAATAAATGTCCACTTTAAATAAGACACAGCGTTAACATGCTTCCATACTTCCCATCTGTGGCTATGAAACCACTAAAGGAGGGGAACAGGTTAGTTCTAGCTGAATCTTTCTTGACATAGCCATTTAGAAAGTCAATCCTTCTCTTATTTGGCTATTCATACAATAATTAGCATATCTTTAAATAGCAAACTTTTTCTTTTTTTAACTTTTTATTGGTCTTGCAGGATTTGAATATAGGAAACACATTTTAAATGATATAATGGGAGAGTATAACACTTTGACTTAACTTCCAAGTTCAAACTAATTATAAAGGGCTACTAATCTTGACCTGCTACAGTTTAAGATTCATAATATTTTCCATTACAACCATTTGCTTTGAATTGCTCTTCACTGTCTGGCCTACACAGAGTATTATGCAGGAATACATGATACTTATGCATGTCCATTTTAGAAAAAAAGACGTTATATTTTATTATTTTAGATGAAATAGTGATCAGTAATGGATATGTGATTTTATATGTGATCATATAACCACAGTGTATATTCACACGGAGGCATGTGTAATTGTAGTATTGACCTTCCTGATTTTGGGGTGCTTACTCTCATGTTTGAGTCATGATGTGCAACCTTAACACAGTTGTGGGTGTGGAATATAAAAGGTGATCACAAATGTACTGCAAGTGACTGGCTACTCTAAGACATAAGAAAAAAAAAGTATTTCTTGGTGTGTCTGATAACAGTCCAATATGTTGAAAGATTTAGGAGAGTTATTTTTGGATCCATTTGTTCTGCTTCTATCTGTCAGGAAGCAGGGCCTGCAGCAAAGCCAGTCTCCAGGCAACCTAATGAGTGCAGCTGGCCTGTAGAAGGCTGCCTGATTGGCTGCTGCACTTGATTGGTGGGAAGAGTCAGCAGACCAGCAATAAAGTACAGCAGCAGCAGTTGTTTGGTGGCTGCTCAAAACATTTGCCCATGGCTGTGATTGCTCCTGAGCCTGCTTGTTCCCAGCATTGCTCCAGTCCCGTTTCAGCCCTGCTTTTGCCTGGGACTCAGCCTTGCCTCACTCCAGGTGACCTGGCTCTGGCACTTGGCTCTGATTCCTGACCTCTGGCTCTGACACTTGGCTCTGCTGTCTGACTTCAGCTCTGACTCTGACCATGGGCTTCTATTCCTATCTATCAACTGGTGCTCCAACCACTAGGAGTGACCTCCCACATCCCAGCCCCTGGCACTATCTGGAAAAACGCCGGATGTTCTTGTGACTAGGCTATGGGGCTAAGGGTCAAGATGCCTTGGATCTTTGCCTGGATCTGCAGTAGACTCCTACTCCCTTACAGAGGTTATTGTGATACTAAATTAATTGATCCCTATCAAGTGCTTAGAGACCTTAGCCAATGAAGGTGCCAAAGAAATGCAAAGTATTCTTTTTCTTCACATGGTTGTATTCATGAGTATTGAGTATGTTAGGTCAGATCCCACTTCTTGATGAGAGCATAGTCATCATGTTAGACAAAGTAAAATGCATAAATTACCTCTGAACAACATACTAATCCACAGAGACCTCCCTACCAACACTACAAAAAGAAGGATTCTAGGTGGACTCCTCCTGAAGGTCGAAACAGCAGACTGGACTTCTACATAGAGTTCTTCCACCGACGTGCATGGGCTGAAACTGTGGAAAAGCAGCATCACTTGCCCCATAACCTCAGCTGTGCGGAACACAATGCCATCCACAGCCTCAGAAACAACTCTGACATCATAATCAAAAAGGCTGACAAAGGAGGTGCTGTTGTCATCATGAATGGGTCGGAATATGAACAAGAGGCTGATCGGCAGCTCTCCAACACCACTTTTTACAAGCCATTACCCTCTGATCCCACTGAGAGTTACCAAAAGCAACTACAACTTTGCTCAAGAAACTCCCTGAAAAAGCACAAGATCAAATCCACACAGATACACCCCTGGAACCCCGACCTGGGATATTCTATCTACTACCAAAGATCCATAAAGCTGGAAATCCTGGGTGCCCCATCATCTCAAGCATTGGCACCCTGACAGCAGGATTGTCTGGCTATGTAGACTGCCTCCTCAGGCCCTACGCTACCAGCACTCCCAGCTACCTTCGAGACACCACTGACTTCCTGAGGAAACTACAATCCATCGGTGATCTTCCTGATAACACCACCCCGGCCACTATGGATGTAGAAGCCCTCTACACCAACATTCCACACAAAGATAGACTACAAGCTGTCAAGAACACTATCCCCGATAATGTCACGGCTAACCTGGTGGCTGAACTTTGTGACTTTGTCCTTACCCATAACTATTTTACATTTGGGGACAATGTATACCTTCAGATCAGTGGCACTGCTATGGGTACCTGCATGGCCCCACAGTATGCCAACATTTTTATGGATGATTTAGAACAACGCTTCCTCAGCTCTCGTCCCCTAACGCCCCTACTCTACTTGCGCTACATTGATGACATCTTCATCATCTGGACCCATGGAAAAGAAGCCCTTGAGGAATTCCACCATGATTTCAACAATTTCCATCCCACCATCAACCTCAGCCTGGTCCAGTCCACACAAGAGATCCACTTCCGGGACAATACAGTGCTAATAAACGATGGTCACATAAACACCACCCTATACCGGAAACCTACTGACCGCTATTCCTACCTACATGCCTCCAGTTTTCACCCTGACCACACCACACAATCCATCATCTACAGCCAAGCTCTGCAATACAACCACATTTGCTCCAACCCCTCAGACAGAGACAGACACATACAAGATCTCTATCAAGCATTCTTACAACTACAATACCCACCTGCGGAAGTGAAGAGACAGATTGATAGAGCCAGAAGAGTTCCCAGAAGTCACCTACTACAGGACAGGCCTAACAAAGAAAATGACAGAACGCCACTAGCCGTCACCTTCAGCCCCCAACTGAAACCCCTCCAACGCATTATTAAGGATCTACAAGCTATCCTGAAGGATGACCCAACACTCTCACAAATCTTGTGAGACAGGCCAGTCCTTGCCTACAGACAGCCCCCCAACCTGAAGCAAATACTCACCAGCAACCACATACCACACAACAGAACCACTAACCCAGGAACCTATCCTTGTAACAAAGCCCGTTGCCAACTGTGCCCACATATCTATTCAGGGGACACCATCACAGGGCCTAATCACATCAGCCACACTATCAGAGGCTCGTTCACCTGCACATCCACCAATGTGATATATGCCATCATGTGCCTGCAATGCCCCTCTGCCATGTACATTGGTCAAACTGGACAGTCTCTACGTAAAAGAATAAATGGACACAAATCAGACATCAAGAATTATAACATTCATAAACCAGTCGGAGAACACTTCAATCTCTCTGGTCACGCGATTACAGACATGAAAGTCGCTATTTTACAACAAAAAAACTTCAAATCCAGACTCCAGCGAGAAACTGCTGAATTGGAATTCATTTGCAAATTGGATACAATTAACTTAGGCTTGAATAGAGACTGGGAGTGGCTTAGTCATTATGCAAGGTAGCCTATTTCCCCTTGTTTTCTCCTACCCTCCCCCCCACCCCAGACGTTCTTGTTAAACCCTGGATTTGTGCTGAAAATGGCCCACCTTGATTATCATACACATTGTAAGGAGAGAGGTCACTTTAGATACGCTATTACCAGCAGGAGAGTGAGTTTGTGTGTCTGTGTGTGTGTGTGGGGGGGGGGGTGAGAAAACCTGGATTTGTGCTGGAAATGGCCCAACTTGATTATCATACACATTGTAAGGAGAGTGATCACTTTAGATAAGCTATTACCAGCAGGAGAGTGGGGTGGGAGGAGGTATTTTTTCATGCTTTGTGTGTATATAATAAGATCTTCTAAACTTTCCACAGTATGCATCCGATGAAGTGAGCTGTAGCTCACGAAAGCTTATGCTCAAATAAATTGGTTAGTCTCTAAGGTGCCACAGGTACTCCTTTTCTTTTTGCGAATACAGACTAACAGGGCTGTTACTCTGAAACCTGCATAAATTAGGTCTGTTAAAAAGAACTTGTCCCCAAGAGCTTATATGCTCAACTCACAAGCTTCTCTAACATAGTCAACTACAGTATCCACTGGGCTACTTACATTCTTCAGTTAAGGGAAGCCACAAGTTTTCACATAAATTCACCTCCAGAGAACACCCACATACTGCACAGTAGCCTCATAAAACTGAAAGCAACTTATTAACAATGCCAAAAATGAAGTTAATTAACTTTCAGTGCTACCGAATGTTCTTTAAGTACATCTTTATGGACCTGTGATTGTAATGAAATGTAGATATGTTATATGTACAAAAAGGATTTAATTTGTAAAGAGGTGAAATATTTTCTCTTGGAGTTATATAGTTCAAGCACATTAGATTACAATTTCTGAATCAATCTGATACTATTCCGTATAACTAAGGGTATCTTACTTGCTAAGTAGATCCACTGAAATCAGGTTTCAGAGTAGCAGCCGTGTTAGTCTGTATTCGCAAAAAGAAAAGGAGGACTTGTGGCACCTTAGAGACTAACAAATCAGTGAGACCACTCATGGAGTAAGGTGCTGCTCAACATGCACAAAAGTATCAGAATCTGTCTGTCTGTAAGTAGGTGGGCAATTTTATTAGATTCAGACTTAGTTTACTATGTTTACTGCCTTAGAAAAGGGTTAAACTATTTTCATCCGTTTCTTTTGTTGCTGAAGATAATCCTGCAGCCCAGGTTCCTGTGAATAGTCCCATTGATTTCAACAAGACTTCATGCTATTAGGGGTAGGAAAATAATTTTTAAAACATACTGCCAATATTCATTCACACTTCAATTAATTAGCTTTGGTTGAAATTTAGTTTACTTTGTGATCATTTTAATTTACTTTATGTGATCATTTATGCAATGGGGATTTTCTGTCATGAATGCTCATGAAATATGAATATGTTTGAATACTCCTGAAAAGGAAAGTTTTTAAACTGAGTTTCCATGAACATTCATCCTATAAACCTGATTATGTGAACTGTTCTCATCCAATCAGGAAACAGAAATAATATCATGTGACTTATTAGCCAAATCACAAATAAGCAATGCCTCTCAGATTATAATTTTAAAACAGCAACCCACAGTGTAAACAAATTTCCATCGTGTAAACTAATTTCCTGAAAAAAAATTATTGAATGTTTTTAAATAATGGTTATATATGAGAATTCCAATCTGTTCTTAGACATTGTACAAACAGAAAAGGAGGCAAAAATTAGTACTATGCACATATATAGGATTTCACATATATTAGTAGTATATTAGTACTATGCATACGTGTGTGTGTGTGTGTGTGTATATATATATTCACAGATACAGGATTGAGACCCAAATAATGAGTTTTAAATCATCCAATATCACATGGGAACAACATCTCCCCCACCCCACTCCACTTACCTCCACCACCAACCCCCGCAATAAGGGATTTTGATTAAAAATATAGTCCTGACATGATTTTGATTCACTAAGGCTATGCAGCAATTAGTGAATTTACTGCAAATTTAGACTTGTTAAACAGCAGAGGGCACCATGTTTTTCTATGAATGCAATAAAAGCATCTCTTAATTGCAAAGAAATATTAATAAAAAAGCATATGTGAAAGCTACAGCAAATGAACAAAAACCAATATCAGTACATGTATCATGCTGTATAAATAATAGAAACACTGTCAAGATCCACGCACATTTGAAAAAACAGACTTAATTTACTGTATGTTGTGTTTAAAATAAAAAATGCTGAGTAGGAAAAATACTAATATTTACTACTTTTTGGCTACAAGCATCTATATATTCTGTCCAAAAAAGGCTTTTTGCCCATTTAGTTACAGTGAATAGGTTTATACAAAACCACACACATACAAAAGTTCCAAACACTTATTAGAGTCAAAGCAATACATAGGTTTCAGAGTAGCAGCCGTGTTAGTCTGTATTCGCAAAAAGAAAAGGAGTACTTGTGGCACCTTAGAGACTAACCACTTTATTTGAGCATGAGCTTTCATGAGCTACAGCTCACTTCATCAGATGCATTCAGTGGAAAATACAGTGAGGAGATTTATATACACACAGAACATGAAAAAATGGGTGTTATCATACACACTGTAAGGGAGAGTGATCACTTAAAATGAATCATAGAATCATAGAATATCAGGGTTGGAAGGGATCCCAGAAGGTCATCTAGGCCAACCCCCTGCTCGAAGCAGGACCAATTCCCAGTTAAATCAGTTAAATGAGCTATTACCAGCAGGAGAGCGGGGGTGGGGGAGGGAGAGAAAACTTTTTGTAGTGATAATCAAGGTGGGCCATTTCCAGCAGTTAACATGAACATCTGAGGAACGGGGGGAGGGGGGGGAATAAACATGGGGAAATAGTTTTACTTTGTGTAATTATCCATACACTCCCAGTCTCTATTCAAGCCTAAATTAATTGTATCCAGTTTGCAAATTAATACCAATTCAGCAATCTCTCATTGGCGTCTGTTTTTGAAGTCTTTTTGTTGTAATATTGCGACCTTTAGGTCTGTAATCGAGTGACCAGAGAGATTGAAAAGGAGTACTTGTGGCACCTTAGAGACTAACCAATTTATTTGAGCATGAGCTTTCCGAAAGCTCATGCTCAAATAAATTGGTTAGTCTCTAAGGTGCCACAAGTACTCCTTTTCTTTTTGCGAATACAGACTAACACGTCTGTTACTCTGAAACCAGAGAGATTGAAGTGTTCTCCGACTCGTTTATGAATGTTATAATTCTTGATGTCTGATTTGTGTCCATTTATTCTTTTACATAGAGACTGTCCAGTTTGACCAATGTACATGGCAGAGGAGCATTGCTGGCACATGATGGCATATATCACATTGGTAGATGTGCAGGTGAACAAGCCTCTGATAGTGTGGCTGATGTGATTAGGCCCTATGATGGTGTCCCCTGAATAGATATGTGGACACAGTTGGCAACGGGCTTTGTTGCAAGGATAGGTTCCTGGGTTAGTGGTTCTGGTGTGTGGTTGCTGGTGAGTATTTGCTTCAGGTTGGGGGGCTGTCTGTAGGCAAGGACTGGCCTGTCTCCCAAGATTTGTGAGAGTGATGGGTCATCCTTCAGGATAGGTTGTAGATCCTTGATGATGTGTTGGAGAGGTTTTAGTTGGGGGCTGAAGATGACCCCCCACTGTTCCTCAGACGTTCCTGTTAACTGCTGGAAATGGCCCACCTTGATTATCACTACAAAAAGTTTTCTCTTCCGCCCCCCCCCCCCCCCGGCTCTCCTGCTGGTAATAGCTCATCTTAAGTGATCACTCTCCTTACAGTGTGTATGATAACACCCATTTTTTTCATGTTCTGTGTGTATATAAATCTCCTCACTGTATTTTCCACTGAATGCATCCGATGAAGTGAGCTGTAGCTCATGAAAGCTTATGCTCAAATAAATTGGTTCGTCTCTAAAGCAATACATAGATGCCATTTCAAATTCACTCCTTATAAAAAGTACAGATGACAGTAGTGTTTAAAAAAACCCACAACAACACATACACAACCTTGGCAACTGCAGCCAGTAGTGTGACTCAGCTAGTTAAGAATTTCATACCATTATTAGTCTTTGGACACAATACTGCAAGTCTCACTCAGGCAAAACTCCTACTGAAATCAGCAGGACTTTTGCCTAACCAAGGGTTTCAGGATCAAGCATGCTGTCAAGCAGACATGCAAAAATTCCTGGAGTCTAATTTTCAAAGCAGAAGGTCTGTGTCCTGTAAATAATCCAATATTTTAACATATCCATTTATTGGTTTATAAAATTAGAAGTAAAAAAACACATTTATGACTAAATCATTTAGAAATGAACATCTGGAAACTTTGGACAATGGCAATTTGAGAGTAAGGTGGTTGAAGAAACATCTATGTCTGTTCTTTCCATTATCTGATTGGTGCTGGAGGAGATATTGAATTTGCTTCCCAAAGCAGGAATGCAAGCCAGAGCAATGGTTTTCATATGTGTACAAATGGTGCATGAAGAGCATCGTTATTCATCATTATTTAGTTAAGTGAGACCCATAGGTTGTATGCGCAGCATGGATTTTTCCTGTTACAAGAGAGGATAAGCACATCAGGTCTGTTAGGTCAGAGGTTGGATCGGAAAGGCAAGAGACCATGCAGGAGTTCCCACCACTGTGCCCCACTTCTAAATTAGTAGAAGATTTCAGTCTCCACTACTATCAAGCCTTCTCTTTTCACAAACGCTTAATTCAGCAGCACAAATAGGGTTGTGTTTTTTTTTTTTATCTTTTAAAGGAAAAAAATATGTAAAGACACCTACAGGTCTTCTTCTGTGTCTGCCAGTGCCTATCTGCCTTTCTTTACCATTTGTGATGATTGATTGCTTCTGTGTTTCATCAATTTAAAAATGTTTTTGAGTACAAAGTCTTCAGTGATACTCTTCAGCATGTTTAATAGAGTCTGGTTAAATAAACATCCTCCACGAAAGCAGCAAAAGTAGAGCTTAAAATAAATACTGCTACTGTGCCAAGTTCATAATTACTTGCACATTTAGCACTTTACCATGTCCTAAGCATGTCTGAAGCATCAAAACCAGATTTGTGTACTCACTGTAACTGTCTTGAAATCATAGTCAGTCTCAAATACTGTAGAATGTTTACATTTTTGGAATATTTGTTCTTCTAGTTTATATAATACCCAGAATTTGTTTCAAAGAGTATCTCTTGGGATGATTGGTGATACAATACCAGAGTGCTGTGAGATTAATTTTTGTTAGCCCAGAAAATATATTTCCGAGGTAAGAATGTGAAATAATCACACGTATCTATCACTCTTAGGGCTACAGGGCTCAGTTAAAAATATAGCACCAAGAAGTCAAGGCATAATTTTTCCTATTGGTCTCTTTCAAGATTGTCCCTTTCTGGAGGCTTTCCACCTGTTAGGAGTCAGACAGCCCACAGCGATATTGACAATTGGGTCATCATATTTAAAAATATCTCATTGAGAAGTTTCATGGTTAATTTTCTTTGATATATGAGGATACACAAAGTAGAAAGCTGCTTATACAGAATATTTCATGCCCTTGAAGTAATATAGCTAAATATTAGCCTAATTCTCATTTGCATTACAGCATCCTGGCAATGCAGAGGAGTCTTGGTGTGTGTGTGTGTGTGTGTGTGTGAATCTAATCATCTGACCTACTGGGACTTTAATAGTAATTAAGAAACAATTCTAGAATTCAGTCACTTGCGGGGTGGTGGTGGTAATTATTAGCATCTTAAATGAAGTTTTAAATCTGACAGATTAAAGAAAAAGTTGTTGTTCAGACCCTTTAATAAAAAGGTCTGTAATTAGTATGTGAACTGGTTGGGAATTTAACAGACCTAGTAGTTGTGGGTAATACTTTGATATATTTAGATGTTAGTGTAAAGCATTTGATACTGTGTCACACAAACTTTCACTTGAAAAAATAGATCAGATGGCTTTGGACGAGGACACTGTTAAATAGATTGAAAACACACTGATGGACCTTAAGGCAACAATAATTATGAATGGTAGTTTAGTTTAGCTAATGTATATTATGTGTAATGCCAGCCTCCTGGGTGGGTTGTTGACAGCAGGAACTGAACCCGGGATTTCTTGTTCTTAATTCAGGAGCTTCTACGACCTGAGCTAAAACACCCAGCTTTGTTAGCCATGCCTGTAGCAGGCTCTTCAGTCTCTACTTCCCTAGCCAGCACTAGAAGGAAACAGAGTGCCACAGTACCAGGCGTGACTTACATACATTACCTGGCTAGGGATGCACATCCCAAGCTTCAGAGGCATCCCAGTTCAACTCCTCCTACAGGCCACCACTTGTAACACCAACACCCCTGAGTGGGTCAGCAGCAGCAGCAGGGATTGAACCTGGGACCTAGGCATGGCTTACATATGGTACTTAGGTACCGACATATTGGATCAGCCCCAAGGTTCATTTAGTCCAGTCTCCTGTCCCTGAGCCTAGCCAGTATCAGATGCTTCAGAGGAAGGTATAAGAACCTCGCAGCTGGCAGATATGGGATAATCTGCCCTGGATATTGGATCTCATCCTGATCCTTAATAGTTTGACTGGCTGAAGCCCTAAAGCATGAGGTTTAAAATTCCTTCCAAAATTTTTTCGTCATTAATTATGATGGTAACTATGGGTATTTGTGCTAAACAGTATATGTCCACAAGATACAATGCTGGGTCCTATTTGTTTTGTAAATGCATCAATGAACTGTAAAAAACATTTCAATTAACTTTGCAGATGCTCAAGTAGAAGGAGCTGTAAACAAAAAAAAAATGAAAAGGGACGCCTTAGTTAATTAGAGACACTGGCATAATGCAATAAATGAGATTAAACCTGGAACAATGTAAGATCATAAATTGGTCAGGGAGGAGCATAGCTGGAAGCACTGAAATACAGTGAGAAGGAAAAAGAAAAGGAGGACTTGTTGCACCTTAGAGACTAACCAATTTATTTGAGCATAAGCTTTCGTGAGCTACAGCTCACTTCATCGGATGCATACTGTGGAAAGTATAGAAGGAGATACTTGAAAATCAGAAATGCCAAGAAAGCACTAAATGTGATATGAAAAAAACAAAGTAGAAATGAGCTTGCAAAGTAATAATATGACACCCAAAAGAGAATGATATATTAAGCTATAGATGCATTGGTGTGTATATATAGCACGTAAACCAAGGAGCCACTTTTTACAATAAAAGAAAAGGAGTACTTGTGGCACCTTAGAGACTAACCAATTTATTTGAGCATAAGCTTTCGTGAGCTACAGCTCACTTCATCGGATGCATTCAGTGGAAAATACAGTGGGGAGATTTTATATACACAGAGAACATGAAACAATGGGTGTTACCATACACACTATAATGAGAGTTATCAGGTAAGGTGAGCTATTACCAGAAGGAGAGATGGGGGACGGGGGGAAACCTTTTGTAGTGATAATCAAGGTGGGCCGTTACCAGCAGTTTACAAGAATATGAGCATGTGTGAGGAACAGTGTGGGGGGGCCCCATAAACATGGGGAAATAGCTTTACTTTGTGTAATTATCCATCCACTCCCAGTCTTTATTCAAGCCTAATTTAATGGTGTCCAGTTTGCAAATTAATTCCAATTCAGCAGTCTCTCACTGGAGTCTGTTTTTGAAGTTTTTTTGTTGAAGAATTGCCACTTTTAGGTCTGCAATTGAGTGACCAGAGAGACTGAAGTGTTCTCCGACTGTTTTTTGAATGTTATAATTCTCGACGTCTGATTTGTGTCCATTTATTCTTTTGCATAGAGACTGTCCGATTTGGCCAATGTACATGGCAGAGGGGCATTGCTGGCACATGATGGCATATATCACATTGGTAGATGTGCAGGTGAACGAGCCCCTGATAGCGTGGCTGATGTGATTAGGCCCTATGATGGTGTCCCCTGAATAGATATGTGGACACAGTTGGCAACGGGCTTTGTTGCAAGGATAGGTTCCTGGGTTAGTGTTTTTGTTGTGTGGTGTGTGGTTGCTGGAGAGTGAGTATTTGCTTCAGGTTGGGGGGTTGTCTGTAAGCAAGGATTGGCCTGTCTCCCAAGATCTGTTAGGGTGAGGAGTCGTCCTTCAGGATAGGTTGTAGATCCTTGATGATGCACTGGAGAGGTTTTGGTTGGGGGCTGAAGGTGATGGCTAGTGGCATTCTGTTATTTTCTTTGTTGGGCCTGTCCTGTAGTGGATAACTTCTGGGTACTCTTCTGGCTCTGTCAAACTGTTTCTTCACTTCAGCAGGTGGGTATTGTATTTGTAAGAACGCTTGATAGAGATCTTACAGGTGTTTGTCTCTGTCTGAGGGGTTGGAGCAAATGCGGTTGTATCGTAGAGCTTGACTGTAGACAACGGATCGTGTAGTGTGGTCTGGATGAAAGCTGGAGGCATGTAGGTAAGTATAGCGGTCAGTAGTTTTCCAGTATAGGGTGTTTTTTATGTGACCATCGCTTATTAGCACAGTAGTGTCCAGGAAGTGGATCTCTTGTGTGGACTGGTCCAGGCTGAGGTTGATGGTGGGATGGAAATTGTTGAAATCATGGTGGAATTCTTCAAGAGCTTCTTTTCCATGGGTCCAGATGATGAAGATGTCATCAATGTAGCACAAGGAGAGTAGGGGCATTAGGGGATGAGAGCTGAGGAAGCGTTGTTCTAAGTCAGCTATAAAAATGTTTGTATACTGTGGGGCCATGCAGGTACCCGTAGGAGTGCCGCTGACTTGAAGGTATACATTGTTCCCAAATGTGAAATTGTTATGGGTGAGGACAAAGTCACAAAGTTCAGCCACCAGGTTTGCTGTGACATTATCGGGGATACTGTTCCTGACGGCTTGTAGTCCATCTTTGTGAGGAATGTTGGTGTAGAGGGCTTCTACATCCATAGTGGCTAGGATGTTGTTTTCAGGAAGATCACCGATGGATTGTAGTTTCCTCAGGAAGTCAGTGGTGTCTCGAAGACTGTAACAGAGACTTTTGGCCAAGATTTTCAAAAGTGACTAATGATTTTATGCCTTGATTTTTGGAATGACCAACTGCAGACATGTTAGAGACCTGATTTCTGAAAGGTAGGTGCTGAGCACTTTCTGAAAAGCATGCTCCACTTCACTCTGGCCCTTAATGTCAGGTAATTTATAAGGACCATTTCCTACCTTTTAACTTTGTACAGACCTCCTATTTTTATCATTGGGGAATCTGCTGTGGAAGAAGTGTAGTACATAGTGCTAATTTTGTAAATTTTGCCTATGGGCCACGTTAAAATCATGTTACTCTGTCTAGTGAGACTCTGAATTAGTCTCTGGAACAGTGGTAGAATCTCTGACACTGAGGATCTGTGGACCAACTTCATCCCATCTATGGAGACCTATGTATCCAGGAAAGATGGACCCAAATCAAAACTCCAGGGTTGAGCACCCACCACATTTTGTAGAAATTTGCCTGCAGACTTAGACCTTTTCTAAATTTAGCAGTTGTAGCTAAATGCCTCTCTGGCATATCCACATGGATGACTCAGTATTCTACTATCATGTGAGACTGAATTTCTCATCTTCCCCTCCCAAAACTGTCCCACTCTTCCCATTCTTTGTCACTGCTAAATTATCCATTATCCAGAGTTGTAATCTCTCTAGTCCACAAAATGTTGAGATACAAGTAGAGAGTATACAGGGAAACAGAGAGCCAATATAAATGGGCAGAACATAAATATAGAAATGGGCACAATATACATATCTAGAGTGTGCTACAAGAATGCTCTGCAAATTAAACAAGTCTGCATATACATAAGTAGTTAGTTAATAGATCAGGTGCCAGTGGATGGCATTCAAGCACAGGTAGTCTAGTTTCTGGGGTTTGTCGAATCAGTAAAACTATTTGTTGTGCACTGCAAATGGCTACTTGTGTGCAGTTTTAGATGGAGACATAAGAGAGAGAGTGTATGGAGTGGAATGGAGAGAATTATTAAAAACCAGGAGGACATTAGCTAAAGTGACCAAGTTATACACTTCCTTCTTTCACAGAATCCATGTTAAGAAGCAGTAATGCCTCAGGACTGCTCTAACGTGGTCTGCTTGGTAACAGCCTTCGTGGGGCCATTTTGCCAGAGCACTCTACCTTCTCTCCAGTCATGCCTTTCCCATGATGGGGGATTAGGGAGGAGAAGTTAGTGTCTATGGATTCCTTAGGCTGGGGAAATCCCCAGCTGGCCCATTAACCATCTAAGCCAAGAATCTAGGCCCACGTTCACTAAATAATACATCAACTCTTGTCCTAGAAGTCTGTACAAACAAAAATGTAAATGTGAAATTGACTGCTGTTGACCAACTCTATGTTTTTGTTTCTGGTTTTGTTTTCAGTGTCCAGTTTCTTACTCATGAATTTAACTCTGTTACACCTTGTGTAATTTGCAGTCCAAGGCAGTAGAGGTGGGGAGAGCTGTTTTGCAGCAAAAGCCATTGACAAGTTAATTTAAGACAGCCTAAGATAAAGGAAGAGGATATAAAGATGACTCATTCTATCTTTCACCTTCTTTCAACCTGCTGTTAGCTGCTTCTCCTGCTTTACCAGCTCCTCTTCTACCCTCCTTCCTCTCCACCCCCACCTTGGCTTGTAAATTACACTAACTTAAACAATCCTACCACCAGCAAGACCTGAAACTCATCACCACACACAAAACCCAGAAGAAACTAAGCAAAAAATTCAGTGTGAGATTGTCTTGACTTTGTCTTACAGCAAGAGAGTATATCACACACCTTTAAATGTCCTCCTGGTGGTTGCTGCTGCTGCTGTACCCTCTTGTTAGTCCCTCATGTTCAGATTACACTGAATTACTGATATGTACCTTACACCACCATTTATCATTACCTCTGAATTTAACCCAGTGAATCAGTGTAGTGTTAGAATACTCTACATTTCCAAATATTTGCAAAAATCCACTCAATGAAAATAATATTGACCTACAAGCAGGTGCTGTGGGGTTTAAAAGCAATGACAACTCCATGACTTAGCATTCATAAAGACAAAGGAAATCACACACTGATTTCGTGTAGCTCATGAAAGCTTATGCTCAAATAAATTGGTTAGTCTCTAAGGTGCCACAAGTACTCCTTTTCTTTTTGTGAATACAGACTAACACGGCTGTTACTCTGAAACCTGACATGCTGATTAGGGATCCAGCACAGGGAGCAGGTTTCCAGATTCCGGGGTAGACCATCTTACTTTGCTCAGGGTCCCAATTCCTTTCCAAAAGATACGTACAAATAGAAGAGAAATAATTAACTGTGTATTAAAAAGCATTTCACTACAGCCCCTTCCTGCTGTGCCTATGTTACATATACAGAAAAACCTTCTTTAGGAGCTTCTCATTCACTGTCCTCATTGATTAGTGACACTCATTCTCTTGATAAAGGTCCTTGAAACTTTAAGCTGCATGGAACAGGATAATTAGAGAGGCAGTTTTCAGTTGCTTTTTGTAAAAATTTGTTAACTGACCTGTTAAGCAATGCAACTGTGATTGCCAAAGCCTCCATGTACTGCACTTCATGAATTTCTTTCACTCTGTGACTACTAGTCTCATACTTTTTCTTCTTTGTGCTTTTTTTTGAAAAAGCAGATGCATTGTTTCATTGCAGAGCTGTGAAATTGCAAGATACAACATGTACGTGCTTTTTAATTAAAAGAATCAATTGCAATGCTTTCAGTTGTCCTTAACTAACACAATGCTTCCTTCTGCTAACAAAATATAATGGTAACAATAGGATAGAGGTATTTGTACTACAATTAAGCAAATGGGTAAAAGCACATGAAATAGAAGGCTTTTTTCCCTGACACTTTGTTTTTGTATTTGCCAGAAGTTATTGTATATTTAAACCAGTCCCATGGTTAGTGTCCTATATTATCTCTGACTAATATAACTGTCCTATTATTTGGAATGCAGGCCCAGCATACAATGAGCAATGACTTCCCCAAACATGCTTTAGACATGGTCAGTGGGAATTCTTACAGTAGTCTGTATTTGCAGTAGTTGCCTTTGTATTCATGCAGATGCACTCCTGCGTTGCATAAGCACTACCAGATGTGCACATGTAAATCATTGATTTGGTGAAGTCAGGGTTAGATAGATATTTATCCAGCCAAGTGTGTGCACAAACGGGGAATGTGTGTGCACATGCGTGTAGGCCTACATCTGTTTGGAAATAAATGGGCACCTACAAACTTACTGGAAGTCACACCCAAATATGCTTTTAGCTAAGAGCACCGGAATTGGACATGGAAATAAACACAATTGTCATGCTGGGGATAATAGTTCTTGGGGAACATTGGAGAAAAAATATTTATCTTTGAACTCAAAGGAGGGAGAGATAAGTGAGGCAATTGCTTGGACACAAACTCATAGGGAATGGAGTCTTCTATCTGCTATCATGAATGATGCCACTAAATAGCTGGCAAAAAACAGTGTGAGGCTGTCATAAATATAAAGGGAAGGGTAAACACGTTTAAAATCCCTCCTGGCCAGAGGAAAAACCCTTTCACCTGTAAAGTGTTAAGAAGCTAGGATAACCTCACTGGCACCTGACTAAAATGACCAATGAGGAGACAAGATACTTTCAAAGCTGGAGGGGGCGGGGGAGAAACAAAGGTTCTCTCTGTCTGTGTGATGCTTTTGCCGGGAACAGAACAGGAATGGAGTCTTAGAACTTAGTAAGTAATCTAGCTAGATATGCGTTAGATTCTGTTTTGTTTAAATGGCTGATAAATTAGCTGTGCTGAATGGAATTTTGTAACTTAAGGTTTTGCCTAGAGGGATTCTCTATGTTTTGAATCTAATTACCCTGTAAGGTATTTACCATCGTGATTTTACAGAGGTGATTCTTTTACTTTTTCTTCTATTAAAATTCTTCTTTTAAGAACCTGATTGCTTTTTCATTGTTCTTAAGATCCAAGGGTTTGGGTCTGTGTTCACCTATGCAAATTGGTGAGGATTTTTATCAAGCCTTCCCCAGGAAAGGGGGTGTAGGGTTTGGGGAGGATTTTGGGGGGAAAGACGTTTCCAAGCGGGCTCTTTCCTGGTTATATAGCTATTAGACGCTTGGTGGTGGCAGCAATAAAGTCCAAGGGAAAAAGGAAAATAGTTTGTACCTTGGGGAAGTTTTAACCTAAGCTGATAAAAATAAGTTTAGGGGGTTTTCATCAGGTCCCCCACATCTGTACCCTAGAGTTCAGAGTGGGGAAGGAACCTTGACAGAGGCACAAGGCAATACCAATTACCTGAATTGAGCAAGGCTTTGTTACAGTGTTTACAGATTGCGATTTACATATTTTATTTGCTGTTTCCTATCTTGCATGCAAACATATGAAGCATAGTGTTATCTGCCTAAAGTACAAATTAGAACTTTAAAAGAAGTGACTAAAAGTGGAAATCTGTGTGTGATTCATACTTATATGTAATCAACTGTAACAAACAACTAGATACTAAGGGCCTGAGCCTGCAAACACATGATTAATTTTGTCCCATGTAAATATTCCCATGGAATTCAGTTGTATTGTTAATGAGAAAAGTATACAGATGGTTTCAGGACTCAGCCCTAAATCTGAAACTACAGCAGTCCCCGATGGAACAAAGTCTGGGACTCAACCCTGAATTCTTTGTGTTAGGCCAGAAGCCCTAACTTGAAACCAAGGATGGAGAGACTTTGACTGGGCCCAAATTTCCCTTTGAAGTCAAATTGTTACATTTCAGTGGGAATTTTGGGCATTCAAGGAATGCAGGTTGAAGCAGACCTTAGGACAGAACTTGTCACAGTGTCCAGCCAAGCAGCAGCAGTCTGACTCTGGGCCAGACTGGTTCTCAAGTGCAAGTTAGAGCAACCTTCTTTGAGGTAGAAAGATGCAAAATTGCCCTAAAGATCTGCTCTCTCCTCCCTCCCCCCGATAGTGTTTAAAATACTTGAGTTCCTTGGGTGAAAGTTATTCAATAAATGTCACTATTATTTTAACTATCAACAGACAGCCACAAATACAATTTTCATGTATTTTAATTTTATTGTACAAGTGCCTCAGTAATAAGTGGCTTGTGTTTATTATAAATATAAGCAGCATGTGTTTAGCTGGGCAATGTAGTATACAACAGCGTTAGAGCCAATAAGATTAATCCAAAATGCCCACTTCTTGCTTAATACAAATACTGTAATCAAGCCACTTCCTTTATGAATGGTCACAGTGCTGCTCCCTATCTTCTCATTCTGCTTAACAGGAAAGGCCTACTTTGAGTTACGATGAGAATGTGCTAACATGGTACAGACAGTGCTTTTAAGCGTGCAGGGTCACAACAGGTCGCAGACCCAGGAAATACAATTTCTAAGTAGCAAGTCAGGTCACTGAGGGTTGCACGTTTTTCTTACTGTCTGGAGGAAACCTTTCTGACTGCCTTCTTTCCCTGCTTGCCCAGCTTCTGGGGAAAAGCAGCCAAAGAGGGCTGCTGCAGGAAGCAGACAGCACTCTCTGCTGCCCTCAGGAGATGACACCATTCACACAGGAGGGGCCCCGGAGAGAAAGGAGCAGAAAAAACCCAGCAGCTTTGCTTGCTCCTCCCATCTTGCAAGCAGTGGGACAGCTCCTTTGATACTCCCCTTTCCTTCCCTGCAACACCCAGCCTGGAAAGGATGAGAAGTGGACCCCACTGCAGCCCCACCTCCAGACCTTGGAGATGGGGTGGGGAACCCTAGGAGCTGCAGGAGGATCAGAAGTGAGGCTGTGGGGGGCAGCTGCAGGACTGGTGTCAGAGCAGAATTGAAGGGGGAAGATTTGACAGGAGGCTGGAGGGCTGAACAAATGTAGAAGCAGAGTGAATGTGGGGATTGGGGGACTGGATGACTTTGGGGTTGATGGACTAGCAGATGTACAGGTTATGAAAATTCTTTTTCAGATGGCTTTGAGCACTAGGTGAAGTCTGTGTGTTCAGTGTGTCATTTTTCTGAGTTCAACAAAATCCCACTTTTCTACCTACTTACATGGCCCACTGCCCGATAGTATCTGAGTTCCTCATAAATAGAAGTGACATTGTCCTTATGTCACCCCAGTGAGGTGCGGCAATGTTATTTTTTCTATGGGGAAACCAAGGCACTGAGAGATTAAGTTCCTTGCCCAAGGTCACACAGGAAGTCAATGATAAAGCAGGAGATGGAATCTAAATCTCCTGACTCTCAGTTCAGTGCTTTTAACCACAAGACCACCAAGCGTCAGCCTTGATCAGACCTTCCTGACTGAAAGAATTCAAAGCCAACCCCAAGAGCTGAAACTTGCAGGGTTTCCAATTTCTGTACACAGTTTATTCCCAAGCAGGGTTCAGTGGGACGCTTGGATAGGAAACTTAAAGGAAAAAAACAAGGGCTCTACAGAAAATGGTGTCAGGGATTCAACAGATGTCACTCTTTCTCATGAGACAGCATATGAACAAGGTCATAGCATGGTTTTCATGGACACTGCTGCAGAATGTGCCTGCTTTCAGATGAAATATCAGATCGATTTCTGACCGACTGTGGTGATTAACAAAAATCCTATTGGACCCAGAATCAATCAGAATGGTAGCATTCTACATCTACTTTGCTCAAGTGTATCTGAGTACACTGGGAAAAGAAGCAGAGAAGCAAGCCCTGGAAGTCTTGCAGCCCTGATGAAAGCCGAACCTTTTTGAGATTCACCATCTGGCATGCAATGTGGAGTTGAGTGACACAGAAGATACACAATATGCTCTGTTTAGGCTCACTGTGAACAATCAAATATTTATTACTTATAAAACACCTGAATCCAAAACTGCCTGGAGAACTTCTGGTTTCAAATTCAGCTCAGACCCTGTAGCCATAATTAGATAGAAGTTTAAGATGTTTTAATTTACTAGTTATTTTGATTAATTATTTAGTTCTGGATAGTAGGAGACAAGAAGATACAGCCTGTCCAGATAAACTAAATTAACAGAGAACAAATGAGACACGATAGCAGTTTCTCCAGTTTCTTTTTTTGGGACAAGGTTAGTACAACTTGAACCCCTTTTGCTGACCAGCTATTGAATTTTTGTTCTGATTTATAATCTGTGAAATGTAATGTTGTATTTTTATAATACTACGGCAGCTAATTAGTTCTTGGTTGGCTGCAGTAGTTTAATACAGCAGAAAGTGCTGATTAGTTTTTGTTTTGTTTTTTGTTTTTCTTAAGAACTGCAGCAAAGTACTAAAATGATTAATCCTTGTCTGCAGTGCCCAGGAGATTTGAGATGACACTGAGAGTCAGTACATTCTCTCTCCATCACATCCCTGAACTTTCTAAAACTAATTAATTGGCAAATCATTGTATCCACAGTACAACCTCACGACATATGGAACAAACTCATGGTCAAAAAGTGAAGTCGAACACATACAGAAGCAGTGTTCCCAACTCTCATGATTTTATTGCAAGCCTCCCAGGTTTTGATGATTTTTCTCAAAGCTTCCACTCCTAGTGTCCTATGACAATGAAAGCTGATTCTTTCATCTACAAATTTAAAAGTAAGTTCTCTGACCCTCATATTGCAGAGAAAAGCATGAAAAAGTGACCTCTGGGTACCCTAAACCTTAAAATACAGAAGGGCAAATTGAAAAATAACAATCAATTTTCAGTTTTTATCTCATGATTTTTGGAGAATAGACTCTCAATTTCTGAACCATTGTGGTGAGGAATGCTGCAGAGGGTACCATTAAAATTCTGTATTTCCTGCACAGTATATCTCAGATACCATAGTATTTTCTTATTCTGAGTATGGGGAAATGTTTTGGTATTTCAGTAGTAATTTGGTAGTAAATTTTGCTAAACATTAACTTTTAATGGCAACCACTGTGTACATTGTAGGCACATCTTTATATTGTTCCAAAATTCTGTGCATATAACTCCTGCCAGAAGCATGGATATTCTGTTCAGAGAATAGGCAAATACAGATCATACCTGATCCCTCACAGCTGCCCCAGAATTCTCTCTCTTGGCTGCTCCAAGTGCAAAGGCCTGCAAAGTGATCTCTCCGTAGACTTTGGAAGAATCGTGATGAGAAAGGTGGTATCTTCTCTATAATTCCTCAGCAGTGCACAGGTTACCTTATGTTCTGCACCTGCCAGAACTAGTCTCTCTTAAGTGGTGGCTCAATATGAGAACAAACATTACAGTTTAATGTAGTACACTGAAATAATTCCAGACTTTCATTCTATAAACTGAGTTTTACCATCAGTGGAGTCCACTGTTTTCCCATACCGCTCGTTGATGACCAGTAGTCCTTTTTTTTAAAAAAGCTCAGCTACTCATCCAACTGGAGATTGTCTAATTAATTGGAGTGTATTAAATCTTGATGATATTCTGAATACTAAAGTGTCAAGCCAACTTGAGTGCCTCATTGAGAGTCAAAATAGAAGTTTAACACTGTGCACCAAAACACTGAAAATAACACTTTGAAGGATATTTTCTCAATAAAAAGAACCAGAGACTAATTCAAATCCCAGTGACATGAATGGGAGTCTATCCATTTCATATCAAGAGCTGCACCAGGTACTAACTAAGAGGAAAGAGAGGACAGCAGGGACTAATAACATCAGGTTCATAAAATCGTCAAACATGCGTTTTATATCTTTAATGGGGAGCTGTCAATACAGAGATACTGTATAAAATCCAAAATCTAATTAATTCAAATAACAAATTGAAGTCTAACTTAATTGATTTTTTTTAGCTTCCCTTTGGAATTTAAAAAATCTTCAGTGGTAAGGGACCCAAACCAAAGTTCTAGATCTCAACACGACGCACTTCTTAGGGTTTGGAATCTGAACCCAAGTCCAAAATCCAAATTCTAAGGTAGAGTAAAAGGTACTTTCTAAGCCAAAAGTTTTGGGACAGAAGCACTCAAAATTCAGATCTGGATTTGAATGTTGTAGCTTGGCACTGTTTCTGACAGTTGCCAGTTCCAGATGCTTCAGAAGGTCTTCGTTTATTTTTAACTCTGTTGATAGGAGCCATCTGGTTCCTGAATATCTGAACTAAAGAATAATTCGGCTGTGTACTTAATAAATAACTGTAATTAGCTTAGCTGAGCTGAGCGACTTCAGATTTATCTAAGCATTTTTGAATTGCTATTTTTTTATTTTGGTCATCTAGCTATATAACTTGTCTTAGTGTATGCATTAAAGACATGACGCTATAGATGTATTCAATATAGCTGAAATTTGGAAAAGAGTAAAACAAGCAAAACTAAAACATTTTTATATACTGTATAATATTGCATCTCAACTGATGTTCTGACCCCTTACTCACATCTAGTGATCAGAGTTTGAAGAAGAGTACCAAGGACAAAACAAGCAATTCTGAGTATCAAGTATTTCCTTTACATTAAGACAATCCCTAACTCTTTATTTAGGAAATACCTCTTTCAAATCCTGAACAGGCATCCCAACTTCTAATTTCTCTATATAGATTGAAATGTGCTCTTTACCTGTAATAGTTCACATGGTCTAGCTTTTGGGGTAAATTGATTAATTTATAAGTATCTGCATGGGGAACAAATAGTTAATAATGGACTCTTCAATCTAGCAAAGTAAGATATAACATGATCTAATGACTGGAAGTTGAAATAGACAAAGTCAAACTGGAAATGAGGCATACATTTTTAACAATGAGGGTAATTAGCCATTGGAACAATTTTCCGAGAGTCATGGGGGATTTTCCATCATGGACAACTTTAAAATCAAGAATGGATATTTTTCTAAAAGATCTGCTCTAGGAATTATTTTTGGGAAATTGTATACCCTGTGTGGTACCGGAGGTCAGACTAGATGATCAGAATGGTCCTTCTGAAGTTAGAATCTCTGAATGTTCTCTGCTCTTTCTATTGTGTTTGGCAAGTTGCTTTATTCAAATCTGCCCTGGTTTGGGAATTTTCTGCAAAGAGTTGTGCAATTCTCACCTAAACCCTGCAAATTTTAACCTTTGTCATTTGAATAAATACTCTATATCAGTGGTTCTCAAAGCTGGTCCGCCGATTGTTCAGGGAAAGTCCCTGGCGGGCCGGACCAGTTTGTTTACCTGCCGCGTCTGCAGGTTTGGCCGATCGCAGCTCCCACTGGCCGCGGTTTGCTGCTCCAGGCCCATGGGGGCTGCGGGAAGTGGCGTGGGCCAAGGGACATGCTGGCTGCCCTTCCCGCAGCCCCCATGGGCCTGGAGCGGTGAACCGCAGCCAGTGGGAGCTGCGATTGGCCGAACCTGCGGAAACGGCAGGTAAACAAACCGGTCCGGCCCACCAGGGGCTTTCCCTGAACAAGCGGTGGACCGGCTTTGAGAACCACTGCTCTGTATGACTCCAGCCAAAGCAGAGTAGACTTGTTGAGTCCCATGAAGGAGTCAGTGGCCAGAAGAGGGAAGTGGAGGATGGCAGTATTTGTTGTGGTTATAGGCAGGTACATGACCAAACTAAAATGGCCCAATGAAAATACAGAATTGGGGGAACAATAACAATATCATCTGCTCGCAGAACTTCCACTGATCAAGGGCAGTTTTTAGTCCTTATTCACAATGCCCACAATATGCAAGATTTCCTAATCTATTTAGAGACTTCTACCCTATATCCATCATGTGATTGAAACTTTTGGTAAGTTATTTGGTACTTGATTCTTCAAACACTTAGGGCTTGTTTACACAAACTGTTAGTTTGCAGCAGTATGGGGTATGAGTCTATCCTGCACTAGGCTGCCATGGACTAACTGTCCATATGGACCCTGCTGATGTGCATCAACAGTTTGTTAATGTGCTTTGACTAGTCCCATTTCCAAAAGGACTAAATCAAAGCGCATTAACAAACTGGTAATGCATGACATAAAGGTCCACACAGTTAGTCCACAGCAGCCTAGTGCAGGGTAAAGTCACACCCTAACTTGCCATGAACTAAATGTTCATGTAGACAAGCCCTTATTTAAATGTTTAATTTTAAAGTCAATGGGACTAGTCACATGCCTAAAGTGATATGTGTTTGTTGGATCAGGACACAAGTTAACTGAAGCAGATCCAATATCTTCCCTATTACTCAGCTCCCTCAAATCTGCTACTTAGAAGTTCAAATAGTTAACTTTCCTGTAAAGTTAGATTGACTTTGAAAAATAAGATGGTAGATTCTTAGTACAAGACTGACTATACCAGTGATTGTTCAGCATCTGAACATGCCTAATGTAAACTAGATCTTTCCAGAAGTCTGGGCAAACTTCAGAACAGTTGGATGTTATGTTCAAAGTCTGGATGTTTCTTAACCACTTCACCTATTTAAGTGCCTACATATGGCTATCTGATTTTCAAAGGGGCTCCCACTGACTTCAAATAGTGTTGTTGTGTCTCTGAAAATCATGCCAATTATTTATTGGCCAAACTTCAGCAAGTTTGAGAAAGTGGCTGCACTGTTCTTAAATATTGGAAATCTCATGAGAACAGGGAAGATATCTGGCAGTTCCATCTCAGAGCCCAGCAGGAATGGAGGGGAACAAGAAAATACAAATAATAGCAGGAATGCTTGCACAAATCTCCAAAATGGCTTGGCTTGAATTGGGGGTGAAGGTTCAAGTCATTTATTTCTTTGATGAAAAGTGATTTGCTCATCTATGGATGTTGTCCTCATGATTTGGACATCCCTACGGTTCCTTTTAGTAAGAGAATCTTACTATTCCTGATCTCCTGTACTTTTATACTCTCTGTATATCATATACATCAGGAGCTGTATATGGCTTTTATCGATCTGACCAAAACCTTAGACTCTGTCAGCCTTGAGACTCTGTGGAAAATAATGTCAAAATGTGGCTGTCAAAGCAAATTTATCATCACTGTAAGATGCTTCCATGACCAGATGACTGCCTCTATCCTGTGCAGTGGCTCTGTCTCTGAGCCCTTTGTCATCCAAACTGGCGTAAAACAAGCCTGTGTACTGGCACCCACCCTTTTCTCCATTTTCTTAGTAGCTATGAAAACACTAACCCAAGACCATCTACCACTGGGCATTGACCTCCAATGTCGGATTGACGGCAACCTCTTCAACCTTTCTCGTCTCCGTGCCAGAACTAAAGAAATATTGGCAACAATAACCGAATTGCAGTATGCAGGTGATTGTGCTGCAGTTGCACACTCAAAGGAAGATCTGTAAACAGCCCTTAATTGTTTCTCTGAAGCTTACAAAAGCCTAGGGCTAACTCTGAACATGGGCAAAACAAAAGTTCTCCACCAGCCAGTCCCCAGTCAAACATCAGACCCAGCAAGGAAGATCTACATGACAGAGAAGAACAGGAAAGTGTAGAATACTTTGCCTATCTTGGCAGCCATCTCTCACAGAGGGCAGACATAGACGTCAAGATTCAGCACAGAATTCACTATGCCAGTCTTGCCTTTGGCAGACTTTCTCGCTGGGTGTTCAACAATCACAACATCAGAACACATACTAGATTCATAAAGTGGTGGTAATCCCAACTCTCCTCTATGGCTGAGAGACTTTGGGTGACCTACAGAAAACACCTGAAAAACCTGGAACACCAGCCCCAGCACTTTCTTCGGAAGATCCTCAACATAAAGTGAGAGGATCGTCTCACTAATGTCAGTGTCCTCACAGAGACCAACATCTTCAGTGTTGAGACCCTGATTATCCAGCACCAGCTGAGGTGGAGCGGGCACTGTGTGGACATGCCTTATGTATGCTTACCAAAACAACTGCTGTATGCCCAGCTCACCAAAGAAGAAAGGAAATGATGAGGCCAAAATAAACGCTTTAAAGACACCATCAACATAAACATCAAGAGATGTGGCAGCAACACCACACACTGGGAGACAGCAGCCCAGGATAGGGATAACTAGCGAAGACTTGTCAGAGAGGAAACATCCACTTTTGAGGAAAATCGCCTTGCCTTGGTCACAGAAAAACACCAGAAAAGAAAGGAAAGACAACTGTCATGCAGCAATCGCGGCCCACCTCCAATACCACCTGCAATGTCTGCCAATGAGCTTGTGGCTCAAGGATCAGGCTCCTCAGTCACCAAAGGACCCATGAAAAATAAAACCTGTGAAAGAGATCATCTTCAACCTCAAGGGATCACTGACAACGATATCATTTTGACTGATCTCATCATATGATTGCCATTTTTAGTTTAATTTTACAGTTCATTGTAATTTAAACCAGGAGGGAGATCTTAATATGTAGCACCTCCAGGAGACATGATCCTTCTCCAAATTCCCTGCTGTGCGAGATCAGGTGCTCAGGTCATGCCAACCTCCTGCTGAGCCCCAGCTGAACCGGCAATGTGTATCCACAACAGTGATAGAGATTGCAGAGATAAGCAGCTATTGTGTGGGGCACAGGGGCAGAGAAAACTCCTTGCACCCTTCCCTACTTTTAAACACCCACACAAAAGCCACTCATGATCTGCCATGTATTTAGCCAACTATTATGGACTCATAAACAGGGAAAAAACTCTTCAACTACCCTGAGTTGCCCATCAATGTCTGGGAATTGCTAAGTGTTCCATAGACTGACACAATAGCAGCTCAGTTCTGAAGTCTTTACTCAGGCAAAAGTTTCCATTGGCTTCAATGGGAGTTTTGCCTGACTAAGCACTGCATGATGGAGCCCCAAGGAGATAGAGAGGCAGGTGAGCATGAATAAATAGCACGCTGAGCTTTTTAGTGGTTGGTGTGGACGGTGAATCTGTACAGTAGGATCAAATTTATGGAGTGAAATCAAGACTGACTTAAACTTGCGTAAAAACAATAAAGCAGTGGCACACAAGGAATTTCTCTGTGTGACAAGTCTCTTTGAAAAACAACTTCAGAAAGGAGCTCTGCATGGAGCTCATTAAAATTCTGCAGTCATGGTCCACAAAGAGAGCAGGACAAATGATGAATAAGGGCCAGCACAAATAAAAAGATTCAGGGGAAAATAAGATATCTCTGTTACAAAATGAGGGCCCCAATTCTAGAGACCATACCCTCTAAGTATTCCATTGGCTTCAATCACATGGCAGAGCCTCAGTATTTGCCTACGAAAAATAACTGTCAGGCTTGCAATATTATCATGAAGATTTGCCAGCCCAAGCAAAATCTATTTGCTACTCTGTCACCATGAAAGATAATTAAAAAAAATGTTTTTTCTCAATCAGCCATAAAAAAGAATTGTTCCAGTTTGAGCATAATTTTGCAAGTTAGCATTATTTTCTGTTGCTCTGTAAAGAAGCAGGAACAGATTATTTTTTTTTGATCACTTAAGTCCTGATCCTGCAACACTGAGTTTCTCATAGAGTCATAGGTTTTTTTTAAGGCACAAAGAGAGCATTGTGATCATCATTCTGACCATTTGCCCAATGCAGGCCAGGAATTCCTGCATCAAGCCCATATCTTATGAGTGAGCTAGAACATATTCTTAGAAAGACATCCGGACTCCCCTTGACTTCAGAGTAGCCACCATCTGACTCCTCATCCTGATTTAAACACTTCATGTGATGGAGAATCCACATCTCTTGACATTGGCTTCATTGGGAGAAGGATTAGATCCATGCATTGGCATAAATCATAATGGTGACATTTTGCACTTACTTTGTACAGGCACAAATAACTATACAAGATGCAAGGCAGTGAAGAATCAGCCTCAGTGATTTTGCTTGGGTTTAACTGAGGATAGAATTTGTCCCTTAATTATATTATAATAAATTATAAGCAGAATAATAGTTGGTATAAGTAAAACATTTTTGTGACAACTAATACACAACAGGGTCCTGGAAGTCCCATTCCTGTTTTCCTCACTCAAGCAAAACCCCCATTGATTTCATCTGGATTTTGTCTGAATAAAAGATCGCAAGATCTGATACTATGGACTGCAGATGAAATAAATCCAACAAGATATCTCAGTAAGAAAACAAGTCAAAGATAATTTTTCTGTTTGTACTAAGGGAGATATTGACAGAAGCTAACCGTACTGGCGAGGCTGTTTCAATGCGAGACTGTTCTCGGTCAGACTTTTTGGAGTATGTTGCTGGAGGGTTTTGGCAAAGACTCTGGACTTGCCACGGCTGCTACATTTTAACACAGTTTGTAGGCTCTTTGAAAGTTGTGAAGCAAAGTGAGACTGCTTTTTTTCCCATTTTGCCAGTTTCATTCTGGTTTGGCTGGTGGTAAGGGTCAGTTTCAAAGCCTAGCGGACATTTTTATTAGGTTTTCTACAGAAGCATTGCTTTTCTTTCCTGGCAGAGTGCCATGCCTCCTGTGACTAATGCAGCCTCCGTTGTTGTTTGACAAGGAGAAAAGACCGGGGGGAGGGGGGAGGGGAGAGACAATCATTTTCATTTCCAAATGAGAGAAGCTGTCAGCTACCAGAAGAATAAAGACTTCAGTGTTTACCTTTCCACACAGTCCAGGGATTGCATAGCAACAACAGGACATTTTTAATGGGTTGAATGGAAGAATATGCAAAATGGCATCAATGGACTGAAAAAGTAAATAATTAACATATTCATACCAGCCATTCCACCTTTTATTCTGTGGCACGTTGCTATGGAGACTGGGAAATATCAAATCCGAGTGGACAGAATTTAGCATTTACAATCAAAATGATCACCTAGGCAAACCCCAGGGCAGGTCGTTATCTCAAATGAATGTGTTAAAATGAATGCCAAAGTGTCCATACTGCTTTTCCCATTTGATTTACCTTTTTATGGCCTAGCCATGTAATCTTTACCTAGGCAAAACTCCCACTGAAATCAATGGGGCATTCTGACTGACAGGTGCTGGAACAATTTGTATAGTGGGGGTGCTGTAAATCCTGTGTATAATGAAGTCCAGTTCAAGCCACAGGGCGCGGCAGCACTCCTAGTTCCAGGACGTATGCTGACTGATCATCTACTCAGTGCCCAACCCTAGTAACTGGTCTGGTCACTGGACAGATAAATGCAGGTGGGGAATCTCAGCTCCTAGGCCAAAGAGCAGCATTACAGCTGCTAGATTAAGGCTAATACATTCCTGCACATGGAGGAAAGGATGGGGAAACAGGATTTGCACAATAGTAGATCCCCACTTCCAGACTCATTCCCTTCCACTTCCAGGCATGCCTCTGCTTAGGGATTTTACATGGAACAGAGTTCCTAACCCTGTAGGGGCTGTGCACCCTTGTGCATTCCATATCCCCACCCAGACCTTTTCCTCTTGCCCAATGGAACTGCATCACTTTAGCTCCAAGGGTCCACGTGCCACTGGAGAAGCTGGATTTGCTCCTTAGTGTGACTATGTAGGGACTGGTTTCATCCATCACCATTGAAAACAATGGGAATTTTGCCCTAAGTAAAGCAGTGGAGGATCAGACACTTTATTTTGGGAGAGTAGATAGGACAGGTATACATGTAAATAAAAAAATCATTCAGATGAATTTATGATCTCTTCTTTACATTCCAGTGGGAGAATTGTATTCTTAGGGGCTAGGCTGTGGCAGTTTCTATACATGTGAGCAACAGTAAGGACATGAAGAATGGCTGTACTGGATCAGACCTATGGTCCATCAAGCCCAGTATCCTGTCTTCCAACAGTGGCCAATGCCAGGTGCCCCAGAGGGAATGAACAGAAGAGGTGATCCATCCCATGTTGCTCATTATCAGCTTCTGGCAAAGAGAACCTAGGGACATTTCAGAGCATGGTTTTGCATCCCTGCCCATCCTGGCTAGTAGCCATTGATGGATCTATCCTCCATGAACTTATCTAGTTCTTTTTTTAACCCAGTTATACTTTTGGCCCTCACATCATCCCCTGGCAACAAGTTCCACAGGGTGCCTGTGTGTTGTGTGAAGAAGTCCTTCCTGTTGTTTGTTTTAAACCGGCTGCCTGTTAATTTCATTGGATGATTCTTGTGTTCTGTGAGTTTCTCCTTTCCCTGCACAAGAGCACAGCTGCAGTCCTTATGCTCCCTGAGTCCCCATGCACACTACTTACCCTGCAATGGAAGTAGAGTAGTCAGGACTCTTGGCTCCACCCCATTTTTCGTTCCTGGGGTAGTTACCCAGGAACAGAAGCATGTGCTGTATGGCTCCTGCAATGCGTAGCAGTGTGTGCACTTCTCCTGCGTGCTCGGGAGTTCCCAAAGGTACAGTACCTCCTGCATCTCTTGCTGAGTCTGCCCCACATAATGCAGGTGCTTTACAGGGACCATGCAGTCCTGCGGCAGGGCTTTTCAGAGCCAGTTTTAGATTTTATCGAAATGATTTTTACGGCTGAGAAGGTGTCCCATTATTGAGACACTGCTCGTGTTGCCAGTTCTTATTCAGACAAAACTGCTAATTGGCAGGGTCAGGGAAATTTGCCCGAGCAGGATGTGGCAGGCTGGGCCCACAGCGTTTATATCCTGGCGCTCAAGCTATTTGCTGGCACCATGCCAGCGTTTGGGTAAATCGTGGGTGTTCCACCCTCTTTGCACCCATATGGAACCGGGAAAGGAAATGAGGCTGGTGTAGGTTCAGATATTCCAGTACATTGTACTAATGTGTGTCTTGGGTGGTTTGTTTTTGCATTTATTACAATTCAGAAGAACTTTTATTATTTAACAAAAAGAAACTCCGTTACACTTTAAAAAAGAAAAGGAAAATGCAGTTTTAAACAGTCGCAGCTTATCATCGTTTCTATAGAGCCCTTCTGCCAGGTAGACGCAGCAGCAGCAAGGGCCAGGGTTCCTCTTAACAATACAAAACAGAACCAGCTTGAGCCCCCAGCCAGTACTTGGGGACAACTTACCACGACCCCGGTGCTCCTCTCAGAGGCAAAACGTCCCATCTCACAAGCTCAGAGTCTGTGTATAACAATCAAGAACTTTTATGAAAAGGGAAAAGGAGCCAAGCATTTATTTGGGAGAACACCACAGCCACCTTCAAAATCATATGACGATAAGCAAACCTCACAACACATTAGGCAGTGTCCCTTGCCTCAGTTTCCCACCTGCAATGGGAGAGCCTGGCAAACAACTGTCCCTCTAACGCATCACTCCCCTCTCCCGCCACTGCAGCCCGCTCACAGGTGGCTGGCCGTGGTTAGCAAACACTCCGAGGTCAGAGGTGCATTCACAGGGTTCGTGCCTCACCCCTAGAGGGGGGAACTGAGCGATGGCCCTGCTGCTGTGTGACATCACACTGTGAGGTTCCACCACCCATAGATCTCAGCGATTCCAGCAGGTAGCGGGGAACCTCACTGCCAGTGCAGTTTGTGTCTTGCCTTTCACTGTCCCCACACAAGGTCTAAGGCTGAGCCCCAGGACTTGCTCAGCAGTGACAACAGCTGTAGGAATCACCTACTGAAAAGAGAAAAGGAGGACTTGTGGCACCTTAGAGACTAACCAATTTATCTGAGCACGAGCTTTCGTGAGCTACAGCTCGCTTCATCCGATGAAGCTCACGAAAGCTTATGCTCTAATAAATTGGTTAGTCTCTAAGGTGCCACACGTCCTCCTTTTCTTTTTGCGAATACAGACTAACACGGCTGCTACTCTGAAACCATCCATAGCTAAAGTTATGGAATCAGTTGAGATTTCTGTTAACTATTCTGTGTCCCTTGCCTGTTTTCCATGTAGTAATCATGTTCTGTCTGACAAACTTAGGAAGATGTGACATCTCACCTGTATCAGAATACAGCTGCTAGCCAATTCTTATGTCCCGTTTCGGCAGTATGGGTAAGTTGAAGGATGATCCAGCGGTGAGGGCAATAGCCAAGGATTTGGGAGATCTAGGTTCAAGTTCCTCCTTTGCCATAGACTTCCTGTATGCCTTGGTGATGTCAGGCATGTCTATGCTGCAATAATAGGCCTGTGGTTGGCCTATGGCAGCTGGCTTGGGCTTTGGAGCTATGAAATTGCAGTGGAGATGCTGGGGCCTGGGCTCTGAGACCCCACAAGGGTGAGGTCCAGCTCGAGTAGTTACACTGCAATTTTTATAGCCCCATGAGCCTGAGTCAGCTGACCTGGGCTCTGAGACTCAGTGCCATGGGATTTTAAACACAGTGTAGACGTACCCGCAGTTACCCTTCCGTAAAATGGGGATAGTAGCACATCGCTACCTCATGAAGATAAGTATATTAAAAAATGTTGTGAAGATAAATACATTAAAGAATGTGAGGTGCTCAGATCCTACAGTAATGGGTGCCACATACACACCTAAGATAGGTAAGTATCTGGCTGATAGTGTAGGGGCATATCTTAATGAGATATTGTAATATTACTGTGGGATTGTTTAAGCTGGTGCCTGTAACAAGCCTGAAGTAGGGGGCATTGGAATCATGCAGAAGGCCAGTTGCTTTTGCAGATGTAAGGGGACTGTTGCCCCCTTACTAACATTCAGTGGGGGTGTTTTGGTTGGCTAGCTCACAGTTCTGAAAGGGGAAGGGTCGATGGGAAATCAGGACCTTGAGACCGACAGTCCTCAGAAACAATGGGGAGAGGCCAGTGCTCCAGGTCAGACTGAATGAGAGGGCAGGCAGGCTAATCAGGGAGTCAGGAGGCCAGGAGCGGGTCCCATCCTCCCTGTGAGCTGGAATTGCCTTGGTCAGACAGAGTGGGGCAGAGCTAAGGAGAGAGCAGGGGCCCAAGCTAAGGAACAGAGCTGTGCCAGCCAGTGGGGCCAGAAAAGCAGCCCAGAGAGAGCAGATCCGGTGCAGCACAGAGCCAGGGGGCCAGAGAAACAGCCCAGGGGGCTGGCGGCAGAGCAGCAGCATCAGTGCTGCGGCAGAGTGGAGCTGGGCCTGGAGCTGGAGCCTGGTGTGGTGAGCAACTGGGGCCAGCCAAGGTGGGACCCTGGGTAAAGGGCCCAGCGCAGAAAGACACCCCCAGCCAAGGGTCCTTGCCGGCCTGACGGGGAGGGGAATCTTAACCTGATGGGAGGCTGACGCTCCGAAGAAGGGTCCCACCACCCAAAGTCCAGAGGTGTGTGGCCACCACTAGAGCAAGTGTCCAACCCGCAGCATCCCTGCAGCACAGCCAGGGCCTGAGCAGGAGGCCTGGGTCCTACAAGGAACGGACTGTGAACTGCCCTGACGTTCCAGAGACACTGTTTGTAACGTTCCCTGCCATAGAGCGGGGTAATATGTTTTCCTTTAACCTTTCCCATTTTTTCCTTATTATTTTTTAATTAAATTGTTGATTAAATAACTTGCATTTGCTTTAAATTGTATGTAATGGTCAGTGGGTCAGAGAGGTGCCCAGTGCAGAGAGAGTACCCTGGAGTGGGGACACCCTAGCCCCTGTCCTTGGTGACCACAGCAGGGTTGGGGGTCGAGCATCCCAGGAATCCTTGTTGGGGTTACGAGGACTCTGCCAGACAGGAGAGTGGAAGGGGAGTCCTCAAGGGCAGGGAGGCCTCTGGGTAAAGGAAGTGGGAGCGAGGACTCAGATGCTTTCGCTAGCCCACCTCACCGGGCTAGTGCAGAAGCCAGGAAAGTTCCCCAAAGTAGCAGGACCATTCCCCTGCTTACATAGGGAATGGAGTGAAGAAGCAGGCACAGCTCACAGCATGCACTGATATAGGTCTGGTTGCATGTACTGGGTATGACTTTAACAGACTGTCAATATGCCCCCTGCTGTGCTCCATGCAATAGCGTTTTCTATTGCACAGTCCATTCTTCCTCCTTCGCAGTAGAAACGTGGAGTTTGCTGTGTCTGAGGGACGTTGGGGGTTGCAGGATTGGTCTGTATGTATGCAGAGCCACACTTTGGATCTAAAATTCCTCGTCTCCAGATATTCATTCTTTGACTTCCTTTCATTTTCTGATATGAAAAGTGCAGAGTTATCCTATCTGCGTACTTGCATGGCCCTTGTCATCATAGCATCTGAGGACCTCGTAATCGCTCATGGATTTTTATCCTCACTCATCCCTCTGAGGTAGGGAAGTACTATCCCAGTTTGAAAGCTGGGGGATGGAAATACAGGGTAAGGTTAGTTGCCCAAGGTTACACAGAAAGATGTCTGAGCTGGGAACTAATCCCAAGTCTCTTGAGTCCCAGCTCATAAAACAAATAGTTAAATGACAGGCTAGTCATGGAAACTGATGCAGTTGTGAAATGTGGAACTGTTTTTTTGATGGTTCACTTTATGTGCCTTTGGGTTTCATTGTATTGCATATTTGTTAAATTGCTTCCCACCAAATGATGACATGCCATGGCAAATGGAACACAATGTGAAGTGAACAACAGTTGTGACATTATTACCAAAAAGTGAAGCAGAGTGTGGTTATTATCAGACTTCAGCTACAGATTTAGACAAGTTTCAGAGTAACAGCCGTGTTAGTCTGTATTCGCAAAAAGAACAGGAGGACTTGTGGCACCTCAGAGACTAACCAATTTATTTGAGCATGAGCTTTCGTGAGCTACAGCTCACTTCATCGGATGCACTGTAGCTGTAGCTCACGAAAGCTTATGCTCAAATAAATTGGTTAGTCTCTAAGGTGCCACAAGTACTCCTTTTCTTTTTGAGATTTAGAAAAGGAACCCCGGATCTGCATTGTAAGTGGATTTTTAATGGATAAAGCCAAGTATTTTTAAGGAGGGTTTCAAAAAGTTTTTGAACTCGTTCATCATGCAACATACAAATCTCTATTAGGGAAAATTGGAGTATGGTCACTAAAAGATTAAAGATATATTCTGATGTTTAGTGCAATATTTAATTAGGCTAAGATGTCATTCCATGAAATACTACTCTCATCTAGAAAATATAAAACCTATTCCCTACTCTTGTGATATTTGGAGAGTACAGTGAAGCTGCACATTTATTTATAGTGCAATAAAAGTGGCAAAGATGCAGCCACTTTTGCAAGTTTTATGTGTCCTTTGTGAAATATAGTATTCTTGACCAAAAGAAGTACTGAAAAATTATTTACCTTATTCCAATTTTGATATGAAGTGTTCTTTAGTAATATCAATAATAAATTACATATACTTCAAAAAGTATAAATTACATATACTTCATATATTTAGATAGTATGGCAATGGATGCTTTACAAAACTCTACAATAGTCTGAATGATTTGGCAAATGTTGAAAGTTTTGGGGCAAAACTTCTTTTCACCAAAAAATGCAGATGTGGGTTGATTGAAACATTTAATGAATCTGGGTCAGTTTTGACAATTCGTTTCAGCTGGAACAAAAAAAAAAAGAAAGAAAAAGTTTTGGAAATTTTGGATTTTTTTTTGACAATTATCAAAACATAATATTTTTATTTTTCAGCTAGATTCACTAGAGGATTTAGGCATCATTATGAAAACCAGAGGAGGTGGTGATGTTGCCACTACCCTTACGCTGAATAGCCCAGTGATTAGGCCATAGGATGTAGGAGCCCTCTTAGGCATCTTGGTGTCCCTTCTACAAGGTGTGTGCCCTAACTACAAGACTTTAGAGTCATTCTTGCTCTCTTTCTCTGGCCCAATGACTCAAGTATTTTATACAAAGTGGAACAGGAGAGATTGAGAAACACTCACCCCAGAATACCCTATCGACTGATGGTTAGGATGCTAACCTGACAGGGAGAGAGGTAGGTGTAAGTCCCTGCTTCAGAATGAGAATTCATCTGTGGGTCTCCCGCATCCCAGGTGAGTGCCCTAAGTGGGGAATAGAGTGCACACTAGAGTTTGGAAATAAATGGGATTATGTCAATCACTAATTCTTATTTTCTATGCAGACTAAATGATCCAGACAGCGTAGAGAAAATTAATATCCAGGGGTTAAAAAAGAAAATGCTTTAGAGTTGTTACTGGTTCTCCAGGGCTATCAGGATATGCCTATACAGCTTGCAGAATGAGTCTCAGAGCCCAGCTGGACAGACGCAAGCTCTCAGGGCTCTGTAGACATTGTGGCTTGCACTGGAGCTCGAGCTCTAAAGCCCATGGACAGAAGTGGGCTTTCAGCACCAAACCACGAGCCCTGCAAACCTGTTGACCCCGTCTCCCTGGTTGTGTCTACAGTGGGTATGTCTACAGTGCAATTAATCACCCACGTCTGGCCCATGCCAGCTGACTCGGGCTCATGGGGCTTGGGCTAAGGGGCTATTTAATTGAGGTGTAGAGGTTTGGACTTGGGGAGCAGTCTGAGATCTGGGACCTTCCCACCTTGCAAGATCCTAGGGCCTAGGTTCCAGCCCAAGCCTGAATGTCTATGCGGCAGTTAAACAGCCTCTTACTCTGAGCCCCATGAGCCCCAGTCAGCTGGCATGGGCCAGCTGTGGGTTTTTAATTGCAACGTAGACATACCCTCTGACCTGCTGCCACGGGCTGCTGCTGGCTGTTTAGACGTATCCTAAGTGTCTTTAAAAGCTCAAGTGTTTTAAGTCTAAACATACCTTTTGATATACTTTAGGAGGAAATCTTCAGTGTCTGAAACTCTACTGTACATTGATGTTGGCACTTAAAGCTATTTGCAAGGGCCAATTAAAACATTTTAAAGTTGTTTTTTTTTTAAACGGATCTGGTTTGTTTTGGGAGCTTTGGTCCCCCAAGTTCTTATTCAGGATCAAATTAATTTTTAAAAGGTTGCTAAACTTGGTAGTCATTTCATTGCCACTAGCTACATCAGAGAAATGCCCAGTTCTGAATAACAAGATTTAATAAGAGCTTTTTAATTGTGCTTTGCACTCGCCCTCAGTCTTACATTTTCAGATGGCTGATCCAAATGTTAACCAGTTAAACTTTATTGTTTCAGATGGGAAATGGAGGCATAATAAAGCTAAGTGAGTAGCTTAAGACCACATAGGGAGACAGTAGCAAAGTCTGGTTTAGAACTCAGGAGATTCTGACCTGTGCTGCAACTACTAGACCATACTGCTGCTCCCCGCTAGGTAAAGATATAATTTGCATTTCTATAATGCCTTTCCATCTCAAAAAAGTCACAATTTTAACAAACTATACGCAAGGATTCCTACTCCCCCTCTTCCTCCATCCAGGCAGATATCTCTGGTGACACACGCAGCAACAATTAATAACACATGATAACATTACACAACACGTTAACACAGGAGATGACTAACAGCATATCTGTGTGTAAACATAGAGGGATTTAGGAAAGCAGAATGTAATTACCCAGATGAAATTTACAAGGACAGCAGAGTTAACACATTCATACATTTGTGAAAAGTGCCATCAGATCTTTAATGAAGGCAAGTAATCAGATGTCAGTTTTGCATCCCCTCCAATCATGGGAGTCTTCGATTTGGAATCTTTCCACGTTACATAATGAAGATAGAGTCTTTGCTGTCCATCCACCTAGAGAAAGCTCTCCTCCAGGCTCTCATTATCTTGAGTTCTGATTACTGCAACATCCTTCTCTCTGGCCTTGAGAAATGCAGTCTTGCTCTGCCCATATCCATATCATAAAGATCATTTTCCTAGCCTGTTGCTTTAACCTCATGACAACTCTCTCTTTGCATCCCTCCGCTGGCTCCCTCATCTCTATCACCTGAAACATATGTTACCTGTCTTCACTTTCAAGGCCCTTCTCAATCTATTCCCATCCCACCTGTCATCTCACATCTAGTATCAAAAGGTCAGTTCCCACCTCTGTTCAGCCCAGGATGCCAGCCTCCATTGTCCATGTTCCATTTACAATCTAGCATCTTTGTGATTTCTCCTATGCTCACTAGAAGAAACACAGAGAAGAATGGCTTGAAGAGAAGTACTGCTTTACAAGCAATCCTTGTGAGTGTTACGCTACTGCTGTCCACTTACCAAGTCACACATTTGTGAGTGGAAATTAAGTAAAATCAAAGTCTCACATGTATATTTATTGTACTAAAACACATGGATTTTTTTGGTTCATTATGTGACTACTTTGAAAAGGACAGACAGTAGTGTGGGAAAACATGCTACTTACTGCACTGGAGGCTCTCTTCTGATCTGCCGTTAAGGTCTATGTTGCCTGTTTGTGTATTTCAATAGAGAAAAGTTTACAATGGGACTATCCCATCGAATTGCCATGATATCAGGATATATTTAGCCACTTGAATTTCTGATTGCGCTGGATGTACATCTGGCACTTGTTATGAGCTACAGATGTCCAAAAACGAAGAGAGAATGCTGACAAGGCTCCAAGACACATTACAGCTGTGTAGACCTCCTCTCCTTATTGAACATTGTCAGCTAAACCCTCTGGGCCAGATTTGGAGTGACCTTTGCATGGTTACAAAGTCGTGATCAAGATCAGCACCCCCTTTAAGCAGCATTGCAAGCACCTCCCACAATAGCAATGCCTGTCCTCAGGGCAGGGTAGGGAGGGGACATAGGGATTTCTAACTCATTCCTGCCCCCCTCTGGGGACGTCAAGAAGTTTTAATTTATGAATGACCTAATGTATTTGAACAGTAACAAGAGAACAACCTCATACACTGTAGCAAAAATAGTCAAATCTGTAACTGCATATAGTGGTGATATTATATATCAGAGAATCATAGAATATCAGGGTTGGAAGGGACCTCAGGAGGTCATCTAGTCCAACCCCCTGCTCAGAGCAGGACCAATCCCGAACTAAATCATCCCAGCCAGGGCTTTGTTAAGCCTGACCTTAAAAACCTCTAAGGAAGGAGATTCCACCGCCTCCCTAGATAACACATTCCAGTGCTTCACCACCCTCCTAGTGAAAAAGTTTTTCCTAATATCCAACCTAAACCTCCCCCACTGCAACTTGAGATCATTACTCCTTGTTCTGTCATCTGCTACTACTGAGAACAGTCTAGATCCATCCTCTTTGGAACCCCCTTTCAGGTAGTTGAAAGAAGCTATCAAATCCCCCCTCATTCTTCTCTTCTGCAGACTAAATAATCCCAGTTCCCTCAGCCTCTCTTCATAAATCATGTGTTCCAGTCCCCTAATCATTTTTGTTGCCCTCTGCTGGACACTTTCCAATTTTTCCACATCCTTCTTGTAGTGTGGGGCCCAAAATTGGACACAGTACTCCAGATGAGGCCTCACCAATGCCGAATAAAGGGGAACGATCACATCCCTCGATCTGCTGGCAATGCTCCTACTTATACAACCCAAAATGCCATTAGCCTTCTTGGCAACAAGGGCACGCTGTTGACTCATATCCAGCTTCTCATCCACTTTAACCTCTACATTCTTTTCTGCAGAGCTGCTACCTAGCCACTCGGTCCCTAGTCTGTAGCGGTGCATGGGATTCTTCTGTCCTAAGTGTAGGACTCTGTACTTGTCCTTGTTGAACCTCATCAGATTTCTTTTGGTCCAACCCTCTAATTTGTCTAGGTCCCTCTGTATCCTATCCCTACCCTCTAGCATATCTACACTCCTCCCAGTTTAGTGTCACTGCAAACTTGCTGAGGGTGCAATCCATGCCATCCTCCAGATCATTAATGAAGATATTGAACAAAACGAGTCCCAGGACCGACTCTTGGGGCACTCCAGTTGATACCGGCTGCTAACTAGACATGGAGCCATTGGTCACTACCCGTTGAGCCCAACGATCTAGCCAGCTTTCTATCCACCTTATAGTCCATGCATCCAGTCCATACTTCTTTAACTTGCTGGCAAGAATACTTTGGGAGACGGTATCAAAAGCTTTGCTAAAGTCAAGGAATAACCCATCCACTGCTTTCCCCTCATCCACAGAGCCAATTATCTCATCATAGAAGGCAATTAGATTAGTCAGGCATGACTTGGTGAATCCATGTTGTCTGTTCCTGATCACTTTCCTCTCCTCTAAGTGCTTCAGAACTGATTCCTTGAGGACCTCTCCATGATTTTTCCAGGGACTGAGGTGAGGCTGACTGGCCTGTAGTTCCCTGGATCCTCCTCCTTCCCTTTTTTAAAGATGGGCACTACATTCGCCTTTTTCCAGTCACCTAGGACCTCCCCCAATTGCTATGAGTTTTCAAAGCTAATGGCCAATGGCTCTGCAATCACATCCACCAACTCCTTTAGCACGCTCGGATGCAGTGCATCTGGCCCTATGGACTTGTGCTCGTCCAGCTTTTCTAAATAGTCCTGAACCACTTCTTTCTCCACAGAAGGCTGGTCACCTCCTCCCCATGCTGTGCTGCCCAGTGCAGTTGTCTGGTTCTATTTTACGGATATTTGTGGATTGGAATTTATTCTGAGCAGAAGACAGTTTCAGTTGAAGTGCTAGAAGCAACAGCAGTAAAGTAACCCTGGGACCATGCTTGCATGTAATACCTGAATAAATTATTGGACCTGAGCAGTTCATAGGGAGGCATCAGAAATCTTACAAAAGCAAATTGCATAACGTTTGCAAATAGGGTGACCAGATGTCCCAATATTGGGAGCTTCGTCTTATATAGGCATCTATTGCCTTCATCCCTGTCCCAATTTTTCACCCTTGCTATCTCGTCACCCTATTTGCAAAGGCTTTTTAGAATGTTTCACCCCAGACAGCTGTAATTTTTTGCAGCTGTTTACATAGTGCCAGGCTGTGAGTCCCTTAATCACATTGGTGAGCAGTTATCCATCTGATTTCTTTTTCAAATGAAGCCAGTGGCTGTACTCATGAGAGTTAGGAGTCACAATCTGGCCATTGCAGACGCAACACAATTGCAATTGCGTTGATCTTGACAGCATTTCATGAGCATAAACTCTTCTAGAATAAAATTCCTCCAACCTATTAGGCTGCAAGCAGATTTTTTTAAGATCAGGCCTGAAATCTTCTGTTCTAGCTTTTTATTACTTATTATTATATTTGTGTTTTTATTTATTTATTCCTTTATTTCTTAAGAAAATATTTGTGTTGTTGCCAATGTTAAACTTCCACGGTGAGTGTTTTTCTTTAGGTTCTCCTTTGCCCTACTGGCTTTTCCCCAAAGCAATGATGTAATAGAGAATCTTACTAAATGTCTGTCTGTTTTTTAAAGCTTCCCAGCTTCCCAGGCTGTCACTTTTGAGTCTGAGTGGTGGCAGCAGCCATCTTGCTGAAAAAGTGCTGTCATCAGCAGTAAACACGTTTCTATTCTGAGGCAACAGTTTAGTCAGAAGAAATGCTTCTGCGTTTAAAGGAATCAAATATTTTGTTATATTATTAAACATTAAATTTGCCCATAACATGGAAGTTTGTCTAAGGTCTCTGTACATTGCCCACCCTCTACTCAGTGAAAATAATGAAATCACATGTTTAAGTCAAAAGGCTGCTACTGGCTGTAATTCAAGGGGTAGATCCTTAGCTTCTGTAAATCAACATAGTTCCATTGACTTCAGCTGAGCTATGCAGATTTATACCACTAACATTTTAATCATCAAATAGTTTCCAGTTTTTTCATGGCACTCCATAACTTTCAAAGGTGGGAGAATACTTGGGTGAGTAAATGTTACAAATATTTTTAAATTTTACAAAAATGTACAATAGATTACAAAATTAAAGAGTAAAATTATTAGCATGAAAACACCAGTTGGAGAATTTCAGGGTGAGCACCTAAGGATATGTCTACGCTGCACACTAAGCCCAGGTCTGTGGGACCCTGGTTTATGGACTCGGTGTTTCCAAGCTCTTGCCTGAGCGTCCACAGTGCATTGTAAACCTGGGTTTACAATTGTTGGCTCTGGGTCTCTCAGAGGTGCCAACATATCCAGACTGCACTGTGCAGATCTTCTGACTTGAATCTGTGGCTTGACCTGTATCAGTGCTGCAAAATGACAATGCTTGGAAGCCAGTCTCAGCGGGAGTCAGGCTTTGACCTCTTCATCCCCAGCAGTGTCCTGAGCCACTCAGGATCTGGATCCTGAGTGCTTGCTCACCTGTGTCAAGCTGAGATGTGTGTAGATGGAAGGGGGTCTTTGGCTCAAACCTGAGCCAGAGCCTGGATTTAGGTAACCTTGTGTATGTCTACACTACACACTATTTGTTAAGTTTCTTCGCCACCAAGGGCTAACTTCTTAGGCTCCACTTCTTCTACCATTAAATACAATCTCTCTCTTGTTCTTGCACCATTATAGTAACTTAATTGTCAAACTCCCATTGATTTTAATGGGAGCAGAATTAGGCCTTTAGTCTCCCTTTGTTCTTGTAATAGAATCTTTGGGCTCTGTTTTTTTAGAATTGAAGGGCCATAGGTTGGCCTCCATCCATACAAGGAGGGTGCTCCCATTGACATCAGTGGGAATTCTGCATGTGGTTGCAGGATGCTAACTATGTAACTTATTGGCATTAATGGGATTTGCTCTGTAAATCCCCATGCCATGATTGGAGAGTAGATTCTTTTGTTTGGATATTTAATTCAAATAGCATTAAATAACCCGACTCCAAATGTCCCCTAGGAGGCAGGATAAGAAATTGACAAGAGTGAATAAAGTATTTGGTATTCAAAGATACAGTAAAGGCAACATATTTCATGATTATGCACTTAAACAAAAGCTTTTCATTCTCAGTACATTTTTCCATTAAATACAATTTCTGTCTTGTTCTCACACCATTACAATAAATTAATTTTCAAGATAACAAATTGTGCTTTCACTAAGAAGTGACAATGAGATCCCTACATAAAGAGAGATAATGATGTGTTGGAAGATAGTGGGAAACATTTTTGTTTAAACACACAAATTTGGATAGATAACTGGAGAGATAACCAAGGACAGAATGTAAGGGGGAAACTAGAGAGAGACACTTGTCTTAAAGAAAGGAATCTAAAACAATAATTGTTAATTTCATCACAGACATTATAAATAGCAGGGGACCAATGATCTCTTGAGTCAAATGCCAGTAAATTCATGCTCTAAATTCAATCAGTATATCTTCTAAATGCAACTGTCCTGGCAGCCAAGAACAGGGGAAAACAGCACACATGCCCACCCAGTTTGGCACAGCCTTCTTTCAAAATTCAAACTAAAACCTCCTAGGTTCAAATAGCCTGCTCAAACCCAAACCGTGTACACATCATCCCAAGGCCTAATCAAGTCCTCCAGCTTGTCCAATGCCTACTCAAGGCCTGCAGCCCATGGAAATCACTGAACGAGTCATGAGAACTCAGGTCTCCATGTGAATTCATCTTCTTTTTGGCACTGGAGGTGTGATGCTATCTAATTCTTAGGAACGGGTTTTACCTGCAATTCTGTGAGGTCTGAAGAATCAGCAATGACCCAATAACTCTGTCTCCATGGAGGACATCTGCTCATGGCTGCTAGGGTCTTAGGATAAATTTTTCAAAATCTCCCAAAACACTTTGGAGCCTAAGTGCCTATGCTGTATTTCTTCTTGTGCCTTTGAAACCATGTAGGAACTTTACACCTTTGGGGGTGGGAACACCATGCAGAAATCCCAACATATCTGGAATCTCCTTTTTGTAATGAAAATATATTTAATATAATAAGGGACTATAGCATCAAGCCGCATGATGGACAACAGATCAAGGTCCAGTGCGTAGGAATCTTATGTCAAAGACATGGATGTTGAATGACAGAGTAACCTACGATGTCCTGATCTGCGGATTACAGTGCTGCAATCCACTAAAGATTTTGACCTACATTTTGTAATCCAATTTGGGGATTTAAACTTATGCCATAATTAACTTTCAGCAGCGTGTCACCTTTTTCATAAGCTACCAACTATTGTGCAGTGTTTCTTAAAAATTGCCTTTTTGCTAGGAAAGAACAGTCAATATTTTTACAGTACTGCTTTGATAGCTGAAAGAAGCCATTAATTTCTAGTGGTCCTGAGAGTATTTTTATTTGGAAGGAAAGGGGATGGAAAGAAAAGTTCAGGCCTGTTTTACATTTAGTGCAGGGTAAAGGAATGTTGAGGAAAATGCATGTTCCACATTTGCTTTAATGACAGATGATCATCTGATATATATGAATTATACAGAAATACAAGAAAAAAAATAAGCAGAAGAAAAACTGTGTATTATCCAGAAAAGCTGTTAGAAAGACAGTTGTTGAAAATGTCTGTGTTTTGTGCTCCAATGGGAAATTCCTATGGGCTTTAGGCTTTCTGCCATCAACAAGCTGCAAAATGTATTACTGATACAGCCTGAAACATTTTACAGTATTATTAGAGATGGTTTCGAATTAGACACTTTCTTTTTTTCAGGTCAAATAAATTATTATTGTGCCAGGAAAAAGGTTTTGATAGTTTTCATTCCAACTGGTAAATTTCTAATCCATATTATGGGCAAATGCTGAGCTGATGTATCCTTGATGCACTTTGGCCCCTTTATTTGGTACAGTGGGCAAACTTTTAAAGTTACTTCCAGCTCTGGAGAAAATCCGCATTTCCATGTACAGTATTTGCTAATGGGTAGTAGAGGTGTATAATGAGTTTATGGATTGTTCTGTATGTAGAGAAGATCACATCTCCCATCTGAGCCACATCCTACACTAGTGTAAATTGGCTTAGATCCACAGAATTCAATGGCACTACAAAGATTTACACGAGCGGAGGATCTGGCTCTATCAATAATTTCAGAAACCAGCCCTTTGATAACTTGTTCAGCAGTAATTCTGCCATGATGCTGAAGTTGAATGATTTAGCTACAGTCTGGTAGTCTGCTCAGAGTTATTTTCCTCCACATTCAGTATCTGAATCACAGGAAACAAAAGCCCCCCTACACGTTGACTACTGAATGTCTTAAAAAAATTACATGGATATTTTGAATCATAGTGAAATCTTTTACATATGAAATCTAGACACTTATGTCAGTTTGGTTTCCACAGAATAGTCTTATGTTGATAACATAACTTTATAAAAGATCCCACACCAGGAATTACACTATTTGGAAAAAAGAAAGTCTGCAGCTCTTTTTCATAAAATGTTAACTGATAAAGGGCAGTTCATCTGAAATCTGTTTGTACTACCATATCTAGCCTACCCTTTCAATGCCCCTTTTGTGCAGAGAAACTATTTTTTAGTAAAAATAGATGCTGGATCTCTTCAACTGATACGTGCGTGACTCAGTACAGAATGCTGTATATCTTGGAAGGTGGACATTTCTGATGCTGGTTCTCCTGGTCTGAATATGGGTGGGAGTATAGATAGGCTGATATTTCAAAGGAACCAGTAGGAGTTGTGTGCCCAACTCCATTTGAATCTCTCTGGCTAACTTCCTTAGGCTCCTTTGAAAATTCCAGCCACAATAATAAATATGTTTGTGACTGTTTGTTTGTTGCCCTATTCATTCTGGATATTTCCATGAGACGGTATTGTCAAAGATGACTGGAATGCATATGTTGAATGTGAGAACTTGAGATCACAAAATTGCAAGCTGAAGTTTGCATTTTGCTAAATTGATCAGCAAAAATACATGTTTGGGGTCCTCTTCTTATAATCTATCCACTTCTTCTGGTGTCTCATGAGGAATTTAGCTCTTTTGGAAACCTGCACCTAAAAGATTATACTTTTTCTTGCTAATTATCCTTTTGCATTCTATGTAAAAGATGTGACCATTTTTGTAGCAAGTTGCTTCTTGTTTGTGATCAGATGTACTGATTAGAATATCTTTTGTGCGAAAGTGGAATATTTCATTCATTCTAATGACAGATAATGGATACTTTCCTTTAAGTTAAGCAATAGAAGCCTGTTCATTGGCAAAAAGGTCATGTATTCTATAATCAATGCAATTTAGCTTGCTGCTATAATATATGTCTGTATCTGGAAACTTATTTTTACAACATAACTCACTATCCAACAATAGTTTTCCAGCTTTAGCCCAGCAACTGTATCACTACAGGATTTCAACAATTGTCTCTGAAGCAAGTAATCCAATCATTATTACTACTGTCTGCCCATCAGTGTGTACCAGTGTGAGGATCATACCACTACTGAGTAGGTCCAATAAAAAGAGAGGGAAGGAAATAGTTGAACAAATTAATTAAACATTAAAAAACAGTAATTTAAATGAATATCTTTGCAAAGGAGGTGAATTAAGAGAAATGATTATGACCAGATTTATCATAATGACTCACATCATTTCTCTGTTTAGAAAAGCAAACAGCATGGGCAAAACTCTACCCTCTGTTGCCCTCTTGCATAGCATCAGCAGAACAGAGTAGAGTTTGGTCCCAAGTGTACTTTAGCATTAATTACATGATGATTAAACTAGTTCTGACACATTTTGAAATCATGACAGATGCTGAAAGTTACCAATCATTTTCAGTGGGTTTCCAGGATGTAAGATAGAAAAGATGTATTATGCCAAATAACACAACATTTAATTATTTTTAGCTGTGATTCAAAAGAAGCAGACAGATTTGTGGTCACCAAAGAAGTATTTGCATCTGTTGTTTATGTTCTGACATCTTACATCAAAGCAAAGCTCTAAACTTTGAGCTTTCCACATTAATAGTGAAACTGTGGAAAAATTATTCAGACTGAAGATAAATGGAGGAAAGAGCCACTGAATATCAAATATATCAGGTGCAAGTATGAAGTTAAGGGATTGTATAGGATAAGGAGATAGGGCTCAATCCTGCAAAGGTGCTGAATGCTCTGGCCCTGATCCAGCAAATCACTTAATCCCATGCTCACCTTTAAGTACATAAATAGTCCCATTGATTTCAATGGGACTACTCATATGCTTAAAGTTAAGCATGTGCTTACGTGCTTTCCTAGATCAGGACCAGAATGTTCAGCACCTAGCAGGATTATATCTAGATACCTAATTCTGCTCTCATTTAAATCCACAAAATCCTGGTGTAACTCCACTTAATGGAGTTATTCTGGAATTATGGTGGTGAGAGTGAGATCAGAAACAGGTCCAAGACCTGAGTCCAGATTATCTCATGGATTTTACCATAGGAGGGGACTTTTTAATTAGTAAATGAAGTCCACCCCCTGAAACACAAAAAGAAGCCACACCAAAATATGGTGGCTCCTCCAAACCCCACGGCTCCATGACGCCAATGGAACCATACTATGAGGGATTCACTAACTAGCTTCCCAGGTTTCCAAGGTAGGTAGATGAGAGAATTTTGAATTGTATTAATATTTTCATGGGCCAGAGAGAGAACAATGTGCAATTCCCTCCCTTCTGCCACCCTGGATTCCTCGTACTCAATGCCCTTCCCTCCATGGGTCCTGGCTGGCCAAGGCCTCTACTTGCCTCTACTTGCAGTTTGAATAATAGTTCATGCAACCTAGCTGGAGTAGGTAGGACTGTTCACACAACTGTGATTAAAATCTTAGTTGGCCTGATTCCCATTTATACTAATGCCACTTTACACCATTCTGGAGTATAAAGTAGTCTTAAAGTGGATAAAACAACATTTACAGTCACTTCATGGATGCTTTACACTGCTAGAAAGGTGTAAAGCAGTCTTAGTCTACATTAGAATTTGGCTTAATAATTTATAATTTTCCAGTTGCTAGCATTGAAAACAGTAAACTAAATATACCCATCGTTATGAATTACTTTTTGCTCTTTCCTAATTTGAGAGAAACATAATATTCTCCTCCCCCCCCAAAGCTTATTACAAATGTTTCTGTCTGAATATTAGATTACATCTTTATAGATTTAGAGGTTCTTAGCTTATTCATACTTAATAATGCAACGGCCTCCACCATCAATTGACACACAAGTAAGAAGCTGTCTCTCCCCACCTCTTATCAAGGATGACTAGCAGATGCTGTTTTTTCCCAATAAATATAAATTAGTGAAGTTCTACTTGGTCTTTTTTAATAACTCTTTTTCTATGGCTATCTAGAGTCAGAAAAGTTGTATAAAACTGCCTTGTAAAAAATGAAGATGACTAGTAAAGAACAAATCACTTGCTCTGTTTAGATTGGTGGGATTTTGCCATTGTCTTCAGTGGGACCAGGATTAGACCTTTTATGCAGAGAAATAAGAAAAAAAGAAAGCAATGCATAACTTCATGACTCAAGGAGATTATTAATGGGCTAGAGATCCTTTCACAATCTAGCTCTCCAGTTAAAATCCAAGCCAGGTCAATAGTGGTCAAAAGTCTTTTCCATCTAGTAGGTTTCAGAGTAACAGCCGTGTTAGTCTGTATTCGCAAAAAGAAAAGGAGTACTTGTGGCACCTTAGAGACTAACCAATTTATTTGAGCATGAGCTTTCGTGAACTACAAATAAATTGGTTAGTCTCTAAGGTGCCACAAGTACTCCTTTTCTTTTTCCATCTAGTAGTTATCCGATGGCTGTAATGCAATGAATTGGTGGTCTAACTTCAGTTCACAGAGCACGGTCCTGTGATGAGATATGCAGGGGTGGGCCCTGCATATGTGCACGTGCATTCACACACATACATGGAGTTCATTGCAGATTGGGCCCATAGGGGAAAATAACCATCATACATGACAGTAATTTTTACCCTTGTTGGCAGTATGAATAGAAATATTAAGTACAGAAAGGGCATAGAGTCTGATGCTGCCAATTTAAGGTTAAGTGTGGCATATCTGAGGCACACTGACATGGAGTAGATACATAATGCCCAATCGTATAAAGTAAACAAAATGAAAATGCTGCAATTTTCCCCTCTTCTCTTTCACATATATCCAGTCTTTGGTGTTTTAACCTACTAAGGACAGTAAGTTTAAAAAAAATTTCCAAACAAAACTATGATTTCTAAGGTGATGGCAAAATATGGACTTAAATTCCTACAAAATGTTCAGTTCTGTTCATTGGTGATCATATTTTCTGAATGAAAATATTGGGTTATTTATTTATGTTGGATAAACTATACACATTTAATCTTTAAGTTATTTTCATGAACAGATTTCATTTCCCTTAGTTACAGTAGGATCTTGATTTTTTACTGAACTTGTGGGAACAAATGCGATTTTAAACAAATTTTAAGGTACCAATTTTCATAGTTTATTTGATCCCGGTTTGGGCATATTGAAGTAGAGTGGCAGGCAAGTCTTCAGCAGCAACTGTAGTCTTCTGTGATAGTATTTTAAAAATAGAAATATCTTGTTTCTATTAGAAACAATGACCTCCCCTTTGCATTTTACATATTTACATATGATTTTCTATCCAGTTCTAAAATCATTAGAAAGTTATTATAATTTATAATATAAAATTTAGGACTCATTTTCTTTTCCATGTTTTTTCTTAAAATAGCTTTGTAATTATTTAAAATTAACTAAGGTGTCCAAGCAAGAGAAGGTAAAATTTGTGTCATTCTTTGGTCACATTTTATATAAAACTATTTTTTTTAATTCTTTTTCAATTGACAGTACTTCCTTAAATCAAGCTTTTTAAGTATTCCTTTTGTTGATGTACTAAAAAGCAACTATTCATAGTATCCTAGAAATTAGACATGGACTAGACCTATTAGGTCATTAGTTCATCCCCTGCCAATGCAGGATTAGTCCCTTTAGTATATTCCCAAATTACCAACTCCACTGGAGCCAATTATATACTGTACATTTATTTTCTAACATTCATCTTGCTCCTTTCCCAATAAAAGCTGTACAGCATATGCAAGAATTCAATAGACTTTAAATAAAAGGGAAATAACATGAAATGCCAAACTTATTAACATTTCAGAGACAGTTTATATTAAAAATCCTTTTTTACTACTCTTGCTCTCCAAAGCATGTGTTAAAAGATGGAGATTAGCAAGAGCCTTTGCAGTAAAGGATTTGAACATTCTTCTTTGTGCTGGTTCGGCTGATCTACCGTATGATTTGAGCCAAGTCTCTGGCTTTGTTAAAAGCATAAATCAAATGTATCCTAGAATTTAGTCATACTTCACATTTGCCACAGGTGGCTTCATTGTTATTAAGATGGGAAATAATATTTAAAGGGGCTGGTTTTATATCTGAACCAAAAACAAAGTACTGAGACATTAAATTCATGTTTGAGACTATTTGCAAACCATGCCAAAACAATATATGGCTAAATAACAAATATCTAGTCTCCTGTCACCACTTATGTGGCATGTTACTCAGGTTGTGTGATTGTTTGTGTATATGTCATTCCACACAGTGTTAATCATTAGGAAGTCGGCTTTTACCCTATATTTGAAAAAGGAAATCCAAGCTCTCAGGTGTACTACAATCTGTGGGATGTTCCAGGTTCCTGTTCCACAAGAGAAACAGAGCCAGACTCTTCATCAAGCTAACTTTTAGGCACGAGAAAAGTTCACAGTGACAGGCCTAGGAGCCAAGGGTTCAAATCTCACCTATTCTTCAAAGTGCTGCTTATATTTCCGTGCACTTCACAGCCCTTCTTAGTACGCAAGGCCCAATTTAGGAGGTGGCCAGGTATCAGTATGAGCTTCCCCGCTCCATTTTATAAATACAGAGACAGAGCTATTGCAAAAACTCATTTCTGGCAGGGCTGGAAATAGAAGTCGAACTGTCTAAATAACAGAATCAAGTCTCTTCCACTCAGTCATATTGCCATTCACATGGAACGTGCCAAATCTATGTGCTTGGTTAGCTCATGTGTAAGCACAGCTCTAACCACCAAACTACACTCCCCTCCCACAGCCATGAATAGAACCCAGAAATCCTGAACCCCAACAATGCGCTACAGTCTTGCAAAAAGACCACTATGATTATGAATTAATTGTATTTAATTTGGTAAGCTGCTAACTTGAATACTCATTAACAGGTCTCTGGAATGGGTGTCAGGAATCCTATAAGGGCTAGGGGAAGAGTAGCTGGATGCTTCTCACTCTCCTCTCTCAAAGAGGGCCAATTGAAATCTGGAGGGAATCTGGACAGGATCTGTGAGGACTTTTCCTTCTACAGCTCTTGAATTTCAGCTTTCACAAATGCCGGCTGAGTGGTTCCTCAAAAATGTCTGTGTGACATGGGGAGGAGGCCCTGTCCTGTTCCTGGTCATGCAGGCTCACACAAGTGCTCATAACAGCAGCAGAACAGAAAGAAAGAAACGCCACGTCCTCTGATCCCAGGGCTGTAGGCCTAGATAAGGAGCTTCAAGTTTGGGAACATATTTTTGTTACATCTTGAGGTTTGTTATCTGTCTGTCTGTGGCCACACGATAGAGTCCTCCCTAGAAATGAGGATCTGATTGGCTGGCCTTACGTTTTCTTCTTGCTGAACTGCTTCTTCAGCTAACAGTATGTTATCAGCATAATGGTTAGAAAGAAAAAAAAATGTCAATTTCTTGCCCTGCTGCTCTGTAGATGTGGTGGCTGCTGTTGGAACGGACCCTGTTTTGGCTGAGAGAAAAAAAAGCCGGGTAATTCCTGCTGCCAGCTGTGTTAAAGGGCTGCCAAGAGAGCTGCAGAGTGTCTAGAGACCGGCCTTAACCCTGACCCAGGATCCAAACACCACTGAACTTTGGGGGAAGTTCAGATACAGTCTGGAACTTTACAGCTCCGGCTCATCTCTATATAATCGTCTCTATAGTCTTCCCTTTTAAAGAAACCCCCTGAATGGTGGACCCTCCAGTCTGTGAATAAATTAAAGAATCCTGCTTGGTAGCATGATTTGCCGCAGATTTGGATCAGGGTAACATTCCATAAATATTCCTGCCACCTTCGTCTTCATGATGGTGAAAGTCATGAACCATTTTGCACGGCATGCAGAAATTTGCCTTTCCCCTCTCCTTACAGCTGGGAATTCATGGAAGGACTTACTTCAGCTGGAACAGAAGCACTTACTGTCTAGCTTCCTTTTCATGTTTATTCCAAATGTAATAATGGTTAAAAATCCCTCTGCAAACATTTGCACTAATGTTAACAGCATCCAGTGTAGGAGAAAATAATCCTGGATAACACGGTAATAGATTTACAGTAGGATGAGAAAACTCATTACCAAATACATTATACTGTAACGGGGAAGATGGGAATTGCAGAGGGTTCACTGTATATTAAAACAATGGCATTCTGATAAGCTTTGAGAAATTATTTGGGCCAGGTTTAGAACAGAAAACTAAAATGCAAATAGTGTAAAAGCATGAAGAATGAAGTCCTGACCTTACTGAAGTCAGTGGCAAAATTCCTAGTGACTTCCATGGGGCTAAGATTTCACTCCTTGTCTATCTTTCATGTCTTGCTCTGATACAGGGGCCACTGGTTTTCTTTCAACAGATACATTCATAACTAATGTAAGCAGGCTCCCCAAATTTAGAACACACAGAGCTGAAATCACACCTTCCCCTTAATGCAGAGGACTTTGAGCCAGCACAGAAAAGGAACCACAGAACCATATGTCCCTGGCCTATGTCCAGTTAGGGCCATGCTCTCCAGTTCTCTCCTCCAACAGCATGGCTCCCTTGGCTCTGGTACATGCACTCCATGTTCTCCTCCAAGAGGTGCTGCAGGCGTAAAGGCGAGTTAATGCTAGTTCCATCAGCAATGACACCAATGTAGATTTTTTCTGGAAAAAGTATTCTCTGTAGAGTGGAGCATGCTGTGTCCAGCAGCTAATCCCTGTCCCTGGAATACCACCTTTAGTCTCTCAGAACCCTGTGAATCTCATACTCAGGGTCTTCCACTGAGTCTGGAAGAAAGAGGGAACGTGATGAAGGAGACATGGTTTCCTTTTCCAGTTTATGGGCCTTTTCTGAAACACTTTGCTGCTTAGGGTCATCAACAATACGTGGTTTGCAAAAACAAAAGAAAAACTAATATACAGCTTGCCTGGGGTACCTCAGAGGGGACAGAAAGTATTGAGACAATATTCCTTCAAGAGATTTCATGTATCAGCAGTGAAGGGGTTAGCACGCCTTAAAGTTCTAACTAATGGGCATGCATATTACTGCCACCTAATGGGCAGTATGCATAAATATTAGTGAGTATGCAAACTACTGCTTTCATTAGGATTCATGATCACATTCTCTCTCTTTTTGTTTGTTTGTTTGTTTTTTGTTTAGCCAAGAAAGAAGACACAAATGGTTTTAAACCCAATACTAGTGAGCAGTAGAAATAGAGATTCTTGTTTAGCTGACATGGCTGTAGCCATAAGAATTTTGGTCCTAATTTCTAGCCCTGGTGTTGAATGTGTGTGGTTTAGCTGATGACCATGACATTTACATTTATGTACTGCATTCACAGATTCAATGAAATCAAAACTAGCAGCTGTTACTCATAAAGAAGCTCAGTGCAACATGGCTATTGTTATAGAAATGAGGCAGAGCCACAGTCCTACATCCAAATACCTAGAACTGTAAGAATATCTGGATGTGATTCTGAACTTTGCTACTCAGGGCATCTATGATTCTGAAGTGTAACAGTGAGCTCCAAGGGCTTTGAATGTTTTCTTTTTATGTAACAGTCCTATTATCTTGAAACAGTGTTTTATGTATTTCCGATTACATTGTAAATGGTTCTGAGTGATTACAAAATGGATTGTCTGGATGAGGTTTTACTTGGCAGTATAAAATAGTTTTATTATTACACACTATCTAGTTTTGGTGTATAGTAAAATTGAAACAGACTGTAGGAGAAGGGTCCAGGAAAGTGAAGCCAATTATAAAAGCTAGATGTTTAAACAAAGATCCAAGTGAAGGACTGAATTGAAATATTAGTGACCTGTATCATCTTTAACTTTTAGCTCTGTCAAGATGTTGTCACATTAATAATGTCACAGGGACTCTTTTATTCTATATTTGTAAACTGTGTGGCACAATGGGACCCTGAACTTACTGGAATACAAATAATAAAGGCATCCTCATTATCACTGAGAGATCATTAGAAATGTTGTGAAGATTCAAAAAACAAACATGTAGCATCTAAATAATTGGTTGAGTGAGTTTTGATGATTCGCCTTCTTGCTTACCTAGGAACAGTAGGAAGATGGTTGATGACAGCAAAGCTGTGAACCTATTTCTTTGTTCAGTGGGAAGATGCTCACATTTAGAATGATATTTGGAATAGATTTCACTAAAGAGCTGACAGCTGGATGCCCATAGTCTCCTCTTTCTGCAGCAACACATAGCCAGTGACTATCATAGATCTCAAGTAGGTTTATACAGCTGTTACCCAACAAATCTCCTTATTTCTTATGGTGAGTAATGGTCTGATTGCTATTTTAGAAGCCAATCTGCTGTACATTTAATTAGAATATATTGTTGTTTTATGGAGTCATGTCTCAATTTAAGTTTATTTACGGATGATTATCTTCCACCTTTTCTTGCTGTGCACAGATCTGGTAAATGAGAGACTGGAATCAATCTTTTTATTTTTCCTGATAAAACCAGATGTTTTCCAATGGTTACATGCCACGTGTGTGTGTGTGTGAGTGTGTGAGTGAGAGAGAGAGAGAGAGAATCTATATCTTTGTGAAACTCTGTATTGATGTTCACAATAGTAACAGGAACCACACATTGGTATCAATGAGGGGAGGAAAAGACCATTAGCAGTGGGAGACCAGATATGGTATTGAAGCCTAAAAGCTCCGGCTCTCTAGCATGGGATTCCATGTGATGCACGGTGAATTCCACAGAATAACAGGAGTTCCAGGTAAAATTTTAAGGCTTCTGGACCAATTGTTAAAGTGGGTTGAAATTTGGGGGGAAATTCTCATCCCCAACAGTCATGGGAAAGGGGAAGATGTTGAGAGAGTGCTGTTCTCCTGAGCCAGGGAGAGGAGGAGGTGACCTCTCCTTCCTTCTCCTGCACTTCAGCCACTGCTCACAGGATTCCCCTGGTACAGTCCTGAGGTACATAAGAGGTTTGTGTGCCTCTCCAATTATATTTTGAGTTTGCAGAACTTACATGAATTCATAGACCTTACTAAAAGGCAAGAAGGAAGGCAGGAAGGAATGAAAACTGCCAAACCAGATTTCTCCTAGTTAAAAGGAAGTCTGTGCTAAGAGTTGGGCATAGATGAAAACGTCCACTCTCTTACAAGCTTAATGGAGAGCCCACAGAGCCCAGACACAGGGCCATTAGCACCTTTCAGCATAATACAAATTTCTGTGCCTTTTTGAACCATCATATAGAATTTAATTGAGATGAGAGCTTTTTAAACCTATTGGAGGGTTGTCATTTTCTATTAAACTCTACCAGTTCTATGGAATCCTACTGGTTTCATCCTTATTAAATTCTGTAGCCTTTTCCCTACAAGAATTGGGTGCTTGATATTCTGATTGTGTAGCTCAGCAAACGTCAGGTCTATACTTCCTGATTGCGCAGGGATTTTCCAATCCATCAGCCTATACCCATTGATGTAAGTGTGCACTTGCTTATTTTATACAAATCTGCAAATCTGACCCAGCAAGTCCAGCAGGTAGAATAAGCTGAATTCACCATATTGATTTCAGCACTTTGAGATTTATATGCATGTTTCTCATTCTAATAGTTATAAATTATATTTGGCTGTATAATTACAATGAAATTCTCTTAACTCATCAATTGTCACAGACTTAGGAAATAGACTCCACAAAAAAAAAAATGTTGTTTCTATGGTACTGTGTGTTATAACACTGGGCAAAGAGTTACACACACAGTTTTCATTAAATGTAAATGAAGCCAGGTCTGGAACTTAGAGGCTAATATAAAAATGTAGAATTTTTGAGAATGAGAAGAAAAAGTACTGTGATTGCCACTAGTATTTAACTTTTTTTATCGTTCTGTGGAAAGCTGAAATTACTAGTTTACTGCCATAGTCATTTCTGGAAGTGTTTAGTTTATTTGTGCCTTAAATTTATAAAGTGATTCCAGCAGAGGTGTATTGAATTTGATACCATTTTCAAATATTTCTCATAGAACTGATGTAAACATTAACATGTATCTAGGATGTTCGACATTAAACGATTTGTGCTTCAAATTGTTGTATCAAAAATTGAGAACCATTAATATGTGCAGGCTTTACAGGACACCAACAAATATTACTATCCACCAATTTTAAGAAACTATAATTAAGGTGTGTTATGTATAAATTCATGAAATTATGTATGCACATAAATACTGTATGTGAGAATAAATAATCCTTTGCCTAAATGTTCATTGCTGATAATCTGAAGTAGTTCAGCAAACTACCTATGTACCTCCAGGGATTGAACAGAGGCAAGAATTTTACAATCTATGCAGCCTCTACCCATTGCCATATTAGGTGCTAACAGACAAGAAGATCAGTCTTCAATGCTAAGTGAAATTCAAGCAAGTGTTGAGTGAGAAAGAGACTTGCTTACCATAAAATTAAACTGGTGAGCATTATGCAAGGACAAGGAGCATGAGTGAGCAGGGCTCTTTATTAAAGGCCTCTTTCTCTCATGTACTGTAAATAGAAAGTTTTTTCCTGGGCATTAGATTCTGGAGCCTACCAACCAACCCGCACTTACTGAGCAGAGGAGAGCTCAGTTGCCTACAAATACTTTGGCTGCTGTGATATTTCCTAGCTTGTTTAGGGCTTTGCCACAGGGAAGCGGAAACATGGTGTGCTGTCCCAGGAGCAGACTATGAATCACATTGTGACTCTGAATCACACTCTGTTCCCCCATTTCCTATGTGAAAAAAAAGTTATCTGTACCAACACTATGCCTGGCAAAGATAACTTCCCCTGATATGCCAGCTCTGCTGTCCTGCCTGACACATTTGGGTTGGCAGGGGACACAACCCCAAAATATTTTGACGCTTTTCAGATCATTGTGGACCAGTGGGGATGTCACACATCTGCATGGCTCCATAGTAAGGATAAGAACTCCATCTCTGGCAACCCAGTGGCATTAGTGAACTGAATTTGTTCGTGTACTGTGGTGAATGGTATGAACCAACATTACTTTTGCTTTGAAAATTACAAATGATTAATCATAGAAACACATTCAAGAGTGAACTATAGGCTGTAACTATGGCATGGAGATGGGGCTGTGTCTGGTTGGGGTGCATTCTGTTCACACATTCCTACATTACACTAGCGTTCCAGTATTTGTACGATGGGACTTGTGCAATTAAGCTTCTTTCATATTTATACTTCAGCAAGTACTCAAAACTGAGGCTGTAGTCTGCTGGTGATCATCACCACTTATTATTGGTATTGTGGTAATGTCTAGGGGCTCCAGCTGAGTTTGGGGTCCTGTTGAGCAAGGCACTGTACAAATGTACAGGAAGACAAATCTTTGTCCGAAGGAGGTTGCAGTCTAAATAGTCAAAACAGGCAAAAGGGTAGCAGAAAGGGAGCATTATTCTCTCCATTCTATAGACGGGGATCTCAAGCACAGATTATTTCAGAGCCTGATCCAAAGTCCATTGAAGACAATGGAAAAACTCCCATTGGCTTCAGTAGAGTTTGGATCAGGCCCAAAGTGACTTGCCCATCACATAGGAAGACTGTGGCAGAGCCAGGAATTGAACCCAAATCTGAATCTTAGTACAGTGCCTTACTTACAGGCTAGCCTCCTTTGGCTATGTCTAAGCTATGAGCTAGGCATGTGAATCCCCTGCTCGTGTACACAAAGTCATGTTTGCTCTCATTGAGCTAGCACAAGTATAAGTAGCCACAGTAGCACAGGTAGTGGCCGTGGAGGCACTGCTGATCTGTGCTGAGCACAAACCTACCTGAAACCACGTGAGGAGTATGTACTCGGCACAGCTCAGCCGAACCTTGCTCTCACGACCTCTGCTGCCATGCCTACTATGTACACTCATGCGAGCTTGACGACAGCTAGCATGAGTGTGTGTACACGAGCAGGGAAATCAAACCCCTAGCTCAGAGTGTAAGCATAGCCTCTGAAAGTGTTTGCAAACATCCCTTTGGATGTCAACAAGGCACTTAGATGCCATGGTAATCGGCCTGGCATAAGAACCGGAACAGAATAAAAACAGCAGCAGCAAAAACTGGTGATGCTATGTTAGCAAGTACAACATAAACTACCATCAACCAAAAGTTACATATGGTAGTCCAATCAATGCTAAAATTCTCCCTGGTTCAACTGAAGTTTAGATATAAGTTAATAATGTTGTATGGCAGCCAAAACAACATACGCACCTTGGGACTGCATATTTCACAGGCCTCACATAGTGAAGCAAGGAGGCGATTTCATCTGGACTAACCTGGTAGTAAGCACTACATTCAGCAGCAAGCATTTGCAGGATCAGGACCTAAGGTATTCAATATTCATTTATGTGGAATTCATTCCAGAATAAGTCACTTTCAAAAAACTATTCTTGCCATATATTTTGAATATCTTTGCCAAAGGGAACTGGTTCTTTGTTGTAGTGGATAAATACTGTGTGAAATAAAACAACTGTTCTTCTTATTTATTCAGGGTGAGATGTTAGGCATGTTGCCTCATCTACACTTAATGCCTCCCACTTCATCGTACACTAGTGATGGGTCATACTTGCAGCCAACTGTATAATCAGAGATGAGCTGTGTTTATATAATTAAGTGGTTTGGAACGTCAGATGAAGAAAAATACAGTTGGCCCTCTAGCAGAATTTGTAAAGGTTAATATTAAACTGGAAATTTCTTTAAACCATAAATTCACTAATGGCAGGATAAATATGAACATGTTGTTCTGGTTTCGTTTTTTAATAAATGGCTCCCATACGGGACCATTTCATCACGTCTGACATGATTCTCAATTATGCTGCTCATTGATTTTATTACACTTTAATGATAAATAAATAAGAGATGCAATATTCTAATAAAGGTCATTGAAACTAGCCCTTTTAGCGTTTCATATGCTGCTTGTAATAACCGCAGTTAATCATAATTTAGAAATAGCAAGTAGTCTCCCAGTTTTCTAGGTATTAGCCCAAAAGCAAGGAGGCTTTCTGGGTGTATTTCCCTTCTCCAATACAGGGCCTAAATAATTGGGTACCTACCGAAGATGTCCAAATTCCTTCGAGACTTACACAGAAAAGATAAGATTGAATCATCAAACTGGTACAGACCAATACTCCATCTAGTTCAATGGCCTGTCCTTGGACGTGCCAGATGCTTTGAGAGGAAGTGAAACTCAACCTACCCAAACCCATAAAGTATCCAATTATTATACCATAGGGTGAACCAAGCTGGGGATCTGCTCATATCCTGAAACAAGAGGATTGATATTCCCTCATAACTTTATCCTGGCTAGCGTTACTAGAGATGCTGTTAAGACACTGAAGTCTAATGCTTAAATAAAAAGCACAAAGGGTCATATTACAATACCTTTACTCGCTTTGAGTAGTACTTTTACCCATGAATACTGACTTCAGTGGGGTACTCTTTGGTGTGAGTAAAGTTATCATGATCTGACCCCAATGCATTGGATCAATAACATTCTGCAGCAGAAAGTTTTACCCATTAGTCTTGTGTATTGTATAAAACAGTATCCTTTTATCCACTTAATATTTGTTGTGTTTTCAGTGCATTGAGAGTTCTCTTCTTGTATTACATACAAGAGAGTAAATAAAGGCTCCTTATTGTCTTCTCCATGGCAATTTTTGGGGGCAAAATACTTTTGGTGTCAAATTTACCAGATTTGTTCTTAGTCTAAAGATGGTTTTATTGTGGTTTTACTGTGGAAATTTTGGTTTTGAACTTTGAAACTCTGAATTTTGGACTGAAATAAATAAAAAATGACCAAACAGAGCAATTTATCTGGGCCTTAAAAAAATGGATTGTTTTGCATGATTTTTTTTCTTTCATAACAAAAGTTTTACTTAGTTCAAACTTACTATGGATTTAAGTTAGTTCTCCATGAGGACAAGTGCCTTTAATATATTGGAAGTCATCTGGCTCAGAAATAACAAAGCAATATGTGTTTGAAAATCACATATTGCAAATGCAGCTGTGTTTATTGCAGTGATTACTTATTAAAATAAACACAAAGTGATTATTTGTACATGTGATCCCATATACATATGAAAATATTCAGACAAATGCACTCAGTGGGTTTATTTAAATCTCACATTAGAGATACAAATCAAACGTGTGATGAAGCACCACTCTTTTTTTTGGTAAACTAATTGTAATTCTACATTAATGCAATAGTATGAGGGTGATTTTAAACATACATAATGCCAAGGACTTAGTTCTTCCTAGGAGCAAGTTCCATTGATACATCTGAAGACACTAGGCTTAGAAATAACAAAGTTATGAATGGTTCCATTCCGAAGTGTATTGATTTAAATTTGCAGTGGCATGGATATTCAAGCACACTTCATGCATTTATTTAAATCTTAACATAAAGATGTAGCCACACTGGGCCAGATGCTCAGCTGGTGTATACCATGCTCCACTAAAGGCAAGGTAGTGACATAATTTACATTGGCTGAAGTAGCGAGTCCATTTATTTGAATAGGTAAATGTCAGTTGTTCATTTTTTTCTCATAGAATATCATTTGGAAAACTACATTATTGTAGACTAGGGTTACGTTTTTAAATGCACAAAAGTGAGGTAATTTGAAGTGATGGATCTCTCAACAGTATTACACATATTTATTAAGGTATTAGAGCGAATAGCAATGCAAAATAATACATGGCTTGAGTACCTTAAGAATAATCTAATATCATGAAAGAATAACTCACACAATCCAACAAGGCTTACTTTTATTATTACCTTAATAAAGACTTTGAACTCTGGGTATATTACAGTCAATAGAAGTCAAAAGTAAATAGAGTTTCTATAGCCAAACCTCTCCCAAAGCAGGAGTTTAGCTATAGTTAGAGTTACTGATTGATTGGAGTAGTTCTTTTTCTGAAATCCTGGAACTCAAAACCACAAACACTTAGGTAATGTTTCATAATCAACCATTCCTTTCTAGTACTATGCACACTATATATCCCAGTCGTCCTTTCTTAGAGTCTAATGTGCATATTAGGCCATTCATAATTTAGTCCCAACAGCAATAAATACATTGGAGTATAGTTAGTGTGCATCTCCTTCTTGCACTTTAAACTAGGGCCTGATCGTCAAATGCTTTCTTCCTCATATGGAACTTTCCCTGCTTCATCTCCATCCCCTCAATGGACACCCCAGTGAGTCCAGGAGGGGGCGCATAGGAAAGGAATGAGAACTAATTGTTCTCTGTGATCATCACTTGCTGACCCCACAGATTTCCCATCACTTGCTGACCCCAAAGCGGATACCTCAGAAGAAGTCAGTGGTGCATGAAGGATCATTAACTGTCTTTATATGCCCTCCATGGAGAATCTGCAGTGGGATGGAATGAATAGCAGGATGCGTTCTGCTCTATGCATCAAGCTAGTCTCTTCCATGTGGATCTGCCACACTGAATAGTCTCATCGCCAGTGAACTCCAAACCTCTTACTCTTGAGGGGATACTTTGCAAAGAAATGCATTGGAAACCTCAGGACACTTTCCTGTCTTTGGCACATGGTAACTGCCATCCCTGCCTTTCTGATATACATATGACCCAGGTTCCATTTCTCAGTTTTAAATTCCTTCCCCAACCCGTACAGTTCTAAAAAAGCTTTGAATACTTCAGCCCATTAAATTCTACAGGTCTCTAAATTTTACCTTTCATGTTCTCCCATCTCACTTTTGAGGTGACCCAGATAAGCAGGGTAGTGATTGTAAGCTTATCATTAATGCATGTTCTTCATTATACTCTCTGAAATTCTGTGTAGTGCCTGGTTAGTGGCAGTAATTTGTTACATTAACCTGCATTCTCATACACAGGCACTGTGTGAATATAACATCATTGGGATACCACAGCAGTCCTTACAATATAATTAGTATGAGTAAACTACAATAAATAGTCCCATGATCAAAGCAAGAGAAAAATCTCTCTTTTTATTTATGTCATCTGCCAGAAGTTATGATCGTTTACTTATGTCCGAAGTTACTGTTTCCATTTTAATATTCCTATTAGTATTTGGATGGTTTCTATGAAGACTATTCAATAAACATTATACAGTAAAAGTTAGATAGTCCTAATGCAAAATCCTCTGGAATTTTTATTAAACAATTATGCTGAACTTCCTGACAGTTTTATTTCTGAGAAAGTTACAACCTTATTATGCATCCAAGTGAGTAATCCCACATTGCTGAAAATTCCTATAACAATTTAGTGAGTAGTACTGAAAGCAGATGCAGATGAATTAATAGAAAGAGTAACTATTCTGGTAATAAAGAGATATTCCAGGAAAGAAGGATATAGCAAAAAAAGAAAAAAAGCTGCATTTATTTTTTAACACACAGGGCAACTTAAATAAAAAGTGTAAAGCGGCAGTGTGCAAACAAGGAAATATTAGAGAAATAAAGAGCGCATAGAGTATCTTGACCTGCTAAAATGATTCTTTCATGCATGTGTTATTTATGTATTTGAAGCTTAATGGAGAATCTTTATGGAGAATGCTGTTAAGTTAAATGTGTGATTAAGTAGTTCTTGAAGAGTATTAAACCCCAAATGGTTGAAGTTTGTTTGCTTTTCTGAATGTGATTTTGTGTGTCGCTTGCTATAAATCCATTCAGATGGTGTTTCGTGTAAGTATCCCTTTAATCAGCTGCTAACTAAGAGCTGCTATTCCTCTTAGTCAATAATAGATACATGGTCCGATCCAAAATTCCCAGAGACAGCAAAACAACTTCAATGGGCATTGGATCAGGCCCATAGTGTTTGACGTGAATAAATCTAATTAATTCTGGTTTTCAGTAATAAAAATAATGGGTGAAATCCTGGCCCTTTTGAAGTCAATGGGAGTTCTGCCAGTGATTTCAGTGGGACCAGGATTGTAGTTAATCAGCAAGCTAAAAGAAATGGGAGAAAGTGGGACGGGAATTAACCTTCAGGGCAGGCTGATTCTTTTTATGACCAAATTACTGTAATGCTAGATTCCTCCTTTCCTAATCTCAGCAAACAGTTCCTAACAATCCAAGGGCTGAGATATGTTCACAAAACTACTGTTGAGTTGTCTTGAATAACAAACATTTTTTAAAAGATGAAGTCTTTTTGTGGCTAATTCCTGAACAGGAAAAACAGCTGTATACATTCAATATGTCGTTGCTGCAATAATTTACCTGGCTGTAGTCAATTTTCACTCCCATAAGGGCCAAGTTCCCCATTTCAAGTTTAGCTCTTCATATAGTTTGTGCAAACAGTTTATTTATTCAGCAATATAAACAGTGCTGCCAACTCTCATGATTTTGCCTTGTATTGCCACAGTTGATGTTTTTCTCAAAGTCCTGTCTCCTGGAGTCAGATGAATATATGATACTCTCTGCTTCCCTTTAAAAAATTTTTTCACCATCAGAATGTGGAGAAGAGCTTGAAAACATGACCCTAAAAAGCCATAAAAATTCAGAAACCAGAAGACAGATTAAAAAGAATACTGCATTTATTTATTTTTTTAACCCTGATTTTAAGCCAGACTTCTGATTTGTGTGTGTTTGTGTGGCCTGACTCTGGATTTTTTGAATACATAGGGTGAGCAATAGTGTATAAACTATACACAGTTTAATGAATGCAGGGAGCAACCAATGAACACTCTGTTCAGCCTGTTCTTGTTTATAGTGACTGTCAAATAAAGATTCTGTGATGTACTGAAGAATTCTTCATTTAAACAACCCTTTCCCCACCCCCTTCATAGGGTTTCGAAGATTTTTTTCCTCACAACAGCTTTTCCATCTTCTCTATTCATTGGACTGTGACCCTCACAACAATTTTAGATGCCTAGTTCCAGCTCTGCTCTCCCAGCAGCTGTAGAAACCTGGTCTCCCAACTTGTCTCTTGGAGGAGGTCAACACAGAAGGAAATTTCTGTTGTGGTAGCATCCCATTATAACTTGTACTGTAACTTCCCTGTGTTAGAACTCATCACCTGAGAATCCTCCCTTTCAGTCAGGAAGTGGAGGAAAGGAAGGAAGTTGGACACCCTATTTAGGGGCCCAATGTTTCAGATGCATCTCATTCCAGTGGCATTTTCATGTGGAACATTTACAACCATTCTGTCAGGGGACAGGTTGGAGAGAAGTAAAAATGTACTGGTTAAAGAAAGCCAAACAGGAGCAAGAGCCTGGCTAAAAACACAATGGCCCTGGCTCATGTGCTGCATAAGATGTACCTTCAAAATATTTCTGAACATAAAGCTCTGTGTAAAATCATCATGGCCCACTAAAACCATCTTTGGACTAGCTCAAAATCTTTAGCCTCTACAGTGTCCTAGTTGTGACGAGAACAAACTCATTCTGGTAATGGATACCTGGAACCTTCCATTGCAAACACACACACACGAATTGTGCCTCTGTTATTAATCACTTATCAGATTATTCAGTGGTAAAACTATAAATATTTTGACCATTACACTCAAACGCTCTATTAATACCCAAATCAAAGGGGCAACTTGGCAGCTCAGGGAAACATTTTTGTGGGCTGGGATTCTGAGACATCTACTTTACAACTGTGTCAGGCTGAGTGCTCAGCACTTTTCCAGGCTGAAAAATCAGATCTTAATCATTCTTACTCATAAAATATTTAACCTTGAGGTAGCAATCTTTTTCTGTAAACATGTTAAGATCAGTAGGAGATGTATGTGGACAATCAAATTTGTTGCAAATCTTTTCTGAGCTCAGCTGATGTAGCTCATCAGAATGTGTTTAACAGTTATCCATCTCCACAGGAATGTTTATAGATAAGATGAAAGCAGCCCTGCTTATTAATCACACATTGTATGTTTGACTCCTGCTCCCTTCCTCAGTCTCTAAATCAACTACATCTGGTTCTTACAGCTTAGCTGTGCAGCTTACCTTTCACAATGAAACATGCTCACTGCTACGGAAGCAGGTCCAATTTGATTAAAAATGAATTACTGAGTCAAATAGTCGTGACTAAGATCTGGGCATCAGCTAACCATAAATATGATCAGTTATAGAAAAAATCACTGATGGGTGTAAAAGAAACCCCAACGGGTTCAATTATCATGGTTCCATTGACTTCAATGGAGATGCATCTATCTATACCAGCTGGATCCAGACCAGTGCATTTTCATGTTAATACTCTATAGAAGACATTAAACAAGATGTTAGTAGAATGCCTATATACGTCAGAAATAAAGTCAGCATTTTCTAGTGTGGCACTGTCTTTGTTGTGTGTTATGGCAGGGCCCAGGTCTAAGCAGCTAGAAAGAACAATCCAGGCCCGACTAAAAATAACAAACAAAACCAAACCAACCAGTCTTTGGGGTTTCCAGTTTATTTAGACGGTCCTTGTTCAAACAGATTACACAGCCAGCAACAACTCTGGCCACGTCCCCTTCATTCAGTTCAACAGGCTGTAAACTGTACACAAACAATATCAAAGCAACAACAACAGACAATAACAATGAAGTGGCCCATGTCTTCAAAAATCCCTGTTCTGGGTTCTGGTCCACAATACCCACCTTTCTCTCTCATTAACATGGCCCAGCTCCTTTTTTAAGCTTATGAGCCTGGCTAGAGTCAGCTGCTTTCCCCACTGAGACTTTGAGATCCTCAGCTGGGATTTAACCCAGTGAAACCACATTGCTGACTGGCTTGGGGCCTGGGACCAAGCAGCATCCCTTCCAGGAGATTTTGAGCAACATATGCACTTCTATACATGTACAGGGCTTGATTTCTCCCCTGTAGTGAGCTCTGTTCAGGGCAGGGGCCATTTTGGAGCCATTTACAGCCCCTGCCTCTCCACCACAGCTGCTCCAGCATCAGCATAACTTAGAGCAATTTAGGGGCTGCTTTCTCTTATTCCAGTTAATTATGGCACCTAAGGGATGGTAGGCCAGCTGAGAATTGGGAGACTAGAACTGCATACTCCACATGCCTCTTTCCCCCTATAATATGCCCCCTCTGCTGGGATCAAGGGGAAGAACTGAGAGCTAAGAACTGAGAGCTCCCTCATGATAGGGAAATTCTCATCTAGGCACTGGACCAGACTTCAGTGCTTTTATACTTCTTGCGAGACATAAAGTGGCTCAAAGAGGGGACAACAACCAAGTCCCTTCTCCCATGCAGACGTAAGAAACTTGCAGTGCTTTAAAGCCCTGATGTACTGTCATTTAGATCCGGTTAGGTGTTGTTGCATATCTATACAATTACAATAGATTCTAAAAAATAAATTAATCTATTAAAGGTTGCACAAGAGATGCACATCTGCAATAGCTGTTAATACTCTGTGGCTATTGTTTGTAACAAACAATTGTTTTGCAACAGCTCATAAAATCATTAGACTGGTCACCTATAAATGTAGCATTCACATGTACTTCATGAATCACTAATATTAATCTCTTATTAACTTCAGCAATTGTCAGTCTTCAATCAAATGTGGTGTTAATTATCAGCATGTCTTCATTTAACATGCGGACAACTCTAAAATAAATTCATTTTTATTTGGGAGGCTGTCATAAATATAAAGGGAAGGGTAAACCCCTTTGAAATCCCTCCTGGCCAGGGGAAAGCTCCTCTCACCTGTAAAGGGTTAAGAAGCTAAAGGTAACCTCGCTGGCACCTGACCAAAATGACCAATGAGGAGACAAGATACTTTCAAAAGCTGGGAGGAGGGAGAGAAACAAAGGGTTTGTGTGTCTGTCTGTAGTCGTCTTGGCCGGGGACAGAACAGGAATGGAGTCTTAGAACTTTTAGTAAGTAATCTAGCTAGGTATGTGTTAGATTATGATTTCTTTAAATGGCTGAGAAAAGAATTGTGCTGAATAGAATAACTATTTCTGTCTGTGTATCTTTTTTGTAACAAGGTTTTGCCTAGAGGGGTTCTCTATGTTTTTGAATCTAATTACCCTGTAAGATATCTACCATCCTGATTTTACAGGGGGGATTTCTTTATTTCTATTTACTTCTATTTTTTATTAAAAGTCTTCTTGTAAAACACTGAATGCTTTTTCATTGTTCTCAGATCCAAGGGTTTGGGTCTGTGGTCACCTATGCAAATTGGTGAGGCTTTTTATCCAACATTTCCCAGGAAAGGGGGAGTGCAAGTGTTGGGAGGATTGTTCATTGTTCTTAAGATCCAAGGGTCTGGGTCTGTAGTGTTTCTCAGCAAAAAACTGTCTGAGAGGGAAAGCAACTGGTCAGTCACTGAAAAAGAATGTTATGCCATTGTCTACGCTCTGGAAAAGCTACGCCCATATGTTTGGGGACGGCGTTTCCACCTGCAAACCGACCATGCTGCACTAAAGTGGCTTCACACCGTCAAAGAAACTAACAGAAAACTTCTTCGGTGGAGTTTAGCTCTCCAAGATTTTGATTTCGACATCCAACACATCTCAGGAGCTTCTAACAAAGTGGCTGATGCACTCTCCCGTGAAAGTTTCCCAGAATCAACTGGTTAAAATCATCCTTGAGATGTGGAAAATATTGTTAGTCTTTATGTACTTGGTAGTATATTTAGAGATGCATGTGTCTTATTAACTCTGTTTTCCTAGAGCTCCAGGAAGAAATCCCAGCCAGTGTTTCACCCTAGCTGAGATTTGGGGGGCGTGTCATAAATATAAAGGGAAGGGTAAACCCCTTTGAAATCCCTCCTGGCCAGGGGAAAGCTCCTCTCACCTGTAAAGGGTTAAGAAGCTAAAGGTAACCTCGCTGGCACCTGACCAAAATGACCAATGAGGAGACAAGATACTTTCAAAAGCTGGGAGGAGGGAGAGAAACAAAGGGTTTGTGTGTCTGTCTGTAGTCGTCTTGGCCGGGGACAGAACAGGAATGGAGTCTTAGAACTTTTAGTAAGTAATCTAGCTAGGTATGTGTTAGATTATGATTTCTTTAAATGGCTGAGAAAAGAATTGTGCTGAATAGAATAACTATTTCTGTCTGTGTATCTTTTTTGTAACAAGGTTTTGCCTAGAGGGGTTCTCTATGTTTTTGAATCTAATTACCCTGTAAGATATCTACCATCCTGATTTTACAGGGGGGATTTCTTTATTTCTATTTACTTCTATTTTTTATTAAAAGTCTTCTTGTAAAACACTGAATGCTTTTTCATTGTTCTCAGATCCAAGGGTTTGGGTCTGTGGTCACCTATGCAAATTGGTGAGGCTTTTTATCCAACATTTCCCAGGAAAGGGGGAGTGCAAGTGTTGGGAGGATTGTTCATTGTTCTTAAGATCCAAGGGTCTGGGTCTGTAGTCACCTAGGCAAATTGGTGAGGCTTTTTACCAAACCTTGTCCCGGAAGTGGGGTGCAAGGTTTTGGGAAGTATTTTGGGGGGAAGGACGCGTCCAAACAGCTCTTCCCCAGTAACCAGTATTAGTTTGGTGGTGGTAGCGGCCATTCCAAGGATAACGGGGGTAATATTTTGTACCTTGGGGAAGTTTTGACCTAAGCTGGTAAAGATAAGCTTAGGAGGTTTTTCATGCAGGTCCCCACATCTGTACCCTAGAGTTCAGAGTGGGGGAGGAACCTTGACATGTCATAAATATAAAGGGAAGGGTAAACCCCTTTGAAATCCCTCCTGGCCAGGGGAAAGCTCCTCTCACCTGTAAAGGGTTAAGAAGCTAAAGGTAACCTCGCTGGCACCTGACCAAAATGACCAATGAGGAGACAAGATACTTTCAAAAGCTGGGAGGAGGGAGAGAAACAAAGGGTTTGTGTGTCTGTCTGTAGTCGTCTTGGCCGGGGACAGAACAGGAATGGAGTCTTAGAACTTTTAGTAAGTAATCTAGCTAGGTATGTGTTAGATTATGATTTCTTTAAATGGCTGAGAAAAGAATTGTGCTGAATAGAATAACTATTTCTGTCTGTGTATCTTTTTTGTAACAAGGTTTTGCCTAGAGGGGTTCTCTATGTTTTTGAATCTAATTACCCTGTAAGATATCTACCATCCTGATTTTACAGGGGGGATTTCTTTATTTCTATTTACTTCTATTTTTTATTAAAAGTCTTCTTGTAAAACACTGAATGCTTTTTCATTGTTCTCAGATCCAAGGGTTTGGGTCTGTGGTCACCTATGCAAATTGGTGAGGCTTTTTATCCAACATTTCCCAGGAAAGGGGGAGTGCAAGTGTTGGGAGGATTGTTCATTGTTCTTAAGATCCAAGGGTCTGGGTCTGTAGTCACCTAGGCAAATTGGTGAGGCTTTTTACCAAACCTTGTCCCGGAAGTGGGGTGCAAGGTTTTGGGAAGTATTTTGGGGGGAAGGACGCGTCCAAACAGCTCTTCCCCAGTAACCAGTATTAGTTTGGTGGTGGTAGCGGCCATTCCAAGGATAACGGGGGTAATATTTTGTACCTTGGGGAAGTTTTGACCTAAGCTGGTAAAGATAAGCTTAGGAGGTTTTTCATGCAGGTCCCCACATCTGTACCCTAGAGTTCAGAGTGGGGGAGGAACCTTGACATGGTGCCTTGAGCGACAGTGAAAGTGTATTGAAGTAATCCACAAGGCCCCCTGCTTCTCTGATCTTTCCTTGACTCCAGTGTCTCCTATCACCATCCTCTGCTCTTTGAAGTTCCCCCTTAAAACACTCTCCTGCCCTGAGCCCTCTAAACCCTAGTCTTTCTGTCAAAGATGTGTTAACAAAACAGATACACATGCACATTTTAAAAACCTGGAGCTAACCAAACGCATGCTGAATGTCACTGCTTAATTACTTTTCATAGTGCCCTACTCTCCTGATCCTGTTTCCAGTCATTATCTATTTAGACTGTGAGCTTTTCAGGACAGGAACCATGTTGTCTAGAATTTCACATACTTTTGGCACTATGTAAATGATAATAATATTGTTACGTGTTATATTGCAAGAAGAACATGTGGTAGCATTGGTAGTCATTGAGGCAATATGTAGGCTATTTAAAAAAAGATTAGAAAAAGATAGGAGCTTATTCACACCATCTGATTTTTGCATATGAATTGACATGTTCTTTGTCACTTTGCAAGTTGTGTGTGATTGTTTGCAAGGCAAATTGCAACAAACTCCTGTGTCTGTAAAGGAAGGATTGAACCCTAAAGAACCACTCTAGTGAGGTGATAGATGGGCTCAACACAGGGGTAACCGGGTGTGGTTTAGAGTCTGTGGTATGGAGGAGGCCAGACTAGATGATCTAGTTGTCCTTTCAGGCCATGAACACAATGACAACTGGCCCTATTATGTTACAGATTTTATCTCCCATTGACTTCAGAAGAAGTGCCATGCACAGAATGATGGGAAGGGATGGCCTCGGTGAGAGATCTGAAACTTCTTCTTACAATAGGATTTCTAGCTAATCATTACAAGTGTGCACAACTGATACCTTTTCCTTAAAATGCCCTTGTTGTTACCTTTTCTCTTTCACAGCTCGAGAACTACATTGTGGAAAATATGAAGTTGGAGATGGCCCAGATACAGCAGAGTGCAGTTCAGAACCACACAGCCACCATGCTTGAGATAGGAACCAGTCTCCTAAGTCAGACAGCAGAGCAGACGAGAAAACTCACAGATGTTGAAACCCAGGTCGGTCCCGAGGGCCATATTCTAAGAATTTACGGTGGAGAACCTTCCCCACCACCTCCTTTTACCACATCATCACAAAGTAGATTTCAACACTTTCTGTTTATTGGTAGCAACAGCAATGATGATTGATTCTTGTTATGTATTTTTCTTTATACTTAATGAGGATTGGTTGGTATATTTAGCTTTTTTATGTGTTTGTCAGGCTGGATTGACCAAAAAACTAACAAGCATTTGCTTTCAAATAAACAGCCCAGCTACCAACAGTGAATGATACAAGTGTCAAGCTAAATAAATAATTTTAGGTTAAAATACCTCCTTTGATCTACGTTATTACTTGCCACTTTATTTTGAGAAATGTTATTTATTTTCTCTGACATGTTTCCAGACATTTGAAAAGTATTGTACATGTGGAGTTTTTTACAGGTCCAAGAGAGAGGGACAAACATTCATGCATTTGTCAAGTGCTATGTAGTTGTACAATTTGTTATTCTACAAAGTTTTACAATGTGGCATGAATATAAGACCATTTCAAAGAACATAGCTTACAGAGGGCTCCCCCCACCCCCCCATGGTATTGAGTATTAATAACTTCAATGCAAACTAGTGGACAAATGTGCTGTTCTTATAACCAGCAATTTATCCAGAATACCGTATCAGCTGAGGTCTAATGCTTATCATAGGGCAGTATATACTAATTCTTTTCTTTTGACTTTTCTATCAGTTTACAGTTCACATTACATTATTTTTTCTTTCTCCAAGGACTTCCCCTTGCAATTTGTAGTCTGTGGTATCTTTGACAGTTGCAATGCATTCAAACTGTTTATTTATAACAAATGTATTCATGTGTTGTATTTATTTGGTTTGTTGTAGCAAACTGTTTGAGATAGATCATACTGTTTGCACTCAAGTCCTGACCCAAGTTTACAATATCATTCCCAAATTATTACATAATCACATTACAATATAAAGAAGAACAATAGCAATTACCAAAGGGAGGACACTTAATTTACTCTAGCTAGAGATGATATGCACATGGTGATGACAAAACAGTCTTACTCAGCTGCTTTTTTCATACATTGGTTAATAAAAGTCACCTTCTCAAATGACCTTAGCTTTTATGTAACGGAGTATAGATTCATGAAAATGTTGGAGCAAATCTGTTCTGTTGCACATAGCGTTACACATAGCAGTCTAGTATCGAACTGCAACAATACAAGTCTAGATTTTGACTTTGAACTACATGCTCTGCAGGGGAACAATGGGGTGTAGAAATGCTTCCTTATGCCTCTGCATGCGCTACCTAGACTTTGGGTCTGCTCAGGGTGCAGTGGGTGCTATGTGCCCATTTACTCCCTCCTGACGCAGATGGGTGGGAAAGGGCAGGGAGCAGTGGAGCCTTGGCTCTGCCCCACTTAGAATAATAGAATCTTAGAAATATAGGGCTGGAAGACACCCTGTGAGGGCAATAAGTCCAGCCCCCTGCTCAGAGGCAGGACCAAGTAAACATATCCCATCCCTGACTGGTGTTTGTCCAACCTGTTCTTAAAAACCTCCAATGAGGGAGGATTCCACAACCTCCCTTGGAAGCTGTTCCACAGTTTAGCTACCCTTATAGTTAGATTTTTTTCATAATATCTAACCTAACTCTCCCTTGCTGTTGATTAAGCCCATGACTTCTTGTCCTACCTTCACTTCTCCATGGCATACCTCCCAACTAAGGCAGAAAAGGCATCTCAGAATGGGTCTTAAAATTTTCAAATAAATGGAGACATTATTAGACTGAGTCTTCTGCTTTGTGCTTTCTCACGTAAGGTAGATTCTATGGGGAAGCATTGCCATAGAATCACATGATGATATTGACAATTACCCATCTAAAAATCTTTTTTATAGTGTTATTGTGCACTTTTAAATTGACACTGCATTCATTTCAGTGCTTGCATTTCAGCAGTGGTCTTCCCTCTCTTATATGTATTCTTGTAGATAACATGCTTTAGAACCTGGTGGGATGGAAGTTGCCACATCAATGTAAGAAATTATTACTGTCATTCTGACTGAATATTTCCTTTTTCATTTAATTTCTGAGCTGCAAAAATATACTTGAGTTGCTAGAATCTGTTACTTTCCATTTAAAAATGTCATTGCCATTTCAATTATACCCATTAGGGCCTGAATCTGTAAATTGTTCCATGAGGGCAGATCCTTGACCCTGCACAGAGCCCCAGTGAAATCAAAGACAACTGCATGGAACAACTTGCAGGATCAGGGCCTCTATTAGTTACACAATCTGTGTAACGATGCAATGGAATTGACGTAAGCCGAATTGACTTTTTGGCCCAAGGGCCACATCTAGACATGGAAATTGTAGGGTGGGCCATGAATGCTCACAAAATTGGGGCTGGGGTGTGGGAGGGAGTGAGGTCTCCAGCTGGGGGTGAGGGCTCTGGGGTGGGGCTGTGGATGAGAGGTTTGGGGTGCAGGAGAGGGATCAGGGCTGGGGCAAGGGATTGGGATGCGGGGTGGTGGGATGAGGTCTCTGGCTGGGGGTATGGGCTCTGAGGGGGTGGGGCCAGGGATGAGGGGTTTGGGGTATAGGAGGGTGCTCCAGGCTGGGACCAAGGGATTCGGAGGCTGGGAGGGGGATCAGGACTGGGGGAGGGGGTTGGAGTGTGAGAGGGGGTCAGGGGTGCAGGCTCTGAGTGGTGCTTACCTCAAGCAGCTCCCAGAAGCAGCAGCATGTTCCCCTCTGGCTCCTACATGGAGGCGCGGTCATGCAGCTCTGCACGTGCCCCATCTGCAGGAGCCGCCCCTACAGCTCCCATTGGCTGCGATTCCCAGCCAATAGGACCTGCGGGGGTGGCACTTGGAGCGGGGGCAGCATGTGGAGCCCCCTGGCTGCCCCTATGCATAGGAGTCGGAGAGGGGACATGCTGCTGCTTCTGGGAGCTGCGCGGAGCGGGGCAAACCCCAGATCCCACTTCCCGGCGGGAGCTCAAGAGCCAAATTAAAACATCTCATGGTACGGAAGTGGCCCGCGGGTCGTAGTTTGTCCACCCTGACGTATGCAGATACTGAGTGCATGCCAACATTGCAAAAAGAGAAATCTTGAGGGAATTCTGTCATAGAAGCTCTAGTTACAAAACATCATATGCAACAGTTTGGCATGTGTTCAAATGCTGTCCAAGTACTCTTATGATCTATTTATGTGTTGTATATCTTTAATCTGAGGTTTTGTATACAGTTTCCCTCCTTTTAATGGCATATTATTATTCTGCAACAAATATGGGGCCAGCACTTCAGCCTGTGTTTACCAGCACAGCTCCACTGACTTCAGTTTACACCAGGTCAGGATCTGGCCCCATGTTTAAAACATATTTTAAAACATGAACTGACCATTTCAATTAGACATCATGCAAGCTGACATAAAGTAGAATAAACATGTAACTCATTGTTCAAGTCTTCAGAATGGTAATACTAGAACATTGCAAGTTTTAACGCTTTTATTTATCCTTAAGGTACTAAATCAAACATCCCGTCTTGAAATTCAGCTGCTGGAAAATTCATTATCTACTTACAAGCTGGAAAAACAACTTCTGCAGCAGACACATGAAATACTGAAAATTCATGAGAAAAACAGGTGAGAGAAAATTATTAACCCCTTAAATGCTTTCTGTGTTTACCACAAATACTTTCCAATTCTACTCCTTTAAACCACTGGGGCAAATGGTTGTTCTGAGCCTTGAATAAACAAAAACATGTAGATGGAAAGTCTAAGTAAAATCTAGATTGACAGATACTGGGAAGCATAAGGAAATATCAGCAAATCAGCAAAACCAATTCTATATGGTACTAAGGTGTGGTAGTCCCTTAAGTTTTCAGACAATTAAATATACATAACTGGGTGAAAAGGCATAAGGAAAAGAGAAGTCTTCCGAAGTACATTTATAATATTGAAGTGGAAGAACTACCATGTTATGGGCTAAATTTTTCTCTTCAATCCTTAGTGTTGCACTCCAATTTAGTTAGTACCTGTTCTGTATGCAGAACTCCTCCTTATAGCAATGGGACACTACATATGTAATGACTGAAGGATGTACATTGGAGATCTGACTGTAGTCCAGAAGCTGAGGAGAATTTTGCCCCCTCTTTAACACTATAGAGCAGTAAGGAGACAGTAGCTAGTCCTCTAAATTTGGGTGTGAAAGAAATAATATAACTTCGGGGTTACATGCAAGAAGCACTCCATGTCATAGCAGCCATCTGGGTTCATGGAGTCAAAAATGAACTAAGGTTTGTGCAGGGATGCACAGTAGGGTTATAGTTTATTATGTGTCTGGCACCAGAGGCATGAGTGACATTTCACAGAAAAATAAAATAAAAGGTTCCTGCCCTGAAGAGCCTAAAATCTAAATTGACAACAAGAAGGAGTTTTTAAAGTATGTCAGGAACAAAAGGAATCTTAACCATGGTACTGGTCCATTACTAGATGGAAATGGTAGAATTGTCCATAATAATGCAGAAAAAAGTAGACGTGTTCAATAAATAGTTCTATTATCTATTTTTGGGAAAAAGAGATGATGATGATGATGGTGATGAGTAAATACTTACCATTTCAATAGTAGCTAAGGATGGTTTTGAATAATAGCTATTAAACTTAGAAATTTTTAAATCAGCAGATAACTTGCACCCAAGAGTTTTTAAAAAGTTGGTTGAGGAGCTCTCTGGACTATTAATGTTGATTTTCGATAAGTCTTGAACACCAGAGAAGTTCCAGACGACTGGAAGAAATCTAATGTTATGCCAATATTTTAAAAGGGTAAGTCGGATGACCAGGGTAACTTATAGGCCCATCAGCCTGACATCAACCTTGGACAAAATAATGGAACAGCTGATATGGGACTCAATTAATAAAGTATTAAAAGAGGTCATATAATTAATGTCAATCAATATGGGTTTATGGGAATTAGATTTTATCAAACTAATTTGATATCATTTTTGGATAAGATTACAAGATTGATTGAAAGCACTGATGTAGTATACTTATACTCCTGTAAGGCATTTTTCTTGGTATTGCATTATATTTTAATTATAAAACAAGAACAATGCAAAATAAATATGTCACACATTAAATAAATTAAAAATTGGCTAACTGATAGATCTCAAAATGTAACTGTATATAGGGAATAATCATTGAATGGATGTTTCTAGTTGGGTCACGCATCGATCAGTTCTTGGCACAACACTGTTTAACATTTTTATCGATGACTGGGCAGAAAACATAAATTTGTTACTGATATCAGTTGTGGATGACACAAGGATTGGGGGAAGTGGTAAATAATGAGGAGGAAAGGTCACTGAAACAGACTGATCTGGTATGATAGGTAAGCTGGGCATAATCAAACAATATGTGTTTTGATGCTGCCAAATGTCAGGGTGTACATTTAGGAGCAAAGAATGCAGGCATACTTACTGGATGGGAGACTCTCTCTGGGAAAAAGTGACTCTGAAAAGGACTTGGCTGTCCTCAGATATAATCAGCTGAATATGAGCGCCCAGTGAGATGCTGTGGTCAAAAGAGCTGAGCAATCCTTGTATAAATAAACAGAGGAATATTCACTAGCAGTGTGGAGGTTCTTATATCTCTGTATTTGACACTGGTGCAATCACTGTTGAAATACTGTGTCCGTTTTTGGTGTCCACAATTCAAGAAGGATGCTGAAAACTGGAGTAGAGATACAAGGATGATTAAAGGATTGGAAAAATTCCTTATACTGAGACACTCCAGTAGCTCAATTTCTTTAGTTTATCTTAAGGGGTGACTTGATCACAGTCTGCAAGTACCTACAAGGGGAACAGAAATGAGGGCTCTTTAATCTAACAGACAAAGGTATAATAAGATCCAATGGCTGAAAGCTGAAGCTAGACAAATTCAGATTAGAAATACGGTGCACATTTTTAACAGTGAGGAGTATTAACCATTGGGACAATTTACCAAGGGTTGTGGTGGATTCTGTGTTACTGAAAATCCTTAAATCAAGATTGGATGTTTTTCTAGTAGATATGCTGAAGTTCAACCACAATGATTGGACTTGAAGCAGGCTTAATTCAGGGAAGTCCTATGATCTGTGTTATACATGAGTTCAGATTAGATTATCACAATGGTCCCTTCCAGCCTTAAAATCTATGAATCTACAAAATTAGATGGATCACATAATGAGCAATGGCAACAAACTATTGGAAGATAGAAGGAGAGGAAACTGATGATGGTGGAGAAAGGAAAAGATGCCCCTGAGAGTGCATTATTATAAAGAAATGATTGCTAATTTTGATGCCTTTGCAGAAATGGTCAAATAATTCATTGTCAATAGTATTTGTTGTGAATGTTGGCAATTTATCAAATCTAATAATTATTTGTGCATACATTTTTGATTGAGAAGAAGTTGAATTGAATTGAGCATTGACTAAATGAGTTTCATAGATTTATAAAATTGGAAATATGTATGTTTTAATTTCACTTTTAATTGACTGAACAAATAATTGTATTGCCATTATCTGCTTAGCTGCAAGTATTTATTTAGAATGTGCAAGGGACAGAGTCATTTATGTGATGTCTTGTGTATTTAATGTTCTTTCTTTATTTATGTATCTTAACAATGTGTCAGGGTGCAAGGCATGTGTGGCAGTAAATAAACTTGACTTGACTTGACCTTTGGGTGGCTACACTGACATTCATGATGAAATGGTCTGTGACATGATGAAATAGTCTGAGTTTGTATATGGAAATAAAGAATGTGTTGAAAAGCAACATTTAAATTGTATTGTCTCCCTTTAGAAACATTGCTGTATAGGGCAAACAGAAAAATAGGAAGGAATGTGGTCTAGTGATTAAAGCAGGGACCTGGAGTGAGGACTTCTGGGTTCTGTCACCGACTCTTTTAGTAGCTGAAAGGAAGGATGGTGTTGTGGTTCATAGATTCTAAAGCCAGATGGGCCACTGTGCTCATTCAGTCCGGCCTTCTGTATAACAGAAGCCATAGAACTGCCCTGAATTAATTCCTGTTTGAACTATGGCAGATCTTTTAGAAAAACATCCAATCTTGATTTAAAAATTGCCAGGGACAGAGAGTCCACCGTGACACTGACTAAATTGTTCCAATAGTTAATTACTTTCACTGTTAAAAATGTGCACCCTATTTCCAGTCTGAATGTGTCTAGCTTCAACTTCTAGTCTGCTAGAGTGAGGAGTCCATTATTAAATTTCTGTTCCTTACGTAGGTACTTACAGACTCTGATCAAGTCACCTTTTAACCTTCTCTTTGTTATCCTAAACAGATTGAGTTCCTTGAGTCTATCACTATAAAGCATGTTTTCCAGTCCTCTAATCATTCTCATGGCTCTATGTAGTTAAGGCCCTGGATTGGGACTCAGGAGATCTGGGTTTAATTTCTAGTTCTGTCACTTGTGTGACACTGGACAAGTCATTTAGGTCCCGATCCTGCAATCACTTATGCACAAGTTTCTATTTCAGTACATGACTAGTCCCACTTAATTTTTCTGTGCCTCCATTCCCCATCTATAAAATGGGTATAATACTACTTTTTCGAATAATGTCCCAGTGGGTGCTCCATTTCAGGTGCGTATATGCCCCGTACACCTTTGATCAGGAATTTTCAGTGGCCGTGCCCATTTGCTCTTCACATATACCCTTGGTACCCTCATTCCCCTTAGCAATGGAACATAGATCAGCACAAACAAACCTCCTTCAGTTCTTTCTTGACCACCTTGGCCTGAAACAGAGTATATTATGGTGCCCATTTCTAGATTTCTCCATGCATAGCTTACTTCTACTGTTTGTTTTGGTTTTAGTCTACTATAGTTCTAGTTTTATTTTTAATATTCTTCATTTTATTTTTTCAAGGGGTTTTTATTTAGTTAGACAACCCTGTTACTCCTCCCATCCCCATCTTACCATTTGTGTGACAGGTCCTCCTCTCAGGAGTTGTTTCCCCAGAATATGCCTGGGACCTTTGGATTCAACTGCTGCTTCCCTTCTCAGGAACCTATCCTGGTCTGTGACAACCTATTCTTGTCGCATCCATTGTTTGGGAGATATGCACATCCCATCTAAAATCTGTTCAGCGTTCAAGAGTAGATCCAGAAAAAGTCTATTGGTACCGGAAAGTTCTAGGCCATTAAACCATTCCATTCTCTGGTACTTCCTTTCTCACCAGTATTGTCAAAAAGGGACAGACAATCAATGCCACCACTGTCTGTTTCCCCCTGGGACTAGGCTGAGGACATCTCTTTGACTCTCATATTTCAGTACAGGGATCACCTTGTTATCAGCCTACAGCCATCTCTTCAGACATTTTTTCTGAGAGACTTCTAGACCCAGACAGACTCATGATCTTGATTATCTGTCCTGGTATGAGCAACACTGGTTGCCCCTCCCGTTCCTTATGGACCCCTCAGTGGCCATACTGGGGCCCATAGGGTGCTTATTGTCAACAGTTTTGTAGAGCTCCCAACTACAAATGGGGATCACCACAGGAAACAGTCTCCTGCTAGACCTATTCATCAACAATCTCAAACCAAGATGAGTCTTTCAAGGGACAAGAGGTGAGAGCTGATAAAGAAGTAACACCACAAACTCATATCTCCTTATACTTACCAGATGAGACTGTGATGCCCCCTTCCCTCAGTTGTTGTGCAGATGATTTTTATACAATTTCAGGAGCTTATGAAAAGGATCACCAAATCACTTCAGATCCTTTTAGAGAAGGTTCAAGAAGAGTGGCCACATATATGAACAAAGCCGTGCTTGAACCTGCCAAAGCTATCTGGCAAACCCCAGCCACCATACTCCCAGCATGTAAAAGAGACAACCAAAAGCTCTTATGTTCCAGCTAACTACTCTGGTGGAGGGTGTGTAAATAAAAATTCAAACTTTTTGGTTGCTGATGCCATCAACAAGTGTGGCAGGCAACATCATTCTAAAGCAACATCATGATAAAGATGAAATGTCTAGATCTCTTTGGTTGTAAACACTACTCACGCCATGAGTTCAAGATTGCTGTCATGGGATCCCAGGCTCAGTATTGTCAAACAGCTCTGAATCAACCCTTGGCTTGATTCATCTCACTTCTTACCTAGCATTACAACTTCCAATTATTCCCTACTTGTTAAATCAGGACTCAGGTAGGGTTCTCTACCCTGATGTGAACATTCTGCAGCTCAGAGGTTTTTTTCCTAATGGTCCTCTGGGACAGAAGTTTTCTGTTCCACAGAAGTGCCACAGGTTTTGTTAAACAGCAGAAAGGACTCCACCATGAAGACTTATCTGCAAAAATGGAAGAGATTTTGGCATTGATGTATACAACAACAACAAGTCTTTCCTGTCTGTTCTTCCCTCTGAGCTAATGTAGATTACCTGTTGAATTTGAAGAAGCCTAGATTTCCTCTAAATTCCATTAAGGTTCATTTAGTGGTTATCATAGTCTTCCATTCTCCGTGGAGGAGTTTTCAGCATTTGCCCACTCCAAGACTTCCAGGTTCATTAAAGGGTTGATTAACCTTTTCCCACAAAACAGAAAGCCCACCACAATGTGGGATTTAAATTTGGTCCACAATTGTTTCATGAAACCAAACTTTGAGCCACTAGAAAAGTGCTCCTATCTACACTTGCTTATGAAGATGGCCTTTTTAGTGCCTGTAACCTCTGCCCAATGAATTGAAGAACCAGGGCCATTAGTGGCACATTCCCCCCTTTACAGGTTTCTACAAGTGGAAAGATTTCCTTTAGCCACATCCCAAGTTTTAACCTAAAATATCCTCAGAATTCCATATCAGTCAGGTCATCTTTCTTCCCTAACCCACATCAAAACAAGGAGGAAGCCACCCTCCACAACTGAGATGTTAGAAGAGCATTAGCCTTCTATTTGGACAGAATCAAACCAATTAGAAAGTCTCTCAGACTGTTGCTTTTGTGGACAGAACTAAAGGATCCACAATTTTCATCCAAAGACTATCAAAGTGGGATTTGGGATGCATCTTCTCTTGCTATGAGACTGTTAAAGTTCAGCACCCTCCTACAATAATAGCCTATTCTACCAAATGTCAGTCTACATTCATGGCACTGTTAAAAGACATACCAATTGCAGAAATTTGCAGAGGTGCCACTTGGGCTTCCGTTCACATCTTCCCGAACACTATGTTTTCATGCACGCTTCTAAGGCAGATGCTGCTTTTGATACTGCAGTTCTGTTGTCACTCTTAGGTCTGGCTTCAAAGCTCCCATCTCTTTCAGAGAGTACTGCTCATGAAGCACTTGAAGTGGAGCACCTATAGGGGCCTTGCATAAAAAAAAGGGCATAAAAAAGGAGAGTGTGACAGTCTTTACTCCTATGTTCACCCTTTTTACAAGCCTATGATACTTTTTGTATAAAGTATGCCTTGTGAGGTATCATTTGAAAACTCAGAATCTGCTGAACATTATTGTCCTGGTAAAATATGTGTGGTAACATTGTATAGAAAGTTGTAAAATTCTGCTGTATAAGATATGTTCCAAGTCTGGAGAACAGCTTCAGACCAGTTCCCTAGAGACAAAAAGCTAGCCAACACCTCAGCCAGATGTCAACAAAATCAAATGGACTATCCCTTGGTTAAGTGGCCATTCTTTGGCAGGAAGAAGGATGTGAGCAAGAAATTTACATATTGGCAAAGAAAACAGCTGCAGTTTCCCATCTCTCAGACAACCTGTCTCCTGAACCCAGCTGAAGATGATCTTCAAAGGGAAAAGAGAACTATGAGAAATGGGAAGAGAGGCCCCAAAATACTCCTACCTTTCTCTCTGCTCACAACAGCCACAATACATGAAAGGCAAAGAGACAGTCTTGGTTGAAAGGATTCCAACCAGCGAGACTGCAAAAGCATGTGGTGAGAGAGACATTTCACTTTGAATTCACTTAGCTTGTTAAATTACATGTTAGTTGTGTTTTACCTTTTAGTTTCTTTGTCACCAGTTCGGACTTTTATGCCTCATTACCTGTAATCACTTAAAACCTATCTTTCTTTAGTTAATAAACTTGTTTAATTGTTTTATCTAAACCAGTGTGTTTGAATTCAAATGTTTGGGAACCTCCATTTGAGATATCAGGGTTTGTGCATATCTTCTTTTATTAATGAAATGACAGACTTTCTATGAGCTTGTATTATCCAAAAGAAAAGAGCTGTGTACTGCAAGATTTACATTCCTGGTGACAAGTCTGTGACTTGGGATTTTCTGTTGTCACTCTGCAATATAATTCAGCAGTGTCTGACTAGAGCATTCATATAATTCGGCTGGGAGTAATTTACATGCTAGAGGCTGTTTGCGGAGCAGATCAGGAGTGGTTGCTCTCACAGCAAAGCAGTGTAAAAGGCTGGAGAACTGAGGGGAAACAGCTGTTCAGCAGTCCAGGTTATACCCTGGGTAATGTTACAAAGAGTTTACTTACCTTGTACAGTAACTGGAATTTTTTCAAGATGTTTGTCCCTATGTGTGCTCTACTACTAGGCCTCCTTCCCCTCTGCCTCGGAGTCGTGGGTCATGGGACTTTGCAGTAGATAAGGAAATGAGGAAAGTTCATCCATGCTGCTCTGTATACCCTTGGTATACACATATGCCATAATAGCACATTAGCAAACCAAATGGGCACTGAAACAAAAAATCTCTGATCAAAGGTGCACGGAGTGAATGCGTGTCTGAAGTGGATAGGGTTGCCAACCCTCCAGGATTGCCCTGGAGTCTCCAGGCATTAAAGATGAATGTTTAATTAAAGATTATGTCATGTAATGAAAACTCCAGAAATACGTCCAACCAAAATTGGCAACCATAGAAGTGGAGTACCTATAGGGATAAATATCTCCAAGAACTCCAGTCACTATACAAAGTAACCTCTCCTTCCTTTATCTATCTTGTCTTTTTAGATTCTAAGCTCTTTTGAACAGGGAGAGTCTCTTACTATGTACATATACAACACCCACTGCAATTTGTCCCACAATCATATAGTACATATTGGATGATCTTGTGAAATGTAATAACTGAAGGCTCATCTACATGGTGAGTTAGTACACAGCAAGCTAGGGTGTGAACCTATAGCAAAGCACTATACTCACTATACTCACTATACTCACGCACTAACTCATTGTATAGACAAGTCCTTAATATTGTGGTTTCCCAATAACTGTAAATATAAATGATTGTTTACGTCAGTGCAACTTATTCTTCCACAAGACATTTTAAAATAATGTTTTACATTTTGAGAATGTTCCTTGCTTTCAGTGCTTTCACTTTAAACCTTTTTTGAGGGGGATGCAGGGTTACCGATGCTCATAATTGATTGCCTGCTATCTCATTTAGTATGCAACTGCCGGAGGAAAAAGGAGAATCAGAGAAATGAGTATAGACATAGCAGACTTGCCAATCTAGGCATTACACAGGAATAGGTAAACCAAGTGAAGTTTGTTTAAGCAGACAAATGTTTAAGCAGACAAGTGTTAGCAGATTCAGCACAAGAACAGTCAGACCATATACAAGGAAGATTATGATAATTTCTCCAGGAATACTTTTATTGGACACTACCTCCACTCTTGTGTGCCAGAAGTAATGAGAAACACAGTGCCACTGGGTGGAGTTTTAGACACACATTTTGGTTTCAATGTTTGGTTTTCAAGAAGAGCTTGATTTTTCTACTCCATTATACGAGCTTTATTTCCTATTCCTTACTGTAATTCCATTGACTTCAACAGATGAAATGAAGTAGAGAATGAGGCCCCAGCATTTTACTGGATTTAAAGAAATATGGGAATATAGGTAATACCACACCAGATCAGTGCTCCATCTACTTCACTGGCAATGTCCAGTGCTTGATACTAGACAGGGAGTTTCAAGAAAACTTGTAGTGGACAACTATAGAATAACCTGTCCCACAGGGGAAATTTCTCTCTAACCTCTCACAGCTAGAAGAATACAGCCGGAGAATAAGGATTTAAATCCCATTTCTCTCTCTCTCTCTCTCTCTCTCTCTCTCTCTCTCTCCTCTGTATATGGATGTGATTATATATTTGGCCAGACTTTTCTTAGTACAATGATAATACTTGTCTTTACCTGTTGAATAGATCAAAGGCAAAGTAAATCACACTGTCTATGGTTAAAATGTCCAGACTTTTTAAAGATTACTTTTAATGCAAGCGGTTAAGATAACTTTTGATGCAAGAGATTCCCCTCTCCCTGACCTAATTCATACCCTCTTCCCAAGCACATCTAAACTGAGGCATCTCAAAATATAAGTAAAAATCCCCTTTAAGATACTATGGTCTGGATTGGATTAGTAAAAACACTGTGTACCTTGCAATGCAGTTTGCTTAAATAAAGCTTTCCATCTTCCCAGGAGGGTTTCAAGAGTGCTGTCTCCATGTTCTACTTCATCACCTTTCAAAATGACATTGGCCCTCACTGGAAGTCTGTGTGTTGGCTTCGGTACTGGCCTGCTAACCTCTCTAGAATTATCAGGAAGGTTTATGAATAATGTTATACATGATGCAGTCATGCTGAGCTATCCTGCTGGCTTACATCCTGATAAATGTAACACATCATTTGTATGGTAGAAAATAGATTACTGGCTACACTAATACCAACAGAATAAACAATATACAGAAGTATGCTTAAAATGTAAGGCAAATTGAAGTTGACTTTTTTCTGCATTGTACCTAACAACTCTAAAGAGTCCCTGTCAACATGGTCAGGCCCAATATGTAAACTACAATAACAATAATATCCTTTTCTTTATACTATTATTCTGATACCAGAAAGACTATTTGAGCTCCTAGCTGAAGGCTGCAACATGTAAAAAAATCAGCTTGCTCACAGGGTAACCTTACAGTGAGCAGTGGTTTATTTTTATCAGTGTTGTGCCCTAGCTGTACTTCCCGACTATTCCATTCTAATGAGTAGACAGGGTTTAAAAGTGTACAGGGAAGTCATATTCTCTGTCTACTCACACACAAAAAAAGGAGCAGAGAGTCATTCAAGTCACAGCTATGGCATTTTGATTGAAAGCATTATCAAGGAATAGTACCGCATAATTACTGCAGTAGACAATTATAGATCATTTGGATGGTAAAGTCCATTAGAACAAAGACTATATATCCCCTTTTTGTCTTGCAGAGCACAAGGCCTTTACTTAACCAATAATAAATCATTGATATTGGTTTCATTTTAACCACAATATTTTTGTTAGTGCCCCTTTAAAATACAGCGATGATTGAAAACTTGGTAAACTCTTTGTTCACAGACCTTCCATGAGGGTAACCTGTTAATGGTGAATGAACTTTTGAAGGTTTGTGGAGTTAGGCTGGATCTGATAAACCTTCAAACTTATCTGAATTTCTTTGAAATTGTTTGGTCTCAACACCAGGCTAAAAAAACCCGAAACAGGATTTTTGTGAGCAATTTCTAGAACTTCCTTGCTGTAAAATCATGGGTGAAACTTTGGCCCCACTGGAGTGAAAGGTCATGACAGCAACCTTTCTCATGCTATTTAGGTAATTCTGTCCTTTCAGACCAGTCAGTGCAGAAGCCTCCAGTCTAAATAAAGTTTTGAGTTTTGCTCAGTTTTGAGAGATGGTTCTCCCTGGTTCTTAACAAAACTGAACCAAATTCTGTGGGCTTATATCATTGGTGAATGTGTCACAGGGAGTTCACCTGTCCTCAGAGCATATTCTTGTCCTTCATATCTTTGAGGCCTTTATATCTAGGGAAAAAAACATTGTAGAGATACAGGTCACCACATACACATTCCTTAACAATTTACTCGTTTTGCAGTATATAATACTATTTTCATCTACATAGCAAAGCATAAAGTAACCAGGCACTATGTCACCCCATCTTTGCACCACATGTTGTTGACACTATCCTCATAAATATAAAGATGTGTTATTGCTAAAGCAATAAAACATCTGCAGGCTGCCTCTCTGCATAGACTCCAAACAGGGAAGCTCTATGCATTGTCATCTTATTCTTCCTTGCCTGACATGGGCAATGTTACTATAAATAAGACACAGTGAACTGTCATCGCCATGGATTCATTTACTGTTATGTTAAGAAACGTATGATGTAAAACAAACAATGCAGCAATCCATGTTGTGGCAGTCAACCCTTCTTTTCTGTGAAAACATTAAGACATAGACACAGATGTAAAATGTTGTATGGTTAGAACTAAATTCTGTCCTATACTGCCTGGGTGGCCTGATGGGAATTTAGAGAGCATCTAGTCTTCCCTTACCCTTCAGCCGCCCAGAAAAATTCCAACCTAGCAACCTTGAGAATGCTACCAGCTACTCCACTGTCCCGCACAGCATGGCCCTAACAGACATGTGTTCCAGACAGGGTGCATGATTCTCGTTTTCAAACTAGTTACATTATTACAAATTATAACATAATATACCATAAAAGTTGAAATGAGAAAGTCAAAATGAAACATTTCGGCCATATTGCAATGAACCATTTTGATAATTTCCCATGAAGATTTTGATGGAATTTACAAGTTCCTGCCAAATGTTAAGTTTTGTTGCATCATCATTTTCTAACAGAAAACTGTTCAGTCTTAAAATTTTTGATGAGCCCTGGCTAGAAGAGACCTTTAAAATCATCTAGTCAGTACATAACATGAGGCATAGAATATCATCAAGTGATTCCTGAATAAGTTGTAGCTGAGCTAGAGCACCCATCTTTTAGACCTACATTCAGTGTTGTTTAACTTGTAGTGATGGAGAATTAACCACATCCTTTGGCAATGTATTAAAATAGTTTACTACCTTCACAGTTAAAAATGTGCACATTGTTTTCATTTTGAATATTTCTAGCTTCAACTTCCAATATACTGTATCTTTTTATATATTTGTCAATGAGATTAAAGAGCCTTGAGTATCAGTCAACTTCTCCCTTCCAGCTGGGGGCAAGGATGATGCCAAGAAAGTGGTACTCTGCTTATGTAGCTCTGCCTGGCTTTCACAGAAAAGGATGGGACAAGCTTGCACAATATATTTCCTTGAGTGTCCTGTTAAGTGCAAAATTCATAACGTCTGGGGGAAAGAGATTTGCTATTGGATTTACTTAGGGGTTTGTTTTGTTTTAGCTTTAAGCTTTATATTACTCTAGTGTGTACAGCAAATCCAGGGTCTGAGTTTAATCTTTACACTGTTATCATTTGTAACAACTCACATTAAGACCCCATGATATTTAATAGAAACAACTCCATAAGGATTTTATTACATTTCTCCGTTAGCTTAAATGACCTGAAATAAAATAGGCATTTTGCCACTCATCTATTACCCAGCAGTAAAAACCAAGGTGCGGAGAAAGAGAAAATAAATAAAATCTAGGATTAACTTGGATAGGAAGTGGCCTATTGGTAAGTTTGAGATCAATGGTTGGGTTCATGATATGAGAAACACCTCCTTTGGCATATACAGTAGAATCACTGATCAGAAGTTCAGCAGTTGGGAGGTTTTCATTTCTTTATCTAATATTAATAAAAACCTTGATTTGCTGAACTCCTACAATAATGCCGAAGTATCGGCACTGACAAGATTATAGGATGGTAGTTACATATATCCTAGCTGTCCTGTTGCATCCACAACTCCTTTTGATCTTTATAAAATGAACATGGGGCGGGGGGAAGAGGAAGGAGTACAAGGAGGGGGAAAGTGTTTGCATACATTTATTCTAAAATTAGCCATAACATTTGATGAAAGCAAATCAGTTATTTTTCTACAGTTGTACTCAAGATTTTCCTGGCTGAGGAGATATAAACAATGAGAATTCAGAAGGCCTCTGAGTTACCGTATGAGTCATCATCTTCATTTTTTTGTTGTGCAAGAAAAGTTCCTTATGAGTGATTTTGACAAAATAGGGATCCCACATTAAGAATCCGACTTCCTAATATACCTTTTGGGAAAAGAAACTCCTTTGCGATATGGAAGTGGGTACCGCTCACCTGTGCAAATTTTCCTTTCCCATCTTCACAAGCCACTTAAAATCTCCCAAGACCCTACAAGTTGAGAATCACGATTATGACATGAGACAACATTTTATTAAAATTATACAAAAGTTTATACAAAGTACTGAATTGATTATTGGGTTATTTTTAACTAAAGTTGTCCTATAATGCATTACATTCTAATGATCTGGAAGTTATTTGCACTGGATTGATTATTCCAAGGTTATATAAGATGTCTATATCTTGTTAGCATGCCTAGACACAAACCAGTTAAACTATCTCTTTTTCAGTACATTTTCAGCATCATTTTCTTCACTACAAAGGTGTGTAAATTTGTCAGCTGTAACTCTAATTTTCCATTTAATTATTATAAGAGACAGTGTCTTTCATATCAGACAGACTGCAGGCTATGTTTCTTTGTTTCTCTCAATATTTTAGCATATCAAGTCTCATATGAAGCAATTAGAAGAGTTCACAGGAGTCTTTGAGAGGAAAACATAAGACAATGGCACAAGGGAACAAAGTTACAGTTTTAGGCACTGGTCCTAACAAGGCGTGCATTAGTCTTTGTAGGATCAAGGCCTTAGATTGCAATTTAGGAGCCTCCTGCTCTGCAAATGTAATGCACTGCTAATAAGCCAAAGCTTATGGGAGGATTCCATATGAGACCATATGATAAAAATAGATGCAAGTAGTCTGGGGATTGTTCTGTGTTTCTCTTATATTCTTTCAAAGATGCTTTCTTGAATCCATTAGACTATTGTTTAGATTTTTTTAGTATTGGCTCCATATCCCTTGGCTGGTTCCCCATTGTTCCCAAGTTTTTACCTTCTTGTGCTCACAGCTCTACACAATTCTGCTCCAGCCTACCCCACTGAGCCCATCTCTTATCACATTGCCCCATCAACAACTCCACCAACAACTTCCATGCCCTGTTCATCTTTTCTCCCTCTCCAACTCCAAAGTTGACTCTACAACTTTTTTGCACATGCAAAAAATATAGTTGGAACTGCATGCCTTATTTGGATGCTTAACTATCTGCCCAAAGTGGATAACTACATGTACAAATTTCCAGCGAGGTACATAACCGACCTCTTGTGCATGCAGTTCCCTAAGGTGGGTGTACAAATTAGGAATGCAAGCACGTGTACTTTTGCACCTGTAACATACTTTGCACTGTTTAGAAAGCGAGATCCTAGATGTCAATCATGTTTAGATGCTAGATGGAATATACCAACCCCTTGGCTAACGTTTTAAAGTGAAGTTATGGCCATGAGTTTATTGCCTTTTTTAAACATGAGTAATTCATGTGCTGAACTCTGCATACAACCAAATGATAAAATCAGCACCAGCTTCTGTACCAATGTATATTAATACTAATTAATGTCTGTTGTTTTTTTTTTAAAGTTTACTTGAGCATAAAATATTAGAAATGGAAGAAAGGCATAAAGAAGAGTTGGATACTTTGAAGGAGGAAAAAGAGAACCTTCAAGGCTTAGTCTCACGCCAAAGTTACATAATCCAGGAGCTAGAGAAGCAGTTAAACAAGGCAACTAACAACAACAGTGTCCTGCAGAAACAACAGCTGGAATTGATGGACACAGTTCACAGTCTGGTCAATCTTTGCTCCAAAGGAGGAGGTAAGAGAGTAACATCTCTAAAAGTCTCAGAAATTTCTTACTAGAGCAGTGGTTCCCAAACTTGTTCCGCCACCTGTGCAGGGAAAGCCCTTGGCGAGCTGGGCCGGTTTGTTTACTTGCCATGTCCGCAGGTTCGGTTGATCACGGCTCCCAGTGGCTACGGTTCGCTGCTCCAGGCCAATGGGAGCTGCTGGAAGCAGCGGCCAGTATGTCCCTCGGCCCGCAGGCAGGTAAACAAACTGGCCCGGTCCGCCAGGGGCTTTCCCTGCACAAGCGGCGGAATAAGTTTGGGAACCATGGCACTAGAGTGACACATTGGTGAGGGGAGGGTCAAATTTACTTGTATAGGTCAAAAAAGAAAAGAGTCTCTGACATTCTGAGGTAATCAAGGACAAAGTAGCTTAGGAAAACATTTGAACATGGATAGTTCTTGAGATATTGCTGAGAGTGAACATGATGCCAACAAGTATGTTTGACTTTTTGGTTGAAGCTCTTGTGCCAAATCTTCAGTTGATGTAAATTGGCTCCACTGAGTGATACCAAATTATAGCCCAGGAGGATCTGACTCCTTATGACTTGTTGTTTTTCAGATATTTTCTGAATATTACGTTTCTCCTTATTTTTCTATTTTTTTTATTATTTCTTTGTTTCCAGTTGCACCCATAGTGTGGTAAGTACTGAACAAACATGGAAGATGGAATAGGTTCTGCCTTGAAGACATTACAATCCAAACCCAGGCAGACAAAAATGGCAGAGGCAATGGGTAGACTATATGGCCAGTCATCAGGGTTATCATTGGTTACATCTTAATAAAGCATTTTAAAATGTATTATTATTAGATGTCTAGCTCTTGAGGGGCAATCTCTAGTTGCTTAACATGCTTGAAATTATTAGTCAACACATTCCTGTAGTATCACGAAAAAATTCTTCTTCCAGAGTGATTTTAATTCTCAGACCTTTAATTCTCAGGCCCTGCAGACCAACTCAGGAGAGGCATTCCATGCATCAAAAGTAGCATGGAAGAAAACATAGAGTTGTTGTAGGAGAAAAGGACAAACAGTTTGTCAAAGGGTGGCATCATGAGGTGAGGAGGTGGCGGCAGAGTGTGAAAAGGGCTCAGAAGAAGATAGGCTAAGCAGAGTCTTGCAGCACAAGGACAAGAGTTGCTGAGGAGGAGGAGATGGATTCAAAGAGAAATTCCAGTGAGAATTCAAGGGGAAGATGACATGATCAGAACAATGAGTAAGGGAGATGATCTTTGTCGATGTGTTCTATATGGACTGTTGAGGAGATATTGTGGATGTCAGGGAGGTCAAAGCGGAGGTTGAAATTAAAGATATGTGATTTGGCTAGGAAGAGGTCATCAAAAACCTTGTCAAGAAAATCCAGGAGCAAGTTGGAGGAGAGGCACACAAGGCAAAGGCAGCAAATGGCACATTCAGAGAGTTTAGAGATGAAGGGAAGAAAGAAGATGGGCCAATAGCTGAACAGGCAAGTGAGGCTGAGGGATGACATTCTAGAGAGAAAGTCCAGAGCATATGTGACTTGTGATTATATAACTGATTCCTGTACCAGTGCAAGTATATGCATAGAGATGTGCAGGTAAAAAAAAACTGGCACCTGCATCATTGTAGTCTGATAGAACTAAGAGTCAAAAAGATCTAATAGATGATCCAATCTAGTTTGTTCCCTTGAGAACATTGCCATGCCCCTTGTGATGCTTGTATCTGAATAGTTCCAGTGACTAGGATTCCATCTTCTTCCCTTGGAAGATTTTTTTCACATTCCGATCTTATTGATGGCATGCTTTTTTCTCATGTCCATTCTAAATCTTCCCTTTCTCTGTTGCTTTGACTTATTCCATGCTAAACAGTTCTTCAGCACCTTAAATTAAATAAAATCTTTTTTAAACAGTATGCTCTCATACCAATAGTTCAGCATTGTGAAGCAATTCAAATCCTCTAATGTATTTTATGGTCTTCTGGCAAGGAAATCTGGCAGAGTTTTGCTCAGCCTGTTTTAACAGCGCTCAGGAGCATTTTGAAATTAATATCAATGTGAGAGAGATATTATTTTCATACAGAGATGAACTGCAAGCTGTTGTAAAGACTGAAAACAGATTTTCTAGCCATCTTGAATTAGATTCAAACAAAATATTTTTCCTCTTAATTATGGAGATTTCAGACATCAATTGGTTCTTATAAAGACTTTGAACCAGGATTTTCAAAAAAATCAGAACTTAGGCTACTGGGTCCATATATAGGTACCTGGATAAGGGAATTTTCAGAAGTGCTCAGCACCAAACAACTCCCATTGAATTCAATGAAAGCTAAAGCTATTTACATGTCTAAATGTAGACTTGGTAGCCTAAGTTTAGACACCTCCATCTCATTCCCCATATCTCTTTGTATTTAGTAGCTGACTCAGATTCATGCTTGGATACTATGTTGATTGGCATATTGTAAATACCTAAATCAGTTTACATAGAGATAGAGCACTTTCAGAGAAATACCTGTTTGCTATATATTTAAATCTATATGACTTACAAGTTTTAGGAAATAAATTGTTTCTCAGAATTAAAAAAAGCCACAGAAAAGCTTTTGTTAAAATAACAACATTAACATAGAACACCAGACCATTTTAAAGAAATCTTGGACACATACGCGGATTTTTAAAAAATTATTACCAGCATCAATTTGTGAAAATAATTATTATACATACTGAAGCCTGTGTCAAGTACAAGGTATGCATGCTGGCAAAAACAATTGGAACTACTGTAATTTAGCCATAACTACTCAGGGAAAATATGTAAAGTACCCTTTAGTTAGTTAAACACAAATATCTGCTATCTGTGTACTAGCATTCAAAACATAGAGTTAAGGTAAGATTTTTTGAGTGATAGATAATAACAATTAAAATATTATTTATAAATTAATGGTATACCCATATCTTTTATACTGTGCTCAGTTCTGGTTATCTGATCTCATAAAAGATATTGAAGAAATGGAAATGCTCCAGAATAGGGCAATGAAAATTATTAGAGACATGGAAAGACTTCTATTTGAGGAGAGAGTATAAATATAAGACTATTTTGTCAAAAGTGAGAGGAATACGTTGACATGATATAGGTATATAAAATAATGAATGGTAGAAAGAAGAGCAATTGGACACTCCCTTCTTACCTCTTATTATAAAACACAAACACAAGAGTATCTAATCAAATGAAAAGGCAGTTTTTTTCACTGATAAAAGAAAATAATTAACCTCTGGAACTCATTGCCACTTGATATTATTGAAACAAAGAGCTCAGTCGGATTTTAAAATGATTAGACAGTTATGTGAATAACAACAATATCTACACTCAAATTAGGTAGGGTGAGAACTGACAAGGGATATAAATCTTCAAACTTCAGGACAAGAATTAACTAACTATCCATTCTTGGGACTGGGTTGAAATTTACCCAATGGACATGTTATTCCATAAACGATTATAGGCAGATCACACTTTCCTCTGAACAGAGCCAGCCTTCGTAGTCCCAAAAAGTCTCAGTCACAGAATCCCTTTAATTTGACAGACCTAAGAATGCAAAAGACAATCTCAGCTTTCATTTAAAAAGAATAGTTTCTAGTCTTTTGCCTTATAACAATAGTATTGTAAATGTGAATTGATGTGAACCTATTCCCACTGGAGGGCCAGTGCTGTCCATACTGATGCTGATGGTGCTAGGACCACTGCAAATTCACCCCAGCCATCTGAGTCAGCAACTCTGCTGAGCAGCTAGCATAAACTCTGCACACCGGGGGGGAGGGGCGGGGGGGGCAGGAGTAGTTTAATATTTTCAGAGGCAGCATGCCTATTTGATTAAACAAGGCACCGAGGGCCAGATTTTCAAAGTGCCCACATATCGGTGCCCAAAGATGCAATAGGTGCCTAATGAGATTTTCAAAAGTGTCTAACTTCTTTGCTTTTGAAAATCCCACTAGGTACCTATCTGCTTCTCTAGATGCCAAAATACCTTTGAAAATACAGCCCTAAGAGAATAAGCTCTGATACTGCCTGCCTGTTTGGCTTTTGTCAAGGTCAGATGACATGAGCCAGGTTAGATGACATGGTGATAACAATTCTTACAGTTGGTCTACAGCAGTATTTTCACTATTGCTAGGCCAAGGGAAGGAATTTCTGAAAGTTCTCAGTGTATAAAGGCAAATGAGAGAATGGGAGTAAAGGTCACACAGCCAATCACTTAAAAAAGTAGAGGTGAACCTAAGTTGCAAAATTTGGATCTAGATCTGAATTTCAAATTCCCCAAATACCTGAGGTGTTTACATCTCTGGGTTTGGTACAGACTACATTTGAGACAGGGGCCACCTGTAAAATTTCCAACCAATTCTCAGTCTGGATTCCAAAACCAACCACTCAGTGTTGCCAGTGTGATCAATTCTATGGCTTTAGTTTATGCTGATCTGTAAAAATATATTCTCCACTAGATCAGAAAACCTATGGATAGGACAAATATACATGATATCACAGGGCCCCAGACATCTCGAGTTTGTCCATATTTATTGCTAACAGAGTTGTCATATAGTTTGTTTAAACTTTTTTTTTTTTTTAATGTGGCAGTGGGGAATTTTGGCACCAACTCATTTCTAAAATAACAGGTCTTTCAAAAACTAGCCTTCCTGTTAAAAGACTGGTGTGCATTATGGAATTTTAAGGGAACTTGTTTAGGATTAAATCATTTTCAAATCCAGTCATAGATAAGGGCCAAAGGCTTCCCTCCCATCCACAATGCAGAGAGGAGCAAAGGAACAGGAAAGTAGGGCCAAAGGCCCCCAAATCTACTGGTGACAAAGATGCATCCCCACGACTGCAGAAGCCCCTTCCGCATGCAGAGATGGGGAGGATTTGGAGCAGTGGTTGTACATGACATGGTTTGAGGATCTGGTGGATTTCTGATGAAATTCATACATGAATTAATGCCAGCAAGATCAGCTTCAACGGAGGTATTGCCCATATGGAGAGGGGAAGCCAGTGACTGGCTAGTAGATTGTAGAATTTGTCCCAACAGAAAGCAATAGAAAATCCTTGCCTAGCAAAAAATAGCCTATTATTGTATTGTGCCTATAATATTAAATTTACTTTGCATATTATAAACAAATTTAAATAATATGATAGGTGGCCTACCCTTTTCCCCTCCCCCACTTAAAAGGGAGTCTAAAAAACCCCAAAGGACTGTTTGGGTTCTTTATCAATGTGGTTATTCATTTTTCCTGTTGTTGTTTTTTCTTTTGTGTGTCAGACTACATAATAACATAGTTGTTAAAATGTTAGGTCTAATGCTGTGTGTTTCAGAGGACTAATGCAATAGGAAAGAAAGTTTGTTCACTAACGTCTGGTTTTGTGGCCTCCTAACGAGAGAAATGAGGCATTAGCTTCCTCTTGAATGCTGACAAGAAGTTTGGCTTAAGTCTCAAAACAATACACACATATGCTAGGAATTTACCTCCCTAGAAGTACCTACTGAGTTCACAAACTAAATCATTCAGTGAGTGGGTGAGATATTTAGGTTTCTGAAAATCACAAGTCTCCTGGGTTATGAGTAGTTTTCATATCTTACCAAATTATGCAAGAAAATGAAGTAGGGGCAAATCTTTGTTTTAACAGGATACATGTTAAAAAAGACAAATTATTTATGTATTCAAACCCCTAATCGGTAAATAATTATTCTTTTTTCTCTGCCTTCAGTAGCTGTGATGTAACTTTAGTGTAAGCTTAAGACTGTGGGAAATGAACTGAAACTTCAAGGAAGTGACCTAAAGGTTACCACAGACACAGGGCCAAAGTTTTGTCTGGCATAACTCCGTTGACATCAGTAGAGTTACACCAACAGAGATGTTGGCCCAGTTTTCTATGGGACTTCAAAAAGAACATCGATAACATGAGCCAGTGGTATAGAAAGATCCAAATCAGAAGAGTTAGTTGGATTTAGGTGACCCAAGAGGTTATTTTCAATCCTAGTATCAAAGCTATGTTTATAAAGGCAAATTTGGTATAGTAAATTGATGCCAGTGTCTCTGGAATAGAATTAACTGAGAGTTGTTGTGGTTAATATGGTCAGAATGGAAAAGGAAATAGATTGAATGACATAGACAGGAACATTTGTATTCTTCTGAAACCCCTTTTTAAAATGACGATAGATTTAATTACTTTCTTCTCTGGCTCGCACCATTTCCCTAGTTATTTGTTTCCTCTCATTAAGCTGTTGACTCCACTGCCCAGCCCACCCTTAGTACCACTGAGCCAAAAGTTTTTTGTTTGTTTCGTTTTGTTTTGTGGCACAGCTGGAGCTTTGCCAGCTAGACAGGGACCTGTAGCACAGCGTGCATCCAGAGACATCATTCTTTTTTGGAAGAAACAGATACATTTCTTTCCTGCTTCACTGACATCTACAAGATTATATTATATTTGATTGCAGCTATGAGGTACATTAGCAGTGCTGGAAACAAATTGACGTAAATGTTATTGCTAATAATAAATAACACTTTGCAATTATTAATAAAACTTGGCACTCTTCATCCATAAATATAAAAACACCTTATAAAAATGATAAGTTTAATTACTTTTCCCCATCTCATTCTTTTTTTGTATACAGATTGGGAAAGAACAGAGAAATTAAGTGACTTGCCAAAGTCACACAGTGGCTCAGTGCCAGAGCTAGGAACAGTACCCATGTCTTCTGACTTCATTTCCTGTGTCCAAGCCATTCTGCCTGCCACATTAGCTCTTTTATCTTTAAACCCGACATTGATTCCCCACAGTTAGAAGCAAATTACTTTTGGATGCTGAGTGTGTGTGTGTAAGGAGCATAAAAGGTGCCCTCTGCTCTACTTTCATAGAGTCATAAAAGCGTAGGAAGGGACCTCAAAAGGCCATTGTCTAACCCGTTCTTAAAAAGCTCTAATGACGGAGAGTCCACTCTTTTAGGGGTTTGTAATCTATAGATAATGGGTTATACTGATAAAAAAAATAGTCAATGGATGTTAAAAGGGCCAAAGAAGCAACACCTGAAGCATTAACATTTTTAAAAACTACATTTCCCAAAGAGAAAATGTGTGTGTTGGAATCTGATGCTTACAAAAATAAAAGTAGCCCTTGGTTAAAAAAAGAGAAATAAAAATATCACCTTCTGAATAAGTTTTAATGAGTTTTTCACATAGAATTCCCAAAGCTTATAGTATTCCAAGTCTGAAAGCTGTGCAGAAATATAGGCCTAGATATCACAATGAGAGCCATTCATATTCAGGTAGACTCCTCTGCCTGTGTGCAGCCCCACTGACTTGGATGAGTTCCATGGGGATGTAGGGGTCAGCCCACACGAAGTGTATTACATGATCACATAGTCTGGGTCAGGACTGCATAGGTGCAATTTAGCTATGTACAGCACTATGGGCACCATCAGCACTTCTGTGTGTGTGTTTCCTAGTTATCTGGTGTCGGATGACAGAGGACTGCTGTTTCTTTTTTGATTTATTGTATTGGTATTTGTAAGAGCTGCCTAGAGGGCTCTGATAAGTACCTCTTGTTTTGTATGTTAAAAAAACCAATATAAATGATGATTAATAATAGCTACAAATAAAAACTTCACAGCCTCTCAGGCACAGGCAAATTTTCTTCCCAAATTATGACCTATATAACAAATGTAACAAAGCAGAGTAGTTAAGTATCGCGATCTGTTCAGACTGCAGGTTAGTCAAGAACAGTAATTAAATAAAGCAGCTAAAATGTACAGTATCTAGTATTTCTGTCAGCGTCTCACTTGACAAGCCAGGATTCAGCTGTTGTACCTGTGCTAACTTGCATATGGTGACAGCTAGTGGTCAATATCTATTAGTGTTGGAGCAGAAATGGCTTAATAGTTTTATCTTTTCCTCATTTCAGTTAACTGCTCATTCTGAAATCAATTGCCCATCCAGTCTCAGAGAACATAACAACCAATCTCTCTCAGATCTGTCTTGTGAAAACAGTATTATTCACTCATGCTGAAGACATTACATGGAATATTAACATACATGAAACAACTAACAACATTGACAATGTCACTCATTGCCTTGTTAATGAAACATTACTTTGTGTAAATATCATGGTTCAGTCAGAAAAATTAAATGAACATGAGGGTGTCTGTGTGGAAAAAATTTAAATGAATTAAAGAAATAGGGACACAAGATATTAAACAAAGACTGTGCCTTTATCTCTCTTGTAGCAGCTTGTAAAAGTATCCTTCCATTTTCAGTTCTCAGTGAATGACTGATTACTCACAAATTTGCTGTCTCAGGCAGAAACTTACAGAATTATATTGCAGCTGGATAATTAAGTGTCTTTATATCTTTGTAACTGGACCATAAGGCATTCTATTTAAAGTCTTTAATGAGGACCACTTCAGGATATTCCTAAGTGATCTCTTTCAAAGGCACTGCGAATTTAAGTATTATTGTTTTTAGCAGTCATCAAGGCTAAATGTATTGGAAAACAAACTTGATAACTGTTGACAATTTATTAGGTAGCAAATAATTATGGTCCAAAGAGGGTGAAAGCTGAGTGTGTTAAAATAGGTTTACAAGACCAAGTCAATTTCTGCGAAGAAAGAAGGGGCATATTATTATATATGGTATAGTTGATAGGTGGTTGGACAGCTGAGTGTTCTTTTTATGGCCTTGTTTGTTTTTCTCACTTCAGTGGTGGTGGTGGGGGGGGTAATGAATGTGGTTTTCTCTTCAGCTGCTAAAACTCTTTTATAAATGTTCATTTCAAGAAAGTAGTCAGTGAAACCTTTCTTTCTTTCTTTCTTTCTTTCTTTCTTTCTTTCTTTCTTTCTTTCTTTCTTTCTTTCTTTCTTTTAAATGAATATGGGTCTTAAATTCTGAGATGTGAGGAACATGCTCAACTCCTACTGAAACCAGTATTGAACTGAATACTTAGCTGGAGGAGATCAGCATAGCTCCTTTGACTTTCATGGCGCTAGGCCAATTTCCACCAGCTGAGAATCAGGCCAATGTGTTCAGCACCTATCACAATCAGGCCATGGATTTTTTTTATAGCATATAATATCTTAACTCCTCATGTGCTCTGAATGATTAAATTTAGGGCCAAATCTTGCAGTCCTCTTCTTTCGAAGCTCTCACTGATTCAGCAGCTGCTTGTATCTAACTAAGTATTATAGAATTTGGCCCTAAATTCACACTGTGTTCTACTTTCCCCCAAATTTTAAATACCTGTCTCGCTTCAAGGCCAAATCCTGCAGTTTTAACTCAAGATGCACTCTGACAAAACTTCCATTGACTTTGTCAGGCTGTCTGGAATGGCTCATGACCCAGGAGTTCCAATCTCAGGGCATACTGTTAAGAAACATGGCACAAACCCCAAATTGGTTGTGTGTTCTACAATTAGATTTGACCAACCAAGTATCAAGTGTGAACTCCTCAAGCACTATAAAAGCCTTAACATGGAGTCACAGACAGCCCCATTGAGTGCCCTGATCTACCTTGCCACCTAGGCAATCTTGCCTTTGTACCAAAAATCACAATAATATTCAGGTTACTCCCAGTCACAATCATTCCCCCCAGGTCGAGTGCATCCTAGGTCTTTCACCAAAGGCAGGGCTTGTAACCAATCCTACAATAAAGGTGTATTAACTAGGAAAAAGAAATGAGTGTTATTTACCAGGTGAAATCAGGTAAACATACACACAAATGAGAGAGAGCTTTAGGTTTCAAAAAGTAGTAGAAACTGCTGTAATGTGCAAACTCTCTATGTCTCCTAGGGCTAACCCAACCTAAACGGCAGGAGGAGAGACAGGAACTGTTTGGTTACATTGTCTAACGTCTAGCAATATATATGTAAACCCACAATCATTATCTACTAATGTGTCTCTAAAGGTTGAATCTGGGTCAATTAGCCTGCTAGTTGTGTGACCCTTTCTGGCCCTGCATCACAGACCTATTCACGGGGCTTGAGCCATGGGCTGTAGTACTTTATCTAGTCCAGTTTTAAACTCCTCATGTGATGGGGCTCCCATCCGCTTCCTTTGGAAAATAATTGCATAGTCTAATTTCATCATCATTTCCTGATATACCTCTTATATTAACCTTTTGCTAGCCTAATTTAATTACCGTGAATTGTATTCTACTATCATATTAATGGGAGATCTGTTTGTGGGTATATGGCAGTAGAATACCACACAGGGAAAATCATTATCACATGAAGCCTTTCCACCGTAAGAATGACACAATACCAACACCGCTTCCTACTTCTGAATCACAAACAAACACAAAAGACTCCATGTAGCCTATTAGGGTCTTTGCTATTGCTATTGATTACAAGTGGAAGATGCTCTGATACTATGGTGATGGGTGGCAGTTTAAATCCCTAAAATATATAGATATGTTACAAAAAGCTAAGTAATTGTTGATCAGTAATAAACCAAAACCATAAATAATGATTTTTTTAAACTTTGACATCCCGGAACAGAAATTTAAGTCCCAGTATAAATTGTATAAATTAAGAGTAACCCACTAGTGGTGTGTGTGCAATACAGGACCTCCTTTGTTCAGATCCACAGAAGACATGAGTTAATTCAGTCCCCAGCTAAAGAGCTTTGGTTCCAAATATATCACCTCATAAACTCTGTGGACTAGCACAGGGGGGACCTTGTAACGCATGCTCACCAGTGGGTTACATAATTCCGCTGCTTAACAAAAAGCTTGTCCGACAGCAATCCATCAATCCCAGACAAGCCCTGACTTATGTGATGGCTACCATATTAGCTGGCACACAGTGAATTGAACGGGGAGCCTCCAGAGCTGAAAGCAGGAGCTGTTAGAGCTAAAGAGCCAATGTTCCGTAGCTGTGGGGTGTAACAACTCATCTCTTTTGTGGATTAGCACAGGGGAGGACTTGTAAGACACATTGACAAGTGGGTTACGTAAGTAGGAGAAATCTCAACATGTCATTGTAATAGTAAATTTAATAGTCTTAACTTAGCAAAGTCAGCTATGGAAATTATGATCAAATCTGAAAGGTTCCCATTCAGAAATACAAAACCCTTCAGGTATATTTTCTAGATTTTAACCTTATCTTTTGATTTTCACTGTGCTTAGTGCACTATTATTAGGGCTACATTTTAATCACGGGTATTTTTAGTAAAAGTCATGGACAGGTCATGGGCAGTAAATAAAAATTCGCAGCCAGTGACCTGTCCATGACTTTTACTATATACCCCTGACTAAAATTTGGGGTTGCCACAGTTGCTCTGGGAGGGGCCATGGCCCAGGGGGCACCAGGGGTGCTGGAGGGGGTGTTGGCGGGGCTGGGCCAGATTCTCTACCTGGCTCCTGGGAAGCGGTGATCTCCAGCTCCTAGCATCATGTGCTTCCTCCACTCTGCCCCAAGCCTTGGTTCTGCTGCTCCTATTGACTGGGAACCATGGCCAATGAGAACAGTGTGGGCAGTGCCTGCGAGCGGAGGCAGCAAGTAGAGCTAGGAGCTGAGGGAGGGGAGTTCCTGATGCCCTTCTAGGGAGTCCCCCAGTAAGCACCACCCCACACCCCAATCCCCACACCTGAGCCCCCCCAAACTCCTGCTGCTGGGGGAGGGTAGGGGAGCCCAAGACTGCCCCAGCAGCAGCTGGTGTGACCACCCAGGGGCTGCCTAAGTTGCTCAGGGGGCTCCTGGGCCAGCCACATGGGCCCCTGCAGAAGTCACGGAAAGTCACAGAATCCGTGACTTCTGTGACTATCACATTTCTAATGTGCCCATCATTTTAGTATGTAGGCAACTGATTAACTATTTCCTCCCTTAAAAGTAGTATTTTATAGTTTTACAACTTTAAAGTGGTAGCACTGGCTATGTCCTCTGTTGTGTTTAGCTATTTTCACTCTTACTATTTATTAATTAGTGTAGCACTTAGGAACCCTAGTCATGAGATAGGCTCCCACTCTGCTAGGGTCCTGCAGAATTACAGAACAAAAAGCAGGACCCTGCTCAAAAGAGCTTGCAATATAAATGTCAAACAAGAGAGAAGAGATGGAGCTTTAACTGATAATTTTGCTGTATTTGCTTTCTTCTCTGTTTCCATAGTCCAAAGATGTTTTTATCTTGAGGGTTCAGCTCAGTTGGAATGACCTCACGGTTTCGTGTCCCTGCTTGTGTTCAGTGTGTGATATCTGTAGCATGGTTTGTATTGTAGTTCAATGTACTATACATTTTGCCACACACTTTCCAGGTTTTCCACTTTTGCTGCTCAGTTTTCCAATTTTGCTGCTTGCAGTAAGAAAAATATTGTCAAAAACAGATAGCAATAGAGTGTGTTTCGGTGGCATGCTACTGGTCACTGAGGTTAAGTTCTTCATCACCATGCTGGGTCCCAAATGAAGGTTGATATATACAAGAGTAGGCCATTGGTATAACAGACTGCATCTGTCTATGGTTCAGAAGCTCATCAGTGATCACAACCTTGGAGCCCTGGAGATAAAGGAGAGCCCCAATACCATTGCAAGGCAGGGTTGAGATCTGAGGATGCATGAGGTGGAGGGGAATCCCTGGGATAGAGCAGGGCAGGGATAAGGTGGGGAGATGGAGATGGAGAGGATCCCTGGACAGGGTCAGGGTGGGGGTATGAAGGGAGCCCCAGGGACAGGGCAGGGCTAAATTGGGATGGGGTGATGGGGATAGAGGGGAGCCCTGGGAACAGGCCAGGGGTGGTTCATGGTGGGGGGATGGGGATATATGGGAGCCCCAGGGGTGCGGCACGGCTGGGGTGGGGTGGGGCAATGAGGATGGAGTGGAGCCCCAGGGCCAGGGCAGGGCTGGGTCAAGGTGTGGGGATGGGAAAGGAAGGGAGCCCCAAGGTCAGGGCTGGGGCAGGATGGGGGTATGGAGAGAACCCTGGGCTCAGGGCCAGGCTGGTGCAGGGTGGGGGCATGGAGCTATATGGGAGCCCTGAGGGCAAGGCAGGGCTGGGGGGATGGGGAAGGAGGGGAGTCATTGGAATTCTGTAGGGCAGGTCTGAGACGAGGGGAAGAGAATGGAGGGGAGTCTCTGGGATATTGCAGTGCCGGGCTGGGATTGGTGAATGGGAACCGAGAGAAGCCCCAGGGTACTGCAGACAGGGTTGCAATGTGGAGGTGTATGGGGATGGCGGGGAGCCTGTGGGATACTGTAAGGGGTGAGAGCACAGCAGGAAATGGAGTAGCCCTGGCTGAGCTGGAGAGCAGAACATAGGGAGTAGATGGAGGGCCCAGGAGGCCCTGTGATGCTGGGGAAAGATGAAGTAGGAGAACCCTTGTGCTACAGTGGGTAGGGCAGAGCTGGGGAGGAGAGCTGGGGGGTGGAGCAGGGGAGGCTCCCTATATTCCCCTAGTGTGCAAACCCACATGGCTGACCCCATCCAATCCGTCCCCCGGCTCCTTCTGCCCACCTCCAGGCTAAGCAGTGCTCTGGATATCCTCTGGCAGTACTATACGCCTGCCCAAAAGACAGGCAACTGGCACATGCCCACGCCTTCCCAGGCAGGTGCGGCCCATAAATTGAGAACCTCTGCTCTAGACCCTGACCCTGCTTCTAGACCCTCTGGCTTCTGTTACAGGTAGCGGTGGATCTACAGACAACCCTCCCCTCAAATTCTTGGAAACACCCAAACTAGGTAGGGAGATTTCTAACCTGAGACTTCTTCTGCCCACATTGTTTTTTATGGGCACCTGCATACATATGGCAGCCAGAAGCTGGCCAATGAATATTTCCTGAACATATAGTGAATAAGGTTTTCTCCTTTTGGACTTCCACTCTCATGAAGATCATTTAGGAATTTTCTTTTGCTATGGATTAATTGTTGGACATTAAAAGTAGATTAAATACAAAGCATGTAGGATATTATTAAGAGTATGAAAATATAAAGATTCATTGCGGAAATCTCTACATTTCTGTTCATTTATATCACCATTGTACAAAAAACATACAGCTTCCTTTCATCTGTCATTTATTGGCATTGTCATATGAAGACATAATTAGCACCTGTGGGATTAACTCATTTAGTCTTTGCGGAATTTATGAATGCATCAGTCCAGATGTTTGGTACTACGGGAAGTATGAATGTGACTCCATGAATTTAGGCAACATAATCAATTGTCTTTGCCTGTAAGCACTATTGAACATCAGGGTGTAATTAAGGAATGTCCATTTTAGGTTGCTGGCACACATATTTCATTTTCTCAAAGCCTAATTAGAAATGACAATAAACACTGAAATATATTAATTTTAAGATAATTATATTTTCCCTAGTGCTGAGATCAGTTAATTTGGATCAAATTAGAAAAGGGCAAATATGTGTCTAATATATTTTTGTTCATAGCACCAAATATATCAAAATTAATTTATTTTGCTTGACACAGACTTTTGTCAGCAACCTCAGCTACATAATATATTGGTATGATCATGTATTTAAAAATATTTGAACTAACTTTAGGCATTTAGATAGTCAAAGAAAGGGTAATAGTTACACATGATGTCTGTGGCCCATCCATGACTGTTATTAGCAAATTTCTCCAACAGCCGGAGGTGGGACACTAGATGGGGAGAGCTCTGAGTTACTATAGAGAATTATTTCCCAACTGTCTGGCTGGTGGATCTTGCCCACATGCTTAGGATCCAACTGATCACCATATTTGGGATGGGGAAGGAATTTCCCCCTAGTCAGATTGGCTGAGATTCTGGGTTGTTGTTGTTGTTTTGTCTTCCTCTGCAACATGGGGCACAGGTCACTTGCTGGTTTGAAATAGAATAAATGGTGGACTTTTTGTAACTTGAAGTCTTTAACTCAAAATCTGTGGATGTCAGTAACTCAACCAGAGATTATGAGCTATTACAGAAGTGGACAGGGGGATTCTGTAGCCTGTGATATAAGTCTATGAGAACTAATCATTCCCTTTGGGTTCTATTTAGGGTTGGGTTTTTTTTTTAAATTATTTATACACTGACAGTATGCCAGTCAATGTTTTATTCAGGAACTTCAACTGATGTATAAGGAGTTCATGGTTTGTGTAATGTTCAGCAGTAAATACCCAGTCAGGCACTGTGGAATGTGGAAAAAGTTTAGAAACATCATGGGTTTCAAATATGAACAAAATGGGAAGAATTCCTTGTTACCTTACTGTAAAAGAACATCAGCAATAAAGTTCACAGGGATTAATTTTCTGATAATTTAGGGCTTGTTCTTTATAGTTCCTTGGAATATAATGGGAGAATCGTCTATTGTCAGTGAAGGAAGGTTATCATCAGAATGTATAATTAATTCTCCAGCATTCATAGTTTTATAATCTAAACGTTTATATCAGGCATTAATACGAGGATTCTTTATACCTTCAAGGCAGTACTTTAGCCTAGGGATGCTGTAGAGTCTCATTGACAGATTGGGAGCTCCAGGAGCTATTGTGATTCCCAGAGGGAATGCAACCGCTATGCAGCATCCGCTCCTCTCTGGGCTTGGGTAGGTCTGCTGACTGGTGAAGACGGGGGGAGGTAGAGGGCATAGCCAAGGCACTGCCACTTTCCTGTAGCCTTCCAGAGGCTAACACTACAGTGGTACCAGCCCTTTGAATCTCTTCCTCACCCTGAACACAGGGAATAATGTTGTGCCCAGCCCCACACTACAAGAAGGATGTGGATAAATTGGAGAGAGTCCAGCGAAGGGCAACAAAAATGATTAGGGGTCTGGAACACATGAGTTATGAGGAGAGGCTGAGGGAACTGGGATTATTTAGTCTGCAGAAGAGAAGAATGAGGGGGGATCTGATAGCTGCTTTCAACTACCTGAGAGGTAGTTCCAAAGAGGATGGTTCTAGACTATTCTCAGTGGTGGAAGAGGACAGGACAAGGAGTAATGGTCTCAAGTTGCAGTGGGGAAGGTTTAGGTTGGATATTAGGAAAAACTTTTTCACTAGGAGGGTGGTGAAACACTGGAATGCGTTGCCTAGGGAGGTGGTGGAATCTCCTTCCTTACAAGTTTTTAAGGTCAGGCTTGACAAAGCCTGGCTGGGATGATTTAATTGGGGATGGGTCCTGCTTTTGAGCAGGGGGTTGGACTAGATGACCTCCTGAGGTCCCTTCCAACCCGGATATTCTGTGATTCTATGATTCTATGATTACATCTCAAAAACCAGCTACTGTGCCTGCATGCCCATGCACCAAGCAATTCTTTTCAGAGATGAAACTCTGAGTGGCTCCCATCGGAGATTAAAACCCTAAAGAAAGCCTAAAGAATCACAAAGATTTAGAGCGTTCTTGTCTAAGGAGAGCTGTTGCCTTTTGTTTCTTTGTTTTTTACCCACCTCAGACAGACAAACTATATGTGCATTTTACTAAATATGCAATCTGAGTATTCCTGTGAGGTTCTTTGGTGATTGAAATGTCAAGTGCTTTACTGAATGGACTGATTTTATTTCATTTGCTGTAAAAACAATTATTTTGTTATTGGCTACTGAGATACCTATTTAAAAATTTCATGTCCCTTAGTTATGACATCCAAGGATATTAATGCTATTTCTGTTTAAGTTTTACTGCTCACTCTAAACCCAAACCCTGTAGATACATACAGTGTATAAATAAATCAGGACTGCTTATGTTATAATATGATGGTTTATATGATAGCATGTTGGCCATGTAACCATATATGATCTCCTGCTGTCTTGTTCAAAAAAGATATTTATGTATCAGTCCAGCTAAAAATAGCTTAAAGAGCCAGGGCTGCCTCCTGAAAAAAATTACATAACATTCAGTTCAAAAATAATGGAACTAGTTTCTGATCTCAGTAACACTGGTGTAAATCTACAGCAATTCCAGTGACTTCAAAATATTTTGCAGATTGTGTGTGTGGGAGGAGAGGCAGGTAAGCTGATCTCCGTGTGTGTATTACATAGATGTACGTTGTCACGTTTAGCATGGAAGCAGTAGTGATTCTCACTCAGCAAGGAAAGCTAACTTCTCTCATTTGAAAAACTCAGGGTAGGCAAGATGGACCTGATCTGAGGTCAATGGGAATCTCTCCTTTGACTTCAGTGGCCTTTGGCTCAGATCCCAAGTAATTACTCAGTTGGAATTTGGCCATTGAAGCTAATACTCCTCTACTTACAAAAAATACCACTGAATCTTTAATGAACACAAATTGCCAGGGCCCAGTTTTATGTCTCATCTGAAAAATGGCACCTGCAAGAGTGCATTGTTACTTAATACCATGCTGAGGGCCTAATTCAGCACTGACTCAAAGGGAAGTGTGTCACCTACTGAGTCACGAATACCACTTTTCTTTTCCTAATAGGGCTAAGCCTCCAAGAAGTTTCTTTTCCAACTAGAGTTCACATATGTATGTGAGCCAGGAGTTACTTTTATGGATGCTATGGAAGAAGAGAGAAAAGAGATGACGCATAAATTCACTCAAAAGAAAAATAAATCCACCTTTTTGTTGTAAAATTCAAATTTTAAAAGAAAAAAACACAGCAAATTACATCTGTTTTATTCAAGACAAAATGCAAATGCTGTGCTATGAGAGTAGTTTTGTGAACTGCAATATACATTCTCTATGTGGGGAGGAAGGATGGTCTTATGGTTAAAGCAACTGATTGGGCGTTAGAAATCTTGGGTTTTATTTCTGCCTCTCCCCAGGACTTCTTGTGTGATGTTGGGCAAATCACTTAACCACTCTAGCCTTCTGTTTCTTCATCTGCAAAATGGGCATAGCTACAGCCTATCTCACAGGAATTTGTGATGCTAGAATTATTGCCCATAAGGTTCAGGAAGATGCTCAAATGGAAGGTGGCATATAGAGGTGTGAAGTGTTTGTGTCATTATATATTTAACATACAGCCTTGAACCCGCAAGTCCTTGTGTGGTGTGCAACAGCCGTGCAAGGTTGCTACTCTCTAGTGGAAGTGGAGGCACACCACTGTGCCCTAGGTACACAGTGCCATCTTCTTCATTGGGAGGGAGTAAGTCGCTATCCCCTTTTGCACCCACTCTTTACTTTCCTGTGCCCAAAGTGAAAAAGAGGTGGATTGCAGACAGACAATGGGCATGTCTATAGAGAGCTTCAATTCAATTTGCATATGTATTTATGTAGTCCTCATCACTGTGGAGCTTAATACTGCAAGGTGCTGAGAACTCTGGCCTGGATCCTGCAAAGCACATAAGCACATGCTTAATTTTAAGCATATGAGTAGTCTCATAGATTTCAATGGGACTACTCAAGTGCTTAAAGCATGTGTTCCTGGATTGGGTCCATAGTGCAGGATCAAGCCCCTGTTGTTTGGAGAGCTACAGGTTCCCCTCTTAGGTCTTACTCGTTCTGTTAGGGAGGAGTTACTTCATGGCCAATTTAGCAGTGCGCTCATTACTGCAGGATTGGGATTGCCAGCACACCCTGTTCTCCTCATCTCTTAATCTCACACTCATGCACAATACTTCGTACCCTGTGATGTGCAGAATCAAGTGCTATGCTGTAGCTGGAATATTAATTCTTTTGCTTTATTTTCACAAAGTGAAATAAACCCAGAAATTAAAACCCACCATTAAAACTATATATTAAGGTAGCATCCATTTTTTACAAGTTGCTTTTAATAACAATTTGTAGGTGGAAAATTTTGGGTTTTTACACTATTGTTTGCAGTGATTTATGCTATTTAAAAAGGAATATGGTCTGGGGAAAGGGAGGAGATTGGAGAATCAAGGGGTCATAGTTTCTATTCCTGGCTTTGCCAATGATGATTGGCTCCATGGCCTTGAGAAAGTCTCTTTGCCTCAGATCCCAAAAGGTATTTACGCACTTAACTCCCATTTAAATCAATGGGTGTTCTGCCTAAAAACATTTGAGGATTTGGGCCTTTGCCTCTTCACCTCAGTACTCCTATCATTAAAATGGGGATAATAATAATTCGTTACCTTCCTCAAAGGGACATGTTAATTATTAAGTATTTGTGGTTTGTAAAATGCGGTGGACATGTAAGGACTAATATTTAGGTGTTATGTCTAATACTGAGGTGTTATGTAGGTATAACAGGCATAATACTTAAGTGCCTAGAATGATGTGGAAAAGCTAACAAGAAATAAAGCCGCTTTGGTATAGTAATTCCTAGGGTTGCTATTGTAACCTGCATTATCGTATTTTCTGTTTTGCAGTTTTACTAAAGAATGCAAAAAGAGAGGAGGACAAGCCATTCAGAGACTGTGCAGATGTGTACCAAGCTGGCTTTAACAAAAGCGGAGTCTACACTATTTATATTAATAATGTATCAGAGCCTAAAAAGGTAACAAATATAAAGTATTTGTGTTTGTTTTTGCTTGTTGATGTAGATGTTGCTCTTGGCGTGAGGGAGCATTCTGCATGGTTATGGAATCTTTACATTGGCAAAGTGCTGTATTAATATAAATCACTTGGTCCATCTTCACCCTTAGAAAAATACTGGAAGGTGAAGTAAATAGAGTATCTTGTCTGGAGTGAGTCCCAACCCATCCTTTTTCTCCACTGACTGAGGATCCTCCCTAAATCTGAGCATACACCCCCAAAACATGATCTGTCTTCTACCCCTCAGCAAATGCCTGATCTCTACAGTTGAGTCAGACACCTGGCCAGCAGTTCTGTGAGAAATACATGTCTCTGAAGATTAAGGAGAGAATCAGGGATACCCAAGAGATCATATTTTATTAATTAATGATCCACTGTCAAAAAACAATCATCTGTTTGTAATTAATCACTGATAAATAGTTCCCATTTCATTCCAGAAATATTGTTCAGGATGAGAAATGGGGAAAAGGATAAACCAACACTAGAAGAATACTGTTAAAGCAAATATTGATATAGTGATATATGAAAGGTGAATACAGAAGATAATTGAGATGTCTATAATGAAATATGGAAAATCTTCTTAGATGTTATCAAGCAGGATTAGAGAGACCTGAACAGAGGTGTTGAAACTGTTAAACTGGAATTGTAAAGGACTTGAAAATAACTGGCAAATTGACAATGAGTTGCACTTGCATTAGTTTTGTTCAAGTTCACAAGCTGTCCATGGAAGCTTTGTTACAAACTTTTAAATTGTATCTGAATATCCACAAGGTTTACTAGGTTACTGATCTTGGTGTGTTTAGTTTGAGACTAGCACTGGGATAGGTAAAATAGGGAAAGTCACATTGTGGAAGTCATGTTTTATTTCTCTGGTATCCCTGATTGGAAGAGCTATCCAATGCAATCAGGAGAGTCAGCCCAGAAACTATTCCATTTGGTTTTTCAGAGAGGCTGCATTTTAGTTTTCTTTCTGTTTCAGCAAGAAAAGTATGTATATATATATACATATATATTCTGCTGGCTCCTGTGTCTGTCAACCTCTGGTAGCAAGGGCCTGATACAATATCCACTGAAGACAGTGGGAAAATTCCTATTGTCTTAAGGGACGTGGGATCAGGCACTAAGTGGGCTAATACATTTTATAATTTTCTAGTCGTTTTCTTTGCTTAGTTTCATCCCAACATTACTGTCAATTTCTCTTCCTCTTTGCCGTTTACAACCTTCAGATATTTACAGATGATTATCAGTCCTGCTCAAACCCCCATTCCCACCCTTTTGATAGTCATCATTTTGCAAGTTGTATTTATTTAATTATTTTAATTTTTCCTCTTAAATGTGTAGATATATTTAAGGTGTTGAAATAATTAGAAGTGCAACAGTATTCTAAGTCTTTATTCTGAGTTGTGCATAATATTATACATTTAAACTGCTTACTTTTAAATTATTGAGGCTACTTAGTTATTCTTTATACCATACTATTTTAGTTCCTGATCCGATGGCCACTGAAGTCACTGATTTTAGTGGGCACTGTATTGGAGCCGTGAAGTGTTTTAGTTGATAGATGGTTCTCATCTATCTCATGGACCAGTAACTGGTTAATATATAGGAAACAAAGGGTAGAAATAAATGATAAGTTTTCAGAATGGAGAGAGGTAAATAGTGGTGTCCCACTGGGGTCAGTACTAGGACCAGTCCTATTCAACGTATTCATAAATGATGTGGGAAAAGGCGTAAACAAAAATGTGGCAAAAATTGCAGATGATATAAAACTACTCAAGATAGTTAAGTCCCAAGCAGACTGCAAAGAATTACAAAAGGATCTTACAAAACTGGGTGACTGGGCTACAAAAATGGCAGATGAAATTCAATGTTGATAAATGCAAAGTAGTGCACACTAGAAAACATAATCCCAACTATACATATAAAATGATGGGGTCTAAATTAGCTGTTACCACTCAAGAAAAAGATCTTGGAGTCATTGCGGAAAACATCTCTGAAAACATCCACTCAGTGTGCAGCAGCAGTCCAAAAAATCTAACAATTTTAGGAATCATTAAGAAAGGGATAGATAATAAGACAGAAAATATCATACTGCCTCAATATAAATCTATGGTACACCCACATCTTGAATACTGTGTGCAGCTGTGGTCACCCATCTCAAAAAAGATATATGGGAATTGAAAAAAGTACAGAAATGGGCAATGAAATGATTAAGGGTATGGAACAGATTAATAAGATTAATAAGACTGGGATTTTTCAGCCTGGAAAGAGATGACTAAGGAAGGATATTATAGAGATCCATAAAATCAACTGGTGTGGAGAAAGTAAATAAGGAAGTGTTATTTGCTCCTTAACATAACACAAGAGCGAGGAGTTACCAAATGAAATTAATAGGCAAGGGGTTGAAAACAAACAAAAGGAAGTACTTCTTCCCACAACACACAGTCAACCTGTGGAACTCTTTGCCAGAGAATGTTGCGAAGGCCAGGACTATAACAGGGTTCAAAAAAGAACTAGATAAAATCATGGAGGATAGGTCCATCAAAGACTATTAGATGAGATGAGAGGGGATGGTCTCCTAGCCTGTTTGCCAGAAGCTGGGAATGGACGACAGAGGATGGATCACTTGATGATTACCTGTCCTGTTCATTCCCTCTGAAGCACCTGGCACTGGCCACTGTCGGAAGACAAGACACTGGGCTAGATGAACCATTGGTCTGACCCAGTATGGCCATTCTTATGTTCTTATTCTTCATAAACACATTTAAGGACAGGAGTATATTATCATCTTTTTTTAAAAAAATCTGGGTTTGTCTCCAAAAGGCTGTTTTAATGCTAAAAATTTGTTTAATCCATAAATCTAAAATGAGTCTAATTAAATGGATGTGTGTTATGAATTAGTAGTTTTTTTCATCCATGCGTCTAAGCAGAGGCAAATACTTAGTGCATTTGGAGTCCTCTTCATCTGAATCCGCAGAAAAATAATAAAGTCCACCACCCACCACTCATCATAAGAAGTCCAGCACCCACAGATGCATAAAAATAGCTATTAAAATTATCACCTCTTTTTTGTTCAGGATTAAACCTCAAAACATGTTAAAAGGTGTTTAATGGCTGAATGTCTTGACCTTATCTGGGACAGGAGCCAGTTCAAGGCTTTTTTTGGCTAGAATTATGCGAAGCTAATATTGATAATCAACTTGATACTCCTTTTAGTATGGCAGGTGTTCACATCCACCGCCATGGAAAGTGCCAGACCACGCAATGCTGGCTAATGCATAATTAGGTGCTGTAATTTGCTACACCTCTCAAAGAACATGAAAACTTGTTTTATAAGGCTTTTTATTACAGGAAAATTTTATATTATGTTCCTTTTCCATATTAAAATATTAACACTCAAGACATGAGAAGGGCTTAATTCATTAGAAAAATGAACACTGGATTCCTGGGTTCTAGACTTGAATTTTAAATAAGGTACATCCATCAGTTAGAAATGTTCACTGAAAATCAGACTAAGACTAAGAAAACTAAATCCTGTAGATAAATGGCTTGACTTGCAGTGTCTTTGCTGAAGGAGGACTAGAGCCAAAATGTTTGTCTAACAAATCATGTTTCTTTAATTGTTATTCTGAATCTGGTTTACGTGTCTGCAGTGGTCAACATTCTCCTTTCCTCCTACATGTGCAAGGGGACCTAGCAATTCAAACAATGAAGCAATCACAGAGCATCAACATGAACAATAAATCTTAGAGTGAAAAGCATGGAACTGATTTGTCTGAGGATGAACTATTGTTCTTTTGTTGACTGATGTATAAGAATTTTTATTTAAAGGAAGTGGATAATGACCATCAATTGATAGAGCAAAGAAAAACATTAAATTACTGGCCAACATTGTCCATGGTGATGGATGTGATCACAAAATACTAGGCTGATTGATCAGAATTCTTCAACTCTCGGTATAAATGCACACCTTATTTCAAAGGCAAATGTAGCTTTATTAAAAAGCACAGAAATGAAAGCCTGGAACAATCACAGTGCCAATAGGGAAAATGTATCTGCTAATGAAAATAATGAGGAAATTGCTTCAAGTAATAGTGTTAAAATGATGGAACAGAAAAGAAGAAATAATAATAAATGACAGTTTTAACCTTTCCTTGCAGTATCCCAAGAAAAATGATAGGCTGCACAATAGGATGCATTCTTTGTGAAAGTTGTGTCATTTATAAGCACTACTGTATACACATAAAACATAAAATATCTGTTGTGATTATTATGTGCATTGTCTTGTTATATTTAAGGACCACATTGCTATCTATATGTAAATACGGAACTTAATGAGAGCTTTATTGTGAAATCATGGTAGGAGCTGGTCTGCAATTTCAGTACTGGTCATACACTCTCCAGGGATAGTCCCACATGGCCCCATTCGTAATTTCTCCACTTTATCTATACCTTTTATATGTTGCTTGTCTTCTTAGATTGCAAACTCTTTGGGGCAATGATTATGTCACTATCTGTGTTGGGATACTGCCTGGTACATTGTGGGTACAACCCGGATTTAAATAAGAAATACAAGCCCCTATAAATAATGTATCATCTTTTCTACATTTTGGCTTCACTGTATCTCATTTTCCGGCAAGAATTTATGATAATTTCTTCCTATCCTGTGTAACATTGTGCTACAAGCACTAGGTAATACTTGATCAACTGAAAAAGTACTAATGTTGGAAGACTATTAAGGAAAGTTGTCTTTTTCTGAGTGGACATAATTTTGAAACTAGTATCGTTATTTTCATTATTACCTAGGTCTTTTGTAATATGGAGATCACAGGAGGAGGATGGACAGTTATACAACACCGAGAAGATGGGAGTCTGGATTTTCAAAAAAACTGGAAAGAATACAAAATGGTAAGGGTGAAGAATTTACAGTAAAGTTAGAAAAGTAATCCCTTGAACCATTAGATTTTAAGCTCTCCGTGCACTAACACTCAATTAAAATTACAGTATAACCCTGGCAGCATTAAGTAATCAGGTATATTGACTCAGTAAATGTAACCTCAGGACAGGATACAGAGAGAAAATTTCTAGACACACTAAATGACTTCTTCTTGGAGCAGCTTGTCCTGGAACCCTCAAGGGGAGAGGCAATCTTCATTTAGTCCTAAGTGGAGCACAGAATCTGGTCCAAGAGGTGAGCTGAACTGCCTGATAATAGCAACCACATTGTAATTAAATTTAACATCCGTGAGAGAGGGAAACGACAAAGAAACCTACCAAAGTAGTATTTTAACTTCAAAAAGGGGAACTATACTAAAATGAGGAAGGTCATTAAAAGGAACAGTCACAAGGCTGAAATTCCTGAAAACTGCATGGAGACTATTTAGAAACACCTTAATAGAGGCTCAAACTAAATGTTTACCCGAAATTAAAAAAAAAAAAAAACAGTAAGAGGATCATTAAAAAATGCTACCATGGCTAAACAGAAGAGTAAAAGAGGCAGTTAAAGGCAAAAAGTCACCCTTTAAAAATCGGAAGTCAAATCCTAGTGAAGAAAATAGAAAGGAGCATAAACTCCAGCAAACCAAGTATAAAAGTATAAGAAGGCAGGCCAAGAAAGAAAAGAGCAACACAAGACACAAAAACTCAGAGCAAAAAATTAAGTGGGGCCACTGGATGATCAAAGTATTGACAGAGCACTTAAGGGAAACAAGACCATTGTGAACATAAGAACAGCCATACTGGGTCAGACCAAAGGTCCATCTAGCCCAGTATTCTGTCTTTTGACAATGGCCAATCCCAGGTGCCCCAGAGGAAAAGAACAGCACAGATAGGTATCAACCGATCCATCCCGTCACCCATTTCCAGCTTCTCACAAACAGAGCCTAGAGACACCATCCTGGCTAATAGCCATTGATGGATCTATCCTCCATGAAGTTATTTAGCTCTTTTTTGAACCCTGTTATAGTCTTGGCCTTCACAACATCCTCTGGCAAGGAGTTCCACAGGTTGACTGTGCATTCTGTGAAAAAAATACTTCCTTTTTGTTTTTTTTTAAACCGGCTACCTATTAATTTAATTTGGTGACCCCTAATTTTGTGTTATGAGAAGGAGCAAATAACACTTCCTTATTTACTTTCACCACACCAGTCATGATTTTATAGACCACAATCATATTCCCCCTGCCCCCTGAGTCATCTTTTTTCCAATCTGAAAAGTCCCGGTCTCATTAATCTCTCCTCATATGGCAGCTGTTCCATACCCCTAATCATTTTTGTTGCCTTTTTCTGAACCTTTTCCAATTCCAATATATCTTTTTTGAGATGGGATGACCACATCTGCACACAGTATTCAAGATGTGGGCATACCATGGATTTATATAGAGGCAATATGATATTTTCTGTCTCATTATCTATCCCTTTCTTAATTATTCCTAATATTTTATTACCTTTTTTGACTGCTGCTGCACATTGAGTGGATGTTTTCAGAGAAGTAACTACGATGACTCCAAGATCTCTTTCTTGAGTGGTAACAACTAATTTAGACTCCATCATTTTATATGTATAGTTGGGATTATGTTTTCCAGTGTGCATTACTTTGCATTTATCAACATTGAATTTCATCTGCCATTTTGTTGCCTAGGCATCCGGTTTTGTGAGATTCTTTTGTAGCTCTTTGCAGTTTGCTTGGGACTTAACTATCTTGAGTAGTTTTGTATCATCTGCAAATTTTGCCACCTTTTTGTTTACCCCTTTTCCCAGATCTTTTATGAATATGTTGAATAGAACTGGTCCCAGTACAGACCCCAGTGGGACACCACTATTTACCTCTCTCCATTCTGAAAACTGCCCATTTATTCCTACCATTTGTTTCCTATCTTTTAACCAGTCCATTAGAGGACCTTCCCTCTTATCCCATGACAGCTTACTTTGCTTAAGAGTCTTTGATGAGGGTCCTTGTGAAGAATCTAAATGCATTCTTTGCATTAGTCTTCACTGCAAAGAATGCAGGGGAGATCGCCAAACCCAAGCCATTCTTTTTAGGTGACAAATTGAGGGAACTGTCCCATATTGAGGTGTCAATACAGGAGGTTTTGGAACAAATTGATAAATTAAGCAGTAATATGACAGTAGGACCAGATGGTATTCACACAAGAGTTCTGAAGGAACTCATGTATGAAACTGCAGAACTACTAACTGTGGTATCAAGTATCAGAGGGGTAGCCATGTTAGTCTGGATCTGTAAAAGCGGCAAAGAGTCCTGTGGCACCATATAGACTAACAGACGTATTGGAGCATAAGCTTTTGTGGGTGAAGACCCACTTCGGACATGCATTCAACGAAGAGGGTATTCACCCATGAAAGCTTATGCTTCAATACGTCTGTTAGTCTATAAGGTGCCACAGGACTCTTTTCCGCTCTAACTGTGGTTTGTAACCTATTGCTTAAATCAGCCTCTGTACCAGATGACTGGAGGATAGCCAATGTAATGCCGATTTTTGAAAAAGGCTCCAGAGGCAATCCTGGCAATTACACTTTGGTAAACCTAACTTTAGTAACAACAAATTGGGTGAAACTGTAATAAAGAACAGAATTATCAGACACATAGATGAACACAATTTGTTGGGGAAGAGTCAACACAGCTTTTGTAAAGGAAAATCATGCCTCACCAATATATTAGAATTCTTTGAGGGCGTCCACAAGCATATGGACAAGGGTGTCCTAGTCAGTATAGTGTATTGGACTTGGAGAAGGCCTTTGAGAATGTCCCCACCAAAAGCTCATAAGAAAAGTAAGCAGCTGTGGAATAAGAGGGAAGGTCCTTTCATGGATCAGTAACTAGCTAAAAGATAGGATACAAACAGTATGGATAATTCATCAGTTGTTTGCCAGAAGTGGGGAACGGGTGAAAGAGGATGGATCACTTGGTGATTACTTGTTCTGTTCATTCCCTCTGAGACACCTGGCACTGGCCACTGTCAGAAGACAGGATACTGGGCTAGACGGACCTTTGATCTGACCCAGTATGGCTGTTCTTATGTTCAGTTTTCACAGTGCAGAGAGGTAAAAATGTGTACTGTTGTTTTTGTGTGGGTCTGGCACCCAGTCAGGGTACCGGTACTGGAGTTATGCCACGCTCTCTGGGTTTCAAATTCTGCTACTTCTGTTGTAAGGCAATGCCTGATTGTGACTCTCATTGCCACTGCCCTAAGTGCTTGGAGGAGGCTCACACGAGCATGCTGTTCTCGTCAGCCCATCTCAAAAAAGATATATTGGAATTGGAAAAGGTTCAGAAAAGGGCAAGAAAAATAATTAGGGATATGAAACGGCTTCCATATGAGGAGAGATTTAAAAGACTAGAACTGTTCAGCTTAGAAAAGAGACAACTGAGGGGGAATATGATAGAGGTCATAACATTACAAATGGTGTGGAAAAACTGAATAGGAAAGCGTTGTTTACCCCTTCACATAACATAAGAACTAAGAATGAAATTAATAGGCTGCAGGTTTAAAACAAACAAAAGGAAGTACTTCTTCACACAATGCACTGTCAACCTGTGGAACTTGTTGTCATGGGATGTTGTGAAGGCCAAAAAATTGAGTTAAAAAAAGAATTAGATAAGTTCACGGAGGACAGGTCTATCAATGGCTATTAGCCACAATGGTCAGGGACACAACCCCATGCCCTGGGTGCCCCAAAACCTTCAATTACTAGAAGTTGATACTGGACAACAGGGGATGGACCCTTCAAAATTGCCCGGTTGTGTTCATTCCTTCTGAAGTATCTGGAATTGGCCACTGTCAGAAGCTGGGCTAGATGGACCATTGGTCTGACCCAGTATGGCTGTTTTAATAGGAATTTGCTGGCCTGCCATCTACAAAGAGCTTCTTTCCACCTCCTTCCAGGTTCACAGATCACATCCTCAGCCTTCTCCCAAAGCCCTGTCAAACAAATGTGTTTTGTAGCATGCCTGGAAAGTCACTCATTTCTGCCTATTTCATACCCGGGGGGCAGAGCAATTTCCAGAGTTCTTGAGCCTTCATGGAGAAGACACCCCAGCAGCCCCCTCTTTTTTATAATGAGGGTGATCTAGCTTGATGCCAGTATTGACTACAAATGTTCCAGTTTGGCCAGGAGAGAGGCAGCCCCTCAGGTAGGCTAGTCAGAGGCTAGTCATAGCCTAGGCTAGTCAGAGGCTGATGTCTTAGGCTATACGGAAGTCCAGGAAGCTTTGTCTACACCAGGAGTAACTGTTATTATGGAGTCACAGGCTGATGCTGTTGATGTCAATGGGAGTTGCACGCAGCACTTTGCAGGATCAGACCCTTAATTCTGATAGGAGTCTGAAGTTAGAGAGCCTAATATACTTTGTGTATGGGACACAGACACACACACACCTACAGGACAGCTGGAGAATGAACTTTACAGCCATCCGTTAACCTTACCATTTTATGAAAATCAGAGATTTTTCCATTTGATTTGGTTTGAGTTACTATATTTTCTCTCTTTCCCCAAAAAATGAGCTAGAGGAAGTAGCAGGTACATCCAAAAGATGCAAATAGTTGACAAAATTTTATGCATGTGTGCCCAAATATAATCCCCAGATCTGGGTATATCGACTGGTGCCACAGTCACAAGGAGAGCACATCTGCCCTGCACAACAGCCCTCCCTGCTCTTGTGTCCCTTATAAAGATACACTGCAGTATTCTCAAGCAATACTCAAAAACTCTGCATTTTACAATTGTGATATTGCACTTCTCCTATAATATGGCCAGCATTGGCATTATTATAGCTGAGAGGGACAACTTGCAGCCTGGGATAGGACAACACAGCCATCCTCCTGCCGAATTTTGGCTGGCTGTGATGGTCCAGCAGGAAGGACAGTCTGAGGCTGCCATTGCCAATTCTATTTAGCTAACAAAGAAAAGTTGCAATTGACACTTCCTACCAGCAGGGGCCCAGTCTGATATAGCTGTGGCTCCTACCTACATCTGGCTTGGGTCCTTCCCAGACTGAACCCCAGCCCTGTAGGCTCTGAAAGTCTGCAGAGCAGTAGGGGCTTGTCCAGGACACGTGGGAACCACCAGGCACAGGGAGGCCACTGTGAAGGGAATTTGAGAAGAGGGGAAAGAAGATGGAAGGATTTGGAGAAGGGGGAAGTGACTGGGGAAGTGCCACTTGAGGAGACACTGAAGCTAAATCTACATTGCACAGTTAACCCGGCATCCAGGTCTCAGCACCCAGGTTAGCCAAGCCAGGGGCGAGCATTCCCACGGCAAAGCCATACCCACTTTGCTGTGTCCTCACCGTTTCTGCTCTCATCTGCATATGTCTGGAGGCTTAGCCCATTGGTCTATGTGCTGAGACGGCTGGAACTGTTTTCCTAATAAATTATGGGAGAACTTGTCTGTCCTTTGTGGAGGATTTGTGGGAAGGGCATTGAAAGGCTAGCAGCACTTGAGTGATTTAGCCTGCATCCTGCCTGCAAAGTAAGGGGTTTGAGGGTGAGATTGGAGTCTGAGGGAAGGGGAGGTTCTTGCAGAGATGAGACTGGGATGTGGGGGCAGAACAGTCTTGGTTCTGTACTTGAAGCAAATGAGGCAGGGTTTTTGCAAACTATGTTAAAATCAATAAGATGATGTAGTGAGCTAAGGATAAATGAGGGGAAAACAGTATGCTGCAACTTTATAAGTAGTATATTAATATATGTGCTCAAATTTCTCATGCTGGAGGCATTATAAATCGCTTTTGTGTTGGAAAATTTATTTATGTTCAGCAAGTGGGGTATAAGACGTAGAAGTGATCCACTTCTTTCAAGTATTTACTAAAAAACTTGGGTTTTAGGAAATGAGTTTTAGTTCCTGGAATGTGGATCAGATATTCTCTGAGCATAGCCTTTTATGGAAATCAACCCCTCCTTGATAAAGAATTGTGTGACATACCACTTTACTAAATAAACATTTGTCTTTTTAACTGAAATGATTACTCAGATACTTGTCGCATTCAGTGGGTGTTATAGAAAGAGAAAGCATGTTCGCATGTTCTCATTTCTCGTCCTCAGGAGAGAATCTAGTAGGATTTGTAGTACCCAGTGATAGTAGGTATGGTATGAAAGTAAGTGGATGAGAGTTATGGTGGATATGTATTAATATGATGCTTTGTATGGTGATTGTTAACTTAGTTATCACCAGAATTTGAACCTGGGACCGCTGGAATTAAAGTATAACTTTTTATAGCTTGAGCTAAAGGACAGATTCAAAGCCTATTTGACTTCACTAGGCTTTGGATCAGGCCCAAAGCCCCCTAGCTGGCAGATATCACAGATTCATATCTTTTGAATCAAGTACCAAGGGAGATTTCTGCCACACTGGAAGCAAAATACATTTGTTTCCTTAATTTATAGTATATTTTTGCTACTGAATGGAAAGTTAAATATATTCTTTTGTTTGAATTCAGTCATGCTTTAATTATGCTTTAAAATCCTATCTAGCACTGTCCTCCCTGCACAAATTTTACTGGATAACATCTGTTTCAGGAATTGTGTTGATATGTGGCTATATATTCATGTGTCTACTTTGCCTACAATATTTCAATATGACACTATTAATGTATGTTCACAACACCCATGTGGTGGTCTTTTCAAATCAGAAAGAACAGGAAAAGTTCATTTATACAAAAAAAGGTTAGCTGTTGAATAAAGCAAACTATTATGTATTCCTTACATGTTATGCATCTAATAAATTTTGTTTAATGACATAATGATTCATACCTCACCTTACTGTAGCTCCCACTCTTCACTGGAGCACTGCAGATATTGATTGGATTACTTTTTGGTTGGTTTAAAAAAAAGTTAAACAACAGATCATAATGTTATTTTACAACTAAACTATTTTCTGACAACAAAGTAACAAGCCCAGTTTGCCTTTTTTTCACACTCCACGCACACTGACAGAGAGCCCATACAGAGCTCTCCCTTCTACAGAAATCCAGTAGTATCTGGGAAAGGGTATGAACAGAGTAGTCTTCTGTAGGAAGTGAGCTCTGTGTCTATTCCAGTTAAGCAGTATGGAAGGTAGCATTTAATGCAGGCCTGGGGAAGGGTCAGTAGATGTCACATAGGGATCTCGGAGGGTCAGCGGCTAATATTCCAACTAGGCAAAAGTAGCAGTTGTTGAAGATCTGTACTTCAAATCTGGATTTCTGTCCTTATGACCCCTGCATAAATTTTGTTTTCCCAGGCTTTGTATGGGAAGTGGGGACTTTAAGTTTTGATTAATCCACTTAAAATAAAAAGTTGTTGCTACTTAGCAAATGCTGCACACGTGACCAAGAGTGTGGGCCCCCAGGGTTCAAACCCCCGGGCTTAACTCGTGGTATTCAGTTCTGCACTGCGAGATGAAACTTTTCACAGTATGCATCCGATGAAGTGAGCTGTAGCTCACGAAAGCTTATGCTCAAATAAATTGGTTAGTCTCTAAGGTGCCACAAGTACTCCTTTTCTTTTTGCGAGATGAAACTGACTTTCCAGTCTCATTTTAGTCATTCTAGAAGGTAAATTACAATGTTTAACTCTGAACACCCAAAAAAATATATCACAGTATTACTTTAACAAACTGTTTTATCAAAATATCTTATCTTTGGTGCTGTGAAGGACATTAAAGATACAACTACAGACCAGAACTTAATTTTCAATCAGAAGAACGTTGTGCATAACCCAATGTGTTGGAAATGGAGAAGTCTACTGACCTTATCCTAAAATAATTTTCACAAACATTCAAAGTCCATTCTGTATTCTCAGCTAAGGCACCGGAGCTGATTATTCTTTATGGCTTCTGGGAAGACATCCCCGCTGTAAAACACTGAATTATTAGATGTTTTCTTCAGTGAGTTGTCTGACAGGAGATGAACCCACAGGATATACTGACTGTGTCTGGTTTCAATTTTTGTTTTGTCTATAAAAAGTCAAAGCTTCCTATGAGCATTATCAGACAAAATAAATAAAGTAAGAGAGATAATTGTTTAATGAACTTGGAGTAACATGATTCAAGTAGAATACGCCTACAGATTTTGCCAAAGCTAATAAAACTCTTTTGCACCATACTTATTATTTTTGAATAAACGTCAACTTTGTGAATTCTGAAGGTCACTTTTAAAAGTTGTCTTGAATTCAGTTTCTTTGTACTCCTGACTGCTTTTGTTATTTTGACTCTGGTAATCACAGTGCACTCAGAGGTGAAGCAAGGCAGACCTTGGGTGGTATTTGTTAACTGGTGTAAATATTATAAAATATTATAATATCGCCTCTGATTCCTAGTAAAATTGCTTTATGGATCAATGGTGCAGTGAATTATTATGATTATTATTACAATTATTACTATTATTGCTTTTTACAAAGCAGTTGTGCAGTATATCAGAATCTATAGTATTTGCTTTGATATAGGACAGTAGTCACAAACATTTTTTTAATCAAATGTATGCAATGGTGTGCAAATAATTACAGGGAGTATTACATCATGTCATTTCTATGCTATAGAGACAAACATAAACTCACTGGCACTTACTCATGAGCCCTTTTCTTTCACTGAACTGGGAGTAACTTTTCCTAAAATACAATCTTTTCTCACATGTAAAGCTTCCATACGTGACATTTCAGCACCAGAAATACAGATTCACTGATGCTGAAATAACAAACAACGGTGTGGGACAGGTGGGCACTGCCAAATTTCTAACCTATATCTGTGACTTAAAGATCTCTATGTTAATTTATATGGATAAGTAATGTTTATACTTCAATCAATTAGATGGCTCATCGGCACTTAAAATGGTAAAGAGCAATTCAAGTACTATTGTTACTCTATATTTCACAGCAACTTGCAGTGTTGCCAACTCACATGATTTTTGGTGTGTTTCCACATTCCCTGGAGTTATTTTATTAGGTGAGTCTCAGTTTTCATCTAAAAAAAATAAGTAATAATTTCTCATGATTGCAGAGAATAACTAGAAAATGTGACCTGAGTGCACTCTGAAAACTCAGAACTTAGTAGGCAAATAAAAAGAATCTGACATTTACTATTTAGTTAAAGTCTTGTGATTTTTAGGCCAATCCCACGGTTTTGGGGGCCTGACTTGTGGTTTTTAAATGCTTGGACTTGGCAATACCACATTTTTTGCTCCACGCACCAAAGCTCTAGGTTTTCAAATGCGCCATGCAAGATTTCTAAACCTACATCTTTAGCCATATGCATGTCATGCTTCCGAAGGGAATCTTTGACTTCTATTTGTGTCCCTAGCTGTGTAATGCTTTGCTGTACAAAAGAAATGCAAAACAGCAGACAGTTTAATTCCCAAGAAAACCCCATCCATCACACCCAGTATTTATTATGATGGTTTAATTAGTTAGGATTTATGGCTTATTTAAATTACTGAGAGAAATGTCTTGTATGAAGTGAACATATCCTATTCAGCATGGCTTCAAGAAGACCTTCTCTAATAGATCAAAAATATTAGGCAGGTCAGGCTCAGTAACACACCTGATCATTTAAATGATCCTGAGATTTCTAATCTAACTTTCGGTAATACGTTACTATATGTCTTTCTAATAGGATTCAGCTTCTGAAAACTAATACGACCACCTCTTTCTTCTCTTTTTTCTTCTTTTGCCCTTCCATTAGCTTCTATTGCAACTTAATTTCCTCCAGTCAGGAGAGCAAACCACTGAGCAATAGATTTTCATTCCAATCTGATGTCTAACGTGGGAGGAGAGAAGGACGTGTAAATCCTTTCCTACTGTGAATGTGAAGAATTACAGTAGAACCTCAGCGTTCGAACACCTTGGGAATGGAGGTTGTTCTTAACTCTGAAATGTTCGTAACTCTGAACAAAATGTTATGGCTGTTCTTTCAAAAGTACATTGACTTAATACAGCTTTGAAGCTTTACTACACAGAACAGAAGGAAAATGCTTCATTTAACCATCTTAATTTAAATGAGACAAGCATAGAAACAGTTTCCTTAGCTTGTCAAACCTTTTTTTAAACTTCCCCTTTATTCTTTTAGTAGTTTAGGTTTTACACAGTACTGTACTATAATTGTGTGTGTGTGTGTGTCTCCGCTGCTGCAAGATTGGGTACTTCCAGTTCCAAATGAGGTGTATGGTTGACCGGTCAGTTCGTAACTCTGGTGTTCATAACTCTGAGGTTCTACTGTATTATTATTAAGAAACAACTTTATGGTGCCTTGAGTTTACACAGATCCAGAATATAAAAAAGGGATATGTTCCATGTCCTGAAAAGGCTACAACCTAAATAAGATAAGACAAGATACACAAACATAAGTTACAAAATAGAGCAACTGTTCAGAACAGATCATGCCTTATGGTTATTAATTATGAGCAAAAGGGAGAAGGGATTTCCTGAAGAGGTCTGTTCCAAAGAGAGCTCAGAAGGAGGATAAAATGTGTGCTCAGTGAACAATAGCAAGGATAACAAAGAAACAAAAATACAAATGTTTTTGATAAACCCTAATGTTGCAAGGCATAAATCAATCACTAACTAGTGGGGTTAGAAAGAAACATTGATTGTGGGAAGGCTGCTCCATAACTGTGCATTGCAGAGTTTACTGCACTTCCCTCTGAAGCAGGTGGTGCTGGCCACTGTTGAGACAAGACACTAAGAAGAAGAACCACTAGTCTGATTCTGTATGGCAACTCCTGAGTTCCTAGAACTGGGATATTGTCCCAGGTGTAGGAGCTAGAAAGGAAAAAGCCAAGACTGTGAGAAGGAGGGTAGGAAAGAGAAATAAGGAGAGAGGATTAAGAGCAACATAAAGGAGAACATGACAGAGATAGGTGGGGATGCAATTATGCAAATAAGGGGAAGAAGCTTGTATTTTATTTGGTAAAATATACGTGCCAATAGTGTGGTTGAAGCAGTAGTTAAGGACAGGCACTTAGGACAGGCTTGATTATTGGGAGGAGAGAGGCCAGAAGGTTGGGCAGTAGTAAGTAGAAGATTACAGTAATCAAGGCAAGCAATGAGGAATGTGGGAAAGAGACAGATTTTGGAATGATTAAAGGGGAGGACTTTCTGAGAGATGATATATGGGGTGGTAGAGGAGAGAGAGAGAGAGAATGGTCTCCTTTAAGATCACCATGTCATTCCACTTATTCCATCTGTAAGACTGACTGTAGACTACTCGACTTTGTTTCTTAAAGATTAAGCACTTCATCCCCATGATTCACTTGATCTCCACTGAGGCAAGAGTTCAGAATCCCAAGGTTCAACCTGAGCAAATTTCTTCCTGATACTCCTGAGCCAGTCTCAATTAGCCTATAATACCAGTTGGCTCAGTCTTCTGCTCAAATAGCAAGTGGGTACTGGTAGATTTTAAAAGAAAGTGAGTGTTGCTGAAAGTGTTTTATAACATGCTGTAATTATTGATAGGTGATCCAGTTTGGGAATAATCGGAAATCCCTCCCTGCACTCCCAGAACATTGACATATCTTTTAGACCCCATCTCAATCCTTTTAAGCTTAGAATCACAGAATATCAGGGTTGGAAGGGACCTCAGGAGATCATCTAGTCCAACCCCCTGCTCAAAGCGGGATCAGTCCCCAGTTTTTTTTTGCCCCAGATCTCTCAATGGCTCCCTCAAGGACTGAACTCACAACCCTGGGTTTAGCAGGCCAATGCTCAAACGACTGAGCGATCCCTCCCCCCAATAGCTGCTGAACTATTCAGATAGATTTCTTTTTCTTTTTCTATTTTTATTTTTTATTTATGGGATGGTGTCAAATATCAAAGAACAGAGTAACATGTGGCACAGAAATACTACACATAATACTTAAACCACAATTCATTGGGGGAAATTAGCTATACTCTTCATTTTATTCTCCCTTTTACTATATTTTGTACGGTTATTCAGTTTAGTTAGAAAGAAATAAGATAATCTGAATATATGGAAGGTGAATAGCACACGCAACCACCTCTTATTTATTAGTCATTTCTTCATATTTATAAAATAAATTTATAGCCCCACATATTGTGGTCTGAGCATCGACCTTTAGGTTGAAACACAAAGTAATACAAAAGGACTGTTGAGGAATATAGTCACCTGAACCCACATCTTAACCCCACCTCAGTAGTCTGAGAAAAGATGGCCTGTGATTTAGGTTCAGAAGTTAACAAATCTGGACTCTGGTAGGCCAAGGGTGATATGGGTGAGTACCAAAACCAAGGACCAGCTCAGAGAACATCCTGCCCAGCACCTGTCCTTCATTTATATGGGAAGGCTCCAGCTCGAGCTCCTCTGTTGTTCTTAGTTGAAGCAATATGTTATGGCAAAAGAGACAATCTAGATCTCAAACCATTGAAGGCTTTTAGATTCAAAGCAACTGCATGAATTCCAACCTCAAGTTAATTGGTAGCCAGTGCCAAATTTAGGTGCATGTAGTCCCACGGCACCACTTAATGGGCTGCAAAATATCTGCCGTCTTCAGTGTCTGAATGATCCCAAGGTGGAGGCCGATGCAGAGCATATAATAGTTGTCTAATATTTCAGTAGTAGACAAAGGAAATAACATACTACTTTGTCCTTTAAAGTGATTTTGCACCTGAAAACATCAACTAATTTTAAACCACATAATGTCCTTGCAAGGTATGTATTAATAGATCCATTATACAGATGGGCAAACTGAGGCATAGGAAGGTTAATTAACTTGCCCTTAGAGTATATAAGAAAAATGTAATGATAATTTTATAACAGTACAAATATTACACCAACATTAAGAAAAATAATTAAATTCAGTTATTTTACCAACTTTTTTCTAGGGTTTTGGTAGCCCATCTGGTGAACATTGGCTGGGAAATGAGTTTATCTTTGCAATAACCAGTCAGCGGCAGTATTCTCTAAGAATTGAGTTAATGGACTGGGAAGGAAATCGGGCATATTCACAATATGACAGATTTCATATAGGAAATGAAAAGCAGAATTACAGGTAAGCACGTATTGATGTTCTGTTGCCATTGGGTATTAGATCTTGTTCACTGTTTGCAAATGAAATAAGTGAAAGGATAATAATGTAGTATTAAGTTGCATCCAACTTTTAAATTAAGAGTACAAATATAAACCAAAAATGCAATTTTCCAGAGATAGAAATTGAGAGAGAAAGTATTACGTGTGACAACAAACTGTACGGCACAAGGGTCAGGACACTCTGAAATTTGTTAGCATTTGGTGAGCAATGGCCCTTATCTGGTAGCCTACTACCCCATCCTGAAAATCTTGCTAAGGAGAACAACCAGCCAGCACCCCTTGAGGACTCTGGGGAGAGGGTCTACTGTTGGTAGGTGTTAGGCCCTTGCCTCTACCCCAGGAGTCTGCAAAGATAAAGTTAGGGGTTTCTGGACTCTGGAGGTTCCTGGGAGGGGAAGGCATTGAGGTTTTGTTACTTGAACTTCTAAATAAATTGGCAACCATTCATTGCCCACCACTGTGAACAGACCTTTCAGGTTCCAGTTTGTGTGGCCCTTAGTCTGTAAGGCTCATTCTCCAACTCGTATTAACAGTGTGGACTTTTCCACCGTCTGTCTAAGCAGGACTATAGCTCCCAGGACCCTGTCCATTCTTGTAATTTATTTCTAAGACTTCAAGCTTCAATTTTGCTTCAGTATTCCTGAAAGGGAGAAACCAAACTGAGATGAGATCCTGATTTCACCATCCAACAGACCCATTTAAAACTTACCACATTTTTTAGCATATCCAAAATCAGCTGTGCCTGCACAACTTAATCTAGACTGTGCTGGTCCCAATGATTTCATATCCATCCCTCACATCTTTTCTAAGCCTAAAATGTCTGCAGACCAAGCCAAGATCTTTATTTCTCTGGGAATGTTGGTACTTAAGTGTTATGGTATCTTAACCCTCAGCAACCAATGGAAGAGTTAGTATACTGTTTCTTAGCAAATTCAGTGAGATACTGGGCACCTTAGGAGTTCCTGTGCTCAGCAACAGGTGATTTGTCATGCTCTGTCACACAGTTTCCTTCCTCTGTAATATAAGCTCCTCTCCTAAACCCTGGTATTTGAAGAACCCCATTCCTACCATGGTCTCCATATGGGTTGGCTACACTGCCCCAAAGTTCGGACTATGGGCATGTGAATATCAGTGCACGCCAATGTGGTCTGCTGTCCCCCATGTGCACACAAAATGAAAGGTTCCTAGTTTGCTTTAACAAAGTCCTCTTCACACTCAACTACATTAATGCAAACTAGGAACCTTTTAATTTGTTCCCACAGTGTCCACATGGGGGAGTTACAGAGCAGTGCTTTGGTGTGCCCCCAACTAAGAAGTTACCTACTACAGGACAGGCCTAACAAAGAAAATAACAGAACGCCACTAGCCGTCACCTTCAGCCCCCAACTAAAACCCCTCCAACGCATTATTAAGGATCTACAACCTATCCTAAAGGATGACCCAACACTCTCACAAAACTTGGGAGACAGGCCAGTCCTTGCCTACAGACAGCCCCCCAACCTGAAGCAAATACTCACCAACAACCACATACCACACAACAGAACCACTAACCCAGGAACTTATCCTTGCAACAAAGCCCGTTGCCAACTGTGCCCACATAGCTATTCAGGGGACACCATCACAGGGCCTAATAACATCAGCCACACTATCAGAGGCTCGTTCACCTGCACATCCACCAATGTGATATATGCCATCATGTGCCAGCAATGCCCCTCTGCCATATACATTGGTCAAACTGGACAGTCTCTACGTAAAAGAATAAATGGAACGGCTGTTACTCTGAAACTTGGTGTGCACTGCTAGTCATGCCCCGTAGTCTGAACTGCAGGGTAGTATAGACAGAGCCATAGACAGTTTACACTATCCTCACATGTATTTTTTTTAATTATATGCATCCAGGAACCACGGTCTATCTTAACAGTTTGAGGATTTTACTGCTTGATTAGGCAAAAAAGGATACAGGTCCTTCAAAGAACTGATAAAGTTCTACCGCAGAAAATAACATTGAAGACTATAGATTTTACTAAAATCTCTCAAACTTTCAACCCAAGGTGCAGCTGCAAGTGAGGAGGGTAGACAGAAGCTAGATTATATTGCAAAGGATTTCAATGCAGATGAAATAATAGTTCTATAAACCAATGGCTAGGCCTTGATAAGAATATTGAACATATTAATGTAGTAATACTACAAGTTATTATACCTTGAAAAAGCTATGAGTTTATTATACATAGTTGCAACTCCTCCAGTTTTCTATCAGGACTTCCAATAGCACTGAGAAGGGGAGATCAGTAAAAAAGAAAGAACACACTAAAATTCAGAATCGCTTATAGAGAATAGTAACATATATGACTTATGTGGTTTAAAACAATTTAGTAATAAAAAGACTACTTTCTTTGGGCAGAGAGTAAAGCCAAGAAGAAGGGAAATGAGTTTGAAATATATCCTGAATAATAAAAGGCAAAACATCCAGCAAGTGAAAGAGCTGAGAGAAATGATGCATAATGTTCTTAAATTGTTGTCCAAAGGGTGCACATTTGGGTACCTAAAGTTAGACTCCTCAATCCATATTCAGTTGCCTAAATGAAAGTAGCCTAAGCTTCAGAAGTGCTGGGATACCATATTCACGATCTAGATAATTTGCTCTATTATTTTATCAGAAAGAGTGGTTAGTGGACCTCATTAAGGTATAATAAATAAAAATAATGTATAGTGTCTAATGGAATATGAATGACAGAGGCTTCAAGACTGGGTGAACTACTGCCAAACAGAAGAACTAGAAGGTATGAATTTAGGAGGAGGGATGGGCACCAAAAGAATTCAAGTGAAATTTCTTTAATTGAGATAACAGATCAAATACATTTAAAAAGAGCAGCAATGGGAGCAACCAATAAAAAACAGTTTTAAAAGGAGTTGGACAAGTAATTGAAAAGGGAAAGTACTTGTGGTACAACTATTGCCTCAAAAGGAAGGGTCATTCCAGACATTCCTTTTTATCCTGAAAATGTCTGTACTATTCAGCTCCGAGTACTTTGCACCTTTCAGTGAATTCTGCCACTTGTGAAATGAAACACCCTCCCTCATTCCTTTAATTATTATTGTTTATGGTAACACTCATGATGTGCTAAGCACTTCCCAGACATTCCAGAAGAGGCAGTCTCCCACTCTGAGGAACTCTTCCTGTCAGGATGTAGACAGACAAGTAAAGAGAGGATCAATAAATAGGGATTGGTAATTTTTGTACAAGTTGTCTGGATTCATTGTAGGGGAGCATAGCAGAAGTGAGTCTTTAAGAGAGGTTTATATAGGGGCTGGGCAAAGAGCTCAATCTATTTAGCTTAACAAAGGGAAGGTTAAGTATCTACCTGGGAGCAAATATTTAAAAATGGGCTCTTCAGTCTAGCAGAGAAGGGTATAACATGATCCAATGGCTGGAAGTTGAAGCTAGACAAATTCAGACTGGAAAGAAGGCATACATATTTAACAGGGGGAGTAATAAACCATTGGAACAATTTACCAAGGGCCAAGGTGGATTCTCCATCACTGATAATTTTTCAGTCTTGACTGGATATTTCTCTAAAAGATCTGCTCTAGGAATTATTGTGGGTTAGTTCTATAGCCTGTGTTATACAGGAGATCAGACTAGATGATCACAATGGTCCCTTCTGGCCCTGGATTCTATGAATTGTGTGACATGCTCACAAATGGGGGAAAAGGTGGGGATGAATCCTTGCCAGGTGAGGATAAGCAGGAAAGGGCAGAGTTACACAGGCTGAGATCCTCAAAGATTTGAAATTTGAAAGCAAAGCCTAATGCCTAATACCTTTGAGGATCTGGGCTATAGAGCTTTGAAAGTACTGTCAAGAAGGGTAGATTTGATGAGATGGCATCTGGGGAGCCAGCAGAGGGATTCGAAGGGAGGAGTAACATGATCAAATCAACAGGCAAGAAAGATGGCTGTGTGGCTGCATTTTATATAAACTGAAGGGGTGCAATGTGTGTTTCTGGGAGCTTAGAGGCAGACTGCAAATGTTCATTTAAATTTCATTTACATCTGTGTTGGGTGAGATTTTGCAGAGAGCTACTGACAGACCAACAGCTCTTGATAACTCTGTATTCACTTATCTTGTGTGATGACAGAACCACACAGAGAATGTTATAAAGAGCCAGACTCTGTCTGTGACAAGGTAAAACAGCAGCCTGGAAAGGGTTGAAAGATCCCTGCCTATCACATGGCTGAGTGAGGTATATAAAGAGGAGGAAGGTAGGTACAGGATGTGGCAGAGAAAGTGTGTCCTCATTACCCCTGGGTGGCTGAGGCAGCAAAAAGCCTTTGGGGATTGGGACCTGCACATTTCAGTTGAGTTGTTTTATTTATTTAGAATTGTTTAAATCCTTTGTTGCAAACAGTAAAGTGTGCCCTGAGGAAAGGGGCTTTAAAGGAGTGGGCATGGCATTTGCTTCCCTTCCCAGCTGATGAAACGGCCCACCAGCATAAAAGGCTAGATCCACAAAGGGACTTAGGCATCTAACTTCCACTTTAGGCACCTAAGTACAACATTTGGTGACACTGATATTCTGAAAACCCCTACTCAGCAGCCACCTAAACCTGGAGGTGCCTAAATGACCAGCAGAAATTCAGGCATCTAGGAAAAGTCACCTAGGCACCTGAGTTGCTGACAGTAGGTATGCACAAAACTGCCTAAGTCCTGCAAACTACTTTCAACCTTAGCTCTGGTTTAACAAACTTTTTAATTTGACTCTGGAAATACACACACACACACACACACAGAGTATGTGTATATATACACTCATTCTGTAGATGTGGAGAGAAAGAGAGATTGGAGATTTTTTTTTAATATATGAAGTTTGATATGCAGTTGATGGACTGCAGAGTAGAATAGGAAAACCTTCCAAAATGATTCTAGGTCTCCAGGGTTAAAGTAACATGGAAAATTTTAGGAAAGTACCCCTGCTTTCATTTAAAAAAAAAAGGAGCTCTTTTGGAAACCTGAACCGGGTTACACCAACATGACAACAATTGTTAAATTTGATCCATGAAAAATCCTCTTGCTGCACATGAAAACAAAAGGGCCATGTTTCAAAAGTGCAGCAGTGATATTAAAAATAGAGTGTGGGCTGCATCTTTTCACTCAAAAGGTAAAGAACTAGGCAGCCAGGGCTGAATTCTGCAGTTCTTACTCAAGCTAAACTCTCATTGAAATCAGTGACTTGAGTAAGGGCTACAGGACTGCGTCCTAGTTTACCCAACATCCCAATTTAGGAGTAGTTTGTGCATGGCCATCATGCAGGAGCATGAGGAGACAGGAAGGTGCACAAGTCCTACTAGTCCCTATTTGTGGCCTGTTTAAGAGCCAATACATTGAAGTCCCTATGCTCAGGGGAACACAGGGATAGTTCTATCCCCACTCTCAGGGAGCATGCAGTGCTCCAAAAGAGGAAAGAAAGCATGGAGAGGAAATAGGGCCATATCCTTCCACATTGGTTCATGAAGTTTCAAACCAGCTCATCCATTTTTCCTCGCATGTATCTGAATACTTAACAAAAGTCAACTAGTGGGAAGCTGACAGCGATTGAAATGATTGAAATGAAGCCAGTGATATGCAAATCTCAGTGGCTATTCATATTTGACAAATTTGCTTGAGTGCCTACTCCATACAAATATATGTCTACAACCATTTTATAAAACAAAACAATGTGTTGGTCTCTTTGAGAGGTTATTATAGGAACTCAACTTGCAAAGCTTCCAAAAACATAGAAACACTCTTATTTTCTTTGCCAGCATCACAGTCTCTGATGGTTATAAAAGCAGCCCCGAATCCAAGCCAAGTGAAAGCTTCGTTATTGAATCCTAAATAGCTGGCCACCCATTGCAGAATGGTTTTGTCCCTTAATCCGAGAAACCTGCCTTTACTGAGTTAAATGATGCCTATATAAAGTTGAAAAGCACAGTTCTCAGCCTCTCTCACACAATTCCTTTCCTTCACAGTTGTTAGACATTTTTCACGTTTTCTCTCAAAACATCAAACAAGGAGCAGTCTACCTTTCCATAACTTCAGTAACTATTAATCTGCAGTCATTCTGCCAAGCAAATTAGCTGTTTTGTTTGTGAGCCATTAGGAATTCCTGATGATGACCACGTTACTCTCTCTGCTTATTCAGCACTGTAAATGTAAGCAAACATAGGCCAGCTACATTCTAACTTGCTTACTTTCAAATAACACCCATGCAGTCTGAAATAATAACCAGAAATAAATTAGCTTCCAAGTTGGTCTGGGCATTAGATCAAGGAAACCTAAAATAGAAAAAGGATAATGAAAGTATGGGAAAAACTCAAGAGGTGGAACATCTTTTGTTAATGTTGCAGTAATACCTTTTACAGGCAGGAGGAGGGCAAAAAATAATAAGGTTCCAGGTCCAGCAATTGAATGTAGTAAGTTATGTAAGAATACAAATACCACGAAGTGATGAATTGTGTCCAAGAAAATACGGAAAATAATTTTTCATGTGTTTTTTTCTAAAATCCAGCTTCAACATTAGGCAAAGTTTGAGTCAGCCTGAATTGCTCCCATTTGGTGTTTTCAGAAGAGCTCTGTTTTTTCTCTCAGCTATTTGTATTCTTTCTACTTCTTTTTATTAGTCTAAAGAATATATGATTGAAAAAAGGATAATGCTCAGCATATGTATGTGAAAAATATATTTGTTTCCCTTTGTTTCCATTTCAAAATGATACAGCTCCAAGAGAGTTTCTGGGCAGGCAAAATAAAATATATGTAAATACCCCAGATGATGACTATAAAGAAGAAAACAAAAAGATTAGAATATAGGTATCTAGCTGTAAACATATTATGTTAAATAATAACTTACATGTGGTAATCAATTATTCAAAAAGAAACTTGGCGGTAGAACGAAGTACAAGAGGTGACAAAAGATAAGAGAAAAAAGCTTGAACTCTGGCAAAGGAGTAAGGAGCAAACAAGACCTGGAGGAATACAATGAGTATAAAGAAATTGGCCAGGAATATAGTTGCAAAAACAAAAGCAAAGGTCTTTGAGGAACTTTATACAAGACTTGGAACAATGGAGGGGTGGGGAAGTGTGTATAGACTGGCGAAATCATGGGACAGAAGTACCAAAGATATAGAGCAGGGGTGGGCAGACTACAGCCCATGGGCTGGATCCAGCCTGCGAGCCATTTTAAGCCAGCCCGCGAGCTCCTGCTGGAAAGTGGGGTCTGCAGCTTGCCCTGCTCTGGTGCTCCAGCCAGGGCTCTGGGTCAGGGGCCACACCACGCGGCATGGCCCCACTCTGGCGCTCCGGCCAGGGCGTGGGGTTGAGGGCTGCACCACGTGGCTTGGTCCCACTCCGGCACTCCAGCCGGGGCACAGAGTTGGGGGCCACCCCACTCAGCTCCTGGAAGCTGTGACAGGGCTCTGCTCTGGCGCTTCAGATGGGGTGCAGGGTTGAGGGCCGCACCATGCGGCTCCCGGAAGCAGCCGCATGGCCCCACTCTGGCACTCCAGCCAGGGTGCAGGGTGAGGAGCCACACCAAGCGGTTCTGCCCCGCTCCAGAACTCCAGCTGGTGCACAGGGTTGGAGGCAGCACCATGCAGTATGGCCCCACTCCGGCACTCCTGCTGGGGCGCAGGGTCAGGGGCTGCCCCATGCAGCTCCTGGAAGCCACGGCGTGGCCCTGCTCCAGTGATCCAGCTGGGGCGCAGGGTTGGGGGCCGCACCATGCAGCTCCTGGAAGCCGCGGCGTGGCCCCGCTCCGGTGATCCAGCTGGGCTGCCACTGCTTCCAGGAGCCACTTGAGGTAAGCACCGCTCGGAACCTGCACCCCTGAGCCTCTCCACACACCCCAACCTCCTGCCCCAGTCCTGATCCCCCTGCCACCCTCCAACCCCTCAATCCCAGCGCAGAGCACCCTCCTACACCCCAAACTCCTCATTCCCAGCCCCACCCCAGAGCCCACACCCCTAGCCAGAGCCCTCACCCCCTCCGACACCCCAACCCCAATTTTGTGAGCATTCATGGCCCACCATACAATTTCTATTCCCAGATGTGGCCCTCAGGCCAAAAAGTTTGCCCATCCCTGATATAGAGGAAGTGAGTTTAATCAAAGATGAAACAGATATGGTGTTGACTGGTGGAAGATACATAAAGGATCAACGGAAAAGGTATTGCCAATTTAGAGAAGAACAGGGATATCCTACAGGAGGATTAATCCAACTGATTAAGAGAGCTTTAAACTAGGAATTTGGGGGAGACGGTTGGGAGATGTCCAGGTAGTCTCCACACTGGATTTTAGCATTGAGAGGGAATAAAACGAAGTAAGAAAGGATACAGCCATGGGTAGGAGAATGTACATAAGGAGGAAGGGCAGTGTAGATACCAGTCTAATAGGTTATACTGGCTGTAGATGACTGTGCCTAATAGGGTACAGAATGTGAGTGAGGCCAAACAGCAAAAATTAAGAGGTTTGTACACCAGTGCAAGGAGCCTAGGTAACAAAATGGAGGAACTAGAGCTACTGGTGCAGGAAGTGAAACCAGATATTATAGGAATAACAGAAACATGGTGGAAGAGTAGTCATGACTGGACTACAGGTATTGAAGGGTATGTGCTGTTTAGGAAAGACAGAAATAAAGGTAAAGGTGGGGGAGTAGCATTGTATATCAATGATGAGGTAGACTGTAAAGAAATAAGAAGCGATGGAATGGATAAGCCAGAGTCTGTCTGGGCAAAAATTACATTGGAGAAGAAAACTATTAGAGCCTCCTCTGGGATAGTGCTTGGGGTGTAGGAGGGTGCCGGGATCTAATTTGGATACGGATAGAGCCCCTTTTAATGTTTTTAATAAAGTAAATACTAATGGAAACTGTGTGATCATGGGAGACTTTAACTTCCCAGATATAGACTGGAGGACAAGTGCTAGTAATAATAATAGGGCTCAGATTTTCCTAGATGCGATAGCTGATGGATTCCTTCATCAAGTAGTTGCTGAACCGACTAGAGGGGATGCCATTTTAGATTTGGTTTTGGTGAGTAGTGAGGACCTCATAGAAGAAATGGTTGTAGAGGATAATCTTCACTCAAGTGATCATGAGCTAATTCAGTTCAAACTGAACAGAAGGATTAACAAAAATAAATCTGCAGCTAGGGTTTTTGATTTTAAAAGGGCTGACTTTCAAAAATTAAGGAAATTAGTTAGGGAAGTGGATTGGACTGAAGAATTTATGGATCTAAAGGTAGAGGAGGCCTGGAATTATTTTAAATCAAAGCTGCAAAAGCTATAGGACGCCTGCATCCCAAGAAAGGGGAAAAATTCATAGGCAGGAGTTGTAGACCAAGCTGGATGAGCAAGCATCTCAGAGAGGTGATTAAGAAAAAGCAGAAAGCAACAGGGAGTGGAAGAAGGGAGGGATCAGCAAGGAAAGCTACCTTATTGAGGTCAGAACATGTAGGGTTAAAGTGAGACAGGCTAAAAGTCAAGTAGAGTTGAACCTTGCAAAGGGAATTAAAACCAATAGTAAAAGGGTCTATAGCCATTTAAATAAGAAGAAAACAAAGAAAGAAGAAGTGGGACTGCTAAACACTGAGGATGGAGTGGAGGTCAAGGATAATCTAGGCATGGCCCAATATCTAAATAAATACTTTGCCTCAGTCTTTAATAAGACTAAAGAGGATCTTAGGGATAATGGTAGCATGACAAATGGGAATGAGGATATGGAGGTAGATATTTCCATATCTGAGGTAGAAGCGAAACTCAAAGAGCTTAATGCGACTAAATCGGGGGGCCCAGATAATCTTCATCCAAGAATATTAAAGGAATTGGCACATGAAATTGCAAGCCCATTAGCAAGAATTTTTAATGAATCTGAAAACTCAGGGGTTGTACTGTATGATTGGAGAATTGCTAACATAGTTCCTATTTTTAAGAAAGGGAAAAAAGGTGATCCGGGTAGCTATAGGCCTGTTAGTTTGACATCTGTAGTATGCAAGGTCTTGGAAAAAATTTTGAAGGAGAAGGTAGTTGAAGTCAATGGTAAATGGGACAAAATAGAAGATGGTTTTACAAAAGGTAGATCGTGCCAAACCAACCTGATCTCCTTCTTTGAGAAAGTAACAGATTTTTTAGACAAAGGAAACACAGTGGATCTAATTTACCTAGATTTCAGTAAGGCGTTTGATACCGTGCCACATGGGGAATTATTAGTTAAATTGATTGGGGATTAATATGAAAATTGAAAGGTAGATAAGGAATTGGTTAAAGGGGAGACTACAACGGGTCCTACTGAAAGGTGAACTGTCAGGCTGGAGGGAGGTTACCAGTGGAATTCCTCAAGGATCGGTTTTGGGACCAATCTTATTTAATCTTTTTATTACTGACCTTGGCACAAAAAGTGGGAGTGTGCTAATAAAGTTTGCGGATGATACAAAGCTGGGAGGTATTGCCAATTTAGAGAAGAACAGGGATATCCTACAGGAGGATCTGGATGACCTTGTAAACTGGAGTAATAGGATGAAATTTAATAGTGAGAAGTGTAAGGTTATGCATTTAGGGATTAATAACAAGAATTTTAGTTATAAGCTGGGGACGCATCAATTAGAAGTAACGGAGGAGGAGAAGGACCTTGGAATACTGGTTGATCATAGGATGACTATGAGCTGCCAATGTGATATGGCCATGAAAAAAGCTAATGCCGTCTTGGGATGCATCAGGAGAGGTATTTCCAGTAGGGATAAGGAAGTTTTAGTACCGTTATACAAGGCACTGGTGAGACCTCACCTGGAATATTGTGTGCAGTTCTGGTCTCCTGTGTTTAAGAAGGATGAATTCAAACTGGAACAGGTACAGAGAAGGGCTACTAGGATGATCTGAGGAATGGAAAACTTGTCTTATGAAAGGAGACTCAAGGAGATTGGCTTGTTTAGCCTAACTAAAAGAAGGTTGAGGGGAGATATGATTGCTCTCTATAAATATATCAGAGGGATAAATATCAGAGAGGGAGAGGAATTATTTAAGCTCAGTACCAATGTGGACACAAGAATAAATGGATATAAACTGGTCATTGGGAAGTTTAGACTTGAAATTAGACGAAGGTTCCTAACCATCAGAGGAGTGAAGTTTTGGAATAGCCTTCCAAGGGAAGCAGTGAGGGCAAAAGATCTATCTGGCTTTAAGATTAAACTGGATAAGTTTATGGAGGAGATGGTATGATGGGATAACACGGTTTTGGTAATTAAATATTCATGGTAAATAGGCCCAATGGCCTGTGATGGGATATTAGATGGGGTGGGATCTGAGTTACTCAGGAAAGAATTTTCTGTAGTGTCTGGCTGGTGAGTCTTGCCCATATGCTCAGGGTTTAGCTGATCGCCATATTTGGGGTCGGGAAGGAATTTTCGTAGCACGGATCACTTGCTGGAAGATTCTCTGCTCCTTGAAGTCTTTAAACCACAATTTGAGGACTTCAAAAGCTCAGACATAGGTGAGAGGTTTTTCGCAGGAGTGATGGGTGAAATTCTGTGGTTTGCATTGTGCAGGAGGTCAGACTAGATGATCATAATGGTCCCTTCTGACCTAAATATCTATGAATCTATGAAAAAGACATGCTAATCAATGTTGAATTATTAGGTACTTCCTGCATATTGAACCATTCACTTCATCTGCAGTACTTATGGTACTACTTTACATTTTTTTGAATACAAAATTATTAAAACCAGAGCTACCCTTAAAGAGAACATAAGAATATAAGAATGGCCCTACTGGGTCAGACCAAAGGTCCTTCTAGCCCAGTATCCTGTCTTCCAACGGTGGCCAGTGCCAGGTGCCTCAGAGGGAATGAACAGAACAAGTAATCATCAAATGATCCATCTCCTGTTGCTCATTCCCAGCTTCTGGCAAACAGAGGCCAGGGACACCTTTCCTGCCCACCTCAGCTAATAGTCATTGATGGACCTATTCTCCATGATTTTATCTAGTTCTTTTTTGAACCCTTCTATAGTCTTGGCTTTCACAACATCCTCTGGCAAGGAGTTCCACAGGTTGACTGCGCATTCTTGAGGGGACCATTTAGGGATTGGGGGCATAAATTGGGGATTGGTCCTGCTTTGAGCAGGGGGTTGGACTAGATGACCTCCTGAGGTCCCTTCCAACCCTGATATTCTATGACTGTATGATTCTGTGAAAAAATACGTCCTTTTTGTTTGTTTTAAACCAGCTACCTATTAATTTTATTTGGTGACGCCTAGTTCCTGTGTCATGAGAAGGGGCAACACTTCCTTATTTACTTTCACCACACCAGTCATGATTTTATAGACCTCTATTATATTCCCCCTGCTCCGAGTCGTCTTTTTTAAAATCTGAAAAGTCCCAGTCTTATCAATCTCTCCTCATACGGAAGCTGTTCCGTACCCCTAATGATTTTTGTTGCTCTTTTCTGAACCTTTTCCAATTCCAAAATATCTTTTTTGAGATAGGATGACCAAATCTGCACACAGTATTCACGATGTGGGCGTACCATGGATTTATATAGAGGCAATATGATATTTTCTGTCCTACTATCTATCCCTTTCTTAATTATTCCCAGCATTCTGTTTGCTTTTTAACTGCCACTGCACATTGAGTGGATGTTTTCAGAGAACTATCCACAATGACTCCAAGATCTCTTTCTTGAGTGGTAACAGCTAATTTAGACCCCATCATTTTATAAGTACAGTTGGGATTATGCTTTCCAATGTGCATTACTTTGCATTTATCAACATTAAATTTCATCTGCCATTTTGTTGCCGAGTCCTGAGTTTTGAGAGATCCTTTTGTAGCTCTTCGTAGTCTGCCTGCGTCTGAACTATCTTTAGTAGTTTTGTATCATCTGCAAATTTTGCCACCTCACTGTTTACCCCTTTTTTCCAGATCATTTATGAATATGTTGAATAGTCTTGGTCCCAGAACAGACCCCTGGCAGATACCACTATTTACCTCTCTCCATTCTGAAAACTGACAATTTATACCTACCCTTTGTTTCCTATCTTTTAACTAGTTACCAATCCATAAGAGCACCTTCCCTCTTATCCTGTGGCAGCTTACTTTGCGTAAGAGCATCAAAACTAGATCTCATAGATAGCCGTTCAAAATAATGTCCTTCATGACTCATACTGAGATGTTTCTTGTGGTAAAACAATGTGGATATTCAGGACCAAATTTGTGCCTACCTCCATTGAAGTCAGTGGCATTAGACAAGGACTGTGTCTTAGCACTGGGGCTGGAAGGTAGAATCCTGAGTTTTCATGAATAAATAATGCATATAAGGTGACGGTGATGGTTTGGTGGATCAGAGTAGAGTGGGCATTTCTTGTATAGGGGCTGGTATGAGAAAAGGGAATGGAGACTTTTGTGGAGAAATGGGCAAATGGGGTATGTAGGATGACATCATTGGCAGATGGGCAGGGACAATTTAATAAGTTATTGCATCAGATAAATAGGGAAGGATGGAGTTATATAGACCCTTAAAGGCAAGGAGAAGAAATTTAAACTTGATGTAATGGAGAAGGGGAGCCATTGCAATGATTCAAAGAGATAATTCACATGGTCTTCTGGTTTATAAAATCCTATGTGATTCAAGTCCTAACTACCTGAGCAACTGTCTCTCTCCCTATGTTATGCAGTGGCAGTTCAGATCAACAGTTGTGTGTGAGCTAACAATCCTTGGACTGTCTAGGAGCTGGCAGCTGGGAATTCTCAGTACAGTGAATTGAGTTTTGTAATCTGCTTGGGCCAAAAGAGATTGAGTATCTTTACCTTCAGGGTACAGTTTAAAATCCATCTGTTTTCTTAGGCCACTAAGGTAGAGAAATAGGCTGGAGGTTTGGTGTAATATTTAACTCTGATTTTTAGGGTGAAATCTATTGATTTTTAAATTAATATTGTTTTAACTAATTTTTTAATTATTCTGTTACAAAAAATCCCATTTTCCTCCTTGCAAAATGTAGATAATACTTACTTTTGTAAAGGACTTTGACTTTTACAGATGAAAATATTATTGATTAGTAAGTGGGAAGTACTCTTATTATTATTCAAAGGTATATGATTTAACAAACATTTTCCTTAAACTGTTGTTGTCACATGGTCTCATGAAATAGTGGACAAAAGGGTATTGCTGCACTCATCACCATTGTGAAACTGTATTTTGAGGAAAAAAGAAAAGGAGTACTTGTGGCACCCTAGAGACTAACCAATTTATTAGAGCATAAGCTTTCGTGAGCTACAGCTCACTTCCTCAGATGCATATCGTGGAAACTGCAGCAGGCTTTATATATACACAGAGAATATGAAACAATACCTACTCCCACCCCACTGTCCTGCTGGTAATAGCTTATCTAAAGTGATCATCAGGTGGGCGATTTCCAGCACAAATCCAGGTTTTCTCACCCTCCACCCCCCCACACAAATTCACTCTCCAATGCATCTGAGGAAGTGAGCTGTAGCTCACGAAAGCTTGTGCTCTAATAAATTGGTTAGTCTCTAAGGTGCCACAAGTACTCCTTTTCTTTTTGCGAATACAGATTAACACGGCTGTTACTCTGAAACCTGTATTTTGAGGAGTGGTTACGTCACTTTGCTATCATTGAGATTTGGAGGTAACACGCTTGCTGCAGTCAATGTCGTTGCTTTTTTGCCACTCCATGGTTTTGATGTAACAGGGGAGTGACACCCACTTGGCAGTGTTGCTGGGTCTCCAATCCAGCCTTTCCACTATTACTGCTTTTATTACAGTAGCCCCTAATGGTCCCAACCACAGTCAGGGCCTTATTTTGCTGAGTCCTTTACATTCATGTAACAAGAGGCAGTGCCTGCTATGAAAAGCTTAGAATCTGAAAAACAAACAAGACAGACAAAGCATGGAAGGAAGGAAGTATTATTATTATTCATTTACAGATGGAGAACTGAGCCACAGAGGGATTAAGTAAGGGCACACAGGATGTCTGTGGCAGAGCCAGGAATTGAACGTAAATCTCCTGGCTCCCAGTCCTGTACCCAACCCACAACATGATTCCTGCCAAGTGGGAGACCTATATTGTGACCCAAGAAAAACACAATATTGTGCAAAAAATGTGCCTCTGCACTAATTTACTTTTCTTTGGAAGCTTGAAATTCAATTTGCGGTTTTACTTTATGAGGTACATTTTCCAATCCATTCTAAGGAAATATCAGTGCAAAATCCTGTCAACAATATGATTTGCACCATTTCCATGCTTTGAAAGTTCATCCTGTGGAAGTACATTTTGACCAATGTTACAAGATAGATATTATAACAAATATAAAACAAATATAACAAATATAAAACAAGATATAAAACAAATATTTAACTTCTATTAAAAGAATGCAGATATGTTTGGCTTGCTTAACTTTATTCATTTAAGACTGTCAAATCAAATTCTATAAAATCTAAATGCTAAAAGTGTAGTAATTCAACCTGATGCCCGTTAACCAGAGGTCTTTTGGGAACCATGCCAACACGCAATATCATTTCAACGACTAGCCCTCACTGGAAATGCATGAGCTATCTCCAAGTGTAAGTAGAATTTGAAATATAACATTTTGTTTGACTCACTTAAAGTTGATGCAAATATACTTGTATGGCTTATGAATAATCAAACCTAAATTAATGCACTCAAATCTCAATTTACACAATATGTCAACAACTAGACATGATGATTCAATAAACATTTCTCTTCCACCTCTTACTTGCTAAAGCTTATGTGTAGTTCACCATATAATGTCCATGACTGTGGCAGTAGGAATATGTCCCATGATTAGACAATAGCTTTCTCGGTCTAGAAATTATAGAACATGAATATTTATTAACTGGGAACAATGAAGGTCTGCCTGACTAACAGAAGAGAAGGGACGAGCAAAAGAGGATAAGGCAGAAAGACAGAAGGAGGAGAAGGAATGGGAGGAGGTTGTTTCAGATTGAGAGGGCTGCTTCTCCCTGGTGCTTGCTCACTTTACAGATGTTGCAGGCAACAAGGTGTGGATCACTTGTGCTTTCTTTGAGAGGCAGGTGAGCTCAGTAACCCAGGGGAATGTGCGAATCTCAGCACTATGGGCTCACCAGGAGGCCCATTACAGAGTAAAATACCTGTCTCTGTCATCCTGCATATGAAATCTGAAATATTATAATTGGCAGTGTGGTAAAAACGAGTATAACAGACTCATTATCTGCCTTGTTTGAGTAGGGAAAGTTGTTATTGTCACAGCAGAAATGGACCTTATCCTGGCATGAAATATGTGGGCATTCAGTGCCACAGAATCCTGTTTCTGCACGTGTGCAGTACAGTAACAGATCTTTCAACACAGGTTATGCTACATGGGCTCATAACTGGTCTGAGATAAACTCCTTTGTACTAGTTCAATTAGCTGATATACAACAAAGAGACATAGAAGATCACTTTTTCTGCCTTATAACCAAATTTTCCTTAAAAACAAGAAGTTCCAAAATTGTAGTTTGGGATTATATCAAAGGATTTGTTGGTTTACATGAACTCATTTAACACTCTGGAAAAAAGACTTTAGACCATAGCAGATTAATAATTTCCTCTTGTGGTATCAAGCATTTGCATTGTTTACTTCAATAAAGTTAGTTAATCTTAAATTCTCCCATCAAAATTAAATTTTGCTACTAGGCTTCATGCCCTGGCAGTAAAGGAACCATTTTCTGTCCAATAAAGCAGCACTCCACACAGCCCAGAAATTCCACCCCAAAGTGGGTAGCAGGGGTATCTTGGCTTTCCACATCTCCCTTCCATCTTTAAGTTCTAAACCTGCATGCCCCAATAAGTACAAATTACATTCCCTAGATGTAAGATGGGCCCTAAAACGCAACATTAGGTCAAACAAAACCTGTTTTGAAAAATAAGTTCTCTTTTTGTCCATTCTCCAGGCCATAGCAATTCCACATAGTATCTAAAGTGACAATGTCTAGGTACATCAGAGTCATGATCAGAGATGTCTCTGGCAGAGCCCTCTCTTCAGGTATCAGGGTACTCTACCAGATCTATGACAGGAACAAATCCATTGTACTCTTTGGCTGCTTTGTTTTGCTCCGGAGAAGCAAAACATACACAGTTGGGTGTGCAGCTTCTTTGCAATACCAGAATGGTTCAAATCAACTGGGCTGGAGTGAACGGTCCCAGAGCATTTCATTACAAGATTTTTCAAGCAGCACACCACTATAAGCTGAATATAAAGACATCTGCCTTTGGTAATTAGGTCCTTCAAGGTGCCTTTAACCCTTAATTTCTCTGTCCTTCCCACTTTTTTTCTGCTGCTGACTAATTTTCAGCAACTAACTCCTCCTCTGGGCTGATGGATTCTTATGTGTTAGAATTAACTGGTTCTGTTCTTACCTAAACATTTGCATTCCTGTAGCTGCAGAATAAATTAGCCTTAGGGCCTCTTCTCCTTTTGGTATGCAGTTGGCACAGAGCTTGGAATAATTCAAGGTTCAATTTATGATTGGTATTGTTCTTTTTTTGTAATTTTTGGAAACTTCCCCTTGGAGTTGTTGGATAGTTAATCCACAAATCTGCATGGAAACCTGCATTCCAAAATCTTCCAGCAGAGCTTTATCCACGGGACTCAGTGGCATGTCTTTACCAATGGGTTAGGGGTCTATTACAGGAGTGGGTGGGTGAGGTTTTGTGGTCTGCAATGTACAGGAGGTCTGACTAGATGATCATGATGGTCCCTTCTGGCTTTAAAGTCTATGAGTCTATGCGTCTTCCAAGCTCCTGGATTCTATTTGTTCGGAAAAAGGAAATTTATGGGTAAAAATCTAATTGAGTCATTTGTCCATAGGGATTACCTACAATAAAGTAAATTTAGTATTTCAAGTTACTAATCACATAAGGGAAGAAATAAAACTGGTACTCATCAATTTACTGGACTTTTAACATTTCCATGGAATCAGTAACTTTAAACACATGTTCACAAATCAAATTACTTAGATATTTAAAGTATATTCAACAAAGAAACAAAGCAAAATAATACATTTTAAACTGTCCCAAAAGGCTTCTCAGTCATCAGTTGAGAATTCCCATTGTAGAATTTTTAACATTTGTTTAGCAAAAGCAAATTGATTTGGTTTATTTGTATAGTTCATTCAGAAGTATAATCATACAATTCCAGCAACTACATACAATGTTGGGGATATTGCACTTAATAGTCTTTGGTTTATAACGCACATTGCTTTTAAGTATAATGTTCATTTATCTATTTGAGAAATTAAATAATTTTGTTTATAATAATTTAATACTATGTCCCAAAAAGAGAGTTTGTATGAGAATAAAATAATGAGTTTAACTTTTGTGGAATAATCATATAATGCTTTAAATGCTGGAAACTCTTTACAAACATTAATAATGCTCACAACACTCCTGTGAGGTATTATAGGTAATATAAGGAAATTGCGTCAAAAAGGTTAAGTAATTTGTCCCAGGATACATTACAAGTCAGTGGCAGAGATGAGATTAGAACCCAGAGTTCCAGACTACCAGTCCAGTTCTCTAATCACCAATCACATAACTTCCCATAATATCAATGATCATTTAGTATGACAAGATAGTGAGCATGGTAAAGGAATAGGTCTCAAAGGGGCTTCCATTAACTATGGGGGATTGATTCAAAACTGAAATGTAGAATTAGAAATGGACCTAGCTCACACTCCAAGAGACAAATATAGGTGGGAGCTGCCTTGATGCAAATTTCACAGCTATGTAATGGACCAAAGAAAAACCCTTGAGAGGATCACACATGCACATTGGGGATGGAAGGGGGGGGAAGGAAGCAGGGGTAATGCTTTCTGGAAACCAAATTCGGGCCCAGTTCTATAATGAGTTAAATCAAAACCAAGAATACCAACAACTTCAAATTTTGAAGGCGGGAAGGTTGAAATTCAGATACAAAGATTGTGGCTTGGCTCCAGTCTCTACTCAGCAAAACAACATCCTTTGCTTTTTCCCTTGTTGAGCAAATTTTCACTGAAAACAAACTGAACCACTTAGCACTGAGGAGTCTATAGGGATTTTAATTAAACATCAGTGATGAAACCTCCATGTAAAAATTCAGCCCTTTTTGGCAGATTTTCTGATATCTTCCATTTTTCATCCTTTTCTAACCACCCTCACTCCTTTACTTTGATCTTGCAGCAGCCTCACCTCCAGCAAAGAAGACACATGCTAGAGTGATGTCAGGTTCTCCCCTCTTTAATCTAGTACTTCAGTAGTTAAAGGCTCCATCATCAAACTCCTGAGCCAACCAGCCATGAACCATTTCCTTTATACTATCATCAGCTCTATTGGCCTCTGCATATCTGGCCTGACTATGAGAGCACCTGCAGCTCCCATTGAAGCCAATTCAACATTTTTCCAGATCAAGCCTGCATTGCGATGTGACATTTTCTGTGAGCTCAATTCTTTCGTGGGTCACTAAGCTAGCAGGTTCAGTATTTGGGAACAGATTTATCCCAGGTCTGTTTAGAACTGTAATGATTTGGAAAGAACTCATGAAAATGAGCTGTTGGCTACCAAAGGGGAACATAGCTCAGTTTGGTGGTTTCCTCTCTGACATAACGATAATACAAATATTATTAATTGTTTCTTCCACAGCAGCAGGGTGGCTGATGATTTACAATACAAAGAGAAGGCAAACAACCTGCCTAAGGGAGCTCCAAATCAACATAAACAATCTAAACAGATAATATACTGGGGAAACAGCATGTGGAAGATGCAACATCTTTTAATTTGTTTAATTAGAGTAAAATAATCCTAATAACTGAACTAGGGTTCCTGATGAGTGAACTACTCATGGAATAAAGAGGCATTGAATATGTAAGGGCTACCCACAAATGAAAGGAATACGTGTCTTGTACCATAAATCATCCATTCTCCTTTAGCAGAAACAATTATTTAGTCTGATAGCATAAGGTGATGTGCTTGTGATTACATCACAGGCAAGGTTCACAATACTGCAGCCCCGTACTTGTACAAAATGAGACAATTTCTTTACTAGTTATCATTATTTAACATTGATATTGTGGTAGCACTAAAATAAAACCTCTTTGTGCCTATCACGATGCTATTTAAACTGGTGAAATAAGTCAGAATTCTGAGTCACAGCTTTTACAAGGTCATGACCTGAGTTTTTCAGGAAAAAATAGCATGAAAAGCTCAAGCTGAACCCTGTTGGCCTGGCCAGAGTGGCACCAGCAGAGCTTGGACCATAAATGGGTGACAGTCAGTGAACCTTTCACTCCTATGTGACTGTTTATCAGCCACAAATGACGCTGAGGGAGTTGAAATATGTTTAACAGTCTGTCTGTATTTTTCTACAGAGGTCTTAGTGTCACATAACTCATTTTGGCATTTTTTTAAACTAAATTTTTCATTTAGAAACCCAGGAAAACACTGAAGCCAGTATTTATTTTTTCAAATGACTGTAAACATGTCACAGAAATGCCCTGCATATTTCTGTCAATTTTACAATAATTGTTACCTTATTCTAGATAGCTGGCATTTGAATTAAAGCGTGCCCTCTGTAGAACAACAGAAAGGAGTTGCCAGTGGAGGTACTCAGCATCTCACAGGATTGAGCCACTAATGACTGTCTATGGGCTCAAACCACACTTCTTCCCTTTCTACTTTCTCTTGGGCACATGTTTTCAGCACACAGAGAATTCAAACCTGTAGTTAAGAGTCAGCTGAGCATCAGCTCTTCCTCTTAATCCCTCAGATTCATTGGCGGGAGGGCAAATGCTAAGGTGTTTAATTAAGACTTTTCACTCTATCCTTTCTTGCCCTCACAGTGTCATAGGGCTTTATCCTGTAGCCTTAGTCACACAAATAGTCACTTTGATGCCAACTGAATGGCTCATATGAGTAAGGCCTACTCATGTAAGTAAGACACACATAATCAGTATTTGATGCTTGAAAACAAGTACACTTAGGCACTTAATTTTAAGCATGTACTTTACATACTTCGCTGAATCAGGGCCATAGACATTTTTGTCTGTCATATGAGAGATTGGGGTGGGAGGGGTTAAATCTCTCTCTCTCTCTCTCTCCAGGCTAACTTCACATCAAAATAATAACAACAAGAGCAGCAGCTCTGGCCAGAATGAGATTATGACACGATTATATTGATCTGAACACTTACATTTCAGCAGCTTCATCATTTCCCACCAGCTCGGTGAAGTGGTTCTTTAACATCCCTTTATTAAAAGCTTATTTTTGTCATTAGTCTGAGCATACAGTAATCAAAGACTAGCCCACTAGCCAAGCTACTATAAAGTCATAAACTCTGAAGAGGCTTTCTCATCCAGATTGTGAGTCTAAGATTTGGTTTCTGAAAGAAAATCCCAAATGAAGATATAATTTTGGAAACAATAGTCTGAAAAAATGGCTCTGTGTTTTCCTTTGAGATGTACCCGGTGGAAAGCACAAATCTCCTGACACAGATCCCACCATAAATCTTGAAAATCTCATGGAGAACCCAAAATATTTATTTTAATGTGTTATTCATTAAGCTATTTCTTTAAATCTTAGTCTGTTGGCAGCCACAAACTCATTCCAATCCAGCCACATTATAGCAATGCTGTAGTATGATTTGAAAAGGCCATTAGGTCATTAACACTGGATAAATTTCAAAAACAGAATCTGCAAATGCCCAAAGGAACATAATTGTAAAACAAAATTACATTATTAGAGCAGAAGAATTCTGAAGTATAAACAATCCAAAAGAGATTAATGAAAATTTAATTTTAGGTTATTTTCAAGTTGCTTGATAATAGTTCATTTCTTTACATTCATGTTTTTTATAGGCAAGAAACACAAATGTTTTAGAGCTGCCTTAGACATAGCTTCAATTAGCTATTGAGTCAATGGAAATTTGGGGAAACGATTTCCTAACAATGACTACAGATGACACTAACCACTACATGTAGGAAAAAAACATTTAATCCACATTTAAGGATTGATTCTGTGATCTGATGTGCCTCCTTAACTCCCACTAAAGTCAACGGACCTAATTCTTCACTGCCTTGCAGCCCATATAGTCATTTACACCTGTGTAAAATGGGTGAACATCTCTCCCAGATCAGAAAGACAGCACTTTACACCTACATTGAACAGGTATAAATGACTGCACAAGATGAAAGCCAATGAAGAATCAAACTCAATGGAATTGAGGTTGCGCAACACCTTACAGGAAATGATCAGTATCTTGCAGGATTGGGGATTGCCACGTTTTATCCGGAGCCTTAGGAATCTTAAAAAGCAATATAATCTACAGTATTATTTCATGTTGCCACCTGGTCTTTTGCATTGGTATCTCTGTCCAGCCTCTCACATCTGCTTCTCACAACTGGCTCTCATGATAAACTAAAATAACTCTGAACCCCTCTATACTCCTCAACACCATTTTCAGCAGGCAGACTTGTCTGAGGATTAGACATCCTGCAGTCTGATTTGTGAGCTGAGATGCTATCACGATCATGTAACTTCACAGAAGTGGTCTAATATTAAGGGGGCCAGAATCAATTAAAACTTCGTTTCAGTTTCCATAGTGTAAAAATCCCCACAAGATAGGGAAAAGCCCAAGGATAATGATTTATTTGCAGCCAGTGTGCAGGTTTCTGCTGTGCTGATTCAAGGTTTTATTGAATCTTTCAAGCAATAGGATTTAGTGTTCCACTAAACATGTGAGAAAAAACACTGACACTAGCTACAGAATATTTTTATCTTGAGTTAAGAGAAGAGATTTTAGCTGTTGAATCCGTTCAACTATTGCACACATTGGGCACTCATTGTTAAGTCAATGGCAGTCTTTCCACTGCTTTTAATAAACTTTGAATCAGGCCCATTGTGCAGCATCCAGTGTTAGATTCCAATTCAGATTCTAATTCAAACACAAAAAGCTTCATAATACTCGTAATGTAGTTAGGTTTTTACGCGCACACACATACTTACTTGAAAACACGATACATTAATTAAACTGTATTTATATTATTGTTGCAATGTGCATGACTTAACTTTACTGTAGTTACATTGCTTAGAATTAAAGCAGGTAAACATTTTTCAAATTTCAAGCTTTTCATGAACATTTTCATTTTTCAATTTCCACTGAAATTAAAGGGAAAAAAAACAGAAAAAAGAAATAGCTAAAAGTCTCTTGCCACACACACACACACACACACCCTGCATTTTGCAACCAAATATAGAGCAGGTTAGTGCTTTTCAATTTAAAAAGTTAAGCAAAAAAAAGGTAGGGTGATTTTTCATTCTACACTTTCCCTGTTTTTGCACCCAACTGTATTCGAGGTGGGGCATGTAGTACTGTCTATTATTAAGTTGCCTGACACTTCTCTTTCTAAGACCCTGTTTTCAGTTGCTTATAATTTTGCCAAACTTTAGTCTTTCAGGCTAAAATTTTCCATGCTGGGCATCTGCCCCAGGTTGAATTATTTGGGGAAATTATAATTTAGCTGTTTCCAAAAAAGTTTTGCCCAAATTCAAAAACTCAAGACAACTTTTTTTTAACAGTTGTAGTTCCCCCATGTCCTGCAGCAAGGATTTGAAATTTGGCCTGGGGGAGGGAGGGATAGTGTTTGTGTCAGGGATGTGCCTTTTTTCATCCCTGGGCAAATCCACCCAAATTTGACCAAATAATAAACCTTTGTAGATTTTCAGTACCGATTTCTTTGATTTTAGCAGCTAAAAATCTCCCAAGATTCCATCTCTGCTGAGCATGCTCGAGCCTATCACAGCTCCTCGTGCTCACCAGAATGTGCATAGGCCGTCCCCACAGAGCAACTGACCAATCTCCAGCCCAGGGCTACAGAAGCTCAGAAGGACTTTCCCTGTAATGGCTGCTCTCAGCTCTTCCAGGCCACACACTGGAACTGAGAGCAGAAAGCCTCTCTTTGTGTCTCTCTGACCCCCTGCTGGCACCTAGGACAAGGAGCACTCTGATCTTATGCGGAGGGGACAAAAGCTAAACCCACTAGGAGGAGGGAAAGAAGTAGATTGGGTCAAGGACTCTGATGAGACTGGGAGACTGCAACTAGTAGCCAGTAAGGGAAATGGGAGGGGGAATGACTGGGAGTCTTTTAGGGGGGAACATGCACATTGGATAAGGAGCTGGAGGGAGAAGGAGAGTGGGACTGGATGACTAAGGAGACCATGACTAGATGCCACTGAGAGGACTGGGGTGGGTGAAAAGAGAAGCAGACCTGACAAGGAGCTGGAATGTGGGGGGACTGGATGGACAAGAAGACTGGAACAAGGAGCCAGGGAGGGGGAAACTGGGGAAAGAATGTGGGAAGATTGTGGGGCGGGAAACTCAGGTTGGTTCAAGACCCAAGGGAGGGAAACTAGAACTAGGAGCCCGTGGCAGGAAAGGAAGAAATATCAGACAAGGAGCTGGGAAGGGTAAACTGGGACTGGTTAGGCAAGGAGACTGCGGCTGAGTGTGAGGAAGAGACTAGGAGGGGAAAAACTGGGACTCAAATAATGAATGAATAATGAGAAACTAGAACTGGCTGGTCAAGAAGACTGGAAAGAGAAGCCTGAGGAGTGGAGACTAGGACTGGGTACGAAAGGAGATGGGACTGGGCCAGGATCCAGGTGTGGGAAAGAGACAGGACTGGGACAGAGACAGGTTGGAGGGAGCAGGGCAGAAGGCATCAGGCTCAGAGGGAAGGGCCAAAGAGTCTGTGCACACTACAGCACATTCCTCTGCTGTCAGCAAATATCTATGAAATCCATTGACAAAGTGTGTGTGTGTCTTGTCACTTCTAGTGCTGGTCCATATAGAGGATGACAATCTGCTATTGCTATCAGTTACTCCATTAGTTCAAGTGGTAGAAGTCTGTGCAGTGGTTCTAAAGGTTCCAGCTCTAGGGATGACCATCTGGGTGTCAGTATATGATGCCATGTGATTGAATGGTGTGGGTTTTTTCCCCTAGTTTGCTTTTTTAAAACCCTCAGAAATTATACACTAAAAACCTGCATTAAAAGAACATTATTAAGGTTGCAAAGTCAAGCACTCAAAAGTTAGGAAATGCCAGAATTAAGGTTGCCTCTGCAAAATTAATTTGCCCCCATTGTGTGTACCAAAACCTTGAGGTTTTGGAACAAATTGATAAATTAAGCAATAATAAGTCACCAGGACCAGACTGTATTCACCCAAGAGTTCTGAAGGAACTCAAATATGAAATTCAATAACTACTAACTAGCCTCTCCACCACATAAATGGCAAATAGCTAATGTAATGCTGAGTTTTTTAAAAGGCTCCAGAGGCAATCCTTGCAAGTACAGGCCAGTAAGTCTAACTTCAATACCAGGTAAACTGTTTGAAACCCTAGTAAAGAACAGAACTATCAGACCCATAGATGAACATGATATGTTGGGGGGTTTTGTAAAGGGAAATCATGCCTCGCCAATATATTTGAATTCTTGGGGTGGGGGTGGCGCATTGTCAATAAATATGTTGATAAGGGTGAGCCAGTTGACATAGTGTACTTGGACATTCAGAAAGCCTTTGACAAGGCCCCTCACCAAAGGCTCTCAAGCAAAATAAGGAGTCATGGGCTAAGAGGGAAGGGCCTCTGATGAATCACTAACTGATTAAAAGATAGGAAACAAAGGGTGGGAATAAATGGCCAGTTTTCACAATGGAAAGTGGTAAATAGCGGGGTTCCCCCAGGAACTGCACTGGAACCTGTGCTGTTCAACACATTCATAAATGATCTGGAAAAGATGGTGAATAGTGAATTGTCAAGATTTACAGACGATTCAAAATTATTCAAAAATCGCAAACTGACTTCAAAGAGTTACAAAGGGCTCTCACTAAACTGGGTGCTGGGCAACAAAATGGCAGCTGAAATTCAATGTTGATAAGTGCAAAGTAATGCACATTGGAAATATTATCCCAGCTGTACTTACAAAGTGATGGGATCTAAATTAGCTATTACCAATCAAGAAAGAGATCTGGAGTCATCGTGGATAGTTCTCTGAAAACATCCACTCAACATGTAGCAGCAGACAAAAGCACTAACAGAATATTAGGAATCACTGGGAAATCAATAGATGAGAAGACAGAAAACATGATAATACCATATCATCTAAGTTTATGCTCACACCTTGAACACCATGCAGTTCTGGTTGCCCCACCTCTAAAATACTAGAATTGGAAAAAGTAAGGAGAAGGTCAACAAAAAATGATCAGGGGGATGGGACAGCTTCCATATGAGGAGAGATTAAAATGACTGGGACTATTCAGCTTAGAAAAGAGATGACTGAGTGTGGGTATGACAGAGGTGTATAAAATCATAAATGGTGTGGAAGGTGTTATTTACCCCTTCACATAATACAACACACACATGAAGTCACCCAATGAAGTTAATGGGCAGCAGGTTTAATACACACAAAAGGAAAGGCCTCTTCACACAACAGTGTCAACCTGTGGAACTCATTGTCAAGGGATGTTCTGAAGTCCAAAAGTATAACTGTGTTAAAAAAAATTAGATAAGGTCATGGAGGATAGGTCCATCAACAGCTACTTGCCAAGATGGTCAGGCACTCAACCCCAAGCTCTGCATGTCCCTAAATATCTGACTGGAGGAAGTGATGACTGGATCAGAGGGGATGCATCATTCCATAAAGTGCCCTGTTCTGTTCACTCCCTCTCAAGCTTTTGGCACTGGCCACAATTGGAAGACAAGATGCTGGGCTAGATGAGCCATTGGCCTGACTCAGTATGACTGTTCTTCTTATGTTTTATTCATTATGATACCATCTTTAATTACATGACCACATACTAGTTTTTCCACAGAAATTTAAATTGTAGGGTTTACCATGTACCCTGGTCACAACTAAAAAGGCAATATTTCCCATCAGACACCATAGTATTACGACAGTCATGCCCTATTCTAAGTATACGGAAAGCTATGTTTATTATTGGCACTGAGTAAATTGCTTAGTTTGTTAATAGTGACCACAGTACTTTAGTAACAGTGTGTAAATGTTAATCAGAATGTGTAGGTGATGAAAGTATCTGTAGTGACTTTTTTCTCTGTGAACTAAGGCTTAAGTCTTCAAGAGTTTATTTTCCAGTATGAGATTTATTAATTATAATCAGTATTAATAGACAACATAAAATAGGATGTACTGAGATGTTGTATATTAAACTATATTTTTTTTCTTGCAGCTCTCTTTGTATGTGGGTAGTAATGTACTGATACATGGGAGAACCTCACTACTTTCCACTATGTATGATTGAATGACTGAATGCCATAAATGCACGAGTTAACAAATATAATAAAAATAGAAGATGACACATCCCAAAATGCACTGTATTTCATTTATCTGATCAGCATGTATGAACTTAAGTCAAATTATTTATGATAATGCTTTATACAATACAACTAAATGTTCTGTAGTACGTTTTGTTAAAAGTAATAATTATTATGATATATCACTATAGGATTCTGCTATTAAATCTTTTCTGAGAAGTGGAGAGTCCACCACTTTGTTATCCCACATGCCATAGTTTTCACACATACCAAAGTGTAAATGATTGAAGTCCTACTGTATATGATGATGTAAGCAAATTTCCTTCTAGTCACTAACATTTCAGCAAATTTCATGTAGCACGTTACAGTGAAATAACATATACTGATTATACACAGAAAAAAAGATGTAATTTAATTACTAAATACATACCAATACACAATAACTATTAAGAAACACATATTATTGGCACAATTATGTCAATAAAATTAGAAGCCTGAGATAGTGAGATAAGTACTTTTATTGTAACTGTAGCTACAGTACTTGTGGCACCTTAGAAACTAACCAATTTATTTGAGCATAAGCTTTCGTGAGCTACAGCTCACTTCATCGGATGCATTCAGTGGAAAATACAGAAGATGTTTTTATACACACAGACCATGAAAAAAATGGGTGTTTATCACTACAAAAGGTTTTCTCTCCCCCCACCCCACTCACCTGCTGGTAATAGCTTATCTAAAGTGATCACTCTCCTTATAATACTCACCAGCAACCACATACCACACAACAGAACCACTAACCCAGGAACCTATCCTTGCAGCAAAGCCCGTTGCCAACTGTGCCCACATATCTATTCAGGGGACACCATCACAGGGCCTAATAACATCAGCCACACTATCAGAGGCTCGTTCACCTGCACATCTACCAATGTGATATATGCCCTCATGTGCCAGCAATGCCCCTCTGCCATGTACATTGGGCAAACTGGACAGTCTCTACGTAAAAGAATAAATGGACACAAATCAGATTTCAAGAATTATAACATTCATAAACCAGTCGGAGAACACTTCAGTCTCTCTGGTCACTCGATTTCTGATCTCAAAGTGACTATCCTTCAACAAAAAAACTTCGAAAACAGACTCCAACGTGAGACTGCTGAATTGGAATTAATTTGCAAATTGGATACAATTAACTTAGGCTTGAATAGAGACTGGGAATGGCTGATTCATTATAAAAAGTAACCTATTTCCCCTTGTTTATTCCTTCCCCCCCCCACACACACACTGTTCCTCAGACGTTCTTGTTAAACCCTGGATTTGTGCTGGAAATGGCCCACCTTGATTATCATACACATTGTAAGGAGAGTGATCACTTTAGATAAGCTATTACCAACAGGAGAGTGGGGTGGGGGATGGGGGTGGGGGTGGGGGGAAGAAAACCTGGATTTGTGCTGGAAATGGCTCACCTTGATTATCATACACATTGTAAGGAGAGTGATCACTTTAGATAAGCTATTACCAGCAGGAGAGTGAGGTGGGGGGAGAGAAAACCTTTTGTAGTGATAAACACCCATTTTTTTCATGGTCTGTGTGTATAAAAACATCTTTTGTATTTTCCACAGTATGCATCCAATGAAGTGAGCTGTAGCTCATGAAAGCTTATGCTCAAATAAATTGGTTAGTCTCTAAGGTGCCAGAAGTACTCCTTTTCTTTTTGCGAATACAGACTAACACGGCTGTTACTCTGAAACCTGTAGCTACAGTGACATTATTTTTCATGCATATTGTTACAGCAGGGTAACTAGAGAGCTAGTTGATAAACAGGCTTTTGTGGTAAGTATCTGGGAACTTGTCACCATTGTAAAAGTTAGCATTTACTAACATCTACCACCTGGTGATATCTAAACTTGCCAGTAGTTTCACTGTACTTAAAGTAGGTGACTGTGATAATGTTTGGCAAACATTGACAATAGGGGACAATTGGCTGCTACTGTATGAAAAACTATAACTGGAGTGGACATCACATTATCTCCACCATAGTTACAATATATCTGTATAAGTGTTAGCAAACTAGCTTTGTGAATCTTTTTCAAACAGTTGTTTGTGTCTCAGCCTAATCCTGATTTACTGAAGTCAGATGAAGCAGGATTAGGCCACATACAAGTAAAATAAGAGCCCAATCCCATGCCCATTGAAACCAATGGAAGTAGGATGGGACCCTTAATGAGTGGACTTCAGCTATTAATAAGAATAATAAGCAAACCTCAAAAAGTTCAGCAGTTCAGTAAAGATAAGCATCAGAATGTCTGGCTACTTATCCAAACCTTGGAACCTTTTCAAGAGTAGGTTTTCTTTTGAGGTTCCCTGTGTTTTTGTGTTGAAAATCCCATGAGAACATATTTTGGCATTTCTCCTTCTGGCTCCAGCCAAAACCAAGAAGTGTAGAGGGGCAGGGGGGAAATATTGTTATATTAAATTAACCAAACTTCTTCAACTTGGCTTTGTTTGAGTTCTGGGCAAATGTTCAGGTCAGGTTTTTTTTTAACTCGTTCATCCATCTCTAGTACTATCAAAACAATTGGCATCATCTTCGTTTATGTATGTGTTTATGTCTCTGCTTAGGTTACTGCTCATCTACAGTTTCCTGAAGGCTGGAATTTGGACAGATCCCTTACTTTGGAAATTAGTTCGGCCCACAGTACACAGTAATGCATTAGTGCAAAAGCTATAGTTCCTGCAGAACAGGAAGTCCTTGGCTATGGTCAGCACTGATGAGTAGAGCTGGTCAGAAAAATACAGGATTTTCTTTCCATGGAAAATTTCAGATTTTCAACCAAAACCTTTGGGGCTTTGAACAAAAAATTGAAATTTTCCACAAAAAAAGTAGATCCATTTTGTTAGCCAATTTGCTGTCAAAAAACAGTTTCACCAGAATTTTGTTTTTGTCCAGTCCTGTGCATTAGCTCAAGTCTTCCAGCCTTTGTGATGACTGAGAGGCTAGACTGTGAGCAGATAGTTCTGTTCTCCAAACAAATGTGATTGTTACAGTTCTTTAGATAGGGGTTGTTCTAATTAACCCTAGAACATCAGCACTGAAGAATGCTTCTCTTCTAGCCCTGTGATAGTGAGATCATCTCTGAACCTACCAACGTTGTGTATTGCAGTGAACAGTTCTGGAACATCTGTACTGTAGTCTTTAGTACAATTAGTAGAAGCTGTATGTGCTTGCTTCTTCTCTGGCCAGAATAAACACCATTTTTGTATAAGCGGTAATATAGCTACTTCTGTATCCATAACAGGCCATTCAAATCCTTTTCCTGGATGTCCAATATACAACATGCCCTAAAAAACAAAACAAAAATACCTTCTCAAGTCATTAATATAATTTCACTGCTGCACATTGCAGGCATGCATTGCCTTCCATCTGCAGGCATTATATTATCATTTTGCTTTTACAGATGACATATCCATTTTGTGACTCAGTATATTAAAGGCTATAGATTGATATATATTTATTGATGCTAGTAAATTTTGCTTGTATTAACATGCACAAGGGTATGTGCATGGAGCTGTACTAATGTCAAAGAATTATGTCAAACTGAACCAAGCAGCAGAGAGAAGCATGGTGGTCATTTTGAATTTTCTTTAAATAACTGTGAGAAAGAAAAACTAGTTCCATATACTGCAGCAAGAACATTCAGTGCCCAAATAAAAATCTGTTCAACCTGTCAGTACCTAAGATGTTATTGCTCAGATATTTTAATGTTTACAAACCTAAGATTGCCTACTGTTTGTAGGTCTAGAGTACAATAGGAATAAAATAAAGTTAAATAAACATTCTTCTGAACTACCATGAAAACAGTTGCTTGAGGTTGGAGCAATATAGGAAATGGGCAGAATTCAGTGTCACTTGATGTTATTAAGTAATGTTACTGGTTTTCTCAAACGGGCAACCAACAGTGACACTCTTCTGTCCTTCAGCTGGATGGTATCTTCAGTTTAATGACTCTAGCAAAAACAGCAGGAGAGGTACTGAGATATTTTCATAATTCAAAGATGGTAAACAAATTAGGAAAGCCTCAAGATTTTGAGAGAGCAGTGTTATCAGAAATGGCTTTTGACAACTTTCACCTGATCTTCCAGTTTCTTTTCTGCTTCACTCTCATGTCTTTCTCCTTTCTGTGATGTGCATGGCTATCATAGTTGCCCTTCCAGAATGAATGCCCCTTTCTCAGTAAATCCCTTGCTGCTTCCACATCTGGTTTTGAAAAAAAAATGTGGGGTTTTGTTTTAGGTTTACCTACACTAGGACAATCCCTGCATCCCTCGCAAAGCCTGAGCAGAAGTGTTTTGCCCAGAGCAATTTGGGCAAGTTTGTGGCCAGAGTCCACCTCCTAACACAGAAAGGGGATGAAGGTGGGTCACCTGTGCATCCAATACTACAGTCTATGGACAGGACTGCCAACTTCAGTGCTCACCACCTCAAGGCAAAAGGTGCTCAGAGCCACAGGACGCTGCCAGCCCAGTACAGAGAATCACCACAGCATGGTCCATGCTTTTCTCCTGTGGTGGAGGCATGTTAAACTCATCAAACACACTGTGGCTGCGGCTAACTTGTGTATGTTTGGGAGAAGAATTTGAGGTGATCTAATAACTTCAAAAGGCAACATTTGTGGTGTAAATTTGAACTGGCTTTTCAGACTACTCTGCAGATGTTTGAGTAACTCTTCAGATCTGTGCTTTCCACACAATATTCTTTGTTTTGGTTTTAAGTACTTGAAGATAATCAAGTTGTGTCACACAGTAGGAATGATGAAAAGCAAAACATGCTTAGGAGATTGCTTCTTGCTATCGGGTCTGTTTATATAGACCCAAAGCTGCCAATGCACAAAATCATGTGGAAAAAATGCTGCGATTTCTAAGTAATTCCAGATAAAAGGTAACAGTTGCAGAATTTTGTATATGAGAATGAAGACTGATATTAAATGCTTGTAGTGGATTCTCTAAGTGAATGCTGGTAGCCAGCTGTCTTCTTCATGATGGTCTTAGAATTTAATATGAAAGCCACACAGAAACAGTTAACCTAGAGGTTTATTATATTACACAAGCATGTTTTCTCTTCCTGGTTCACTGCCATCCCTAATAGTATATTTGTTGTTATTTTCATACTGCACACTCACATTAGGCTAGAGGTGTTCTTCTTTTAGCTAAGCATGGAGTAAGGCTTCACCCACTCTAACCCTGCCCACATCTTGGGTCTGACGCCAGTGTGGTATGCAGCCTTTATTCTCTAGAAACTCCCCTAATGTGAGGAAATGGGCAGGGAGCAGGAGTAGTCCTGGGTCTGCCATCCACACTGTGGCTGGGCAGGTGCGGAGGCACCCGTTTAATTCCTCCCCTGTTCCCCTGTACCCCAGAGTAAGAGAGCAGGGACTTTAACACTGAGTTCATTCTGCCCTGAGGCAAAGCAGTCAGGTCATGCCTGTTAATTTAGAATGGAGCTTAAAAATTCAATCTAGCTCCTAGCAGTTTTGTCCAAGGACTTTGAAACTCTTTATTAAGGTGGGTATACATTTCATCATCCCTGTTTTACAGCTGGGGATATTGAAATACGGCATGGTTAGGTGTCTTGTCCCAAAGTCACACTGTCTCACTGGTGAGGTTTACAGTTCTTTAGCAGATGGAAATGGTTGTAGAAGTGATAAGAACTAGAGAGCCTGGGTGGGGTTTTCCAAAGCGCCTCCGTTATTTTTCAGCAGAAGTCAATGGGACTCGTACACCTGAATCACTTGGGTGCTTTTGAAAATCCCATCTTGTAATGTTATCAGTGTTATTTGATATTGTATTACTTCAGTTATGTACTGTCAAGAAATGCTAATTCCCCCCTAGTATTTAACTAGCTATCTTTTTAAATGTAATCTGTAGTAAATGTATTATTCATGGAGCTGGCTGATCAGTGTCTTTATGGTTTTGGAAATTAATGCTAACTTTAAAATGGTTCCAAATGTAACCCAGAGATAGGAGAACTAACCATTTAGGGGAAGATTCTGATATCCCAGTTCATACTGAATAGTATTTTACTCCTTTGGCTCCTGTGTTGTGACCCAGGGACCACTTGGTGCTAACTGGCAGAGGACATAAGTGCTGCAGAGATTCCTTGGGTCTGGTATTTGCATTTTCGTTCACCAAAGAATGTCATGTAAGGTCTCTAACAAAAGCTTGTTTCATATTGGTCTCTTAATCATTGTAAGATAGATGTACAGGTGATATTTAAGGAGTTCTGTATCTGTACAAAAATTATGTTCTTAATGTATGTAAAGTGACATGCCTTAGAATCGTTCCACCAGTGAGAAAGTACCAACCTTTATATCTCTGGCTACGTGCAAATTAAGTATTGTAAGCTTTATGATGGAGTCAAATGCTAATAGTGGAATGTGAAAACAACATGAAAGCACACAGGAAAAAACAAGGCATGGAGGTTGTATATGTTGTGGGATGGGTATCCTGTTTGCAACTAAAACTAAAACAGTGGTGGAGGGACTATTTCTAAGGGGTGCAGATGAATCCCCATTTACTCTTTCAGTCTGTGAGAACAAGCTGTCAGAAGGCTTGATCTTATGAGAAGGGATCACAACCAAAGTGGCTGAAAACACTGGGGAAACAACTTGGGGGTAGGGTATCATTAGGGCCCTACCAAATTCACGGTCCATTTTGGTCAATTTGATGGTTGTAGGATTTTTAAAATTGTAAATTTCATTATTTCAGCTATGTAAATCTGAAATTTCTCGGTGTTGCAATTGTAGGGAACCTGACCAAAAAAAGGAGTTTGGCGGGGGGAGTCACAAGGTTATTGTAGGGAGGGGTTGCAGTACTGCTACACTTACTTCTGTGCTGCTGCTCGCTGGGCAGCTGGAGAAGGGTGGCTGCTGGCTGGGAGCCCGTCTCTCAAGGCAGAGCCGCCACCAGCAGCAGCACAGAAGTCAGGATGGCCTGGTATGGTATTGCCACCTTTACTTCTGTGCTGCTGCCTGCAGAGCTGGGCCCGCAGTCAGCAGCCGCCACTCTCCAGTCACCCAGCTCTGAAGACATCAGTGCAGAAGTAGGGGTGGCATGGTATGGTATTGCCACCCTCAATTCTGCACTGCTGCTGGAGGGGCGCTGCCTTCAGTGCTGGGCGCCTGGCCAACAGCTGCTGCTTTCCGGTCGCTCAGCTCTGAAGGCAGTGCAGAAGTAAGGGTGGCAATATATAGACCCCCCCTAAAATAACCTTGTGACCCCCCTGCAACTCCCTTTTGGGTCAGGACCCTCCATTTGAGAAACGCTGGTCTCCCCTGTGAAATCTGTATAGTATTGGGTAAAAAGACCAGATTGCACAGGGAGAGACCAGATTTCATGGTCCATGATACATTTTTCATGGCTGTGAATTTGGTAGGGCCTTAGCTATCATATAGGAGACAGGGGAATCCCTTGTTAATTAAGTTTAGCCTCTAGAAAGCGCGTTATAATTTTGTTTTAATCATTTGTTTCCAGTGGTCTCACTCTCTTTCACTGGAATCTCTGTTCTTTGATAATAAACGTTTTCTTGTTTGCACTATAACTACATCTAAGTGCTGTATGCTGAGTAAAATGATGATCCTGAGCTGACTCTTACAAGCTGCTGTGTGTACTATTCCTTTGGGGATAGCGGATCTAAGAGGTCTGAGAGTGTTCCATGGAACAGGTCTGAGCACCCCAGAGGGACATGTGGAGGACTTGGGGGTCGGTGTGTGCCTTTCGCTAACCTGTACCGAGAGAGCAAGGTCTGCCAAGACCTAGAAGGCAGAGCTTGTGTTGCCAGGGATCTGATCCATAGCAAGCTTGCACAAGACTTCCTTACACTAAGGCAAGTGGTGTTGAGGTGTCGCACAACCATGGAACGTAGTACTGAATCTACTGAATCTGTAGTACTGAATATGACACCCCAACCTATCACATCTGCTCACTTCAGTTTTATAGTTAAGCTTTACCCTCCTCTTGCTACTAAACAAATGGAGCCATGGAAAAGTCAGATCACAATGCTGAGGTCTAAATCTTGCTGAGTAGGATGCTTATAAAATATCAGCATAGGAGCATAAGCTTGTAAATAACCCTAATACCTTGCTTCTCCAAGGAAAAGCAAACCACAGATAGCTCCTGTTGCTCAGTGATTTGTAGTATATGTATTATTTTATTGGGACTAAGTGGGTTTTATGGTGTGGTTTGTTAATAAAATGATCTGGCCAGCACTGTCTCTACTGATTGAGGAAAACAGCATTCACTGTCTTTTTTAACTGACATAACCCATCTGTGAGCTCGGTGCTGCTGCTGCACTGATGGTGGGTGGCTGTTGAAAGTAAGCTCATAGACATCATGCACTGGAATAATTTTTCTATCAACACAACCTCAGGGAAATTTATTTTGTTCTGCAAACAATTAAGCACAACTAATCAGCGTCCAGCCTAGTGAATGCAGACAGCACTAATTCCAACCTTTTGATTGTTGATATGAAACAAAGAAATGAATGTGAGCAAAGCCAGCACTTAGGCTAAATTGCCCCAAAGCTCAGATATCCCTAGGTGAAGTAATATGCTAAAGGAAAATCAGCTAACTGATATGGTGATTGAACAACAGCACAAGGCATTGACATTTCTGTTTCTCTGACATTAGGTATATTTTAAATTTTGTATGACGTTTTAGTCTTTCTTCTGTTTTTTTCAATGTTGGTACCAAGGTATGAGAGAGAAAAGGTAGGTGAGGTAATATCTTTTATTGGACCAACTTCAGTTAATGGAAGATACAAGCTTTTGAGCTATACAGAGCTCTCCTTCAGGCCTGGGAAAGAAAGCAGAGATTCTGAGCTAAATACAAGTTGGGACAAATTATTGAGCAAAAGGGGTAATGCTTGTTGGAGGTGATCACTTGAAATGAAGTGGGCAATTGGGAGTCAGATTGTTATGCTTGATGTTGGCAATTAAGGATAGCAGGCAGTGTGGTGTGTTACAAATTGTTGTAATGAGCCATAAAGCTAAAGTCCCTGTTAAGCCCATAGTTTTTGCTGTCTAGCAGAATAATGAATTTAAGTTCCCAGGCTCACCTTTTGAAGGTATTTAGCAGGTTTCTTCTTAGGACAAGTATTGAAAGATCAGATCTTGTGAGAACACTTTGTGAAAGTGTTTGCCGATGGATGATACAGCGTTTTTGTCTTTTATCATTTTTCTGTGGCAGAGCAAGGTGTCTGGCTAGTTCGTTAACCATTGGATCATCTGTCCCTTCTAAAAAATTTTGAACTATTTCAAACCATGAAGGGGTAAAGTGTTCAGTGCAGTGCCTGGGGATTAGCAGCACCACATCCATTAACATTAATATAAAGCTAAGTGTGTAGCAAAATTCCTGTGTCATGCTAAAATATACACCCAACTCTAGGTATACTGAGTAGTACCTTATTCTGCAAACAATCACAATTCTTACAGTTCACTGAGTCACAATGAATTGTACCTCACTCTGCAATTAGTCCTATTGAAATTACTGGGAAAATTTGCAACTTAAGGTACCAGTCAGCATGAATAAGAGAAAGGGATAAAATTCGGCCCGGTATGAAAAATGCCACCATATGAATCCATACCTTCTTTTTCCCTTGCTGTCTCCCTTCACTCATCTTTCTGTCCCTTTCCCCCTCTCCTCTCTGTCTCTCTCTCCACTCTCCTCCTTTTTCCAGTTTAGATCATTTGTAATGAGTTTTGGTCAGCGACAGAACTTATACCATAGTGAAGATATGTTGAAACACTCTGGATTTCTTCATCTTACCTCTGAAACAACAAATGGATTGAGCCAAAACCCAAGACATTTATGAGGTTTCTGTAATCTTCCGTGTGTACATCACAGCAGAAGCCAATCCCAGCATGAAGATCTGGAGCTTTTACCATTACCTTTGGTGATATGACTGTTTCCTTTGACTATTTCAGGCTATATCTAAAAGGACACACAGGAACAGCAGGAAAGCAGAGTAGCCTGATCTTACATGGCGCTGATTTCAGTACTAAAGATGCCGATAATGACAACTGCATGTGCAAATGTGCCCTCATGCTAACAGGAGGTAAGCACAGTCCCACAAAGGCATTCTATAAATTTTAATCTGCTGTGTATTTCTAAACTGACCATGATGAAGCAACTTTGGAGAGAGGGAAAGATGATGTGCAGTGCTGTGCGAAACTCCTTGTGAGGTTATTATGGGCATTGTGGTTGTGCCCCCAGGTCCCTGTCAGGTGCTGTAGAAACACAGAGCTCTGGCACCCCAAAAGTTTACAATCTAATTTGAAACAAGCTGCAATAAGTGGTGGCAAACGACAGAGGGGGAAGGGGGAAGGAAAATGAGACAGAGGGTGAAGGAGGTGAGGTGAGAGTTTGTGGAAGGAAGAACAGAAGGAAGAGGTTAAGGGTGTGGGGAAGGGGAGAGATCAGAAATGGGAGGGAGAGAGGGCTTTTTAGAGATGAGAGGCAGAACAGTTCAGGCAAGTGAGGGGATGGAGGGAAACAGGAGAAAAGAAAATGCTGGAAGAAAAGCCTATCAAGTTATTAAGGCCTGGTTTACCCCCAGTTTTTGTAGGGGTATACCTGTTTCACTTTAGAGGTGTGATGTTTTAACTTAAATGGTGATACTGATACAACCCCTAGTAGGGACACAATCATAGTGGTATAGAGGTGACAAACTGCTATAGCTTATTCTCCTTCCCATACAGGAATATTTATACTGGTATATAGAATTTGGGGCAATGCAGGAGGAATGCTCTCCTTTCTGAAGCAGCTGCCTCTGGGGACCTAGGTCAGTCATCCCTGCTAAGCATAGGCTATGTCCACCCTGGCACTTTTGTCAATAAACCTTTTGTTGCTCAGGCATGTGAAAAAACAAACCCCATGACCATCATACGTTTCACTGACAAAAGTGCCAGGATGGATAGTGCTATGTTGGCGGGAGATGCTCTCCCACTGACATAGGTGCCACCGCTCGTTGGGGGTGGTTTAATTATGCCGACAAGAAAGCTCTCTCCCCTCGGCATAGAGTGGCTAGCCGGGAGGCCCTACGGCAGGGCAGCTGCAGCGGTATAGCTGTGCCGCTGTAAGGTCCAGTGTGTAGACATAGCCTTAGTCTGCTGTAGAGCTATCATTCCACAGAGCTCTGAAAGACACAGTTATTTTCCGCTGCATCAGGTCTGTAAATTAACAGAAAAATCTCTCTATCGTCTAAGGATACTACAAAATTAAGTTGACCTAAGTTATGCTAATATACAGCCACTGCAGTACTTAAATTAAAGATACTTTTGAATATCCACATACGCTCCTTGTGTCAGCAGTGTGCCCTCACCAAGAGCGACTTAACTGTCAGTGTGGCATATTGTGGGACGGCTTCTGAAAGGCAACAGTAGTCGTTCAAGTGGGTGGAGCTACATTTTAGTGTGGACACTTACAGAGTTAGGTCAATGTATGCTGCCTTACATCAATCTACCTCTGTTGTGAAGACCAGGGCTAAATATACTGGAGAGGCAAATGAAAGGAGGGAGCGGGAAAGAGGTGAACTGCCAAACTCAGCGTAAAGTTCAAACAGGAAAAAAGCAAGTAAATGCAATTAGTCTTCATGGATAATTTAATCAGTTTTACAAGTAAGATTGTTTGAGTAATTTGTTTTATGAAAGAGTCAAGACCTCAAAATCGCTAATTGTTTTTTCCCTTAATCTCTAAACATTTCACCCTGTTAAATTTCTCCTCATACATTCGACTGCATTTTCCCAATGACATTGAATTTCTCACTCCCTGAGAATATCAATTAAATCTTTCAAAACAGGAACGTTCAATAGATTGATTCCAATCTTATGTCACAACAAGAGGGCAGAGTAAGAAAAGTGACCGTGATGACAGTTTGTTAAAAAGTCCTCTGTCAAAAACTGGGTATTGAACTATACCAAATATTGTCAAGCCCTCTGTTGCTTTTGGCAGCCCCCCAGACAGCACTTTAATTATGAATTATATGAAATCTACAATCAGGTTTCTGACTATCTTGAGAGCTTTGGAGATCCTGTAACCTCTGTGAGATGAACCCAATATATTTGCGTCAGGAATAAAGACTGAAATAAACTGCAGACAAAGTTTATGAGATGGTTATAGTCAGGGCTGAAAATAAAGATTTAAAGAATGCCCATGTGGCTCTCTCAATGATCTCATTAGCTGCCACCTCCCATCTGGTCCACATCAAGTGTTATCCCAAAAAAGATGAAATACTGTGCAGCAGCCTCATCAGAAGAATTAATTTAGATGTCACATGCTCTTAGGGGCTGGGTTATGTTTATTGACTCTACTTCAGGTTGACCTTGGGGGGAAGTGTTCAGAGGCACAAATTGGAGTTAGGTACCCAACTCCCATTAATTTAAATAGACAAGTGGGGCCAGTTCCATAGAGGATTTATTTAAGAGCCTAAGTCCAAAATTTAGATCCTCATACCCTCACTCAGATGCCCCCTAACCTTGTAGGCACCTAAAGCCCTTAGGCTCCTAATTTTCCACTGATAAAGTCTCCTAGGCACCAAAATGTCTGGCCATGTGCATGCACACAGCTACCTAAGCCCTGGCGCCCAGTGTCTAGCTTGTACCTGAGCCTTGGCAGGATCCTCAAACTAGGTGCTCCTCTGCCTGTCATGCCTACAAGTACATATATTCAGAAGCTATCTTAGATCACATATGCTGGGTCAGGTCCCCTCACACAACACAGCTGGAAGAGGTACTATTGCCCTCTTATGCTCTGTAGCCCAGTGGTTAGCGCTCACTCAGGATGTGGGCGCCTTCAGTTCAAATCCCCATTTTACCTGGAGCAAGGACTTGAACCCAGGGTCTCCCACCTCCCAAGTGAATGCCCTAGCCCCTGAGCTGTGTGGCATTCTGAGGATGGCGCTCTCAATGTCTTTTTTATGTGTGAGAAAGGACTGACCTGGCTTTGTCGCCTAACTCCAGTAGCGGGTTCATGGCTGTGAATGGAGACAGGCACCTAAGCTTAGGCCACACATGTCTCCTCAGCACTTCCTACTGGCTAGCTTAGGCAGCTCTCCACTAAGCATGCTGGCTTTTGTGAATCCCATTCGTAGGCACCTCACTCTTCCTGTGCATTATACAGAAAGCCTGTGCACCTAACTCAAGGCTGTCAATGCTAGTAGGTGGCAGGGTACCTAAAGTCAGGCGTCACAATGCTCAGCCTAAGTTCCCTTTGTGGTTCTACCCCATGGATGCCTAACTACCCTTTGTCCCTTTGAAAATCTCCCTGAGTCTTTTGGAAGGTATAAAAGATGCAAGTGTTTTACACTTATTGAAGGTTACACATATCTAAAACAATATTATTTGTTTCTAAAACATTTATAAAGCACTTATTGCCATAGTATGTAGGTTAATGTTTCATAAGTAGTCAAATAAGGCTGCAGGTCTTTTCTATCCCTTTGTTTGGAATGACAACATTCAAAATGGCAATGTCTACCAGTTTAGAGAAGAATGATCCATAAAGCCCTTGCAACCCTCCCTTTGAACCCTTGTATCCAAATACCTGTGTTTAAAAGGTTTAAAATTTCTGGGTGAATTTGTTTAATTCATCTCTCTTTCTCACATAGATCTATATGAAGTGGACACTCATGAAGTATTGAATATAGCGATTATCAATATATTTATCATTCAGATACAAAATGATTGGCATATGATGACATTTTTCTTTAAAAAGGGGGAATATGAAAAATATTATTAACAAAAGTCAGTTGTATGTTACAGTGCTTAACAATGATATATAGAAGGATGGACAATAGCACATAAAGTATTTGAATAACAACAAAATGGTGACTGACTTAAATAATCTTCTAATACATTCAATAGAAAAGTCAGAGTATGACTGTCCCCGAACATGCTCCTTGTTAATTTCACATTGTGGCCTATTAACATTATTCAAAAGGACCCTGCAATCCAGATAATGTGAAAAGCTCATGGGAAGCACATGCTGTTTGATTTCATTTCCTACCAACAAATTTCTTCTGTACAGTCACAGAGATGTTCATAGTTTATACACTTTTATCCATATCCTACATTATAGTCTTGCTGACACTGTGCTTTACTGAAATTATAAAAACCATCCTGCTCCTCTAAGGTCCAATATAACAGAAAGGTCCAAATCTGGTATAAGAGTAAGTTTAGTGGCTGTCTTTCAAATGATAAGTAAAATATGGTTCAATAATTTAGGTTAGGGTTTCACTCTCCTGTAGGTGCTCTGCTGCTGAGCACAAATTCTATGGGTGCAAACACAACATACAAGGGACCAGAAAGAGACACTGGATTTTCAAAGGAACCTTTCATCCAACAAGGCCACCCACATACTCTCCTCAAATAAGCCACATTTGAGTCTGTCAGATCAGACTTGAATGCTGCATGTTGTGTTTGATGGACATGAGCTTGCATTCTGAGGATTCAGGAAGCAGAAGAGGGATAAAAACTGTCTGGTCACCAAGTGCCCACACTCCAGAAAGCCATTCCCAGAGTCTGTGAAGAATAAAGCAGCCAAGAGAAGCCCCCATTCTAGAAATTAATAGCCATGATAAACACCCAATATACTACAGAATTACAGTATATCTGGTGAATTGAGGGGCAGTAGCGAATGGACAAGAGGTTTGAGCCACAGTTTCAAACAGGCCTCAACATTCCTATACATTTACGCACATGTGCATGGAAAGCCTGCATTTGTGCATACAAAACAGATAATTAGGAAGGCCATTTCCCCAGCAACTACATCCAAATGCTGCCACCATCACCCCTTTGGGGGGTTTTCTTGTTTTGTTTTGTTTGCTTCCACGACTGCACATTTTACACATACAAAATTGGTGAGTGTGAGTTCAGAGAAATGTGACCAATAAGACAGTCATCCCAGTGTTCACACGGGCAGCTGTTATATTTTTAGGATATTTTTACAAGAATGTTTAGTGATGATCTTTCACTCACCCACAGACATTCAGAACACAGGTAAGGCAGTAGAACAGTAGAAATCTCCCATACAAGGGTAAATGTGTCTGAAGTATTCAAATAGATTTAATTTCTTTTAATGAAAATTAGTTGGTTTCAAATTTCACAGCTTTTCACTAGAAGTAACAGCATCATTTAAAAAACACAGGCCACAAAACATATTGCAGAAGAGCAGCTGCCCACAGTGGGGATCAATGCCCACAGTGGGGATCAATGTTTATTTCTTTAGATGGTTTTAAAACAATGTAGTGATATGGTATCTAAATCATCTTTTGTTTAGACAGTATACTGTATGATGTAAGGTTGCTTGACATTTCCATACAAACGTAATTATTAGAGATCGTTTAACCTCAAAAAATTAGGAAGCTCTTTTCAGTTGACATAAGCAACTAGAAGTCTTGATACTTACAGAAACATGTACAAATTATCTATAATTTTGAACACAACCTTTTTTAACCTTCTCAGAGCCTCCTCCCTTCTAGTGCACAAGAGGCTTGCTTTTCCTACCTTTTTGCCTACTTCTCTTCACAACGCACTCCAATGGCTGACCTGAAGGACCCAGATATCACTGTAGACAGTACAATGAAAATCTCTGCTCAGTGTGCAGTAGCCATAAAAAAAATCAAACAAAATGTTAGAATCCATGGGATACTGAATAACATGAACATATCATAATGCCATAATATAAACCAATACTATGCCCTCACCAGGAATATGTATCCCCCTATCTCAAAAAGAATATAGGAGGAGAGGGACAGTTCACAGATGGATGATGAAAATGCATGGGAGCATGGAAAAGCTTTCAAAGGCGAGAGACAGAAATGATTGGGACTGTTGACCTATGAGAGGAGATTACTAAGATGAATAACGAATAGTATAAAGAAGGTAGATCGAGCACTATTCTTCACCCATCTCATAACACAAAAACAAGGGAACAGTCAATGAAATTGAAAGGTAGCCAATTTAAAATTGATAAAAGGAAATTAAATTCCTACACAAGTAGTCTGTGAAACTCATTGCCACATGATATCCATGAGGCCAAATGTTTCCTGGAATTCAAAGAGAGATTCAATATTTAAATGGATAACAAGAATATCCAGTGTTGTTGTAGTGTATTAAAAATAAACAAAATCTTTCAAGCATCAGGCATAAGCCAACCTCTAACTATTGGGGATTAAGAGGAAAATTGACCTGGGTCAGTCTGTCCCATACCTGCAGGGTTTCTTCCTCTGAAACGTCTGGCATTGGTGTAGACAGGCTATTAGATAAGCTGGACTATTGGTCTGACCCAGCAGGAACTTACTATGTTCTTTTGCAGCTATGTGGGAAGTCTGCACTTCACTCTTCCTTCCCTTCTTCCCACACAACTCTTCAAAAAAGCCACTCTCGCCATTCCACCCTCTACCCCAACACACAACCATGCTGAAAATCCAGTTGGTGTCCCAGCATCTCCTCTGCTGAATTCAAAGTAGAGAACTCTGATGTTAGAGGCTTTTGGGACACTTGTGGGGGCTTGTAGAGGGATATGGGAAGAGGCTTCTCAAAAACTGTGAACAGGGAGGGAAAGAAATTAAAAAAACGAAAAGAGGGAAAATAAAAACACGTTATTGTACTAATGAGAAACCTCTCTCTAAAAAAGCCCATATATAATCATACTTGGAAGCATGTGGTATGATAAAGAGTAGTACTAAAAATATTAAAGGGGGAAATTAGTCTTAAGAAAACTTTGATGGAATGTTTCACAACTCCCCCCTATGACGCCTCTGAGTGCTTTTTCTATTAATACCATTTCAGAATTTTATTTTCTTTGGGCAGCATTTGTAGGACACCACTGAATGCAAAAACCCCAGATCAAGTCCCACCTTCCTGCTGTTCTTGTTCCTGTAAAATGAAATGGTAACTAATGCAGCTTGCCATGTCTATATTGTGAGACAGTAAACAGAATCCAGCTGCATCTGTGTTCCAACTTTGAAACATGAGCATTAGGTTTTCTCTGTTCGGCTTTCTCTTAAGTTTCTACAAGATTATGCTGTAGTTACAGTAAAACATCAGTTGTACAGCTTTCTCCTTCTTTGGTTATTAGCCCCATAGGTATAACTTTGTAATCAAAGAGAGGTCAAATATATCAAAATAAAAGTTTGCCAGAATTTATCTGGCATAAATCCTCCCCCCAAGAGTTGATTATGAAGTGTTACTTGTGAAAAAAAAAAACAACCCACTTAGTATCCAAAATCTAAGAAATTAATTTAAAAAGACTAAAAACATAAATAACATAGGTCTGAATGCAAAGGGCAAAGTAAACTATTGTCACTATTGTATCCAGTGGTTTAAACCCCCCCAAACAATGGATTATTATAATCAGACATAACTCTAACAGCAGAATCTGCTGACACTGGAGGAAACATTTAGGAAGTATGCACTGCAAAAAAAATCTCGGTTTTTGAATTCCAGCTCAAGAATGGGACTCCCATTGGACTGGGAACAATGAACACTAAACATTAAAAAGCTCCATCTTTGTTTGCAAGACATGGACTTGTTCCATGGAGTCAAAGAAACCTCACATCACTGAGCTAAATATGTGCACTGCTCGATCATTATCTAGTCCTGGTAGAATACTGCTGGTACTGCTTGCAACAGGTTCACAGACGTTTCTATGTATGTGGAGGAGCTGAGAAATCAATGACGTCTAAATAGAAAGGGGACAAGGTGATTACCCAATTGAAAAGGAAAAGATCCAGGTTTTATTTTTATCAGGCTAGCTGTGGAACATTATGAGCTAATTTGACTTGGAACAAATGCTGCCTCTCACCCCCATACCCCACCCTCACTCCCCATGGGCATGAAAGGCACTGAAGGCAGCAGTCAGTGCACTTATATGGAGGATTCACACCCCAGGAACGCTGCTGATCTTTGTTCTAAGTATGCAACATCCACTCCACAAACAGGGAATCCAGCCACCTATGCTTTGACAGCCATGGAGAGAGGGTCTCCGCACTCTGCAGCCTGAAGGGGAGGATTCATTCCTTTGCCTCCCACAGTCTTAGCTGAGCATCTTTATATAATACCTAGGTAAATGGCTGGTAAGCAAAATCCTGATCCTGGCTAAGTCAATGCCAAAACTTTCACTGTCTTCAGTGGAGCCAGGATTTTCAGTGTTGCCAATTTCTAATGATATTTGGTGTTTTTCTTAAGGCCTAGCCCCCCTACTCATGAGAATACCAGTTTAATTTTTTTTAAAAAAAGTTGTAGTAAGTTTTTAATGCTATGGCTGTGGTGAAAAGCTGGAACATGAACACCCTTAAGGTTAAAAAAACAGAAGAAAAATAAAATGTACCCCAAATTTATATTTTTTAAACTCTCATGATTTTTAAGCCAATCTCATTATTTTGAGGGGTCTGACACATGATTTTTGAACAACCTCAGGCTGGCAATACTGTAATTCACAAAAAACACAACTTCAGAACCATCTCCTTGTGCATATAAACTAGTATGAGTGACCATGGATTTCCAACTAGTGTTAGCCTTCTAATCCCTTGCTTGTTCGTTCAATTGTTTGTAACCACTACCTGTTGCATCTTCTTTTAAATTAGACTGTAAATTCTTTGGGAGAGAGACTGTCTCTTACTCTGTGTTTCTACATCACCCAGAACAATGGGCTTCTGCGTATTATCACACTATAAATAAATAATAACACCGTAGTCCAATTGTATAGGATGATGCAGGCTCTAGTATTTGATTTCTTACGGTAATAGTATATTGCCTGAATTGGGTTGATTACACTATATTGGGTCTTTCCAGACCCAGTAATCTGCTTGTTTTGACAAACTGATGAACAAGAAGTTATACTTTTGCGATATTTAAATGAAAAAAAATCCACTAATCCTTGCTCCTCTTTCTTTTGAACATTTAGTTGTAAATCGTCCATTCCACATTTTGAAAGTAAAATTTTACTTTCTGTTTATTCAAACATTCATACTACCTACCTGAAAAGAATTACACTTCTCCAATCAGAGAACAGAAACGAATCATATGACTCATTTGACCAATTAAAACTAAGCAACACAGCTTGAAATGCATACCACAGATTTAACAAATTAATGAAAGGTTTTGCTGAATAATTTCAAATGATTAAATTTGAGAAAAAAATCACAAGAGGTGAAATTATACATTATGAAGTATTAATTTGACTACTGTACTTACATCAGTTGTGGGAGGTGGAAATTATAATACTATATTAACATGTAATCCAGTTTATTTTATCCATAGTTATTTTGTTCCATCACATCAGCCACTGTCATACTATGCATACTCAGTGCACAACTCAATGTGCATTCTCTTGAACACAAAATAACCCAACACAGCCATAAAACAAAACCCTTGCCATACTAACAACATTTACAGGAGCCACAAATTGCCAATCAGTTAAAGCTGTAAAACAAAATGGAAATGCTTTGTTAACTGGCAGTTTAATTCCTTTTTTTAAATTGTTTCAGGCTGGTGGTTTGATGCCTGCGGCCCTTCCAATCTGAATGGAATGTTCTATACTGCTGGACAAAACCATGGAAAACTAAACGGGATAAAGTGGCACTACTTCAAAGGTCCCAGCTATTCCTTACATTCAACAACTATGATGATTCGGCCCTTGGACTTTTAAATGCACTCAAGCAGCGGACACAAGAACAAAACACAATATCACTCTTTATCTGAAGAACTTCTTGTGTAACCTTCAGATGTGAAAGGCTGGGGGCTTCATGAAAGCAACAAGTAGGAGCTACACAAAGTTGCTCCACTATCACTTCATAGCCTGCAGAAACTCTACACAAGTCAGCCCATATGCTGATGACATTGGGACGGCTTGGCCTATGAGAAAGCGGCTGTAATGATTTTCCAGTGGAGGAGAACAAGTGAACTTTGTGTTCCTGTTACTGTGACTGAATCTAGTGTCTGTTGGCAGATGCCTTTTCTTTTGTGTAAAAAATGCAAAAATATACTGGATAATACTGAAGAACAGAAGCAAATCTACCATAATCTATTGAGAAGAATAGCTTTCAGCAGTGAAATGGCATCACATCTATGCAAAAGTATTACAGATAAGCTTTTATTAATGCACATCTTAAACTATTCAAAATGACCACTTCAATCATTGTCTTTCTTAAGTGAACTGAAGTTAGATGGATGGATTTCTCTTAAACCCAGAATCAAATAGTGTACGCTAGAGTTATTTTTCATTCAGCCCTTTTCAAATGTAAAACATGTTCCTGATAAACATACTGAGTCACAGTGCATGAAGAATGATAAGGATAATGTGCAGAAAATCGTCAATTGCTCAGCACTGTTAGGGCAAAGTAAGTGTAGGTAATCCAGATAATTGGCATAATCCTTGAGCCAGGATTTTTAGTGTGATAACAAAAGTAACCATGTTTTTTCCCCTTCAGCTTTTGCCTGCATTAAAAACAGTGTGAATGTCACACTGAAAAATTGGAGGAAAGTTTAAAGAATGTGAAATATATCATGAAGAAATATGTTCTTTTGCATATACGATTTCCTTTCAAAGTACACAGCAAAGCAGACTGTTAGGGTGTATAAAAATGGCATAAACATGTAGTTTACCTGGATGGATTCATTTTAAAATATCTTTGCATGTGCACACTTTAGCGTTAATTATTTTAAATTGTTATTAGATCTTCATTTCTTCACTATATTATTTCACCTATTTTGTGAATAACTGAGGCAAGCCAGCTTTACACTCTGCTTCAGCTATTACTATAAAAAGTATTCATCACAACATTATAGAAAATAAAGGAATAATTATGAATTGTAAATAGCATGTGTATATCTCTACAGTAAGAATAATGGCCATTTAATTTGTACATGCTGCGTTGACCCTATTAAATGTACATGAATGCAAAACTACAACAGGATATAATATTAAACTAACTCTAGAAAGGTGCTACACATGTTACTTCCCATAGCAATGTGTCATATCAAGTAATTTCTTTTATACTAAAAATGTGGCATGGGTGCAGGGTGAGCTGCACATTTCAAATATTGGAATATTTAAGGTGCCTATAAGAAAAAAGAAAGTTTGTAACAAAGAGGTTGGGTTGCATCCCACCTTAAAGCTATTATACTTTCTATTTAAAAACCTGTGTTGACATAATCTGATGGGGAAATCAATTTTGCAAATTAGTCTCTGCATTCAATTCCTGCTTTGAGAAAAATAAAGAGGCTGATCCTACTCCAATTGAACTCAAATGTAAAATGTCCATTGATTGAAATGGGAACAAGATCAGACTCATTCAACATATGTGGCTGGGGTTGTTTGTTTTTGTTTTATTTAAAAAAAAGCTATTGTTGAAATCAGGCAAAACAACAATCTATTGGTTGTGGGGTTTAGTTTTGTTTTTTATAGATTTTTTTAAGGCAACATGAAAGAACAAGGAACACCACAGGATTCTTTTGTAATTTTGATAGCTCAAAGTTTTCCAAGTAGGAAGGACTTTGTTTTTATGCATCTGTATGGTTTTTTAAAATAATCCTGCCCAAAGGATTAATTTGTTCTTTCTGTGGGTTAAATTACCCAACTATTTTTTGCTCAGCAGTTCTCCATAGCGCTGCTTTGTCTCTGTTTCCAGCAGTCTTCGCATTGTGTGTAGTCATCATTTGGGTGCAAAAACTGTCGTCTGCCTTCCTCTGTGTTCTCACGTGATTTTTTTTTCCAGGTCTCTGAGTTAGGAATGCCATTTTGTAGATATTGTTGCAAAAGACAAAACACATTAAAAAAAACCCCAGAGCATGATATATACTGTTTATTTATCTGGGTTTGAAAAAAAATGGGGACATGGGTTCCTATCCTTTATAATAAAACATTTTAAAAATATTTGCTGACTCTGTCCTTTGCTTTGTTTTGAACATGCATTTTTGTGGCAGAATGCTATGTCGTTTAACATAATGACATCTCTCCCTCTCAATAATGTTCAAATGTTCAGACTGCTCTTATGCAGGGACCCTCACTAGTTTTTGTGCATAAATGAATATCTTCTTACCTTTAATATATGTATCTGGGTTTTATTTTACTCACTTTTCTTGGTTGAAATAATCAGGTTATATGTCACGTTCTTAGTCTGACAAATACAACTTGCTTTCAATTTTTGTTTAATCTCTCACATTCCACTGGCCAAAATACAAATTAAAGTGCACTGGTTGTTTCTCTTGCCCTTCTGACTGTTTGTTCTTTAATCACCCTTTGGTTTATGATGTCTGGCAGTGGTAAATCTCAACTGATTTTTATTCTCTTAGCCTAGAAATGCCTCTTGTTCCATTTGTATGCCTCTCAACAATTGAGGGACCAGTTTCAACCTCTCTTTGTAGTCCATTTTATCCTCATTTTCTCAGGAACTTCAGCTTAATTAGACTTGTTCATTGTACATATTCAGATCAACCTAGCTTTCTAAATCAATACAAAACCCAGGGTGTAATAAATCCATAAGACCATATTTTACCCTTCAAACTAAAAATGCTGCAGTATGCAACTGAAGAGGCACAATGAATGGAAAAGGCTTTTATTTAGCTTTGATTTATATCAAAAGAGCAATTACCTTGAAAATGAGTAAGAAGACTGCTTGTTCAAAACCTATCAGTGATAATAGCAACATCACTTCTAGTCTCGATTTCATCCTTTTTATTGTGACAAATACACAGAGAGCAGATAAATTAGGAGAGGTGTATTTCACAACAGGTAGAATCTGAAATGATTTCTAATTCTGTCTCACACATCACCAGATTGTTGTCTTACATCAACTCTTCTTCTGATATTATCCAGCATTCAAGAATTCAGAAATATATATCTTAAATTGATGAAAATATGGAGAAATCAGTCATTTCCTAAAAAAGAGATTCAACATAAAAAGCCAGATAGTGGAGAACATCTACTTCTTAAAAAACAAGCAAATACTAGATCAAGGTATTGGGGAGATACTGGGAGGAGGTAGCTGGTTCAGGAAATTGTTAATGAGATATGGAGCCTTTTACGATTAGGACACCAGTATGATTCTAGCCCAGATGACTATTGATCAAGTCTGTATTAATTAATAGCCTATATGAAATGAGTTGGCAGTTTCAATCTCGTTTCTAACAGAATGTCACAAAGCACACCCTTTTAATCCAGCTCTTTTTTGGTAAATCATAGGACTGAATGGTCATAAAAAGAAAAGGAGTACTTGTGGCACCTTAGAGACTAACCAATTTATTTGAGCATGAGCTTTCGTGAGCTACAGCTCACTAGAGACTGATCTAACCATTAGTCACAGACAGAGTGCCTCCTAGGACAAGACTGCAGCAAACTGGGAGGGAGACATGACAAATCCTGCTCAGAAACCAAATGAAAAACAATTCAACTATCAGGGAGGCAGTTTTAGTTGTTTTATTTTTGGAGGAAGTTGCATTTTTAACTCAAAAACCTGATGGACAATTTCAATAAGGACTGCTTTTTTTTTTTTTTTTTTTGAGCAAATAATTGTCTATCTTCAAGCTAAGATGGCTTCACATCAACCACTTGAGAAAATGCATGGTGTTTGGATATGAAAAATGCTATTTATCATGAAATTACAGAAGCTGGGAAACAGCAAAATTCTTCATGCAAAATGTGTAACTAAAAGTTTCAGTTTTGCATGCTACAGAACATCCTCTCACTGACTGCAGTGCATCTGTTTTGTGGAAAATAGCACTTGTGACACTGCACCCCATATTCTTCACAGCGATATTGTTCTGATATGATTATGACATCTTGCATAAAATACATTATGATTATAAGACATGTGAGGTGTCATTGGAAAGATTATGATTTACTGAATATGATTATCCTATTTGTATGCATGTATCATTTTTGTATCTGAAATTAGGAATATTGACTGTATATTTGTATTACAAATGTGTTTACACCTGGGGAATGCTCACTCCGCAAAAGGCTCTCAGTCTAGATGACTGGCTGGGAAGGGCCCATTCATGTTAATGAGCCATTAGGAGACAACAATAGGCTTTAGGAGAAGCTTATCTCCCACCTGGGAGCCTTCCTGAGGATGCTGCAGACAGCCTCCGACACATGGTTGCTGTGACAATACAAGGACATGTGACCAGGTCACTTGGTGCTGGACTCCATCTTGGGATACCAGTATTTTTCCACTGACGGGGCGTGGGAACCAAGCTTTGAAACAAAGGATTCCCGCCATATGCAAAGGCTATTTAAGGCAGGGGAGTGACACCATCATGGCTCTTCACTGACTTCCCAGCCAAAGAGACTCCTGGAAACACCTGAGGAACAAAGACTGAACTGGGTGAAGTGCTGGACCCAGGCTAAAGGGGAAGGGGCAGTGAACAGAGTGGGGCAAGGGGGTTCGGTTTTGTGCGATTAGAAAGTTGGCAACCGTAGCTTCTATTTTTAGGCAGGGGGAACTTTATGTACAAAAATATGCTCCTGTTCTCTCTCTTGTCAGGAGCCCAGACAGTGCCATTCATCATGACATGGGGGTGCCATCGCAGTAAGGGTGGGTCTGTTTCACTTCTAAGCTACTCACAGCGTTCAGCAGGAGTCAAGCTCCACAAGGCCTGAAGGTCCGATGAAGTGAGCTGTAGCTCATGAAAGCTTATGCTCAAATAAATTTATTAGTCTCTAAGGTGCCACAAGTCCTCGTTTTCTTTTTACAAGACCTGAGGACATTGGGCTGCCTCACAACAGCAATAAAAGTGCTACCAAAGCACACTGCTGCCCAGGCAAGTGAGCTGGAGAGAAGCTACCCCTCTATGCTCTATGGGTAAAAAAATGAGGCTCTCCAAGGATATCTTTCAGTTAGATGGAAAGGTGGGAGGCAGACTGAGCCCCTCCCTGTGGACCTCTTCCAGAGAGAGGAGAGGAAGAGGGCGGGGAGGGGAGAAAGAAAAGGAGAAGTTGACAGAATATTGTAGTTGGGGGTATTGAAGGATGAGATGAAAAATCAGAGGGCATGGGCAAAGAAAGAAAAGGACAGTGAGACTGAAAAAGAATGTATAGGAAAGACTGAGGTGAGAGCACAAGAACAGAAAGAGAAGAAGGGGAAAGAAGATGAAGAGAGAGATGAAGGAAGCAAAGCAAATAATTTGTAGGAAGATGAAAATCAGCATGTCTTTGAAGAGATTAAATGAAATGGTTGTGGATAAAAAATAATCTGAAAATTTAACACTAGACAAAACGGAGAAAATAGTATTAAAGGAAGAGGGATGAAAAGATATTTCAAGACAATGAAAATGAGAAAAGGAAGGGAAAAGGAACAAGGAACAAAAAGAAGGGAGACAATTTTATTATTGTTATTTTTATACAGAGTGTTGTGCCAAAACATTACAATAAGATACAATAAACATAGTGTTAGACATGATGGGCCAAAACCCATAGTGGCATGCAAGCAGCTTGCTTACATATGGATTGCAGATCTGGTCCAATATTATTAAATTAAATTCACATACCCATAAGCATGTTTGGAGAGCCTGCAGTTTTGGTGGATCTGCCTCTATTTAGCCTGCATAATTTCCCTTTTGCACGGTTAGATTACAATTGTTTTATTTCTGTAATCATTATTGGGTAGTTAGCCAATATATGAATTCAACACAATAGCATTTTTAATTTATTCTTCTTATTTAATACTTCTAGTGCAAAGTAGATGCCGACAGTGTTTTACATCTTGCAAAACATAAAACAAAGCCCAGAGAAGCGGCCCATACCTTGTGGAACCACTGGTGATATTGTCTGTAAGAAACAGACTGTTCTCTTAATGTGAGACAAGAATCCATCAGTCAGATAAATCAGCTTCAGATAATATTTATTCTTCCACTAAAGACAAGGATCTCCCCGCCTTCACAGCCCCCTCGTGCTTATATTTAGAATCACTATCTGCTCTCAAGGAAACTACAAATCTCAGATCTGTTCCCATTCAGATGCATCACTGAACTGCAGGTTTATTTTCTTTTGGGTAATGGAGCAGAACTCCCTGGCGAATATTTTGCTTTTGAAGCAAAATTCTTTACTTTATTTTCATTTACAATTTTCTGCTTTAGAGTTCACCTTCCACCCACCAATGATTATTATTTGATTCCTCTTCTGAGAGCCTCACCCAACACAATTAGTGCTGTAAAGTCTTTGGGAAAATTCTCCCCTCTAGGGCTATGTCTGCACTTCACACCATTTAGCAACATAGCTGTGCCGCTACAGCCGTGCCTCTAAAAAGCACGCAGTGTAGCGGCTCTTTGTCAGCAGGAGAGAGCTCTCCCGCCAACAAAAAAATTCCATCCCGCCCATGAGAGGCAGTAGCTTTGTTGGCTTTTTTGAGAGCTGTCCCACCGACAGAGTGTCACACGGGTGTTTTTTAACAGTAAAACTTTTGTTGTTCGGGGGGGGGGGGGTTTCACACCCCTGAATGACAAAAGTTTTACTGACAAAAGTCCAGCGTACACAAAGTCAAAGTCATATAGTGGTTCTTGTCTCCAGTATGCTGCTCTCCCTTCATGCCTGCAGCTCTCATGGGGGGGAGAAAGCACCGAACCACCACACATTCCTTACTGTCCCTTCTGTACCCTTCATTTTGACTTCTGGAGGGTTATTCTGCCATAAAAATTCACTCCTGAGACAAACACGGTTCCAGGACCTGCTTTATACCAAAGCTGCACTTTGAGCAGCTCCGGTGTGAGTAGCTCAATGTGGTTTTAAAGTCATCTTTGTGCTCCTCAGCCCTGAGGTCAACTGAGGCCCAGCTACCCTCCACCCAAAGCAAATCAGCTTCATGGTTACTTACTTGGTACTAGCTGTGTTCCCCAGAAGCTATTACAACGGCTAGGGACCATAGGAGCATAGACGCATCCTGGCTATGCCCCCTTGCTCCTGGGAAAGCTCCAGGCACAAGGGTCTGGGAATAATATGGTTTAGAAGCCACCTGGAGTGGCCCTTTGCAGCAGCGGATTCTGCTGCACAGGAGGAAATGGTCCACTTGCCAGCTAAGCTGGCTTTAGGGCTTTGTGCCCTTGGAGCAGCTCAAAACAGCCTTAATGGTGCTTCAACTCTGGCCCTTTGTCTGCCAGGTCTCAGGTCGGTTGGGAATCAGTGATCTAAGGTGGCACAACTGTATTTTATTTATTGTATAATAGTTACAACTCTGTTAGCTGAAGAACACCATACAGGAGGATTGTGTTTGCTGCTTTATCAAAATATAGATACATATGTAAAATAGAAGGCAACTGCCAGTTTCCTGAACGCTAAGGGGAAGCCATGGCCATTTACACCTACAGAGCATCTGGCCTCAAGCCTTTTGCAGAATCTGCCTATTAATTGGCAATGTGATCTCTTGCCATTGGAGCTTTGGGGAAAACAACAAATTCCCTACAATATGTAAAAAAATTAGCTGACATCATGTTGAACTTGGTTTGCTAGCAAGGAACATTGTATTGCCAAGTATCATGCCACAATGAAGGGACAGAAATGTACTTCTGTGTGTCAGATGTTTGCAGTTTTATTACAAGAGAATCAATAAGTAGCAGGCAAGTATGGCACCATTACTCCCCCACTGTTTGAAACAGGCAAACTCAGATTACACTGGCATCTCTCCTGACACCTCTGTCTCATCACAGGCTACCTGTGAACTGTCCCAGAGACCCATACCACAGAACCTGATTCCATTTGATGTAACCCAGTATAGAGAGGACCAGACCCTGCACAAAGCCAGTACCAAGATCTAGAGAACACAAAGATGAATTTTAAACCACTGTTGTACTTGCACCACTGTTCAGCTCAAACAGCCCACAACATATCACTCTATAAGTTGAGATGTTTGGAAACAGATATTTCTTCCATTTCAAATAAACTGAAACACACAGTGAATAAACCATGTTAAATAATGGTGTGGAGGTGGAAGTGTATGTGTGTGTGTGTGTGTATATATATAAAAATTCATCTTATGATAAAGCAAGAAGTTGTAAAAAGAAAAGGAGTACTTGTGGCACCTTAGAGACTAACCAAATTTATTTGAGCATAAGCTTTCATGAGCTACAGCTCACGTCATCGGATGCATTCAGTTGACAAGAAGTTTAAGTTATTCAGCAGCCACAATCCACTCTGAAATAAATTACATTCTTTATCCTTGATGTTTTTGACATTTGCTGCCACCTGTAGTTCAATATTCAGGTTTTACATGAACACCAAAGAGGCTGAGCTGGAATGAAGGAATGCTGATCTAAAAAACCTAAAGGGACTGATAAGGCCAGGATTTTCAAACATGAATGCCCAAAGTTGTCTATAGTTAGGTACCTAAATAAGTGCTTTCAGTTTTAAATATACTAAGCTCCCACCGACTTCATCTTACTTCAAATGTATTAAAAATAAAATGGTATTGTAAGAGTATGGACTTTCCCAAAGGGGAATACAGATGTGATGAGGACAGTGAAATGTATAGTGTATTCCAGAAAGTACAGGTGCTGGCCAAAGACAGGCACATAAATCAATATTTTGCAGATACTGGCAATCTCCTTATTCTGTATTTTGTGCTTTCAGAGTTTAAGACAAACAAGCAATGTCATGTGTATGCATGAAAGCAGGAAGTCAACACCTTTAAAAGGTCAGGTAGTATCTACTAAACGTTGAACAGACTTGGAGTCAGCAAATGCCACATACATGAAGAGGCTTAAGTAGGGTGCAGAAGGAGAAAGGCAAGATGGTAGAGGCATGTTATATTTTGTGGGTACTATTGTCATAAATATAAAGGGAAGGGTGCTATAAAATCCCTCCTGGCCAGAGGCAAAATCCTTTCACCTGTAAGGGGTTAAGAAGCTAAGGTAACCTCGCTGGCACCTGACCCAAAATGACCAATGAGGGGACAAGATACTTTCAAATCTGGAGTGGGGGGGGAAAGGCTTTTATCTGACTGTGTGATACCTTTGCCAGGAACAGATCAAGGATGCAAGCCCTCCAACTCCTGCAAAGTTAGTAAGTAATTTAGCTAGAAAATGCATTAGGTTTTCTTTGTTTTGGCTTGTAAATTCGCTGTGCTGGGGGGAATGTGTATTCCTGTTTTTGTATCTTTTTGTAACTTAAAGTTTTGCCTAGAGGGGAATCCTCTGTGTTTTGAATCAGAGTACCCTGTAAAGTATCTACCATCCTGATTTTACAGAGGTGATTCTTTTACCTTTTCTTTAAATAAAATCCTTCTTTTGAGAGCCTGACTGATTTTTCCATTGTTCCAAGACTCAGGGGTTTGGGTCTTTGAACATTTTGTAACCAATTGGTTAGGATATATGCTCAAGCCTTCCTCAGGAAAGGAGGTGTAGGCTTGGGGTAATATTTTGGGGGAATAGGACTCCAAGTGGTCCTTTCCCTGACCCTGATTGTTTGTTAAATCACTTGGTGGTGGCAGCGATCCCAAGGCAAGAAAGGAATCTGTGCCTTGGGGAAGTTTTAACCTAAGCTGGTAAGAATAAGCTTAGGGGTTCTTTCATGCAGGTTCCCACATCTATACACCAGAGTTCAGAGTGGGGAAGGAACCTTGACAACTATTAAATCAGATTTTAAAAATAAGTACAGTAAAGGAATGTTCACGTTACAATGTCACGCACTCAGAAAATGCAAGAATGCAGCTTGCCCTTTCCCCCTTAGTCCAGTTCTCTGATGTATAATACATTATGACACAGTCTTTAATTACACAATCCCAAATTGTTTCTTCCACAGGGTCCCTGAATCATTCAGTGCCCAAAGGTCAGACTGAAATACCAGTTTTGAATTGTGGAGAATGTTTAACACTCTAAGAATACATCCCTATCTGTCAAAGTGAAAAAGGATCTGTCTATTCCGAGATCTATATTTACTCTGGAAAACATTCATAAATCAATTAGAAATATAAAAATACAATTTCCTTTCAAAATGAAAACACATTTTTTCCTCTTTGTGGCACCTGAGCAACATTTGTTATAAGATAAGGCCCTGCTTCAAATTAATAACTGCAGAACAGCCAAAGCTGCTAATCCTGTTGCTATACGTAAGGTATCTAGTTTCTTTGACCTCTCACTTTCCACTGTACCAACCACAGTTGCATAGCGGTTAGGATTCAGAGGCCACAAGACCATAGATAACCTTTAGACTCTACTGGGACTCTACATACAATTATTTTTTTAAAGGAACTAGTGGTGAATCAATATTTAGAGAGCTGAAGAAATCAAGTCGTTCATAGTATTTTTTTTTTCCATTTTCAGTTTTAAAAGCCATGAACTTAGAAGCTCTGAACAAGTAAAAATGAACAGCAATGAAGACAAAAGCAGAAACACATCACGCATTCTCATGTCCTATAACCCAGCAGGTGAGCACTATGGGCACAATTTACTCATCACTGCCTCTGGGGTATCTATGCTGCACATCCAGCTTTATTCAATTTCATCTATATAGTAGTGAGCACCTTGTACTCCATAGTATACTGCAGCTAAGATCCCACTTTGAATTGCTCATTTGTAAAGAAAATGACAATCATGTACCATGTATCCCAGCAAGAATGTCGCTTTTAGAACAGACAGTACTTTTAGAGGAAGGGTCGTCTTCTTATTAAAGCAGTGAGCCAGGGATCAGGAGGCTTGGATTCAAATCCCAGCTGTATCCCAGACTTCCTGTGTGACCAGTCACCTAAGCGCTCCGTGCCTCAGTTCTCTGTCAAAATAGGGATAATAATACATACTTCCTCGCATTCTTTCAATACTCTGTCTATTTGGACAAAGTTCTTTGGGGCATGGAGTGTCTCCTCCTGTGTTGGTTCAGTACCTAGCACAATGATCTTGGCTGGGGCCAATAAGCACTACCAAAATACAAGCTGATAATAAATAACCAAAGCATCAAATTCCATGTTTCGAACAGGGACACCCTGAACCTGGGGAAGGCATTAACTTCATTTCTTGGCATCTTTTTAGTGCCTCTGAAAGCAAAAGTAAAGCGATTTATCACACCGACGTGCCCCGCCTTTAATTACAGAGCCGATTTTACAGTCTGTTGATTCCCTCATCATGCCCAGACTACAGAAAAAAAGAAAATTCATGACTGCAGCCTTCTGCTTCCCTTGCGGGCATTGTCAGATCAGATGGGAAGGAATATTAGCTGGAACATACCCAATATGTCAAAACACTGAATGGATTATCAAATAAATCTAATTTGTAAAAGTGATCTTTAGTACTCAGCGAGTGAATTATGAGATTAGTGTCACAGACGGGTTAAACTTAGTATCCCACCAGGAAATATTATGTTATGCCATTTATTCCAAAGTGTTTATCTCCAGCAAGTTATCAGAAACAATGATTATGCAACAGATGTTGCTAATGCTCATTCAAACAACAATCTGCCAAAATTCATCCACTTTACAGTACTATGAAATGAACCCCAATGACAAGACTTAAACATTTCACTCTCCTCCCTTAAAAAAGGCTATATCCTGGAGGGAATCATTTTGAACACCACTGTCTTTGCTTGTTTATAGTTGTCTACACTAAATTCAAGCTTTGCTGGGTTGGGCGCGGGGACGGTTTAACTAAATTATTAGGGCCTGATCCTAAAAGTAGCAACCCCCCGCCTTTGAAAGCCATTAATATTGCATCCGACGCACAACCCCATAGCAAGGTAAATTTCACCCAATAATTTTGCAGACTGTCTGAATTTAGCTTCACATGGGACCTGAAAATTCCTTCACATGGAAAATAAATGGACGGTTAGCCTGCCGAAAGAGACAAAATAAACCCACCCACAATGAGGGGCGGTAGCTTTGTAGGTAGGAGAGCGTCTCCCACCAACAAAGCACTGTCCACAGCAGCACTTTTCGTCGGTAAAATTTTTGTTGGTCTGGGGGGTGGGGGGTTCACACCCCTGACCGACAAATGTTTTACTGATGAAAGTGCAGTGTAAACATTGCCTAAATTTTAAGAAGTTGAGGGTCAGAACATTATCAGCTCCATTACAGCCCTTGGTGCTAAAGGTGAGTAGGTGCAACTTATTGCAGCAGGGGCCAACCAGCCCCAAGATCAGGAAGCTACAAAGACTGTATAAAACTATCTGTCCCTCCCTCTTTCCCCTCTTATCCTGAGCCGTGCACAGTTCAGTTGGACCAGAGGCTCCAAACTGAAATTGACAAACAACTCATCATGTAGCAGTGCAATTTCACAGTTCACTGAACCATTAAACGATCCAAATTATTTAATCTTGGTTCCCAAGGAAGCCACAATCTTTTTGCCAAAAGAAACTTGCTGCTGACTTGTGCTCCTTAAATTAATTCATTTTCTTGTATATGCCCAGGTGGAACACGGCAAACTGACGCAGTGACTCAGTACTCCCCATTGCAAACAGAGCAGCGTCTAATATAATCAACAGGGCAAAACTCCGAGATACGGCATGGAAGGGTCAGGCAAGACCATGAGATTCACCTTGTGGAGTTTCTTACTAACTCTCCCTTCAATAAGAAGGGATGGGAAATAAGGGGCAGGATTTGGCAGCTACCAGCTAATAAGCAACTTATTTAACTGGTAAGGATTGCCAATGATGGTGTGAAAAAAAGTCCCATGCAGCAGCATGATGGTGACTGCGTTCTGGTTCATCAGGGTGGGTGAAGGGGAGGTTAAAGTGAGGCGAGCCTCAGAGCATTGAAGCTGTAATAGAAAAGATTTAAAAAAAAAAAAAAACCCAGTGAGACTGTTTGGCTGATGGCCTGACCATTTTAGAGCAGGGAGAAAATCCTAAGGGTGATCAAGCAACGAGGCCTTTGTGGGCAAGCTCTCTGACCCAGTGACTGATACTAACGGGGCTGGTCGTTGAGTTGTCTGGTCTGTACTCAGTAGACCCCCGGAAGTGCTCTCTCTCTCTCTCTCACACACACAGAAGCACTCTCTCTCTCTCACACACACACACAGTTAGAAGATGAAGCAGTAAATCAGGAAATCTCCAAACACAGCAGGGGTCAGTTTACATTATGGAAAGGTTACAGTTGAAAACCAAAGTAGTCTAATTCTATTTTCAGAATTCAGTACCTAGTGCAGGATTATATTTAATGACAGACAGTATGGTGTCAAAGGACTGTGTCAGATTTCAGACCTTTTCATAGTTTAAATTCCAACATTTAATCAAAGGTTAACTGAATCATTGCTGGTGGCAACAAGCTACTTCAATATGCCATTATTGTGTGTGGCCTACAATCATGATACTATATTAGAGACATGATCTCCTATATACAAAACATATTTTCATGGTCTCCTTGTCCAGATATGTCTCTAGGTGTGTAAAATATATGTGACAATAGACACATGGCACCTCTGAAAAGGGTGAACAAATCAGTTCTATCTGAAGCTTGTGTTTAACTCCTTCATCTTTTTAGATGAATAACCACTGTCTACTGTACAGTTTTGTTTTGATTCTTCAAATACCTATTACTTTTAAATACAATAACATTAGAACAATTACTTTTATCTAACCCCGAGGTGACTAAGCCAATATCACTGGTATTTTCTCTCAGCAAGGGTTATGTATGACTACATTTTCTTACTCTCCCAAAGAGCTGCAGGACAGCTCATTTTTAAGATGACAAAGCAACACCACAGCCTCATGAATTTCAATCATTCATTGGTTGAAGGATAGTCATATACAACTAAAGTAATCAAAGAGGGGGACTAAATAGACAATGATTACTTTTGCTTATCTTGAAAATATGTGACTTCTCAATTCTAGTAAATGCTACATTTGTGGTAACCAATCTCTGTAAAGCGTGATAAAAAATGACTGCAATGTCCCAAAGGTATTTCCCAACTAGAAATAACATTCTAACCAGTATTTTAGGGGACGGGGGTCATCCTTTATTTCAGCATTAGCTAAAATTAGTTGTCCCAAGTTTTATTTGTTTTCATTGAATTTTAATCTTTTTGGATTAGCTTTATCCAGGAAGATGCTGTTTTGGGGCAAGTCCATGCTATCACACCTTATATGGTTTCAACTTCTTGTTTTTTTAGCTTGCCTTTTATATAAAATAATTTTCATCAGACAGCATTATTTTGTTTATAAAGGTCCCTATTCAGGAAAATACTTCTTATAGCTGGTTGAAAAATGTTCACTGAAAAAAAATTAAGTAAAAAATGCGTCTTTGACTTAACAGAAATTTTCCACAAGGAAATTTCCATTTTGAAATATTTTGAGTTTTAATCAGAAACCCCAAAAGGAAATGTTTCGGTTTTCAACAATCAAAATTCAAAATGTCACAATTTATGACACATTTTCTATTTTGGGGATTTTGCTCTTTTTTTAAAAAAAACAAAACCTCACCTCACCAAAAAAAAAAAAAAAAATCCACCAAAAATTTCAATCCAAACAAAATATTTTCTTTTCCTTCAAAATGTTTGTAAAATATAAAATACTTTTCCAACCAGCTTTAGCGCTTAAATCCTATTCACATACTTAAAGTTGAGTAAGTGCTTGAATTTGAACCGATGGATTCTGAACTCAATGTCTTTGCAAGATTCGGGTACGGCCAACAGCATAATTTTGGTTGTCATTATGTAAACGTGGAGTGTTGAATTAAGCACAGCAAAGCTTTCCTAGTGTTTTCTGAAGACAACAAGGACATTGTGAAAATCACAAGGAAAAAAGCATCCAGTTATATGGGGTGCAAAATTATGGGGTGTGATCACTAGTCCATATCAGATCTACAGTAATATTGCATTGTGTGTGTTTTTATTACATACAAAGTAAAAGATTATGAGAATGAATATTTTCCCTACATTCATTCAGTAACAGTCTATGGTTTGTAATAACAGGTTACTGGGAGATATATGAGAAATGGGGAGGTATCATCCTTCAAATCTATTGTAGCCAATGGCGGGAGTAGGAAAGACTGAGGGGCTATGTTAGAGTGGGACAAAGGACTGATTTTTAGGTTCAGACAATGGGAAAAAAAACTGGTTTGAGTCAAACCAAATCTGGAATTCTCTTGAATTTTCAGTGAATCGAAAGAGTCTGTTTTAAGCCTGTTCAGATCAGGAATTCAAATGTGGGTGTAGGCCATACATCCCAGCTGAGTGCCCTAAACATTGGGCTAAATGAAGGCCTCAACACCTCTTCCACTGGCCTTTTTGTGAATGGCAGAAACTATTCTTGTGAAATTCATGAAGAGTTTCAGGTCAACCAAACTGGCATTTTTCACTGAATACATTATTCCTCAATTTTTTTTGTCCAGCTCTAAGCTAAGTAATGTCACACTTTCTTGTGATACCTCCCTCTTGCTATTGTCTTGGTCCTCTTTTCAAACACCCACCTCCATGCACTGCCAGCCAGGAAGCTCACATGCATGGAATTTGATTTTTCAGGGAGCGTACAATCTCGCTATGGCCTCCTGAAGCAATGCCCCGTTGTGCCATGAAACCAAAGGATTCATCTGATAAACAACGTTTCAATGTTTAGTATTGTCAAGACAACACACACTAGATTCCTCACTAAACTTATTACATATAGAGTGTAAATATAGGCTCCCAATCCAGAAGGTGTTTATAAGGCAATATGGTGTGTGTAAGCCCCAGAGGGCCATGTAAACTGACTGCATACCAAGCCAATCTATCCTAAGGGAGTGAGGCCGGTGTGTTGGGGGAGAAGAGGAGAAAGGGCCTCTGTAAGAACTGTAGCTAGTATGATCCAATATAGATATGAATCCCTGCAGGTATCCAAGGAATTAGTTTCAGTTCTGAAGAAGACTTGATATATACACGGTGCCATTTTCTGTTCTAATAACAATTAAACCATTAAAGCTGAATAACGAAAGCCAACTAAAGCCACTCTGCACCCTCTCCCCCGACCATAACATAGGCTAATTCATATAACAAAGTAAATCATCCAAAACTTCACTCATCAAAAAGGCCTGATTTAAAATCTAATCCAAAAATTATATCTGCAATTTTAAGCAAAGCCATGTTAGCTGAGAGATTAGATCTAATGTTTGACTGTCAGGAATTCAAGGCCTCCCCTTGTTCCAAGAACCATCTAAACTGTGAATTTACTCTACTTATTTGTCCAGTATTTTAGTCTGCACTGAAAGTAATGAAATGTGTCAATAATTTGTTACTTTCGATTCCCTTCCTCAAAAATCTGGTTTCAATTCCATTTGGACTAATATCTACATCTAATAAGCTTAACTGTTTTAGTACACCCAAAGCCAAAAATGGGTCTGGTGCTAAATCAAAAATCTGGGGTACAATTTAGTAAATCAATCAAAAAATGAGAATCATTAGAAGTCACATTTTCTACTCTGTGCAGGAGTTCATCCAAAAACTTATCAAAATACCACTTAGAAGCTGGGAGGGCCAGGATTGGGCACCTAGTTTCAATGCTGTGGATTCTGCATGGACAATGAGGTGTATCCAGGTTCCACATTCACAAAGGCTACTCCATATCCTGAGTAAGAAAATTCCAATTTAGGCAGATGCATTGTCTTCCATCTTCTCTGGGTCAGTGCTATTTTGGTGCTCCCCAACTGCCATTTTGGGCAGTGGAGCCTTGGGAAAAGATATCAAGGGAAGAGCAGAGCCTTCTTGGTGCCTCTCTGACATCTCCTAGAGCGGGCTGGTTCCCCCATCAACTGATAGTCATTCTGACAAGAGAGGTGACAGAAAGGTATAAAGATACTTTGATGGCAGTCAGATGAGAGGAGAAAGGAGTGAAGAGAGAGGGTTGAGAGCACTTGCATGCATAGGCATAGTTTGATTTCTATATGTGGGGAAGTTCCAGTCAGGCCAATGGGTCTGTGCGGGGGAGGGGAAAATTCTACGCCTGCCCAAGGCGTGCAGTTTGCGGGGGCGGGGCAACATCCCCACAGTCTCCCTTCTCCCCCAACAGCCATGTTGGCATGTGCTTTAGCTCTGCCAGTAGGCCCAATCCTGCAAGATGTTGAGAATCCAAATCTCAAAGTCTATGACTCACAAAGCCTGACAAGATTAGGCAGCTAATAACCTGGAAATCTCTCATAATCAAAAGAATTTCAGAGGTGCACAAAGTTCTGCGCACCAGATGAGCTCTGCTTTAAGGCAGAGGCTGACACTTTACACATTCACCAATATCAGTTTAAGGAGTGTTTATATGATCTGAATATGTATGCTGAATAACAACCAGGCAAACCTTATGTTTTTTGTCTGCCACTCCTGCAAACCACTTTGCACCTCTGCAGTAATAATATCGTCCAAGAATTCCAACCAGCTAAAGCATGATCTTCACTTCCTGAGAACATGTGGCTGGTCTCAATCAAGCTGTGGGCTTTTCCAAGTTTATCTCCATTTGATCTCCTGAAATACTTGCAACACTTTCCTCCCAAATTAGGTTAAATGGATTGATGTATAATTTCAGTCCCATGGCCATTTTTTCATAACGGGGTTATGCTAACCATGTTCCAGTCCTTGGGGATCTTGTCTGAACCAAACAAACTTGTGAAAATATCGCTAACGCTTCTCCAATTTCTACCCAACATCTTTTATCAGTCTTGGACGTATATTGTTTGGCTTGTTGCCTTGTCAACTATAACATCCCCTAACTCTTTAATAATCATTGCCAAAGTTGATAGCACGGTCTTTAATTTTTTGTCTGATACCCATAGAAACATCATCTCCACTCTTGGCTTGTCCCCCCATCTTTTGCAGTTGGAATGGCAGATACAAAATAATAATCTGCCTTCTTCATCATCTGGACCCATTGGAAGGAGGCCCTTGAGAAATTCCACCAGGTTTTCAACAATTTCCATCTCACCATCAACCTTAGCCTGGACCAGTCCACACAAGAGATCCACGTCCTGGACACTACAGTGCAAATAAGTGATGGTCACATAAACACCACCCTACACCAGAAACCTACTGACCGCTATACTTACCTACATGCCTCCAGCTTTCATCCAGACCACATCACACGATCCATTGTCTACAGCCAAGCTCTAAGATACAACCACATATGCTCCAATTCCCCAGACAGAGACAAACACCTACAAGATCTATCAAGCATTCGTAAAACTACAATACCCACCTGGGAAGGTGAAGACACAGACTGGCAGAGCCAGAAGGGTACCCAGAAGTAACCTACTACAGGACAGGCCCAACAAAGAAAGTAACAGAATGCCACTAGCCATCACCTACAACCCCCAACTAAAACCTCTCCAGGGCATCATCAAGGATCTACAACCTATCCTGAAGGATGAAACCCTCACTCTCACAGACCTTGGGAGATAGGCCAGTGCTCACTAGGCAGCCCCCAACCTGAAGCAAACAGTCACCATCAAACACACACCACACAACAGAAACACGAACCAAGGAACCAATCCCTGCAACAAACCCCGTTGCCAACTCTGTCCGCATATCTATTCTAGGGACACCATCACATCAGCCACACCATCAGGGGCTCATTCACCTGCACATCTACCAATGTGATATATGCCATCATGTGCCAGCAATGCACCTCTGCATTGTACATTGGCCAAACCAGACAGTCTCTGTGCAAAAGAATAAATGGACACAGATCAGACATCAAGAACTGTAACATTCAAAACCAGAGAAGAGCACTTCAATCCCCCTGGACACTCAGTAACAGACTTAAAAGTTGCCATTCTTCAACAAAAAAACTTCAAAAACAGACTTCAGTGAGAAACTGCAGAATTGGAATTAATTTGCAAACTTGACACGATCAGACTAGGCCTGAATAAAGACTGGGAGTGGCTGGATCATGACAAAAAATATTGGGCCACATCTACCCTAATTGAATTGGCTTAGTTAGCACTGACTCCCCAGTTGGTAAGGCAACTCCCATCTTTTCATGTGCTGCATATGCACATGCACCTGCCTACTTTTAGCCCATGAAAGTTTATGCCCAAATAAATGTGTTAGTTTCTAAGGTACCACAAGGACTCCTCGTTGTTTTTGCTGATACAGACTAACACGGCTACCCCTCTGAAACCAGTCTATGCTGACACTGTACCTATTTTAGACAGTACAAACATGGTAAATGCAGACTTTTATAGAAAATCTGTTCTGGCAAGAGGTGCATTCCTTCAACATATAACTATTGTAGTTATAAGTGACATAATATACATTAGGATATGAGTTTTGGTTTGGTGCACAATACATTTTTCCTGAGTGCTATCCCTACTGAGGGCCAGTTTATTGTTGTAATTAACTGCATTCTTTTCACATATTTTTGCCACTAAATTATTTGAGACTTTCATCATCCTTATTTATAGAATGGTCAAAAGATTGTACATGTATTATTATTATTTAATGTTGATATTATAGTAACACCTACAGACCAACCACACCACAGTCCTATCATGCTAAGCACTGTACAAATATATAGAAATGACATTATCTGCCCCAAACAACTTACAATCTAAAAAACAAGAGATAACAGGTAAATTAGACAAACGTGTGGGCTGGGGTAGGAGGCAGGGAAGAAACAGTAGCAAAAATAAGAATGTGTAATTTATTGAAGTGACTTTAAACAACATAATATGTGAGGAGAGTACATCGTAGCAGTGAGTCAGGTGACAGCAGCCTGTATTTTGTCACTAGCCTCCTCCCCATTTTAATATCCATATGATGCTAATTTCTAATCATACAAGGCCTAAACTGAAAGTCTAACTAAGCACAGCCTATTTTAAGATTAAAACAGGTCTTCAGTCCTCTAGCAAACTACTGCACCAAGAAATCCCCAAATCTCATGCCATGTTCCCACCAACCCATTGGTACAGAAGAGTAGGCTCAGAATATTTCTCCCTCATTCCCCGAGGTCCTAAGCACAGCAGGGATAGGAGACCAAACTACCAGACACCATTAATTTGTAATCTCAGTCAAGAGGACAATTTAAGCTCTGTAACCAGGATCACACACAGCCTCAGAGGCTATCTATGGAGCCTGACTAGGGTGATTCACTTATATTGAAAGGAAATTAAGTACAAATGTATGAAAAAATGAAAGCTCTCTTACATATAGACATAATTCCACATTCTTACAAAATCATACTGTACATTTGTATCTTGCTGTGTGGTACTTAATAGATGACAGATTTTTTCCTTGCAGAATTATTGTGGTAGCACTTTTTATATGACATAATGCTTCTTGTGGCTCCTAACCTGATATGGGTCACAGGCCATTAGACACCAAATAAGGGACCATACTTAAAATACAGGCCTGGCAGTCACTCTTTGTTTAGCCGTTATATCCCTCACTCGAGAAGCCAGCCTGAGACTCAGTCCACATCCTTGTTTGTATACACATCTGAGAGCTGTAACAGGCTCACATTCTCTGTGGATCAGACCAGAGAACACTGACAGTTATCTACATCCTTTGGAAAGAGGAAGCTAATATTCTTTGAAAGTCTGAGGCCAACAGCCATTTGAATCCCAGATTAAGCCCCACTTCTGTGACGGCTGTCATCTTGGCTGACCCATGTGGGCCTGAACCAGAGACCTCCAGAGTTAAAAGCAGAGTTGCTACAGTTCGAGTGAAAGAGCCAGATGACATAGTGGGGGCTGTGGCACACTTACATCCTCTGTAGATTGGGCACAGAAGGAGACACCCAACACACACTGACCAGTGGGTTACTTGGGCACACAAGACCAGATTCTTAAGAGGTATTTAGGTACCTAAAGCTGCAGGTGAATGCTTCATGGGATTTTATAGAAGCCTTGGCTCCTAACTTACCAATGGGAGTTAAGTGCTTAGGCACATTTAAAAATCCTACTAGTTGCCTATCTGCATCTTTAGACACCTAAATACCTTTAAAGATCTTGCTCACAATTTCTTGAGGCATATGTTCATCCAGCACAGTCTCTATTTGTACTGACAACAGTACTTCCTCATATTAGATAATGTAAAGATTGTTCTATTTCTAGCACCAATTAATTCAGGTAAGTCCTATGGCCTGTGTTATACAGAGGTCAGACTAGAAGATCAACGTGGTCCCTTCTGGGCTTACCTATTGGTGTTTCACTTTTCTACTTGGATCTCTGTTTAAGATGTGGGAGAGTTCTGGAATTAAAGTAAGACAGCAGCCTTACTGGGTGAATGATGTGTAAAATCAAATCTGCACAACTTGTACGTTCCAGAATGCCTGCTGTTCCTTAAGAATCTCACACTTGTTATATAAACCAGTTGCATAGATTTAAAAATCCATTTCTAATGAGGATTAAAATGATGAAGTTCCATCCTATTGAAAAGCATCCCTTATCTAAATACAGATTTCCGGATCTATCTTATCATAGACCCAGTTCCTCTGTAATATTTTCCTGTGATCTTTCTTTAACACTTTGTACCTTTCATTTTAATCCAAAATATGTCTACTGTGCTAGCCAAATAGTCTATGTCATTTCCTATGCTGAATACAAAACTTCTCCCTCCTGCTTTGCCTCCTGTTGTCAGGTTGTGCCTATGGGCCATGATTTTAAGGAGTGGATACTGAAAGTCAGACTCCTAATTCCATATTTGGGAACCTAAATACCTGGTTTGATTTTTCAAAGGTTCTGAACTGCTGGATATGGGGAACATATGCAGATCAAAACCAAAGAAAACGTTCCTCCAACCCCACATTAACTGAAAAGCAGGTCTGTGCATACCTAGTCACAAGTGCAAAATTTAAAAAATCCTGTTAATTGGAATTTGAAACCCTAAGCTCCTAAAGCAGAAAGAAATATTTCTGTACCTAATGTTTTAATGTTAACAGTTTGGGGGTTTTAAATGGTTTCAGATGCACTTCTATAACACATGCTTATAAAAAGTTCTTGAGTTCTTTAAAGCAAACCTTTGTCTAGATTATCTCTTTAAAAGAGGAGATTCCTGCTTATTTTACTCAAATGATTAGTCCCATTAGGTTGGATTCTGCTCTCACATTGGTGTAAATCCAGAGTAACATCATTGACTTAAGTGAAGTTACCCTGTATTTACACTACATAATGAGGTCAGAGTTTGGCTAAGACATTCAGTGGAACTATTTGCTAATAACTTTGAAACTTTGAACAAACCCTTTAAAGTGGCCAAGGCATTCTTCTTTAAACAGTCATGGCTGAATATATAGTGACACTTTTCACTCAAAAGGTCTTTTAGGATCTGATCAAAAGCCCACTGAAGTCAATGGGGCAAACTCTAGGCCATATTCTACCTTCAGAAATCAACATGCAAATCTGATTGACATCAATGGGCCAAAGTCTGCTTTCATTTCCCCCGATATTAGTGTTGTGTAATTCCACTGAATAACAGTCAGAATTCAAGGACAGAAGAGACCACCAGATCATCTAGTCTGACCTCCTCTATATCACAGGACACCGGCTCCACACAGCACCCTCATGCTAAACTCAAAAACCAAAATGAAACCAAAGTATTACTGCCCACAGGAGATTAGACTATTATGTGTCACATGTGTTGGATCATATTAAAGAAGTTCTGTATTAAAATCACAAATGAGTTTGATTCCCCATAGTTTAAATTCCAGGGTATTACTAATTAAGAAGTCTCTTGGTTTTTGGTACTGTTTCTCTCCCTCTGTGTGAAACTTGCAAGCTGCTAATTGCGTCAGTACATTCTAAGACAGAGTCTGAATTCACAGAGAGACTCAAAGCAATACTCTAACAACAGAAACAGCACCCACCGACTCCCCGCCCTTTTGTTGTATTAACAACTGTGATTACAATAGAGATCGAGGATGTATGTGGATGGATGCTTGGTGTGGATAATAAGTGAATGATCAGGGAGGCACCAGCCTAAGAATCCAGCGTCCATCGGCTGAAGAAGGCCTCAAGTGGAAATAACCAGAGGACCCCCCGGAGGGCAGACTGGAATCCACCCAACAGCCTCAAGAATGGGAGAACCAAAGAACAAGATAACATCTAGCAGCACGGAGCCGTCAGGAATGTGCTATCTGCTGATTGATTCAGCAACAGCATGATGAAGCAATTCCCATAGACTGGCATAGGAAGAAATTCCTATAAAAACAGACTCTAAAAAGTGAGAACTTTGGGGGTCTGATTCTGCAAACCAACTTCCAGAAGCATCAGATGAGCATCTGGCAAGGCCCTGCTCCCGCCTCATGTCCAGGCCACCTGGCCAGTGGCTTGGCATGAGCAACTCTAAGGCTGGTAACTATGATAACAACGTTGCAGAACCTCTCTGTGTGTGTGTGTTTGTATGAATGAATGTGTGAATAAATATGAGATTGAATGAAATGTTATAACTATAACTAACTGCTTACTAGGATTCTTTCTGTATTCACAATAAATGTGGTATTTTGCCTTTTCCCCTTTAATAAGATCCTGCTGGTTTTTATTTTATTGGTACAACACACGCAGAATATAGGAGAAATTGAGATGCACCAGTTCCCAAGGCCCCACAATAGCAGAGAACTGATTAGGTGAGATATACCCAGATAATCCTGGCAAGTGATCCATGCTCCATGTTGCAGAGGAAAGCAAAAAAAAAAACCCTGGAGTCATTGCCAATCTGACTTGGGGGACAATACTTTCACAAGCCCACATATGGCAATATCTCAGACCCCGAGCATGTGAACAAAAACCAGCCAGCTAAGCACATGAAAAAGGGAATGCTCAGTGTCATCTCAGAGCCATGATGCCCAGTGTCCCACCTCCAGCCATGGCCATCTCCGATGCTTCAGAGGAAGGAGACCAAAAAAACCCCCACAACCACAGATTACATTTGGGAGGGGAATCCCTTCCTGACCCCTTCTGCTGACTGGCTGATGCCCCCTGAACCATGAGCTCTAGGAACCTAAGGCATAAATCAGAATGGAACCCAAGGGCTATCAACCCTACCATCACAAGCACCCCCATCATACAATCCCACTCTTATCTAAGGATAGAATTTGGCACTAAACTAAGACTGTGTCTAAAGATATTGCACAGTTTTTCCCAATAATGTATTGCTGAAAAATGAATTTCTCTAGGAACAAGTCCAGATTGCTATATCATTACTTACAAATAGGAGTGGAAGGTTTTTTTCAGTAAAGCATTGTCCTTTCACATCATACACTCCACTGAAAGGTCACTTTGTGGCCAGAACTGAAATGAGGAGTTTCAGATTTAGTGTCCACGTTACACAATTGCCTTATAAAGTTCATTAAAAGTTGGCATATTTGGCAACTTCAACTCACTAGAGAACTGGTACTTAGATGGCACTTGGCTTGGTTGCCTCCATGCATCAGCTACCCTGGAGACCAATTTCTCATTCTTGATAGAGAAATATGTAGAAACTGGCATTTTAAATAATCTTTCATATTTATCCAACAGGCAAGCTGTAGTTTGTAGTTCCACCAGCATTAGCCTTTCAAGGGAAAAAGATACAGAGGAGCGATATTACATTAAAATACATATGATCATTTACTGGAAAAAATATAATTTTAAATTCAGCTACTGGGCACTAGTGGAAAAGATCTCCCTTCTTGACTTATCTGTCTATTTTAGAATTTTATACTGCCACCTATCTGAGTGTCTATTACTGCTGAAAACATCCGCAAGAGGATCAGTGCTCAGAAATATGAAGGTAGTCATGGGTGTTATCCTGTACTTCCTCATCTCATCAGCAGAGATCTATTGTAATTACAGAGAGAAAGTTGTTCAGCCCATATAGGGCCATTTAAAATAGCTATAGAATAGCCTTTCACCACACCTATTTGCATCTGTTATGTTATCATGTTCACAGTTATGTTAAACACTAATAGACACAGCTGGTTATTGTTATTATTGCAGCTGGACCTCATTCACCTGCCTGTATCCTCAGGCTAGTATAGAAACTATAGCAATTGATATGCAGAACACACATGGACAAAGGAATGGGATTCTTTCACTTCACTACTATTCACAACAAAACAGCAAGCTACAGTCCACATAACCAATAATACAGTACATCCAAGTAAGACAGGAGTAGGAGAAGAATTATATTTGGGTTTTATATTAAAATATATAGAGCACACTTAACAAATGGTCTGCTTTATTTAAGGCAACCTGTAAAGCAAATAAGTTAGACATCATTAGACACAAGAGGAATATAATTCATATTATATTCTAAACACATAGGACTGTAGCCACTTAGTGGTTTTAACTCTACTGGCAGCCCCTGCTAGTAGAAAGACCACTGAAGAAAGAAGGATGAAAAAGTTAAAAATTATTTAGACAAGCTAGTTGTCTTCAAGTCACAATGGCCTGATGAAATACATCCTAGAATACTCAAGGAGCTGACTGAGGAGGTATCTGAGCCATTAGTGATTATCTTCGAAAAGTCACGGAAGACGGGATAGATTCCAGAGGACTGGAAAAGAGAAAATATAGTGCCAATCTATAAAAAGGGAAATAAGAACAACTTGGGGAATTATAGATCAGTCGGCTTAACTTCAGTACCTGGAAAGATAATGGAGTAAATAAGCAATCAACTTGCAAATACCTAGAAGATAATAAGATGATAAGTAACAGTCAGCATGGATTTGTCAAGACTAAATCATGTCAAAACAACCTAATAGCTTTCTTCTACAGGACAACAAGCCTTGTGGATGGGGCGAGGGGGGGAAGAGAGAAGTGTTAGAAGTGGTATATTTTGGACTTTAGTAAGGCTTTTGATATGGTCTCGTATGACCTTCTCATAAACAAATTAAGGAAAAACAACCTGGATGGATCTACTATAACGTGGGTGCATAATTGGTTGGAAAAACATTCCCAGAGAGTAGTTATCAATGGTTCACAGTCAAGCTGGAAGGGCATATCAAGTGAGGTCCTGCAGGAATCAGTTCTGGGTCCATTTCTATTCAATATCTTCATCAGTGATTAGGATAATGGCATAGAGAGTATACTTATAAAGTTTGCAGACAATACTAAACTGGGAGGGGTTGCAAGTGCTTTGGAGGATAGGATTAAGATTCAAAATGATCTGGACGAACTGGAGAAATTGTCTGAAATAAATAGGATGAAACTCAATAAGGACAAATACAAAGTACTCCATTTGTATTAGGAGTACTTAGGAAGGAACGATCAGTTGCACACATACAAAATGGGAAATGACTGCCTAGGAAGCAGTACTGCAGAAAGGGATCTGGTGGTCATAGTGGACCACAAGCTAAATATGAGTCAACAGTGCGACATTGTTGCCAAAAAGCAGACATCATTCTGTGATGTATTAGCAGGAGTGTTGTAAGCAAGACACAAGAAGTAATTCTTCCACTGTACTCCACACTGATTAGGCCTTAACTGGAGTATTGTATCTAGTTCTGGGCACCACATTTGAGGAAAGATGTGGACAAATTGGATAAAGTCCAGAAAAGAGCAACAAAAAATGATTAAAGGTGTAGAAAACATGACCTAGAGAAGAGAAAACTGAAAGGGGATATGATAACTGTTTTCAAGTATATATACAGTTGTTACAAGAAGGAGGGAGAAAATTTGTTCTCCTTAACCCCTGAGGATAGTACAAGAAGCAATCGGCTTACATTGCAGCAAGGACAGTTTATGCTGGACACTAGGGAAAAACTTCCTAAATGTCAGGGTGGTTAAGCACTGGAATAAATTGCCTAGAGAGGTTGTGTAATCTCCATCATTGGAGATTTTTAAGTGGAGGTTAGCGGAACACCTGTCAGAAATGGTATAGAAGATAATACTTAGTCCTGCCATGAGTGAAGGGGACTGGACTAGATGACCTCTGGAGGTCCCTTCCAGTTCTATGATTCTAAGGGCATAAAGCAACCTGCTTATGCCAACAGGGCCACAAGGGACTATTGCAATGGGAAGGATGGGTGGCACTGGCAGGAAATGGGACTAGTCAGAATACCTGGGGATTGTGTCGATTCAGCATGTTCCACCAGCAGAACTGCTATAGAACTAATCCAGCACATGGTCAAGCTCTCCCAGGTGGGAACCGTGGAGAGCAACCTCACTACCAACCATCCTCCCAAAAAATAAACTCCTCCTGAAGTGCCAGAAGTTCAAAGTTAGTAGAGAAATTGAAAGAGAGAGAGATCATTCATACCTCCTTGCATCAATTTTACTGAATTTGTCACCTACCTAGGTATTGTTTATGTCTGTTTTTCACAATTTTTGCAATGTGTTTTCATTATAGTTCTTTACAAATAGAGCAGCTGAAAGATCTTTAGCTAAATGACAAACTATGAACTTTATGTTTTGCCTCCATTATCTTGAAATGTCTTTCCTGTCATTCATGGAGAGACATTTTCATTATCCAGTGTGTCCTACATCATTTTGGTAACTGCATGTTAACGTTTTCCAGGTCTCCAGACAAACTTTATCTGGGTCAAAATAATAAAGTTACTATTTCCTGCAGTATTTTTTTAAAAATGAAAGTTAATAGATCAGCAAGAATTGCAGAACTGTATAGCATTGTAACTTTATTACTGTATGCAGTGCTGTTGCCATGTTGGTCCCATGATATCAGAGAGATAAGGTGGCTGAGGTAATATCTTTTATAGGACCAGAAGAAGAGCAGTGTGTAAACTCAAAAGGTTGGCTCTCTCACCAACAGAAGTTATCTCCCCCATCTTGTCTCTCTAACTTTATTACTATCAGCCATAACATAATAAAAAATCAGTGAGACTCAAGCAACACCCTTGAATAGACCTTTAAACCCAAGACAATATTGCTTGCATTTGCATCCAGATTAGGGGACTGTAAGCAAAGTATGCTCTGGAGATATATGGCAATAGTCATGTGAGTGAGTGAAAGAAAATAAGGTGCTAGAAGCAATCAGACAAATCGACTTTGGATAGTTCTCTGAAAAAATCCACTCAACGTGCAGCGGCAGTCAAAAAAAGCTAACAGAATGTTAGGAACCATTAGGAAAGGGATAGATAATAAGACAGAAAATATTATAATGCCACTGAATAAAGCTATGATACACCCACACCTAGAATACTGTGTGTAGTTCTGGTCACGCATCTCAAAAAAGATATGTTAGAATTGCAAAAGGTATGAGGACAGATTTAAAAGACTGAGACTTTGCAGCTTGAAAAAGAGACAACTAAGATGGGCTATGATAGAGGGCTATAAAATCATAATTGATGTGAAGGAAATGTTGTTATTTACCCCTTGACATAACACAGGACTTACAGGTTACCCAATGAAATTAATAAGCAAACAAACAAAAGGAAGTACTTCTTCACACAATGCACAGTCAACCTGTGGAACCCATTACCAGGGGATGTTGTTAAGGCTAAAACTACAAGGGGGTTAAAAAAAAAACCTAGATAAGTTAATGATAGGTCCATCAATGGCTATTAGCCAAGATGGTCAGGAATGCAACCGCATCCTCTGAGTGTCGCTAGCCTCTGATTTCCAGAAGTTGGGAGTGGAGGACGGGATGAATCACTCGATAATTGCCCTGTTCTGTTCATTTCTTCTAAAGCACCTGGTATTGGCCACTGTCAGGAGACAGGATACTGGGCTAGATGGACCATTGGTGTGACCCAAAACGGCTGTTCTTTTCTTCTCTAACTAATTAGCTTCTTTACTCCGCACTCAGCAAGTGAACTTTCCAAACTCTGGGAAGTCACATCATTTTAACTGTTAGTCAAAGTGTAAGGGGACTATTGCCCCCTTATTAACATTCAGTGGGAGTGTTTTGCTTGGCTAGCTCCCAGTACTAAAAAGGGGGAAGGGTCAATGGGGAATCAGAACCCTGAGACTAACAGCCCCCAGGAACAATGGGGAGAGGCCAATGCTCCAGGTCAGCCTGAATGACAGGGCGGGCAGGCTAATCAGGGAGTCAGGAGGCCAGGGAGGTCCCGTTCTTTGTGTGAGCTGGAATTGCCTGGGTCAGACAGAGTGGGGCCGAGATAAGGAGAAAGCAGGGGCCTGAGCTGAGAAGGGGAGCAGAGCTGTGCCAGATCCAGAGAGAGCAGACTCTGTCCTCGGAGCAGAACTGCAGCCCCAAAGCCAGAAGCACAGCCCAGAGAGAGCAGACTTGCCCTAGGAAGAAAGCTGCAGCAACCAGAGCCAGAGGGGCCAGAAAAGCAACCCACTGAAGCAGGTCAGTGCTGGGAGCAGAGTCACAGAAGCAGCCCACAGAGCAGACCTGTCCTGGGAGCAGAGCTGCAGCAACCAGAGGCAGAGGAGCCAAAGAAGCAGCCCAGGGAGCTGGAGGCAGAGCAGCAGAGACAGAGTGGTGGAGCTGGGGCTGGAGCAGTCTGGAGCTGGGTGCGGTGAGCAGCTGGGGAGACGGAGGGGGACCCTGGGCAGCGGGCCCAGCACAGGGAGACGCCTCAGCCAAGAGGCTCGGCAGGCCAGGCTTGGATCGTAACCCCAACAGGGAGGGGGCGACACTGGGAAGAAGGGTCCTACCACTTAGAGCCTGAGAGCGTGTGGCCACCACCAGAGCAAGTGTCCAACCCACAGCATCCCTGCAGCACAGCCAGGGCCTGAGAAGAAGTCCTGGGACTTACAAGGAACAGACTGTGAACTGCCCGGACATTCCAGAGACACTGTTTCTGATGTTTCCTGCCACAGAGCAGGTTGATGTGTTTCCTTTAACCTTTCCCATTTTTCCTTATTCTTTTTAAAATTAATTGTTGATTAAATAACTTGCATTTGCTTTAACTTATATATAATGGTCAGTGGGTCAGAGAAGTGCCCAGTGCAGAGAGAGTACCCCGGAGTGGGGACACCCTAGCCCATGTCCTACATGACCACAGCAGGGTTGGGGGTCGAGCCCCCCAGGAATCCTGGGCCCAGCCTTGTTGGGGTTACGAGGACTCTGCCAGACAGGAGAGTGGAAGGGGAGTCCTCAAGGGCAGGGAGGCCACTGGGTAAAGGAAGTGGGAGCAAGGACTCAGAACCTTTCACTAGCCCACTTCACCGGGGTAGTGCAGAAGCCAGTTCCCCATAATAGCAGGACTATTCCCTCGCTTACAAAAGCAATATCAGACTAAAGATCAATGTGCCAGATCCCCTGATAGTGTAAATTGGAGCTATGCTAATGAGGTAGGCCAATATACATCAGCTGAGGATCTAGCCCTCTAGGTATTTTCTTTTCTGGTAAAATTTGAAAACAAAAAAGTATATCTAAAGTTATCCTGAGTTTCCCTGTCGCTACAGAGTGAGGACAAAGCTGACCAACTAGATGGACTCAAGAAAAGCCTGATTCTGTTATCCATATTCACACTGAATAATACCTTATTCTCTGTGTAGTCCCACTGTTTCAATCAGTAAAGGTACTAGAATCAGGCCCGCAAACAAACATTTTCTATTATATCTAGGCAGTGAGATACTTAGGACCAAGTTTTGACCATTTTACTCATGCAAGTCATCCCAGTGAAGTCAATTAGACCACTGTGTGAATCAGGACCTTAGAATAAAGCCTGTTTCTTCCTCTCTGCTTAATAAAGTGCTGAGCACATTGTCAGAAGTATAAATTACTGTAATGGAAGGGCTGCCTTTATTTTTTAATGGCCTGATCCAAAAATCAAAGGACTTCACTACTGACTTCATTGGACAGTGGATAGAGCCCTTGGGCAAGATTTGCTTGAACTGGCTGAGCAACCAGTATTCTGGTTGCAAGAGGTATTTTAGCCCAAGGCCACATTAAGTCAGGCAGGGTGGGTGGCTGTGAAAGTGGGCTCAGCAATCACAATATAATAATTTTTATGCTGAAAAACAACTTCAGATTTTTTTTTCCTCATTGGGGAATCTTCTCCTTTTCACTGGAAGGCTCATGGCCCTTGATGTTCTTATTGTTTTGTTTTTTTTCCTTGTTCCTTTTTGTTTGCTTACATCTTTAAACAGCTCTCTGGCTGGCCTAAATGGCTGTTGGCTGACATCAACTAGGAGAGTTGGAGTGCCTTGAGAATACCCTCTTCTGTAGAGCTGTGATGTTAAAATTACAGTAGATGAGCCAAATAATTTTTGCACACTAAAATACAGATGGACAAAGTGGTTTGAATAAACTGGATAAAGAACCAATTCATACATTCACCAAAAACTCATACCAACCACAACGAGAAACAAGAATAGTTTGTGAGGGTTGAAAAAGTTCACATATAATTTTTAATTATTATGTTTCACTTTTGCCAGCCTCTCCATTTTCTGGTTCCATTGGAGCCAGAAGGCACAAATGACAAAATATTACAATAAAAAGACAGCTGTCATGGTTTTTCCAATCCAAGCAGTAACTGAAATCTCACACGATTTCCACCCCAAATTTGCAGGTCTTGATATGATTCAGAAAAGTATCTGAACTTAAAAAAAGGCATCCAGAAATCCGATGTATGCCAGCAACGCAGGGACTTAGCATATCTCAGAAATCAAAGAACCTGAAAGTTACAAGCTGTGACTCAGAACCTCATCTGGTGTAAACTGATGCAACACCAAGCATAAATCTGTGAAGTGCTATTGACTTCAGTAGAGCAACATCAACGAACACATGGAGCTACAACTTACACTAGCGGAGGATCTGAACACATACTGTCAGACAATATTTAGGGCATGAAAGGGCTCCACCATCACTGTCTATCTGAGGCTGTTCTTTGCTTTTCCTCTATGTTGTTACATCCCGTAAATGTTCTCCCTCTGAGTACTGTTACATGGAGGGATTCTTTTGGTTTGCCCTTTTTGCAGGTTCCTACAGCTGCCCAGTGGCACACCTGCCATGGTAGACTCAGGCTTCATTCTTAACATGTCCCAGATATTTCCAGCTTCTTTTTCTGGACAACTTTGGAGATTAGAAGTTGTCGAACTCTGATGAATCTTGGCATTTGTTATAAATTTATTCCATTTAATACTGAATATTTCTCTAAGGTATTTCAAAGACATTTAGACATTGGGGTGTAGGATCTGCCCCAACATGAAGATCTGGTCCAAAAGGAAAAATAAATTTGTGGTCTCCTTGCCTAAAACTGAAAATTTTGCCAATGGATGTAACAACAATTACAGTAACTCCTAACACTGGATCTCTCTCAAGCCTCAAGGGAGTGTTTCAATAGCTGTGGTATTCATAGTTACAAACAGATCACTGGAGGTAATGCACATCTATCATCTGACATTTTTTAAGGAGTGAGATAGCAGGTAACATTTAACAGAAAACAGTCACTGGGCCAGAGAGAAAGAGCACACAAGCATGAGAAGGACTCTGTAGCCTGGTAGTCAGAACACTCACATGGGAGGCACAGGATCCAATCCCCTGTGCCAATGAGACTTTTATTAATTATTATTATTATTTATACAGTGGAACAGCTTTGACATAGCCCCAGGGTTAGAGCATGCTGCAAATAGGTGGCCGATCCTTGTTCAAATCCCTTCTCATCCTCTGCCAGAGCAGGGACTTAAACTGGGGGTCTTCCACATCCCAGGTGAGTATCCTAACCACTGGACTAAAACTTATGAGGGAGATCCTCCTGCTACTCCTTCTCCTTGCCCTCCTGGTTGTTTTGCATAATCTCGCCTATAGTGACCCGATCCAGTAGGCGAGCTTTGAGCATGCTTACCAGATCAGGCCCCACAGGTGACTTAGATGGCGGAATACCCATTTTCTTCTGGTTCATGCATTGCTCTGGACACCTTTTTGGTCTTGGTTCCGCCTGTGTTCAGAGAAGCAGGACTTTGTACATTCCTTATAAACAAACAAAATTGCAACAAAAAATACCAGTCTCCATCAAATTCTACTTCCAACTGGAACACCCACAGGACCCCAAAATTTGGTTAGCTGCTCAGGCTAAAAAGGGGCAACAGTATTTTTCCCCTTTAATATGGGATCCCATCTATCTAATGCTACATTTTTAAAGGGCCTATCAAATTTTAAAAAACAGTTTCTACAACTGTCATGCTATGACAACTCTTTGAGCCTCCTGTACTTCTTCACCTTACAAGAGATCACAGTTCTAAAAAACAACCCCCTTGGTTTTCAGTAGAGTGTTGCATTAGGTATTCCATGTTGGAGCATAGTGCCTGTGACTCCATTTACCCTAGATCAAGCAAATAACAATGATTAGAGGTACATGAAAACTCTATCACCCAAAGTAAAATGGACACATTTTGGGCTTGTTCATCAGTTATGCTTTGGGTGTGAAATTTCCAGTATTTTGCAATTGCTAAAAGAAGACTGAATGCTGAAAGCTCCTTTTTTTCTACTTACTAATTTCTTTCTCCTGTTTGGTACTATGAAAGTACCAGGGGTCTACCTGACTAGGAAGGAAAATAAACTTCTGGGATGGAGGTTGGCACAGTTGATTAAAAGACCTTTAACTAGCAATTCAGGGGCAAAAGTTGGGAGATGCTCGTGTAATCTCTACGTTGCGTCTCTCATAGAGCAGGAAGAAAATCAAGTAAAAGAGGATATAGTGATGGATAAAGGAACAACAGACTGTAGGACACTGGACAACAAGAGGAAAGATAGTGCCAAGAACACTGACAGTAACAGTGAAGTAGGTGGTACTGGCAATAAAATAACTGTACCTAATCAGGCAAGCATCTGGGTGAAGCCAAGAAACAATTAAGATGTCTATACACCCGCACAAGAAGCCTGGGTTACAAAAGAGAGGAACTAGAACTATTGATATAGGAAGTGAAACCAGGTATTATGGGGTAATGGAAACATGGTGGAATAGTAGCCATGACTGAAATACAGATATTGAAGTGCATTACATGCTGTTCAGGAAACACAGAAATAAGGGTAAAGGTGGTGGAGTAGCATTGTATATTAACAATGAGGTAGAGTGTAAAGAAATTAGAAGTGATGGAATGCATAAAGCAGAATCTGTGGTTCAAAAGCACTTTGGGGAAGAAAAGTAACAAAGGCTCCACTGGGATGGTGCTTGGGATCTACTGCAGACCAGCCAGGATCCAATTAGGACATGGATAAAGACCTCTTTAATATTTACAATGAAATAAATATTGCTGGGAATTGTATGATTATGGGAGACTTTAATTTCCCATTGTGTAAATTGGAGGACAAGTGCTACTAATAATGGTGGGACCCAGACAATCCTGGATGCAATAGCTAACAGATTTCTTCACCAAATAGTCACTGAACCAACAAGAGAAGCTGTAGTTTTAGATTTAGTACTGGTAAGTAGTGAGGACCTCATAGAAGAACTGGTTGTAGAAGACAATCTTAGTTCAAGTGATCATGAGTTAATTCAGTTTAAACTAAATGGAAGAATAAACAAAAATTAGGTTTGCAACTGGGGTCCTTGATCTGAAAAGGGCAAACTTTAAAACTTAAGATAATTAGTTCAGGAAGTGGACTTGCCTGAAGAACTCAATGATTTGATTGTGGAGGAGGCTTGGAATTACTTTAAGTCAAAGTTGCAGAAACTAGCTTCAGATCCCAAACAAGAGGAAAAATTCATAGGGAAGGGTTGTAGACTAAACTGGATGAATCGGCATCTCAGACAGGATATTAATAGAAAACAGAAAGTCTATAAGGAATGGAAGAAGGAATGGATCAGCAAGGAAAGCTACTACCTCTTGGAAGTCAGAAAGCATATGGGAAAAGTGAAAACTGCCAAAAATTAAGCAGAGTTGAACTTTGCAAAGGAAATTAAAACAGCTAAAAGGTTCTTTAGACATATAAATAAAAAGAAAAGAAAACAAGGAAAGAGAAAGTGGGACAGGTAAACACTGAAGATGGCATGGAGATTAAAACTAATCTAGGTCTGTCCCAACACCTAAAGAAAATACTATTTGTCTCAATTTTTAATAAGGGTAATCAGGAGCTTGGAGGGAGCAGCAGGGTGGCTAATGGGAATGAGGATATGGAAGCAGAAATTACCATATTTGAGGTGGAAGCCAAACTCAGAAAGCTTAATGGGACCAAACCAGGGCTGTAGATAATCTCCATCCAAGAATATTAAAGAAACTGGCACATGAAATTGCAAGTCAAATGTTAGTGAATCTATAAACTCAGGGGTCAGACCCTGTGACAGGAGAATTGCAAATATACTACTTATATTTAAGAGAGGAAACAAAAATGATTTGGGAAACTTCAGGCCCATTTGTTGCCCTCAGTTGTGTGCAAGGACTTAGAACAAATTTTGAAAGAGAGAGTAATTAGAGACAAAGGTAAACAGTCACTGGGATAAAAAACAACCTAGTTTTACAAAAAGTAGAGATTGTGCCAAACCAACCTGGTCTCTTTTTTTGAGAAGACAACCAATTTTCCAGACAGAGGAAATCTACCTGAATTTCAGTAAAGCATTTGATACAGTTCAACATGGGAAATTATTAGTTACGTTGGAGAAGATGGGGATTAATATGTAAATCAAAGGTAGGTAAACAACTAATTAAAGAGGAGACTACAATGGGTCATACTGAATCCTGAAGTCTTTACATCGTGATTTGAGGACCTCAGTAACTCAGCCAGAGGGCTATTGCAGGAGTGGGTAGGTGAGATTCTATGGCCTGTGATATGCAGGAGGTCAGACTAGATGATCATGATGGTCACTTCTGGGCTTAAAGTCTCTGAAAGGGAAACTTTCTCTGGGGAAGTGTGCTGTGCTTTGTAATGGCTACTGGTAAAATAATAACTAATATGTACATTTAACGTCAGATAGCCTAATGCAAAAGACTGAGGGTAATAGAAAGCACCACAGAAACTAGTGCACTGATAGTTGTGTGCACATAAAGCTCAAACACACTGTATGGAAAGGAGAATAATGGTGGGTCTCTATTCCAGAGAACAATGAAGACACAGGATATATGTTTCCACTCTGGCTGTCTCAAAGTAAATCTTGATATCAAGCAAAATACATAACTATTTTTAAACTGCATTGTAGCCTAACCACTAACCACAGTGTAATGAATGTCTTATCTTCATGGAGTAGATCAATTCTATATAGTCTCAAAATTCAGAGAGAAACATTCTATTATATTTATTGTGAATATATTGCCAAGGATAGACAAGGTTCAATTGTGCTGAATGGTGCCTGAGGTCATGGAACATCATTCTTCTAAGCCTTCCAGCTGACAACTTCATTCTCTCACTCTCTCATCTGCTCCCTTGTGTTTATTTTATAATTATGACAGCAGAATTACTGAATCCATCCATGCAGGCTCAAGCTGGTTGTTTTCAGCAGAGTGCACGTGGAAATTATTAACTGGATCCACAATCTGGGGCTTTGAATTAACAATTTAAACTTTCAGCTCATGTTTATTACTCGTTTCTCACCTGTAATCCCCATTTTACATTATTTAGTATGTATATAGCACCACAGTTGTACAGAGTCAGGGTTTTTAAAGTTTTATGGAAAACCTACTGGCCAGATGAGTAAACCTACTTTTTTGAGATAAAGATGAAAGACAAGGGTAGGGAGGCTCCACTAGTGTAGTCCAAAAACCAGGCCTTGGTCAGAAACCCAACCACCTGGGAACCTCTTCCCATCTGTGAATAGTTTGTGGGTGTGAGTGAGAGAGGAAGGGAAAGGATTTCTTCCACAATGCTCTCATTTTCATTTCAGCCTCTGGCTAATAGAAGTCTGATAAATTTTAAACCCACCCCATCTAGCTGCTGGAAGGGAAAAGCAATTTTATGTCTTACTGACTGCTACAGGAGCAGGGAGTCCTCCATTGCTCTACTAGAGGTTCCTGGAAGTAGCAAGCAGAGGAGGTCTTCCTGCAGGTAGGAGGAGTGGAAGGAGATTAATTTTCTCTACTGCACTCTTGCCTATTCTCTCCTATTCTTCTCCCTCAGAAAACAATTCCAGTGCTTGCTTTTGCTATTTTTCAGTTTCCTAAGTAGAGCTCTGAATAGCTGTATTGAAACTGACCTGTTTCTTGTTCATTTCATTTTTCTGATGTTTGGGGCAACTCTGAGCAGCAACAGAGGCACTGCCTATCCGCAGAGTTAGGAAAAAACACATTGCCCCAGTTTTCATTCACTTTAACCTTTGAAGGATTATCTTCACCATTCCCTGGGGCTAGAAACTTAATATTGTAATTAAAATTTAAATTGTTTAGAAATTGATGCTGCAAGCGAGACCTCAAAGAAATGGACATGGATGTGGATAGCTGGGAAAATCACACTCAGGACCACAGCCTTTGGAAACAAGAGTTTAACAAATGTCTCCCGAGTTACGAAAGGAAGTAGTTCAGCTTAGTAGAGGAGAAAAGAGCTTGCAGAAGACAGAGCCCAGAAGTTTGAAACACCACCTTTAAATGCGACAGATGCAGCAGAGACTGTCTCTTTCGAGTGGGTCTCTTCCGCCACAGCCATGGCTGCCATAAAACCAACTGAGTCAATTATTTTCTTCTCAGGGGTGCATATCCATGGTCTCTTGAGGGCGCAATGCTCATGAGGGTGAGCTTCACAGGAGACACCAGACAAAAGTAACGTAATCTTTTACATGCAAAATATTCTAACGTAGATGACATTTCTTAGAAAGATTAAAGAAAAGGAAGCTAATTTTGACCCAATCACACAGAGATCTCATAAATATCTAAAAATATACATAAAACTGTAATTATAAAGATAAAGATGCAACAATTGAACTTCTTACTCTGGTGTTCATTAGAAAAATATATCAGTATAGCCAACTTTCCTTTTAAAGGAAAGTACAGTGAAAGGCTTGACAGGCAATAATGACATATTTTCTATTCACAACTCATAGGGTCATACTATTTTAGAGCAAAGGTCTGATGCTCATTTACACTAAGGCCACTTTCTACCACTCCTGTAAATACAATTTGCCCTCATTGTAAGGTTGCTTTACACTGCCAGACAGATGTAAAATAGCCATAGCATAAATGAGAATGCAGTCTCAAAGATTTAAATTTCAACATATTTTTGTATTGAGTTTGTCATTTAGTGCCTATCACAGATCCAGCTCGGTGCCTGTCAAGGTTCCTCCCCCACTCTGAACTCTAGGGTACAGATGTGGGGACCTGCATGAAAAACCTCCTAAGCTTATCTTTACCAGCTTAGGTCAAAACTTCCCCAAGGTACAAAATATTCCACCCGTTGTCCTTGGACTGGCCGCTACCACCACCAAACTAATACTGGTTATTGGGGAAGAGCTGTTTGGATGCGTCCTTCCCCCCCAAAATACTTCCCAAAACCTTGCACCCCACTTCCTGGACAAGGTTTGGTAAAAAGCCTCACCAATTTGCCTAGGTGACTACAGACCCAGACCCTTGGATCTTAAGAACAATGAACAATCCTCCCAACACTTGCACCCCCCCTTTCCTGGGAAATGTTGGATAAAAAGCCTCACCAATTTGCATAGGTGACCACAGACCCAAACCCTTGGATCTGAGAACAATGAAAAAGCATTCAGTTTTTTACAAGAAGACTTTTAATAAAAAATAGAAGTAAATAGAAATAAAGAAATCCCCTCTGTAAAATCAGGATGGTAGATATCTTACAGGGTAATTAGATTCAAAAACATAGAGAACCCCTCTAGGCAAAACCTTAAGTTACAAAAAGGATACACAGACAGAAATAGTTATTCTATTCAGCACAATTCTTTTCTCAGCCATTTAAAGAAATCATAATCTAACACATACCTAGCTAGATTACTTACTAAAAGGTCTAAGACTCCATTCCTGGTCTATCCCCGGCAAAGACCCCGCATACAGACAGACACAGACCCTTTGTTTCTCTCCCTCCTCCCAGCTTTTGAAAGTATCTTGTCTCCTCATTGGTCATTTTGGTCAGGTGCCAGCGAGGTTACCTTTAGCTTCTTAACCCTTTACAGGTGAGAGGAGCTTTCCCCTGGCCAGGAGGGATTTCAAAGGGGTTTACCCTTCCCTTTATATTTATGACAGTGCCCCTTTCGGCCACCCACAGGAGTTCTGTCAGGGGAATCCAAACCTCTGGACCTTGCATACCACAGGTGTTTTAAGCCCCTAGATCTTGAATGGAATCGTGCCACTACCTCACTCTTGGGGGTCCCTAGACACACACTTAGAGCACAGACCTTCCATCTGGCATCCCTTTCTGAGACCAAAAGACTGCTATCCAGCAGCCTAACTGCTCTGGGAGTAGTAATGATCACTATCTTCTTTAGAACAGCCCTTAACTTATTTGACGACTTATCAGGTCCTCACCACCCCCACCCCCATCCCCCCCAGTCTTCTTTTCTCAAGACTAAACTTGCCCAGTTTTTTAACCTTTCCTCATAGGTAATGTTCTCTAAAACTTTTATCATTTTTATTGCTCTTCTCTGGGCTCTTTCCAATTCATTTGCTCTTTCCACAGCTTGTGTGATCATGCTCTCTTCTGTTGAGTTAGAGACAAAATGGCCTCAGAGCAGAACAGGTTCTGCCATTTAAAAACCTTCTAGCCCCCTCTACCAGGTGGCACCTTTGCCCACCTCCCCACATGAACACAACTTTCTGATAGGTGACTTCATTGCCAAGGCAATCTCTCCCATTCTAAACCAGTTCTTCTGGGCAGGGGACCAGTCTTTTGTCGAGAGTGAATAGGTTTCCAGTGGCTAGGTACTTACAGTCAACCACCTTCTATTGTCAGCTCTGTATCTCTACATGTTGGGACTTCAGACCAACATGGAAGCAAAGAGGCAATAGTGAAGAGTTTGCAGCCTGACACAGACATGTAGAGGTCATAATCTCACACCAAATTCATAAATTGTACAGAAATATTTCAAATCACCGCAGTGCCTGATCCAGTTTTTTTTGTTCAAACAGGAGTTTAGGGTGCAGAAGGAATGTAACATCAGGCTATTAAGAGTATAATATTTTCCCACTTAATTTATCCTTGTACTCTCCTGAAAGTAACATTTTCAAAAGTCAGTAATCATACCTGACTACTCAGCAAAATGAGAACTAACTCTCTAGCACTATAATCAGGCATTGTCTGCTTCTTACCAATATCAGTGATTCCCTGGTTGTACTGTTGGATTTGTAAACTGGGAATTAACAGTTGTTCATACTTTGAATCAAGCTTCCCCTGGAAATAAAATCTTTATATTGCATATAAAACAGACTAATCACATATTAAGTTACTTAATCGCATATAAAACAGACTAATGGCAATTTTATATTCTAATTCATAAACAAAAAATTTGAGGGAAACATTCTTGTTCAGTTAGCATATCCTTAGCTTGGGTGGGCAAATGGGGTCCAAACTTATTAAAACTGAAATATTATACCTGTGGCAGTACTGGATAGCAATTGAAGTGTAGCAAAGTGTGAAAGAACTATTTGATGAATGTCGGGGACATGAGCTAATGTAGTATAATAGCTAATCATAGAGTGAGAATTTACCCCTGTGCAATGGTCACAGCCATGCAAAGCCAATGCTCCACTTCAGTCTGTTTTATGAGCTTCTTTTAGGGTTTAAATGGGGCTGAGCTGGCTTTGTGCTGGTGTAACACTGACAGACTGCAGTCGTTGGTGGGTGGGATCATACCTGGGAACTCTGGAGCTAAATGCATGAGACTCCACTGTATGAGCTAGAAGCCATATGGCTCTTAGTTAAGGCTGTAGAACAGACTCATTAATCTCTCTCTCTCTCTCTAAGTGGTTTCGGTGCCACTAGATGGGACAGAACACCTCACCCAGGAGGTATGTGGCTTACACTGGCTCTAATATGGATGAATTTAATCTGTAGTGACCAAAAATCTACACGTGAATGGGCTTCAGAGCAAAAATTGGCCTACAGTAATTTGTAATTTTCATTTCATTTCATATTTGGTTCAAATTAAACTGCTGAACTATACAATGTTGTGGCCAGTGTTTTATAAGTTGGCAGCAAATTTCTGTTTCAGTTACATTAGAATAATTCCTTTAAAGACAATGGAGTTAGAGCAGAAACTGATCATATACCACCACTTGTGAAGGTAGTCTTCTTTGCTCTCCCAAAACTGCAGCTCTCCCATCTCAAGCTGTGATCTCATCAACACTAAACAATCAGTCAGTATTGAATGGAAAAGCAACCTCATTCAAAATAAAGGAGATGGGCATGCTGTCTAGTGTGCATTATATTAAGGCTGGTGTCTTATGAACTCCGAGCCAGATTCATGTTTCAGTTACATTGGTATACATCTGGAGAGGAGAAGGAGAAGGAGTCATAAATTGGGGGAGGGGGGTCACCAAGCTTTCTCCAGAGACCATTTGTCACTGAAATGTCAGATAACATAGTCCAAGCACCTCATCTTCAATAGTTGAGGCTATCAGATTTCTCTTTCTTCTGAGAAGATTCTCCACCACATTTGTGGTGAGGGGTGATGAAAATTGGGACTGCCCCTCCCACTTCCTGTAGAAGGAAATGGAGGAGGGGAAATAGAATTTTCTTAAATCTCAAATAAGTTAGGTTTGGTTGAAGTGATGAGTGAAAATGGAGGGAGGGTAACTCAGCACCACTTTCTGGAGCTTCACCAATAAACAAAGGAGACCATCTAATCTGGACTTAACCATTTTTGATGGGGGTAATTTCACAAATAATAAATGACCTGTTAAGCATTTGGAGTCATGGTTATGCTCTTTACTTGAGCTGTGTGGGAACTGGAATTTCTGTCCTGTGGAAAACATTGAATTTCTGAAGCACAAAAAATGCTCCAAATTAGAATGAAAAGTTGCACATGCAAATGCACCAGCCTCGTTACAGACGCCCTGGTCTATTAATGCGCTCTGATCGGCCTCCAGAAGTGTCCCACAATGCCTGTTCTAGCCACTCTGGTCATCACTTTGAACTCTACTGCCCTCCCCTCAGGTGACCAACCGTCAGAGCCGCCCTTTAAATTCTCTGAGAATTTTGAAATTCCCCTTCCTGTTTGCTCAGCCAGGTATGGAGTGCTCTCAGCACATCTTTCCATGTGACCATGCCTCCACGCGCCAGGTGATCCCCAATACGGAGCAATAGTGAGGTGCTGGACCTCATCACTGTTTGGGGGGAGGAAGCTTTCCAGTCCCAGCTGCGCTCCAGCCATAGGAATTACAATACCTACGGGCAGATATCAAGGGCCATGATGGAAAGGGGCCATGACCAGGATGCACTGCAGTGCAGGGTTAAAGTGATGGAGCTGCGGAATGCCTACCACAAAGTGCGGGAGGCAAACAGCTGCTCAGGTGCTGCCCCCACAACCTGCCATTTCTACAAAGAGCCGGATGCAATACTTGGGGGCGACCCCACCTCCACTCCGAAGACCACCATGGACACTTCACAGGCTGTAGTAGCACAGAGTTCAACAAGGCAGGAGGAGGAAAGTCGGAGCGAGGGTGCTGAGAAGGAGGGGGGCCCAGAGCCAGAGGACGACCCAGCATCCCTAGATACATGCAGCCAAGAGGTGTTTTCAAACCAGGAGGAAGGCAGTCAGTCGCAGCGGACGGTGCTTGGGGAAGAACAAACAGCAGCAGAGGTACCCAGTAAGTGGTTTTTATTCTGGGAAGGAAGTTGTTTGGTGCGGGCTCTTGAGGTGAGAAGAGTTAGGGCTGCGAGCATGCCAACATGCAGAATAGGGTATTGATGTGTTCTCTCACATCGCGGTAATCGGCCTCAGTGATCTCTTCAAAGGTCTCATGCAGAAGCTGAACAATCTGCTTGTGCAGGTTCCTTGGCAGAGCTACTGTGCTCCTTGTCCCAGTAAAGCTAACAAGTCCACGCCACTGTGCCATGAGGGGCAGGGGGACCATTGCTGCACACAGGCAAGCGACATAAGGACCAGGGCAGAAGCTGCATTGTAGTAGAAGACCCTCCCTTGCTTCCCAAGTCACCCTCAGCAGCGAGATATCTTCCAGGACGAACTCATCCTGTGGTAAATGTGGGCACAGTGTTCAGTATAGGGGCCCCCTGCAGCTGTTGGCTCTCCCCAAAGCACAGAACCAACCCCAGAGGACACTATGGCCATGAAACAATCAGTCCCCCTTGCCCCTGTGCTTACTCACCATTTTGGGGCTCCTGTGGGTTATATGCACTCGTTTTGGGACGGGCACTTTCTGCTATTGTGTACACCGTACTTGCCTTTAAGTAAGGCCGAATAATTGTTCTGTCTAGTGTGAACAATGCTTCCTCTGTTAAGTGTTGCAGTTTGGTTTTACAGATGTAACCTTGAGATCCCAGCCATCCTTGTTATCAATGGCCGAAAGACTCCAAAGAATCAGGAAGCTTCCACAAAAAAGCAAGGAGGACATGCTGCATGAAGTCATGCAGCAGTCCCTTTCTGAAAATCAAAATGTACAGGAGTGGCAGGAGACTGAAAGGAGGCTCCGCCAGCAGAATGCAGATCGCCAGCACAAAAGCACGGAGCAGCTCAGAAGCATTATGCATTATGGAGCGCCAAGCGCACTCGATACAAGCACTCATAGCATTGCAGACAGAGCAGATCCGCGCCCGCCTTCCCCTCCCACCCCCCGCAGCCCTTGTCCCAAAACTCTTTCCCTTGTGCCCCCATGTCACCGCCAACCCACTTCCCCCAACACCCACTTCCCCCAAGCCAACAGCTGCCTCCAACACCTGTAGCTTCACCACCCAGCCCTACAAACTACAATCCTTACCCACTGTACTCAAGCCCCATCACCATGCATTTTAGCCAGCCTGAAGTGCACCATTCATTGTGCGGTACTCCAGACAGGAACGCTGAATATGATAACAGGACATATGCAAATCTGTGATTGTCCCACTCCACACCCTGCCCCTTTCCGTCCTCCCACACAGCACAGCACAGATGTGTCACACCCTTTCTGTTTCCCCAGCAGTTGTGTTTCTTTTCAATAAATGAATTTTTTGGCATTGAAAACATTCTTTATTACATTAAGTAAAAGATACCTTAGCCCAGGAAAGCAACAGGCACTGCAAGTCAGTGCATCATACATAGCAAACACAGATGCCTACTAGCATTGGAGTCACTGCACTTCACTCCCGTGCACGACACCAAACATTAAGGTGGCTTTCAGTATCGAATTGCTCCCTCAAAGCGTCCCTAATCCTTACAGCCCCGCGCTGGGCCCCTCTAATAGCCCTGGTCTCTGGCTGTTCAAATTCAGCCTCCAGGTGTTGAACCTCCATGGTCCATGCCTGAGTGACGCTTTCACCCTTCCCTTCACAAACGTTATGGAGGGTACAGCACGCGACTATAACTGTGGGAATGTTGTCATCGGCCAGGTCCAGCTTCCCATATAGACAGCACCAGCGGCCCTTTAAACAGCCAAAAGCACACTCAACAATCATTCTGCACCAACTCAGCCTGTTGTTGAACCGCTCCTTACTGCTGTCAAGGCTCCCTGTGTAGGGTTTCATGAGCCATGGAACTGAAGGATCACAATGGGCATTTTGACTTCTCCTATGGTGATCTTCTGGTCTGGGAAGAAAGTCCCAGCTTGCAGCTTCCTGAACAGGCCTGTGTTCTGAAAGATGAATGCGTCATGTACCTCTCTGGACCAGCTTGCGTTAATATCCATGAAACGTCCACGGTGATCCACAAGCGCCTGAACAACCATAGAGAAATACCCCTTCCGATTTATGTACTCAGAGGCTAGGTGGTCTGGCGCCAGAATTGGAATATGCATCCCATCTATCGCCCCTCCACAGTTAGGGAAACCCATTTGTGCAAAGCCAGCCACAATGTCACGCATGTTGCCCAGAGTCATGGTTCTTCTGAGCAGGATGTGATTAATGGTCTTGCAAACTTGCATCAACACGATTCCAACAGTTGACTTTCCCACTCCAAACTGGTTAGCGACCAATCAGTAGCTGTCTGGAGTTGCCAGCTTCCAGATTGCAATAGCCACCCACTTCTGCACCTGCAGGGCAGCTCTCAATCTTGTGTCCTTGCACCGCAGGGTGAGGGTGAGCTCAGCACAGAGTCCCATGAAACTGGTTTTCCTCATCCGAAAGTTCTGCAGCCGCTGCTCGTCATCCCAGACTTTCATGACAATGTGATCCCGCCACTCAGTGCTTGTTTCCTGAGCCCAAAAGCAGAGTTCCACTATGGTGAGCATGTCCGTGAATGCCACAAGCAATCTCATGTCAACATCATCATCGGACTCCTCACTGTCAGTTTGCAGCTTAAGGAGTAACTCGACTGCAATTCGTGATGTGCTGGGGAGACCCATCAGCATATTCCTCACAAGTTCAGGATCCATTCCAGCAGACAGAAAGGGAAGATAGAGCACGCAGTACAAAAAACTTTGAAAGATGGAGCCAAATGTGGATGGAAGCATAGGGATTGCTGGGATGCAAAGCGATGCATCAGAGGGCATTGGGATAGGACCCAGAATGCCCCTGCACTCCCCCATCCCCTTCCCAGAAGCCACAGTGCCAGAATGGGAAGAGGTGCTCTGTGGGATAGCTGCCCATAATGCACCACTCCCAATGCCGCTTCAAGTGCGCAAATGTGGCCATGCCACTGTGCTTGCAGCTGACAGTGTGTACACAGGGCAGCGCTTTCCCTGCTGCGGTCTCCAAGGGCTGGTTTAACTCAAAGTGCTCTACATCTGCAAATGTAACCATACCCTAAGTTACCTACCCAAATACACATAGAAAGCTCGTGGCAGACCATGGAACTCAACCCAGATCACCTGAGTCTGCGTCTAATGTCTTAACTGCTCAAAACCTTCTCCCCTCAATTTTTTAGTTGCCATGAATTGGACCAGCTACAAATTGAAGGCAGGTCTGTGAAGAGCACCAAAATGTTGAAGAAACTGGGCTGGACATATGAAGAAATATTATAAATTGGATAAACCTTGATCCCACTGAAGCCAATGGGAATTTTTTCAGAGACTTCAAGGAGATCAGAATTTCATTCAACACATGTAACTTGAACAAATGATGACCAATTTATTGCTGTGTACAAGTATTTGAGGGTGTACACTCCAGGGAGGGGGAAGGAAATATTGAGGGTTGCTCAAGGAAATACCTAGATAAACATAGGACAAACTTCCTCATTGTGGAATAGTGGTGGAAGCACATTACATGAGACATTGAAAACTAGACCTGATAAAGCTCTATAAATGAACTGATGAGAACAATCCTGCATTTGCAGGGGAATGGACTACCAAGCAGGTCTTTCCATTTCTGACTTCTATGATCTTATGTAGAAGCTTCCAACAAGGCTGTCTCATTCATTCCACATTCAAATTCTTTCCCAACCTCAAATCAGCCTCTGGATAATTACTCTATGCCCCAGGTATAAAAATTTGTAAATATTGAATGAACATCAATCATTAAGGGTTTTCCCTCATGCATAAATGTGTTGATTACAGTTGTTAGGTGCTTCATAAAACAGAATTAGCCACTTTGCAAGATTTATGTAACATTCTCACATATACTATCACCACCCACCATTTTCTTTAATATTTTTATAATTTTTACAGTTTTGTATACCTATACATCTGGAAATGAATGCAGCATGGACAAAAGAATGCTCCTTATTTCATCTTCAAAGCCATTATGCTATTAAACCAGCAATAAAAAGTTCATTGAATTTTTACTGTAAATGAAAAATATGCTAATTTAGTTACAGATTAAAAAATCTATTTTTTTTCAGTAAAACACTAATCCCATATTGCAACAAAGTACAGCTGCAGTATCAGTGCATAAGATTTCTTTTAGCTATAGAAAGTTATGACATCTAAAACATTCAGATTTGTTCAATGGCATCTTGTTCAAAAATGTCTATTATTAGAGATGATAGAATAATGCACAAAAGGATAGGTGTTCTAGGATCAATTAAATGATAGCATCTAAGTGATACTTGAAAGAACAAGGACCTTGGAGTGCCCTAAGCTATTGATAAAAGAAGGTTTTGACTCCACTTAGCACACTGATTTAACTACACTGAGATTATAGCCAGCAACAGTTGAATGATTTTTAATTCTTTACCTAACATTCGTAAAGATTAAACAAGGCCTTAGGGAATAACTACAAACAACCTTACAATTTCCATCTGAAACATCTGTCAGAATCTCCTCTGAGAGGAGTAAACTCATGAAGTACAAGATCAAGTCTTTCCCAGGAGGCTTTTAAATCTATAACCCTTAATTTTTCCACCTTTACATAAAAAAGAATGTACTTCATCAAACATTACATGTATTTTGTGTGGGCTTTGACAAGTCATCAAACCGTCAATTTCCCATTTCAAAATTCTTACATTTCTATTTTACTTCTTCACTGCTTAGATTATGTGAAATAGGGTCACAATCTTGTTCAGAATTGTAATGCACTAAGAATATTTGGGGTGTGTTTTTGAGTCAGTCAGGCTGATTGAGGAGCTAGTTTTTGTTTAAAGGAAGGGAATGAGACCCCAGGGAATGAAGAATTAGTGGTACATACAGGGAATGAGGCCTAAGTAATCTTGGGTAATGAGGGTGGAGTAAAAATTAAAACTCTTAAGCCACAGCGAGAGCACTTCAACAGCATATCAGATGAAGTTTCCAGCTCTTGTAACAGACACAAAGCTATTCTATTCTATATAGGGTTTTATACTCTTTTGGCACAGAAATATCTAAGCTGCTTCCAGCTGTGCATTATGCAACACGACTAACATCTGTCTCAGTGGTTTATTCTCTCTCATCCTCTGCCTAGGGGGAGAATTGTGTCCAGTGGAATGGTTGGGTATTTTGTTTGTTTGTTGTAATGGACAAACTGCTCTGTATTTATGTTAGACAAGGGAATATTGCAGAAGTGCACCTTGTTGCTGGAGCAGAATGTGAATAATTTGGGATGGTCTTTACTTCCTTTGGGAGTTTGATCCACAGTTTCAAACCAGTCCCCAAGAAAGCTCTGATTCCTGTGCAGACAGAATTTATCCTTAACGCAGAAAGTTCCATTTTGCCTGATGGCAGGAGTTGTCACCACAGTCTTCATCCCAAAGCTTTAGGCAGTATTTTAGAAATGCTGAGCATAGGCCATGAGAAAACCTTGAAGATAAAGACCAAGACCTTGAAGTTCATTAGACACTCTTTAGGAAACCAGTGCAGAGCATGGAGGACAGGTTTGAAGTGCCTGGAGCATTCCATGTTGCTGAGTAGATGCACTGCTACTGTGCTAGGTGGAATTTCCTATGAGCTGATGGAGTTGCCAGCTTCCAGATGGCTACATCCCCAGACATTGCTTTGGTACAATTAGGAAGTGATGAAGGCATATATAACTGAGTCTAGATCACTGTACACCAGGGTAGAATGTAGTCTTCTAGCGAACTGGAGACAGTAGAAAACATTACTCACAGATTCTGCTATGTGAGAGATTAGTGTCAATAAGAAATCCAGAAGCATTCTTGTCCATGCACTTGGCTATCTTGGTAGCAGAGGTATGGTTGTGCATGGTGAAGGTAAGTGGATCTGGGAGACAAGCCACTGTTTTTTTGAAATGCTAAGTTTCATGATTTATAATGGGTCAGTATACCAGGAAAATTTAAGATATGGAAAGAATTCAGGTTCAGACAAGGGGAAGCTGAAGGTAAACATCAACAACATGACCTTAGAGGAAAGAATAAGCAAAAGAGGCTGAAGTGTAGTGGGATCAAAGTGCTTTAGAGTGATAAAAGATGGTCATATTGTTAGCAGTGTGAGGGTGGAGAGGGCGCTCAAACATAACAGAGAAGAAGTGAAGAGACGATCCGAAACTGGAGAGGAGAGGAGAGATGAAGTGTTGCCAGTGATATCATGCAAGTGCTTTTTGGGGAGATGACCAACTGGATGACAGACTAAGAGTGTCAGTAAAAAGATGGTCATGAGGCTCATTAGCAGGCACATTGAAACCCGCAGTGAGAATGAAAACAGAGAATGCAAGAAGAAGTCAGAAAACTGACAAAGGAAGGTAAGATCAGCCTTTAACAGAATGGGCTGGGGTGAACTAACAAGAGATTGAGACCTAGTGTACACTGGGGGGGATCAATCTAAGTTACACAACTCCAGCTACATGAATAATGTAGCTGAAGTTGACATACTTAGATCTACTCACCATGGTGTCTTCACTGCGGTGAGTCGACAGCTGACACTCTCCTGTCGACTCCACCTGCACCTCTCACTCCAGTGGAGTACCGATGTTGACAGGAGAGTGCCCCGCAGTAGATGTAGCGCGTCTAGACTAGACACGATAAATCAATCCCTGCTGAATTGATCGCTGCCCGTTGATCCTGTGGGTAATGTAGACAAGCCCTGAGTTTCAAAAGAGAGGTGGAAGGTGAGATGTTTGAAAGAGGAACAAAATAGAATTTGAGTATGCCCTTTCAGGATGAGCCGTCACTCTCACAGACCTTGGGAGACAGGCCAGTGGTCGCATACAGAAACCCCCTAACCTGAAGCAAATACTCACCAGCAACCACACACCACACAACAAAACCACCAACTCAGGAATCAAACCCTGCAACAAACTCCGCTGCCAACTCTGTCCACATATGTATTCAAGGGACACCATAATAGGACCTAACACATTAGCCACACCATCAGGGCCTCGTTCACCTGCACATCTGCCAATATGATATAAGCCATCATGTGCCAGCAATGCCCCTCTGCCATGTACATTGGCCAAACCAAACGGTCTCTATGCAAAAGAATAAATGCACACAAATCTGACATCAGGAATCATACCATTCAAAAACCAGTAGGAGAACACTTCAATCTCTCTGGTCACTCAATAACAGACCTAAAAGTGGCAATTCTTCAACAAAAAAACTTCAAAAACAGACTCCAATGTGAAGTTGCAGAACTGGAATTAATTTGCAAACTGGAGACAAGACTGGGCCTGAATAAAAACTGAGAGTGGTTGGGTTATTACAAAACCTAAACCTAATTTCCCCAATACTAATTTCCCCCTACTGTTTCTCACACCTTCTTGTCAACCGTCTGTAACGGGTCACTCTCATTACCACTTGAAAAGTTATTTTTCCTCTCTTGGTATCCTGCTGTTAATTGATTTATCTCATTAGACTGACCTCAGACTTGGTAAGGCAACCCCCATCCTTTCATGTATTTATACCTGCTCCTGTATTTTCCACTTCATGCATCTGATGAAGTGGATTCTAGCCCTCGAAAGCTTATGTTCAAATAAATTTGTTAGTCTCTACGGTGCCACAAGGACTCCTCGTTGTTTTTCCCTTTCAGAGAATTCTCAGTGTTCTCTCCTGTGTTTCCATCCCTGAGTTCTATTAAATGTGGTTTTTGTTGATCACTTGATTTTGATGTTCCAGTCCAATTTACTCTGTGTTTTAGTTTGTAAGGCAACAAAGAACACGTTAGCTGCAATATCACTAAGTATGTATATTTTGATACATTCATTTGAATAAACTCTTCCTTTAAATGCTGAACAAAGAAAAATTATGCTTGCTTTTAGTGCAAGAGTTTTAAAAATTAGGAGAGATAACTCACAATATCTCACCATTACAACCTACATTTTGATTTCTGGTTGCAAAACTTTAGTAATTATTTCACAGATTGGTAGTATCAGGGAGTGACCCAATTGTTGTCAACAAAAGCCTGCAACATGGGGCTTTTAATTGCCCACTCACATTATAACCGAAAAGAGTGAACCTGACTCTCAACTCTTGAGTAGTAGCCTGTGTCGAAGTTAAACCACTAAAGCATTAAGTTTTCAGCAGTCACATATCTTTGGGTCTCCCTTTCCTGGTGGGTTTTTTTCCTCAATAAAGTGGCAAATTAAAGCTTTCTGAACCATTTGTAATATACTTGGATCCAAAAAATAAAGTGTTACATCAAAAAAAAAAAAACGTATTTAGTTTAATCTTAAAAGATGGTATGTTTTATTTACCTAAGGGGGCGCATCTTCCAAAAGTGGATTTATTTTAATTTAAAGTATAAGTGTTAAAACAAAGAAGTTTGTAAAATTAGGTTTACTTCCACTTGAACATACAGAAGCTTAATTACAAGAATATCTCACGAGAAAGCTGTTAAGGAACACTGTGCTGATGACTTCTCACCGAGCGCAAGTTTGTCTCTCGTTTTACAGAGTTATGAAGAGAAGCAGTGAGATGTAGAGTGCAGCCCCATATCAAAAATAACAGTGTGGCAAAGAGAGAAGTCTCTGCAGGAGTAGCTCCTCCCAGTCCTGCTTAGATGGTCAGGAAGTGGGCGAGGCCGTGAATGTGCAGATCTATGTCTCTGCCTGACCCTACTTGCCAGACTGCGCAGCTGAGCCAGTGTACTGCGGAAAGTAATCTACTACTAGTATAGACAGGATTTATCACTCTCAGAGGCACGATTCCCTCCCTGTTCCACTCATCACTGTCACTTGTTGTAGTCCAAGAATAAACTCTCATTCTCTTTCTATGTATGGGGAACACAGCCAAACCTTCCCTAAGACTGTAAATACCGCAGTTAGAGAATAGTCAAAATTAATAACAGTTATCCAACCACACAAAGTAGGGAGAGGGTGGTTAAGATTTGGGATAGAATGGAACTTGTTTTTGTAAAACAAAACCCAAATCAACCATAGTTTTCAAAATCACCATCAGTCCTAGTTTTGTCTATTTGTCTGAAACACGGGTGGGCCAAAACCAGAACCACATACATGAAGCTTCCCAAACATTGTGCCTTTAGTGCAACTGAAGCCCAGATCTGAAGCTTTGAGTTTGCAAAAGATCAATGAGATTTTACAAAACCATAAATACCTCTGGTATTGCCCCACCTCTGATTTAGCCTCAGTATATTTTAAACCTGAATGATGATCTAGAAAGTAAAGAGCATTTGTACCCCTTTTGGATTCTGTGTTATGTAATGGTGCCCCTAGGCTCTGTTTGCCAGAAGCTGGGATTGGGTGACAGGGCATGGATCACTTGATGATAACCTGTCTGTTCATTCCCTTTGGGGCACCTGCCACAGTCAGAGGACAAGATACTGGGTTTGATGGACCTTTGGTCTGACCCAGTAGGGCCGTTCTTATGTTCTTAAGTATAAAGATGGCAAAAAAAAATGCACTGTGTGTGTGTGTGTGTTCCTTTAGAAAATCAGATTTTGTCTAGCTTCAAAGACTTTACAGGCTACTAGAGAACTTGCAGGATCATGATACCACAGTCGTTAAATTGGTGAAATCTAATTACAGGACGGGATTTTTATTCAGATATTGTTGAAAGACACATTATCTTTGCAGAAGATAGTTGAGATAGCTGAGAGACCACCACCAAGTACTTCAGCAACACCTATGTAGATCACACTTGATATTCCTGATATTTCTAAGGTTAAGGAAAGGAAAAAAAAAAGAAAAATAGCAAACCTATATCCTTCAACATGCTTTCAGGCTTCTTTGACAGAACATATACAATTAAAAAGGGCACAAACTCACACACACACACTTTGTAAATCACCTTTACATTTTTTCAAATACCACTGGAGATTATAATATTGTAGAGAATCAAATGCAATTTATAAACATATTTTTGATTTTGTCCTTTTTGAAATCCTTTAATGTGACAAGAAACATATTGCTGTCTGAACTGTAGAGAGTATTGTTATTCTTTCAAACAGTGCACTTAGAAACAAATGCAACTTAAAACAGATTTCAAATACATCACTGTTATAAATTAGTCCTTCCATAATTAATGATGTTTTTATAAAGCATTGTTCTTCTAAGAAGCTCACACACTTCACAAATATTAAGTACAGCACAAAAATTAATTAGGTATTATTATAACCACTCTGCGGATGAGTAAACTGACATTTAACACATGGGCTAAGTCAGGTAGCAATTCAGAACTACAAACAAAACCCAGGAGTCCTGACTTCGTACAGGACTCATAACTTCCTTCCTCCAACTGAAAAACAATTTCCCTTCTCCTACTTGCAAGTTTTATGAGTGCTCCAGCTTCTACTTATCACATTTTAACATTATCTACAATTAGCTGAAAGCCTCTTTCATTGCATAGATGTAATCTGTAAAGCCATGTGCCTCCATATAGTGGTTTATACTGGAACAGACCGCAAATCCAGTGATGATTGAACGTGGTGATATTCCAAACAAACAGATCTCTCAATCATGCTTGTAGCTGCTTCCACCACTTCATACTGCCTCAATAGATATTAAAGGCTCAAGGGTGACATGCAGGTGCAGTGACATTAAAAGAATCTTATTATTAAGATAAGGGAAATTCAGCAGGATCTAATGATAGCACTGCCATCCTGCACCTGTTTTTAGTGGTATCCTAAGGCACTTCATTCAACTTGGCACATCAGCAACCTTTTTCCTTTCCCTTTCCATTTGTCTTCCCACAAGAGAGTTTTACCCATATAGCAGTTGGAGAAGAAAGTTCATAATAGCTAACTTCAGGCATGGTACATCAGTAACCTTTAACTATTTAGCAGAGATAGGCGCAAAGCAAAAGTGTGACTCCAAACCTCATAGACTTAGGGGAATATCTGAATTTAATGGCTCAGACTCCTTTCTTATATTTAGTTTTGGGATAATTTTCTCCTTTAAATTAGTATATGTTAACCCAACAAGAAAAGCTCTGATACTTCCTTGTGCATTTTTATTTCATAAGACATCGCAAAGTCCAGATATAAGGAAGTAGTAAAGTCTTTCCCAGAGCAGAAGGGAATGGTGGCATCAGTAGAAATTAAAGAGATCCACCAGACGTGAACTGAGAAGAAGTCAAGAACCCTCTGTAGGATACAAGAAGGAGAAGCAGCAAGAAAAGCCCGTTAAGGATGCTACATAGTAGAAACAGAAAAGGGAGGAGGGGGGAGAAGCCTACATAGGGAATGAACTCAGAAGACAGAGCCATGCAATATAACTATATAGGGCCAAATCCTCAGCTGGATTAAAGAAGTTCCTCTGATGTCAGTGAGGCTACACCTTGTTACACCACTTGAGGGTCTGTTCCAAAATTCCCTCCTGGAGTTCTGGTGACAACATAATTCACACAAGCTTCACTCTTGTAGAAAAATTCAATGGAATAGTAGCCTCAGAACTCGCTATTCCCAGCTGCTCTCTCGCTCTCTCATTTTATTTATATATAAAAAGTGATGTTAAAAGAACAGTATCAAGGTTGCAAAGTCAAGCATTCAGAAGTTAGGAAATGCCAGAATTAAAGTTGCCTCTATGTATACATTGTGACAGTCTTTAATTACATGATCACATACTATTTTTTCCACAGGAACCACTGCCTCATTCAGGGCGCTGCTCTGGGATTGAGTCAGGATTCTGTAGTGAAAGAGAGCTATTCATAGGACCCAGGCCTCACTTATTGTAGCACTTGAAAGGTGTGCAGTGAATGAGGCAGGGGATTGCAGGAAGAGAAAGGGTGGTCTAAAGGCAAAGGCAGTTGAATGCTGCCCTTTAGAACTGTATTCTATGCCTCCCTGTGTCATGGAGCTCCTATGTCAGGCTGGGCAAGTCACTTATACTTTTCATAAGCAGTCACCAACAGTGTGTTCCTCATTTTTTGGGTATCCAGTTTTGCACCCTGATTTACAGACGTGCTGAGCACCCATAGCCGCAAGTGAATAGGAAAGTGGATATTTCATCATGTGTAAGGCTACAGTTTAGTCACGGATATTTTTAGTCATGGGCAGGTCATGGTCAGTAAACAAAAATTCATGGCCTGTGACCTGTCCATGACTTTTACTATATATTCACAACTAAAACTTGGGTGGGGGGGCCACGGGTGCTCTGGGGGGATGGTCCGGGGGCACCGTGGTTGCTGGGAGTGGGGCGGGGGGTGGCCTGGGACTTCTGCTGGTGCTGGGAGGGGGTCTGGGCTGTGGCGCACTGCCTGGGACCCCCGCTGCTGCTGAGGAGGGGTTGGCAGGGCTGGTAGGCCCCCTACCCAGCTCCGCATCTCCCTGCAGTTCCTAGGGGCAGGAGCAGCCAGGGGGGTGCCGCATGCTGCTCCCGACACAAGCGCCAGCTCTGCAGCTCCCACTGGCCAGGAACTGGAGCCAATGGGAGCTGCTGGGGGGGGGAGGTGGCTTCCTGCAGGCATGGGCAGCACACAGAGCCATCTGGCCCCTCTGCCTACGAGCTGCAGGAACATGCTGTGGGAGCCGGGGAGGCCCCCTACCCTGACCCTCCCTCCCACATATGCAAACTGCTGCTGATGGCCGCTGCAGAAGTCATGGAAAGTCATGGAATCCGTGACTTCCATGACCTCCATGACAGACACGCAGCCTTAATCATGTGGCATCATATTATCATCACCCACATGGTACACCAGCAGGCTTGGAACCTTTAGGTCCACCACACAGACCTCTGCCACTTGAGCTAATGGACTAACTCATTCTCTGTGAGGAACAGGACCAGAAGGGACAAGATACACATTTTGTTTCAACGATATTTTCTGACAGCAGAGCAATAGTGAGACTCAGGAATCTTGGGTTCCACTGCAAGGGGTGGGGAGTGAATGTGCTCTAATGGGTACAGACTCTTCTGCCTGTTTCCCCCCGAGCTTGGCCTCTTGTACCTTGTCCCCTCCTACGGGCGGGGGAGTCTCTTTCCCATCCCTAGCTCTTTCTCCCAGTCTCAGTCTCCACTCCTTAAGGCTTCTCATCCTGGTCTCAGTCTCCTTGCTCAGCTACTCCCAGTTGCGCTTTCCCAGCCCCTCTGATATCTGATCTGTCGCTCCCCTCTCTCCCTACTGGTTCCCAGTGCAAGTCTCCCTCCTAAACTCATCCAATCTCAGTCTCTTCTTCACCATCCTCCTGGTTCTCTGTCTCACCCTTTCCCGGCAACCTTGTTCCAGTCTCTTTGCCCAACCAGTCCCAGTTCTCCCCACACAGCCCCGCTCCTTGTCAGATGTCTGCCCACCAGGATCCCACCACCACTAGGTCCTAGTCCCAGTTTCCTTGTCCAGACAGTCCTCTTTCCCCCCAGCTCTTTGTCCAGTCTCACTGCCACCTCCCCATCTCCCCTGCAGCCAACTGGCTCCTAATCTCCCAGCACACCATTTCCCTTAATGGCTCCCAATCCCAGCGTTCTCCCCTGTCCATCTCCCAGGCATAATCTCCTTGCCCAATCAGTCCCAGCCTCCCCCTCTACACACACAGCAGTTCCAAGTCTCCCATCTGCCATTCCCAGCCCCTCCCCCAACACCCTCCAGCCTCACCAGTCCTTCCCCCAACACCCTCCAGCCTCACCAGACATATTGTCGCAATCTACTTCCTTCCCACCCCTTGATTGGCTTTTCTCTCCCCCTGCATTCAAGTCAGATGATTTCCTCCTCCACATTGCCTGTGTGCCAACGGCGGGGGGGGGGGGGGGGGGGTTCATTCAAAACACACAAGAGACAGGATCCCTGCTCTTAGTTCCAGTGCTGCCTCCCACCCCCATCAGAGCAGCTGAAAGAAGACATTACACAGAAAGTTCCTCTGAGTGCCTGTAGCCCTGGGCTGGACAATGCTCCATTGCTCTCTGGGGATGGCACACAGCAGGTGTGAGAGGCTGACGTATGCTCCGTGAAGATGGAATCTAGGAAGATTTTAGTTGTTAAAATCTAAGAAGTCTCCCCTGAGCATGTAAGAATTGCGATTTTTCAAAGACTCATAACTTGGCCAAGTTGGGGCAGATTTCCATGGGGATAGCAAAAGGCACATCCCTGAGGGAAAAAAGCCCCTCATTCCCTGATACATTTCAAGTCCCTGATCCAAAGCATGGGGGGTACTAGAGCTTTCCAAGGAAAGGTCACCACAACGTTTTAAAAGTCAGCAAAGCAATGTTTTTTCCATAGCCTGAGTCTCAGAAAGAGCTGGATCATTTTTTCCAAAGGGGAAAAAAAAATGCAGCCTGAGGCAGACACCTGGCATTTAACATTTCAGCCAAAATGGTTAAAATGTGGCAATAATAAAAGTAATTGAAGGGTCTTATAATGGGAAGTGTCAGGCATTTAGACAACCTTAGTAGTAGGCAGCATTACCAGTCCCACCTATACTATATTCTGTGTGTACACACATATTTGTAAAACAATTCCATGTATTTTATTTGCCTATTTCTAGGCAATATTTGTGTTCTAGTAGCCAAGCAAAGTACTAACAAACTTCAACAGGACTTTATTTTTTAAAGTGGAAACCTCTTTTCCAAGCTGTTTCTGCTTCTCAGTTTAGCTCTCCCTCAGCCTCTTCAACTCCTCCCCACTCCTTCCTGTTTCCTGTCCTTTCTGACTCCCAACAGCCAGTGCTTCCAATTCTAATAATTACAAGCAACATCTAAACACCACAATTTGATAGATCATAGAACAAGACAATGTAAATGCAGACTATTAAACATCACCTGAACAAAAGACACAGCAGGCTTCCAAGTTAGGTCAGAAAGACCACTGCTTTTCCCTTGACCTCTGGGCTTCCTTCAGGCTCCAGCATTCGTCAGAATCCTTTCTGATCTCTCTCTGGCCATATTATCCTTAGATTCAATGACAATTTTCTTTTTTATATTTTCAACATTTCCTTTTTAAGCTGAAAAATTCTATCCAAAATGCCTTTTAAAAGTTGGTCATTTATTACTATTCTCACAATCAGACTTGTTAAGGGGTCCTCAAAGGCTTGTAAAGGGTTGGATCAAAGTCAGATGAGTTCCTTTATAATTTTTTTAAACAGATGTTTAAAGGCACAGAGCTTCTTGTTCTCTGACAAGGTTGCTTCGGTTTTGTTTTGTCAGGTTTTACGGATCTCGTTGAGCTGTGGCAACCAGTACCTTAAAGGAAGATATCTGCCTTGGGATTTCCTTTACAGGTTGCTGTTACACTGTGTATTGATTAGAGATGAGTGTTACAAATGGAAGGCTATCACAGGACAGGTGTAGTGTCCAATTCTATGAAGTGCTGAGAGCCTCCAGAAGGTGATGAGCATCCTCAAGTTCCACTAAAGTCAATGGCAACTGAGGGCACTTGTCACCTTACAGAGGGACTTTGTGCTTCACAAGAATGTCCCAAGGTACCAAGTGATCATTGCCAGTCACTTTTAGCTAAAATGAAAGTTTTCCTGGTAAATTAAAAACTTCATTATGTGCTTCATTATGTGCTTTCGAAAAATGAGCCAAGTGTACAGGCCTTCCCCACACTAGCATCTTCTCTTTTTCTGCTCTCCTTTTCTCGAGCCCTTCTTTCCTTCCACAAGATTGTAAGCTATTCTTTCCCTATCCTAACAGTTCACATTATGCTGTCCCAGACAGAACTGAAGATTTTTTGTTCCAGATACTTCACACAAGGTTCTGTATGTACCAGTGATGATCCTCAAGCATCCCTCAGCCCTATTGGTCGCAACACATGAAGCATCCATTCTTAAGGATCAGCACAAACAGTGAAGAGGAATCTAGCTCATGTCACAACCACTAATACACCAACTACCACTCAGCTACAGACAGGTTCTTTCTGCATGTTCCATGTAAAACAATACGTACATGTATATATGTGCGAGAGAGAGGAATATGCTGACCACGTTAAAGGGGAAAGTGAAGGTACAGAAAAGGAGAAAGGATGGAGAACACACCGCTAACTGTTCATTTACATCCCTTTGTTAAGGCTTCCATCTCAACCTGACTCAGAGGGCTAAAGTGGGGAGGAACTTGCCAGTTTGTTTTTTCTGTCCAAGTGTTTCAGCCAGAGCATGGAGGTTACTGGAAGGGGCTTCTGAAAGTGAACATCACCCCCCACATGGCTAGCACGATAGAAGAAGATCAAGAAGATGAGCATATAGGGATATTCAGGAGTGGATGGAAGAAGTGCCAGTGAATGGAGGGAAAAAACTGACAAAAAGGAGGAGGAGAGAAGATGTGATCTGTAATCTCCCAGTCTTGTCCTTTCTCGCCCATTCTCTTTTCTATCAGGAAAGCAGGGCTGGACTACTGTTTGAACCTGCTGGTCATGCCAACAAAACTCATAAGAAACCAGATAGGAGTTTGTTTAATCTTTTTATTCCCTAAAAACTGTACTGACAGCTCAGAAGGGCCAGGATTCTCTACACATACCTCAGACTCCAAAGTGTGAGTTCTGTGAGTGCATGTTTGACTTCTACGATTAACTGGACAACTCTGAGCATCTAATAGGCAAGAGAAACAATATTACATTTATAAGGGTATGTCTACACTGCAATTAAACACCCTCAGCTGTCCTGAGACAGCTGGCTTAGGCTCATGAGGTTCAATCTAAGTGGGTGTTTAATTACAGTATAGACATTTGGGCTCAAATTGGAGCCTGGGCTCTGGGATCGAGCCCAAGAATTGACACCAGAATTAAACAGCCCCTTAGCCCTAGCCCCATGAGCCCAAGTCACCTGACATGGGCCAGCTGCAGGTGTTCAGTTATACTGTGGACATACCCTCAGATGCTCATACACAGGGACCAATATAGATTCCTTTAGTATGGTCCTTAAAGAAGGTTCATTTATATTGCGTGATATTATACTACTTTGCAGAGTCAAGGAGCACAGAGCTCACAAAACAGATCTCTTTTTAAGAATTGCAGAGACCAGTAATGAACACACATGACATAAAATCATCATACCATGAAACAAGGAATTTCTGTAGATGAATGAGAAGATTATAAAACCAAAATTTTGGTTGGTAAAACATTGTTCTTGTGCATATATTTGTTAGGGCATGGCTAAAGAAGGTGTTTATGGTCCAAAGAGATATTATATGGAATAGATACTGCCCAAGGGTATGCATTAAAGTTCATATAAAAACATGAGTTATTTTTGAATAAATGGCGATGATTGTAGTTGCGTCCCCTGTTACATTTCAAACTGTGTTTTAGTAATTTAGTGAATTCCATTGAAATGAGTGACTGGAAAGTGTGATGGAAGTTAGAAAAACAAAGGAACAATTCAAAATGGGATTTGCCTTCTTTTCTTATATTGAGGCTTCAGAATTAATGAATTCTACATCTCAGCAGGATCAGATCTGAAGTTAAACACAACAGTGTTAGTTTTCGAGGTATTGAGCACTCATTGTTCCCACTGACTTCAGTCGAGGACATGAATGCTCAGCACATCTGAAAATCAAGGATTGAGGAATGAAAACCAGTTTTACTTATGCATGTGAAAATTTGCATGCAGGCATATGTGCATGCGTACTTGTGCATGTTAGACTGACTCTAACACCTGAATGTTCAAGTGATAGAATCTACTGCATCACCTGTGCTTTTCGGTATTGATGCAATAAAGAGTATGTCCACACAAGTGGATGCTGCCTGGTGAAAAACAGGCCCTCACTGGTCAAGTAGCACAGTAATAAATCAAGCTCATTGATTCTTGTTATTGCTAATGCAAGAAAGAAAGAAAGAAAGAAAGAAAGAAAGAAAGAAAGAAAGAAAGAAAGAAAGAAAGAAAGAAAGAAAGAAAGAAAGAAAGAATAGCTGTGAATGTTTCACCAGAAAATCCCACATTTGGGTTTGTAACAAACCCAAAGCTCAGGCTAGTTTGTCCAGACTGTGCACTTTTGGAGACTCTGAGCCAAGTTTCAAGCAACCACAGGCTGAGTTTCAGTCACCTTGAGCCAAGTCTGAATCCAACATGGATTGATTTATGGTTTGATGACAACCCAAGCAATAGCTGATTATTTCAGGTGACTTTCACTTGGACTTTTCAGGTGGAAAATCAAAGTGAAACTCAATGGGTTGGAGCCATCATAAACCAAAACTAAGATAGCTCCTCTAACCTTCTGCAGCGCAAAACCAACAAATTTCTCACAGCCTCATCAATAAGCGATTTGTAGAATACAGTGCAGTAGTGGGATGGTAAACCTGCAGAACCTAAGAATGGATTAAATTTAGTGACCTGAAACCCTAAACTTGGGCTCCTCCTGAGATATAGAGATGGGGTGTTAGAGTGCACAGCACTTCTGAGCCTAAATAAACCAAATATCTACTTTGGTATAGCACTTGTAAAATGTTAAGAAGTGAAAAAGTAAGAAACAAAAGGCAAATATGAAAAATCTGCCTAAGATCAGAAGATGGAGAAGATACCTAAACAAAGACACCAAAACCACACTGTGAAGTAAGAAATCATAACGAAAACTGAGAGAAGGATCAAGAAGCAGCACTTTAAAACCATAAACCATAACACACTAAAAAGAAAACACAAATGTCTAAACAGAGAATTAATAGTGATCAGGGAAGTCTTTTAAAAAAATATGAATGGGAAAAATCAGAAACAAATATATAACACAAACAAAGGAAAGAAGAACATACTTAAACTGATAAAGATTTGTTAAGAAAAAACAGATATTTTTTAAAAAAGGAAAAATTACAAATAAGAACAAAAATATAATGAAGCTTGTTATTACTCAGTGTAGTTAGTACCTTACTCTATAAGTGGTCCCACTCATTTCAATGGGAACTCTTGAAGGGTCAGATGCTATTCAACATGAGTAAAGGTGACAAAATCTGGCCTAGGGAATATACAAAGAGCCAGTATCTGATACTATTACAGTTGTTGAGTAGCATTTCAGTGCACAAGTAATCTCACTGAAATCACCTGAACTACATGTGGAGTAGGGCTCTGCACCTGTGGCTGATTGCATGGGTGAAAACCCCCCTGTCAAGGTTCCTCCCCCACTCTGAACTCTAGGGTACAGATGTGGGGACCTGCATGAAAAACCTCCTAAGCTTATCTGTACCAGCTTAGGTCAAAACTTCCCCAAGGTACAAAATATTCCACCCGTTGTCCTTGGACTGGCCGCTACCACCACCAAACTAATACTGGTTACTGGGGAAGAGCTGTTTGGACGCGTCCTTCCCCCCAAAATACTTCCCAAAACCTTGCACCCCACTTCCTGGACAAGGTTTGGTAAAAAGCCTCACCAATTTGCCTAGGTGACTACAGACCCAGACCCTTGGATCTTAAGAACAATGAACAATTCTCCCAACACTTGCACCCCCCCTTTCCTGGGAAATGTTGGATAAAAAGCCTCACCAATTTGCATAGGTGACCACAGACCCAAACCCTTGGATCTGAGAACAATGAAAAAGCATTCAGTTTTTTACAAGAAGACTTTTAATAAAAAATAGAAGTAAATAGAAATAAAGAAATCCCCCCTGTAAAATCAGGATGGTAGATACCTTACAGGGTAATTAGATTCAAAAACATAGAGAACCCCTCTAGGCAAAACCTTAAGTTACAAAAAGGATACACAGACAGAAATAGTTATTCTATTCAGCACAATTCTTTTCTCAGCCATTTAAAGAAATCATAATCTAACACATACCTAGCTAGATTACTTACTAAAAGTTCTAAGACTCCATTCCTGGTCTATCCCCGGCCAAGACGACTACAGACAGACACAGACCCTTTGTTTCTCTCCCTCCTCCCAGCTTTTGAAAGTATCTTGTCTCCTCATTGGTCATTTTGGTCAGGTGCCAGCGAGGTTACCTTTAGCTTCTTAACCCTTTACAGGTGAGAGGAGCTTTCCCCTGGCCAGGAGGGATTTCAAAGGGGTTTACCCTTCCCTTTATATTTATGACACGCCCCCCAAATCTCAGCTAGGGTGAAACACTGGCTGGGATTTCTTCCTGGAGCTCTAGGAAAACAGAGTTAATAAGACACATGCATCTCTAAATATACTACCAAGTACATAAAGACTAACAATATTTTCCACATCTCAAGGACGATTTTAACCAGTTGATTCTGGGAAACTTTCACGGGAGAGTGCATCAGCCACTTTGTTAGAAGCTCCTGAGATGTGTTGGATGTCGAAATCAAAATCTTGGAGAGCTAAACTCCACCGAAGAAGTTTTTTGTTAGTTTCTTTGACGGTGTGAAGCCACTTTAGTGCAGCATGGTCGGTTTGCAGGTGGAAACGCCGTCCCCAAACATATGGGCGTAGCTTTTCCAGAGCGTAGACAATGGCATAACATTCTTTTTCAGTGACTGACCAGTTGCTTTCCCTCTCAGACAGTTTTTTGCTGAGAAACACTACAGGGTGGAATTCTTGATCAGGTCCTTTCTGCATTAAAACTGCTCCCACACCACGCTCGGATGCATCTGTGGTTACTAGGAACGGTTTGTCAAAGTCTGGGGCCCTTAGTACAGGGTCAGACATGAGTGTCGCTTTAAGCTTGTTAAAGGCCTTCTGACACTTTCCGGTCCACTGAACAGCATTTAGCTGTTTCTTTTTGGTTAGGTCTGTCAGTGGGGCAGCGATTTGGCTGTAGTGCGGTACAAATCGTCTGTAATAACCGGCCAAGCCTAAGAAGGATTGAACCTGTTTCTTTGACTTTGGGACAGGCCACTTTTGGATAGCATCCACTTTGGCCTGTAGGGGGCTGATAGTTCCTTGACCCACCTGTTGTCCAAGGTAAGTCACTCTGTTTAGGCCTATTTGACACTTCTTAGCCTTAACAGTTAGTCCTGCCTCCCTTATGCGCTCAAGGACTTTTTGTAGATGTTCCAGGTGGTCTGCCCAGGAATCCGAAAATATGGCCACATCGTCAAGGTAGGCGACTGCATATTCTCCTAATCCCGCTAGGAGACCATCTACAAGTCTTTGGAAAGTGGCGGGTGCATTTCGCAGCCCGAAAGGGAGTACATTAAATTCATACAGCCCGAGATGTGTGATGAAGGCTGACCTTTCCTTGGCAGATTCATCTAGCGGTACCTGCCAGTACCCCTTGGTTAAGTCCAAGGTAGAGATGAACTGGGCCCGTCCCAGTTTCTCTAATAGTTCATCTGTGCGTGGCATTGGATAGTTGTCTGGGCGAGTTACAGCATTTAGCTTACGGTAGTCCACACAAAAACGTATTTCCCCATCTGGTTTGGGAACTAGAACCACTGGAGATGCCCATGCACTTTCAGAGGGGCGGATTACACCCATCTGTAACATATCCTGGATCTCCCGTTCTATAGCAGTTTTAGCTTGAGGAGACACCCGGTAAGGTTGGACCCTAATTGGGTGAGCATTACCTGTGTCAATGGAGTGGTATGCCCGTTCAGTCAGTCCTGGGGTGGCTGAGAACGTTGGCGCGTAGCTAGTGCACAGCTCCTGGATCTGCTGTCGCTGCATACGCCCAAGGGTCATGGAGAGGTTCACCTCTTCCACACCACCAGCACATTTCCCTTCGTAGTAAACACCTTCAGGCCACTCAGCGTCGTCTCCTCCCTGGGCTGTAAACTGACAAACCTTTAATTCTCTGGAATAAAAGGGCTTTAGAGAATTAATATGGTACACCTTAGGCTTTCGGTTGGAGGTGGGGAATGCTATGAGATAATTAACAGCTCCCAGGCGCTCCTGGACCGTGAATGGCCCTTCCCACGATGCTTCCATTTTATGGGCCTGGAGCGCCTTTAAGACCATGACCTGGTCTCCTACTTTGAAGGAACGCTCTCTGGCATGTTTATCATACCAGGCTTTTTGCTCTTTTTGAGCATCCTGTAAGTTTTCTCTAGCAAGGGCTAAAGAGGTTCGGAGGGTGTTTTGTAGGTTGGTTACAAAGTCCAGAATGTTAGTTTCTGGAGAAGGTGTAAATCCCTCCCATTGCTGCTTCACCAACTGCAATGGCCCCTTAACCTCACGGCCATATACAAGTTCAAATGGGGAAAACCCTAAACTGGGATGTGGTACAGCTCTGTAGGCAAAGAGCAACTGCTGCAACACTAGGTCCCAATCATTGGAGTGCTCATTTACAAATTTACGTATCATGGCCCCCAAAGTTCCATTAAACTTCTCCACCATGCCATTTGTTTGATGGTGGTAAGGAGTGGCGACCAAGTGATTTACCCCATGAGCTTCCCAAAGGTTTTTCATAGTTCCTGCCAGGAAATTAGTCCCTGCATCTGTGAGGATGTCGGAGGGCCAACCTACCCTGGCAAAAATGTCTGCTAGTGCCTGGCACACACTTTTAGCCCTGGTGTTGCTTAGAGCTACTGCTTCCGGCCATCGGGTGGCAAAATCCATGAAAGTCAGTATGTACTGCTTTCCTCTGGGTGTCTTTTTCGGAAAAGGACCCAGAATATCCACAGCTACTCGCTGAAATGGAACTTCAATGATGGGGAGTGGTTGTAGAGGGGCTTTGACCTGGTCTTGGGGTTTTCCCACTCTTTGGCCCACCTCACAAGACTGGACATAAGTAGAAACATCCTTGCCCATTCCCTCCCAGTGGAATGATCCCCCCAAACGGTCTTTGGTCCTGTTCACCCCAGCATGGCCACTAGGGTGATCATGGGCTAAGCTCAAGAGCTTGGCCCGGTATTTAGTTGGAACTACCAACTGTCTCTGAGGATGCCAGTCTTCCTGGTGTCCACCAGAAAGAGTTTCCTTGTATAAAAGTCCTCTTTCTACAACAAACCTGGATCGATTAGAAGAGCTGAGAGGCGGTGGGTTGCTCCGTGCCGCCGTCCAAGCTCTCTGGAGGCTTTCATCTGCTTCCTGTTCGGTCTGGAACTGTTCCCTTGATGCTGGAGACATCAGTTCCTCATGGGATTGTGGACCTAGGCTTGGTCCCTCTGGAAGCGATATAGGGGATGGAGCTGTTTCTGTTGACTGTGAACCGCTCTCCGCTGGTGCACTATGTTGGGATTCAGGCTCCGGCTGAGCCTCTTGTGTAGGGTTATCGGCTGCTGCCAGTTCAGGTTCGGTGGGGCCCTCTGGTGTTGAGGTTGCAAGTACTGGCTTCAGTGCTGACACGGGGTCTGGTGTTGGTTGTTCGGCTGGTTCCGGTTCTGGGACTGGTTCCGTCTGGGTCTCTGGGACTGGATCCACTACTGCTGTTGCAGACATTGGCCTGGGGTCCAGGTCCATCACCTCTGACGGGGTCCTGATAGAAGTTTCCGGAACAGAGCTAGGCCTCACGGCTTGTTTAGCCTGGCTGCGGGTGACCATTCCCACCCTCTTGGCCTGCTTCACATGATTGGCCAAGTCTTCCCCCAACAGCATGGGGATGGGATAATCATCATAGACTGCAAAAGTCCACATTCCTGACCAGCCCTTGTACTGGACAGGCAACTTGGCTGTAGGCAAATTGAAAGAGTTGGACTTGAAGGGTTGAATCGTCACTTGGATCTCTGGGTTGATTAAACTGGGGTCCACTAAGGAAGTATGGATAGCTGACACTTGTGCTCCGATGTCCCTCCACGCGGTGACCTTCTTCCCGCCCACACTCACAGTTTCCCTCTGCTCCAAGGGTATCTGGGAGGTATCTGGACCTGTGGACCTCTGGTGTGATTCCGGTGCAATGAACTGTAATCTGTTGGGGTTCTTGGGGCAGTTGGCCTTTACATGCCCCAGCTCGTTACACTTAAAACATCGTCCAGCTGACGGGTCACTGGGGCGAGGAGGGTTGCTGGAGAACGGGGTGGTGGGACGATAAGGGGTCTGGAGGGTTCTTTGGGAGGTAGGTGGGGCTTTGGGCGGCCCCCGGTAATAGGGTGTGGTCTGGGGTGGTCCCTTCTGGTCTCCACTCCAACTGCGACCAGTTTTCTTCTTCTCTGCCACCTCCACCCATCTGGCTCCAATCTCTCCTGCCTCAATTACAGTTTTGGGTTTCCCATCTAGGATGTATCTTTCTATTTCCTCAGGAACACCCTCTAAGAATTGTTCCATTTGCATTAGGAAGGGCAAATTTACTGGAGATTCAACACTTGCTCCTGATATCCAGGCATCCCAATGTTTTACAATGTGGTAGGCATGTTGGGTAAATGACATGTCTGGTTTCCACCTTAGGGCTCTGAACCTCTGACGAGACTGCTTGGGTGTTATCCCCATTCTGACTCTCGCCTTGGATTTAAACAGTTCATACTTGTTCATGTGTTCTTTAGGCATTTCAGCTGCCACCTCAGCTAAGGGTCCACTGAGCTGCGGCCTCAGCTCTACCATGTATTGGTCAGTAGAGATGTTGTACCCAAGGCAGGCCCTTTCGAAGTTTTCTAAGAAGGCCTCAGTATCATCACCTGCCTTGTAGGTGGGGAACTTTCTGGGATGGGAAGTGGTACCTGGAGAAGGATTGCTAGGGTTTGTTGGTATATTCTGCTGGGCCTTTATCCTCTCCATCTCCTCCACATGCTTCCTCTCTTTTTCCTTCTCCTCCTCCACATGCTTCCTCTCTTTTTCCCTCTCCTCCTCCACATGCTTCCTTGCCTCCATTTCCCTCTTGTGGGCAGCCTCTTGGTGTTGTTCTGCCTCCCTTTCTTGTTCCTTCTTCAGCTGCATGAGTTCTATCTGTCTTTCATGTTCCCTTTGTTTTTCCTCAGCCTGAAATTTGGCTAATTCCAGCTGTAGTCGAGCTGAGGATTTGGCCATTCTAACCTCTCTGTTTTTAACTAACTTTACACCCGAGGTTTAGAAATAAACAAACAAAACTTGGCTGTAAAATTTTGCTGTGCTGGAATAGAATACCTATTCTCTGATAGTGATTGTCAGCCTACAGAAAAAGACAATTCCCTTGTCTCTGCTCTGGGCCCAAATTAAAGCAAAAAACCTCCAACTACTTGGAAACCTGCTTACCCAGCCCAAAGGAAAAAAAAATTTCTTTTCAAACCTGTGCTCCTTGTAAAACAAAAAAAAAAAATCAAAATCCTAAAAAAAAACCCCTGCCACTTTTGTCTCCAGGCAAATGGGTAGAGCACACCCCCCCCTATTTACTTTTAGGAAGAAAAGGAAAAAAAACCTCTGGGTTGGAAGACTGTGAATTTCCCTGCAGGAGTTAAGTACCCTGCCTCCAGGCAAAGAAAACCTGCAATTCACAAGATAATCCCCTTTTGTCTCTGCTTGGCCACAAAGCAGAGAGAAACCAAGCTGCTTTCAGTTTCAAAGCTGCTTTCTGGACTTTCTTTCCAAAGAAAAAAAATTTCCTTTTTAAAATCTGTATTTCTAGTTCAAAAAATCTCAACTGGATCTCAAATGATTTCAGGTTAATCCCACCACTGTGCCACCATGTCAAGGTTCCTCCCCCACTCTGAACTCTAGGGTACAGATGTGGGGACCTGCATGAAAAACCTCCTAAGCTTATCTGTACCAGCTTAGGTCAAAACTTCCCCAAGGTACAAAATATTACACCCGTTATCCTTGGACTGGCCGCTACCACCACCAAACTAATATTGGTTACTGGGGAAGAGCTGTTTGGACGCGTCCTTCCCCCCAAAATACTTCCCCAAACCTTGCACCCCACTTCCTGGACAAGGTTTGGTAAAAAGCCTCACCAATTTGCCTAGGTGACTACAGACCCAGACCCTTGGATCTTAAGAACAATGAACAATTCTCCCAACACTTGCACCCCCTTTTCCTGGGAAATGTTGGATAAAAAGCCTCACCAATTTGCATAGGTGACCACAGACCCAAACCCTTGGATCTGAGAACAATGAAAAAGCATTCAGTTTTTTACAAGAAGACTTTTAATAAAAAATAGAAGTAAATAGAAATAAAGAAATCCCCCCTGTAAAATCAGGATGGTAGATATCTTACAGGGTAATTAGATTCAAAAACATAGAGAACTCCTCTAGGCAAAACCTTAAGTTACAAAAAGGATACACAGACAGAAATAGTTATTCTATTCAGCACAATTCTTTTCTCAGCCATTTAAAGAAATCATAATCTAACACATACCTAGCTAGATTACTTACTAAAAGTTCTAAGACTCCATTCCTGGTCTATCCCCGGCCAAGACGACTACAGACAGACACAGACCCTTTGTTTCTCTCCCTCCTCCCAGCTTTTGAAAGTATCTTGTCTCCTCATTGGTCATTTTGGTCAGGTGCCAGCGAGGTTACCTTTAGCTTCTTAACCCTTTACAGGTGAGAGGAGCTTTCCCCTGGCCAGGAGGTTTACCCTTCCCTTTATATTTATGACACCCCCTCTCCCCTCGCACCAGTACGGAGCTCTACCGAAGTCAATGTGGCTCCACACATACATAGGCGTCCACACATTCAAAAAGCTTCATGGTTAGGTCCAACAGTACTACTCCACATGAATAAGGATGGCAGAATCTGGTTCAATATTGGGTTTGTTCATGAAGAACAGTTTACAGGATTACCATCATAGGACGCATAAAATATGATATGACCCTGTCTAAATGTCTGTCCTCTGTAGAACTCTCACTGGCCCTTGAGAAATGAGGGTACCCAGAATACCACAGGTTTGGGCCCTTAATCTTTAATAAACCATTTAAAACAGACACTAAGTTTAATATCTTATTAAATCTGACATGCAGAAAGAAAAAACCTTTAAAAGACACTCAAAATATAGAAGGCAAATACAATAAGTCATGTACATAAAGCAAACTATGGAAACATTAACCAAAATATGTAATACAATTTAAAAATACTTCCAAACACAATTATTTGATACCACACTACTTTTAGACAGGAAGCTCTCCAGGTCAGGAACTCGTTCTCCTAGGCACAAAGCAATTATGATGCTGTGGATCATATAAGGACCCAGATATATTGATTCCTCTGTGTTTGTACAGTATTCAACACAATGGGGTCCTACTCCTGTTTGGGGTTTTTGTGCATTTCTGTAATACAAATTATTATTGTTGTTGTTGTTGTTATTAGTAATAATAATAATAATAATGAAAGAAAAGTCAAAGGGATGTTAAATAGAAGGAATTTTAGAAATACTGGTTACAACAAGAACAATTAAAACAAGAGTTGTATTATTTAATTTACTTTGGTTCTGTAGAATTTGTCAGCAAACTGATAATATAAAGAGTTATTACATCTCACTTTGGTGAGGAAGACATTTTTTATGGATAGAAGATACTATCCTTTAACCAAGTGGTTCTCAACCTTTCCAGACAACTGTACCCCTTTCAGGAGTCTGATTTGTCTTGTGTACCCCCAAGTTTCACTTTGCAAACTATTTGCTTACAAAATCAGACATAAAAATACAAATGTGTCACAGCACACCATTACTGAAAAATTGCTTGATTTCTCATTTTTACCATATAATTATGAAATAAATCAATTGGAATACAAATATTGTACTTACATGTCAGTGTATAGCATATAGAACAGAATAAACAAGTCATTGTCTCTGTCAAATTTTAGTTTGTACTGACTTCACTAGTGCTTTTTTATGTAGCCTGTTGTAAAACTAGGCAAATATCTAGATGAGTTGATGTACCCCCTGGAAGACCTCTGTGTACCCCTGGTTCAGAACCACTGCTTTAACCTATGGGGGAGACTTCAAGTGTTTCTAAACAAGAAGATCATGATTCTATTTCCTTTGTGACCTAATTAGCTATGATGTTGTCCTGGTGCATACATAGGTGTCATTAAAGATCATTAAAAAGATTGGAGAGGTCACAAAAATTAAACTGAACTAAACTAATAAATAACAATCCTCCAGATGCTTGAGCCCAGACATAATGTACAGTACTCTGTGCTGAATAGAGCCCTTTGGTAAAAATGTTTTCCTCTAATGAGCTCTTCTTAGGCTCAATGCTAATGCAATTCTGAAAATGACTGTAATTATCAAAGAAAATGTGACTTTCTCTGAATAATAGACTTTTGTCAAAATATATCATGTTGGATGCTTCTTGATTAAACTATGTTGATTAGATGACATTTCTTTTAAACCAACCCACCACAGAAATTTTATCTCCTTCCCTCCTCAATTGAGAAAATTGCTCCTAAAATTACCTGAGATCCAGGATAGGCAAAAAATCAGTCCTACATCAGTGACAGCTTGTACAATTATATCTATCAATCATGATTGTGAAATCTCTTATCTTGGGCCCTGTAGGGTTAGAAATAGGAACTTTATAGCATTGGATGGTAGAAATTACAGCTCTTGCTACTAATTCTGGAAGGTCATGATAGAACAGACTTTGAATTCATGACATTTTTAACTACAGAAGTGGCATTTAAGGCAATTTTTAGTGTTTTTAACCACTTCCTGAGTGTTATTCAGTTTGAAGCCTGGTACTTAAGACAACTGACAAATATGAGAATTAGTTTTGGGGTTTTTAAACTCTTAAAGGATTCCCAAATGGGTTTTCTATAAGGTGTGGCATATACAGAATACAGTTATCTCAAGTGAATTCCAACAAAACCTTTACATAACCTGCATAACTAACTCCTGGCTTCACCACTCATGAGTAATTCAGTCACCCCACATTTATGCAGATATGTATACAGATAGCAGATATTAGTTATGTATTTATATGGCCACCATCACTACAGTATCTCAGGGACACACATACACCCATGCCTTTTTAAAATGTAAACAGCATCTTTTTTTTTAATTCCTATAGAAACTCTATTGGTTTCCTGATCCTGAAAGACAGAGCATGTCATACCCTGAAAATTATGTCTAGACTAGCGTTCTTTATTAAAACTTTGTGTAGAATTTAAGCAAAGATGAAGACAATTAGAGTCTACAGAAATTTTAAATAGTTTCTATAGAAATTACTCTAAAAACCTATAGAATTTAATAGAGAAATCTCTTTTCTATAGTTTTTTAAACTATCCTACAGAATTCAGCAGTAGAGATATCATTCTCTATTAAATACTATAAGAATGTCTACATAATACAGCTTTAATGTATTTGTGAATAATTCAGTAGAAAAAGAAAAGGAAAGCGCTCTATTATTATATCAAACTTTCTCACCCCTAGAAAAGTTATCATAAAAATGCTATAATACAGATGATTTACTATATGTCCGGTGAGAGGTCATTTAATCTCAATGACAAAATGACACCATTAGTTTACAGTTTTGTCAGTCAAGATTTCACAGAGCGGCCCTTTGAGCGGATGTTCTCATTTCTTCCAGTTCGGCTCAACTCACAAACTTGAACACTAGTATTGTATTAATCACGTCAATCTAGCCATCCTGCAAAACATGGTGAGTGGGAAAACAGATAAAAATCCTCTGTATTCACAAAAGGCAGCTTTTCACCAGGTTGGATTCTCCAGTTTGCCTATTTCACAACACAAAATAAACTTCAGAGATAGCTGGAGATTTGCACTGGAGAATTTCCCCACAGAGCTGAAATCTCTGCTGATGCAAAGCTAGTAGAGGTGGCTTTGTTGCCTCTGCCACCCAGCATAGGGGAATTCAGTCTTGTTCAGGGCACGGCAGGGCACACTGAGGATGAGGAAGGTAGGGCAGAGAGTATGTCAGGGAGGGGAGGATAAGGAACATGGCAGAGTGAGGCTCTATTGTGGCAGATGAGCTCTTATGCCAGCTGCATGTACTTACTGACTGAAGCTGTCCCTCTGCAGCTTTAATTTTACACTCTGGCCAAGTGTCTGAGAATCACTGGCTCGCTGGTATGTCCCTCTCTCCACTACAGCCATGCCCTGTTTGAATGGTTCTGATCAAACGAGCAATAGTGATATGGTTCATATTGACATGTAAGTTGGCTTCTTTGGGTTCAGAATTACTGACTCCATTTGAATGAATATGGCAGTTCACATTTCTGAGCTATTGTTTCAGGCTATCTGTAGACCCAAGAAAGCAACACTGCATTGGTCATACTTTGTTCATATTTTCAAGGTTATCTTCAAATCCTATTTGTGGCTGGGGAAGCAGATGATACCTGCTGTAAGATGGCTGAACCTTTCCTTTCCTTGCTTTTGTGGTTTGTGTCAAATAAGTTGTGTGTGGGGCAAGTGTAACTGCGTCACAACCAAGTTTTTGGTGTATGAAGAGTATTAAGGATGTCAGTTTCTCTTTGCAAACTTTCATTTATTTCATTTACATTTACATTTATTTACATTTCATTTAATTTGATTATAACAAATATTGCACTTAAAAGTAAATCGAAAAACTTTTTTAATTGCCTAAACACCAATGTTAGCAACCTGGGTAACAAACAAGAATTAGCATTGCTCATTTATGAGCATAAATTTGATCTCTTAGTATTTCTGAAACCTGGTGGGATGATTCCCATGACTGGATGTTAAAATCAATGGTTATAATCTATTTAGAAAGGATCAAGGGGGCAAAAGTGGAACAGGAGTGGCACTTCATGTCAAAAATGGTTTCGAGGCACAATTAAGAAGCAAATGATCCTGAATGCTTATGGATCAATGTTCTAACAGATAAAGCACAAGACAGGACATTAATTGGTGTCTGGTACAGACCAACAAATCACACTAGGGAACAGGCTAATCACTTCCTTACACTCCTGTTTATAATGTGTAGGGAAAAAGCTGCACAGTCATGGGGCACTTCAATTTGAGTGACCTATGCTGGAGGTCTCCTGCTGCCAGTTGTCATCGATAGAGATGATGCTTGCTTGTGTTATGTAGAAATGTGTTGAAATTTAAATGGACCCAAAAACCTATTTCCTAAAAAGAGGCTTGACAATAGCCAAGCGAGGCCTGGTATAATATGAACGAAGTAAAGTGAGGCAGTTAGAGATAAATTAGGTCATGCTGTAAACATGTTTTGGTCCTAACTGATTTTTACAAGTGTTTAAGATAAAATATTAACACTTTGGAAAATGCTATCTGTATTGATCATTTTTGATATGGCACTTATGCAAATACTAATTACAATGATGCTTAATGTTAAACAGCCAATGAGAAATTAGAAATGATGTGATTATGGTAAAAAGGTGGACTTAATGCTAATTAATTAAGAAGCCTTAATATAATTGATTATAAAAAGAGTAGTATGTTGATTTTAGTTAGGCGAGCCCGTCCACCATCAAGGTACAATTAGACAAAGGATTAGACCCATTGTTCTCATTCAAGGAGGGATCACTCCTGAATACATCATTTCATTTTAGTGTGTGAGCATAAATGCAATGTATGGTTATATTGTAATGCCTGTGTGCTTAACTAATTATTTTATATTAAATAAAGTCTTTAATTTTATCACTAGTGTCGCTCAAAGAATCATAATAGAATATCAGGGTTGGAAGGGACCTCAGGAGATAATCTAGTCCAACCCCTTGCTCAAAGCAGGACCAATCCCCAATTTTTGTCCCAGATCCTTAAATGGCCCCCTCAAGGATTGAACTCACAACCCTGGGCTTAGCAGGCCAATGCTCAAACCACTGAGCTATCGTCCAGTAAATTAAACAACCTGTAATCACCCTGGAGGTTTGAACCTTAAAGAATTCAGTTTGGTTTTATTCCTTTACTTTTGAACTACTAATTGGGAATATAAATCAAAGGTTACACAGTACTAAAACTTGTACTTGGAATTTCTAAATATTATGGATGACAATTTCCTAACTCAAAAAGTGTTACCTCCAATATGGGAAGATTCTATATTAGACCTCATCTTGACAGATAATGAGGAACTGATCATAGCACTAAAAATTAATAGTAATTTAGGAACATATGATCATAACATGATCACATTTATCATGTGCAAACAAAATAAAGTCCAGATCAGTGATATATATGGGGAATGGTAAAGAATGAAGAGGCCAGGTCACAGAAACAGAGCAATCTAGATCGCGTGGTAACCTGGATGCAAGCAAACTACGTGTGTTTCAATATGTCTAAATGTAAATGTATACATCTAGGAACAAAGAATGTAGGCCATAGTTAGGGATAGAGGCTCTATCATAGGAAGCAGTGACTGAAAAGATCTGGGGGTCATGGAGGATACTCAGCTGACCATGAGCTCCCAGTATGACGCTATGGCCAAAAGTGCTAATGCAATCCTTGGATGCTTAAAAAGGGGAATCTCAAGAAGGAATAGAGAGGAATAGACCACAGCTGGAATACTGTGTCCTGTTCTGGTATTCATAATCCAAGAAGAATGTTGATAAATTGGAGAGAGTTCAGAGAAGAGCCACGAGAATGATTAAACGATTCGAAAACAAGCCTTATAGATAGACTCAAGAATCTCAATCTATTTAATTTAACAAAGAGAAGGTTAAGGGTTGACTTGATTACAGTCCGTAAGTACCTACCTGGGGAAAAATATTTAATAATGGGCTCTTCAATCTTTCAGAGAAAGGTATATCATGATCTGATGATGGAAGCTGAAGCTAGACAAATTCAGATTGGATATAAGGCATACTTTTTTAACAGTGAGTAATTGGAGCAATTTACTAAGGGTTATGGTGGATTCTCCATCACTGACAATCAAGATCAAAATAAAAATCAAGACTGGATGTTTTTCTAAAAGATCTGCTCGAAGAATTATTCCACATGTTAAAAATCTTTTGATACTTTTTTTAAAAAATTACTTTCTTGTCAGATGAAATTTAATGTTGATAAATGCAAAGTAATGCATATTGGAAAGCATAATCCCAACGATACATATAAAATGAAGGGGTCTAAATTAGCTGTTACCACTCAAGAAAGAGATCTTGGAGTCATTGTGGATAGTTCTCTGAAAACATTCACTCAATGTGCAGCGGCAGTCAAAAAAGCAAACAGAATGCTGGAAATAATTAAGAAAGGGATAGATAATAGGACAGAAAATATCATGTTGCCTCTATATAAATCCATGGTACGCTCATATCTTGAATACTGTGTGCAGATATGGTCGTCCCATCTCAAAAAAGATACATTGGAATTGGAAAAGGTTCAGAAAAGGGCAACAAAAATTATTAGAGGTATGGAAAGGCTTCCGTATGAGGAGAGATTAATAAAATTGGGAATTTTTGGCTTGGAAAAGAGACAGCTAAGGAGGGATATGATAGAGGTCTATAAAATCATGACTGGTGTAGAGAAAGTAGATCAGGAAGTGTTGTTTACTACTTCTCATAATACAGGAACTAGGGATCACCAAATGAAATTAATAGGCAGCACGTTTAAAATAAAGAAAAGGAAGTATTTCTTCACACAACACACAGTCTACCTGTGGAACTCCTTGCCAGAGGATGTTGTGAAGGCCAAGACCAAAACAGGGTTCAAAAAAGAACTAGATGAATTCATGGAGGATAGGTCCATCAATGGCTATTAGACAGGATGGGCAGGAATGGTGTCCCTAGACTCTGTTTACCAGAAGTTGGGAATGAGTGATACGGGATGGATCACTTGATGATTACTTGTTCTGTTCGTTTCCTCTGGGGCACCTGGCACTGGCCACTGTCAGAATACTGGGCTAGATGGACCTTTGTTCTGACCCAGTAGGGCCATTCTTATGTTCCTTTTAAGGAACTTGTTAAAGAACTCAGCTATGCACGGAAACCATCAATACTAATAATAAGACAGATGAAGTATAAATTAGATGGTAGGATAACAGTTAAACTGCTATGAAAAATGGCAAAGGCAGCCTATAAATAATGTATATTAAATTATATGATTAACCATATTGTACTCTCTTACACCTTCACAAATTGGTGCTGAGATATGATGCTGTGCTGAAGATGTTCAAAAGCAAATACTGTAGGAAATTATAATAATACATTTTTGGGAATATTTGAATATAAAAAAGTTCTGGAATAATATGTTACACTTAATACTAAAAAAGGAGCAATAATATGCCAACTATGTGTAAACCAGTAGATTATTTAACTGTAAAACATATTCCCTAGGAGAAGAACATATAGATTGCCATGAGTCTGAAAGTGGCAAACATAATTAATCTCAGATTAACACTCTGCGTTTGTGTGTGTATGGGGGTGGGGGGGGGGTGAGAAAACCTGGATTTGTGCTGGAAATGGCCCACCTTGATTATCATGCACATTGTAGGGAGAGTGGTCACTTTGGATAAGCTATTACCAGCAGGAGAGTGAGTTTGTGTGTGTGGTTTTTGGAGGGGGGTGAGGGAGTGAGAGAACCTGGATTTGTGCAGGAAATGGCCCACCTTGATTATCATACACATTGTGAAGAGAGTGGTCACTTTGGATGGGCTATTACCAGCAAGAGAGTGAGTTTGTGGGGGGCGGAGGGTGAGAAAACCTGGATTTGTGCTGGAAATGGCCCAACTTGATCACTTTAGATAAGCTATTACCAGCAGGACAGTGGGGTGGGAGGAGGTATTGTTTCATGGTCTCTGTGTGTATATAATGTCTTCTGCAGTTTCCACGGTATGCATCCGATGAAGTGAGCTGTAGCTTACGAAAGCTCATGCTCAAATAAATTGGTTAGTCTCTAAGGTGCCACAAGTACTCCTTTTCTTTTTGTGAATACAGACTAACACGGCTGTTACTCTGAAATCTATTGTAAAGGAGTCTCTTAATCATGGATGTGGATGCTAAGAAAACTGCCTGGCAGCCTTTCATGTTCCATGGAGGTTTCTTTTCTATGAGCTAATAAAGGACCTGATTCAGCAAGTAATAAGCACTCTAAAATCATATTACCACAGCGTGCAATGCATGGTCTCTCCCTTGTTAATAATATGCCATGCACCCTGATGGCAATATATAGTTATAAACATTAATACATTCTGTGAATGGGGAGGCATGCTTGCTCCCTACATAGCCATAGAAAAAATCCTGTGAGCACCTGGAAATTTGCTGTCTTTTTATACAAAATAAAATCTCTCTTACATACGCTGCATTCCATCCTATGCTGCTTTTCAGACAGCGACCATCCCCATATATCTGAGCACCGATTTATGCCGCTATTTGCTCACAAATTGTGTTTGTACAGTATGCAGTGATTGAACTGTAGATGACAGATGATTCACAGGAGTAGTACAGCTGCTCAAAAGAGTAAAATATAGAGCTCTGGGTCATGTAAGGAGATCACGGTGTTGTCATACAAATGCAGAATTACTGGGAGGTTAAAATAAAATCTGTGATTTTTTTGCTGATCTTTTTGTTTTATTAAACAGAAGTGATTAATTCCTTTCTTAAGTGTTGACTCAAAATTACTGACATTTGTAACTTGTTTTATGTAAATATTTTTGAAATGTTTATGTTCTATGTTAAACCAATTTTGCACATTTGAAAGGAAACAAAGCCCACCCTATCAAATAAATCTGTGAGCCAGCTAGTCTTGTTTAACCAATACAACAAGATCTGGATCATCTACACTCACTGCTGTTGTTCAACATTAGTATTTACAGAAATATGCTGAAAACCATGACCCTCTGAAGAGTGCACATGTGCACGCACTCACACAAACCCCCATCTTCCTCTGCATTGATTGGACTGGCAATCTGTCTCTTTCTGTAGGCTTTTAGCATACAGGCATCACATTCACTTTAATATAAGAGCAACATTGCTAGATGCTATAATCTCAATGTGTATGTCTACAAAGGAGGAATTCACATTACCTAGGCATACACATATATGCTGGCTCCTCCAGCACTCTCCTCCTGGCACCTAATACAAGGGCATCTGCAAGGAGAGGGAGAGCGGCCAGGGACCGTTTAAATCCTGGCAATTCCTGGCTGTTGGAATGGCCCCTTGGGACTGTTGGCAATTGGTAGGCAAAGGAGACTAGACCAGTGCCAGGAAGGTCCCAAGGCTTTGAGAGCAGAGAAGTGGTTCAGGACCTGATCAGATAAATTGCAAGTCCTCCCTTGAAGGTGTTCTAACAGTAGTCGTTCAAGCTTGGTATTCCCCCACCCTCCCCCGCCCCGCCCAATTTCATTGTGAATAATTTTTTTTAGAGTATTCTTCAATATGAAACCAATTTTGATGAGGCAAAAATAATTTCCTCCCAGAAAGGAAATAAAATTATTTGACTTAATCTAATCTTAATCTTTATTGGACTACTTTTGCTTCTTTATATGCTAGCTGTAACAAAACTGTACTGCTAAATTTTTCTCAAGCTAGTACTTAATTTTAGAGGAAAGATTAAATGAAAATGTAAAATAATTAACTCAAATACACTGAATACTGTAGCTACTGAAATATGACACCTAATAAATGTCAGTTGGATAGAATTTTATTATCTATTAAGGAAGTTATTGCTCCTTGTTAAATCACTTGTTGAATTGTAGACATTTTCATTATATTCCATTATTACTTGGGGAGGAATAAAGAATTCATGGATATTTTTAATGTCACATGTACCATATATAATTTTTAATTGTGAACAGATCCTGTCTACTCAAAATATTCTATAGAGAAGTTGTTTCCTGAGTCTAATGTATAAACATTTAAAAAATGGATATAATGTAATTTCATATATAATTCCTTTAGGTTGAAAATAATGTCAATACCAATATTCTTCAACAATGCTTATAATCCACATCTTACCAAATCAAACCTTGGCGGGGAAGGATATGTGATTAAATGCAGACAGTTTCTGTTCCCTTCAAATTTTATCTAAAATGTAATAAGACTTGTGACAATGATGGTGCTTAGCCAAATTTCTGGCTAATCTTCAGCGTCTGTCTTGGTGGAGCTACTTCATTAGACAAGCTGGCTTCTAGAAAACCAGCATTTGTAATAAAAATGAAGTAACACCTTTTAAAATTTTTAAAAATTAATAATTTCCAAAACTGTTTTCCAGTTCAATGTTATATTACTCATAAAACAAGTCCAAGGTTATCTTTGTAAAGATATTTAGAAAAACACCTGGGACCAGATCCTCAGCTGGTGTAAATAGGCATAGCTACATTGACTTCAGTTTGCAATAAATTGCCAGCCTTCTATCAAGCAGATTTAAAATTCAGATTTAAAGATTCAAAGCTATTAGCCAGGTGGACAGGAATGGTGTCCCTAGCCTCTGTTTGCCAGAAGCTAGGACTGAGCAATTGGGGATGGATCACTTGATGATTACCTGTTCTGTTAATTCCCTCTGGGGCACCTGGCATTGGCCATTGTCAGAAGACAGGATACTGGGCTATATGGACCTTTGCTTTTACCCAGTAGGGCCGTTCTTATGTTCCATAACATCAGAATGCTTCCATCTGTATGAGAACTGCAGTCATGAGCAAAGATAAAGTGGATATCAAGTGCCAGAGCTTGTGGTAATCCAAACCTGGCCCTATAGGCAATGTTGATCAGAAAATAGACACAAATCCCAACATTTCATCCAAAAATTCATCCCACAAAGCAAAGCAATACCTGTGTCTACTGTGAATATCTCTGAAAAATGTTACCGGCTTTCAATACCTAATGGACAATATTTTTTTAGGGGGTCTCATACTGCAGCTCTTCCCTGCATTACACTCCAGTTGAAGTCCATGAGAAATTCACACATAGGATCTGATCCAAAGCTTACTTTAGTTAATGGAAAGATTCCCATTGACTTCACAGGGAGCCAGATCAGGCACATGGCACAGTCGCAGAATTGGGTCCAGAACAAAAAAGTAACTCTTCATAAATATTAATGGCAGTCACACATGTGAGAGGATAACATCACACCCCATATGTATATGGGCACAGAAGAACATAAATAAACATTCATCTATTTAATTAATATATTTAGCCTTATTAATGTAGAGTTCATGAAAACGGAGTAGCAACTGCCTCACCAAATCCATAACATGTTGCAAGTTTCAATTTAACATGCTGGTCAAGTACTGACAGTCTTCATATGTTCTGACCAATAAAACACTCATCACTCTTTCATTTCTACTGTGCAGGGAAATACAGAAATCAGGTAAGACAGCTTTCCCTTTAAATTTTCTACAGATTCATGCTGATGACAAGAACATCTGGCAACTGAAAGTGACATTCTTCTTACAACTACCTAGAGATGAAGAGTGAGGTGCACTATAATTCAATTAAGAGCTAAAACAGTGAAGAGACAGGAAAGAGGGCACAATCATGGCTTTTAGTCAAATCCCAATTGTTTCTTTGGAAATAAAACACCTGGAGGAAGTCATGGCCTGATCTTCAAATTGGCATACTGTCATCTTGTAACCATTTTAAGAATAAGATTATCTATAGCCTGGTATTTAGTGTTTATCTACTGTTGTATTTAAATAGATGGGAGTTACACCAGAGATAAATTTGGCCTCCAAGTGTAAGTGACAAACCATTCTGTTTAATCTCTAGACAGGTGTTAGAAAGAAGGCAAAATAGCAACATATTTATCAACACTTATAGTTGGAATTCTTTGCAGGTGATGTATTTCCACTCCAGCCAAAGCTATTTATTCCTGACACCTTGTCTATTACAACAGATTCTTCTTCAAGAGTGAAAAAAAATTGCAACTTATGTTTTTCCATCACCAATGAGGAGGGTCACTCAAAGGAACTGATGAAAATATGTCTGACCTTGCAAAGAATGCCCAGATTCAAAACAAGATTTGCTGAGAGCAAACAAATTAACATATTTGTCCTCTTGGTAACTAAATTGGCCAAATTAAATATTTTCCTCATCGTGCATCTTTCCTTTCTAACCTCTCAGTGTCCTAAAATTACAGTGCAAACCAAGGAAAACTGTTAATGTACTAAATATAATATCATACTCTCAACCACAAATGGAACTCCCACTGCAATAGTTACTGAATATTTCAGCCTTACATTGCAGAAAAATCATCTTCATAATAACGTTCACATTTGGAGTCATCTTATTTTTCAATTTTAAACTTCCTCTGTCAACACCTTCTAAATGCATGTATACAGTCAACTGAAGACCACACAAACCAAAACTAAACTGATAAAAAGCACAAAAATACGCACTGTGCCTCAATACCACACATTGCCTCAGGACCGCTGGTACCACCAACCCAAGCATTCAAAACCATGAATCAGGTCCCATAAAATCATAAAATTAGATTAAAAATCATATATTACACCTATAGGGTTCCTTTTATTTCCTTTCATTTTCTGAAGCATTATGGTGCACTCTGGCTACGTTTTCAAGCTTTTCACCATAACCATAAAGGCTTTAAAAATGAAGGCCAAGATTGCCACGTTTTCACGTAACTCCTGCAGCTGTGGCTTTAAGAAAAATGGGAAATATTGTGAGACTTGCAACGAAATTGTGATAGCTGGCAACGCTGACATCTCACGCAAAAGTTTGAGGCACAGATCAGTAGGAGTTAGGTGCCTAAATACTTGGAGAATCAGAGCCTGAGTGAATAAATAGACCTTGGCAAGGCCTATCACACAGGGTTACACAACTCAGGCATGGTTTATGCTTAAAAGTTAGGTCAATACAGCTACATCTGTCAGGGGTGTGAAAAACCCACACCCCTGACCAAAATAGATATGCCAACCTACCCTCTGGTGTAGATGCAGCTATGTCAATGGAAGAATGCTTCCATAGGTGTAGGCTGCATCTATGCAACAGGGTTCTGCTGGCTTAGCTATGCCAGTATAACTATGCCAGTATGATCTCTGTAGTTTACATGTACCCTCAAGCTTGCAAGGCTATGTGAGAAAGCACATTACAGAGACAAGAACATATGTTAACATTAACTCCACATTTAACTGTATTTCTCATTGGTAACATTACGATGGGACTAGAAGACTTTAGCTCCATACCAACTGGGGGATTGAATGTCTTCAGTTATGTGCATATTCTTGCTGCGGCACTATCAAAAAAAACTACACTCTATAAAATTCACTTTAAGCACTGCTGAACAGAAGCCTGAACTCATCTTCTTGAGTTCTGATTTCTTCAGAGGTACCAAACTTTTAAAGGGGCCTGGGATAGGGTTCGACTCACCACTGTGGTGCCTCCTGCTGGCTGTCCTGGGGATTACTCTGTATGCCAGTGCGTCTTCCTCTGGTAGCATCTAGCCACCATCACTCCTGCTCCGGGGACTCACGTCACTCCCAGGACCTTCATGACACAGTCCTCCAGCGGTGCTGCACTCTGTACTGCCCCCTTTCGGGGGACAGTATCACAGTCCCCCAGTCCAGCCACTTCTTCAGTGCCAAGTGGGGAGGGCGGGGGGGCGGGGCCACCCACCCTCCCCCCAACCCCCAGCCCAGGGACCCTGAAGATGGCCGCCACTTACTGCATCCCCTCCAACTCTTCTGTAGAGCTCCCTGGGCCACTTCCCCATGGCCCCAGCACCTTCTTTGCTCTAACCTCAGGGCCTCAGCCTGAAGCACTGCTCTGTCCAGGGTGCTTGCTACCCTCCACCCGCAAGGCAGCCAGTCCTCCTCCCTCCTCAAGCTCCGGAGAGTGACTGACGCTGCTCTGTACTGCAGCTCGTCTTACATGGGCCTGCCTGGCCTTGATTGGCTGCTCCTCTAAGGCCTTCTATGATTGGCTGCCCCCTGCGCAGCCTCCTAGGGCTCTATTAACCCTTGAAATCCCAGTGTGGGGCAGGCGCCCCCATCACAGGGTCTATTAAAACAAACGTAAAAACCATGAGACTTACTACAGCTCCGTCAAGGCTACCTGAGCGCTGGTCTATACTGGGAATTTACATCGCTGTAGCTGTGAAAAATCCACACCCCTGAGCAGCACAGTTAAGCCAACCTAATCTCCTGTGTAGACAGCGCTATAGGTTGACAGAAGAATTCTTCCATTGACCTAGCTAGTGCCTCTCAGGGAGGTGAATTACCTATGCCAAAGGGACAACCTCAGTAGGTAGGTAGGTCTACACTTCAACCACTAAAGCGGTGCAGCTGTAGTGCTGCAGCTGTGCCACTTTAGTGGTTTACGTATAGACATACCCAGAGTTAGCATCTCCAGGAACAGCAGCTCCTCTGTTTCCTTAATAAAGTGGCTACTTCGAAAACTGGCAGTTCCAAAAAGTGGAGATTGGCAGCCTAGAGGGAAGTTTGACTTAAAGTAAGATTCTACTCCAAAAATCAACTCTGAAAAGGTATCATGAGAGTCAGTGCTTATTGACTCTTATTTCTCTATCTAATGTGCTGAGTTTATACAAGTTAAAAAAGAAGTGTTTTCTAAGTGCCAGTCCTTAAACCAAAACCTAGGCTTTGAGAGCGCAGCCAGGTACTTTTATTCTCGTGCACTGTCACCATTAAGGGATCTGCAATCCTTATTACTCCCTGACGGACAACTGGGCAGGCTAAGGGCATCAGAAGTCAGTGACACCTGTCAAACTTCCATCATCTTCACATGATTGCAACTGAGTAATCAATTCTGTTCATGATGAGTAAAATGGAATAAACACGAGCTCACTTAAAAAAAAAAAAAACATGCTGGCTCCGCAAAAGTGAACAGCCATAAAAATGTATTTTTGTCACTAACATAGGCAAATATGTGTCTCAATACAGCCAGAGAGCAGATCTGCTGAGTGCAATTAGGCACAGAACCACATATTTAAATATATAAAAATCTCACCAACTGGACCATTCTAGGAAAGAAGCTGAGAAATGAAGGCAGGGAAAGAGGGAATCAGAAACACAGCAACCATTTAAGGTCTACCTTTTTATCTGAGCAAAAACCCTCCAAGGTTATGTCTGCACTGCAGCTGGGTGATTGCCTCCCACTCTGGGTGTCAGACTCTCATAAGTTGGGCTTGAGCTAGTGCACTAAAAATAGCAGTGTGGACATTCTGGCTTGGGTGGAAGTTCAGGCTCTCAAACCCACACAATTCTGTAGGCTTCAGAGATGGAGCTCCAGCCTGAGCCCAAACATCCACACTGCTATTTTTAGCACACTAGCTCAAGCCCCACAACTGCGAGCCTGTCTACTGGGGCTGGAAAACTCAATCCCAACTGCAGTGTAGACATAACCCAAAATGTCCCTAGTCATTGGCTGACAAACCCATTGTTGTCAAACATCCAGCTCTCATACTGCTTTATTTAGGTTAAATATATGTCAGACAAAGCCACATCCAGGCCTGTGGATTTTTCATGGAAAAAGCAACAGGACATTCTAACCTTTCATTTTAAACTGAATTTTGTGCTTGTGAGAGGTACCTGACTAACTGTTCCAGAGGTTGAAATCCTACATTTTTTCACATGGAAGGATTACTGTTGCATGAGCAGTAGCTTCTTACTAATATTTCCTCAGTCTCTCTATCAATGCTTTTCAACCCTGACTAAGAGATGACCACTCCAGGTTTTAGGCTGTGTCTTCTCTAGACATTGTTCTTAAAATGTTCCACAGTTGCTACCAACACAGTGCAACTTCAGATGTCCATGTTGCGAATAATTATCCTGTGCTGAGAAACACTGACTTTAAATCCAACCCCAAACTATAAGACTGTAATACAATAACCTAAATTTCCTAGCCGTGATGTCTCAGACAAGGCCTGACTAGACCGGCCCAGAGAAGAAAAGATTCAAAATTGCTAAAAATGTTCTAATCCTGGTAGCCTGTCTCCTCCTTACTCCACAAGCTGTTCCCATGCTTTCCCTCAGGGAATCAAAGGCATTGTCACCTGGTAAGACCTCCCTGTCTTTATTGGTTACACTGCAGGAAGAAGGTGCTGTTTCCCTAAATGTGGGGTGGGCACATGCAAAGGACTAACCTGGGAAGAGGCAGTTGGTATAGACAGACCTCACCATTGGTCTACAAAGTCTCAGTTTTCATTTTTTAAGAAGCAAGTCTCTAGCTCTTGTGGGGGTGCTGAGAGCGATTGAACCAAACTGTAAACCCTGTATAGAATAAAAAGAAAAGGAGGACTTGTGGCACCTTAGAGACTAACCAATTTATTTGAGCATAAGCTTTCGTGAGCTACAGCTCACTTCATTGGATGCATTCAGTGGAAAATACAGTGTAATGACCCATCCACTCCCAGTCATTACACAAAGTAAAACTATTTCCCCATGTTTATCATTCCCCCCTGCGCCTCCACCCCCCACCCCCCTCCTGCTGTTCCTCAGACATTCTTGTCAGCTGCCGGAAATGGCCCACCTTGTTTATCACTACAAAAGGTTACCCCTCCCTGCCACCCCCCGCTCTCCTGCTGGTAATAGCTCACCTTACCTGATCACTCTCCTTACAGTGTGTATGATAACACCCATTGTTTCATGTTCTCTGTGTATATAAATCTCCCCACTGTATTTTTCACTGAATGCATCCGATGAAGTGAGCTGTAGCTCACGAAAGCTTATGCTCAAATAAATTGGTTAGTCTCTAAGGTGCCACAAGTCCTCCTTTTCTTTTCGCGGATACAGACTAACATGGCTGCTACGCTGAAACCTGTATATAATGGAAACCTCTCCAAGCCAAGGGATGCAGCAGCACCTCCAGCATCCCAAGCATCCCTAGTTCCAGCACCTATGAGCTCTTATGTTTGGGATGGGGGAATCCCTTCAAAACATGGAGTGTGAGTGATAAAGTGTTGTCTGCTGGACTGCAGACAGCATGAAACAATAGCTCTGAGCCCTGAGCTGTCCCAGTCACGCCAATGCGTCCTTATTCAGATGTCAGTGATGATCCTTCAGATGTTAATAATGTCAGCTACTTCACTGCTTAAAGGCCTAGCTGAGGGGGCACAGGAAATTAGGATGGGTATATATCTGACAGCATGTGGTGGGGCAGCAGGAGGTGGCACAATTCATTTCATTTTCCTGAAGGGAACTCAGCTTCCAAAAGTTGGGAAAATACTGAGTAGGAAATAGAACCTATCATGTTACTATGGTGACCAGTCACAGAGTGGTAATAACAAAGAGTGAATACATGCAGTAGAGACAGTTCAGAAATAACCAATAGGCTGAAACCTGTTTGCATGACGTGTTTGTCTAACAATTACCAATTGCAAACATATTTGTCAAAAATTAAAACCTCTTCTTGAGCAATTCAGAAATAAAAAAGGATAAAACACAGCAAATCTGCTTATAACAAACCAGCTCTATCTGCCAGAGATAATTCCTTACCTCCTTGATGTCTAACCCTCCATAGATTTGAAGAGAATCATGTCCCTCTAGTAATGTCTTAGCCAGAATATATGTATTTTGCCCTTAACTTTTCCTCCAAAAGTGTCTGATCTAAAGATCATGAAAACCAATGGAAGCACTTGGGTCAGCCCCCAAATACCCCAATTTCAGTAGTACAAAGGGTCACAGGCAAAGAAATGTCATCCAGAATCAATCCCTTAAATATATATCTTCAGCGTTAATACATGCCTTAGAAACAAATTCTCCAAAGCCCCTTTGCTTTTGGTGCTCAGGAGATCATTTCATATTAACAGGTTTCAAAGTAGCAGCCGTGTTAGTCTGTATCCACAAAAAGAACAGGAGTACTTGTGGCACCTTAGAGACTAAATCAGTAAAAGATTTAAGGGTGGCAATTTTGCTTCAAAAACAGACTCCAGTGAGAAACTGCTGAGCTTGAATTAATATGCAAACTAGATACCATTAACTTGAGTTTGAATAGAGACTGGGAATGGCTGGGTCATTACACATATTGAATCTATTTCCCTAAGTTAAGTATCCTCATACCTTCTTGTCAACTGTCTAAATGGGCCATCTTGATTATCACTGCAAAAGTTTTTTTCTCCTTTTTTTTTCTCCTGCTGATAATAGCTCATCTTAACTAATTAGCCTCTTACAGTTTGTATGGCAACTTCCACCTTCTCTGTATATATATATATATATATATATATATATATATAATCTTCTGACTATATGTTCCGTTCTATGCATCCGCTGAAGTGGGCTGTAGCCCACGAAAGCATCTGCTCTAATAAATTTGTTAGTCTCTAAGGTGCCACAAGTACTCCTGTTCTTATTTCATATTAAGATTATTCAGGAAGTGGTTAAGCACACTATTCACAATTCAGACATCTTTACATGATAACTGGCCATTATGAAACCTAAAACCTCTAAATTAAATTATGAACAGTCTTTCGAAATGAACAGCCAAGAGAGTTTAAAGGTTAATATTTACCATAGGGATTTTCTGGGAGAAAGATTTTAACACTACGTTTCTAAGCATTCCAATCAAATGCCAATACAAGTATCTTCACTTTATTATTTACAGAAGTGCTCTTTATCAATAGAAAGTGATGATTTTTTTTTTTTTGGTCTCTTGCAATGTTATTGATGTCATAGTTTCTCCTTATTAGGATTTTAAGATTACTAATATGCTAAGATGCCATCCAAATAGCTAAATTGCCTAGATTTCTCACCTCCATAGTCGGTGTCTGTTTTATCGCTATATTTAAAAAATAATCAGGCCTGGCTATTATTCAGAGACTCATGCAGGAGGGAGTTTTATATTCATAGGGAATAGAGAGAAGAGTCTGATACACATGTGAGTGGCTAGATTTCTTTCTGAGCTTCTTGGGCCACATTGGTTTTCTTTAAATTTTCACTTTTAGCCCAAGGGGGCTTCTTTATGATTTCCTAAACACCTACCAACTTTTGTTTGCACAGAATATTACGAAAGGTAAAGATAAAGAGGATTCTAGGATGGGAGTAGGGAGGACCTAGTATTCCCACTGAATGCCCTTTTTCATTTGTGTTCCGGGACAGGCTAAACAGAGTTTATTGAGAAACTATTTTTGAATCTTTATGCCTACAGTGAATCTACGGCGAGATCCTACACCCACAAAACTTTATACATCTGCTCATTAGTGGCAAAGGGGATCAAAGATAGTTGGCCTGCTCCCTTGTTCTAATTTAAAAGATGCCTCTGGCTCTTTCATTTTTGTAACACCTTAATTTCACCCATGGGATAAAAGATTATCCAAATCCAAGGCCTGATTGTGGATAAAATGAAGTCAATGACATTTGCCTCTGACTTTACTGCAAGCATGACAGGGCCCCGGATTTGTTTAGAAGATTGAAAACCTGACCCTGCAACCCTTACTACATATAAGTACAGGTTTTAGAGTAGCAGCCGTGTTAGTCTGTATTCGCAAAAAGAAAAGGAGTACTTGTGGCACCTTAGAGACTAACAAATTTATTTGAGCATAAGCTTTCGTGAGCTACCGCTCACTTCATCGGATACATTCAATGTAAAATACAGTGGGGAGATTTATATACATAGAGAACATGAAACAATGGATGTTACCATACACACTGTAAGGAGAGTGATCACTTAAGATGAGCTATTACCAGCAGGAAAGCGGCAGGGGGTGGGGGGGAGGGAAGAAAACCTTTTGTAGTGATAATCAAGGTGGGCCATTTCCAGCAGTTGACAAGAACATCTGACGAACAGTGGGGGGAGGGGGGAATAAACATGGGGAAATAGTTTTACTTTGTGTAATGAGAAAAGGAGTACTTGTGGCACCTTAGAGACTAACCAATTTATTTGAGCATAAGCTTTCGTGAGCTACAGCTCACTTCATTGGATGCATACTGTGGAAAGTGTAGAAGATCTTTTTATATACACACAAAGCATGAAAAAATACCTCCTCCCACCCCACTCTTTTTTTCATGCTTTGTGTGTATATAAAAAGATCTTCTACACTTTCCACAGTATGCATCCGATGAAGTGAGCTGTAGCACACGAAAGCTTATGCTCAAATAAATTGGTTAGTCTCTAAGGTGCCACAAGTACTCCTTTTCTTTTTGCGAATACAGACTAACACAGCTGTTACTCTGAAACCTGTCTTTGTGTAATGACCCATCCACTCCCAGTCTCTATTCAAGCCTAAGTTAATTGTATCCAGTTTGCAAATTAATTCCAGTTCAGCAATCTCTCCTTGGAGTCTGTTTTTGAAGTTTTTTTGTTGAAGAATTGCCACTTTTAGGTCTGTAATCGAGTGACCAGAGAGATTGAAGTGTTCTCCGACTGGTTTTTGAATGTTATAATTCTTGACGTCTGATTTGTGTCCATTTATTCTTTTACATAGAGACTGTCCAGTTTGACCAATGTACATGGCAGAGAGGCATTGCTGACACATGATGGCATATATCACATTGGTAGATGTGCAGGTGACATTCTAGTCTCAGACCTTCTTGTCAACTTCTGGAAATGGCCCACCTTGATTATCACTACAAAAGGATTTCTTCCCCCGCCCCACATTGCCTCCCCCGCCCCGTCCCCCCCCCCCCGCTCTCCTGCTGGTAATAGCTCACCTTAAGTGATCACTCTCCTTACAGTGTGTACGGTAACACTCATTGTTTCATGTTCTCTATGTATATAAATCTCCCCACTGTATTTTCCACTGAATGCATCCAATGAAGTGTGCTGTAGCTCACAAAAGCTTATGCTCAAATTAATTTGTTAGTCTCTAAGGTGCCACAAGTACTCCTTTTCTTTTTACATATAAGTAATCTTTATTCTGTCAAGCAGTCTGTCAATGTAACTTCCATAGGGCTACCTAAGTAAGGACTGCCCATGTGAGTAAGGGTGTGCCTGGCTGAATTCTAAATGATAGGAAATGCTGGAATAACAGTACTTATCAAAAGCAGACTAATGAGCTGGCCAGCTGGCCATTATATTTTGATAGGGATTGCTAGAAATGCTCACCCTGCCAACTTCCCATACATTATATGCACATAACAGTGTATCATGGTCTCAGATATTAACTAGAAAAGACCGAGCTATCAGCAAGAAAATTACCTCAATTTTCATTAGATATTATTTGACAAAACCCAAATTGCAACACTGGAGAAAAGCTATTTCAGTTTGCAATCCGATTCCAGTTTAAACTTTTTTAAAAGCATTGTTAGCATCAAAGTAAAAAAACAACAACCTAGTCAATTGGCAATCAAATCACACAGCTTTTGCATCTATGGTTGCTTCAGTTGAATATTTAAAGGAAATGTTTCATGTGATTGTACAGCTTATTTATTAAAATCAGGACATTGAAATTATTCGTCCATTTTGGTCTATTAGGCTGTCCACCAACATTAAAAATAAAATTATTCTCTGCCAATGATCTCAAAAATTGGCAACTTTATTAACTGTAGTCGAGGCATACAGAGCTTCTGAAATAAACGCAATCAGAATTAAGAGTGGTGATAAAAAGGCTCAGGTTACTTCCCAACCAATTTTACTACAGTTGATTTATGGCAATTCTGAACAGTCCTTATGAATAACCTCATGTCTGTGTACTTTACCACGAGGACTTGATCAGTCAAGAAGGATATTAGGCAACTTTTTTATTACCAGCTAAGCCTAATGCTATAAATTCAGGGATTAAACAACATGTATAGACTCTTGTCTGGCCATTTCAGTCTTCAAGTCAAACTGCCAAAGCTCATTTTTAACTCTCGGCATTGGATAAGAAGCTAGACTTACAAATAGTCTTTTTTCACACAGTAATGCTCACGTTGAAGAGCTTTGCACAATTTGCACCATCTAACAGAGACAGATTTCAGGAACGCCCCCAATTTAACCTTAAATTACAGAGGGGTTTGTGTCATTCATATTAAAGAAATAACTTATCACTACAACTATGGTGGAGAGAGACTGTGAAATATATATCCTATTCCCAAAGGCAAAATTTCCATTTACTTGACTGGGAGGCCAACTTGACCCAGAATCTAAAATTGTTTCTTACTCACTCTCCACAAAGGACAATGCATATAGCTACAAAAGTTATTCCTTTATATTAAATTCAGGGGTGCAGGAATGGAAGGGTAGGGGCATTGTCCCCCCACTTTTCTACCAGCCATAAGGGTGAGCAACTGGGGTAGGAGGCAGAGAAGAGCAAGCAGGAGTCAAGGTCTTGAGGGGAAGGGGCTGTGCGAGGACAGGAGTTCAGGGAGAAGTGGCAGTACAAGGGTAGGACCGGCGCTTCAGGGAGCATGGTGGGGGGTGGGAACCACGGTTCGAGTGCCTGTTGTCCCTCCACTTTAAGGAGCTTCCACGATCGAATTGCATATACCTGTCCATGGAAAAGTGCATCCTTGCTGAGTTCTTTGATGAGGACTGAGCTATCAGTATACAACTTGAGTTTCGGTTTTGGTTTACTTGTAGAGTTGATAATGTGTCAGTGTGCCCCTACTTTCTTCTTGGAGCCTCTGCAGCCTTCGTGAGTCCTGCTCCAAAGCTAAAAAATCAAACATTTCCTCCCCCAGGGGAAACTGTCTATAAGCCACGCTCAGTAGAAAATAAAGAGGGTAATCTGTTACTTCCTCAACATCCATTTTCTGGCTCTGAACCTCTCTGTCTGGAGGGCCAGATTTCAAAATAGCAGGTGAATACTTTGGAGAACCATTAAAAGCTGGAAATCTGCTGTTACTAGGTTTCATAGTTGGCACTGCAATGACACATAGTTCTTTGCAGATGTAAGCAGGGTCTGAATGAGCTCTCATCACATCTACTGGTGAACTGGGGGGAAAAGACTTTGCAGAGACATACCTACTCTGCCTAGGTACTCAATGGATGGAGCTGCTTTGCCAAAGTGAACAATTTTGGCTGGTTTTGGGTTACAATTCATTTTACTATGGAATGCTGGGGGAATGAAATGTTATCATCCTTATTGTATGAGTAAAGATCATCAGCACTGTACTTAGCATGCCCTGATTGAGGGGGTCACCCTAAACTGAACCTCATTTGCTAAGCAGTGATAGGGATGCCAAATGCTAGCCAAGGAGATAGGGTATGGAGATAGATGTTTCTACGGGGTGGTGTGGAGTTTGCTTAAAGAGTCCTGGACACCATTTGACTTTTCTCTTTCTAGTGTTTGCACACAGAGCTGATTGGACTCAACTGAGAGTTCCTTTTTCTGTTCTGTAACTGCTAGAGCTGAATCACTGACAAGTGGGGCTAAGCCTTAGATCTGATGTGGGGACAGTGCTGCAGAGAAAGATCAGTGTGGAGGTTTCACTGCTACCCAGTGAAAATACTAAGAGCTGGGTTAAGCAATGGAACCTCAGAATGTGGCATCGTGGAAGTAGCCACCCTCCCCGCCCCACTTCAGAGTGTGAGGTGAACCTACCTGAATGCATCTCTGAACTCTGGGTCTTCACTGACCAAGGACAACCACCTGTGAGTGGGGTGCAGTGGAGGGAAAGGGAAGTGCTGTGTTACAGGGACATTCATTTGTCAGACTTTCACATGGCAAGGTGAGAAACTGAGGCAAAGGACTCTGCCCAATGTACTGTGGGGTAGATGTTTGCTTATGATCACATGCTTTTGAATTCTAGTTGTGATGTTTTCTCAAATTAATGCTGAGTCTCCTTTTCCCTTTTATTAAAAGTTCTCTTTTGTTACACACAGACTCAGTGCTTGCAGAAGGGAAAGTATTGCCTCTTAGAGGCACCTGACGTGGTGTTTAGTTTTCCCAGATCACTGCGTGGGGACTCAAGCAGGTTCTGTTTTGTATTATTAAGAGAAACCCCTATATTTTGAACCCAACCCTTGTTGCTGCCACTACCAGGCAGAAAGGTGACACACAGGATTATAAGCCTTTGGATTATTGCTGTAAACTGAATATGAGCTATAGCAATAAAAAAAGGTCTCCCAGGATCTCCAGGCTTCTCTAGGTCTATTTTCCAGAATTACCAGGACTTCATAAGGATCTTAATGTTCCTCACATTGAAGTCAATGGGAGATTTGCCACTGATTTTAATAAGATTAGGCCCAGAATACTAACTGAAGATTTGTTTCTTTAAAAGATGAATTATTTCATACCAGCACTCTCTCAAGTGTGTTTTATCTGGCTAAATGATGCAGTTTAGATTGCAGTGAAATATTTGTTTTTAATTGGATGAGGCCAAAATCATTTTGGATGGCAATTCTTCTTAAATGAAGAGAACACAAAATCTTCTAAGGATGGCTGTGTTAAAATCCTGGTTCTTAATCATGATTTAAAATTCATTTTCTGGTTATTAATCATGACTACAATATTGTACATTTTTTAAGTTTATTTGATTGCTATATTGTGACAGAGATTTTATCCTCAGTATAAAATATCTTTAACCCAGGAAATATGTTTGCAGCATAACATTAACAATTTTCTTATTTATGACAGATTATTTCCTGCATTTGTCTAAATTAGTTTGTATAGGCTATACTGTATACGGATGATTTATAGTGAAACCTGTCCTTCATGCACCACAACTGTGAGCATTGCAGTTTATAACTTGTTGTCTGAAGTGTTGTTGTAGCCGTGTTGGTCCCAGGATATGAGAGAGACAAGTCGGGTAAGTTTATATTTTTTAAGGGACCAACTTCTGCTAGCGGAAGAGACAAGCTTTCAAGCTGCACAGAGCTCTTCTTCAGACCTGAAAAAAGTAATCAGAGCGTCACCCTCTCACAAAGTGAGACAGATTGTTACACATAAGGGGTTAACATTTGTTGAAGGAGACTAGTTAAAGTGAAGTGGGCAATTAACACCTCTGGGATCATAGGACAAAGGAGGGCTAGTAGATTACAAATTGTCTCTGAGACCCTAGTTTTATGGCGCATTACAATCATCTGTAAACACCCAACACTGGAACCCATGCAGGGTATCATTAAACAAATTACAACCCATATTTGATAGGAACCACATCGTGAAAGAATTCTTTCCTGAACCCCCTCTTCTGGACTTCAAACAACGCTCCAACTTCATCAAGTTCAGCATCAGAAGCAAGCTCCCCACAGACCAAGACACACCAATTCAAAGTGGCACCAGACCATGCCATAACACAGTTACAAAGCCTGCAGACATATCTCCACAACTATGATGACCACAACCCCCAATAACACACCTTTTGAGATCCATTGGTCCTACACATTCCTATCACAACATGTGGTGTCCCTCATTCAGGGCACTAAATGCCCCAGCAACAACTATGTGGATGATGCCAGACAATCACTATGCTCTCAAATGAACTCACAAAGAAAAATTAATAAAAAACAAAAACACCAGTGGACAAAAACTTTTCACAAAATAATCACTTTATATCTGACCTTAGTCCTCATCCTCAAAGGAAACCTGCACAACACCTTCAAAAGACGAGCCTGAGAGCTTAAATTCATAATTTTGCTGGACACTAAAAATCATGGACTCAATAAAGACAGGTTTCAGAGTAGCAGCCATGTTAGTCTGTATTCGCAAAAAGAAAAGGAGGACTTGTGGCACCTTAGAGACTAACAAATTTATTTGAGCATAACCTTTCATGAGCTACAGCTTATGCTCAAATAAATTTGTTAGTCTCTAAGGTGCCACAAGTCCTCCTTTTCTTATATTAGCTGTTACACCGCGTAGCTTTCCCAGACCTAAAGAGCTTTGTGTAAACTCAAGAGCTTGTTTCTTTCACTAACACTGGGGTGGGCAAACTTTTTGGCCCGAGGGCCATATCTGGGTGGGCAAATTGCATGCAGGGCAATGAATGTAGGGCTGGGCAGGGGGTTGGGGTGCAGGGTGTGGGAGGGGGGTGTGGTGTCCAGGAAGGGGCTCAGGACAAGGGGTTGGGGAAGAGGGTGGGTGCAGGGTGTATGGGGGGCTCAGGGAAGGGGGTGGGGTGCAGGAGGGAGTGTAGGGTGCGGGAGGGGGCTCAGGGTAGGCGGTTGGGGTGCAGGGTGCGGCAAGGTGCTCACGGCAGGGGATTGGGGTGCAGGAGGGGTGTGTGGTGCAGCAGGGGGCTCAGGGCAGGGGGTTGGAGTGCTGGAGGAGTGTGGGGTGTAGGAGGGGTGTGGGGTGCCGGCTCCAGCCCAGCACCGCTTACCTGGAGCAGCTCCGGGGTGGCAGTGACATGCACTGGGGCCGCCCCCTCCCCCACGAAGCTCCCATTGGCCACGGTTCCCCATTCCCGGTCAATGGTGGGGGGTGGTGCCTACAGGCAAGGGCAGCGTGCAGAGCCCTCTGCCCACCCTCCCCCAGGGGCTGCAGGGATGTAGTGCCGGCCGCTTCCAGGAGCAGTGCAGGGCCCGTGGTGCCATGGGGGTGGCAATCCCACGGGCTGGATCTAAAGCGCTGATGGGCTGGATTCAGCCCACAGGCCGTAGTTTGCCCACCCCTGCACTAACAGAAGTTGGTCCAATAAAAGACCCATTTTGTCTCTTTAATATCCTGGGACTAACATGGCTACAACAAAACTGGAAACAACATATGGATGATGTAGACTGGAAATAGTTGAAAAAAATCTTGCAGATAATTCCAAGTTCTTTAGACTAAACCTTCAGAAGTTCTCTTTGTTGTGTTACATAGAACAACACAGAAATCAGTGCATATATATTATAAAGATACTACCTTAAGAAATTTGTGTCCCTGTTTATGAAATTTATAATTACCAGTTAGCATTTAGTTACTATGGGCCTTTGAAGTAAACAGAGAGATTCCTAAAAAGAAAAGGAGTACTTGTGGCACCTTAGAGACTAACCAATTTATTTGAGCATGAGCTTTCGTGAGCTACAGCTCACTTCCTATCAATTTACTGTTTTGCATATTGGGACAATCCCAATGAATGTTTAGCTGACCATTTGGTGGAAAACAAATCAAAACACCTTCATACAAGTGGAGTTGTGATGGATGGTGGGAGAGTATGACCATCTTTGGAAAAATTGTGTCCCAAATATGTAATAATGGAGGATAGTGAAGATATAGTGGCTGGCTGACTGGATGTGAAGATCCTCACTGAAATTCAATGGGAATTGTGCACCTAAATCCCATAGACATCTTTGAAAATCCCAGCTTCTAACAGTAATGTCCCATCTCACTGTGCAACCTGTGATCTAGATATAAAAATTAATTTCTTCCCAGAAAACAATCCTCTGAATTTTAAAATGCACATATTTAATGTTTCTTTTATAGCAGAACAGTTCACCCATAAAATTCAATGCAGCTGAGTTGCAGAGGGAGAAATATTATTTTTACAGTTATCAAATAAGACCACAAAATATTTCATGTTGAATCATTTATAACAGGAATGGCTGTTATTGTCAAAAAGGGATAGAACAGAATGGTTTTTACTCTTTCAACCATAAGGTGTTATACTGACCTATTATAGTAATACTGGTTCATTTTATAGACCGTCACTGGTGATAAAATGGTAACATTCTGTAAATTTTCACTAGATTTACAACAGGTTGTTACCCTGCTTCAGTTCTGGAAACCATTTGGGGACATTTATTGGCTCAGCATTGCTCATTATTTGAAGACAGGTTCAGACTCGTTTCTACCACCTCATCTGATCAGACTGCCATCTTGACTTTCCTTTCCAGCTCTCCTCATTTCTGAGATACTGCAGGATTTCATGACTACTGAAAATACTGCAGTGATTTAACTCTTAGTTATAAGTGCTGATCTTCACTTCAGTTTTATTATAGTGTATGAAGTGCTTGAGCATCTTATCTATTGGCCTGATTTTCAGGAGGATTTGAGTACCTGCAGCTCTGATTACTTCAACTGGAATTCTGGATGCTCAGCACCTCTAAAAATCAGGCCATGCATAATCTGGGGATTCTGAAGGTCTGAACAGTCAACCCCACAGGATCCTTTTCTCTTCCCTCAATCCCATCTTTCACTTCTACAAATCCTCCAATTTTGCTGATATTCCATTGGGTATTCCAGGGCTAACAGTGTCTTCTGAGGTCTAGCCATTGTTCTGTTTTAGTCACTAGCATTCCATGGGTAAAATCCTGGTCTTACTGAAGTAAATCTTGCAGGCTTCTCTGAGTAGTTACTACACCACCTCAGGAAGCTCTTAGAAGGAAAGTAATATGGATGGTGAGCGTTCAGCTGTTGTTACCTGCACAGAATGTGCCATGTTTGCCTTTCTTCCACAAGACAGAAGCGAGTTTGTCTGTACAAAGTGCAAACTGGTCTCCATATTGGAAGAGAAGGTTCAAGGTCTGGAGAAACAAGTATCGACCCTGCGTTAAATAAGAGAAACTGAAGATTTCCTGGACAGACATCAGGATATGCTTCTACAGGCATAACATTCTGAAGATTCAGAGCAGGCTGCGCAGCGGGGACAAAAGGACGGTGAAGAAATTTGGCAGCATGTGACCTCCAGAAGGAGAAAGGCAAACGCCCATGTACCAGCAATGCAGATACAGGTAAGCAACTGTTTTCATGTTCTCTCCACAGGTATGAATGCGGAGAGTGGACTAGATGATACATCTGAGGGAAGGGAGCAGAAGGAGACTCCGCCGATTGGAAGGCATGAGATGCATTGTCTTATGGAAGGGAGTTCCACGACCACCGCTCCCAAGAGAAGGAGGTGGGTGGTGGTGGTCGGGGACTCCCTCCTCAGCGTGACTGAGACATCTTTCTGCCGCCACGCCCGGGAAAACCGAGAAATGTGTTGGTTGCCAGGAGCTAGGATTCATGATGTGATGGAGAGACTGCCGAGACTCATCAAGCCCTTGGATTGCTACCCCTTCCTACTTCTCCACGTGGGCACCAGTGATACTGCCAAGAATGACCTTGAGCGGATCACTGCAGAGTACACGGCTCTGGGAAGAAGGATAAAGGAGTTTGAGGCACAAGTGGTGTTCTCGTCCATCCTCCCCGTGGAAGGAAAAGGCCGGGGCAGGGACCGTCGAATCGTGGAAGTCAGTGAATGGCTACACAGGTGGTGTCGGAGAGAAGGCTTTGGATTCTTTGACCATGGGATGGTGTTCCAAGAAGGAGGAGTGCTAAGCAGAGACAGGCTCCACCTAACAAAGAGAGGGAAGAGCATCTTCACGAGCAGGCTGGCTAACCTAGTGAGGAGGGCTTTAAACTAGGTTCACTGGGGGAAGGAGACCAAAGTCCTGAGGTAAGTGGGGAAGTGGGATACCAGGAGGAAGCACGAGCAGGAAAGCACAAGAGGGGAGGGCTCCTGCCTCACACTGAGAAAGAGGGACGATCAGCGAGTTATCTTAAGTGCCTATACACAATGCAAGGAGCCTTGGAAACAGGCAGGGAGAACTGGAAGTCCTGGTACAGTCAAGGAATTATGATGTGATTGGAATAACAGAGACTTGGTGGGATAACTCACATGACTGGAGTACTGTCATGGATGGATATAAACTGTTCAGGAAGGACAGGCAGGGCAGAAAAGGTGAGGGAGTAGCATTGTATGTAAGAGAGCAGTATAACTGCTCAGAACTCCAGTATGAAACTGCAGAAAAACCTGAGAGTCTTTGGATTAAGTTTAAAAGTGTGAGCAACAAGGGTGATGTCGTGGTGGGAGTCTGCTATAGACCACCGGACCAGGGGGATGAGGTGGATGAGGCTTTCTTCCAGAAACCAATGGAAGTTACTAGATCAGAGGCCCTGGTTCTCCTGGGAGACTTCAATCATCCTGCTGGGAGAGCAATACAGCAGTGCACAAACAATCCAAGAAATTTTTGGAAAGTGTAGGGGACAATTTTCTGGTGCAAGTGCTGGAGGAACCAACTAGGAGCAGAGCTCTTCTTGATCTCACAAACCAGAAAGAATTAGTAGGGGAAACAAAAGTGGATGGGAACCTGGGAGGCAGTGACCATAAGATGGTCAAGTTCAGGATCCTGACACAAGGAAGAAAGGAGAGCAGCAGAATACGGACCCTGGACTTCAGAAAAGCAGACTTTGACTCCCTGAGGGAACTGATGGGCAGGATTCCCTGGGAGGCTAATGTGAAGGGGGAAGGAGTCCAGGAGAGCTGGCTGTATTTTAAGGAATCTTATTGAGGTTACAGGAACAAACCATCCCAATGTGTAGAAAGAACAGTAAATATGGCAGGCGAACAGTTTGACTTAACAGTGAAATCCTTGCTGATCTTAAACACAAAAGAAGTGGAAGATTGGACAAATGACCAGGGAGGAGTATAAAAATATTGCTCAGGCATGCAGGAGTGAAATCAGGAAGGCCAAATCACACTTGGAGTTGCAGATAGCAAGAGACGTTAAGAGTAACAAGAAGGGTTTCTTCCAGTATGTTAGCAAGAAGAAAAAAGTCAAGGAAAGTGTGGGCCCCTTACTGAATGAGGGAGGCAACCGAGTGACAGAGGATATGGGAAAAGCTAATGAACTCAATGCTTTTTCTGCCTCTGTCTTCACGAAAAAGGTCAGCTCCCAGACTACTGCACTGGGCAGCACAGCATCGGGAGGAGGTGACCAGCCCTCTGTGGAGAAAGAAGTGGTTCGGGACTATTTAGAAAAGCTGGACAAGCACAAGTCCATGGGGCCGGATGCGCTGCATCCGAGAGTGCTAAAGGAGTTGGTGGATGTGACTGCAGAGCCATTGGCCATTATCTTTGAAAACTCATGGCGAGCGGGGGCGGTCCCGGATGACTGGAAAAAGACGAATGTAGTGCCCATCTTTAAAAAAAGGAAGAAGGAGGATCCGGGGAACTACAGGCCAGTCAGCCTCACCTCAGTCCCTTGAAAAATCATGAAGCAGGTCCTCAAGAAATCAATTCTGAAGCACTTAGAGGAGAGGAAAGTGATCAGGAACAGTCAGCATGGATTCACCCAGGGCAAGTCATGCCTGACCAACCTGATTACCTTCTATGATGAGATAACTGGCTCCGTGGATGAGGGGAAAGCAGTGGACGTGTTATTCCTTGACTATAGCAAAGCTTTTCATACGGTCTCCCACAGTATTCTTGCCAGCAAGTTAAAGAAGTATGGGCTGGATCAATGGACTATAAGGTGGATAGAAAACTGGCTAGATCATCGGGCTCAACAGGTGATGATCAATGGCTCCATGTCTAATTGGCAGCCAGTATCAAGTGGAGTGCCCCAAGGGTCGGTCCTGGGGACTGGTAGAATCTTCTTCCTTTGAGGTTTTTAAGGTCAGGCTTGACAAAGCCCTGGATGGGATGATTTAGTTGGGGATTGGTCCTGCTTTGAGCAGGGGGTTGGACTAGATGACCCCTTGAGGTCCCTTCCAACCCTAATATTCTATGATTCTATGAAATGAGAGTTCTACTGTTGATTCCAATGGAGCCAGGACTTCACCCCATGTCTTCTTTCAAACAAAAGATATTCATAATACGCTTCACTGGCACTAGAAACCATTAGATTATCTGACAGCACCTTGTATAGCATCATTTGCCAGACTTTCCAACTCCAAGGAAGGTGATAACGAAGGTCGGCAGTGAGCCAGCGAAAGAGGGGGCTATTTATCCAAAACTAAAAAAAAAGGTTGAGTATGTATTTTGAGTGAGATTCAGGCCACTAGAGTTATTTTTCAAATTAGTTCATATATCTGTAGTAGATCCTCAGATCCAGCCAGGCTGGCAACAGGGAGAGGTTGAAATGGAAAACAGTGTCCCATTTTTTTCTCAACTTTTCTTTCCTTTTTTTTTCAACCCCCAGCTTGAATGAGACATAGAGTATGATATAGCCACCTACCACTGCAGGATCTGAGAACTGGTATTGTGAATTCAACAGAGGCACCAAGGGTTACCCACCTCACAATATACAGTTCACTCAGAGAATCATAGTTGTATCATTTAATTCACAGTAAAGGAAACGGAGTAGAAGAAAAGATTATTATACTGAAAACACAGCACTCGAGATTAGTTATAAAAAAGTTTGGGTTCTTTTTTTTTTAATGCCAGCAAAATATAGCTACAAAGGAAAATGTAAAACAGCACTTAATAAAACCTATAACCTCATTTTCGGGATCTCATCTAGACTTGTCTCAGGAATAGAAATGAGTGAGCTCTGAAAGGTCTGAATCGCATGTGTTACATGCAGTGATGAGCTGCCAAAATCTTAACAACCGATTCCCCATAAAAAGTTCGGATTTAAGGGATGTGCCCCACTATGTATTTTTTAAAATTTAAAAATTCCTCCTGGACTGCGATTTAAGAACCAAAAAGCCTGACCTGTCTGGGAAAATACGGATGTATGTTAACCCTGCCTAAAGTTCTTTTTTAAAAAGATGGGCCTGAACCAGAAATGAGCTCCGTTTCACATGTGTGGGTCCCCGCCACTCCCTGGGGGTGTGCTAGGGTGACCAGATGTCCCGATTTTATAGGGACAGTCCCGATTTTGGGGTCTTTTTCTAATATAGGCTCCTATTACCCCCTACCCCCGTCCTGATTTTTCACACTTGCTGTCTGGTCACCCTAGGGTGTGCACATGTGTGGGTCCCAGCAACTCCCTGCCCCCCTCATTGAAGTAGGTGTGCAGGGTTACTGCCCTGGGTACTGCAGGGCACCAGTGGACGTGGGGCCAGCTGCAGACAGGGGAATGGGGCAGGGCTAGCTGGAGGCAGGAGGTGCAGGGCTGGCTGCGGGCAAGGCAGGGAGTGCAGGGGTGGCTGGAGGCAGGGGCTGGCTGCAGGCAGGGCAGGGGGTGCGGGCAGGGCAGGGGGTGCGGCAGGGGCTGGCTGCAGGCAGCGGGTGCAGGGGTGGCTGGAGACAGGGGCTGGTTGCGGGCAGGGCAGGGGGTGCGGGGGTGGCTGAAGACAGGAGCTGGCTGCAGGCAGGGCAGGGGGTGTGGCCGGGGCTGACTGCAGGCAGCCAGGGACCCACCAGGCAGCAGCGGGAGCCCCAGGGCCAGGGGAGCAGCAGCAGCAACAGGGCTCCTGCCCAGGGCCAGGCGGCAGCCCATGTGGCTCCTGCAGCGCCCCCAGTGGCCGGAGGAGGAATTACATCACTTCCCAGCCAGAGGCCATCAAAGCCTTAGCGCCCCCTGCAGGGAAGCGGGTTAACAACCGGTTCTAAAACTGCTTCAAAATTTAACAACCGGTTCGCGCGAACTGGTGCAAACTGGCTCCAGCTCACCACTGGTTACATGCACAGGAGACTTTCTCAGGGTTCGGCTGTGGGCCAATACTTGGATTAGAGAAACGAATGCCAATGCAGTCTTGTTTTCCACAGTACATCTGCTGGTGTTTTGTCAGGTCTAGTTTTGAATGTTTCAAGTAATGGATCTTCCACTCATGCCCTTCGGAGAGTATTCCACAACCTAATACATCTTACTCTCAAGGAAGATCTTCATTATAGTCAGTAGCATTCTCTTTTTAATAACATGCAGTCATTTCCTGTTAGGTGCCTAACTGCCATCTGTTCTTTAAAAAAAATCTGCAATTCCTCTCCCTTCTTAGTAGTTACATTCCACCTTTTAACCGCCTGTTTCCTCCTCCTCTTCCCCCCCCCCCAGAAAAGAAAGGGAAGTTGGTTTTTCTTTTGTTAGAAAATATTCAGACCTTTTTCTCTGTGTGTGTGTGTGTGTGTGTGTGTGTGTGTGTGTGTGTGTGTGTGTGTGTGTGTGTACACAAAAAAAAACTGGAATGAAACAAAAAGGGAAGTTACTTACCTTGTTGTAACTGGAGTTCTTTGAGAGTGTAGTCCCTGTGTGTATTCCACTGTGTGTACGTAGGTGCTCCATGCACCTGAGACCAGAGAATTCTTGCAAGCAGTGTTCACTGGTCCATGCATGTGCCCTCTGGGGCTATGAACCAGTTCCTTCTCTATCATGAATCTAATCATGATCCAAAGCAGAGGGGAAGGAGGATGGGTAGTGGAATACAGATAGGGAACACATAACTTGAACTCCAGTTTCAATAAGATATTAGGAATGGCAATATACAAAAACCTGTAGGAGAACACTTCAACCTCCCTGGACACACACTGGCAGATTTAAAGGTAGCCATCCTGCAGCAAAAAAACTTCAGGACCAGACTTCAAAGAGAAACTGCCGAGCTTCAGTTCATTCGCAAATTTGACACCATCAGCTCAGGATTAAACAAAGACTGAATGGCTAGCCAGCTACAAAAGCAGTTTCTCCTCCCTTGCTGTTCACACCTCAACTGCTAGAAGAGGGCCTCATCCTTCCTGATTAAACTAACCTCATTATCCCTAGCCTGATTCTTGCTTGCATATTTATACCTGCCTCTGGAAATTTCCACTACATGCATCCGAAGAAGTGGGTATTCACCCACAAAAGCTTATGCTCCAATGTCTTTTAGTCTATAAGGTGCCAGAGGACTCTTTCCCGCTTTTACAGTTCCAATAAGGTAACTAATTTCCTTTTCTTCTTCAAGTGCTGGTCCTTCAGTGTATTCATTGTGGGTGACTGGCAAGCAGTACTCAGAGATGAGGAGGGTGCAAGGATGAGGGCAGGATAGCTGCTTATGGAACCGCTGCCTCCAAAGGATGCATTAGCAGTGGAGTCCTGGACAAAGGCTTGACGTCTCACGAACTTGTGGATGGAACTCCACGTAGCTACCCTGAAAATATCAAGCAAGCATATCTCATGAAGTGATGCTACTGAGGCTGCTTGTATGCTTGTAGAGTGATCCCTTACCCCATGTGGAGCAGGAAGCTGTGTCAACTGATACTATAGGGTACAGCTGGAGATGGACTTGGAGATCCTCTGAGAAGATACAGCTTGCCCTCATACTCATTCTGCTACAGTAATGGACTGTCTAACTACTTCCTGATCTGTTTCATTCTCTGCAGGTAGAATGCAAATGCTCATGACATACTGAGAGAGTGAAGTCTCCTCTCATTGCTGGGGGCGTGGGGCTTTGGAAAAAACACAGGTAAGTAAATCAACTGGTTTATGTGAAATTCCAAAATTATCTTAGCAAATGAATTTTCAGTTTAGTCATAGTGAGACCTTATCCTATGGACTATTGTGTATTAGGATCTGCCACTAGGGCCCCCAGTTCTCTACACTTCTGGCTGAGGTGATAGCAGTAAGGAAGACAATCTTCACTGGAAGGTCAGACATGGAACATGCAGCTGTCTGTTCAAAAGGTGGCTTCGGTTAGTGCTGAAAACACTAAAGATTCCAGTGAAGGGTTGGTTTCTTTACTAGCTGAAAATGTCCCAGGATCAGGGCCTTCAAGAATGTGGCTACTACCAAGCAGATAAAGATCGAGTAAGTGTCCATTGGTGGGTGACACATGCTTACTGCCACCAGGTGAACCCATAGTGAGCTAAGAGAAAGGCCCATCATCTTGAGAAGAAGAAGAAGATAGTCTAAAATAGCAGGCATATCCACTGTCTCTAGAGATATATGGTTTTGCTGGGCCCAGACCGTCCACTTGGCTAGGTAATATTTTCTTGTGGAATCTTTTCTGCTATTATTAAGAATGATTTGCATAGCTTCAGAGCAGGAACATACACCCATCCAACTCAACACCCATCCAAGAACCAAGCTGTGAGATGAAGAACATGGCAGTTGGGATGCATGTCTATGCCGCTTTTCTGAGACAAGAGATCCAGAAAGGTCCAAATGCTGATAGATGGACAGGATGACATTTGTAGGAGGCTCAGAAACCAGAATTGTCTGGGCCATCTGGAGGCAATGAAGATAATTAGCACCCCTCTGGTTGAATCTTCTGTAAAACCTGAGGTAGTAGCAGGATGGAAGAGAAGACATAACTGAAGTGTTCTGTCCAAGGAACAAGGAGAGCATGATCTCTGGAGTACTGACCTTTAGTTCCCCTGGAGCAGTATATGTTGCACTTCTTGGCTGCCTGACAGGAAACATGTCCCAAGTGGTAGCTCCCCACTGAATGAAGATGCTCTTTACTCCCGAATCGTGTAACTTCCACTCATGATTGGTGGCAAAATGCCTGCTGAGGCTGTCTGCCTGTGAATCCTGAGTGCCTGGGAGGCACACTGCCAATAGAATGATGTGGTTCTGCATACACCCCAGTTCCATACATTGACCACTTCTATACATAAAGGGACAGAATGTGCACAGCCCTGCTCATTTATATAGAAAATAGTAATTATGTTTTCCAATATTAGCAGGATGTGCTGGAATTGTATGAAAGGTAGGAATGTTTTACAAGCCTCTCATGCTGTACTCAGTTCCAGAAGATTTATGTGAATTCTGGCTTCCCACGGGGTCCAAGTGCTTTCTGTTGTGTGATTGTCCATGGGGGCTCCTGAGCCTGTAGGGAACCATCTACAATTATCATCTTGTCAGGTGTGGTGGATAGAAATGGAACTCCCTTGCACATACATCCAGAATTGAATTTTTTTTAGATCAAATAAAATTTGATAAATCAAATTCAAACTGCTGTACTCCTTCACAGTTTTACTGTGTGAATATTTTTAGCCTCTTAGCTGTCACTTACCTGAAGCATTTTAGCAGATATGGTGACTGGGGAGCATCCTTAATAGAAAGGGGAGGTGTATTGCTTTTGTTGGCTCCCACCCACTAGAACCCAAAACCCATCCCAATTTCAGGTTGGTTTGTGGTTGTGGTTGAATCTTTCACAGTTTTAGTCTATACATCGTAGTAGTTCAAGTCAGGGATGCCAAAATTTTTTGGCTATGATAAATCACAGCGACCCTTGTCTTGGGAGCAAAGTTCTTTATTTAGTAGAATAAATTGTTTTTTGTTTATGAGTAGGGTTGAATGGAGCTTGAATGGAGCTGGGAACCAAATTCCAGTGGTTTATACAAAGGATAGCCATGTCCTCAAAAGTCTTGAACCAACACCATAGTAGTCGAATGGAGTTTTGCCTCTGGCGTCAGAGCAGGATAAAGCCTCTAAACAGAGTGGGAACAAAACGTTGTATTGATCATATAAAAACTTTGAGATGGCCAAGTAAAAGGTGTTATGTTTTAATTAGTCAGGTCCTTAAATGAAGAAAAGCAGAATATGAACCTCCGTAAATGCTGAAAGCAGCTATCTCCTTACATCCAAAAATATCTGATTTCTGCACTCTTGCATCCAAAAATATCTGATTTCTGGACTCTTCCAGGGGCAGCAGGTATAGCAGGCTCCCCTGGCTCAGCCACTGCTGCTGGACCCCGGTTGCAGATTTGGCGGGGGAAATTTTTGCATTTTATTCTGCCCCATGTGGGTTTTGGGCCAGCTGAGGAGGCAGTATGTGTTACTCAGCTGCATGGGTTCATCAGTAATCTCCCTGGACTCCAGAAAGCTGAGGCTTTGTCTACACTTGCAAGCGTATGACAAAACTTGTGTTGTTCAGAGGTGTTAAAAAAAACACCTTCCCGAAAGACAGAAGTTTTGCCGATGACAAGCACCGGTGTGAACAGCGCTTTGTTGCAGGAGCACTCTCCTGCTGACAAAGCTAATGCTGCTCATTGGGGATGGACGTTTTCTGTTGGCAGGAGAGCTCTCTCCTGCCAACAAAGAATGACTACACTGTAGTGGCACACCCATGTAGCTGAAAGCTGACTAGTGTAGACATAGCCTGAGTAACATAAACCGCCTCCTCAGTCACCCTGGAACCTACATGGGGCATATCAAAAGCTCAGGTTCTTCTTCTGGAAAAGAGAAGAGCTTTTGAATTTTTCCTCAGGGCAGCTTGGGGTCTGTGAAGGGAAGGTGCAGCTGCAGTGGCTCCGGCTGGCGCAGGGCTCCTTCGGGCAAGGTCGTGGGGGGGGGGGGGCGGAAGGGGAGAGATCAGGGCTCCGGCTGGCCTGGGGCTCCTCTGGCTGCGGGGGTGTGGCGGAGGGAATGGGCAGAGCTGGAGGCTAGCCTCCCTGAAGTGGGGTTCCACCCACCACCCATGGACTCTTCAAATTACTGTTGAACATGAATTTAGATTTTGCAGATAAATTCATGTTAATTATTACGAAGTTTATTGAACAGATATTTGTAAACTTAATGCACCTTCCATGACTTTGTCCAAATGAGAGTAACTAATAAAAGAAATGTGCAAATGTTAATATCACTTAATCAACAGTTTAATAAATACTTACAGACCAGCCAAAATCAGATTTGTCTTCAGGGTACTAATGTACAACAATGTTGGATCTTCACTGTTAAAACAAAATATTCTAGGGTTCTTTGTTTTAGAGCCATATCTATAATAGATGTGTATTCATTTACATTGACGTCTCTTGGACTTTGGAATACAAAATAATAATCACACCCATCTTTATAGTTCAGTAAGTGCCTTCATCTTTTAAGGCTTCATCTACTGACAAACCATCGAGATTCTTAAATCTAAAAGGGACCATTCCTCCACAGGATGTTCATTGAAGGATGGCCCTCAGCAAAGTGACATATGTAAGTAAGGATGGGAAGCAGGGGTTGTTCAGATTGTAACCAGAACATTTTTCCCAAATTTAAAGATGGTGTCCTAAATTCCTCCCAAAACTGACCAGAGAGCACCCAGTCCTATACTTCAGCTGCAAACCCTTCCTCCATGGAAAAAAATGATTCTGTTATAGAGACTATCAAGTGGGCTGTTGACTCCATCTGCTACCATGTTCTGGGCTACCCCATTACCAACCATACACTGTTCAAACTGCTATTAATGGAGGATGAATATGACTCACTGCACAATCCTTTTGCATTTGGTCCTAGAGTTCTACACAGATGTGTAGTCATGTTACATACAACACTAGTGGACGCTGCTCAGATACTATGGTGATAAGCATAGTATAAAAACTAGGGCTGTCAAGCAATTAAAAAAATTAATTGTGATTAATCGCACGGTTAAAAATATTAATCACAATTAACCACGCGATTAATCACACTGTTAAACAATAATGAAATACCATTTATTTAAATATTTGTGGATGTTTTCTACATCTTCAACTATATTGATTTTAATTATAACACAAAATACAAAGTGTACAGTGCTCACTTTATATTTATTTTGATTACAAATATTTACACTGTAAAAAACAAAAGAAATAGTATTTTTCAATTCACCTAATATAAGTACTGTAAGGCAATCTCTTTATCATGAAAGTTGAACTTACAAATGCAGAATTACGTACAAAAAAATAACTGCATTCAAAAATAAAACAATGTAAAACTTTGGAGCCTACAAGTCCACTCAGTCCTGATTTCTTGTTTAGCCAATCGTTCAGACAAACAAGTTTGTTTACCTTTGCAGGAGATAATGTTGCCCGCTTCTTGTTTACAATGTCACCTGAAAGCAAGAACAGGTTTTCTCATGGCAGTGTTGTAGCCGGCGTCGCAAGATATTTACATGCCAGATGCGCTAAAGATTCATATATCCCTTCTTCAACCACCATAATCACTTCAACCACCATTCCAGAGGACATGCCTCCATGCTGATGACGAGTTCTGCTCGATAACAATCCAAAGCAGTACGGACTGACACATGTTCATTTTCATTATCTGAGTCAGATGCCACCAGCAGAAGGTTGATTTTCATTTTTTGGTGGTTCGGGTTCTGTAGTTTCCGAATCGGAGCATTTTTAACAAGCATGGAAGCATGTCCTCTGGAATGGTGGCCGAGGCATGAAGAGGCATATAAATGTTTAGCATATCTGGCACATAAATACCTTGCAATGCCGGCTACAAAAATGCCATGCAAACATCTGTTCTTACTTTCTGGTGACACTGTAAATAAGAAGTGGGCAGTAGTATCCCCTGCAAATGTAAACAAACTTGTTTGTCTTAGCGATTGGTTGAAGGAAAAGTAGGACTGAGTGGATTTGTAGGCTCTGAAGTTTTGCATTGTTTTATTTTTGAGTGCAGTTATGTAACAAAAAAAAAATCTACATTTGGAAGTTGCACTTTCATGATAAAAAGATTGCACCACAGTACTGGTATGAGGTGAATTGAAAAATACTGTTTCTTTTGTTGATTTTTTGTTGATTTTTTTTCCACTGCAAATATTTGTAATAAAAATAATAATATAAAGTGAGCATTGTACACTTCGCATTCTGTGTTGTAATAGAAATAAATAAATATATTTGAAAATGTAGAAAAACATCCAAAAGTATTTAATAAATTTCAGTTGGTATTCTATTGTTTAACAGTGCAATTAAATCTGGGATTAATCACGATTAATTTTTTTAATCACAATTAATGTTTTTGAGTTAATCACGTCAGGTAACTGCGATTAATTGACAGCCCTAATAAAAACCTATGTAGAACAGAATTTCCTTCCAAGTGCACTGGCAGCCAGTGAAGAACCATGCCAAGGTAGACTTTTCACTTCTGCACAGTGCCTTTCCTATGCGGGAGTTACGAGTATGCTTCATCCCTGGGGAAGCCAAGAAAGGGTTAACTAAGCTTCTCTACAAAAGCCCACAGCTAGCTGGTCCTATTGTGAAGATCTGCAAAGCAGTAGGATGGGATTAGCTGTAAAGCAGATCATCTCTCCAATCTCCTTCAAAAGGGTGGTGGGGCAGTGAAGGATGTTTCTGGGCTAGGATCCCTGACATGGTGCAATCAACTCACAGTCCTGGAGCACCTCATAATGAGGCCCAGTATTGCAGTGCTTCTGCTTCTTCTCATCGTCATATTTAGTAAGTATCAATTTAAGGTAGTAAGAAAATCTCTCTAAATTACAATATAATAGCTAGGCGCCAAAGATGTTTCAAAAGAAAGGACAATGAATTAGCTCAAATTTTAAAATGTCTACCATTCGTTTGGAAGGTACCCTAATATATATATATATATATATATATAAAGTATTTCTGAAGTGCAATCAAAAAGAACTAAAATTAGATTTGTTTCAATACATTACCCTATCATTTGTACCAGATACAGTATGATCCTAAAAGAACATTGTTCGAAAGTTATAGCCCTATATAAGTCCTCTTTCTATTCTTTCTGATCTTTAATTCTGGCTACATTTGACTGAACTGCAGCCATTTCTTCATCCACCCTCCTTGATGGTGTCAGGGGATGGAGGTATCTGAAATTCCTTTGGCCACATGTAATCAGATAAGGTATTAAATTTGCATCAGTAGTAGCCAAAAATGCTTATTAACCCTCTTGTCTCTCCAAAGCAGCTGGGGCTGGAAGTGATGTCTAGGTATTTCTAGTTCATTTCTACAGAGTACATAGTCCACATTTACAAAAGTAAACCTGACTTCCTGTAATTAATATTACGGACTTTCACTAGCATACAATCATGCATGGAGGGAGTATTCCTCACATAGTCTCACACTGGTCAGCTCTGTGGCTAACAGCCCATATATTTTGTATCATAATGACAAAATTATATTCCATATCTTAAAGTTGTTGGATTGTTTTCACTCTGAATTCACTATTAAAGCTATGAAAACAGCATCTGGATTTTAAACATCATTTTTCCAATGCCTTATGATCAATAGTCTCAATGTTTTTTCTGCTGATTGTAAGAAGTTGTACTTGCTTCCATACCTAACCAATTTTTCTTTGAATATCAATATATAATCTCATTTACAATGTATGTTCTTTTCCTTATTGTATTTCTCTGTCTGAGTTAATATACTAATTTTATTAGCAAAATGTTAATGTGGGTAATAGCTTTCTGTAACAATTTAGATTAACCTGGTTAGATCATACTTAAAATGTAGAACCATCTTGTCAATTGAAAATGACTGAATGTGTCCACATTCTTTACAGTAAGTGTAATAGATGAATGTTCAAGTGAATAAGTATAAATCCTAAGATTTGGCAGCTATTGTAACAGTTCTTGTTATTGTTTAGACTCCCCACCCCAGAGACTTGTGCTTAATTATATCCTGCTTAGGCCTTAAGTGTGCATGAGTTCTGGACTTAGCTGGAGACGGAAAAGACCATCAACTTTCTCCTTTGCCAAAGTCACCCAGTGAGCACTTATATGATAGCGTCATTATTGTCTCTAGCCATTTGTCAACACCTCAAATTCACCTTTTTATTTGGCAGAGTGTGCATCTAACTAGCAGGGTCAATACAGGTCAGGAATGAAACACTGTGACAGCGTTACAAAGATTGTACAGCATCTGCCAGCATTATACCTTGCTTTAGCCAGTGCTATTATTTTTTTGCTTTCAACAAATACTAAATCACCAAGAACATTTGTATGAAATGAGAAAAAAATAAATGTTTAACTTTTAAACATTTACTGTAGACATTTCATTTCTTAGAGTTCTAGGTAAATAGAAGATTTCACACAATAATCACCAAATCCACAGCTGGCATTAATCATCAGATTTATGCCAGTTGAGGTGGAGCCACTGTATCAGAAATTAGATACTAACCTGAGTTTTTGGTGGAGCAATAACTAATAGACAGCAGGGCTAGAATTATTGTGCTTAATGAAAACATTTTCTCACCCAGGTTCTCGGGCCTTGACTTGGCCCACATTTTTCTCCATATGGTCTGGCCTTTTCTCATATTAACCCAGCTCTGCTGGACATGTACATTATCTAAATGACCTCATTCTCATGTACTTCTTTATATTTCTCAGAATTTGAGGAATGACGTTTTGGATCATTTGGTTAGGATGAAATGAAGTAGATGCTGAGGTCCTGAAGAGTTGGAAACTCATTTGTTGATGCTGGCTACACTTACTATCTATTTTCCTTATATATATTTTTCCTTTCCAATATACCATTACAAGATGGAATATTCCCTAAAGCTTGGAAATTGGCAATGCACAGTATTATAGTCTATAAGTCTATTGTCACTCTAGACTGTAACATGACCAAACACTACCTCTTTCCTAACCATTTATTACAAACAATGGAGGGCATTGAATTATTCATTGTGAAATATGCACACATGACAACTGTGAACAGATTTCTCCCTTCATTTGGGGCCACATCCTGCCCCGTTGTATTAAGGAAAGACTAAGAAGCCTCTTTCCGTACCTGCAGTGTGGCTTATGCAACAACAATAGGGCCAGATTTAGTGCTTGGAAGAGCTATAGGAAAGCACCCTGTCCTTGGTGTGTCAGCTGTTGGGGGCAGCACCCATGTGCTGGGAGAAAACAGAGATTCCTTTTAACAGAATAGGGAAGTATATGTGACAGCATGTTCACCCCACATCTCCCTGAGAGATTCTGCTTTATATCACTGGGAGGACTCCTGGACTAGATGTACAACTGGCACGACTCTGCTCCATTATTCCATATGCTAAAGACAGGGTTTTCCACATAGATGGATAATAGCCATAATGCATCTTTTCCCCATTCTACAGGCATGGCCAAACTACTGCTCGCAAGCCACATGTGGCTCTTTTACAGTTAAATTGCAGCTTGCAGAGAAATTACAGTCCAACACACTTTGCAGCTAGAATTAGCAACAACACTCGGGGCTTAAATTCTCTTGAACTATTTCCTGGAGACCCCCGTTGTCCCCCAATTCTCTGCCTACCAGACTGGGGAGGGATCTTGTCCTGTAGGGAGGGTGGTCTTGAGGCTTCACCCTTGCAGGGGGCACCAGGGCTCAGTAGGCGCAGAAGTCCTGAGCCCCAGAGCCCCCTCTTCTGGGGCTGAAGCCCCTTGTCACCATGCCTCAGTGGGTCACAACTGAGAATACCAAGTTCAGGACAAAGTGCTCAGAAATAGAGCAGACACACCCAAAAACTTGTCGTTATTCTTCCATAAGATATACCAACCCAGCAACAAAAGTAAACTTCTGTCTCACCACACTGGCTAACAAGAAGTCAGAAATGCAGCCTCCTTAGGTATTCCAGTCCTGGATTCAACACCCAGACACTAGACTTAATGATGAGCGGTTATTTAAAACCAATTTAATCAAACAAAGGATTCTTCCGATCCCAAAAGAACCACCCACATACTCAGGGCAATATATAGCCCAGATCTTACCCAATAATCATGCTGATGCCAATACTTTAGTATCTAATATCTAAATGTTTGTAAGAGAAAAGAAAGAGCTCAGAGTTTAAATTGGTTAAAAGAATCGAATACATACAATAATTGCAAAGCACTTGGATCAGCCTTGAAGCATGGCATAAGCTGCTGGCTTAAATCAAGTCTCTGGTTGCTTCCAAATGATTGGAAGGTTCTCAGTCCCTTGATTAGAATGCTCCCATTAGTATAAGTCCATAGTCCAGAGAACAAAGCAGGAAAGAGGTTAAATGGAGATGTTTCCAGGGCCTTTTATAGCTTCTCGCACATGGAGGGAAACTCATTGTTCCAAGCAGAGCCCTCAGCACAGTTTGTGGAAAAGTACAGGCACACAAGATGGAGTTCAGTACCACATGATCTAGTCACATGCCCTTCCATGCTTCAGTGGTCATAGTAGGGGCCACTACCCATATTAAAGAATATAAGAACATAAGAACAGCCATACTGGGTCAGACTAAAGGTCCATCTAGCCCAGAACCCTGTCTTCCGACAGTGGCCAATGCCAGGTGCCCCAGAGGGAATGTACAGAACAGGTAATCATCAAGTGATCCATCCTGTCGCCCATTCCCAGCTTCTGGTAAACAGAGGCCAGGGACACCATCCTTGCCCATCCTGGCTAATAGCCATTGATGGACCTACCCTTCATGAACTTATCTAGTTCTTTTTTGAACCCTTGGCCTTCACAACATCCTCTGGCAAAGAGTTCCAAAGGTTGACTCTGCGTTGTGTGAAAAAAATACTTCTTTTCGTTTAATTTAAACCTGCTGCCTATTAATTTCATTTGGTGACCCCTAGTTCTTGTATTATGAGAAGGAGTAAATAATACTTCCTTATTTACTTTCTCTACACCAGTCATGACTGTATAGACCTCTATCATATCCCTCCTTAGTCGTTTCTTTTCCAAACTGAAAAGTCCCAGTCTTATTAATCTCTCCTCATATGGCAGCCGTTCCATACCCCTAATCATTTTTGTTTCCCGTTTCTGAACCTTTTCCAATTTCAATATATCTTTTTTGAGATGGGGCGACCACATCTGCACACAGTATTCAAGGTGTGGGCGTACCATGGATTTATATAGAGGCAATCTGATATTTTCTGTCTTATTATCTACCCTTTCTTAATGATTCCCAACATTCTGTTCTTTTTTTGACTGCTGCTGCACATTGAGTGGATGTTTTCAGAGAACTATCTGCAGTGACTCCAAGATCTCTTTCTTTTCATAACAGTGAATTTAGACCCCATCATTTTATATGTAAAGTTGGAATTATGTTTTCCAATGTGCATTACTTTGCATTTATCAACATTGAATTTCATCTGCCGTTTTGTTGCCCAGTCACCCAGTTTTGTGAGATCCTTTTGTAGCCCTTCGCAGTCTCCTTGGGCCTTAACTATCTTGAGTAGCTTTGTATCACCTGCAAATTTTGCCACCTCACTGTTTACCCCTTTTCGAGATCATTTATGAATATGTTGAATAGGACTGGTCCCAGTACAAACCCCTGGCGTACACCACTATTTACCTCTCTCCATTCTGAAAACTGACCATTTATTCTTACCAATCATGAGAGGATCTTCCGTCTTATCCCAGGACAGCTTACTTTCCCTGGTTCAGAAAAGGGCAACAAAAATGATTAGGGGTTTAGAATGGCTTGCATATGAGGAGAGATTAATAAGACTGGGACATGTCAGCTTGGAAAAGAGGCGACTAAGGGGGGATATGATAGAGGTCTATAAAATCATGAGTGGTATAGAGAAAGTAAATAAGGAAGTGTTATTTACTCCTTCTCATAATACAAGAACAAGGGGCCACCAAATGAAATTAATAGGTAGCAGGTTTAAAACAAACACAAGAAAGTATTTTTTCATGCAATGCACTGTCAACCTCTGGAACTCCTTGCCAGGGGGTGTTGTGAAGGCCAGTACTACAACGGGATTCAAAAGGGAGCAAGATAAATTCATGGAGGATAGGTCCATCAATGGCTATTAGCCAGGATGGGTAGGAATGGTGTCCCTAGCCTCTGTTTGCCAGAAGCTGATAATGAGCAACAGGGGATGGATCACTTGATGATAACCTGTCTGTTCATTCCTTTTGGGACACCTGCCATTGGCCACTGTCAGAGGACAGGATACTGGGCTTGATGGACCTTTGGTCTGACCCAGTATGGCCATTCTTATGTTCAGTTCACATCAATGTAAGTAAGATTAGAATCTAGCACCATGGTTTTTCATTTTAATCTTTACCAGATCACAATGATAAAGCCCCTTTCTCTAAAAGAGAGAGGGGTTTACAGGGGAAGCGGATTTCAAGAGCAAACAATACACTACTTCAAGCTTCATCCTCAACCATACTATTTGACATCATTTCCTTTTCCATTGAACAGTTTATCTCATCCATAATTAATTAAGAGGTTGCATCAGAAACAAAGAGAGGTTATCTCATCAGTGCAAAGGGAGTAATGCACAAATAGGTATTGGATAAAATATTGCCAGAGGATGGATAAAGATAGCAGGATAAATGCAGCGATTAAGACTTGTACAAAGTGCCAATCACATTAGGATCCATTTTTTTGGTATGTTAGGTACAGGAATTATTGTATGACAAGATCTCATTTTCTGTTATATTTTCATCACCTGAGAGAACTGATAAAGGCAGAATAGAAAATACCTGATTTTGTTTTAATTTTTTAATATAATCAATTGGTGATTGATTGTATAGTTTTGGCATCTATTGTAGTGAGAATCTAAACAGCACTAGCCAGAGCCAGCCATCTCACAAGCAGATGCCATGGAAGCCAAGTACCTAACTCCTGCCATTTGTGCTCAGTTGTGGGGTGATTTTATGGCACAGACAGACTAGTATAAGACTATCAATCCTATGTCACTCTGAGCTAGGACCTAAGACAGTCTGGAATCAGCATCCATAACACTCAACCTCAGAGTTACCTCATCTCTGTAACCACAAATACCTATAGTAATAGACCCAAATTCTTAGCAATTTTCTATACATGGAATATTTCCATAACATTTTCTACATGTAGAAGGAAATTTATTTTGCAGAATGTGATCTCTTATCTGAGACAGTGGCTAAAGCAAAGGACAATATCCAAACCTTCCTAAGCCAGGTTTGCTGTTGCGAAAGCCTATTTATTTTAGAAGTAAAGGTGACAAACACACAAAAAGCTCAAATCAGAAAACCGGTATGTTGTTACACTGGTTATTAGCTTCAAACAAGATAAATTAACCACTGTCAGACGGATTTTAAAAGGGGTGCTCCAGATGTGCTGCAGGGAGCTTGATCACTCAGCTGAGTAACTAGCAAAGGTGAGGATATTTTGAAAATTTAGACCTTGGTTTAGGAACACAAGCTGCCTGGACACATTGTCTCTAGCTTGCACTAAGTCACCTGGACCTTCAAGAGTCAGCAGTCACACAAGGCTATGATACTCAGGAGGTGATGTTATGTATTGCCACAGTGCCCCTCTCCTACTGTGGGTTCAAGTTCTCAGCAGGGTGCCATACACAGCCAATGTAGTAACCACTGAATAACAGCAAGATTCAGTAAACACACAAGACAACAAGACAATAGAGATGCAAATAGTTTTCAGACTAACATGGGCAATCCCTCACATTGCTCATACCCTTCTCAAGCCAGGTGCAAGAAAATGTTGCAGAAGAGGATTATATAGCAGATATGGGGTTACTGTGGCATATTGTCAACCCAAAAGTATATGTTCTGATGTGTGATCTGCAAATGGAACATGGGAAGCTGCTGTCCGCAGTCTATGGCTGGGGTAAATATTGCCTGGACTAGACAAGCAGGTAAGAGAGCCTAGTTGCTAGAAAGGGAATAGGGGTCAATGGAAATCGGGAGGGGGGCAGTGCAGAGAATGCAAAGAAATAAAATTAAGTCTAGTAGGATGAAAATACTCAGATTCTGGAAGAAAAGCATCCTTAGCTAGGTCTCCTGAAGAACTGAGCTTGAGCTGAAAAAGAGGCAGCTTGGTCATGCTGCCTATACAGATTTGAAAACCATCTAAAAAGAGAGAGAAACCCATTAGGAACTCATTATTCATTAAAGTAATATTTGGAACACTTCACTATGAAGAGTATATGTATAGTACAGTATGTAGGGGTCTCCAGTCACAACACAACGTATTTTGCCCACTGTATCACCTGTACTTCCATCCAACTTCTAAGACACAAAATAAGGCAATGTCTACACTACCACAGGAAGTCGATCTAAGTTAACACTACTCCAGCTATGTGAATAACATAGCTGGAGTCGACGTAGCTTAGGTCGATTTACTGTAGTGTCTATACCATGCTGAGTCAATAGGGGACACTCTCCCATTGACTTACCTTACTCCTCTTGTTCCCAGTGGAGTATTGGAGTTGACCAGAGGGCACTCAGCCTTTGATTTAGCAGGTCTTCACTAGACCTGCTAAATCACCCCCCGGTGCATTGATCACAGCAGCGTCAATCCCACAGTAGTGTAGACACAGCTTAAGAAACTAATTTGCAGAAAGTTGCAAACACCAAAAACTTACAGGAGGGATACAAAAGAATGACTATTATCTTTTAATTTTACTGTGGTTTCAAAGTATATTTAAAGCAGCCTCAGTCAGTGATACATATGGCATAGGTCTTTCTTTTGCAACCATATTATGCCCAGCTGGTTAGCTCCAGGATGCAACACTTTATTTTGGTATTTTTGCTACTTTTCCAAGTACTTGGTTGCAGATTGTAAAGGAAAGTCCTTGGCACTGGAGCCAATTTTCACCAATGTCAAACAAAAGCAGTTGTTTGGATGGTGTCTTGAAAATCTAGTTTCTTTGTATGATAATCATTGAAGTCATATTTCCATGTTATGGGTAACAGAATATCTAGTAATGTACTTTGTCCATTTGTAAATTTACGTGACAGAATAGTGACTAAAAAGAACTCAGCAGCCTCAATTCAGTCTCTTCAAAAAAAAGATGTAGAATTTAAAACAAATACATAGAAATTAATAAGTTGCACCCAATGGAGGAGAGACCATACCTAGTGGTTAGAGCAAGAGATCGAGAATCAGGATTCTTGAACCCACTAGTGACTTGTTCTATAACACAGAGCAAGTCACTTCCTTATTGCAGGCATAATTGTTTCTGAGTCTTAATTATCTAAATTGTTTTAAAGTTATTTGAAATCCTCAAATGAAACTTGCAAAATGTAGCATCTTACAGGACTTCTGAAATTTTTTTCCTAATGGCAATAGAAAGGTAGCAGGGAATTGTATTTGTGGGGGCGGGGTTGTGTTTGTTTTTTGTTTTTGATTTGTTTGTTTGTTTGTTTCTGTTTGCTTGGTTTAGGTTTTAATCTATTTGTTTCTAAAAAAGGAAACTTTTTAATAGTCTTTAAAATAGCACTGAAAACAGCCTTGTGTGTCTAATTAGCACTAAAAAGTATATTTTATTGCAGTAAAGAACAAGATGATCCATATATTTAATAAGACACTAAACAGATATGAAGAAGCTCAGTCACACTGAGTACGAGCAGTGAAAGTAAAATTATGTCATTCTGCGCTGATAAAAATACATAAATGAATGACAGTTTCTTGTAATTTACTAATTTAGTAGAGAGGGGAAAGGAAAAGAAATACCAACAAGCGTATAGATAATAAATGGGGAGGAGGGCATACTTAAACACCAGAAAAATTTCCCAATGTTCATTAGCTGGTTTTAAGATATTTCCCAGAAGCAGTTTAATAAATCACTTGTGCTTTCCTGTCCTATCCTGTACTGGCTCCTTAATCCATAGTCTAGCCAAGTTTCTTCTACCTCTAACTGCTCAATAGTTCAGGGGAATTCCATATCTGTATCAGTTATTTTTGCTTAAATTGAATGTACAGTAATCCAGATTTGGGATGAGAATAAAACCCTAGCATCTTGAAGTGAGATTCTACTCTGCTTAGGGTCTCTGCAAGAACAGTATCATGAGGCTTAATGTTTATTCTCTCCAAGACAGGCAGCTCACAGTTGCTCAATTTGCAACTAAAAAGAGACTGAGTCTCTGTTCATTTACACCAGTTTTACATTGTTTTCATTATAATGACACCAGCATAAAAACTCAACATAGGCCCCTTCCCGCTGTCTACTTCTTTGTCCTTTGACTATAGCTCCTCGCAGCAGGGACTATCCTCCTTAAGTGTTTGGAGAGCATCTAGCACAGGGGTAGCAACCTGCGGCTCTTCAGAAGTGACTATGCGGCTCCTCGTCTAGGCACCGACTCCGGGGCTGGAGCTACAGGCCCCAACTTTCCAATGTGCCGGGGGGTGCTCAACCCCTGGCTCTGCCACAGGCCCTGCCCCCACTCCACCCCTTCCCGCCCCCTCCCCTGAGCCTACTGTGTCCTCGCTCCGTCCGCCTCCCCCACAGAGCCTCCTGCACGCCACAAAATAGCTGGTTGGGAAGTGCAAGGAGGGAGTGGGAGGCGCTGATCGGCAGGGCTCCCGGTGGGCAGGAGGCACTGTGAACGGGGAAGGGGTTGCGAGCTGATGGGGGGGGGCTGTTGATGTATTACTATGGCTTTTTGGCAATGTACATTGGTAAATTCTGGCTCCATCTCAGGCTCAGGTTGGCCACCTGCACATAGTAGGTTCCACCACAAATAAATAATAATAGAGTGAACGATAAGGCACAAGGATTTTACTTTCAGCCCTCCAAATTCACCCGGGGATCTGGCAATTAAGCAAGCCCACACATCACCACCAGCAGCAATTATTGCTCAGGCTAAATTCTTCCATCTGTTGCACCTAATCCAACCCCGCTACATCTAGGAAGCACAGATGTAGGTGACAACAGAACTTAGCTTTGCAAGCCAGACTGGAATATAGCCTGCTCTCTCTCAGCAGTATTGGCTCTGAACCGCTAATGTAAATGGCAAAGAATTACAAATATTTTCTTCTCAATAAGAAACCCATTGTCATTGACCCTTGTATGGCTGTGTGGAAGGAGTGGGAGGATACAAAAGGCTTTCCAGCCACATGCAATCCTGTCCAAGAACGAGGGACAACTGCAGTCCATCCACTCAAGCAGTGCAAGGACTATTACTCCTGTGACCGCAGGATTGCACCACATGCCAAAGAGAATTAGGAATAGAAAAGAGAAAGAGGGGTGATGTTCTTGAGCAGTGGCAGTCAAAAAAGCAAACAGAATGTTGGGAATCATCAAGCAAGGGAAAGATAATATGATATTTTAAAGACAGAAAATATCATATTGCCTCTATCTAAATCCATGGTACGCCCACACCTTGAATACAGCGTGCAGATGTGGTCGCCCCATCTCAAAAAAGATATTTTGGGATTGGAAAGGTTCAGAAAAGGGCAACAAAAATGATTAGGGGTATAGAACAGCTTCCATATGAGGAGAGATTAATAAGGCTGGGACTTTTCAGCTTGGAAAAGAGGCGACTAAGGGGGGATATGATAGAGATCTATAAAATCATGAGTGGTATAGAGAAAGTAAATAAGGAAGTGTTATTTACTCTTTCTCATAATACAAGAAGAGGGGGCCACCAAAATAAAATAATAGGTAGCAGGTTTAAAACAAACACAAGAAACTATTTTTTCATGCAATGCACTGTCAACCTCTGGAACTCCTTGCCAGGGGGTGTTGTGAAGGCCAGTACTACAACGGGATTCAAAAGGGAGCAAGATAAATTCATGGAGGATAGGTCCATCAATGGCTATTAGTCAGGATGGGCAGGAATGGTGTCCCTAGCCTCTGTTTTCCAGAAGCCGGGATTGTGTGACAGGGCATGGATCACCTGATGATAACCTATCTGTTCATTCCCTTTGGGGGACCTGCCATTGGCCAGTGTCAGAGGACAGGATACTGGGCTTGATGGACCTTTGGTCTGACCCAGTATGGCCATTCTTATGTTCTTATGTTCTCTCTGGAAGTCAATGCAGTCAAAAAGGAACTAAGCCACTTTGTATCCTGACTCCCAACCCCATTCTCCCCACTCTCAGAGCAGCACAGTTTAGCCCAAAATAATCAGGTACATCACTGAGTGCACACAGGGAGCAGCTCGGTTCAATAAGATGTCATTGTTTGCATAGTGTAGTCACTTTTCAGAGCAGAAAACTGTCAATTCATAGGTTATCATAGTTTCACAGATTCCAAGGCCAGACAGGACCATTGTGATCTTCTAGTCTGATTTCTATATAACACAGGCCATAGAACTTTCACCAAATAATTCCTAGCGCATACCTTTAGAAAAACATCCAATCTTTATTTTAAAATTGCCAGCGATAGGAGAATCCACCATGACCCACGGTTTACCATTGGAACCACGTATGACCCTCACTGTAACAAATATAACCCTTCTTTTCAGTCTGAATTTGCCTACCTTCAATTTCCAGCCACTGGATCACGATATACCTTTATCTTCTAGAGACATACATCAGTTGTGGGCTTTGTCCTCTTTGTAACTAGCCTCAGGCTCCTGCTCCTAATGCTCCCACTGCCTAGCATTTCAACCTCAAATGACCCCAGTCTCTGCAACCCTTCTTGCAACCTCATAGGGGGAGCTCTGAACTCTGGCTCAGGCAAGTTGACAGTTTTGCTGCCATCGAAGTGAGAACCCGTCTTTGGGTATGTCTATACTGCAGCTGGTAGCACGCCACCCAGGCTCGTGCTACTGCGCTAAACATAGTGGCATGGATGTTGTATCTTGAGGGCAGCTCAGGCTCGCAAGCTCACCCAGCCTCCTGTGTCTGAGCTTGGGTGGCTACCCTGAGTCTCCACCAGAGCCGCAACATCCACACTGCTTTTTTTAGCTTGAGCAAACCTAGCACAAGTCTGTCTACCTGGGCTGGGAAACTCTCTCCCAGCTGCAATGCAGACATAACTTTGTCATGGTGGCATGAAGAGCAAGCTACAAATCTCACAAGATTGGAGTTTTCCTGGTTTGGCTCTGGCTGGATATACTACAAGAATACCAAAGTAACATTATGTCAGATCCAAGTGAAAGCAAGAAATACAGACACTCCCAAATTATTTTTTTTAAATTTGAGTTATAAATAATTTTCGTATCCCCCCCAGTCTCCCTTGAAAGCCACATCTTCAGTTAGGTTTGAGTACAGGGCAAAGGTTCAGGTCAGTTATTATTTTATCCAAACCAATAGTTTGCCCATCCTTAACAGAAGGATGACAAAGGGTTGGTGTTGAGGTGTTTTTGGACTACAAGAAATAGCTGAAGAAATATGAGGCTTCTTCCTACTCCCACCTCTAAGAAACATCACAACGTGATTAGATTAGATTTCTCTTGATCATTTCTTTAATACAGGATTGAGACATGAACATATTCCCACCATAGTCTCTGAAATACAATTGGATATTGAAGTCTGCACAACATTAATCTTTTGGGTCAATAATGAGCAAAATTATCTTCTGACTTACATCCAAGATACCTACTAAGTTCAATTAAATTGTATGGCTGTATCCGAGAAAAGAAATTGTCCTGTTATATTTTACTGACTTATCTTTCAATTTGTTCCTCAACAAAATAGCTTATCACATAGAGGACAGATATTCTTAGGTTGAAGTAATTCCCTCTCCCCCCCGCATTCTGCAACTTTAGGAATATTATCATGACAGTTTGGCACAGGGGAGAGTAATGAAAAGTAAGCCAGCAAAGGAAGAAAATTAAAAGAATTGAGTTGGTGTGGGTTGTCACAAAGGTTTCATTGACACTCATTTGGAAGGGTTAGGTTACCCATGAGTGGATAAATCACAAGTGACTTATGCAGGTCAACCCAAAACTTTACGTCTGTGATTTTTCTAACACTTCCAAAGTATACTGGAATTGTTCACTACAACGAGGACTATTTTTGCTTAGTATGGGTGCAAATTAATACTGAATGTATGGGAATATACACTAAGAGAGGTGGTGGGCATACGTAAACCCCTTAAATTTTGATTTCTTGGCTATTTTAAACTTTAATTTTAATTCTGAGGTATGGAATAAGAGCCTGTACAATTCCATTTTACAGAGTGCTGTTTAAGATACAGGAGGGCAAATAAACCCTTTACAGTTTCAGATCCTTGTATACAGTATGTGTCTCTATAACCACAGCCTTTCATATGGCCTCCCAAGGTGATTTACAAAGAAAGAAGTAACTCAATAAGTGGAAGCCATTAGGAAAACAAAATTAAAGTCATGCTTTAAACACAGACATTGAATCAGCAAGCCAAACCTCCACAGGGGCAAACTGCAGAGTCGAGGGGCACAGCAGTTGAAGGTAGGCCATCCAAAGGAATTCATTTTGAAGGTTGGTGTTGACAGCACCCCAACAGTGCTGGAGCTTACAGAACAAGCAAGCATATAATTCAATATTAAATCTGGAACATATATTAGGTTCAAATACAGACAATGTTAGTCAAGGTAAGACAGAGCCTGAAAACACCCACAAAGTAAAATGAAAAGATTCCAGTTGAAAACAAGATCAAAAGTAACAATATAAGTTTAAATATGGCATCACAGAGATGCAACAGGTCTCCGCTTAGTGAGATCAGTTATGCTGTGGCTTCTATTATTAACGTATTACATATTGACAGTGTGCTCAATGCTGCACAAAACACAGAGGCAAAGTATTCATCTCTTCAATTTTAGAGGGATGTGGGCACAGGCACGCTCCTCCTCACTAGCACCCCTCTGCAGAAAGCCACCATAATCGAGGCGCAGGAGCTCCAGAGTTCCAGGCAGTATTATCTGTGGAACTAGCAGAGGCCTTTAAAAGGACAAGAGGTGAAGGCAGAGCCATCATCACAACCACATATGCACCAGATATCACCCACAAATAAGCTCTGGAGGAGCACAGTCATAGCAAGAGCTTTTCCCCATTGCTGTTTCCACTGCAAAGAATGTATGGCCGTCAGCCATAATCTTCTCTCCCCAGGATAGCTCTGCCTTCCATGGACTGCACTGCAATTTAGCCCAGAGGGATGTGTGGTGCCTGACTCTTGGAACTTTCCACAAATCAATGGACACAGATAATAAAACAATGTAAAACAAAATTGGTGTTTGTCTGATAGCATGACCAAAGCTGGGTCTACCTGAATGATGTAGCAATTAAAGCTGCCGTTTTGAAAGTGGGGCAAGCTGGCAAGGAAACATTGTTTTTCAGTGACAGGGGCCATAGTATTGTATTGGTTCTTCAAGTGACAGTGCTGACCTGTTGTGCTCTCCCCACCATCACATCAACTGCCAGCCAAAAGTTTAGAGAGACAAGGTGGGTGAGGGGATATCTTTTATTGGACCAACTTCTGGTGGTAAAAGAGACAAGCTTTCAAGCCTCTTGTCCTGAAGAAGAGCTCTGTGTAGTTTGAAAGCTTGTCTCTCTTGCCACCAGAAGTTGGTCCAATAAAAGATATTACCTCACCCATCTTGTCTCTCTAATATCCTGGGACCAACACACTTAAAACACCACTGCATTAGAGATTTTCCTCTCTAATGTAGTCTTCATATATCATCCAAGCCTTTGTACTTTCAAGCAGGATTACTTCCATGCTCATTATTTAGTGCTAAACTTGGAGACTGTCCTGAAGCTGTAATTAGGCTTTAGCTAGGTCAGAAGGTGGCTGTTTGCCTGTTGGGTTGTTCTGAGTACACATAACACCACCTACCCATGCTGTCCCATGTGCACTACAAAGGGTGCCGATTATAAATCATTACATTCATAAATAGTCTGAGACCTGGTTTCCTAAGAAACTGCTTCTTCTTGTCAGCATATTTAAAAGTGCCTAGGATAGTCCTGCTGTCACTTCGCTTTGAATGTCCACTTCTGAGTTGGATGTTTTTATATTTTTACTCAAAGACCCAAACTCTACAGTAAGACCTCAAGAATTCTCATAGAAAAAAACAATGATAGACAAGAGATGATGTTGAAGGTTGTCATTCATCACATCTTTTTCAGTCTCTCATGTTACCTTCACTTCCATGAAGGATTTTACATGGATTTTATGATGTAAACATAAAGTCATCTTCTCTTTTGGGGATATATTTTGCATTTTTTATTTGTTGGCATCAGCTAATAGTAATTTTACTTTCAATATCTGTTAAATCTATTGACTTCTCAAGTCTTGCTTTCACACTATTTAGTGCATCTACAAATAATTCACAGTGAGCCAAAAACTATATAATCTTTGTTTTATATTAAAAATGAACTTTGGCTATGAATAAAGTTTGTAATATGAACCTCTTTGCTAACCTTTCTGAACATAAGCAAGATGCACATGTGATCCATAATAGATAAATCAGGTTTTCAATAGATTCTCTTATATGAGAAGATGTGTTAATAATATAATTTATACTTTAACTCCAAATCCCCAGCTCACTCCATTTTCTTTGGCTCTTCTACATGATCTAAATAGAGGTGATAACGGTGATAAATTTACAGCAAATCTTTGCCAATGCTTCTTACAGATCTTGATTTCTTTTTCTGTTTTTCTTTTCTCCTTAAATTGTTGCAGGTGAGGATACATGCTGCTGTTAACCTTGCAGCTGAGAATCTTTTTTACTTTTTTAAAATCAACAATGTTGACTTTATTAAATTTTCACTTGAGATACTAAAAATAATCACTCTTCCAATGTTCAGAAATTAAAATAGAAGACAGGAAGTGGAGGGTAAATCTCAGCTAATGAAGCAGGTGGGGGGAAAACTATAGGCATCAAACAGTGTTCACATCTGTATTTGTGATTCCTAACTCAAAGTCAGAAGGAATTAAGTCAGTATTTTGAATTCCACAGGAATGTACCATAAACTGGGTCTCTAATAATACCAGGTAATCTATACCAATTTTTTCTACTGTGTTAATAGAAAATGGACACTGAGGCTTACATAACTAGCTCAAGAATACCAAAAGTGTCAAACATGGTTGCCAGATGAGGTGCTGAGTTTCAATGGGAGCTCTGTCAAGTTGGTCAAAGATTTCCAAGCTGAGCTTTAATAGAGAGCTGATGTAAAACTCAGAGTCTTTTCTAGGGACCTATGATCCTAGAAGCCCCTCAGTACCACCTGGCAGAGGGCACTGGTTACTGTACCTTACATCAGTCCTGACACATGCATTGATTGCCCCAACACCCTGTTGACATGGTATTTATTTAAAAGGTGTCTTTTAATATATCATTTGAAAACTAATAACATGCTGGTGATTACTAGCACCATGAAATGTATGTAAAAATGCTGCATGTGAAATTATGGCACTCTCCAATAGTATGTTTTGGAGTCTGCAAACAGACTAAGGACTATCCTTCCAGACAAAGGGGTGAGACAGCCATTTCCCATGCAAATAGAGCAGGAAGAAGCCAGGGACATTTGCAGCAGAATTTGTAGGAGAAACATCTGTATTTGAAATCTCTGGGGGCACATGGATTGACATGGTGTTGGCTCAGTGGAGGACACTGGAACTGAATCCTAACAGGTCTTCATGCTTCTGACCACTAGGACAATGAACTTTGGATATAAGAAACTACAAAGAGACTTGGGGTTATCCATCACCTGGGAGAACAAAAAAAGCCAGCACTTTGTAGCTCTGAAAGAGAGATCCTCCTGCTAAAACTAGTTGGAGAATGCCGACAAATTGGTGGGAGTATGAAAGGGAGCTAGACAAAGCTATATCTTGCTAGAATTAAATTTTAGACAATAGAGAGTGTGTTATTTTTGATTATATGTCTTTCATTCTTACTTGAAATCACTTAAATCTATGGTCTTTGTTAACAAACGTATTCTCAGTTTTACTAACAACCATCTCAGTGCGGTGTATTAAGGTGGAGTGTATAACTCCAGTCAAGCTAACAATCTCTTGCATGTACTGGCTCTTTGGAGGAGGCAGCAAACTTAGTATCACCTCTATAAGTGTCCAGTAGGAGGGACTGGACACTACAGGGAGATGGTTTCAGGGAGACTCAGGATTGAAAGGGTTGTTGGGGTCACTGTGCAAGGAGTTGCTGGACTGCTGGAAGCTTAGGGTGAGACCTTTATGCTGCGGGCGTCCTGTTAGTGTCATGGTCTGAGACAAAGCTGCATAGCCTAAAGGCACACAAGGCTACAGGGCAGGCAGAGACAGAACCCCCCACTGGTTTGGATGAACCCCCAACATGTCACAGAAGCACTGACATGAGATGCAGATGGCACCTTGAGAACTAAGGGCCCTTTCTTGTTGCACTGGAGATAGAAATAAGTGCTGAAATCCAAAATCTCTCTCTCTCTGTTTTGCACATTATTTTTGTTCTGGTTACTCCATGCATGTGCTCAATCAAATGATGTAGTGGGCGAACTGTATCTCAGCTTTCTCGTGTCTGATTTACCAACCCTTCATATGAGCCAACTTTTGAGAGAGTCTTTTGATCACAGTATATGTACGGGTAGTACCTCACTGTAACCTTGATCTTGCAAGGTGCTGAGCACTCTGGCCTTGATCCAGCAGAGCACTTAAACACATACTTAACTTTAAACTTGAGTAGTCTCACTGACTTCAGTAGAACGACTCAGATGCTTAAATCTACAGTGAGTGTTTTGTTGGATCAGAAAGGTCAGAACCTCGCAGGATCAAGCTCTGTTTTAGGTAAGATTTTGCACAGAAATAAAAAGTAATCACACAAGAAGGACCTTAGTGTGAGATTTTCAAAAGCAACTGACTTAGGAAAACAAGTCCTGCAAAAAAATCAAATGACGTTTGTGCTTCTAAGTCCCGTAGGCATTTTTGAAATTCCCACCCTTCATTTATATCTATGACAGCATTAAGCTATTTAGTTCTTAAGTGGAAATAGTCCTTTAACCTCTAATGATAATAAAACATGAGTGCAGTTTTTACTGTAATTTGATAGATTTTAAATGTATTTCCTGCAAATGGAAGTTCCTGGTCCAATAGTATGACCATAGGGGAAACAATGAACCTTTGATTCTTGAGATTCCTTTCTTATGCCAATTCCCAAAACCTGCATATTACAGTATATATAGAAATGTGTTAGTAGGGTGAAGAACATGGTTTTATTTTCACAGATAGTTGTCAAGTAACAGGCATGAAAAATACATGGAAACATGATACTTGACCTCAACAGTGGGCAGATCTCTTAAATCACCAATAATAGCTATTTCCAGCAGAAAGATAATCAGGCACTTTTCCCCATACATGACATAAGCATTGACCTCCCATCTCATGTACCACTTCAACCTGAGCTGAATAAATATCTCCACTAGTAGGAAAAGCATAAGAAATTTAAGAGGTGAAGTTTTGGAAACAGGTTGAGATGGTCAAGGTGAAAAGCAGTGAGAAAAACAAAGGTCCTTTAACAGCAAGAAGCTGTGGGATGATGAGCACCTCCTCCAAGATGCCAGCCATGCTCCACTTGAAGAGAACAATTCTTTGCAGGATCAGGTCATAAATCTCAAGTTAAAATTAGAGACTGACCACAGCCACAGAGTGCAAATCTGAATCCAAACTTTTCCAGAGTTCAGTACACAGTAACCATGGATATCATCAACACAGACAATAGTCACACTTGTGTGTGCCAGTTAACAAACCAAGGGAAATGAGGATATTCATTCCAGAGGATTTTCCAAAAGCACCTAGAGGGATTTAGGAACACAAACCATATTGATTTTCAGGGGAATTTCTGCTCCTAAATCTACCCTTATTTAGTTTCCTTAGTGTCACAAATGAGGAGGGGGAGGAGGGAAACAGGGAATAAAGAAGATACCACACTGAAGCGGAAGTCCCAGTAGAAATTCTAAGGCTCAAAGGACAACACAAGTCTCAATGCCAGTTCTGCTATTCTCTAGGGTGCACCCTGCATTACTCTCCCTTCCAGCTAATTGCATCCCTGTGTCAGACTGGGCAGTATCTAGCTCTAATTTACACAGCCCACATTAATTTACTAAAGACCTTTTTAGGAGACAGTTATTTATGTTGCCCATCAATCACGTCTCAAGCATTTTTGCTGCTCTGGCTTATTAATAAAAATAGTCAACTTTAATTAGAACGTCCAAATAACATTCTCCTCTTAAAAACCTTAACTGCCTATTTTGAGAACAAAAAAATGAAAGACTTTTGCACCATAGGCCTGAAACATTCAGTTCAACAAGCACTGATTTAATACATTTAGAGAAGGGCCTTCTATAGAGGAAGCAAACTGTAATACAAAGCTAAATAACATGTTTTTGAAAATGTTAATGCGGGCACCGAGGATGCCAAAAGGTGCACAAACAATTACCACCTGTGGCTCAGTCTGGACAGAACGGGAGGGTAGGTCCGAGGAATTCCCTAAGAAAACTGAGAAGAGTCCTTCTGTGAGTTTTGAAAAATGGCACATGCTGTTCTTTTGGGGTCAGCTTAAATGAAGACCATTTAATTTCTCATGTTTCTAGCTAACCTCCTGCGGGGTCCTTGGGCTCAGTGTGTGATTAAACAATTGAATTATTTAAGTCTGTCTACATATATCTATATATATATTCACACACACACGGCACACAGATGCCTTAAATGTATCAATCAATCAATAATACAGAAATCTGAGAACTGAGAAAATATGATCAACAAAATTTTTGTTCTTCTGCCATACACAGATTTCCGAGAGAAAACATTTGTGCCAAATGCTAATGCTGCTTAGAGTCTATTGCTTATGGAAGTTTATAATATAAAACACATTTTTTAGGATTTCAGTTCAAATGTTTTCCCCTAAGTAATATTAGTACTTTCATAAATAGGACTGATAAGATGTTGTATAATGCCATTTCCAAGTTAAACCTACTTCTTTCTCACACAGTGCAACAATAATGATGTCATTTAGCCTACTTGGATAAAAGCAAATCACACTGTTACTATAATATAGCGGAGTGGCAAATGTAAACTCAAGAATCTTTTGTGCTATATTTTCCCTTAAGTGTCATGTTGTTGGGATTTTGTTGTTTGAGGTTTTTTGGGACAGTAGACGTTCCATGAAAACAAATGTGAAGAGTTTGCTGAGCATAGGCTGTCAGTGGCACTTCTGCCACTGGAAAACTCGAGGACTTCTCCATTTAGAAAAATTAAAAATGAAAACGAAAAACACCAAATTTACCTTCCTCTTTGTTCTAGTCATCGATTCAGAACTGTTAAACTCACAGGACTTCCAATGCGCAGTTAAAGGATACTTTATCAGTGTTGTTTAGTTATTATTTCTATTGCAGTACTGCCTAGGGGCCCCAGTCCCATCATGCTAGTCATGGTACAAACACTTATCAAAAACACAATCCCATCCCTAAGGAGATGGCTATCTTCATGTAAGATAAAACCCAACTGGTTGATGCAATAGACAGGGACAGTACTTGTTTCCAAGCTTTGGCTGAAAACATGTGATTTTGTTCTAAAAAGAAAAAAAGCAAAATAGTCAAATGCAAAATGTGGTAATATCTTTCTTAGGATATGAACCAATATAACACAGTAGAAACTGTTATTTGAATTACAGTCGTGCTCAGAAGCTCCAGTCAGGATCAGGACAACATTGTTCTAGGCACTGTACAACCATTACAGTAAAAGACAATCTATGTCCCACAGATCTTACTGTCCAAATAGCAGCAAATATTGCAAGTATATGATTTACAACTGAAATCCTCTCTACCAATGCCTACCCTCCAAGAAGAAAAAGAAGCATGGAAGAAAGACATATTTCAAAACTCAGTTTGCTTTCTTTAAAAATCACAAAAAAAGTAAAAAGGGATTACTATCTGGAAGTACTGGAAAGTGTATGAAAGACATGAAACACCGAGTATTTGCTGAAGGCAGCTATCTTGGATGTGAAGTCATACTTTGCTATTATTAAAGTCTAATTTTCCTGGACAGTCAACCAGCACTAGTGGTGTTAAAACACCGTGCATCAGGTAGTTTTGGTTAAGCAGAAAAAATGAAGGGGCAGTTTTAAGCAGAATGTTTACGGCAGGGTGACAAATCTGTGTTATAGTAAAATGTTTCCCTGCTAGATCTGTGCCATAAAGATTCTTCTCAAGAAATAAGTCAGAGACATTTTCTAAACTTTACTGGCAAAACAAAGTTAAAATAAACACTGAGAACAATTAGTCGCTTAATACAAAACCAGTCTAACTAGATGAAATATAATCCCTAAGGGGTAAGATTACAGTTTAAAGTAAGCCCCTAATAAACGCTTCACATTTTTATGGCAACTAATTACTGGCAGTCTGCTCCAGAACAAAGCTCTTAGTGGCATCAGCAGCATTGCTTTGCTTATAAGAGCAGCACGATCACATCAGTGTAGCATTGTTCTGATTCTGTGTAGCATTACATAACAGCCCTAACACAAGTCTGATTCGATTAGTGCTGTGTGCTTTTAGTGGCTTGGTCTTTCTTTAATTTAATGGCACTCACTGGAAATGGTGGCAAGTTGTCCATTAAAAGGTGAACTGCACACATCTTTCATTGCAATTACTAAGGCCACGGTCCTGCAAAAGATGTCGCTCTAATATCCTTGGGACCACCATGGCTAGGCTATAACTACACTGTATGCTGCAAAGATATGCACGTGCTTAATATTAGGCATTGTGAGTGGTCACACTGAGTTCAGTGTGCCTATTCGCAGGGAATGTAAAGAGGACCAAAAATATTTCATAAGATTCTTACAGGGATATCCATGGATCCCCGTATCTTTAATTTTTAACATAATTTGTATAACATAAGAAGGGACAAAAGTGAGTACAATGGCAAGTTGCTCATATATTGAATCAGTGGTCAAATTTCAAGCACTTTTGTAGTTACATTAAAAATCATTGATTCAAGAACCAGGGATCCACCCCTTCTTCCATTAGAGTCAATGGCAAAACTTACAATGACGTCAACAGCAGCAGGGTAGGGCCACCAGCATGCTGACTTACAGCTGCCTGTGGCTCAGTATAATCAAGCCTAGGGTAGGAGAGGCCGTATTCTAGCTGCAGCACCTGCACCGTGCCACAGGCATGCAGAATACCTCCAGTCATGTGGGAATGGCTGAAGCACCATCCATTGAGTGGGAGCAGCATTAACTCCTCATTTCCTTCCTTCTCCTTTTGGAGAGGCTCATGCAATTGTGGGCATTAGCTTTATGCAGCTCCTGCACTTCGGCAGAGGCAGTGCCTGGGGAGGTCATGTGGGGTAATGCCCCCCGCCCAGGGACTGAGCATGTTCAGAAACATCTGCGGAAGCCTCTGCCCTCAGTCTGCAGAGGTTTAGCTCAATCTGGCCCTTACCAGTTATGCATATTTCAGTAATTTAAATTATTGTCCACAGAAATCTGCTCGGATTTACACCTGCTTCTGATTGATCTTGTATATTGCCAAGAAACCCGTCTTCACACCTGAAAACAATACAACTTGCCAAGGCTAATAACAGTAGTAAAACACCCCCATCATACCAACTCCCCCTTTGCCCAAAACTGCAGTTGTCTTTTATTCATCTCTCATTTTATAAAGAGCTCACAAGGCTCACATCTTCTGCATCCTTAATTCAATAAACTCAAACCATGTGGTGCTAATTCAATCATGTCTTGTATTTTGTAAGTTAATTGCTCATATGCTGCCACTTTACTGTGTCTAAAAATCAGTCTTTTTGCTATGGCTGTCTTTCCATTTCCTAAATAGTAGAATAGTGAATATATAGTAGATAGTTATTCCACTTACATCAGTTGGCGAAGAATTAATTCAGTTTTGCAGGTGTCCAAAATAATTTATGGTTAAATTCAAAGTGTGGATTTTTTAACACCATCATCATCTGCTTCGGTGATTTTTGTATAAAGTTTAAATATTATTCCACTGATCTGAAGGACACTGAACATTTAATCCTGTTTCTCAGCCCTCTTGACAGCAATTTATGCTATTAGTCCTAGCAGAAGATAATATATTTTTACTCCCAGTGTGGCACACTTGATCCTTTGAAATTCAGATACCAGATTTGATGGACCCATTTGAGGATACTGAGTCAGACCATATATTAGCTGTTGGACCCTTTTGTTTGTACTTCAGCCAAACAGCACTTCTCAAATATATATAAATCTGGCACATCCTTAATACACCAGTTATTTCTTTCTGTTGCCCACTGAGCTTGAGTGTTGGTCCATTATTGGCCAGCAAATCAGTAACAGCATTAGCACATTACAGCAGCCCCACATACAGCATCAAAGAACCAGGGCTGGTGCAAATCACTGTTTCTCCATTGAATGCAATGAAGCAAGGCCAGTTTACATGAGCTAAGGATCTGGCCCATTCAGTGGAAAAATAAAGCTCCTAAAGGCTCATTCTCTGTGAAATGTAGGGCTAGTCTAACTAGAAGTACTACAGCACTGTTGTAGTGGGTCTGGTGAAGATGCTCTATGCCAACAAGAGCGGGTTCTCCCGTCAGCATAATAAACCACCTCCACAAAAGGCCGTAGCTGTAAGAAGCTGTCCACACCCGCGCTTAGGTCAGCGTAACTTATGTTGCTCGGGAGGGTGGCTTATTCACACCTCTAAGTGACATAAGTTATACCGATATAACCTATAGTGTAGACAAGCTCTTAGTCTTTAAATAACAAGATCTTTACAGTAAAAAAAAATTTATAGAATGAATGTAACTAATAAAGAGCTGGGCTTAACACTGCTAGACCTACTGCTGCTACTGATTTACAGAGCTAATGAGAAGGAAATGCTGAGAGGAAAGGCTCTTCCGCTAATTGCGTATTTGTTCATGATGGAGACACTAGGGACGAATGCCTCATGATCTGTGCTTCTGAGGGCAACTGATAAATCAGATATAATCAGCATGGACACCTGATCTTCATTTATTGTCAAAAAGAATTCACTCAGCAGCAAGTGGATTTAATAGTCATGACAGAGAGGCTCAAAACCTCCAATTCTGTGAAGGGAACCATTGGGACAGGCTCCGTATAGGCTCAGGGATCCATCAATGTAATATAAATGGATCGGGAATGAAGAGCACTGATTGAAACAGGATCTCCAAAAATTTCCCCACGTAACAGAGCTACAGTCATCATTAAGAATTCAGCATTTGCCAACCAGCACCAGACATATCTCCTATTCTACGTACAGGAGAATATTTTAGATGCCTCTGTGCCTCATGGTGACTCTTCAAGTGGCGATTAGTATCACTCTTCATGCAGGTACCGCTTGGCTCCCAGCATTGGGAAAATAGAAGGGAACTGGGGGAGTGCTGGGCTGGGGCTGCCTTCAGCCCTAAAGGGGGCATCTCTGGGCAGAATGAGCCTAGCTCCCTCTTTTCTGTTCACCTGGACAGCTCTACTGAGGAAATGCTGCCTTCATCTAGTAAATGGGAGTAGCAAGGAGATCTCCCCCCCCTCCCCAAGGCCTCGAGAGAAAGCATTCCTTTCCCAGGTATAGTGACCCTGTAGAACCTCTGTTCAAGCAGTGCACCGCCTCGCCCTCTCAAGCAGACCAGGCTTGTAAGAGAGATAATTGAACCCTTTTGTGCAGAGTTCTGAAAGTGGAAGTTCATAGTATCAGTCCAGTGCGTAATTTTACAGATGAGGCATAAAGGTGGGAGCAGATAGTTGCCGCTGTTGAACAATATAAGGGCTGGTTAAATTGAATGGGAGATTTAACATGGAGATGGAGGACGCTTGCAGCCCGGGAAATTGCATGTTATTTCAAACAACAGGAGCAGTGCAAAAGAGGCACAAAACCAGAAGTTAGACAAACAAAAGTCACATTAAGGAGGGAAGATGTTCTTAGTCTTCCTCTTCTTCGTGTTCTATCTCTGTATGCTTTCACAACCAAACAAAATCTTTGAACCAGATTGGTCAAGCTGGTCTCTCACATTACACGCACAAATTGTGCACATACAAATCAAAGAGTGCAGTTACTAACAGTTAGGTAGTTAGGCTGGCATACTTCTCAAGTGTACCTCATTTCAGCACCAAAGGCCTCTATATTCCACATAAATGTGGTGCCCCTTCACTTTTATTGTTGAAAATTATTTACAGAAATAATAAAGAATCATATAACTAAGGTTATAGAAGTTTATTTGCTCTAAAATAATGAATCTTACTGCATTTTAAGTTTCTTGTATAACAGACATTTTTGTACCTCTTACTTTATTTTGGGTTTTGACTCACGTTGCACATTAAGGTGTTCGAAGGTTGAGACACATATAGTTAGGAGCACAATTATCCAAATGATGAAAAGTGTTAAATCTTCATGCCAAACATTAGAGTTCAGTGTGAAATTTAGGCCTTGAGAGTCCAACAAAATAACCAACCAAGGAAATTCAACATCAGTCGGCAATTCCCAGCCTATCCTCACTCTATTATACATAGGACATCACATCATAAATTTATACAAAAATCACTCACTACTCCAAGAGACTTGAAACAACAGGGTGAGATTAGTACAGCCTTATCTCAGAGTTATCTTGCTTTTGTCATTTTTGGTTAGATCATTAATGCTATTTTTAAAATACCATTTTTAATATTATAACAAACTTGGTCTCCTTTTAATGGAAAGTGAACACAAATTTTGTTCATGGTATTTATATTTTATTTCTGTTGCCATGATTGATTCACTTATTTTAATATATTGGTTTTAAATTTCTTGGAATGTTGATCAAGTTTTTAATCTAATTTGAAATGTATCCTTGCAGTGTTTTTATCCAAATCAGATTGTAGATAACATTTGCTCTTGCATTTGTCTTGACAATATGCACTCTTGTAGTTTAAAAAACAACAGCACTGTGAGATGTCTTCGCTGTTATAAGCTAACTTTTAAAAAGTTTTGCAAACACAGATTTTACCTTTAACATGGGACAGAACTGTTATGTCCTGGGATGAGACACTTTCTTGCCTCTCTCGGGACAAATGCTAAGTATATCCCCCAGTCCATCCTAGAAAATAAAACTTAGCTTTTATATATGATGCAGGACATACTTAAACACTGACATTTTCCAATGAAACTGAACAACATGATGTTAAAATCTCTCTTCAATACAACTTCAGGGAGTAGCGCGTGTGTGTGTGCATACACGAGCACACATATGCACACTTGAATGACAGTTTACTTATTCCCTGTAGCAATGAATAAGATTATGGCAAAAGATTCAAGGAGCAGCAAAAGAAAAAGTAATGAGATAGATTTGGGGTACCTAGATGCAGAGTACCAGGAGATGGATCTGGAAACACAGTTCCACAGAAACAATAAGGCAGACAAGAAATAAATAGGTCCCTCTGAGCAAAGATGTACCTAAAAATTTGAGAAAGATTCCCACAATGCATCTGGATTCATGCCAGTGTAAGTCATACTAGGGTGGGGGATAAAGGGGAGTTTTTAATCCCGTCTGGTTGTTAGTCCACATAAGATGATAAATGTATTCAACAGCTGCCAGCTAGAGGAGATATCCTGTAAACTCAAGCCATAAGAATAGCTTGCTTTTAATTTTGTAGGTCTCAGGCCTAACTTCTCACTAAGCCTAAGCGGGGTAAAAGTAAATGTACAATTGTAAAACTTGGGTGCCAGTATTATAATGACCCTGCTTGGGCCAACAGCAGGGTTTAAACTCAGGGCAGACAGCATTAAAGGCATGAGCATCAACTACTTGAGCTTATTAAGGGCTTGTCTACACTACAAAATTAGGTCGACTTAAGTTAGGTTGACCTACAGCCACCATAGTAATTGAATCGGCTGTTGGTGTCCACACTACCCTCCTTCTGCCAGTCATTTGCATCCTCACCAGGATCACTTGCACCAACTGACGTGGGGCATTGTGGGGCACTGACAGCCGGAGTGTGGGACACTGACAGCTGGAGCGCCACAGCTCCAGGGCAGACAGCAGAAGCTACCAGAAGATAGCAGAAACCAGAGACGAAATGTGAAAGAATAGCAAGAAACTGACAAGAATGTCAATTTCACTGCTGATGAGCAGCTCCCTGCTGCGAAACTGAGTCAGGCACTGGGCTCACAGCTAGAGCTCTCAGCCCTGGGGAGTGGGGTTCCTACTGTGAGCCCCGTGCCAGGTTCACAGCTTGGGTTATCAGCCCCGAGGCTGGTGGGGAGCAGGAGAGCTCCCACTGTGAGCCCCAAACCAGGCTGACATCTTGGGCGATCCTAATTCAAACCTTTTATAATTTGGCCAGATTTGGGCCGTTTTTTAATGGGGATGGCAATCCTGACACAAAGCCCACCCTCTCCCAGATTTCAAGTCCCTATTTTGACTGAAATTTTTCAAAAACATTCAGCCTGAAATGGATACCCCGCATGGAAAATTTAAGTCCAAATAGCTAAAACTTGACAAAATTATAAGCAACGGAAAACAGAGTCTTATGGGAAGTGTCAAGCATTTTTAATGATAGGCAGAGCTACCAGCCCTGCCTGTAAAACTATACAAACTGATGTAATCTGACCAGCTCATCTCTACTTGAAAAAAGTTTTTTTTAAAATGTCTTTGATTCTAACTCTCCCCTATTTAAAGTCCTTCCACTTTTAAGGTATGGGAAGCTGAACCTGGATTTGGCCAAAAATGATTTACAATTCATAGTAACTTTAGCTGTTAAACATCTTGGATTGATCAAACTAAACCAGTAAGTAAAAGAATATTTTTGATGAATCCCAGATATTTTAATATAGCACTACCTCTTAGGCTAACTGGATCATGATGGGGAATGAATCAAAGATAAATGTTTTAAAATTAGAGCTAAATGGGTTTAAATTTGGTGACTTGGAAGTGGTGGTGATGGTTGCTGTGTGTCAGAATGGGTTAACAATTATCTAAGAGAGATATCACATCAGGCTGGCATGATCTACCTTTGATAAACCCATGTTTTGCATTTTATCCTATTGTTCATTGACCTCCAGACATTTATTATTCTTTCCTTCAAAATTTGTTCTAAAGCCTTGCATGCTATTGAGATCAGGCTAACGAGTCTGTAGTTGCCTGTATCACTTTTCCCTCCCCTTTCTTAAATATAGTTATATTTGCTCTTCTCCAGTCATATGGTAACCCCCCTCAAATTGATATATTTGTTAAAAATCCTTACTACTGGACTTGCAATTCATGTGCCACTTCTTTCAATATTCTGGATGGAGATAATCCAGTACCCCCAACTCGAGAGCATTAAAGGCTTTGATTTTTGCTATCACCTCAAATGAGTTTATTTCTATTTCAATACACTCACTCCCATTAGCCATCCTGCCTTTGCCCCCCCTCCCACCCCATTCTACATTATCATCCTTATTGAAGATTGAAGCAAAGTACCGATAGTCTAGCCCAACACCACACAGGAAGTCTGTGGCAGAGTCAACAATAGAACCCAGCACTTATGAATTCTAGTGGTTAAGACATAGATCGTCGAATAAGAACACCCTTTCTCTTCTTGCAACCCTCTGCCTCATTCACTATCCATTCTGGGCACTGAATAAGACAGGAGTCTTGTAGAACAAATGAGTATATGATTATGTATTATGTACACACAAGGCAGGGAACTAAAATGAAGTGAACGCTAAAAAGGCTACGTCTACACTACACAGCTTTTAGCAACATGTCTGTGTCGCTATGCCCATGCCGCTAAAAGTCCTGCAGTGTAGCCGCTGTTTGTCAGCTCTCGGGTAGAATTAGTGGGGGAAGCAAAAGTGGATGGGAATCTGGGAGACAGTGACCATGAGTTGGTTGAGTTCAGGATCCTGACGCAGGGAAGAAAGGTAAGCAGCAGGATACGGACCCTGGACTTCAGAAAAGCAGACTTCGACTCCCTCAGGGAACGGATGGCTAGGATACCCTGGGGAACTAACTTGAAGGGGAAAGGAGTCCAGGAGAGCTGGCTGTATTTCAAGGAATCCCTGTTGAGGTTACAGGGACAAACCATCTCGATGAGTCGAAAGAATAGTAAATATGGCAGGCGACCAGCTTGGCTTAATGATGAAATCCTAGCGGATCTTAAACATAAAAAAGAAGCTTACAAGAAGTGTAAGGTTGGACATATAACCAGGGAAGAGTATAAAAATATTGCTCGGGCATGTAGGAATGATATCAGGAGGGCCAAATCGCACCTGGAGCTGCAGCTAGCCAGAGATGTTAAGAGTAACAAGAAGGGTTTCTTCAGGTATGTTGGCAACAAGAAGAAAGCCAAGGAAAGTGTGGGCCCCTTACTGAATGAGCCTAGCGACAGAGGATGTGGAAAAAGCTAATGTACTCAATGCTTTTTTTGCCTCTGTTTTCACTAACAAGGTCAGCTCCCAGACTGCTGCGCTGGGCATCACAAAATGGGGAAGAGATGGCCAGCCCTCTGTGGAGATAGAGGTGGTTAGGGACTATTTAGAAAAGCTGGACGTGCACAAGTCCATGGGGCCAGACGAGTTGCATCCGAGAGTGCTGAAGGAATTGGCGGCTGTGATTGCAGAGCCATTGGCCATTATCTTTGAAAACTCGTGGCGAACCGGGGAAGTCCCGGATGACTGGAAAAAGGCTAATGTAGTGCCAATCTTTAAAAAAGGGAAGAAGGAGGATCCTGGGAACTACAGGCCAGTCAGCCTCACCTCAGTCCCTGGAAAAATCATGGAGCAGGTCCTCAAAGAATCAATCCTGCAGCACTTGCATGAGAGGAAAGTGATCAGGAACAACCAGCATGGATTCACCAAGGGAAGGTCATGCCTGACTAATCTAATCGCCTTTTATGATGAGATTACTAGTTCTGTGGATGAAGGGAAAGCAGTGGATGTATTGTTTCTTGACTTTAGCAAAGCTTTTCACACGGTCTCCCACAGTATTCTTGTCAGCAAGTTAAGGAAGTATGGGCTGGATGAATGCACTATAAGGTGGGTAGAAAGCTGGCTAGATTGTCGGGCTCAACGGGTAGTGATCAATGGCTCCATGTCTAGTTGGCAGCCGGTATCAAGTGGAGTGCCCCAAGGGTCGGTCCTGGGGCCAGTTTTGTTCAATATCTTCATAAATGATCTGGAGGATGGTGTGGATTGCACTCTCAGCAAATTTGCGGATGATACTAAACTGGGAGGAGTGGTAGATACGCTGGAGGGGAGGGATAGGATACAGAAGGACCTAGACAAATTGGAGGATTGGGCCAAAAGAAATCTGATGAGGTTCAATAAGGATAAGTGCAGGGTCCTGCACTTAGGACGGAAGAACCCAATGCACAGCTACAGACTAGGGACTGAATGGCTAGGCAGCAGTTCTGCGGAAAAGGACCTAGGGGTGACAGTGGACGAGAAGCTGGATATGAGTCAGCAGTGTGCCCTTGTTGCCAAGAAGGCCAATGGTATTTTGGGATGTATAAGTAGGGGCATAGCGAGCAGATCGAGGGATGTGATCGTTCCCCTCTATTCGACATTGGTGAGGCCTCATCTGGAGTACTGTGTCCAGTTTTGGGCCCCACACTTCAAGAAGGATGTGGATAAATTGGAGAGAGTCCAGCGAAGGGTAACAAAAATGATTAGGGGTCTGGAACACATGACTTATGAGGAGAGGCTGAGGGAGCTGGGATTGTTTAGCCTGCAGAAGAGAAGAATGAGGGGGGATTTGATAGCTGCTTTCAACTACCTGAAAGGGGGTTCCAAAGAGGATGGCTCTAGACTGTTCTCAATGGTAGCAGATGACAGAACGAGGAGTAATGGTCTCAAGTTGCAGTGGGGGAGGTTTAGATTGGATATTAGGAAAAACTTTTTCACTAAGAGGGTGGTGAAACACTGGAATACGTTACCTAGGGAGGTGGTAGAATCTCCTTCTTTAGAGGTTTTTAAGGTCAGGCTTGACAAAGCCCTGGCTGGGATGATTTAACTGGGAATTGGTCCTGCTTCGAGCGGGGGTTGGACTAGATGACCTTCTGGGGTCCCTTCCAACCCTGATATTCTATGATTCTATGATTCTCCCGCTGACAAAAAACTTCCACCGTTTGTGTTGTCAGTTGGAGAGCGCTCCTGCCGACAACGCGCTGTTCACACTGGTGCTTGTCGCAGCAAAACTTTTGTCTTTAGGGGTGGAGGGGTGTTAACACCTTGGAAAGACAAAAGTTTTATCGTTCAATTGCCAGTATAGACACAGCCTAAGATGAGTAGCTGAGTTATTTTAGAGATCACAACCCCTAACAGCCACAGGTAAAAATAATTATCTTCATATCAAAATGCAAGTTTAAAAATCCAGGTAAATTTGGGACTTAGATACTTTTGAAAAATTTACCCATTACCTCTATCAAACAGTTGTACTCCAGAACTGATTTTAAGGCACTTATTTTCATACTTTACTAATCTGTGCCAAGGAAAATAATATTAAGAGTCAAGACTTGTCATGGCAAAAAATATAACTGGGTTCAAAAAAGATGTAGATAAGCTCATGGAGGATAGGTCCATCTATTAGCCGAGATGGTCAGGGTGCAACCCCATGCTCAGGGTGACCCTAAACCTCTAATTACCGAAGCCAGGAGGGGAAGATGGGGGTGGATCACTTCAACAGCCCTCTTCTGTACACTCCCCCTGAAGCTGTGGTACTGGCCACTGAATGAAGGCAGGATACTGTACCAAATAGACCATTGGTCTAACTCAGTATGGCAGTTTTTATGGTCTAGGAAACTGTCAAGCAAAAGCTTTTATTTACCGTGCCCTCAAAAGTAGGGACAGCACTCACTTAATATTTTACTGTATAAGTTGGAAAAGTAAAGTATTTTTGGGTTGATATATTAAAGCATTTTCCTGTCTAATATGAGAAACATAGGAATGACCATCAAAACAGATTACCCCTCAGGCTCGTATATTTGGCTTTTCTAAAAAAAAGCCCACCACATCCTTCATCCTCAGGATGCATTTGGGTGTGTATAAAAAGCAAACACAGATGAATCAGATTAATAATACTGGAGCATGTCAGCATCAGATCATGTAAATATCAGAGCTTGCCAATGTTAGGCCACATTCAAAGTGAGAACATAAGGCTTACATTACAGCAACCATCCTCAGAACAGACACAAATCTAGGATGTGTCAAAAGTCTATTCAGCATCAGTTTTCATAGAGTACGCCATCCCATGATCAGAGAGTGCATCATCCCACGTCAGTATCACCAATGGAGATCAAAGGCATACCCCCTGGGAGAGAATCTTACCCAGCTCAGAATATGGCTTAATGTACATCATTTTTAAATCCTTCATAGAACTGTTCTTGTGTTAAACATTTCCTCACTTCCCAAAGGTCTAATTTCATATCCACAAGTTGAGATTGATTTTTGATGGAATAAAACTTTGTTTTTGAGCCTATGCCAATGTTTAGTGATGAGGGAGCTCATTGGGAATACGGGAGCTCATTGGGACAATTTTCAAATGTCTCATCCTTCACTTTATACAATTTTATTTCTTGTCATTTAACATATTTGAAAGCCAGAAAAAAACAAATGTCAGAAACACTGAAGTAACATCTAATCTACCCATCAAACTTCTTAAACCATCCCCATTATTATGATATCTGGTAAAGTTTTGAGGGGGGAGTAGAGGTGATAAGGAATAAAATTATAAAATGAACCATTGCTTTTTTTTTCCAATTCTCTGAATATTTTTCAAAATATTTTCCAATTTGAATATTTTTCAAAATATCTTTACTACCATTTCAATGTAAATGAAAATATTTCCATTTAAAACCAAACAAAATGAAAACAACTTTAGATGTAGATATATATATTTTAAAGTGTTGACTTAAACACAAGAAGTTATTCCCATCAATTGAAAACTGATCTAAACAAAATAACTGTGAAAAGATGAAATTTTGAAGGTGTTTCTATTGCACTGGATTTGAAACAGACTCAAATTACACTTCATATATATATATATATATATATATATATATATATATATATATATATATAATATGTATTTACTAACTATAATGTACATATATGTGTATATATGTATAAACACAGATAAAATCCATATATTTATTTACCTGTGATTTAATATTGAATTATTCATTTCTAAATCAGTTCTGAACAAAATGAGCATAGACTAATGTTTTGTTCATCAAGAAGTGAAGGTCACTTATCCATAATCAAGATTTTTCACATACCCCTCTGCACCCCCACCCCCTGAGCACATTCTGAGGGTGTGGCTATAAAATGGGGCATAGCAGTGGTTTCTGCCTCCACCATTCCTTCCACCACTAATGCCAAGCCAGTAGGAAATAGAACTCCTCAAAAGAGGGGAAGGAAGGTGGGGAATATGAATATACAGAGTCCATCTCCGTTACAGGTAAAAGGACCTTCATATCTTTGAGTGTACTCTGCATATTCACCACTCTTGGGATATTTTACTCAGTAGTGTACATATTAATTCAGATGAAGGGTAAGGAGTCCTAACTAAACAAAGACTGAAGCACCGATCTACCAAACTGCATCTGACCTGACTGCACTATCTAACAGATAATATTTACAAAAAGAAAAGGAGGACTTGTGGCACCTTGGAAACTAACAAATCTATTTGAGCATAAGGTTTCATGAGCTACAGCTCACTTCATCGGATGCATTCAGTGGAAAATTCAGTGGAGAGATTTATATAAATATAGAACATGAAACAATGGGTGTTACCATACACACTGTAACAAGAGTGATCACTTAAGGTGAGCTATTACCAGCCGGAGAGCGGGGGGGAAAAAAACTTTTGTAGTGATAATCAAGGTGGGCCATTTCCAGCAGTTGACAAGAACGTCTGAGGAACAGTGTTGGGGGGGGAAATAAACATGGGGAAATAGTTTTACTTTGTGTAATGACCCATCCACTCCCAGTCTTTATTCAAGCCTAAGTTAATTGTATCTAGTTTGCAAAATAATTCCAATTCAGCAGTCTCTCCTTGGAGTCTGTTTTTGAAGTTTTTTTGTTGAAAAATTGCAACTTTTAGGTCTGTAACTGAGTGATCAAAGAGATTGAAGTGTTCTCCGACTGGTTTTTGAATGTTATAATTCTTGACATCTGATTTGTGTCCATTTATTCTTTTACGTAGAGACTGTCCAGTTTGACCAATGTACATGGCAGAGGGGCATTGCTGGCACATGATGGCATATATCACATTGGTAGATGTGCAGGTGAACGAGCCTCTGATAGTGTGGCTGATGTGATTAGGCCCTATGATGGTGTCCCCTGAATAGATATGTGGACACAGTTGGCAACAGGCTTTGTTGCAAGGATAGGTTCCTGGGTTAGTGGTTCTGTTGTGTGGTTGCTGGTGAGTATTTGCTTCAGGTTGGGGGGCTGTCTGTAAGCAAGGACAGGCCTGTCTCCCAAAATCTGTGAGAGTGATTGGTCGTCCTTCAGGATAGGTTGTAGATCCTTGATGATGCATTGGAGAGGTTTTAGTTGGGGGCTGAAGGTGATGGCTAGTGGCGATCTGTTATTTTCACCTACTAGAGAACAGGCCCAACAAAGAAAATAACAGAACGCCACTAGCTCTCTGTTCATGTGAGAAGGACCAGGGAAGTAAGTGGGTTTTGGAATAAGCCCCCTAACAAGCATCTTTGTGACTTAGAGCATTAAACCACTCTAGATAGGACAAAGAAGGAATAATGGAACCTAGCGTCACCATTCAGAAGCAATTCCTTAGAATGTACTTATCTAGCTTCCTCAGTTCCAAAATTGGACGAGTCCTCCATCTTTCTTTGGAATTAGGAAATAGTGGGAATAGAATCCTCGATTCCTGAGATTTATGGAAACATCCTCTATTTCTCTGCTAACAGAAAAGTGATTTCTGTTCTTAACACAAACAAATGAAAGTGAAGGGAAAGTTGGTTTGAAGAGCGGGTGTCAAACTGGATGGTGTAACTGTTCCTCATAGTGTCCATGCTCTTCTGCTTAGATGCCTGGTAAAATACCCAGATCCATAGACTTCTTCAGAACTGCACAAAGAGATTGCTTGGTGGATTTCAAGTTCCACTCCATGCGTCCCTGATCTACCAGCTCACAATCCAAAGAATATGATAAGTCCACAGACAAGTGTTCAGTCTTAGTTTTTTTATTCCTTGGAACCAGAGGCCCTGGTTCTATGGAAGTTCCAGGCGTTGATGCTTTATCTTCCAGGCCTGTTTTCCTTGACACCAGTACTGGGTCAGATGATTTTGTTACCAAGTGCTCATTCTCTTTAGAACTGGAGGTTGGTGCCAAGGCAGACAGTTAATGTTGAAAAGGCTTCCTGGAACCAGCAGGGCTCAAAGCTGATCCAGGCTTCTTGTTTTTACCTTTCAGGGCCATAGAAACCTTGCATCCAGAAGTTCTTCTTGATCAGGCTTAATTGTAGAAAGAGAGCTTGGAGTCTGTTCTGCCTCTCTTTTCTGGCTCGTGGTGTGAAAATGCTGCAGATCAAACAATTGGAAGGAGAATGTCCTTCTACTAAACACTTTAGGCAGCGAGCATAGGCGTCCGAATCTGGGAAAACTGATGAACTGATGAACGCGTATCTCTTAAATCCATGCTTTCCTCTTTTCAGATTCATCCATAAGAACAACAAGAACTAACACTAACATTAAAATATATCTAACACTATCTATAAAACAACGAATAAGACACTATAACTATCTGAAGAATTTTGATCCATAGAAGAATCATATCCATCCGTGTCAACAACTGGAAGGACCCAGAGGTGGTAATTGCTACACATCCCCTTTCATGAACATGCCCTCAGAACATGCTCAGTGACTGAGAAAGGGGGTAGAGAGGGGCGAGTGAGCAATTGACTAGGCACTTCTACTAGCACTCAGCCCAGCAGAAGAGTCTGTCCTATCTCGGGGACTCTCTTTCTGCCCCACCACCCCCACAAACATGATACAGTTCTGCAGTGATCTGGAAGCTTACTTTCGCCATCTCCGACTCAAAGAATACTTTCAAGATAACACTGAACAGCACACTGATACACAAGTACCCTCCCACAAACAGCACAAGAAGAAGAACACCACATGGACTCCTCCTGAGGGTCGAAATGATAGTCTGGACCTATACATAGAATGCTTCCGCTGATGTGTACAGGCAGAAATTGTGGAAAAACAACATCACTTGCCTCATAACCTAAGACTGCAGAACGCAATGCCACCCACAGCCTCAGAAACAACCCTGACATTATAATCAAAGAGGCTGATAAAGGAGGTGCTATTGTCATCATGATAGGTCTGACTACCAAAAGGAGGCTGCCAGACAACTCTCCAATACCAAATTCTACAGGCCACTTTCCGCAGATCCCACTGAGGAATACACTAAGAAACTGCACCATTTACTCAGGACACTCCCTACGCTAACACCGGAACAAATCAACGTACCCTTAGAGCTCCAACAGGGGTTATTCTATCTACTACCCAAGATCCACAAACCCGGAAACCCTGGACGCCCCATCATCTTGGGCATTGGTACTCTCACTGAAGGACTGTCTGGATATTTGGACTCTCTACTCAGACCCTAGGCCACCAGCACTCCCAGCTATCTCCATGACACCACTGATTTCCTGAGAAAACTACAATGCATTGGTGATCTTCCAGAAAACACCATCCTAGCCACAATGTAGAGGCTCTCTACACAAACATCCCACACACAGATGGAATACAAGCTGTCAGGAACAGTATCCCTGATGATGCCACAGCACAATTGGTTGCTGAGCTCTGTAACTTTATCCTCACACACAATTATTTCAAATTTGGTGAGAATACATACCTCTAGACCAATGGCACTGCTATGGGCACCCACATGGCCCCACAATATGCCAACATTTTTATGGCTGACCTGGAACAAACGCTTCCTCAGCTCTCGTCCACTCACGGCCCTTCTCTACCTATGTTACATTGATGGCATCTTCATCATCTGGACCCATGAGAAGGAAACCCTGGAAGAATTCCACCATGATTTCAACAGCTTCCACCCCACCATCAACCTCAGCCTGGACCAATCTACATGGGAGGTTCACTTCCTAGACACCACGGTGCAAATAAGTGAGGGTCACATTAACACCACTGTATACCGGAAACCCACTGACTGTTATGCCTACCTTCATGCCTCCAGCTTCCACCCTGGACACACCACACGATCCATTGTCTATAGCCAAGCGCTGAGGTACAACTGCATTTGCTCCAACCCCTCAGACAGAGACCAACACCTACAAGATCTTCACCAAGAATTCTCAAAACTATGATACCCACATGAGGAAATAAGGAAACAGATCAACAGAGCCAGACGTGTACCCAGAAGCCTCCTGCTGCAAGACAAGCCCAAGAAAGAAACCAACAGAACTCCACTGGCCATCACATACAGTCCTCAGCTAAAACCTTTCCAAAACATCATCAGTGATCTACAGCCCATCCTTGACAACAATCCCTCACTTTCACAGGTCTTGGGAGGCAGGCCAGTCCTCACCCACAGACAACCTGCCAACCTGAAGCATATTCTCACCAGCAACTACACACCGCACCAGAGTAACTCTAACTCAGGAATCATAGAATATCAGGGTTGGAAGGGACCTCAGGAGGTCATCTAGTCCAACCCCCTGCTCAAAGCTGGACCAGTCCCCAATTTTTGCCCCAGATCCCTAAATGGCCCCCTCAAGGATTGAACTCACAACCCTGGGTTTAGCAGGCCAATGCTCAAACCACGAGCTATCCCTCCCCCACATGGAACCAACCCATACAACAAACCTCGATGCCAACTCTGCCGACACCATCACAGGACCTAACCAGATCAGCCACACCATCACCGGTTCATTCATCTGCACGTCCACCAATGTAATATACACCATCATGTGCCAGCAATGCCCCTCTGCTACGTACATCGGCCAAACTGGACAGTCCCTAAATAAAAGGATAAATGGACACAAATCAGATATTAGGAATGGCAATATACAAAAACCTGTAGGAGAACACTTCAACCTCCCTGGACACGCACTAGCAGATTTAAAGGTAGCCATCCTGCAGCAAAAAAACTTCAGGACCAGACTTCAAAGAGAAACTGCTGAGCTTCAGTTCATTCGCAAATTTGACACCATCAGCTCAGGATTAAACAAAGACTGAATGGTTAGCCAGCTACAAAAGCAGTTTCTCCTCCCTTGCTGTTCACACCTCAACTGCTAGAAGAGGGCCTCATCCTCCCTGATTGAATTAACCTCGTTATCCCTAGCCTGATTCTTGCTTGCATATTTATACCTGCCTCTGGAAATTTCCACTATGTGCATCCAACGAAGTGGGTATTCACCCATGAAAGCTCATGCTCCAATACGTCTGTTAGTCTATAAGTTGCCACAGGACTCTTTGCCACTTCTAGTAGAACATTGCACAGTTCAACAGCCCTGGTCAACACATATCCCAAGAGCGGAAATATGCAGAGGACACTTGAAAAAGAAAAATACTTATCTATATTCAGACATTTCTATTCCAAATGAAATATTCTAAAATACTAACCAGTGATTGTGAACATTAACAATAATACTTGTTTTTTCATAACATTAATTTTCTAAATCTAACAAACACTAACACGGATCTGGATTTTGAATTCTATGGTGAAGTACAATTATCTTAATTCCTGATGTTTACAACTTTTTAACTTTTTTTCACAACTACAAATTTCTCCTAAAAAAAAAAATGCCTGCTTGGCTTCTGGCCAGCTAACCAATGAAACGCTAATCAAGATGCCAATAACTTGATTGCATAAATCAGTGGTGTCCAACTTGTGGCCCTTAAGGGAGACTGTTAAGAAGAAAATGTAGATTTGAGAATGAACTGAAAATGTGTCCCTTGCACCTCACTCTGTGACTGTGCAGAGTCTGGATCTTCCCTGTCACTACATGGAGGAGACAGGGGTCACTAAGTCCAGGATTGTAAAAGGTATTTAGGTGTTACGGTACTTGGCGTTGCAATGCCTAACTGATTTGGGAGCCTACATTTCATTTTTAAAAGGAATTTAGGCACTTAGGAGTCTATATCCTAACAGCTATCAATGGGATTTAGGTTCCAAAGTTCCTAAATCCTGTTTGAAAATAAGATTTAGGCTCCTAAATCAATTAGGCATCACAATGCTGAACGCAACAACACACAAATACCTTTAAAAACCTGGGCTTTCTTCTCCAGTGGTCTCCCACTACTTCCCTGGAGACCTAAGAGGGGTTGCACTAGTGTGAATAGGGAGTGCTCAGAGCCACTGGTGTCTTCCCTGCTGCAGCTGCTCCCTCACCAGTTTCCCCACTGTCCACCTTCTGGAGGAAAGATAGTAGTTCTGGTTGCTCCACTGTCTGCTTCCCTGCTGATCTGCAGGATCCCCAGACAGAGCAGAATATATGAACCTGCCCAAGCTAGGAAAGTGCCTAAAAAAGGATGACTCCCTTCACCCATGCCGCAACCCAGGAGAGAGGGGAAAAGAGGAGAAGTTGAGACCAAACAACGAGTTGAGGCTTCCTGATTCTCTGACCCAGCCAAGGTTACAGGAGTTTGGGCAGACTTCCCCACACCAGGGAAATCCTAAGTAAGGAAGCTGTGGGAATGGATGCCAGAGCAAACAAAGGGAACAGAGCAGGACAGAATGCCTGCAGGACAGAACTTGGATCTTTCCGGAATAAATGTTCGACCATCCTGCTGAAAAGGCTGAGCTCCCCAGCATGAACGGATTAACTATGATAGTGATTCAGAGAAAAATCCTGCTTGGTGACTATTGCAAATCCCCATGTGCATGTTTTTAAACTTTGAAACTTCAGGGTTGTGATTTACAATGAACACAATGTTAGCAAAAAATGTTTTCAAGGGCATTCTTGGTTTGAAGAAACCGGATCTATGACCCACATTCAGTGGAGCTGTTCACTTACTGACCCTGGTGTCACATTACTGCCGATAACCATCTTCCCCAAACAAGACCACAAGTTTGGTAATAAAACAGTCTACACTGTGATCCCCATCAGCACAGATGAAAGACCAGAAGCTATAATTACATTATATTCTATTTGTAGACTTTAGGCTTGCAACAACAAACAATAAAAAACTAATTTCAAAAGGTGAATACTTATAGGGAAGAGCTCTAAGCACACTTGTGGCGGTATTAGACAACAAGCCTGTGCAAAGCATTCAATTTACTGCATGTTACAGAGATATGTACATGCCTGTGTACCTAGAGGAAAGAACCACCTAGTGCTCTGTGCAAGCCACAACCTGAGGTCATGAAAACTGCTGATTGTCAAAGTACTTCTCAGATCCCTACCAATCCCCTGAAGTATATGCGAGTGGCAGTGACATTTTGAGCAGTGATGTGGATATCAATTTGAAGGTTCAAAATGAAGAAATACTAAATATAATGGCAGGCATGCAACTGTCAAGGTTCCCTCCCCACTCTGAACTCTGGGATACAGATGTGGGGACACGCATGAAAGACCCCCCCTACACTTATATTCCACCAGCTTAGGTTAAAAACTTTTGAAACTTCCTTTCCTTGTCCTTGGATGGTATTGCTACCACCACCAACTGATTTAAACAAACATTCAGGGAGGGGCCACTTGGAGCCCTATCCCGCCAAGCCCCTTCACCCCCTTTCTTGGGGTGTGGACCAAATCCCTGGTTTTTAGGACACTGAAAATCAATCAGGTTCTTAAAAGAAGAATTTTATTTAAAAAAAAGTAAAAGAATCACACCTGCAAAATCAGGATAGAAGGGTAAATAAAAAGATTTAAAACACAGCGGATTCCCCTCTGACTGCTTCCCAGTTACCAACCAGGAATAAAATTACCTCCTAGCATAGGGAAAATTCACAAGCTAAAACAAAAGATAATCTAATGCATTTCCTTGCTATTACTTACAATTTCTGTAATTTTAGATATATCATTTCAGGATCTTTTTAGGAGCTGGTTTACCTGCTTGGTCTCTCTCTTTGTCCCGAGAGGGAACCAACAAAGAGAGCACAAACAAAACCTTTCCCTCACCCACCCACCCCAGATTTGAAAGTATCTTCTTTTCCCACTGATCCTTCTAGTCAGGTGCCAACTAGGTTAATTGAACTGATTAAGCCCTTACCGGTAAGGGGATTCTGTACCTCTGGCCAGGAGGGATTTTATGTTACTGCATACATAAGGGTTGTTACCCTTCCCTTTATATTTATGATACATACCCCAGATCACAAAAGGCGCTGGACAGCCTGTTCCACGCTGGCCGTGATTTCTTCCTGGAGCTTTAGGAGAAAACAGAGTTAATAAGACACATGCACCTTTAGATATACTACCGATTATATAAAAACTAACAATATTTCCTACATTTCAAGGACGATTTTAACCAGTTGATTCTGGGAAATTTTCACAGGAGAGTGCATCAGCCACTTTGTTAGAAGCTCCTGAAATGTGTTGTATTTCAAAATCAAGATCTTGGAGAGCTAAACTCCACCGAAGAAGTTTTTTGTTATTTTCCTTGACAATATGAAGCCACTTCAGCACAGTGTGGTCGGTTTGCAGGTGGAAACACCATCCCCAAGCGTATGTACGTAGCTTTTCGAGAGCGTAGACAATGGCGTAACGTTCCTTTTCGGTGATTGACCAGCGGCTTTCCCTCTCAGATAGTTTTTTGCTGAGATACATGACAGGATGGAATTCTTGATCTGGTCCTTCCTGCATTAAAACTGCTCCCACACCATGCTCGGATGCATCTGTGGTTACTAGGAAAGGTTTGTCAAAGTCTGGGGCCCTTAGCACAGGGTCAGACATGAGTGTCGCTTTAAGCTGGTTAAAGGCCTTCTGACACTCTTCAGTCCACTGAACAGCATTTGGCTGTTTCTTTTTGGTCAGGTCTGTCAGTGGGGCAGCGATTTGGCTGTAGTGTAGTACAAATTGCCTGTAATATTCAGCCAAGCCTAAGAAGGATTGGACCTGTTTCTTTGACTTTGGGACAGGCCACTTTTGGATATCATTCACTTTGGCCTGTAGGAGGTTGATAGTTCCTTGACCCACCTGGTATCCAACGTAAGTCACTCCGTTTAGGCCTATTTGACACTTTTTAGCTTTAATAGTTAGTCCTGGCTCCCTTATGCACCCAAAGACTTTCCAGAGATGCTCCAGGTGTTCTGCCCAGGAATCAGAAAATAGGGCCACATCGTCAAAATAGATGACTGCAGATTCTCCCAGTCCTGCTAGGAGACCATCTACAAGTTTCTGGAAGGTGGCTGGTGCATTTCGCAGCCCGAAAGGGAGCATATTAAATTCATACAGCCCTACATGCGTGATGAAGGCTGACCTTTCCTTGGCAGATTCATCTAGTGGTACCTGCCAGTACCCCTTGATTAAGTCCAAGGTAGAGATGAACTGGGCCCATCCCAGTTTCTCTAATAGTTCATCTGTGCGTGGCAATGGATAGTTGTCTGGACGAGTCACAGAATTTAGCTTACGGTAGTCCACGCAAAAGCATATTTCCCCATCCGGTTTGGGAACTAGAACCACTGTTAGAGGGGTGGATTACTGCCCATCCCAACAACTGCCCATCCACTGTTAGAGGGATGGATTACACTCATCTGTAGCATGTCCTGGATTTCCCGTTCTATAGCAGTTTTGGTTTGAGGAGCCACCCAGTAAGGTAAAGTTAAGTAAATAAAGACACGGGTGTTGCACAACCCTGAGGCCTCTCTGAGCCTTACTGGGGAGGGTAAGTGGGCCCCAGGAAGAGGGACAGGTCGTGAACCCTGTTACAGACCTGAACTGCAACTTTAGAAATTCCTGACATATATGTTTAATTTTTCAAACTCAGTGTAGCACTAGCCTAAGTTTATGCATTTGCTATTCTTATAAGGCCAAATCTTCCAAAGTCTGAGACTAACGTGCAAAAAAAACCCAACTCATCTGAGCACACATGCACCTATGTTTGTGTGCAAAAACACTCTTTGTGCAGGCAAAAAGTTAATTGGAGACCAAAGTTCAGTGGATAAGTATTTGTTTACGTATGCAGTTAATCTGCATATTTAAATATGGGTTTGTCAAGCATAAATTACTCCACAAGGTGCAAAACGGTGAAGAGTCACACACCAAAGCTCTATTTGATGTTACTGAAAATGTTAAGATATGCTGGTCTGAAGTAGCAAACATCTGGATTCTGCCTAATGAGATCTTCACTTGGAGAGGAGAACTATATTCACCTTATGAAGTTTTCAGTGGCCTGAATAGTGGAGAAAAAGTCAGTAAAAAAGCATATCTGTTACTTATTAGTGCTTATAACAACTAGGGATGCTACTTGGCAGTGAATCTGCTGTGTTTCGGCAGTAAACATCTGTAGTAAATAACCCATGCCTACAAATCTTCTGATTCATTAAACAAAGATAAAGGCACATAGGGTTGTTAAAAATAGACAAACTTAATTTAAAAATACACTATTTTCAAATCCGTAATTAAAGTGCTGTAGCCAATCTAGTGTATTTCAAACTATTCCTACCATGCCTTCTTGTACAACCATACCATGTTTCATCAAAAAAGGAAAATCTCTTGCTGATACTGCTTGATATTTCTTAACCCACTGGTGCCAAGCATAACTAAATTATATTTTCATTATGTTTCACATTCCACTTAATATTTGTACTGTCTGACAAAGTTTCCATAGGAAAAAAAAACAGTCATTGTATTCAACAACAGAAATAAAGAGCGGGGAAGAGTATATTAAAAAGCATACGTCAGTACTATAATTTATATAGGTTACAACAAATCATGTTGCTACACCTTTTGGGGATGTTTTCACAGGAGTACCTATGAGTGCCCACAGCAGCATAAGAATAATAATATTTTGATTAGGATTTTTCATCTCTGGCTTTAACTATAAATCTTTCAATACATTCAATTTTGAAGTTATATAGTGGCATTAAGGCCTTGTTTCCATAACCGTACCCATATTGGTCCCAGTGTTGCCTCCTGTGTGTATGAATGACCTTGGGTATCATTTTAACCTGTGCAGAATAATCCCATCACTTTCTGCTTCTGATTGGGGTGAACATATCATGGAAGCTGATTTAGACGGTGTTTGGCACGGCTACTTTTGACCCCAGCTATAGAGAGGAAGTGGAGATGCCACATGGAAATGAAAAATTGCACCTGTACTCGCTTGTATTATCTGAAGGTATTTTGAACCATCAAATTTGATCTGTCAGGTTCAATTTGAATTTGATTTGGTTCAGGTCTTATTTGTGGGTCAATTATCTGGTCAGTTTTACACATCTCTAATCCTCATGCATTTATATTTTTTTATCTAAGCATGTGTATCTCCCATTCTCTCATTTTACAAAGCTCTTGTGCTAGTGGGATGAAGCATGGTCTTGTGCTTTAACCAGAGGAATGAGAAGGCTTGAGTTCCATTGATAGGCCTGCCACAGGATTCCTGAGTAAATCACATGCAAGGCAATTTTCAAAGGGGCATATAACATAGAATTGGAGCACTTGGTTGTGGAAGGAGAACCGGTGTTCCCAGTGAATACAGCATTGGACTAGGAGTCAGGAGACCTCGGTTCCGTTCCTGGCACTGCCACTTCATCTCTCTCTGTCTCAATTCTGTCCCCCCCCCCCACCCTTTATCTGCCTTGCCTTCAAGGCAGGGACTATCTCATGCTATGTGTCTGTACTGTGCATAGCATATCTGGGCCCCAATCTCAGCTGGGGTCTCACATCACCATTGTAATATAAATCACAATTATTACATGGAAACACCTAAACTTCAGAGAATTCTCAAAGCTCAGATTTGGTGGTCCAGAAGTTCTGAATATGTTCAAGCCACCAGAGCTCCTCGGCACTCTGAACACTCAACTAGTTTCAGTCTTGGGAATTTTCAAAAGACAGCTGTCACATTAGGGTATCGTACCCAGCTACTGCTATACCCACTAGCTGCCAAATGCAAAAATGTCCCTTCACTGCTCTTGGACCCTCATCAGAAAGCCAAGAAGGCTCTTGGTCATACCCAAGAACCATACATGATACCAAAAATGCAGATGCTGCTTGAGTGAGTTGTGGATGGTTCGTCACCTGAGGCCTATTACACTCGCTGAAGGATCTCCTGAAGAAATGTTTTAGGACAGGACTGTATGCCAGGTGAGACTACTGTAGCATTCTGCTACCCCAAACTGATAATGTTTCAAATAAAATTACAAGGACACATCAGGAAACATCCAGTGTCCGCTGTATTTTGGTCCAAACATCATACTGAATATGGGAACACCGGTGAGTTCTGCTCTATGGGATAGGAGGGTAATGGGTGTCTCTCTGTCATATGGGCAGACACTGAGGAGACACTCCTGTTATTAAAGGCACAGAAACATAGGCATGGGACTTGCAGAGAACTCTACTCAAAATTCTCAGTCTGCAAGGAATCAACTCTTTGTCCTATACAACGAGTTACAGCTATATGTGCTGTGAAGGTCTATACAAAAGTGATGCAAACACCCATCAGCAGACTGGTAGCATCAGCAGGGGAAAGGTACACCAACCAGTTGTTTTGAAAAAGCAGCTTGGCACCTGCATTAAATACCATGAATTTGTGTCTCTCAGAAACAAAGATTGTTTCTGATGTTCTTTCTATAAACTTTCCGACAATTAAGAGGAAGTCTTGAGGCCTGACAGGGGGAGTGTTGCTGAGGTCAGGCTGTCAATCCCACACCTTTCATCAACACTAAATTCAACATATGTGGGGCAGGGGAGAAAACACTTGCCTGAATATAGCAGTGATTTCTTTGACTTATCTTGCAGTTTTACAGAGCTCAGTATGGGTAAGATTTATGGCTAAGGCCAAAGTTGGAAACTACAGTCATAGAATTATAGATTATCAGGGTTGGAAGGGACCTCAGGAGGTCATCTAGTCCAACCCCCTGCTCAAAGCAGGACCAATCCCCAATTTTTGCCCCATATCCCTAAATGGCCCCCTCAAGGATTGAACTCACAACCCTGGGGTTAGCAGGCCAAAGCTCAAACCACTGAGCTATCCCTCCTCCATATATCATTCTTGGGCTGCTGTGCACAACCAGAGGTGCTCGTCTGAGACACCAAAGAAATTGTTGCTCCCAAGTAAGGGTAAGTTTGCACAGCTCTACTTCAACACATGAAGCTAGGTAAAATCCATGTCCCGCAGCATTGTAAGTCTTACTCTGTATTACAGGAGATGCTTTAGCAGCAAAAGCTGGGATCAATTTGACATCAGTCAAGAATTCCTGCTGTTAATAATATTTCATTAAATTTTAAGGAACTCACAGCATGTATCTGGTACATGTATCTGGACAGGTGGACACCAGACGGCAGTAAGGCACTACAATAAATCTTTAGTAAACTGGGTCCCATATTACAGCTATTGCATTTTAATTACTATGATTATTTTACATGTATTTACAACATAAATTGTGTCACCACAGCTGTGTTATTTATTGCTTAATTAAAACAAAGATGCCTTACACTTCTTTTTTCTTTCTTGAAGGAAATTCCTTCCACCTGCCCTTCCCTGCTGAAAACAAAATGCATGCAATTTCTGTATAAATAATAGCTTACAAATGGATTTGTAGCCTAAGAGACTGCCCATGATGCTGTGACTTCGTCCCTATCTCCACAAGAGAGAGGGAGGGAATTTAGTGCAGTTCCTCAAATACGAAAATATTATTGCCAAAAAAGGTTAGAATAAAAACGTATCTATTGCCAGACTTCCATTATTGCACATGAAACAATAACACTGTTAAAAAGTCCTAGTAGATTAAAATATGACAAGAGATAATAAATTGGGAAAGTTTTAGGAGGGACTTTTTTGTTGTTTTTGAGCAGCATCTAAGGATTCTGTTCTTACTGGTTTTCTAAAATGTGTTTTATACTACATTTGGCAGAAAAGGACAATACATTAAAACAACAAAAACAAAATTATGCAACAGAATAGCCATTATTGGAATCGTCACACATTTTACTGTCAAATATTTTGGAAGTGTGCTATTTTTGCACTATTATTTGTATTTATTAAAAGTTATAAATTAGCCAAAGGGATCTGACTAGCACCATCAGTACATTAGGTGAAAAATAGAGACAACTTGACTTTGGCTTTCAGCAAGTGGGAGACAGTGTGGCCTAGTGGACAGCGCACTGGGCTGGGACTTGGGAATCCTGGCTTCTATTCTTAGCTCTGCCATTGGCCTACTGGATGATTTTGGGGAAGTCACCTGCCTCTTTGTGACTCAGCTTCCCTATCTGTAAAATGGGAATAATGATACTGACCTCTTTGTTGTCATCTTGTCCCACAATAATCATATCATGCCATAAGTGCTGACTCCATGGGTGCTTCAGGGCTGGAGCACCCATGGAAAAAAAATTGTGGGTGCTGAGCACCCACCGGCAGCCAGCTTCCCTCCACCGCCCCACCCTACTGATCAGTGTGCCCTACTGATCAGCACCTCCCCCTCCCTCCCAACACCTCCTGCCTGCCGCAGATTAGCTGCTCTGTGGTGTGCAGGAGTCTCTGATGGGGGGAGAGGAAGGAGTGAAGATGGGGCACGGTTCGGGGAGTGGGTGGAATGGGGCAGGAAGAGGCAGGGCAGAGGTGGAGTGGGGGCGGGGTAGAGGCTTGAGGGAAGGGGTGGAGTGGGAGTTGGCCATGGGGCAGAGCCGGGGGTGGAGGGGATTGAGCACATTAGAAAGTTGGCACCTTTGTATCATGCTATGAAGTTCAAGAACGAATTTGGTGACTATTACAGGGTCCTTTGTAAGGTCTTGATCCAAGGTGTCAAATCCAAAGTGCATCACTTCCTTACAGCAACACAGTCAAAAGCAGATGTTAAAGCCTGTTCCCATCACAGCTTGCCAAGTGGATAGATTGGTTCCATCTCTATTGATTTTCATTCCTGCAGCATGCCTTGCCTGCAGTATCACGAGGGGATGTTATTTGCCAAGATGCTTTGATACTGATCAGAGGAACTTTTATTTTTCAGTGATTTGTTTCTGACTTACTTTCTAAAGTGCTTTAAGATCTACTGATGAAAAGCACCATATAGGAACCAGGTATTATTGTCAGGGGTTGCATTTCAGCCAGGCAGAGCTCAGCTTGGGAGGTGGCTGGGGGTAAATGTGGCTTTATGCCATCTGCTCCTGGGGCTGGCCAGAGACTACAATCTACACAGGAGCCAGCATAGGAGCTACTGTGGTGGGTCTATGCCACTGTAGGATTCTTCCATGCTTGAGGAATACTCTAAGGGCAGGGTCAGTTGGCATCATATCAGCTTTTCTTACGATGTAGCTGATGATCTTGTCTAGGCCTGTAGACAAAGAGTTTACATTGTAAGCAGATAAAGACAGGGAATGGATGTAATTTAAGCAAGATGACTGAATGCTGGTGTTTAGCATCTACTTATTAGTTCCACATTTTCAAACAATCACTTTTTATCAGTATAACTGTAATACTTGGTGCCAGAATTTTATTTAGTTCTTTCATGGGAGAAAGGGAGGCAACACAAAAAAATTAAATAAACAAAGTCTGTAGCTAGTGTGTTTACTATATCTTGTATTTCTTCATATTTACTGCATGTAACACTGCTCATAAAATTAAGCAAGGCTATTCTTTCCTCCACTGGGTTTTCAAGGTATTGTTGGGACGCTGCTAACTTACTGAAAATGAGTCCACCCATTTTTCCTGCAGAGAGGAATCTGTTTTTTTTTTTAGAGCAGCAGGTATATTCTCTATATAATAAGATTCCAGGATTGTCACTCTGAAGCCTGGAATATAAGCTGAGTCCACGTGAACCGATGGCAACAGTTACAAGCATGGTTGAGAGCTTTTTGTTCAGAATATCACCAGGTTCAATCATCACTGGAATTCACGGTCTGTTACTGTCTAATTTTTAAGTTATCCACCATTTTGACTTTATGAATTACACCCATGCATTGTACCTCTACAGTAAGGCATGTATCTATGCCATCCCAAATGTCTTAGACCTTTGTGACATCAGAGGCAACTCAACCAATCATCACCCTTATTCTATAAGTTATTTGTATGTAACAGTTTAATTGGTTGTATGAAGGAGACTGTACAGATGGTAGATTACTTGGCCTAACTGCCACCCGTGTGGCAGCATGGGCTTTCAACTACTAGTTACTTGCTAATTTCTCTTTCTCTTATGTGTTACTTTGATTTCTGCTTTGCTGGATGAAGAGTTTATTGCTGCACAAGGAAATGTTTATGTGTATAATCAGATTTACACAGGGGCTTTATGAGAGCAGATATCTTAATAGAACGCTACAACTGCAGCTATCTCTAGCCTTTGGCCATTAATTGCAAGCCTTAATTAGACTTTTGCCCAGACTACTTTACCTTGTTTTTAAGGCCCCAATCCAGCAAAGCTCTTAAGCATGTGCTCCACATACACACGGGTAGTCCCACCGAAGGCAAGGGCAATACTCATGTATGTAAGGTTAAGCATGTGCTTAAGTAGTTTGCTGGATCAGGACCTGAGTCTCCTACCACTTGCCTCATTTTATGAGACACCATTAACCTCTTTAGGCTTCCAGTACCACTCTAACTTCTTAAAGGAAGCAGCAGCCTCCCTGAAGGAGGCTTGGAATACATTAATGTTAAATGTACCTTAAGAGTTTTTTAATCATTCTGGATTTTTCTAAAAACACTGAAGTCTTTAGAAAACTTTCTCCAGGGATTCTGCTTGAGATTTAGCTTCCTTACATTTTTGTAACTGTAGAAGTTGACATTGTCCCTTAAGCATAAATAACACAGGGGCTGTTCTCCATGTTGAACAGCTTCCAAGAAAAATGCACAAATCAGAGGGTCATACAACAATCAAGCATTCTTTATGTTAAGTATAAAAAATCTGTAGCATATGGAAGTGGAGTTAGAGAAGTTGAAGTGAGCCTTCCTCTGGATTTTGACTGCAGGTGAGTTTTAATGGACTAAAGAAAAAGTATTCCTTTTCACTAGGAACCGTGTGGAGACAGTACCAATTCAACTGTGCTTTACTCCTTCGTAGAGGTTAAACTTGAAAGCAGAAGTAATCCCAATAATGCTGTAAACAGTTCTTCCCTGATCTTTATATGACACATGCCCTGGTTTGGACTTTAAGGGCAGAAGATTCTGCCACAGACATACAATCTACTCAGTTTGCTTTTAGAAAACTAGAATGTCACAAGCAACACATGATGCAAGACAATCCTGCCATCTTCCCTATATAGGACGTGGGGGGGGGGGAGAGTTTTGATGTGAGAACAGCCCCAATTACTCTCTTAAATAGGCCTTAAATTTTAGGAGTTGGCAGAATTAATGGGCCATATTTCAAATTCCAATTTGGTATGTTTAACACTTACTTTGAACAGGTGTGAATGACCATACAAGAGGCAAGGCAGAGGAGAATCAGGTCCTGTATATTCAAATTTATTTTCACATATGGATGAATGAAGTGCTTCTGAGAAGACTTGAGCAAGCTTTGCTCATATGTGGAACCAAACCTTGTACTCATTAGGACTAGGTATTGAATAAGCTGTTAAAAGTTCTCTTATTGCAAATGCCCTTCTGCCCTAGTGTTCTGACTTCTGTTCTGCAAGAAATGGCATTGCCACAGATGGACCATTTCAGCAAAGCAAAGGACCAAGCAGGTTACAAACAGCAACTTCAGGACCTTTACATTCAATAGAAGAGATATGGAGATGAAGAGAAAACTGAAGCTATATCTTCAGTGAAAAAAAGATTTTTTTTTTTTTACTGCGGGATAACTAATGCACATTAGCTATCCCACTGGTAAAATCCTAGTGAAGTAAGGTGTTGTGGCTTTTACTACTAGTTAGGCTAAGCAAGATCAACCACTGATGGAGTTATAGAGTTGACCTCATCTAGCTTCAGAGACAGAGGCAAAGTGTAAAAACTACAGTGCTATGTCTCCACTAGGATTTTAGAGCAGAATAGATAATGCATTTTAGTTATCTCACAAGAGGGAAAAATCATTTTTGGTAGAGAAGCCAAAGCCAAAGGAGAGAACCTCAAGTTCAGGGATAGGTGAAATGTGGTGTTCAAGAGAGGAGAAGAGAATCCAAGGGAAGAGCAGAGGAAATAAGGCTAGATGGGATATAGGAACGCAAGAGAGGAAGAGTTTCAGAGTAACAGCCGTGTTAGTCTGTATTCGCAAAAAGAAAAGGAGTACTTGTGGCACCTTTGAGACTAACCAATTTGTTAGAGCATAAGCTTTCGTGAGCTACAGCTCACTTCCTCAGATGCATATCGTGGAAACTGCAGCAGACTTTATATATACACAGAGAATATGAAACAATACCTCCTCCCAACCCCACTGTCCTGCTGGTAATAGCTTATCTAAAGTGATCATCAGGTGGGCCATTTCCAGCACAAATCCAGGTTTTCTCACCCTCCACCCCCCCACACAAATTCACTCTCCTGCTGGTGATAGCCCATCCAAAGTGACAACTCTTTACACAATGTGCATGACAATCAAGTTGGGCTATTTCCTGCACAAATCCAGGTTTTCTCACATCCCCCCACCCCCATACACACACAAACTCACTCTCCTGCTGGTAATAGCTCATCCAAACTGACCACTCTTCAAGTTTAAATCCAAGTTAAACCAGAACACCGGGGGGGGGGGGTAGGAAAAAACAAGAGGAAACAGGCTACCTTGCATAATGACTTAGCCACTCCCAGTCTCTATTTAAGCCTAAATTAATAGTATCTAATTTGCAAATGAATTCCAATTCAGCAGTTTCTCGCTGGAGTCTGGATTTGAAGTTTTTTTGTTTTAAGATAGCGACCTTCATGTCTGTGATTGTGTGACCAGAGAGATTGAAGTGTTCTCCGACTGGTTTATGAATGTTATAATTCTTGACATCTGATTTGTGTCCATTTATTCTTTTACGTAGAGACTGTCCAGTTTGACCAATGTACATGGCAGAGGGGCATTGCTGGCACATGATGGCATATATCACATTGGTGGATGTGCAGGTGAACGAGCCTCTGATAGTGTGGCTGATGTTATTAGGCCCTGTGATGGTGTCCTCTGAATAGATATGTGGACACAGTTGGCAACAGGCTTTGTTGCAAGGATAAGTTCCTGGGTTAGTGGTTCTGTTGTGTGGTATGTGGTTGTTGGTGAGTATTTGCTTCAGGTTGCGGGGCTGTCTGTAGGCAAGGACTGGCCTGTCTCCCAAGATTTGTGAGAGTGTTGGGTCATCCTTTAGGATAGGTTGTAGATCCTTAATAATGCGTTGGAGGGGTTTTAGTTGGGGGCTGAAGGTGACGGCTAGTGGCGTTCTGTTATTTTCTTTGTTAGGCCTGTCCTGTAGTAGGTAACTTCTGGGAACTCTTCTGGCTCTATCAATCTGTTTCTTTACTTCTGCAGGTGGGTATTGTAGTTGTAAGAAAGCTTGACAGAGATCTTGTAGGTGTTTGTCTCTGTCTGAGGGGTTGGAGCAAATGCGGTTGTATCGCAGAGCGTGGCTGTAGACGATGGATCATGTGGTGTGGTCAGGGTGAAAGCTGGAGGCATGCAGGTAGGAATAGCGGTCAGTAGGTTTCCGGTATAGGGTGGTGTTTATGTGACCATTGTTTATTAGCACTGTAGTGTCCAGGAAGTGGATCTCTTGTGTGGACTGGACCAGGCTGAGGTTGGTGGTGGGATGGAAATTGTTGAAATCATGGTGGAATTCCTCAAGGGCTTCTTTTCCATGGGTCCAGATGATGAAGATGTCATCAATATAGCGCAAGTAGAGTAGGGGCTTTAGGGGACGAGAGCTGAGGAAGCGTTGTTCTAAATCAGCCATAAAAATGTTGGCATACTGTGGGGCCATGCGGGTACCCATAGCAGTGCCTCTGAGCTGAAGGTATACTTGTCCCCAAATGTGAAGTAGTTATGGGTAAGGACAAAGTCACAAAGTTCAGCTACCAGGTTAGCCGTGACATTATCGGGGATAGTGTTCTTGACGGCTTGTAGTCCATCTTTGTGTGGAATGTTGGTGTAGAGGGCTTCTACATCCATAGTGGCCAGGATGGTGTTATCAGGAAGATCACCGATGGATTGAAGTTTCTTCAGGAAGTCAGTGGTGTCTCGAAGGTAGCTGGGAGTGCTGGTAGCGTAGGGCCTGAGGAGGGAGTCTACATAGCCAGACAATCCTGCTGTCAGAGTGCCAATGCCTGAGATGATGGGGCGCCCAGGATTTCCAGGTTTATGGATCTTGGGTAGTAGATAGAATATCCCAGGTCGGGGTTTCAGGGGTGTGTCTGTGCGGATTTGATCTTGTGCTTTTTCAGGAAGTTTCTTGAGCAAATGCTGTAGTTGCTTTTGGTAACTCTCAGTGGGATCAGAGGGTAATGGCTTGTAGAAACTCGTGTTGGAGAGCTGCCGAGCAGCCTCTTGTTCATATTCCGACCTATTCATGATGACAACAGCACCTCCTTTGTCAGCCTTTTTGATTATGATGTCAGAGTTGTTTCTGAGGCTGTGGATGGCATTGCATTCCGCATGGCTGAGGTTATGGGGCAAGTGATGCTGCTTTTCCACAATTTCAGCCCGTGCACGTCGGCGGAAGCACTCTATGTAGAAGTCCAGTCTGCTGTTTCGACCTTCAGGAGGAGTCCACCTAGAATCCCTCTTTCTGTAGTGTTGGTAGGAGAGGAAGAGGCTTACTTCATCGGGATCTCTGATACCTTTTTCTCCTCACCACATTTTCCTCTTTAAAGCCCAAACACCTGGTACCTCTCATCATTATTAAGGCCATGATCTTCCAATCTGTTCCATGTGGGCAAACCCCAGGACCTATGGAGAGCCCTTTATGACTTAAATGGAGCTCCACTCAGGCTTACTGGTGCACCCATGCTATCCCCTTGCAGAACTGGGGCCCTATATCATGGTGACACCCAAAACACAGAGGAAAGCATAATCCCTGCCTTGAAGATTACATAATCTAGCCCAACAATCACAGGCAAAGAATGAGGGACAAGCGTATAACATACATGCCGGGTCATCTTGGATGATGATAGGCTTATTTTCATAATTATATGGTTTTCTTTTAGTAAGCTAAATATATTAAATTCTCCTCTCCCCATCACAATTCAGCTGTCATCTTTTCACCAGACTAACTCTCTTCTTCACATTCAGTGCCCATGTGGTCCTCTAACCCTTCCCAGCCTATGTATCAGCAATTCATTCATGATTAAATATATATTTAATGTATTAAACTAGATAACTTAGGCAAGTAGTTTCTTGTAAGATTCCCAGAGGAAGTGGGTCTTCAGGAAGGATTTAAATGGGGAGAGTGTAGCAGCTTTGGAGAACAGCTCAGGAAAAGTATTCTGTGCATAGAGGGAGCACCACACAAACAAGCAGAGATAGTTGTGGGAGAAGTGGACCAAGTTTGGCGATACAGCTGACATCATTTATGAAGCAGAAGGGTAACTCTGATAAAAGATAAGTGGCACAATAATTTTTGTCTAATTACAGTTGGTAGGTATGCAAACCAACAATGTCTCACTTTCTGCTGCTAGAACAGTCCAGTTCCATAGTTAATCATCATCCAAATTTGCTAGATTACTAATTTAACATCCTTGAAATGAAAGCAGAACAAACTGCTTTTGCCAGTCAGACACGGCATCTGCTACCAGGTATAAAAAAAAGTGCAAGCAATTTAGTCTTTGCATGATTGTTACTTATCTCTTTGCTATAGTTCTGTAATCATAACATAGTCAAATTTCACCAGACGGATTCGTCACCTATCTTTCAGCACAAGACATCCCAGCAATGCCTGACACCTGTCTAAAGCTGCCATTCCCAATTATCTTTATCAATGTGGACTGCTGCGGAGGCTATATCAGTGTCTTTTCCCCGTACCCATTCAACCTGTTTGATGAGAGAACTGGTGACTTAAGCAGCAAACTAAAGCATTGCAGATTCTTTCCATTTATATGCACCATTAACTGCACCTCATTCAAAGAACAAATCTCCAATTACTTCTTAATTCCTTCTCCCTTAATGAGGATTTCCAAATGCTTTTCTTTCAACAGCACTATCTTCTCTGCATCAGGAAGTGCAGGCATTCATGGTTAAACCCCTGGCTCTGCAATATCATGGCACTTAATCACATCACAAAATGGCTAACATCATCTGTGTCTTGACATCACACAATCTCAGAATGTCTAATCCTGAGAACAGAAATCAAATACTTTATCTTATCTCAAAGAAAATGCTAGGTTGAAAGAAAAGCATGAAAGACAAAAGTAGCAAGCACTGTAGTGGAGTTTAAAAGATTAAGGAGAAATAGAGGCATATTGCTTTTGTAGAGGGTTTTTGGTTGGTTGGTTGGTTGGTTGGGTTTCTTTGGAATAGGGATGAAAGATGGGTTTGGAAATATGTTGCAGTATAATACAGCTTGGTTAGTTTCCTTTAAGTTTTCCCTATTTGTGTTTAAGTGTCTTCCTAGAACTGAGATAAGATAAATGCCTGACTGCCTCGTGCATTATTTTGTTCCAGCAGTAAAAACATGTATACAGATACATTTGATTTTTTTGAGAAAATAATGAGCAAATTCAGTTACAGTGAACTAAGCACAAATTTACTGTGTTATTGAGGTTGTTCCAACGAACAGACAAAAGCATGCAACTCCATGAATCATATCTTGAAATGCAGTCTCCTTAAATATAGCTAATTCCCAAATCTCAAACCAAAGCAAACAATTACATTGCAATGTTTATTGCATTCAGTTTCATGCATCTCTCTGCCATGTCTCAGTGTAAAAGACTATTGTACATAGTAACAAAATAAGTAAGTCAAATATAATTTGGATGAGGGAGACAAGAAAGTATGGATATCAGCTGTCTAAGGCTGTATCATTTATACACAAAGAGTTCTTCTGAATTTGATTTTCCTGAAACTGAAATCTGATCCTAAACATGTGAAAGTAGCCAAGCTAGAAAAAATATTGGCTTGGCCATGCTGTCTATAAGGATGAGATAACCACAACATCAGCCACGTGAGATAAGAATTAGCCATTTCAATGGCCAAGTTAAACAAGACATATCCCTCAGCCAACTTTATTGTGCATCCGCAATACAGAACTTGCATATCTGGGTTTATGAGCCCTAAGAATTTGTATTATCTTATGTGGGGAACCAAGTTAGTCTAACTGCACTTTTTGGCTATTTAACTACCTAACTACAGTGAACATCAGGCCCCAAAAGCCTGAATTGTCCCCATTTTCAGAACGAGCCACAGCATCCCTGGTGTTTTGTCCCAGTCTTTGTAAAATCCCACTGGCTCCAGCCATCTGGAGTTTACTATACAGCAAGTAAATAAATTAGGAAAAAAAGAGATAGCGGCAAAGTGACATTTTACTAGTCCAGTCCCATACATTACAGATCCAAGTCAGATCCCTTACCAAGGCAGTCGTTCCTAAGATGAGGGATACAAGCTAGAGCTGCAGAAAAAGCACATGCTGTCAAGCATTCCTCAAAAGGTGGTGAAATATTTTGGAAATGACAGATAAAAACAACACAATCTGGCCTATTTAAGCATTTCTTAAATTATTTTACTGGTCAGTTTACAACATTTCATTACATTGAGAATGTAAAACCAAAAGGTAATTTTAAGTATACTGCCACTTGATTAGAGGCCCTTGACCTCAAGAAGTGGCTGGTGGCACAAAGAATATATTTTCATTGCACACCTCCACCATGCAACTTGCAACACCTTCTGGTGGGCCAGATGTGTCTAATTTGGGAGAAATTACTGGAGTCTGCCAGTCCGTTCAGCTGGTTCTGTATCAAAAAAGCTCTGTAATTGCTTGGTTATGGTGCTTGTTGCCATCTGATGCTGAAATGGTAACCATCTGTCGGGAATTCCTGCACTGAGCACTGTTAGTCACATTCTAAACAAAGAGAAGACTTAAAAAAAATGTTGTTGGCTATAACTTGTTTTTTATGCAGGTTCTGAAATATGCACCTCTCAGTGGTCACCTGGGAGTGAGGTTTCTCTATGTGCTGATTATTCAGCAGCAACATAGATTTTGTGAAAGTGAAATGCTATCATTATACAATAGCAGTAATAACCCACAGGGGAGAGAAGTGTTGTATTTCTATTATTTATTATCAATTCAAAAGCTAAAGGGGGCCAAGACCTCTACAGAACAAATAAAAAAGACAGCCCTGCACTGAGGGCTAATTCGAGACACAGGATGATCTTGTGGTTAAGGCCCTGAAATAGGATTTGGAGTATCTTTGTTTAGTTCCTGTAAACTGTGGACAAGTCACTTACAGTATAATCCAAAGGTCATTGACATCAATGGTTTCCACTGACTTTGATGAGCTTTGGATCAGGCCTCTAATTCCCCCCTCCGGAAAAAGGGGGTAATACTTCATTTTCCCCAGTCACCACATATCTGCAACAAATGACCTAGGGAATCCTGAAGACAACAGCCTCCTTCACTGAACAGCCCTGATTCATCCCAGAGCACAGTCCATTCTGTGCCAGGGTCCTGTGGAAAAAATGGTAGGTGATCATGTAATTTAAAACTGTATCTTAATGCTTACCCATGAGGGGGGCAAATTAAGGTTGTCCAGGCAATGTTAATTCTGATTTTTCCTACTGTTTGAGTGCTTGATATCGCAACTTTACCATTCTTTTAATGTAGGTTTTTTGGGGGATACAATATCACATTCATGCCGGGTGAACACAAAAAAGACTGAGAACCCCATTGTGCTAGGGGCTTAACAATTATATAGTAAGACATGAGACATAGTGGATAATTTTACAGGTAGGGAACTGAAGCCCAGAAAGAGATTAGTGACTTGACACAGGTCACACAGGAAGTCTGCAGCAGGGCCAGGAACTGACCCCAGATCTCTTGATTCCCAAGCCGTCTCCTGATCATAACACAATGCTGTCCTCTTTCCTTCATCCAGTACTGTAGACAATCAACCTTCCTTCATTCACTCAGCCTTGCACACTTCTTCTCCCTGTCCCCACACATCTAGGCTGTTACCAAGTCCTGCCATTTCCTCCTCCTCTGTCCTGACAGCCAGAATGCTTGTTCATTCCTGTCTCATCTCCTGCCTTAATTACTGTAACCTCTTCTCTAGCTTTCCCTGATTCCCAGATCACTTCCCTCTGTAAATCCAAAACAGAGCTGCTAAAGCTATCCATTGATCGGACCATGCCACTGTTTTCCACAAATGTCTTCCCTGGTTCTCCCTTGCCCACCACATCAAGTGTTAAACTGCTGGTCCCTTTTCCAATTCTCCTCACTCAAAACCCACAGGGAAAGCCAGGGGCTGAATGAACATACTCTATGTATCACAACTTGAGAATTCCCTTTGTGAGGTCTCAGGTGAGCCTTAGAAATGTGCTCCTGTGGGAGCAGTATTCTCTAAGGTCTAAGTGATAGAATGGATGTTCCATGCCTCTTGCAATTCCCCTAAGATCCTAAAGTTAAAAGAGAGGGGGAAAAAACAATTCTTTTCACAGGAATCCCAACCTTACGTATTCCATAGGACAGTGATTCTCAACCAGGGGTACATATACCCTGGGGATACTCAGAGATCTTTCATGGGGTACATCAACTCATCTAGATATTGTCCTAGTTTTACAACACGCTTCATAAAAAGCACTAAAATTTCATACAGACAATGATGTGTTTATACTGCTCTATATACCATACACTGAAATGGGAGTACAATATTTATATTCTGATTGATGTATTTTATAATTATATAGCAAAATGAGAATATAAGCAACTTCTCAGTAATAATGTGCTGTGACACTTTTGTATTTTTATGTCTGGTTTTGTAAGCAAGTAGTTTTTAAGTGAGGTGAAACTTGTGGGTACACAAGACAAATCAGACTCCTGCAAGGGTTACAGTACTCTGGAAAGGTTGAGAACCACTGTCATTGAGAACACAAGGAGTTATATCTACCCTATCTAGGATATTCTATATAGGGGAGAATTGGGCCCTAAATGCAATACATGAAGTTCAGTACTATAGCTATTCAATTGAATGAACTAGAGAAACAATTAGTCTGCCCTCTTCCTGAACTGGATAACAACCAAAAATCACTTCAGAAGCTGCATTCTGAAAAGCTTAGCATTACCTTATTCACCTGGGCCCACCGTTGAGCTGCAATGAGCTCTGTAGTCAGTTGCTATGATCAGGGTAACCAAATCTCACACCTCAGGACATAAGATGATTGCTGGAGGATTCTACCTTTCCCCCTTCCCTGACTCCCCTGCACAATGCTAAACAATTAGCTAGTTGGTCTGTAGCAGGTTTTCATCTTCTGAACCATCAAGAAAAATAGGCCACACACAGAGGTTTGATGGACAAATCCTCTGATCTAATGTGACAAATCCTATGTTCCTACACAACAAAAAAATGAGACCGCAAATTCTTGAACTGTGTGGAAAATAATCTCTTGTTCCAGAAACTAGAGAAACCAACCAGGGATAATGTAATTTTAGAAATAGATTTGAAAAACAGGGAGGAAATAAGAGAAAACTTGGAAGTAAGGTGGACACTTGGAGCAAGCATTCACAAAATGATCATGTTTACAACACTTCAGAGACAGGAAAACTAGAAGTATCAAAGGCAGGATAGCGTGGAGGGTTTAAAAAAAAAGTACAGAAAGTTAAAGGAACTAAGTTTGGATTTCATGGGTAGAAATATTGAGAGACAATTTGAAAAGATAAAGATAGAGAAAGCAGACACGCTAGCCAAAGGGGAAAAAAGTGATCTTTGTTTTGTGCTTAGATACTATAATGGGATTGTTATAGATACCTTGAGTAGATTTACCTACCGCTAGGGAGGTACAGTACATGGGCCCAGTCATGCAGCCACTACCTGATAAAGTCAAAATGAAGCCAGTCAGTAGCTTGGCTCTTTTATGAAGTCTACCTTATTACTTCCTCATTTTACAGACTTCTTTGCTTTCCTTGCTAAAGACAGACTTTAAAAAGTAGTAGTCATTTTGTGCCATCATTAATTTCAATCAGCCTTCTAATTGGTCAAATGCCAGTGCAGGTCTCTGTCCCCCCCTCCTGCTGCAAACTGAAGAGCAGAGTGTGACAATAAAAGCTTCTCAGGGCTAAGCGATACTCAAGGTAAGCTGTAAGGAAACAGAATATGTTACTAAAGGGAAACAAAATGATAAATCTTCTCAGAGGAGCTATTAACAGAAAGCTGAACTCTTGAGAGTTTACCCATCAGACAGACAGATGCATTAAAATTTGTTTTAAACCTAACTGTTCAAGTTTAAAAAGTGTGTTTTACCAGAAAATAAAATCTTTTAACTGTATTTTAAAGCCCCATGTCTAATGCCCTCTAACTGGTAGGGCTGGACAGCCCTCTTTCCAGATTATATTAACATGGCTAATTCTGAGGCTTGCCCATTCCCTTCCATCCCCTTCTAAACAAAACAGCCCTTTCCTTCCAGCCCAACTGCTCAATATTCTCAGCCCCTCACAGCCTGAGAGCTGCAACCCAACCAAAATATACATTCTTCTAAGGCAGCACACTGAGCTGCAGCTAACCTGCTGGGTTGGACAATTATTATCATGGCCTACAGCCATACCACCTCAGGCTCTGAGTCCATTGGGTACCATCGGCAAAGCAAGAGTCCTGGTTATTAGTTGATTAATATCTATTACTGACTCTCAAATCGTTGTGGTAATAGTATTACAGCGACAGTCAGATTCTTCTTTACTTTTGCAGCTGCCATTTTACAACAAAAGCAAAAATCCAGTTAAATTGAGTGTGACAGTGACAAGAGAAAGAAATAACATTGCAAATGGAATGCTTACACTGCTCAGATTCTGGGATTGTAAAACACGGCTGATTTTGATTTTAAACATAGCAGCTACATCAAAACTGCCATAAGCAAGGGCTGTAAGATAGAAATACACCAAAAACATGCTCTTGTCAGAAGGAGTTTGTCTAACAAACTGAAGATAGGAGCTTTGAAGGAGCACATCCAGTGCTAAGGTTAGTAGCAGCTCTGTGCATTGCCAAGTATTTATTTTTCAGCTCCATTCTTTACCCATTGAGGGAGCGGCTTTGTTTTTGTTGTTATTCTCAGAAGACTTACCACCAAAGCACCGCTTCGGGAATGATATTATTACAGCAAGCAAAACACTGAGTGGTTGGTACTGTGCCATCGGTTCTCAGACATCACACCTTCTATGAATGACATCCCAGATCACTGACATAGCGAAGGGCACAGAGCCACTGTGTGAGCCATTACTGGTAGTTGGCATGACACTGACCTAACTTAAGAAGAAAGAATCGTCTGTTTTAATATTTCTGGCACTGAGCCAAGAAACTCAGGAGTTTGTGATTAGTTAATTGAAGCTCTGTTAGCACCCTGATTTAAACACACGTTGATGCAATACAAGGATCTTTGTACTGATGTCATACAGATCCTAATTATAGGCACTGAAGTACCCTTAAAAATACAAACCCTTGATCAGTCCATCCTTTTTTTATACTTTCCATATTGTAAAAAATAAGGAGCCGCTGATTTAAGTGAACGGCTGGTAAATGTAGAACAAACAAAAGAAAATTCTGTTTCGCCCGAGAACAAGTTGAAATATTCATAGCGACGTTTTGGACAGAGTTTCCCCATCTTTTTAATTCTAAAGATACATGAAATTGCAACAACTGTATGGAAACTTCTAATTGAAATGAAATGCGTGTGAAAAATCAAGGAAGATTATTCAGTTTGGCTAATGGTCTGACCCAATATAGTGATTTTTTTCCCATCATCTTCCCTATTAATCTACTACATCATCCATCATCTTCTCTATCAATCTACGAGTTTGTGCTGAGAAAAGATTTCCCTAGAGTTCTACAGAGCCGTCAATGTCTAGGCCACAGAGCATTATGCCTTCAGGGCCTTCTGCAAGTACAGGTACTCTGTGTCAAGAAAGAGAAAATGGATATTAAAAAGTGGAGCAGTTGGGTTCAGATTTAAGGGCAGTTGTACTGAAATATGGAAGTGAAAGTGTTAGAACTGAGCTTTGTACTAATGCTTAACGCACATTGCTATGTTACTACTCATTTATATCATCTCACAGAATGTAGAAAATATTGTAAATTTACAGTTGCAGTACCCACGATCAGTCACAAGGTGGCAATTAAAATGAAACACTGAATATATGCAAAAAGAAAAGGAGTACTTGTGGCACCTTAGAGACTAACCAATTTATTTGAGCATGAGCTTTCGTGAGCTACAGCTCACTTCATCGGATGCATACCGCTGGAAACTGCAGCAGACTTTATATACACACAGAGAATATGAAACAATACCTCCTCCCACCCCACTGTCCTGCTGGTAATAGCTTATCTAAAGTGATCATCAGGTTGGGCCATTTCCAGCACAAATCCAGGTTTTCTCACCCTCCACCCCCCCACACAAATTCACTCTCCTGCTGGTGATAGCCCATCCAAAGTGACAACTCTCTACACAATGTGCATGATAATCAAGTTGGGCCATTTCCTGCACAAATCCAGGTTCTCTCACCCCCTCACCCCCCTCCCAAAAACCACACACACAAACTCACTATCCAGCAGTGATAGTCACTTTAGATAAGCTATTACCAGTAGGACAGTGGGGTGGGAGGAGGTATTGTTTCATATTCTCTGTGTGTATATAAAGTCTGCTGCAGTTTCCACGGTATGCATCCAGTGAAGTGAGCTGTAGCTCACGAAAGCTCATGCTCAAATAAATTGGTTAGTCTCTAGGGTGCCACAAGTACTCCTTTTCTTTTTGCGAATACAGACTAACACGGCTGTTACTCTGAAACTGAATATATGCGAAAAGAAAGGAGGACTTGTGGCACCTTAGAGACTAACAAATTTATTTGAGCATGAGCTTTCGTGAGCTACAGCTCACTTCATCGGATGCATGCAGTGTAAAATACAGCAGGGGAATTTTATATACACAGAGAACATGAAACACCCATTGTTTCATGTTCTCTGTGTATATAAAATCCCACTACGGTTTCGTGTTCTCTGTGTATATAAAACACCCATTGTTTCATGTTCTCTGTGTATATAAAATCCCCCTGCTGTATTTTTCACTGCATGCATCCAATGAAGTGAGCTGTAGCTCACGAAAGCTTATGCTCAAATAAATTTGTTAGTCTCTGAGGTGCCACAAGTCCTACTTTTCTTTTTGCAGATACAGACTAACACGGCTGCTACTCTGAAACCTGAATATATGCAGTGTTGTAGTCATGTGGGTCCCAGGATATTAGAGAGACAAAGTGGGTGAAGTAATATCTTTTATTTTCTCTTACCAACAGAAGCTGGTCCAATAAAACAGATTACCTCCCCCACCCTGTCACACTGAATATACACATAGACTGATTCCAGCAAAGATTTATAAAGAAAAGATGCTCACGTCAGCAATATTATTGGTGGTTAAGTGAAAGTTAACAAAGTTCAGCCAAACAGGTAGATAAAAATGAGTGAAATTAAAAGAACATTTTCCTACTCCTAATGTGAAACTGTCAGAGTAAACATAAAAATTATAAATTCCAATTTTAATAGCATGCAGCAGCACAGGTTTGTTATTTTTGGGGAGCATAATAATTCCATAGATTCATACTGTGAAGTATTGCAAAATGTTATAATTAGGAACAATTCAGGACCCAATATCTGAAAATAAAAATAAATGATAGAAGTAACTATAGTAATCTTTTAAGATTTTACATGTGTGTTTATGCTGAGTAATAAAACACCCTATAGCAGAATATTTGAATATCTAACACAGATTTTCAGCTTCCTAGAAAACTTCAGTGGAGGGTTTTCATATCCTTTAGATGTATTCATACCCTCGAGGAAAGCTCTTTTTTGAACATATTCACATTCAAGGAGAAGACCTGTAAAAACAATATGAAGTCAGTGAAGTTATAACCAGGGATGATTTTAGCCCAAAATGTTTATTAGCAGAGATCCTGTGAAGATAATTTTATGGGGGAAGGAAGGTGAACAATGAAGCCTGTTTATATTACTGAAAATTGTCCGTCCTCCCTCTGCCCCAAAAGGTCCTTCCTATTCTCCTCTCTCTCACACACATGCACACTCACACTCATGGTGATTACAATTAACTTAGGCTTGAATAAAGACTGGGAGTGGATGTGTCATTACACAAAGTAAAACTATTTCCCCATGTTTATTCCTCCCCCTCCCCCCAAGTTTAATAGATTAATAGATAAATATTTAGGTCAGAAGGCACCATTATGAACATCTAAAGTTCCTCACATGTTCTTGTCGACTGCTGGAAATGGCCCACCTTGATTATCACTACAAAAGGTCCCCCCCCCCCCAGCTCTCCTGCTGGTAATAGCTCACCTTACCTGATCACTCTTGTTACAGTGTGTATGGTAACACCCATTGTTTCATGTTCTCTGTGTATATAAATCTCCCCACTGTATTTTCCACTGAATGCATCCAATGAAGTGAGCTGTAGCTCTCGAAAGCTTATGCTCAAATAAATTTGTTAGTCTCTAAGGTGCCACAAATCCTCCTTTTCTTTTTGCGCATGCAGATTAACACGGCTGCTACTCTGAAACCACTCATGGTGGTTGGAAGCCAACACCATCAGAAGCATGGACTACACCTCTAAAAAGACGAAGGAGCCACTTCTGAGTATGCTTCTCCTGGTGCTCACAAAGGCATTCTGTCTGCCTCGGCACTCCATAGGTAAAGTGGCAGTGACAACTGGTTGCTGGTGCCATATAGCTCTGCAAAACACACACAGGATACACAATTGCTTCAGCTACAGAAGTAATAGTAGTGCCCAAAAGTAAATTAACTACTTTAATTTTTGAAAGGTTTTGCCAGCATTAGCCAAATTGCATGCTTAGAAGCACTTATTCTGCTCATAAAGGCAATGGGAGACATACCAGGTCATCCAAGGGTAGATTTGGGCCCTAAAAGTATATTGTATTATATTGCATTAATAAATGCTATTGGGAGCCAACCGGAAGCCAACATTTGCCAACAGATACACAAAATTATTTTCCTTTGGAAACATGGAGTAGGATATATTAGGCACCATTTACCAATGTGAACCCTAAGAGAAACTCAAGAGATCTTTTACAAACTAAATGCCCAGTCATTTACAATATCAGAGCAAATTTATAGCAGCTAAAGAAAAAAAAAATAAAGTTGCATCATGTACTCTATGATTAGAATAATTATGATTAGTCTATTATAGTCTCTGGACAGAGACATGTATGAAAGAAACAAGAAAGCATAGTACACAATCAATTTCAGATTCCTTCTTTAAGGAAAAAGCAACTAGCCATAGTGATTTAACAAATTACAGGTTTTTTTCTTTTGGGCACACTATGGTTCAAGAGCAAATCATACAAAGAATTCGCTCTTGCTGTAATAGGTACCTTAGTTACATTGTTGCTGTGTGTTACCCATATAATGCCTGGTAGTCAGATTAGTGAACACCAAGAAGGTTCATCCAGGTTCATCCAGGATGTTTGATTTCCCGCCCAAGAGGCAGCTCTTGTTCCAACATCGCTTTCATAGATTCATAAATTCTACGGCCAGAATAGCCTCTGTGATTATCTGGTCTGAGCTCCTGCATAACATAGGTCATAGGACTTTCCTGAATTAATTACTGTTTGAATTAGAGCATGTCTTTTAGAAAAATATCCAATCTTGATTCAGTGGTGGAGAATCCACCACAACCTTTGGTAAATTATTCCAATGGTTAATTATCTTCACTGTGAAATATTTGTGCCTTATTTCCTATCTGAATTTGTCTAGCTTCAGCTTCTAGCCATTGGATCTTTTTATACCTTTTCTCTTTTTTTTGGTAGATTTAAGAGCCCTCTGTTATCAACTTTCAGTTCCCCATTTAGGTACTTATAGACTGTGATTAAATCACCCATCTTTTCCAATCCTTCTGTCATTCTCATGGATCTCCTCCGAACCCTCTCAAATTTTTCAACATTCTTCTTGAATTGTAGACATCAGAACTGGACAGTCACTCACATCAGTGCCAAATACAGAGATAACATAACCTCTATACTCCTAGCAGATATGTTTAAACATCTAAGGATTCCATTCGCTCTTTTGGCCACACTGGGAGTTATGTTCAGCCGATTATCCACCACAACCACCAAAGCTTTTTCAGAGTCACTTCTTCCCAGGACAGAGTCCCTGCATAAGTATATCCTGCATTCTTGATTCCCTGATATATAACTTTACATTTGGCTCTGTTGAAACGCATATTGTTTGCTTGAGCCCAGCTTACCAAGTGATCCAGATCACTCTGTATCATTGACTTGTCTTCATCATTATTTACCACTTCCCCAGTCTGTGTCATCTGCAAATCTGATGAGTCATGATTTCATATTTTCTCCCAGGTCATTGATAAAAAGCCATTATATAGCACAGGGTCAAGAACAAATCCCTGCAGCACCCCATTAGAAACATACCTGCTCAATGGTGATTCCCCTTTACAGTTACATTTTGAGACCTCTCAGTCACTTTTTAATCCATTTAACATGTGCCATGTTCATTTTGTATCTTTCTAATTCCTTAATCAAAATGTCATATGGTACTAAGTTCAATACCTTACAGAAGTCTAAGTATATTACATCATCACTATTCCCTTCATCAACCAAACCCATAAGCACATTATGAAAAGATATGAAGCTGGTTTCCATAAACCCATGTTGACTGGCATTAATTATATTACCCTCCTTTAATTCCTGATTAATCAAGTTCCTTATCAGCTATTGCATTATTTTGCCTTGGACTGAAGTCAGGCTGACAAGCTTATAGTTACCCAGGTCATTCCATTTACTCTTTTGAAATATTTGCACAACAATATTAGCCTTCTTTCAGTCATCTGGAACTTCCTCAGTGTTTCAAGATTTATTGAAGGGGGGCGGGGCAGAATCAACTTTAACGATCCACGGAGCTCCTCAGCTACCTCTTTAAAACTCTTAGAGGCAAGTTATCTGAACATAATGATTTTTAAAAGTCTAACTTTATTAGCTGCTGTTTAATATCCTGTTACTGTTGGAATGGAAAATATTTCATTACCACATCATACAAATAGGTTATCTGGCTTCTTCCCAAATACATAACAGAAAAATTTATTGAATGCTTCTGTCTTTTCTGTTTTATTATTGACAACTACTATTTCCATATATCTATCTATATAGATATCTCAACTGTGGCTTTTTGGGCATCTGGCAAAAGTTCTTAAACAGTTCCCAATTTTCATTCACATTTTTCTGTTTTCAATTCTCTCTTCCAGCTGATCTGTCTAATAATTGTTTTCAGCTTTGGGATCTCATAATAACCAGGGACCTAATAATCCCGTAAGTGGGGAACAAAACATGGAGTGCCAACCTCCACAGGAAGCATTAATATTAAATAGTTGCTCCAGTTATAAAGAGGATGTGGGGGTATGGTATGCCACTCATGTAAAGACAACATCCAGAGAGCTGTAAAAATTCCTCTTGATTTTACTGTTGACATTTGTATAAATATAATTAACGTTGTTAATATTAACTATTGAGAAAATCTGTGCTATTTTGGCGTAGATTACAATGACTTCTAAAGAATCAGTTGCATCCATTTTTAGTGCCTAAAGACAATAAAGCTTCTGAATTTTTCTAGAGTGGGATTTTCATCAAGAATCAAAAAACTTTTTGCTTAACTGCTTTCATATTTCACCAACATCCACCTTCTCCCTGAACTCCTTTTAAGTCTGTCAGGAACTTGAGTCCATATTGTGCCCTGGGCCCTGTTTTTCGGTTTGATCCACTGTCCCTTTTAAAGCACTAAGTACATATATTATCAGTTTGGACTTTACATTTGTTATATGCAATATGAATAATCAAATCAGTCATTTGCACCAAACCTACCACTAATTTTTAATTCTGTGATAAATTGCTCTTCATCAGTCAGGATGGGATCTAATATAGAATTCCCCCATGCAATACTTTTTGAGGTAGGAAATTCTCAAGTATAATAATTAGAAATTCTGAGAGTGTTTTAGTATTGACAGCGTCAGACCTCCAGCATATGTCACTCAGACTGAAGTCATGATAACTCAGCGTTTTCCCCCCTACGTATTATAGATAAATACCAAGGAGACAGTCATCCTGTTATGTAATGTGATTTAGTGGTCTGTAGCAGACATCAACTATTACCCCATCTTGTGCTTTATCTTTTGGAAAACTAATCCCTAAGCATTCAAGATCATTTACTTCCGACCTGTCAGTGACTCAAATACAAGGAATATCATTTTTGACAGATTGCCACTCTTCCTTCCCTTTTGACCACTTACCCTTCCTAAATAGATTTTAACATTCCAATCACAGTAACGGTCCCACCACGTTTTAGTAACACCAGCTAGGGCAAATAGTAATTACAATTCCTCTTATTACCCAGGCTCCTAACATTGGTGTATAGGCACTTAAAAATGTCTTCTCTTCACATCCTTTGACGCCTTCATTAATTTTGTTCTCAATCTTAATTTTGTGCTAAGCAAGTGTTCATTTCCTCCCCTTTTCATACTCCCCGTTTGTTGTTAGTTTAACGCTCTCCTGACTAGTTTAGCCACCTGGCCCCCAAGAAAATTGGTTCCCTTCTACTGAGATGGATGCCCTCCAGACATACAGCCCTCTCTCCCCATAGCAAGTAGATCAATGTACCACTAAGCCCAAACCCTCCACCCTAAACCATTTATCTAGCCAGCAGTTCACTCCCAGAACCTTCTGCCTTCTATCTCCCTTCATTCCTTCCAGGGACAGGAAGGATCCCTGAAAAGATCATGGATGTCTGAGGTCATGTTGATGTTTGAAAGGGAAAAGCTGCAGTTTCTCTTTCAAAGACTGCATCTGAAGGAGCAAACCTGTGGAATAGGCAAAGCAGCACCACCATGAGGTGGCACAGTGACAACATGATCTGGACCTCACACAACAGAGAAACCAGGGACCTAGTAATCAAGTACATAGGGGATAGAAGATGGAATGCCAACACAGCAGGAAGCAGAGGATAAATTGTTGACCCAGTTTCACAGGGGAAAGGGAGGGATCTCACTACCTTTGGGAAGGCTTGTGACTTAAATCGAATAGATCCTGAAGACTGTCTGTTTTCTCACCCCTTTCCTGGAAGTGAGAAATTTACATTTGAACTGACTCCCAAAGCTTATGGAAAAGATCTTTAGGGGATTCAAAAGCACAGGGGGATAACTTATATGGAAGTGACAAATCAGCTGAGGGATTACCTCCACAAATGTGGCAAAGGCTCAGGACTCACTGTTTTAAACAAGCTGCATGAAATGGTCCAGTTGGAACAGTTTTATGATGTGTGTTCACATCATTTTAGAATGTGGGTAAGATATCAGAAGGCAAAACATCTCAGTAGTGCAGGCCGGCTGGCTGGTGAGTATGAGGATAGCAGGTCTGGGTCTAAGCGGAGGCTGACCGAAACATGAGCACTAGGAGGGGGAATGTGGGTATGCCTCAAAAAAGGGAAGTGGGTAATCCCAAAACCAGGAGAAGCAGCTGCCCCAAACTGACCCCCAAAGAGAGATTCCACAGATCTGAGGTGTTTTAACTGCCAGGAGACAGGACAGAAGTAGGTAGGCTGCTCAGGTGCCAGGGGGCTGGCAACAAGTCATAGTGGGTAACTTACTGACAACCCAGCCAGAGGGGCACCCTTCACCTCACCTATACGGAGCTAACCGTGTTATTTGGTCCCCAGAGGGAGAAAGTTACACAGCCAGCTCATCTGCGGCATACAACATACAAACTGGTGAATTCAGTCCTTCTAGGCATCTGCACATATATCTTGCTGAACTTTCATGGATACAGACAACCTGATCCCCAGTGGGAGTGGAAGTTAATGGGGAGAAGTTTCTGAGGTAGAGGGACAATGGAACTGCTCACTCTCTGGTAAAACCCTGTGTGGTGAAATCTCATCGGGGCTGGCAGGCAGAGATGTGGGCGAAGATTCCAATGGCAAAACCATTTGCTGTGCCTGTAGCCCAAATTCCTAATAAAAACAGAAGGGGTCCCAGAAATTGGGGGTGGGAATACTGGAGGACATTCCTATTGATAGTTTACATTCTTTTTGATATATCCTTGGCAGGGCCCTACCAAATTTACGGTCCATTTTGGTCAATTTCACAGTCACAGGATTTAAAAAGTCGGAAAATCCATGATTTCAGCTATTTAAATCTGAAATTTCATGGTGTGGTAATTGTAGGGGTCCTGACTCAAAAGGGAATTGTGTGTGTGTGGGGGGGGGATCACAGGGTTATTGTAGGGGGGTTGCAGTGCCGCTACCCTGACTTCTGTGCTGCTGCTGGCGGCGGCGCTGCCTTCAGAGCTGGGCCGCTGGAGGGCGGCGGCTGCTGGCCAGGAGCCCAGCTCTGAAGGCAGAGCCACTGCCAGCAGCAGCACAGAAGTCAGGATGGCCTGGGATGGTTTTGCCACCCTCACTTCTGCGCTGCTGCCTGCAGAGCTGGGCCCTCAGTCAGCAGCCGCCGCTCTCCAGCTGCCCAGCTCTGCAGGCAGCAGTGCAGAAGTAAGGATGCCAATACCGCAACCCCCCCCCCTAAAATAACCTTGTGACCCCCCTGCAACTCCCTTTTGGGTCAGGACCCCCAGTTTGAGAAACACTGGTCTCCTCTGTGAAATCTGTACAGTATAGGGTAAAAGCTCACAAAAGACCCAATTTCACAGGAGAAGACCAGATTTCACGGTCCGTGATGCATTTTTCATGGTGTGAATTTGGTAGGGCCCTAATCCTTGGGATAGATTAGGAAATTATGTAGTAAACTTGTATCACAATTCTGGTTCTGCCACCCATTTAAGGAAGGTGGGAGCAGAAAGATGGAGACAGACTCTGATATCTTGTCACAGCTGAATATTGCTTGTGAAAATACAGACAATGCAGCTGCAAAGAAGGGGGCTGATTTTCCCCCAGCATCTCACCATCCCATGCTGAGTAAAAATGCAAATGAGTCAGGGGATGGGGGAGGGGACCCTTGTTTCGTACATGCTGGCATGAGTGAAGCAACTAGCTCAAGGGCAGGCACACAGAGTCCAAACTCAGAAGGCAAGTTCACAGCCTCCCCGTATCATGGAAACCAGGGCTTTGCCACAGGAAAGGAGGTGGGGCAAAGAGAGGAATCTGGCTTTGAGAATTTACCTCTGAGGAGTGAAATGGTTTCCTCAGATACACATAGCCCAGGCATAGAAGACACACTCTGGGAGGGCATGTCAAAGTTGGGGTGGGGTGCAAATCTCTGTCCCACCTGACACTAGGTCATAATAAACCAGGGGTTAATGCTTGGTTAAGGCCAGCTTTGCAGGGAGCGAGGACAGTTCTGTCCATCTTGACTGATCAAAGCAGTGAGTCCTATACAACCTCAAGGAGAGGAAAACTCACAGGTGTAGCCTGGGTAGCAGGCACCTTAATGAAAGAGAGCTCACTACCCATCTCACACCCTACTAAATGAATAGGAGGAAGAAGTGACGAGATCAGGTCCCAGCTTCAATCCCCAAAGCTGACTGGAGAGTAATGGGGACCCAGAAGGGTGCATGTGAAGTCTCCTAGGTATCTGAGTTACATTCATGTTTAAATAGGGGAGGTATGAAGGATGTGTGGTTACTCTGCAATAATTTATGAATGTTATATGTTCTGTTTGATTGTTATTGTGCGGTTTACTATATGTATACAAGGGGTTAATTCAAGGAGGGGATAGCTGCAGGGACGCAGGAAGGGTGGACAACTTGATGACAACTGCTCTGCAAACACCCAAGACAATGCAGAAACAACTGCTTGGAAGTCTATCCCTGCCCTCCTGGTGAGCCACCCAATCAGGAGAGAACAAGCAGTCTATAGCTCACAGCCTCTTGGCAGAGGCAAACCACCATTAACAGTGTGGCGATCTAGCCCCCTCGAGCAGTGCAGAGCAGTAAACAGTCTTTAGCCCAGAGTCCCCAGGCTAGGGCTCCCACTAGTCAAGAGTCTAGGGCTCTCGCCCTCTACGCAGGGCAGAGCATAAGCAATCTTTAGCCCACAGCCTTCTGGCTGGGGCAGACAGAATTTATCAGTCTGTAGGGGAGCTCTTGCCCTCTGGGCTGGGCACAGCACAAGCAGTCTTTAGTCTAACCCGACTAAGGCAGCCCACAAACACACAGCCTGGGCCCACAGTGTCCTACCTGGGGCAAGACACAAGTAATGCACAAACCTTCTGACTGAGGGGTGAATAGGCTGCCACTCCAGGGGTGGTGTTGGCAGCATTGGATAAGTGGACCCATGGGCGCTGACTTCCACTGTTCCCTACTGTGATGACAGCCCTGTGTTTTTCACAAATGCAAGATAACATGAAATAAAACAAAAAATTCACCCTGGAATGGAGGCTCCAACAACTCCGTCTGTGGGGCTGGGCCCAGTTCCCCACTCTGGGCACCGTGATCTGGCACAAGGGGTTGCAGCACCATTGAGGTTTGGCCTGGCCAGCCCCCTTTTTCCCCATCATGCTAGCAAGTTGTACAGCCCCATGTACAGTTGGTTTACTGCATAAAACAACTAGTTTTGCAACAACAACAAAAAATAGACAATATTGGAAAATCAGAAGTTAGGATCTTCGGGAATGAAAGAAACCCACATCACAACGAGTGTGTATCGGATGCATTCCCGTTCTTTGTAAACACTACAGATAAAGAGTGGGCTCAACTCCAGCTCTAAGGAATTTTATCTATAACTTTTAACACTACACTGTACTGAACGTGTGTAAGCCCAATAAAGTGAGGACTCAAAATTTACCACCCCAAACTATTCCCGTTGAATTCTTCCTAGTGAGAAATACACACACTGGAGCGTATGTGGTAATTACGTACAGATGTGATTATTTGAAAAATAATCATAACAAATAATTGTCACTTCCTTGTTTATAAACCACTAATTTGAAACATGTGCACACTGACCTAACCTCACCAATGCACTTTCCTCTCATTTAAAGGGGGTTTCACACAGTTGTCTTTTCCACAAAGATGAACTCTTTGTTTTCTTGTTGTAACTTTCCATTTCAAACTGTTATTCTTCTGAGAAGTGTGTTCCACACTGGCTTCTGCTTCGCGACACTTGTCATGAGAAGCCACTTTAGGAGAGCAGGGTTGGAGGATACAGACAAACTGTGATACCATTTATTTCAGAATTTCCAGTGACACTGGTTTAAATTGATGAGGAGCAGTGTGTTCTTCCAGACACAAAGAGCACACAGATACTTTCAGTCAGAGCAACCATACGTTAGAGTAAGAGAACAACAAAACAAGAGCAAAGGCTCCATGAGACAGAACATAATGTGTGTTTTCTCTCAAAAGTTTTAATTGAACCCTGAGAACAAAACAGTTGCTGAATTGTGCACACAAGAAATGTGCTTAGGGCCAGACTGGGGGTTCCTTCTTCATACTGGTGAGCAGAAATTGCTATGAGATAACTCAAGGGAGTAAGGCATTTGCAACATGGTCCTTATTAAAGATACAGCACTCAGAAAATCTTTAGAGAAATCCAGGGCTGGATTTACACCTTACACGTCCCTAGGCACATCATCTTTCGCGTCCCCCCACCCCCCACCTACAGCTGGCCTTCATGTTTTCCATAAAAAATGAAATTTTAACCCACTTTTAACTTCTAGTCTCCCCTAGAACGCAGGCACCCCTAGGCACGGGCCTACTGTGCCTATTTGGAGGCATCACAGTTTCATGGCTACACGTGCAAGAAGAAATAGAATACCTGCGAATAGAGAGAGAGCCCCAAATCAAACCCCCACATAGAAACACTCCCAAATTTGGGGGCTGTTTAAGATCTAGACATGCAATTACAACCCCTATCTTCATAATAGGCCAAATCAGAAATCAAATATAGTTGAAGGAGTATCAGGCCCCCGATTTCTCCCTCTTATACCAATAGGAATCAGGAGTAATTCCACCTAAATTAATGAAGTTACATCAGTGTAAACAGAGGCGTATCAGGGACTATATTGTATTCAATCATAATCATTAAAATAGTAAATTTCTAAGGTTGCATATGTTGTGTAGCAGTGTTTACTTTAAAGAATAGTGTTTATCTGTACTGAAAAATGTTCAGCCTAGCCATCAAACCATATAATTTTGGTTCTCAGTCAAGTACTGGTGTGGAGACTTTGAAAAAATAGCAAGATTTGTGATGAGTGTTTATGTAACAAGCAAAGTTTACTTTCTAGCTTCCCCTCAGAATCTGTAGTGCAACGTTTATAGTGGGTGGCCACCATGTAATACAATGTGATGATTGTGAACAATAAGCATTTTAGTTAAGTATTACAACCTTCTGTAATATTGATATTGTGATAAATGGCGAGAAAGGCTGTGATCTGGAATCCAGGCTTGTGCAGTTTTTCCCTCTATACCACAGAATACAACAGAAATCACAGTGATTTCATCAAGTAACCAGAAATGTAGTTACACGTTTGCAAACCTCATCAACTGTGTATTACATTTTACATGATTCAGTACTGAGGCTAGCCACTCAAGCTCAACTATTTTAGCCCTCTCGAACCCTCAAACTGGCTGGAGAGGATGGGATGGGGTCATGCTACAGCCAGAGTCCCCATAAAGAATTTGGCATTTGGGAAGAAGAGGGGTATCCTGGATAGCACACTGACGCACACTGGTGGAGCATGGAGAGGTTGAAACATGTCCCCTTACGTTGCACCTTGTCCAGTGGTGAGTGCTATACTGCCTTCACCCTGCCTTTTCTTGCCCCCTTTTGGACAGGTAGCATATATGGAGGTACTAGCAGGCTCTGCATTCCTCAACCATGTGGTGGCAGGCCTCTGTGTAAAGCACAAGATTCAAGGGACTCCTTGGGGCCTACTCCTGTTGTGCATCCCCCCCCCCCCCCCCCCCCCGGGGCCAATCACAGTCTGGCCTGTTACTGCATGCAGCATGGTAAGAACAATGCTCCAGGAAGATGGCATGCTTCCCCCCATGAAACACTTCAAACACTTTTGCCAGCTCTGATCTAGAAAAACTTTCTCCCGTAGTCTATCAAGGTAGCGTCCAAGTGCAAGTTTCACCCATATCCCAGTGAGAGGAAAATGCGTTTTTCTGAGAGAAACCCATAAGGAAATCCTATTGCTGGAGTTGAATTTCCTAGTGCCTACAGTCTAGGTCCAGGCTGAAATTCTCAAGACTATCCCTCAGATGGTGCAGGATACAGACAAGGGGCCAGACATGCAGCTCCATTGACTTCAGTGGAGCAACACCAGTTCATACCAGCTGAGGATCTGGCCCAAACAATACAGATGTGTTATTCTTTGTTTAAAAAAATGCTGCTTAGTTGGCTTAGTCATCAATGAGACATTACAGTTTCCCAGTACAGGGCTCAAGTTTCCATAACAATTTTATGTTTTTAAATGTGTAATTTAAACCGCTCCATTAGGAAGAAGTGTTTCAGCCAGTTTACTCTATAAAGACACTTTCTAGTTTCTGAATAACGTGGATGATGTTTCATATTAAATAAGTTCTCTTTGAAATATAATGTATTCACCTAGACCTAAAGCTATGACAACTTAGGTCCACCAGGCACATAAGCCAAAGAGACATTCCTCCTAACAAAGTATTTAGGATGTTCAGATCAATACAGTGTAATCTGATTCATTAGGAAGATTGTTATTCTCTCTACAGAAGGGAGAAAAATGGACAGAAAGTCTTCTTGTTCCAAAATTTTGTCAGAAGAAGGGGAGTTAAACCAATATGGAATAACCTTCTTCTCTCCAACTCCGTAAAAACCACTACATATGACCTCTTCACTCTTTGGTTGCCGCTCTTTCAGTGCAAGGGTAAAGAGTCACATCTTCTTCTACTCCTTACCTGGAGGATGAAATCCTGGCTCCACTGAAATCAAACCTTTCCCTACACCAAGGATATTGTAGGCCCAGGTGGTGATAGGGACCACAAGTAACTGTATTTTAGGTCTAGTGAGATCAGGGGGATCAAGCCATCACCAATGACACAGAGGAGATTATCAAAGCTAAAATTTCTCAGCCCTGTAGATTGTTCCACAGCAGAATACTTTCCCTCAATCTGCACCCTATTCAGTGGGGAGGGATGTGGTATCCACACCCTGCTTCTCCTAATCCCTCAATACCAAAATGAATTCATCATTAGGATCAGGCTTTATCACACCTCCTCCCCCCCCACCCCCAAACACACAAACACACAGTCATTATAAAATAATTATTATTTGGGGGTAACAATACATCAATAAGTCAAAACAAGTTAAATATTTCATTCAGAATGTTTACTGAATAACTGTACTGCTCACCCACTCCATCCAGTCTCTGTCTACATCGCAAAAAAAACAACACGAGAGCTCAGCTGACTTGGGCTCATGATACAGGGCTAAAAAGCAGCAGTGTAGGCATTTGGCCTTCGGCCAGAACCCTGGCTCTGAGACCCACCCACCTTGCTGGGTTTCAGAGCCTAAACGTCTCCACTGTTATTCTTAGCCCTGTAGCGCGAGCCTCTGTCAGTTGCCCCAGGTTCTGAGAGTCTCAACCTTGGGTCTTTTGCTGCTGCAGTGTAGACACATCATTAGACACTTTTTCAGAGTTCACTTAAAACTACACATGAGCTGCCCTTTTCTCCCTCAGTCTCACTGAAGCAATCAGCAGTTCAAGCTGCTTGAGTCTTCTTCCCTGTGCCCACATTTCCTAATCAAACCAGCTACAGGCTTGTGTCAGAAAAAGATAACCAAAAAACACAACAATACGAAAAACCCTATCAATCATATTGCAGCATGAGACCATGTTGCATGTGTTTATCTTGTTATGAATATTCTGGCACCTTACTTTTCAACAGTTAAGATCCATGCGTGCAACTGGTTCAATTTCTCACGAGCTCCACAGTATAAATTTTAACACTCCTTTAGGTTGGGGTTCACTCTACAAGCAACAGAGCTCATTTACACTTTCTCAGAGAGGTCAGGACAGTGGGATTACAAAAAGCTTCTTCACCTCGTCGCATCCACAGAATGAACAATTTACTTCAGATCTTGGAGCAAAACCATGGGAATGCTAAAGACACTATAAGAAAGGTCACTATGCTTTTTGCTAAACGTTTCACTTAGCAGAGTTGATCTGTCCATTACTTAAACAACATGGCAAAGCTAAGTTTAAAAATTAAACATATAACCTGTATGTAAACAGAGAGATAAAAATGCCATTTTTATTTATATAACTTTTTGTGGTTTACCCATCACAAACTGACTTTTAGAAGCAAATACATCTAATGTATTCTAGAAATGTTTCCTCTTCAATGAACAGTTCAACTGAATCTTTTTTTCCTGTTTGTTTTTGTGTGTGATCTTGATTCCTACTCACATATTAGTTATGTCTTTGTATTTACTGGGTGACTTTGGGCAAGTCATTTCACCCCCATCCCTCCATTTCCCTATCTGGAAGATGAGGATAATACCTCCTTTGCAAACTGCTCTGAGACCTGTAGATAAAAAGCACTAAGTACTAAGTATAACCAATAAAAGCTAAGTACTATTATAATAGTGTTGAATAAGAAATTTCAGTCCAGGGATTGTTCACAATCTGTTTGCTTTGACTATTACTTATCTGTGATGTGTGACAGATCATCTCATATTGTTTCTGCTCCCAGATTGCAACTTTTTAAAAATTGAACAACAAAATGAAAAATACCAGACTGATAAGTAACAGTGACCAGTGAATACTCAATCATGCACAAATACACTTGTTTCCATGGGAATATGGATATTTATATGAACAGCAGCCATGTATCAAACATTTATGTGAACCAAAACCAGAACGTTTATTAGCAGAGAACAGTTGGGGATTGAAGTGGTTGAACCAAACATCCATATAGAATTCCAACACATTTATGAACATTTTGCAGTTTTCAAATGGCACTAGTAAACACAGAACCAAGTTCATCCCTGGTGCAAGCCCTTTAACATCAGTGGAGTTACTCCAGCAATTAATTATACCAATAAAGACAGGCAAAGGTCACCAAGAGTCATCTCAATGTGATTTCAAGTGGCTGAGATATTATCCTGCCCCCTAAACTGCTGAGGTTTATCATGGAAGCCATATATTCACAAACTTGTCATTTTACCAAAGCAGCACTGCTTTCTTTTCATCCTGTACTACTGTGCTAAGGTCACTTCTGCAACTCTAAGTCAGAGGAGAATCTATCATTTCCATATCTAAAATTCACCATGAAGTATGTCACTTTCTGGCTCCCTTTTTCTGACATCTTGAGCCAACTACTCTCCTTTAAGACTCTCACTCCTATTTCTCTTATCAGCTTTTGTTTAGCTCATATTTCTCTTGGTCTAAGATGCTCTTCACTCTGTCATTACCCTCCACTATCCTCCCACAGAATAGCCATTCCTGGGCAGCCTTTCATCTCCCCTGCTCTCTTTAACTTGAGCTGCTGGTAATTTATAGAGGATAGTTGCTTTCAGCAGAACTGAGCTATTAGGCATAGCACAACATGTGTTGGGGGACATCTACAGGCTGATTTCTGCCACAGAAAGTTAACTAAGATGAACTACTGAGCTAATCAAGGCCATCTCACAATCATACCTTGAACTATCTTGAAAAACAATGTCATCACTCCAAAAATAAGACTATACACCCCCAACTCTATTCTTCATACAAGATTATCTAAATGCAGCTATTTATTTCCATTAAAATAATTTCCTTTTAACTATTTTAACCACACGCACATTTTTCAAAACAAAAATATGATGCATTTCAGACTGCTTTCGCATAGCTAATGCCTCTTTTGTCTGAGTAGTTTTGGTCATTTGGAGGCTGCACGGCAGAGTGCAAGAGATACTCTGACCTCCAAAATCAAAGCACAGCACAGTGGTACATTGTCAGCAAGTAGAGGGATTACGTAGATCTGATAGTGCAGAACAAATGGCTAAAAGGATGATTAGTAGAGATGGGCAAAGAATCTTTGATGGACCCATATTCCATTGAATATGCAGTTCCGTTTATATCAATATGCTTTGCAAAACCAGGTGGATTCCACCACAATTTTGTTTAAGAAGGAAACCAGAAGAAAGGTCCAACAATCCCAAAAATCCCATTTTGACATTTTCAGAATGACACATCTCATTTATTTTTGTTTCAAACTGACTTTCCATTTTGAAATTGATTTTGTATTACATTACGATTATATTATAATACAAAAAACCTGAAATCAAAATGACACATTTCGATCGGCCCCACGTTTTGGGGGGAGTTTTCCTTTGTGTGAGAATTTCAAAATGTTGAGTTCTCTCCAAGTCAGAACAAAGCAAAATTTTGAAATCCTTTGCAAAACAGCACCTCCATCCTCCACACAGCTCTAACTATTAATCCTTGATGTTTTTAGAAGCCCAAGCCATCTAAGCAAGTAAGGATGGCCTCGTAAACAAGGTACCAGCCTGGACCACAGGAGACCTGTTCCCACCCGGGCCACAGACTCTCTACCTGACCATGGGCAAGTCACTTAATCTCTCCTCTGACTCAGATCCCCATATGTAAAACGGTTTTGCAAAGATAAAATCCATTCATGATTCTGAGGCACTCGGATTCTACAGTGACAAGGGCCATGGAAGTAAATAGAGAGAAATACTATATAAGATACAGGTTTAAGCCTATGGAGTGTATCACATTTAAGGCATGTTTTACAAGGTTCCATAAGACATATGTATAGCCAACTTTTTATGTATTCCATCCCAAATAAATGTTTATATCTATTTTTCTTGGCATCTGCTTTTCTCCTTTTGATTCTCTCCCTTCACAAGATCACTTCATACCCTTAGCATTCAGTATTGTTCTTGGAAAGGAATTCTAAGTTAAACAGGACAATCCAGTCAAGGAATTCTATGGAGTGAAAATGTGATCAAATGCATGGAGTCTTGCTGTAGTGTTTCCTGTGACTTGCATATCATCTTTATGATAGTAATGTTCTCCATGTCAGAATATGGTCTCTCCCTTTTACACCTCATAGAGTTTAAGGCCAGAAGAGACCTTCATGATAATCTTGAATGAGGACACAGAACCTCACCCATCCAAGCCTGTAATACACCCCTTACTTCTGGCTGAGTTACTGAAGCCCTCAAATCATGGTTTCAAGACTTCAAGTTACAGAGAATCCACCATTTACACTAGTTTAAACCTGCAAGTGACCCATGCTGCAGAGGAAGGCGAAAAAACCCCAAGGTCTCTGCCAATCTGACCCAGGGGGAAATTCCTTCCCAACCCCAAATATGGCTCTGATAGAACCCTGAGCATGTGAGAAAGACCCACCAGCCAGAAACCTGGGAAAGAATTCTCTGTAGTAACTCAGAGCCCTCCCCAAATTTCTAGGCCACTTTCTCCAACCCCACCTCCCGTTCACTTGTGCTTCCACTCTAACTCCGCTGGGAGAGTGGCCAAACAGTCTTCTTTGTTGCTACTCATGCACCTAGGATCAAGCGAGCAGTCCTTACTAGAGACAATGTCTTCTTTGCTACTTCCTCACTTTTTTGAGCACCGAATGAGTTTCATCTCTATACAAAACAGAAGGGGATAGAGGGACCAATTTAATGGGAGTACAGTCTAAGGTTTGTACAGACAAAACAGGGTTCTTTTAGAGGCAAAGATCTCAATCTATAAATGAAGCTATAGACGGCAAAGTACTTATTTGGCTGGTAATCTGGAAAATGCCAGCATTCTTCAAGAGACGTACAATGAATGTTGTAGGAATGCTGCGAATATGAGACCTATGAAGCTATTTCTAAATAGCTGGATTCCCTGGCACAATGTGGCAGCTCAGAGGCTAGTGGCTCACTCCGATTTAAATGGAAAGATCCCACTGATTTTAAACACTGCAAGGTCTTGAAGGCAGAATTTTTTCCAGCATCTTTCACTATGAAATAAAACTTGGAAGAGAAACTCTCTTCCATCTGTATGCATATATTTCACTGGCTTTAGGGCATAATACTGTAGAGCAGAGTTTGTTATGACTGAGGAGCTCAACAAAGGGGGCTGTTGTATATCAATTTCATTGTCGAAATGATCAGCAGTCATTTATTTCATTTCTCCTGCTTGTTTTATCAGAGCACAGGAGGTTGAAATTCTCACGGGGATTGCTCATCGCCTGGAGGCCACAATGTTGAACTAGACAAGGCAGCGGGATATGAAAATGTCCCGGCAGTGTCATAGACCTGCACAAACAGGCAGTTGTGAGGGGCTGATGGCAGGCAAACCCTGGCAGTCTGAAAACAAAGAAAAAAGGATGCAGCCTATTGTGTTGGAGCAGGGCTGCTCTCAGAAATCAGCCCTGGCCCTGCTACTTTCATTCTTTCCCTTATAAGAGAAGCATCAGACATGACATCAGGCAACATCACCACCACAATTCTGGCTCTGCCTCCCCTTGGAAAGGAGAGGGGAGTCTGATTTTGGCTGTAAATGCACTTTTACAGACTAGAATCAGGTCAGATAGAAGCTTCTGGTCTGGTTAACAGAGAGGCGTACTGGCTGATGTGAAGCGGAGCAGGCCGCCCAGTGTTCCTCTGTAAATATTGCAATTGATAGATGTCAGGTGGTGCTATATATATGCATCAGCGATCTCAAAGGCATGTTTAGATGCCAGTCATTTAAAAGGTGAAATGGAGCAATGTTGTTGCATGCTTGAGCAGCTGGAGGTGGAAAAGCAACCCCCTTAGATACATCTGCAGTATGATGCATGTAGTAATTTCCAATTATTCCCGAGGAAGCATTTCCTTATGGACTTTGTGTAGGTTTAAAGGCGGCCCCCATTTGTGTTGGAAAGCATTGCGCCACTGTTCTAGGAAAGGGTTCTGTTTCCCCTTCTGATCTGAATGGAGCAGGAAAGGGAGCCACTCGTCTGAACTGCACTAAATAAGTCTTTGTGCTGCACACCACAGGCACAGTTGGGAAGCAAGTAAAGTAACTATTCAGCTTGTCCCTCAACTCCAGAAACTACCCCTCTAGCTCGATGGGCAGAGGGTGTCGCCTTTCGCTCATATTAAATGCATGCATTGGCAGAACATAGCCTTGAGCCAAGACACCTGGAACCAATGGTGCATTTAGTCACTGACCATGTCTAATATTTAATGAGTCAGAGGAAATTTAAAAATAAAACCTATGATTAGAAATGGGCCTGAACCAAACCCCAGATCCACATCCCACCCAACTTTGGCTTCAGGTCAATGGGATGTAGAAACCCACCACTTTGGAAGAGGCAATCCCAAAACAGAAGAGCAGCTGAAGGATTAACCCAGCAGGCTGTGCTAATTTATACAAATTATTTTCCATGGAGTTAATTAGGAGTCTCCTAGAGAGGGTTAGCAGACCTTTCTGCTGCTAAATGCACACTGCAGAGACAGTTTTCTCCACTGACCAGCCACCTATCTTACAGAAAATAAAGAGTGGGGAACTCTTATACCTCAGGGGAACAATTCCTCGGTAGTCTAGGTCTCCTTTGGATCTAAGGACCTGGAGAAACCAGATCTAATTGCTGCAGGAAGCCATTTTACAAGCCTGCAACTGGGGCTAGAACTGGAAGCGCCCACTTATGGCCTCACACAGCTCCACAAGCTGGCAGAAGTGCAATATTGCAGCCCCCCATGGAATAGAATGGAGAAACTTTCTTTCAGTCGTTTGTTTGCAGCTTTCTCCATTCTCTACCACTGAGTGCTCAGCACTTCTGAAAGCCAGGCCATTTATGTTAGGTGCTGAACTTTTTGTTCCTATTTCTGTCAAATTTTGGCCACAATTTTTGTCCTAATCAAGACGCAAAAGGAAAAGGAAACAATCCCCACCTATTCAAGCCTGTGCTACGATAACTGCCTGGGAAAAGATATGGATTGTGCACTGTGCACTAAAGATTAGGCTTTTTCAGGCCCGAGGAAGCCAGTTTTAGAGTGCAGTACCATCCACTGAGAATGCCCTGCCTGGGCACATTTAAATATATGGTCTGATTGCTAAAGATCCGTAGCTGATCTCAGCTTCCACAACATCATGAGTGTGAGAAAGGCAGTGAATTTCACCCCTGTAAGGACTGCATCAATGGGGCTCGTTCTAGGAACAAATCTCGAACAATATTTTTCAGATCATATTAGCATTAAAACTCCAAGCTGTATATTTCTAGAGGATTACTGCATTTCTCAGGTTGTTGTGGTCACTTGGCTTTCAGCCTTGTCCTTATAAAAAGCTACCCGAGATGTGCAGCAAAAGCCCCAAAATGTGCTGCCTGTCATATCTTAATCCTTAAGTGATGTTCACATGTTTTTCATGTGCACAGAAACTGAACCAGGTTCATGTAAGTGGGTGCAGCTCCACTGTGTATTCCTGACTAGCCTCTAAGCTGGTAAATGGAGTCAAGCAGAAATTGTTTCACCTTGGTATCTACGCCGCTTCTGCTCTCTAGTTTAACCATTTCCTTGCCTTACTCATTGCAGGCCAAGCACTTCAGAGAGCTCTCTCTAAGCCCTGAGGACTTCAGGTCATATATAATCAACTCCCGTAGTTAGACCTAAGTAAGAGCAGACTAGCGTTCTAGCTCTGATCTCTTCACCTCAATTTCAGCTCCTAATTCCCAAAAGCCAAACAACCCCTGTGGTTTCGCTTTCTCGCATCTTATGAATTTCTCCTGTTCTGTGTACAGCTCCCACAGTCACAGCCCATCTGTGCCTAAAAGCCTCTTGTCCTGAAATCCTTCTTCAAAGCCTGGATATCTATATATCAAAAAAGACAAGAGGGAATATCTTTTATTGGACCAACTTCCGTTGGTGAAAGGGACAAGTATTCAAGCTTACACAGAGGTCTCCTTCAGGTCAACATGGCTACAACAACAGCGCAAACATCTATTTATCATTGATATCACATTCCTCACTGAAGTATCCAAACAGATTATATATGTTCTCATTGAGGAAGTCTCTAGCTGCAAATAGGGTGACAATATTTCCAAAGGGAAAATAGGACACCACACGGGGCTGGCCTGAGTCCCACCCCCACATGCAGGGCTTGCCTGAGCCCTGCCACCCAGGACTGCGGCTAACAGCCCGAGCCCACCTCCCCTGCACGGAGATCACCCAACACATCCCCCCCCGGCACAGGTCTTGCCCAAGCCCCACTGCCCAGGCCTGGGGCTGACAGTTTGAGCTTCCCTCCTGCCCCCCACCATCTGGCCAGAGCAAATGGGGCAAATACCCAGTTTTGCCAAAAAGGCCAGGGCTTAAAAAGGGGACTGTCTCAGCCAAAATGGGACATACTGTCACGCTACCTATAAAACAGTCTTTATTTAGGCCTCTTACTGAGTGTACCATGGTCCTTATGTCACCAGACTATACAGGAAATATACTCCAAGAAGTTATACAATCTCTTAGAAGAAGTGTTAACCTAAAATGATTTAAGTTTGAACAGTAACACAAAACTATGCAGAAAAATTAATAAATAATCTGGTAACAGAAGTTATATTTCAAATGACCAAACATATCTACTGTAGAGCCCCTTCATTGAACCATACATAGTAGAACCAAACATCCACATTGGAACTCTGTTACGGGGTATGGATCAAAGGTAACACATGGAAAGGAAGGAACCTGTTGCATTTAAATTTATCTATTTACATTTAAAATTGTATGGCCTTTTTCTATCTACTCAAAAGATCCTTTTTAGAAAGTAGGCCTGAACATGTTTGTGGCTGCTCACCAGACTTGCAACTTCTCCCATTCCATAAGGAGTCCTAGTTATCATACTTGAACAGTGTCCTTTGTTTAAAAAAAACAAGTGCCTCTTTGCCTGACATACTGTGACTAACCTGTGTGGAGGAGTGATCAAAGGGTTAAGCAGGCTGAATGGGAGATTATATTCTATACAAGTGAAGTCCACCCAGTGTAGCTGTAAGGAAATCACTTTTCTTCATTCCCATATAAGAAACACCTGCAACTGCAGAGTGATTGTATTCAGGCCAAACGTCTTTGTCTGAGTAAGATTTCTGTTGAAGTTGATGGGTGTTTTACTCAAACTGAATGCCATAGAGTTAAGCCAATGAAAAAGAGTAACTATAAATACAGATAGCAAACGTATTTCATAGCTATCTTAGATTTTTAGCCAATAAACCATATTCTTTCATAATAATAATGATTTGTGTGATATACTTATTACCGTCTCTCCTCAGAAATTTCCTCTCTCCCACTTAAGTGAGAACATTCATTTTTTAGAATTTACTCCTCTGCTCTATTATTCAGTCCTAGATCACAGGCGCTTTACATACATGGGTGGCCAAATCCTGATGGCCTCAGTCATATGAGTCATGTTTAAAATTCACATTAAAAAAATCACATTACAACTTTTAAGTCAGATCAGGAAATGATCTGTTTTTTCTCTACAGTTTAAGAAAAACAATTCACCCCCACTAGCCTGAAAGTTTCTCTACAGTTGCAGGTGTTTTTCATATGAGAGCAGAGAAAGATGGTTTTCGTTCAGCTGCACTGAATAGAGCTCAATTGTACTGAATATGATCTCAAACACATCATGCTTCACCCTGTGATTGCTCCTCCGCCAGGAATACAGAACGTCCAGACAAGAGAAACTGTTTATTTATGGCTAGATTCAGATACTTTTGCTCAAATCAGCTAGAACCTTACTCCACAAGTAGCTCCGTTACTTCCAGTGGGACTACTCATGCCATGACGGTATTTATTACTCAAGGCAAGAGTGGCGGAGCATGGCTCCTCAATATGGAACTGTGCAAATGCTGTGGGTGGAAATCCTGAGGGAGGCTGGAAAGAATCATACTACTCAAGGTTGGCTAGTGGCAAACTTGTTCACTTCTAGGTCCCAGGCAAATTACTTTTGTGTCTCTACAAAACGCTTTTACAAGAGATTTCAATGCAAAAATCTGTATGAATAAAGTGAGCAGGATTTGGTTTATGCAGGCACCAGCATGTTGCACTTGGGCCCAGTCACTGGGTGTTATGTCCTTCCAAGCTATTTGGGTTTGGGTAGAGTCTTGTCATTGTTTCTAGCTCTGAAACATTTCTTTTCACTCTTATATGAGAAGCAACGGTAGAGAAACTGCTTTCAGGGTAGCGTGCGGAACAAATGTCTGATAGTGAGCTCTTCCCGCTAGCAGACAAAGTTATAAAACAATCCAATGGCTGGAAATTGAAGCTGGACAAATTCAGACTGGAAATAAGGCATAGAATTTTAATGGTGAGGGTAATTAATTGGAACCATTTACCAATAGTCATGGTGGATACTCCATCACTGGCAATTTTTAAATCAAGACTGGATATTTTTCTAAAAGATCTGCTCTAGGAGTTATTTTGGGGAAAGTCTATGGCCTGTGTTCTACATAAAATTAGACTAGATGGTCACAATGATCCCTTTTGCCCTTGGAATTTAGGAATCTGGGACATTCTCTTTATATAACAAATTGTCAGAATAATTTGATTGTGATTAGAGAGTTAACTGACCCGTCCTATTAGCATTCAATGATTGAAGGACACTTGGAAAATCATAGAGAGCTGGGGCATAGGAAAGAGCTTTCGGGAGTTTGGAGCAGAGAACAAGAGAAAGGAAGAAGAGATAATATGCCATGTAACCAAAATCTTTTTCATTACAAGAAACGCTCCAGATTTACTTTGATTCTCAAATTCACTACTCTCTTCCACTATCCCCTGGACTTATTCCACATTCTTTCAAGATAGAAAAAAAGAACGGGGTAGTATGCATGTGTACCTCCCCACTCTATTCGATGGCACCACAACAGCTCAGCCATGTGTCATAGATGAGATATCTCCTTTTGCTGTGAGCAGTAAGTCAGCATCAGCGTTGGGAACTGTGGGGAACTGGGAAACTTCTCATTTATTTTGATGAAAGAATGTGTGACTCGTTCTCCCCCTCCCTCCTTACAACTGTACTGGGGCAAAGACGTTAACTGCTTTCTGTTCCAGTGGGGAGAAGCCAGAGATCTGATACCTCAGATACATAGAAAACATCACGGACTACTATACAGAGCTGTGCCAGATGCTGTGGGCACATAGGATACTCATAGACTTTTGTGTCAATAAGTGATATGTGTATCTTTGTGTTCCTGGCTCACTGGGTGGGTTTCCTGTGGAATATGAAATCACCGGGAGTGGTGATGATTACTGCAGAGGCCCAATGCCAGTTATGCAGACACCCACTCTTTGAAGCTTCACTCCCTAGGGAAAGGGGCATTGCTTGGTTTTTATCTCTTTCAGGAGGCCTGGGGACAAAAGCCCCAAACTGTATAAAGTGTCAGCCTAAACTGACTCAGGGTCCCTCAGCTGATGCACAACCTGACATGAGATTCTAACCAAGAGGGCAAACCCCCCTAGAAGAGTTTGAAGGACTTTGGAACCTGCTAGGGTCTCCATGTGGAAGATGGATGACATCTGATAAATGTAGCATGTGAGCAGACTGGTTGTTGTTTTATTATATGATTTCTCTGGAATGCTTTTTTCCCAAAATAAATGTACTGTGCTTTGGGAAAGCTTCTGGTAACTGGTAAGCACTGTCTATAGCCCTTGGGAGAGAGCAAAACTTCAGGCACTGGCCTAAAGTCCACCCTGCAGGGATAAGTATAGTGAATTGCAGGGGACTGCAGCCCTGAAACTGGTCCAGAAGGAGAGAAATGCAGGTTAATGCTCACAGAGAGGTGACAGCTGGATCCATGAGCCCTGACCTTGGGCGGACATAAGGAACTGAAATGCAGTTCACCCTGGAAGTATGACAGCAACAACACTGATTTTCCTCAAGACCACTGAGTACATTAGCTGCCAGAGTAAAAACAAGAAATTATAACAAAGAAACACGGAGATTTATTTTTGCAGCCAGCAGTGTATAGGCAGTAATAACAGTGTGTGTACTAATTACTGAAAGATTTATCTCCATCTTTCTGGAGTGGTACTACAGAGGCAGTCTTTATAGAGCTGATGGATGGCAATTCCAGGATGCAAGGAAGAATTTATTTGTTTAGTTACTGAATGCAATAAATTAAGATTGCACATTATTTCAGCCCTAGGGGAAATGTGATTTGCTGCATTTACGTTTTCAAAACCATGTTCAGAAAGAGCCAGCTCGATAGCCTAGTAACAGAACTATTCACTGCCAAACAGGCCTAAAACCCAGGCTGGACACATGGTTGGGAGCGGTGGGAAGGCATGAAGTGGATAAAGTTAACTCACTCAATGGAAATGCCTATTAAACAATGGGAGTAACATTAACTGCTGTGAACGAAGTTTGATTCAGCTTTCACAGAGATTTACAGGAGTGGAAATATACCAGGAACCTTCAACTCTGTGTCCCATTTACTTCACCCTAGATTCCATGATCTCACTGTGCTGTGTCTACCCGAGAATGCCCACATTATGAGTGTGCAGCTACTGTATTTGCAGCTATGCCACAGTAGCCCATTGGTGGCAGAACACATGATGGGTAAGGAGTTACAGTAGAAGCACTGAGCACTCATAAATCAGACTGAAGTCCGGGGTGCTCAACCTCTGAAAATCAGGCCAATTTTATTTGGCTGCCTAAATATGTGTTTAAAGCCTAACTTTAGCAATACAGGTTTGAAAACTGAGATCTAAGGATCCTGGGTGGAAAACAACTCCTCCTCCCTTTGATTATTATTTAATATCACTTTGTTAGGCTTTTCATTAGTTGCTTGGTTTTTTAAATTGAAATGCAGCCAGATGCACAATATTATCATTGTATTTTAATTGCTAGTGCAGTGCCATGATCCCTAGGGGAAGAGGAATTAAACTGCAGAAAGTGTGACAGGCTCATTTTTCCAACAGGTGGGTCTACAGTAGTTGCTAAGCATGTCAGTACTTGAATGTTATTGATACAAAGAATATTTTATGGAACTGAACACTGTGGGCCAAACTTTCTGTTGCCACAGCTCCATGAAAGCCAATGGAGTTGTTCTGCCAATATCCACCGGCAGACAATGTGTCCCCTGTCAGCACAGGCCGTGCTGTAACCTTGGGGCAGGGGCATGGAAATGAGTACGCCCACTCCATGCTTTTCACTATAGCCAGTTGGAAATAGAGAGGGGGCCAGAGGAGGGAAGAATGGAGAAAATGGGAAGCGTATCACTTTCTTTTTCAGTTCAAGCATGGTCTTTTTTTTTTCTTTTTTTAATCAGTTTGTGAAAGGATTTTCTCTTAATGATTGTTTTGGTCGTATATTGCCAGAGGCTACGATCACTCGCTTCTCCCGTCTTCTGCTATTCCGGTATCACTTAATATTAAACTGGGACACTTCAAACTCAAGCATCCATGTGATAGTTTATCTGGTCTAATATATGCAAGTGAAATTGAACTAGAACTAGTTTATGGGTTAGTGTGATGGGGCGTCTGCCCCACACTAGCCCATAAAGGGTTAACAGATCCCTAGGAAGGCTGCGCAACAGGCAGCCAATTGGAGAGGGCTACAAGGAGCAGCCAATTAGGGCCAGGCAGGTCCATATAAGAAGAGCCACAGGGCAGAGCAGGTCAGTCACTCCCTGGAGCTTGGGGAGGGAGGACAAGGACAAGGACAGGCTGCCTTGAAGGCAGAGTACAGCTAGCACCTTGGACAGAGCAGTGCTGGGCAGGATCAGGGCAGCTAGAGCGAGCTCCCGGCTGACTGCTGACATGCCGGTGCCCTGAGACAAGGGCGGGCAAGGTGCTGCGGCTATGGGGAAGTGGCCCAGGGAAATAGACTGTGGGGCTAGAGGGGTTGCAGCATATTGCTGTCATCTACAGGGTCCCTGGGCCAGGACCTGGAGTAGTGGGTGGGCCTGGATCCTCCTCTGCCCCCATTCACCACTGAGGAAGTGGCTGGACAGTGGACTATAGTTTCCCCAGATGGATGGAAAACAGAGTGTGACACAGCTGGAGGACTGTGTCCTGCAGAGGATGCTGTGTTCTTTGGGATAACGCACTTCCTGGAGTGGACATGATGGCAGCGAGGGGTTACCAGACAAGGGCACGCTGGTGAACTAAGCTAATTCCCAGGACGAACAGCAGGAGGTGCCACAGTGGTGAGTCAAACCCTGTCACAGTTAGTCACTAACCAAGTAGATTTACTACTCCTCATACCATCACTGTTTCTAAAGCTAGGATCAACCAGTGCAACAGAATATATACACACTTTTTACATGTGAACACTTTGTACATTTATAGTATCAGCAGTAGGGTGTTCATGGAACCATTGCAGTGTGCACAGACAATTAATGAATTGGCCAGGTGGAGAGTGCAGAAAGTTAGTTCAAATTGTGCTTGCTTGAGAGGTAGGTGGCTGTTTGCGGTGATAAGTACCTGGGTCTGATAGGGCACTGAAAAGAAAGTTGCCTAGTGGCATGGTAGCTATTTTTTAGCCCTAGCCCCAAATACTCCTCTATAACCACATGCCAGATAATTTATCGCAGCTTATCTCTTAAATATATTTTGCATTTTAAGAGATTCAGTTCTGCAAACACAACAGATAAAAGCTGTACAAAGTTAAACATTTATTTATCTTGTTTCAATACATCAGTAGCCAGATTATATTTTATTCTTTTATCCACATATTTAAAGAAATGTGTATCATCTGGAACATGCAGCTAAAGAACAAGAGGGAGGAAATAGGTAACCACGCTCATTTTCTTCCAGTCTCAGGGAGTGGGAGTAGAACATATCTGTATCAAACTGTAAACTCCGTTTTGTATTATGAACTCCATTTGGTATTATGTGCTGAATACATGTCTAAATTTGCCCAAAGCAGTTTACTGAACTGCCTTCCAGCCAGCCACCATGCCCAGGATAGGGGTTTAACACCTTCTTGAAGGACCATTGCCACTTGGTAAGCAAGACATGCAAGGGAAAGAGAGAGGACGGGAGGGAATCTGCCCAGCCTGAAAAACTGCCAACCATGGGACGTACAGAGGGGATGAGCTCAGGCTGGGGGAGGGTGAATTTCAGGACTGTTATCGTTTTTCAAAGATCTGTAACTCTTGAGTGCTTTTACAAGTAAAGTGCCTGGGGTTAAGAAATTCCTTTGCTGAGCCTGCATTCCTTGTTTTCCTGCCATGTTGTCCCCAGAGAGGTTAAACTAGAAGCCCAGAGCATCCACAGCCTTAGTGGAACTGTGAAGGTGCGTGTGTAAGTGATAGGGGGCACAAGGAGACATTGATTTAGGGATTTTGGCTGGCTGAGTGGTGACACCCCATGTCTTATGGAAAAGTGTCAGATAAGAAGCCTGAGCCTGACTATGCCCTACAGTCCCAGAGCTAGGAAGAGTGACTAATGCTATCCATACCCAGATGGCTTAGAAGCCTGCGGGACCCAGCAGTTGGGTACACTTACAACATGCAGGTGTCTGCACAGTGAGTTACTGGGCCAGATTTTAACACTCTGCTCTGCTTTATAGTTCTCGTGTCTACTATTGTCTCTGCTAGGAAAGCAAGTGATCTGCTGAGAGCCATGTGCAAGATCCCACCATCAGGGCCTTGCTGCATGGCTTTCCTAGCAGAGGCAATTGTAGGAAGTTAACTTTTCTCAGATGGCTATGGCTCGTTTATTTAAGGTGCCTGTCAGTTATTGGCCATACAGTACTGATCTCAGGAGAAAGCCAGATTCAGCGGGCCAAAGCACGAACCCTCTTTTCTGTCTAGTTCATTGACTATTAGCAGCAGCAGAGAGGAAGGGCAGAAAGGTAGAAGTCTGTCGACAATGGAAATGAGACAAGACCAGCGGTCCCAGTTGTTCCCCCTGGCCATTTCCTTCAGGGGCTTATCATACACAGAACCCCAAGCTGTTCATTCAGCGGTAAGATAACTGAAGGGGTACTAGCACCATTACCAGTCAGATTGGGATTTTCAGTAGGAAGTTAGGCTTCACTAAGAGAAACAGGTTAAGTACGGAGGCACCTTTCAAGCCCTGCCCCCAGCTGGGCTTCTTTCTCAGCACAGGTTTCAGAGTAACTGCCATGTTAGTCTGTATCTGCAAAAAGAAAAGGAGGACTTGTGGCACCTTAGAGACTAACCAATTTATTTGAGCATAAGCTTTCGTGAGCTACAGCTCAAATAAATTGGTTAGTCTCTAAGGTGCCACAAGTCCTCCTTTTCTTTTTTCTCAGCACAGTTTAGCAGTCAACAAAGTACTAGTCATGAACAAGGCATTCCAATGATTACTTCATTTCATTAACATACAGCTAAGTGACATGTCCACAGGGAATTGGACAGTGATCATAAAACTCATTCTGTACAATTTACCAAACTGTCAGATGACCTTGACTCACTTTGAACTGGTGACAGAAACTGAAGGGCTTCTGTCCCATTACCAACCACCTTAGCAACCAGGACCACACAAACAAACAAAACAGGTCCTGAAAAAGACAATGCTCCTGATTCTGCTACCATTGAACTCAATGTTGAAATGCCAATTGATTTTAATGGTACAGAATCAGACCTATAATTAATGGACAAACCATGACTATAGGTACTGCTCCTATAATCTCTACAGAGTCAGGAGCAACAAATCAGAGTACAAGTAGGATGTTCCTGACACACTACTACTTTTGCTATGTTCTAGACTCCAGGAGCCTATCCTGCAATACCTCTATACAATGTATTTATTTAGGGCAATGGTTTTCAGCCTGTGGTCTGTGGACTCAGACTATGTTTAAGGTGTCCGCAAAAGATTGTCATTACCAAAGAACAGTGGTTTTCAACCTGTGGTCCATGGACCTCTGGCCGTCCGCAGACTGTGTCTAAGATTTCCGAAGAGGTCCTCACCTCCATTTGAAATTTTGTAGGGGGTCTGCAAAAAATGTTGAAAACCACTGATTTAGGGTGTCATTTAATATCAGATGAACTTATGGTATGGTAAGTTATATGAAATGAATGTAGCTTTCTCAGTCATTTCCCAGTGGACAGGTTTGCCAATAGGTCCATTCCACTCATGAGAGTTACTGGAAGAAAATAAATATCTGTATGCCTTAATCTGCGCAGCTGTGTGCGCCATTCTGAACTAACTTTACGCAAACTATATATTTGACCCTTTACTTACAATAACAACCTTACAACACTTAAAGCCCATAGAATGTAAGAAGTCAGATATTCCAATCCCCGTCTGAAATAGAACAAATTAACCAGACAAAGGAAGAAAATAAACAGAGCTCTAATTTAAAAAAAAAAAATCCTGCAGCGGCATGCAGAGGATGACCTAACAGGCCTATCCATTCACTAGTTAAGGCTTGAAAAGTGTTCTGTGCAAAGCGCTATGTATTGCTAGGATGCCATTTCTAACCTCAATGATTCTGTGACAATTTTAACCAACACCAATAAAAAACAGATCTCACAGATAACCCCAGCTAAAATGGTTCTTTTGCAACATTAAACAGCCCTTCGTGTAAACATTTGCATTAGTTAAAAACAAAAAAAAAAAAATTGAGTCAAAGAAAGAACTGAGCCAGTTATTAAAATACAGCTTATCTGTACTAAAGGGTTTCTGTAGATAGGATACTGTGTAAGGAAAAATCCTGCCGGTTTAGCCTGCTTTGATGCAGTCTCACTTCTCCACACGAGATGGCAGCTCTCCTTTCCAGATGCCTGTTTATTCTCAGGCAGTGCACTTGAACCATTTTTCCCATCTAGAGCCTGCAGGTGCCAGTGCTCTGATTATCACAGTGCAAGTAACTCCCGGAGTAAGGGATAACCCAGTGTTGTAATCAATGTTTAGTCTCAACATTTTACCCAGTCCAGTGTTGGGAGCCAGTTCTGTGCTCAGAATGAAAATCCCCACACAATGACAGTTTGGGTCGTTCAAAATGTTTCATTTTGACAATTTTTAGATGTTTCTTTTGGATGATAACCTTTTATGCTTTTTAACTATTTTAAAGTTGAAATTTACAAAACTTTCAAAATGAAAAGTTGTTTTGATTAGAAAACCCTGAATTTTTCAGTCTGAAAATGTCCAAACAGGATGTTTCAACAATTTCAAAACTTTTTTTTCTTAAATTTTTGAGCCTGGAGATTTGTCAAATCCAACCCTGTTTCATGAACAGTTTTGGTTTTGATGACTTGACATTTTTTGACGAATAAAAGGGTTTGAAGAAAAGTCCCTGACTAGCTCTAGTACTGAACACTGCATTTGCCTTCAGCCATTGTAGTACCAGCATCTACAGGGTGCAGTGTGTCTAGTCTGCAGTGGGCTGGCACTACAAGCGGGTAGAGAGAGGACTGTGGTGATGGCCCCTGCACCTACCCACTCCTCTGTCATCTTTTGAGAGGTGTCACAGGGTGGCTGGCTCCTGTGATTAAAGTAAGTCCAGGTCTCCTGTGCCAGAGCTAGGCCAGTTAAGGGAGTGGGGCTGCACCTGGGCTATAAAGGGTTTGAGGGAGTTTCATTGAGAGCAGAGCTGGAAGGGCACAGAACTGGCTGACAGAGAGAAAATGCCAGGGAGTGAGAAACACTTCTGCAGGGAAGACCTTGGCATTGGAGGCCAGAAGCCAGTGAGCAGGAGACACCTGTGGGAAGCCATAACTGGGTTTAGACCTAGAGGCCAGAGCCAGATAGGAAGAGCTGGGAGGACTGGCCGTGTAGAAGAAGAAGAGCTCTGGTTGTGATAGAAGATGCCAGAGCTAAGACTGAACTTTTGTGTTGTGGTGAGGGATTTTATTTTAGGACCCTGCTGATTGTTGTGAACCGTTTCTGTTATTAAACCAGCCCCAAGCAGCGGTGGTGGTAGCCCAGGGTACCGCCATACTGAACACCCCTTCTGTCAGCCTGGAGAGTACGGACACAGCTAGCCCCCTAGCACGGGTATGAATAGCAGTATAGGCAGTGAAGCACTGCTTGGGTGAGACGAGTAAAGACACACCTGAACTCTGAGTATGCACCCTACGGGGGGGCCCCCCACTTCTATTTTTAGCAGCATTGTGTCCTGCTGCCTCCCCACCACTGGGAGGCGAAAGTCAGAGAGACTGCCTGATTCTGTCATTGGCGTGTATAGCTACACACTGCAATGTGGATGCAACCTGCTTTTCACTGCGGCATGTAGCTACACATACCCTACACTCTGCCGCAATAGGTGTGCAGCGTAGACATAACCTGAGAGAGAACCCTGTGTGCAGTTCTTAAGGGACCCTGTACAGGGGGAGACAAAGGCAGCATGCCACAAAGTGACCTGTGGTCGGGAGGGGGTTTGCAGGAGGCAGCTGGCCTGTCACAAGAGGTTAGCAGCATTGCCAACGTCAGCGCAGCAAAGTGCCTGTGTCCACTGCACAGGTAACGAAAAGGAGCAACTTTGTGTTCTCTCTGCCCCTCTCTGTGCTCTCACACAAAGCCAGACACAATCTGGCCCAGAGAGTGTTAATTACATACATGGTGTGCTGACCTTCTTCTGTTCAGGTTGTTTAAGACGCAAAATACGAAGTCCAATGAGAAGCAAAAGAAAGAAGCAGAGTCAGGATGACAGAATGGCTAGGTCTCTTCCCTGAACTTCACTGGAGTACTTTGTTCTTTTTCAGAGCAGGATGCCACCAGATGTCGGTATGAGCTAGAAAATGGGAAGGACATTAGCTTCTCCTGGGGTTATTGAGAATGATTAAACACACTGTGGCCATAAATGGAAAAAAAGACTGCTCTGATAAATTGGAATTGAATAAAAATTTTTTAAAGATATACTCAAAGCGGTAGATTAAATTAAAAATAAAATTTAGCAAAGGGCAAACTGAGACTTTGAACTGCAGTCTGATCCATACCCTGGACACTTGCATTCATGCAGGGCCCCACTGATTTCAATGAAGCTGTACATAAGCACAAGGGTCTGTGTAGATCCTACTGGGGCCTAATTAAATAGCCTCTTTTAAACTTTCTCTGACAATCCCTTCCATAAGAAAATCTGTCTGTGCAAGTTTGGATAGAAACCGGAAGATTATTTTACTCCTGGATTAATCACAGATCATTTTTGAAGTATATTATCAAAAGGTCACAAAACTAATCATACAAACCCTGTATAAACACCAAGAGTTAATTTATATACTAAATTGTCCTTGAAACTTGCTATTTCATCTCACACCAAGAGAAGCTAGATCTTTCTATAACTTTCTTTGAGTGCCTGCCCTGCCTTTGACTGTTAGAAACTTTTAGGTTGTGCTTGGAAGTAAATAGAGGAAAAAATTGATATTAGAGCTAGGAGAAATTTTTCATCTGAAACATTTTTTTGATGAAAAATGCTGGTTCAGCAACACCAAAATGTTTCATTATTTGTGTTGGTTTCATCTAATTTTTTGTGTTAATAAAAAAAATAAAAATAAAAAAACAAAGAAAAATCCAAAAAAGTTCAAATACTTTGTTTTGATATTTTCTGAACAAAACATTTTGATTTTTCAATGACTGCATTTCAAAATTTCCTTCAATTTTATTTTTAAAAAAGTAACACTCAAAATCTAAATGAAATGTTTCATTTTGGGTCAAATAAAACATTTAATCTGACCTTAAATGATTTTTTTAACTTTTCAATTAATCAAGAATTTAAAAAAATATATTTTCAGGCCAACCCACAGATGACATTTTACTGCCCAAATCACAACCTGTCCACCAGTCTCACTAAGCAGGTTCCAAAGCCACTTTTATTTCAAGAAAGATGACTGAGGATTCACTTCATATAATGACACTAGTGATAAAATCCAAATGAATGGATCATGTCACGTCAGAACAAATGTAGCAAAACTGCTGATTATGAAATTCAAAGTGACCATTTTCAGTGCAGTGGGGACTCCCATTGCTGTAGACTCTTTGGGCCTGATTCTCAACATAAAAGTAGGTATAAATTATATTTTACATTTATAGAGACACAAGGTGGGTGAAGTAATATCTTTTATTGGACCATCTTCTCTTGGTGAGAGAGGAAAGCTTTCAAGCTACACAGAGCTCTTCCTCAGGTCTTGTAGGGAGAACATTTTTATTTTTATCATCTCCCTTATGCCATCTTGGATTCCTCTAGCACCAACAGGGAATCCATATTGGTTACCCTTCTTCCTCATCCCGTTTCACATTTGGAACCCTTTTTGTCGTAAGGTGGGAAACTGGGTAGGTCACCTGACCTGTAATCTGCCCAGCAACTGTACGTTATAAAAGGGTCAGCACGTCTGTCAGAGAGAGTTGCCCATCTGAGAGGCAAAGTGCTGCAGTGTGCTACTGATCGGCATGGAGGATAGGCATTAGTACCACACATAGGTTGAAGAGAGGGTTTCTTACCTGCATGCGAGAACAAGCCATTGTCTGATGTTCTGATCCTGCCTCAGACATTCACCCACAATGACACAGGGAAGAAGAGCTGCAAGAAGAACAAGACAGAGCTTCCATCAGCCTGTGCCTGGGGTCCTGCCTTCCACCTGCCTTACCATCTGGATCAGGTCTGGAGCCAGTCCTGTTATGTCAGCACCAGGAATAAAGATGCAGGATATGGTAGAGATTTCATTTGTCCTCCATCTAACCTACCTGGGGTCAGCCTTGGGAGGGGGGTTAAGCCCTTATCACAACCAGTGCCCTTCTATTTTGATTCCCTTGTTTTTTGGTTATAGTTTGGGAGTCCTTATAGTTACCTACCTGTTACTTACCTGAGTTACCTTTATCCATGTTAACTCTTGTCTGCCCAATAAACCTGTTCTTGGTTTGTTACCTTATCCATTTGTCAGTTTTCCTTTGGGGAAATAAGACCCCGATGATAGATGTGGGAAAGGGGAGACGTTCCTAAGCCTGGTCCTCTGGCCAAGTATAAAAACCCAGTCAACAGTCTGGGTATAATCACCTGTAACGTACAGGTCCGGTAAATTACTCAGCGCTGAGAAGAGCTGTATGCGGCTTGAAAGCTTGTTTCTCTCTCAACAACAGAAGTTGGTCCAATAAAAGATTTTACTTCACCCACCTTATGTCTCTAATATCCTGGGACCAACATGGCTACAACAGTGCATTCTACATTTATACCTATGTAAGGGTCCTTTACACTGCCATCATAGAGTAAAGGGGCCTTTGTATAAATGAGAACACCACAGAGTTGAGTATTTTGCTATTTGAAGTAGGAGAGCTGGAATAAGAGTTCCTCTTGTTAGCTACACTTGCTTGTTCACCAATATCTCTGTTATTTTTCTACCCTCAGGAACCTTTCTATTTACTGTGTTTTATACTGCTACCTAATTATTTATTAGATTAATTTTAAAGATAGACCATCCTCCTTTTCCCCATTAGAGGTTTGCAGTCATTTCCACTTGTGCAATGTGGATATTTGTTAAAATGTAGCAATAGGTTGTTAAATTGTTTACTAGGGAGAGAGCTAAAAAAGCATGCATTTTCTGCTGAAGAAAAATGCATCAAGTTTTAATAGCAGAAAAACACTGTATATTTACAGCATATTTTTATTACTGGTTTTAATTATAATGTTCTAAATTCCCATAATCAACATTACTCTGAATCCAGGGGATTCATCTAGATCAGTGTTTCTCAGCCTGTCACTGTCCCTTTCTCCTCCTATCTATCCACCATCCCTACTCCTCTCTCCTCCCCTGCCCCGCCTGTCCTCCCACTCTGCTCCTATCCAGCACGCAGTGGGGCTCCTATCCCCTGGATTCCATCAGGCACATCCCTGTTTGAGCATTGGCCTGCGACACCCAGGGTTATGAGTTCAATCCTTGAGGGGGCCATTTAGGGTTCTGGGGCAAAATTGGGGATTGGTCCTTCTTTGAGTAGGGGGTTGGACTAGATGACCTTCTGAGGTCCCTTCCAAGCAGGAGACTGGACTAGATGACCTCCTGAAGTCCCTTCCAACTCTGATATTCTATGAATCTATGAATCAGGGTGATTTTGCATGTCAAATTTCAAATCCCTTGTCCAGAGCACAGAGCTACTAGAACTTCTCAACAAAACACCATAGTTGCAAGAATTTTAACATGAGTAAAATAATGTGTTTTTCTTTAATTCTGGTCTCAGAAATGGCTGGACCCTCATTTTGCTGAAACTTTAAAAAAAAAACAAAAAAACCTGTCATCCCGAGGCAGACACCCAGCATGGGAAACTTCAGCTCAAACGTTCAAAGTTATAAACAACTGAAAACAGGGGCTTATAATGAAAAGTGTTAGGAAACCTAAAGTAGAGGTGGTGCTACCAGCTTTGTGCAGATATATATATATATACAGAGAGAGAGAGAGAGAGAGAGACTCTGTGGAGGGAGAGAGAGCAATTATATTTCAATTTTCTATTTTAAGCTTCTTATGAAGATGATCAAATAGATCTATTGAAATGTAATATTTGGAAAATATTTAATGTAATTACAGTTTTTTATTTATATTTAGCACAGTGGTCCCCCAAACAATGGAGTCCACCCATCCCATAGGGGGCATGGAGCAATGTTTGGGTGGGGAGGGGTGGCATGGCAGGGCCTGGACCATCCCCTATGAGGTGACAGGTATAGAGCACTACCTAGCTCTGCTCTCCCCCCTGTGCCTCTCCAGCCCCAGCTGCAGCTCCACTCTGGTCCTGCCCCTGCTTCCAGCCCTGGTCCTGATCACAGCTCCCGGCTCAAGTGTTGCCACCTCTCTAATCACAGGTGATGGAATTAGAGGTGCTGCCACACCCCTGGCTCCAAGTGTTTCCATCATATCCAGGGTTGACAGTTTGGTTCCATGGCTCTCAGCATCCCCACTATACAAGTTGTTCCAGCAGCCCAGTTTCTAATTGCTGGTGACTGGACCCCTGAAGCCCCGCGCTTCTGCCCCACCTCTTTCCCCAAGGCCCTGTCGCTCACTCCTCTCCCCCACCACTCACTGCACCATCTCCAGCTGGGCCTGGAATGGGAGCTGCTCCAGCCGGACAAGGAGCCTGGCTACAGGTAGGAGGCGGCCCCAGCTGAGCAGGGCATGGCACAGGTCAATGACCTGGTGCCGCCCCCCACCCAGTAACCAGGCTTTGGGGGTTCAATCTTACACCTGACTGGACACTGCCAGGTTCCCTTTTCGACTGGACTTTCTGGTCGAAAGCTGGGCATCTGGCAACCCTAAATGACATCCAGACACAAAAGCCAAACACTGGACTGTCTGGGGTGAAAACTGGACAGATGGCAATCCTGCCTGGCTCCTGGCCCCAGTCCCCGGCTCTGCTCCTGACTCTGGGCCCAGCCCATCTCTGCCACCCTTCCCTCTCTGCCCCCAGCCCCAGCTCCTCCCCACTCTGCAGTTCTGCCCCCAGCTCCACCTTCAGCCCAGGTTCCTCTGCTGAGGCAACTGTGCAGTAATTGGGAGTTGGGGGGGGGGCACAGACAGATTCTATTAGTGGTGATGGGGGGGGGGGGTGTGACAGGAAAATTTGGGGCATCACAGATTTAGCAGGTTTAGGGAAGAGCCAGCACCATGGGACCAGTCAGCTCTCCATAAACTGCAGTTTGAGAGCCTCTGTTCCAGACCAAAGGCAAAATCCCCCTAAAAAAGTTGGAGAGAGACCAAGTCAAGTATGGGCTCAGAAAGGAAAATGTATCGCAGCCTTAGTTATGGAGATACAGCAACCAATGACAAATCTGTAAGAAACAGCAATAGTCACTTATCCCAAAGAACAATATGGTGGGCCAGTCTTCAGCCATTTATACCAGTTGAGCATCTGAACCTATATATTATATTTAGCATGGATGTGGATTTGTGTGTGTCCTCCTCCATAACTCTAAACTAACTTCAGTGGGATAAGGGACAGAATGTATAGACTGCAGCTGGTGCTATTAATTCTGGAATCTGTGCCATTGCCAAAGAAGCAATAGCCCCATGTTCCAATCCACAAGCTTTAGCTATGCCTATGAGAGAGCAGACACAAATACCATAAAAGTAACGTGACTGTGCTCAAATCTGACCATGGGTCTAATTTCATGGTCCCTATTACTGAGGATGAAATCATCCTCTGCCTGCAGCACAACCGTCTCTGCTGCCCTTTCTAGCAGGGAGGCATAGAAGCTTTCCACTATTTTTTTTAAATGGGTTACATCGCTATTTAGTGGGTGAATGGGACCAGAGAAAGAATTGATCCTTGTGGGACTCCATAAGTGAGGGGTCTAGTGGTGGAGGTTCAGTTTCCCATCACTTCTCACTGGATACATCCTTTCAGGAAGGTCAAAGTATTTTAGTGTGTTTCTCTGGACCCCTGACCTCTCTCAGGGGGAACAGTAGTATCTCATGGTCAACTGTGTCAAACACTGCAGAGAGATTTAGGAGGGTGTGACTCAGTGTCTGCTTACCATCCTTTGACAGGAAGAGATTATCCATCAGTGCCATTAAAGCAGTTTCTGACCTCAACCCAAGTTTGCCAGGTCTAGGATATTACATACGCTCATAATCAACCTTGGTCTTCTCTATGAGCATGCTCAGGAATCAAAGGTTTGAAACTCAGAGGTAGTTGGTTAGAACCAGTGTATCCAGGGTGGGTTTCTTCAGTGTTGGTTGAATTATTGCATGTTTGACAAAGGAAGGGAAGATTCTTTCCCTGAATGAGGCATAGGCTATTTTGTTGTCATGAGTGGCACTAGTCACTCATGACTCTTACACCAGCCCGGAAAGGCAAGGATTGGATTCGCAAATTTTGGGCTGGGACTCCCATAGGTTGATCTGTCATCACCACACATGTTGCTTACTTTTTTATATAGCAATGTGCATTGGCAGGGCATCAGGATCAGTTTACCCTGTGGTAAAATCCAAGTGAGAAATCTATTGATGCTTAACCTTTGCAGCTAGATTCTAAGATTCCAATGAAAGCTTCAAAGCTTAAGGCAGCATTTTAAACACACACACTGACTTGAATGACCATTTTCTTTATAGACCTCTTGGAAGCAAATAACTTTATTCACAGGAGTACTAAAGAGCAGTTAAGAAAAGCATCTCAGGAGATGGAAATACCGATAAGAAGGAGCCACTGAGGTACAACAAAATAATTACATTTAATTTCATCTATGCAGACAATATAGAATAAGATTTAAATCAGTTGCAAAATAAATCCTAATCCACTGATTTATTGCCTTCATTAAAGTAACACTGACCTGTATTTAAAATTTGTCTGACCTGTCAAACTGCTTAGCCCATTATAGAAAAATAAAACACAAGAATGTGTGTTTTGGAGGAACTGTGCCACCAGGATACTTTTATTACACACAAATTATGTTAAAAGAAGTTATTAAGGTTGCAAAGTCACACACTCAAAGTTAGGAAAGGCCAGAATTAAGGTGGCCTGTTCAATGTTAATATGTACATGAATTCTGATAGTCTTTAATTACATGCTCACAGACTATTTTCTTGACAGGACCCCGCCTTATTCAGTGCAGAGTGAGCAACTACTGAATATTTGATTTTATCCTCCTTGTCACCATGTAGCTCCATGCCTTTACTGCAACCTATTCGTGCTCTGAAGACAAAATTATTAATTCCTTCATGGGCTTTTCCATGGCTCTCATCACATAATATGCAAGTGCTACACACACATTAATTAATCTTAACAAAACACTTGTGGGGTAAAGGGTTGATATTGTTCCCATTTTGCAGATGGGCACAGAGAGACTGATGGACTAAAAGATCAAATATGCCTTTCCTCTCACTAATGTTTCTAGTTCCATGAATATAGTATTTTACGTAGTGTGCACAGAAAGCTGAATATATAACTAAATGGGAGGATAAATCAGTTTTTAAAAGGCGCTGATTAGCTACTTGCACCTTCTTTGATAACCTTTTTGCATAGACTATACGTCTCCTGATTTAAAAAGGAACAATTCCATTCGTAAATCTTGCTCCTTGACAGACAGGTTTGGAATTCATTTAAAGGAAGGTTGCCTAAGTGGTTTCACATGTAAGGGCATGGTATGTCATCTGGTGGTGTCAAGCAGCAAGACGAAGGCTGACTGAAGATGGTTTCAGGTTTCCAAACCGATCAGTACTGGGAAGCTATAGCTACTAGCATATGCTTCTAAAAATGCCATGTCAGGAACAGACTTGATATCTTATGCATGTTATAATAAACCTACACCAAACCCTGATGGTGTGACCTCATTAACCTCATGACTGCTGATCTCTCAATTACGTCCAACTCTCCACTCACAGAAGAATTTGGAATAAACTTGACATCAACCTGACTCCAGAAGTAATTTATTTATTCCGATAAAAGAAGCCTATCTATGCTGGCTCTGAGGTCAGCAGTTCTATTTAAGCACAGCCATGCATAGTAGAGGATTATCTATTCTTTTAAAATGCTGTAATGGTCTAAGAATATAGATGTACCTGAGTAGGTTAAACATAGCAAATATACTGGCTGTCGTATGACTGAGAAAATTAACTTGTAAATTCACACATCAACTGCCCATCAAGAAAGAATTAAACAATAGGGGGTGGGAGAAAGTGAGTATGAAATAGTTACTTGCCACCATGAGAATATATTTTAAATGAATTTTTCAGTGTTGTTTTACCTTCTACTAACAGAACTTGGTCCAGTAAAAGATATTACCTCACCTCCCTTGTCTCTTTAAAATGCACAGCATTCACATCTGAAAGGCAGAAATCACTTCATTCTGTGTACATATCTGCTAGTCTTATCTGTGTTGCCACAATCAGTCTTGTCCAGAATGTAGATGAAGCTCAACAAGAAGAGGCAGCTGTGCTTTGAGTGCGAGATAACAATACCAGAAAAGATCATTTTCTTTGTTTCTTCCTGCAGTATCTATGTACCTAAGTTAACCCTGTAAGTCTTTAAAGGGGGCAATTTCTCACTGACTCACTTTTTTCCTCCTTTGCTTACAATGTTTTAAAGTGACATATTTTATAGATGAGAAGCAGCAGACAGGGCCCTGGACTGGAACCCAGGAGAGTTGGGTTTTATTCCTAGCTCTTCTAATGGGACTGCTGCTGACAGTCGGGCTCTGGTTTTGACTGGGGCCTCTAGGCACTCATTAGAAATAGATGATAGTTTATGGTGAGCTTGCCCAACTGCTTTTCTCCTATTAAGAGAAAAAAATCTTGTCAGCAGTTCTGTAACTGGCTGATCTGGAGAGGTACCGATTTTTCTTCACAATTGTTAGGTTTTATTCCTAGCAAGATCAGCAGGAAAATAAATAGATCCTCCAAAAAAAAAAAAAGAAAGAAAGAAAAAAGGAGGGGGGAAACAAGCTGTAAAAGCGGCTTTAAGGATTAATCTAGTTCAGGGATAAGCCAGGAACAAAGACAAGGACTCTGCTATCTAGCCTGGGTTCCCCCCCCCCCCCATTTTAACAATCTCCTCTCCTGCACATGGAGAGAAACTAGAAGAGACTTTCTAGGAGTTCGGGCCGTTCCTTCTGTAGCAAACACACTGCAACTTGTTCATTCAGCAGATCATTTTACAAGAAAGACTCTCACATGGAGCACCTTCCATCCTCAGACACCGAGTTCTCTCTGCTAGCTGCAAAGTCAGCAGTAGAGGCAGTTACATTCAAAAGATGCTCTTTCCAGTTGGAAACTTAATTATTGTTAAAGTGAAAGCCAGGGAATGGATTCAGCAGAGAAGTTAAGCATCAGCATAAGTCTCTGCAGGATTGGGGTTTTAGGCTCTTAGGATTTAAGTCCTTTTAATTCTCAGTGTCACTTGGTACTTTTGAAATTTGTTTTCATTGTTATTTTTGGGCACTTTCAGGTCAGCAGTGGTTTTAACTATGAAATGGAAAGGCCTTATATTACACTGACATGGTGAAATCTGTCACATTCACAATACTGCCAGGCCTGAACAAAATATTGACCGTATATACAGACTTATTTTTGCGCTTAATCAGAGGTGGATTAAGGTTTCCTAGGGCCCTGGGTCAGAGCAAGTGGGGGCCCCTCCCTACCCCTTCTGCCTGTGGCCCCACCCACAATGCCAGCCCTTTCTGCCCCTTCCCCAGGTACCCCTCCATTCCGCCCCCCCCCACCACTGCAGCCCTGCAACCTCCTTGCTCCTTTTTGGCCCCCACCAAAAAGCTCTGTCCCCCGGCCCTGGGCCGCAGCAAGGAGTGAGTGCTCCCCAATTCTGAGGCCACGGCAGGTAGAGAGAGCTCCTTCAGTCCCAGGGCTGCAGTTGGGGTCCGGGTGCTGGGGCTCCTCTTGCCACCCCCTATGCTTGTATGGGGAACCAGGGTCAGGGAGCTGGGACCTCTCTTGCCCTGCCCACCTGGCACTTCTGCTGGAGAGTGGGGTCAGATGCAGGGGCTTCCCCTGCTGCCCGCGGCTTCTGCTGGGACAGGGTTGGGGCATGCTGGGGCCTCCCCCCATCCTACCCCACACCTGCCCAGTGCAACTGCTGGGGCCAGGGTTGGGCCACGCTGGGGCTTCCCTCACCTCCCGGCTTTTGCCAGGGCCAAGGCACGAGGGCTTCCCCCCATCCCACCCCCACAGTGTTGCTGCTGGGGAGTGGAGTTGGGGCACAGAGGCTTCCCCCCTTCCCGCCCAGCACTGCTGCTGGGGAGTGGGGTTGGGATGCAGGGACTTCCCCGCCCACCCATCAGCCAGGGCTCTGGGCTTCTGCCACCCGGTGGTGGATTTTTTTCAGGGCCTCCCAGTTGGCTTGTGCCCTAGGGCATAGGTCCTGTTGGCCCACTGGCTAATCCGCCACTGGTTCTTATATAGTGTTTGTTACGTTAACAAACATACTGAAGTGCATACCCCATGCAATTAACCTTTAACAGCGCTAAATTCTATTCCACCCTACACAGCTCATCAAGTCTGTTATCTGTGGTTTTGTGCACATTCATTCACATCCTCTAGTCCTGATCATACGGTTTACCCAACCGGCACTTAACTGGGCAAAAAGCAAACATCAAGACTACCTAACATATCACTCTTTCAATGGCCCAGACCCCAGTAACTTTTACTTTCATCAGGTAGCATGAGTAAGGGTTTCAGAATCTGGCACCATACAAATATATTTCCCTATATTTCAATTATTTTGTTCATTAAAACAAATATATATAAGAGAAGAAAGATAAAATATATGTGAAAGAAAGGACATCTGGTTATTTTTACAAAGAAAATTCTATTATTTCTTTGAACAGCAGAGCTCAAAGCTGCTCAGGGTTGCCCTTCCTATCACCCTCCCTGCGATTGTCAACCAAAGTCGCCATCTCGTTTAAGGCAATGTGAAGGGTGCCCACTCACCACAAGGCACCTTCTGGCAGCTGCATGTAGCAAGGTAACTTCCTCTCTCTTGAGCGGCAACTGCCTCCTCCCACAGTGTGGCCCACCCTTCTGGGCCAACTGAGTCCTAGGGCTTTCCCCTGCTGGAGTAGGCCAAACAAAATAAAGGGGAATTAACAAAACTCAGAGTCCATATGAGAGGGAATGGGGAATGCTTCACTCTCAAGCTGTCTCTGTAGCAGGTCCTCCCTTCCCTCAGGAAGGGACCTTTTGGTAGTTATCATGGGGAAAGATTCTGCCTTTTCTTCAGCTTTCCTCTGCTGGAGCTGCAGGTCTGCTCTCTTCCTCAGATTGCCCCTAAATGAGCTGCTCCCCTGCCTTTAAACTCCTTCTCTATCTGGAGCATTTCCTACAGGTGTGGCAGGGTATGGGCCTGGCTGAGCCCAGAGCAGCTCTTTAACCCCTTGTTGCTCAGTGTGGCATTTGTATACCCCATCACAGGCCTTGGGCAGTAAAAAATGAACCCAGCAAATTCTTATGTACATCAGTGGGAGCTGGGGTGGTCCACTTCTGTGGAATGCAAAGAGGTTTATGCTGGGCACCAAAAACTCAGACACCTTCAAAAATTTGCCTCTAGATGAGCATCTCTTCCAGGTTTCTGTGCTGATCTGGCCGCTACAACCTATGAGGTAAATGTCAGAAACTGCTAGTTTCTCAATTCACTCAAGAAAACAGTGTTCCATTGTGTTGTCTGGTATCATAAAGATTTTAACAACTAAATCATGGATTGAATTAAACCAGTATGTCCAGTATTTGCTGGAGCAGTCTCTTGGGAAACTTCATTAAAGTTATCGCACCAACTTAAAGCCATCTACCTGCTGCCCCCAGTACAATCTACCCCTTTCTCGCTGCTGCTGCCAGAGAGGACTTATCCCTGGGGCGATAAGGAAAACCCTTTTTTGTCTTTGAAAAGGACCACATTTCAATGTGACAAGTATTTTCAATATTGTTTGCAGGGTTGTTATAGTCGTGTTGGTCCCAGGATATTAGAATGACAAGGATAGTGAGGTAATATCTTTTATTGGAGCAGAAGTTGGACCAACTTCTGGTCCAATAAAATATTACCTCACCCGCCTTGTCTCTCAAGTATTTTCAAATAATTTCCAAGGGGAGGAGACCTCAAGGGACCGTCCTTGTATTCCCTGCCCTGCCTTGAAAGAAATTTTACAGTTAACATTTTGGACTGGTGTGTGCTATTATTTACTACAGCATTCAGATGCATTTGAGGCTGGTTACTTAAAGTAGCTCACGTAAAAATGAGGTCACATTAGGTCTTAATCTAATTCTTTCTTGTAAATTTTAAATCAAGGTTATCCCAAAAAGATCCCCAGTCATCCCAGCCTTGTATTCCCTGAAGGTTAGAGTACAGTTGTGAGCTTTGGAAATACCCATATGCCAGTGTAAATACCACCTGCTCTATTGAGAATTCTCATCATTCACTTCTTGACATCTAAGGTCAGCTGGACTCATATAAGCAGCTTTGTACAGCAGCATTGCTGTCATAGTTTGACCATGGCACTTTTCACTCAGTTGAACAAATACCAAGTTAGGAGGCTACCTTTTCTAACAATAACACAGCTGTATGCTGTTAAAGCAGTTGGTGGTTAAGTGAGAAATAATAAGTAACAGTATGCCTTGCCCATTGCACTGGTATGTGATGCGGGGCAGTTGATAGAGTTGACAACACTCAGGAGACACAGTTTGCATTACCCGCAGGTCAAGAATCACAGCTGCAGCTTAAGCCTCGAGTGTACCAGTGTCACTTCTTGAAGTAGATTGCCAGTCGGTGAGAGGAAAGAGTCAGAAGTACCAGTTGAGAGAATTTCTACATCCCTCAGTGGCTGTCTGCAAATTCAGGATATAGTGTCAAGACTGTCATTGTTTGGGTTAGAAGGGAAATTTCTGCTACTCATTCTTCTCTTTCCTTGCCTTTCTGTGACACAATTGGTCAAATTCATCCCTTCTGTGATTCCCTTGAAGACAATGAAGTTACATCACAGATGAATTTGGGCCCTCTGTTAAGTTGGCAAAGATGCCACCAAAACTTTCCACAACTAATAGGCCTCTTTACAGCCTTTGAACTTTTATGGATATGTAACACAGTAGAATAGGGTGGGTGCTAACCAGATAGAGTGGTGGCCCTTAAAAATTTGGAAGTTTATTAGTTTACTAAATAAATAGATAGATTACTTCAGTATTCAAGGTATTTCCTTTAATAATGATAAGCAAGTACAACAGAATAATGGAACAGATACGAAGGACCTTGTCTATTTATCTTACTAGCACTGCTGCCAACTCCAAACCTTCAGAAATCATGAGTCTGACCCCCCAAAATCAAGTGATTGACTTTAAAATCATGACAATTAAAAAATAAGAACTGTTGGGTTCTCTTTGATTTTTCTCTTCCAGATTTTGACCTTCTATGGTTCATGTTTTCAAACTTTCCTCTGTAACCAAAAGGGCTAGACACCACCTCTTCTTAAAAAAATAAAAGCTAAGATTCTGTCCTAATCACATGCTTGCAAGAGCTGGGGCTTTAAGAAAATACCAAATTTGTAAGACTTGTGATAAAAATTACAAATTTTTAAGGGCCACATGAAAAACTGATTGTTATATGCGTGCCTGTGTATTCTATAGGCAACATGTTGTGGGGAGTAATGTTGACTTGTGCTTTATACTGTATATTAAATCAAAGTTGAAATACTTCTGAAAGCCAATAAAAACAATGCAGGTGAAAAAAATCAAAGTGATGCACGTCCAATAATAACTGGAAGGAAATGCCATTTAAAAGAGTATTATAAAAGATAACCAGTCTGTTCTTTTATATAAAACATAAGTGCTATAATTTAAATCATCAGAAGCTACTGCCTCTGAAATGATAGTTTTTTGAGGCTGATATTTATCTCTCTCATGCTTTTATATCCTAAAAGACAGTCTTGAAATTTACGAAGCACTGATAGGTAGAAAATGTGCAGCTGATTTTAATCTAAAGGAAACAGAATGCTATACTGCATGGTAAAGTCGTCAGGATTAATGAATACTTGGAAGATAGTGGAGCTGATGAAACTATTTCTCTAGCTGTTGTTCTAACATTTTTCTCATTATAGAATTTCATTAGATTTCTTTAATAAAATATTTGTCATTTCTTTCTTATAAATATTTGAGGTAGGCTTATCATATAACCAATAAGTCTGGCAGCTATATAGCTAATTCCAGGCTCTCTCTAAGAAGTCATTCTGATCGGATTCCTGCCCATCTCAAATTGCAGCTTAGAGCATCTGCGAAGATTTACTTCCCTTCTGTCAGGGTGTTCTGCTCAGCAACAGTGTTCATCAGCCGCCAATAAGATCACACTTCCACATGCTGCAGGCCACAAAAGAATTCTCTAGGACTGACCTGTTCTTCTGCAAGCTAAGGTATGCTAACAAATAGGAACCACATAAATAAGCGGTCATAATGTAATGTCAGACCATCTTCTAATTGGAAAAATTACAATAATGTACGGAAGAAGAAAACATGGTAAACATAATACTGAATGGCAATATATTTGCAAGCAATTTACCAAGGGTACATTTTTGCAATAAACAGTGACCCCAGAGCATCCTTTTTATTGCAAACAGAACTGAGCTAAAAATGCAAACAATATTCTGCAAATATTCATCCACATTTTTAAATGAACTTGCTTCATTGATGTTTGCTTCCCATTTGTGGTCACTTTGTATGAATATTCAGATAAAGGATGGACTTGTATTGAAGGCACTAGACTAGCACTCAGGAGACCTGGCTTCAATTCCTGGCTCTTCTACAGACTTCCTGTGTGATACTGGGCAAGTCAGGTAATCTCTCTGTGCCTCATTTCTACGGCCCTACCAAATTCACGGTCCACATTGGTCAATTTCATGGTCATAGTATTTAAAAAATCATAAATTTCAGGATTTCAGCTATTTAAATCATGGTGTTGTAATTGTAGGGATCCTGACCCAAAAAGGAGTTATGGGGGCGTCACAAGGTTATTGTAGGTGGAAGCAGGGGTTGCGGTACGGCTACTCTTGCTTCTGTGCTGCTGCTGGCAACGGTGCTGCCTTCAGAGCTGGCCAGCTGGAGAGCGGCAGCTGCTGGCTGGAAGCCCAGCTCTGAAGGCAGAGCTGCCGCCAGCAGCAGCACAGAAGTCAGGATGGGGTGATTTAGTTGGGGATTGGATCTGCTCTGAGCAGGGGGTTGGACTACCTGATCTCCTGAGGTCCCTTCCAACCCTGCTATTCTATGATTCTATGGCATGGTATGGTATTACCATCCTTACTTCTGCACTGCTCCTTGCAGAGCTGGGCCCTCAGTCAGCAGCTGCCACTCTCCGGCCACCCAGCTCTGAAGGCACCAGTGCAGAAATAAAGGGTGGCATAGTACAGTATGGCCACCCTTACTTCTGCGCTGCTGCTGATGGGGCGCTGCCTTCAGAGCTGGGCACCCAACCAACACCTGCTGCTCTCTGGCTCCCCAGCTCTGAAGGCAGCACAGAAGTAAGGGTCATAATACCATGACTCCCCTAAAATAACCTTATGACCCCCGGCAACTCCCTTTGCGGTTAGGACTCCTAATATGAGAAACGCTGGTCTCCCCCATGAAATCTGTATGGTATAGGGTAAAAGCACACAAAAAAACAGATTTCGCGGGGGTAGACCAGATTTCATGGTCCATGATGCATTTTTCATGGCTGTGAATTTGGTGAATTTCCCTCTCTGTAAAATGAGGATAATAATATTGCCCTGCTAGAACTGATTGAAAACATTTTGCCAATATTTTTTTTCCTTCAGAAAATGCTGTTTTGTCAAAACTGAAACATTTTACAGAAATGTATTGATTTTCACAAAATTTTCAGCCAGTGTCCTAACCACTGGGCTAGCAAGTCATTCTCTGTTTTTCTCACAATCTCATTTTGGAGCAGTTCAACTTTGTAGAAGTCATTAAATATTCATTGGGCCAGCAAGAGAGACTGTCTGATGCATGAGCTTGGGACTTGGGACCCAAGCTACTGTCCTAACCACCAGCTTTTGGCTATTCTGCAGTGGTGGGCCTGTCAGTCTCTCTCATTTTCACAATTTTTTTTGAAAGGTCTTGATTTCATTCTACATTTGGCAAAACCAAATCCCCAAACCACAAAATTTTCCATAAAATGGAATTGTTGCTTTCCACACAGCCCTATTCCATACCTGACAGGGGTGTTGTGAGGATAAATAGACTGTGAGGTGCTGAGATACTGTGGTAATGAGGATCGTACAAGTCCCTAAAATATGAGAGCACGATTGATAGATAGTTAATTCTCTGAATCTTGGACCAGGTCAGGAGTTCCTCTTCCCTGCAGGGCACCTCTCATCCCTAACAGGCCAGGTATCTCTCCCTTCCTGCCCATATGTACCATGAACCTCATGAAGGATTCTGCTCTTTATTTCTCTCAAGTTCTAGTAAGCTATTTCTCCTTTGGTTGGTATTTAAATAACTTCTGTTATGGTGAGAAAAGTTTAGAAACTTTTTATGAATCTTGTAGTCTGCTCTAAAATTAATCAGCTATGGCTTTTTCTAATAGATGAGGAGATTATATCCCTTCAGAGATCCGACAAAAACATTCGATTTCTGGTTCGAATGCACGTTGTCCTGGTATTCTGTTACAGATACATACCCCACAAAGAGTGTAACTCTTTTGGTAGGTCATGGATGAGAGGTCATCTCTCATAGCTGCATCCTGAAATTAAGCATAATTAAATGCAAGATTGAAATTAAAGTGCAGAATGATAGAAACCCTATGGCTTTTTATAGGATAGAAACATAAAATAATGTATTAAGGCAACACTATATCAACAAGAATGATAAGGCTCCACTGTTAACACATGGAAAGGATCTTATACAAAGGGATAGCAGTAGTAGGTTTCCTAAAATTCCTATTTTAGAACGCTAGAATGCTGCACTATTTCCTAATTTGTATATCCAATGAAACACAATTGCCTGTTACTGTTCTCAGAAGTGATACGTTTGACGTGAAGCCTAAAAAAACCCAGGAAAATAGAGAATTCTAATCAGTTGCAAAGGTTTGTGGCGATCAGTTCGAGCGTGTAATGATCTGACACAATGTACTTTACAGTTTCATGATGAAAAGAAACCTGATGGTCTTACCTTCCAGATTCCTGTTGATTGTAGCAGCTGGTTATACTTAGCTATTAGAAAGATTCATCCTTATTCTTCATCACTGAATTCTAAGAACAAGATTTTATGTTTTCCAGACACCTACAAATGGCTGAAAATGAAATTTCCTGTTTAAAGACATCAAAAATTCTTGAATAGTTTATGTACAGTATGTTTGACAAGGTAAAGCATAGAATGCAAGATATAAGTCTACTTTCAAAATGACATGTTGTGACAAGTTGAGGACTGACTAATTTGTATTTCTGGAGATAACAAATAAAACAGAAAGGATCCTAAAACCCTACCACTGGCAAATAGGTGTCCCAGAATCTCTTAATATTCCACATGATGAAATAGGAAATAAAGTAAAAAATAAATGATAACGTAACTAGACACAGAGCAAAATCCACCTGGGAGGACTCAGCAAATACATCTGACACTGGTAAAATATCTGTTTGTCCTAGATGACTTTGGAATCGGGAAATCCAAGGTATTAAATGAGAAGTAGCAATTCAAAACCAACAAGAGGCCTCCGGAACCTGAGGAAGCTTGTCCTAAAATGTCAAAGGAGACTAAAATCTAGGAAAAGCGTGCACGTAGGTCAAAGGATAATATGATATTTCTCATTAAATAGCAGAGTTTATGACTGAAATCAATGGAGCATTAAAACATAACAATGGCAGCAGGTACCCATGGTTCTTTTCACCTTCTGCCATTGCTACCCATCTGAGTATCTTCCCCAGACAAACTGATCCTCAACTCTAATTACAATAAGACACCAGCAATGTTCCCTCTAATTTTTGACAGGCCATGTACACAAAAAATTTCTTCTGTGCAAATTTGTGTGTGCACGGTGTTTTGCCGTGTGTGAGGGGTCTAGGATCTGTGTGTGCGTGCAGACGCGCGCAGCTTAGAGGGAACAGTGGACACGAGCCTTATTCCACAATTCCAAAACTCCTAAAATATCCTAAACTTAAATTCCAGTGTAAATACAAACTTTCATGTTACCCAAGTGAGCAAAGCCCCTCTCAGTATCAGAAAACACCTGGCAAAATACAGATGCAGTTGGGGAAACTGTGTTCAGAAAGAATACAAATTCAGTTGGAACTTTGCAATACTGCTGTGAAATTAAAGTGAACATTAGAAGAATAGATGTATCCAGTTATTTTGATCTCCTGCTAAAACATTGTACTCACTTTCTCTGCATAGCTTTCTCATTTCAGGGCTATCTATGGGCGTAAGGCTTCAAAATTCACTTTGTGAGATCCATTTTGCAGGTGAAAGTCAATCTTTCAAATGTTCACAGACAACCCACACAAAAGCATGACTGAAACTAATTCATCTGAATTTCAAACCCAATATTTGCAAATAACTTTTCATTTTTTGCTCCTATTTACATTTGGGCAGCACGGCAGTCACAGATTAAGGCTGGGGGCCACAATGTGGCCATAGCTGTTATTTTCTCCAGCAGACTGTTGTCAGTCCACTTATTGTCACATCTACTTCTATCCCCCATTGCTTCTGGAGGAGAAATAATTAGTTCAAAGTTTTGTTTTGGGCCTGTCTCTTACTCCAGAAATTGTAGCAGTAGCAGAAGCTGCTACTGTGACAGGCAACATCCATGCCAGAAAAAAATGGTGGTAGCAATGGTGAGTAGTGTATAGTATAGACAAGGCACAGACATTTTTACAAATTCTGCATGTTGACACAGCCTGGAAAGAGGAAACAGAGCACTAGACGTGCCTCGCCACAGTGAATGATTTAATTTATTTCATATAGGCCCTAATTCTGCAAAGCATATAACCTGAATCAGAGCCATAATGTGTACCTTTTTAAGTCTAATTTATCAATCAGCACATTATCATATAAAATAAACCAATATCTGATCCTTTCTAGAAACGCAGACTAATATTAATAATCTTTAACAATATGCACCACCAGGATGATTACTTTAAACTTTGTCCACACTATACAATTCACAGACATGCCTTACAAGTTATAACTGCAATTTTAAAATAATGAATTAAATACAAATTCTTCATTTAATATGTTGCAGTGCAGAACTGATTTGACAGTAAATTGAACAAGTTTTTCTGTCTGCGGCTTAGTTTCATTGATTTGTTTCACTTTTTTTAATCTGAGAAAAGTAACTCAAGTAGGGGAAAAAATGAAACCCATAAACCAAGGTAATTGTTTCTAGAAAAAATAAAATACATTATTTAAATTCAGGGTTATTTAATATGGTCCTAAACCTGCACCCCCTTGTCACATGAGTAATCCTTATTCACAGTGCCATCAATTTCAGTGTGACTGCTCACAAAGTTTTCTCATGAGAGTAATAGTTGCAGGATTGGGTGCAAGATACATAAATAATATATAACAATAATAAACCTGGTGGAACAATTTATACAAGACTTCTACTTCCAACAGAATTGAGATGCTTAAATTCCATTGACTGTCAATAGGATTTAGGCTCCTAAATGCCTAAATTGCTTTTGAAAATGAGATTTAGGTCCCTAAACCCATTAGGCACTGCAATGCTGAGCGCAGCAAAGCCTAAATACCTTTAAAAATCTGGTCCTAATACGTTAGGGAAGGCATGTCAGCTGACACGGGCCAGCCACAGGAATTTTATTGCAGAGCTTAGAGATTAAATGGAGAAGAGAGATGGAGCCGTAACTGGAGAGACAAGTGCAGTCCAGGATGTTTTTTTAAGATGGGAGAGACTAAAGCATGTTGGTATTGTGGAGGGAAACAAAACAGAAGAGAACAAGAGGTTCAGGAAGAGAGTAAGGGAGAGGATGAAAATGGGTAGGAGGAAGATCAAGAGATGGGATGGGATTGGATAGGGTCACTGGGTAAATTGAGCGGTTAAGGAGGAAAGCAGTTGAGAAATTTCTGCATCTGACAGGAAGGAGGAGGAGTGAGTCGTAGAAGGAGAGGGGAAAGTAAGGGAAGATCATGTAGTATTTTGTCAATTTTCAGTTGGCGATAGCCTGGCAATGAGAGAAACAGAGGCAGAAGGTGGGGAAGATTTGAAGAGTGAGTCAGTGGTGTTGAAAAGATAGCTGAGACGGCAGGTGTGGGATTCAATTAATTTGGAGTAGAGTTGTTTAGCTAGGAAAACAGCAGAACTGAAGGTATGGAGGAAGTCTTTAATATGTAATTTAAGAACAAAGTAGAAGCAATGTCCATTTCTTAGAATCATAGAAGTTTAGGGTTGGAAGAGACCTCAGGTGGTCATCTAATCCAACCCCCTGCTCAAAGCAACTAAATACCAACTAAATCGTCCCAGCCAGGGCTTTGTCAAGCCAGGCCTTAAAAGCTCTAAGTATGGAGATTCCACCACCTGCCTAGGTAACCCATTCCCGTGCTTCACCACCCTCACTCTTCTCTTCTACAGACTAAATAAGCCCGGTTCCCTCAGCCTCTCCTCATAAATCATGTGCCCCAGCCCCCTGATCATTTTTATTTCTCTCCGCTGGACTCTCTCCAATTTGTTCACATCCTTTCTGTAGTGGGGGCCCCAAAACTGGACGCAATACTCCAGATGTGGCCTCACCAGGGCCGAATAGAGGGGAACGATCACGTCCCTTGATCTGCTAGCAATGCTCCTACTAAAGCAGCCCAATATGCCGTTAGCCTTCTTGCCAACAAGGGCACATTGCTGACTCATATCCAGCTTCTCATCCACTGTAATCCCTAGATCCTTTTCTACAGAACTGCCACTCAGCTAGTCGTCCCCAGCCTGTAGCGGTGCATGGGATTCTTCCGTCCTAAGTGCAGGACTCTGCACTTGTCCTTGTTGAACCTTATCAGATTTCTTTTGGCCCAATCCTCCAATTTGTCTAGATCACTCTGGATGCTATCCCTACCTCCAGCATTTCTACCTCTCCTCCCAGCTTAGTGTCATCCGCGAACTTGCTGAGGGTGCAATCTATCCCATTGTTCAGATCATTAATAAAGATGTTGAACAAAACTGGCCCCAGGACCGACCCCGGGGCACTCTGCTTGATACCAGCTGCCAACTAGACATTAAGCCGTTGATCAATACCCGTTGAGCCCAACAGTCTAGCCAGCTTTCTATCCACCTTGCAGTCAGTTCATCCAATCCATACTTTTTTAACTTGCTGGCAAGAATACTGTGGGAGACCATATCAAAAGCTCTGCAAAAGTAAAGATATATCATGTCCACCACTTTCTCCATATCCACAGAGCCAGTTATCTCATCATAGAAGGCAATCAGGTTGGTCAAGCATGACTTGCCCTTGGTGAATCCATGTTGACTGTTCCTGATCACCTTCCTCCCCTCCAAGTGCTTCAAAATGGTTCCCTTGAGGATCTACTCCATGATTTTTACAGGGACTGAGGTGAGGCTGACTGGTCTGTAGTTCCCTGGGTTATCCTTCTTCCCTTTTTAAAAGATGGGCACTATGTTTGTCTTTTTCCAATCGTCCGAGACCTCCCCCTATCACCACGAGTTTTCAAAGATAATGGCGTGGTCAGGGAGCTCTGCGCGCTGCCTCTTTCTGCAGGCACTACCTCTGCAGCTCCCACTGGTTGCTGTTCCCGGCCAAGGGGAGCTGTGGAGCTTGCGCTCAGGGCAGAGGCAGCGCACAGAACTGTCTGACCATGCCTCCACCTAGGAGCTGAAGGAGGGGGATGTCACCACTTCCGGGGAGGCACAGAGCCAGATAGGGATACTGCCAACCCCGCCAACCCTCCTCACCCCAGCACCAGCGGGGATCCTGGGCTGCATACCACCATCCGCCCTGCTCCACACTGACGGCACCCCCCAGATTATCTCCTCCCCCAAAATTTAGTCAGGGGTATATAATACAAGTCATGGACAGGTCATGGGCTGTGTATTTTTGTTTACTGTCCATGGCCTGTCCATGACTTTTACTAAAAATACCCCTGACTAAAATGTAGCCTTAATTATTAGTAATAGCACCACATATAAAAGTGTTAGATTCTTCTAGAAAAATAAGGCAAAGAGTACACTTTACTAAAGTTGTTTCAATACAGATCGTAATATTATCTTATTTTTATTTTGAAGCAAATATACTAGGTTACAAAGTTATACTGTTACTGAGGTCATAAATTTCAGACTAAAGTAAAGACAAATATTAAATGGCATGGATATGGCCAAATATTGCTATCAATTTTTAAGATGAAATCTTTTTTGAGACTAATGAAGAATTCTCCCTAAAAACCAACGGCACAATATTATTAAGGACAAAGGTCTTCAATTCCTCCCTGACTTTCAGTTAGATCTGTTTAGCCCAGATGATTATTTTCAAGCAGTACATCTCTGAATCAAAATTTATTTCTGGTACAACCTCAGGGAATTCAACAGAATTCCTCTGTAGATGAATTTGCCCCATTGGGTCACTTCGAAAGGACTGGAATACATGTGGCACCTTAGAGACTAACAAATGTATTTGCAGCACTGCTATGGGTACCTGCATGGCCCCACAGTATGCCAACATTTTTATGGCGGACTTAGAACAACGCTTCCTCAGTTCTCGTCCCCTAATGCCCCTACTCTACTTGCGCTACACTGATGACATCTTCATCATCTGGACCCATGGAAAAGAAGCCCTTGAGGAATTCCACCATGATTTCAACATTTTCCATCCCACCATCAACCTCAGCCTGGTCCAGTCCACACAAGAGATCCACTTCCTGGACACTACAGTGCTAATAAGCGATGGTCACATAAAAAACACCCTAACCAGAAACCTACTGACCACTATACTTACCTACATGCCTCCATTTTTCATCCAGACCACACCACACGATCCATTGTCTACAGCCAAGCTCTACGATACAACCGCATTTGCTCCAACCCCTCAGACAGAGACAAACACCTACAAGACCTCTATCAAGCATTCTTACAACTACAATACCCACCTGCTGAAGTGAAGAAACAGATGACAGAGCCAGAAGAGTACCCAGAAGTTACCTACTACAGGACAGGCCCAACAAAGAAAATAACAGAACGCCACTAGCCATCACCTTCAGCCCCCAACTAAAACCATCATCAAGGATCTACAACCTATCCTGAAGGACAACCCATCACTCTCACAGATCTTGTGAGACAGGCCAGTCCTTGTTTACAGACAGCCCCCCAACCTGAAGCAAATACTCACCAGCAACCACACAACAAAAACACTAACCCAGGAACCTATCCTTGCAACAAAGCCCATTACAAACTGTGTCCACATATCTATTCAGGGGACACCATCAGAGGGCCTAATCAAATCAGCCACACTATCAGAGGCTCGTTCACCTGCACATCTACCAATATGATATATGCCATCATGTGCCAGCAGCACCCCTCTGCCGTGTACATTGGCCAAACCGGACAGTCTCTACATAAACAAATAAATGGACACAAATGAGACATCAAGAATTATAACATTCAAAAACCAGTCAGAGAACACTTCAATCTCTCTGGTCACTCGATTACAGACCTAAAAGTGGCAATTCTTCAACAAAAAAACTTCAAAAACAGACTCCAAGGAGAGACTGCTGAATTGGAATTAATTTGCAAATTGGACACCATTAAATTAGGCTTGAATAAAGACTGGGAGTGGATGTGTCATTACACAAAGTAAAACTATTTCCCCATGTTTATTCCCCCTCCACCCCCACTGTTCCTCACACGTTCTTGTCAACTCTTGGAAATGGCCCACCTTGATTATCACTACAAAAGTTTTTTTTTCTCTCCTGCTGGTAATAGATCACCTTACCTGATCACTCTCGTTACAGTGTGTATGGTAACACCCATTGTTTCATGTTCTCTGTGTATATAAAATCCCCCTATTGTATTTTCCACTGCATGCATCCGATGAAGTGAGCTGTAGCTCACAAAAGTTTATGCTCAAATAAATTTGTTAGTCTCTAAGGTGCCACAAGTACTCCTTTTCTTTTTGCGGATACAGACTAATACGGCTGCTACTCTGAAACTTGGAAAGGACTGCAGATCCCCCAGCAAACTGCTCTGCATGTGGGATGAAAAAAGTGATGCTGTTTTCTTTTCCTACTTAGGAAACATTATACCAGGAAACAACATACCACTGAGCTTTATCTGAGGAAATCTCTGTTGTTCACAAAGCAAACAAATAAACCCTATCTTCAGGGGGTATGAATCCTGATATACTATGACCAAATAGATACTAGATTTTATCTGCATCTTCAGGAATAAGAAGAGGCAGCTTCCTCTTCTGAAAACTCTGATTAAAAACACAAGATCTGGTATCCTTCAAATCTACTCACATTTATTATTAATATTTGTAGTGATCAGGGCTCATGGCCCCCTTTTTCCAGGCATTGGACAACCCCATAGTATAAGATGGTCCCAGCTCCATAGAGTGTACATTCTACATAGACAAGACAAATGGTAATAGACAGATAATGACATAATGGATAAAGTACTTGAGTAATTAAAGAAAACATGCTAAAATCCTTTGGCTATGATTTATAATGTGCATTTTAAAAAATCACCAAGACTCTTTTCAGGAAGTATATCTAAAATCTCGTATCATGGTAAAATTGCCGGATTAGCATGATGCAATTAAGATTAGATTTTATACATGGTGCTGTGTGGCCTCTATTCCTCCTGAAGTCACTGGCAATTGAGGGGGTTCAGCTCCTTGTAGGACTGATCACTTTGTCCAATATCTTTGCCATAAGTCAAACACTTTTAAGAAAAGTAAGACCCGGTTACTGTCACGCAAATTCAGGACTAGAGAGACCCTAGAGAGGGGTTTTACAGGAGCTCTTAATTTCTACAGGGCTGCTGCAGAAGAGTAGGCAGTCTGTGTCATCTTTGTTTACCTTATGCAGTGTCCATCTGCTGAGACAAAATGCAAGCCGTGAGGTATTAAAAAAAGAACGCTGTCAGAGTAGGGGCACTATATCTGTGAGAAATGCTTCACATAGTTTCCAATATCACAAACTCCCCCTGCTTCTATTTAAATCCCTGTAGCTCTCTCCTCTGGAGGTTATTCAGTCTAGGATATTCATTCACTAGGTGGTTACCACAAGAGAGAGAGAAGCAGCAGCAGCAGACAGCAACATGCCTCCAGAAGAAAGCCAAAAAGCTATGCCTGCAAAAAGGGCCATCAAAAAGATCCGAACCACCAGCCTAGTAATCAGCTTGGCACGAGGCTGGCAACAGTGGGCAAGCGACCACAACACAAAGCAAGCCCAAGAGCCCCCAGGATGGATGCCCAATGCAGAAGAACCACCAACTGAGCCACCAAAAGAAAGGCTATTATCAAGATGGCCTGTTTCTACTAAGAGCAACCAAGAAAAGGGTGAGGAAAAATCCTCAGGGAAGGAGGCAGTGGCTAAAGGGGATGTAGAAAAAGATACAAGTGAATCTGATGAAGCTCTCAGAAAGCTTAACATTAAAAGCAAAGAAGTGACCAAAACCGTTGTAAGTAAAGTCTATGAAAGAGGAAATGACATTAGCCTCCTCAGTGATAGATATGAGAAGGATAATGGGAGCTCAGAGATCTGCGGGTGCAAGGAGGAGTCAAGTAATTTTGACAAAATCCTTGGTGACAAAATGTCTCCTACAAGGCGAAGGAAGTGCTCAAATCTGGTGACAGAGCTAACCAAGGGTTGGAAACAGATGGAACAAGAGGATAAAGTCCCAGAGTTAGAGATACATAAATGTCGCAGTGACAGCATGGATACGGAGGACAGTGGTTATGGGGGCGAGGCAGAAGATAGACTCGAGCAAGAAGACGCTGACCACATTATGAGGATTAAACGACCCATGCCAGCACTGTAAGTGAACAAACACTTCATTAGGGTTCACCAAAATGGTTGTTAGTCCCTGAGGAAGATATAGTTTCCAGGAGGGAGAGGAAAAAATGGAAGCCAAAATTTTAGTAGCTGGATAAGGGCCAAAGGGAGATTATCAAGTGTTAAGAAAAGGCAGACCCTCATTTCCACCCTTGATTTAATAACTTCAAACTCACAAAGACTTCATGGGACTTAGATCCTTACTCGCACAGCATGAGTAAAATACTCATATTGATTATTGTGATAAATAGTTCACCCCAAAGTCATTGGTTGAAACGTATCTCCATAAACCATGTGATAAAAAAGTTTGAATCTTGAATAGATTCCTAAAAATTTAATTCGCTCTGTGGATAAAGATCAACAGAGAAATGGGCTAAAGTCATTGAATAAATTATTTGAAATGAATAGCATTCCAAACTTTAACAGAAATAAACAAGGAAAAGATTGAAAGGGTCAAGGTCCACCAAAGTTTGCCTTCTAGCCACCAATCACAGGAAATTTATGATTTGGAACACACCCACCTGAGCCTAACAGATGATCGATGCTAGAAGGAAAGACATGATCTGGACAATATTTTAAAAAGCAGCCTCCTTCATGCAAAGTTGTACTCACTTGCAACCATTCCCATGTTAACTTTTCCAGCACTAACACACCTATGCATGCACCTGATGGAATGTATATCAACTGCATGCATGTGTTTGTGCTAAAAATATGCACAGTCATTTTGGATACAAACTTGTATGCACAAAAATGGAGGCTGGGTTGAGATTCCTTTGAAACTGAGGGTTTGTCTGCATTACCCGCAGGATCAATGGGCAACGGGTTGATTTATCATGTCTAGTCTAGACACAATAAATCGACCACCGAGCATTCTCCCGTCGACTCCGGTACTCACTGGAGCGAGAGGTGCAGGTGGAGTCAACAGGGGAGAGTCAGCTGTCAACTCACTGCAGTGAAGACACCATGGTGAGTAGATCTAAGTATGTCGACTTCAGCTACTTTATTCACGTAGCTGAAGTTACGTAACTTAGATCGATTCCCCCACCCCCAGTGTAGACCAGGCTTGAGATTTGACTCCCACTTTCTTGCATACATGAACACACTTTGGGGGTTGTGGTGGATAATCAATCCCACTGGAACACTGTGGCCGAAATGGATATGGCAGGACTTGGATGCACAATTAGGGGGCTCTCGAGCAGGAATAGAAGGATTATTTTACCTCTGTATTTGACGCTGGTGTGACTGCTGCTGGAATACGGTTCTGTGTCCTCCATTTAAGAATGATGTCGATAAATGGGAGAGGGTTCAGAGAATGATTAAAGGATTAGACAACATGCCTCACAGTGATAGGCTAAACAGATGGAGCTCATAGAGTCTATCAAAAAAAGATTAAGGGGTGACTTGATTACAGTCAATAAGTTCCTAGATAGGGAACAAATATTTGATAATGAGCTCTTCAGTCTAGCAGAGAAAGGAATAATATGACCCAATGACTGGAAGCTGAAGCTAGACAAATTCAGACTGGAAATAAGGCATACATTTTTAACAGTGATGGTAATTAACCATTGGAACAATTTACCAAAGGTGATAGTGGATTCTCCATCACTAACAATTTTTAAATCAAAACTGGATGTTTTTCTAACAGATCTGCTCTAGGAATTATTTAGGGGAAATTCTATGGCCTGTGTTATAGATGAATGATTACAATGGTCCCTTGGGTCTAGGAATCTATGAAAAATGCTAAATTTACAGTTATTAAAGAAATCAATTCAACCCTGTGCATGTAAGCAAAAATCACCATAGTGAAGTTTCTGACCACTTTTTTGGCTCCTTTAGCATAAGTGTTTCAGTTGACTAAGGATGGGCTTAAGCTCATGCTTAAAGTTAAGCATGTGCTTAAGTGTTTTATTGAATTGGAACCTACATAAGTTTCTGGATTCTGCTCACTTAAAGTAGGTAAATATAAAATAAATCATCTGAGACAAACAAACTTACAAAAACATTACATTTGCTGCAAACATTGTGATTATAACTCAGAGATATAGAACTGGTCTGATTATTTAGTCAGTCAAGAAAGACACTGTACTTTGGTATTGTTTCTCTACAGAATTGAACACCAAGCATGAATTATCAAGTGTGAAATCCCAGACATGTCAGAAAAATCACTATAATCAAATCTTACAAAATAACGTTTTATCCGTCAGAAACATTCTGATGTGTAGGAGGTTCCCGTATGTCTGCAAAATGTCATGAGGAAAACAGAAAGAGCACAATCTGTTATTTAGGTTAAGAATTGCAGCATATTTAACTTTTATTTTAAATATACGTGGAAAGAATTATTTTGAAAAACATACCTCTCCTATAATGAATTAAACAGCAAGTCTTAATCTTAGCACCAAAGTGAACTTTAAGTACTATTTCCTTGTAAGGGTTCCTGTTTGAAGATTACAAACAAAAAATGTATGTTAATTTTTGACTCCATGTGTTACCAAAATAATCAGGGGGTTCAAATCCAGATATCGCAATCAGTGGAGAACTCTCATTCATTTCAGTACAAACAGGATTTGGCCTACAGAGGTAGCTCCAAGAGGAATAGCAGATTCTGACTGAAATTCCGAGACATGCCCTGACATCAAACAGCTCCTCACAAGGTCTCCCACAGAGCAGACTTTGCAGAAAAAGGCTGCAAGCAGTTGGATTGTAGCTTGCCCTTCCAATAGAGTCACTTTAATTTCAGGAAAACAAATTATCCACACACCAGAGACACTCCAAGAGGGAAATTGATCTTTATATATATAAATATATAAAAATGTACTTTCTACAAAGTAAATACTATTGTAAACATTTGCCTTACCTGAAGAGCGCTGCATATAGACATAAAGCAAGCTAGACTTGTTTGCAAACCTTAAAAGGAAAAAATTTAACAGAGGTGTATAAGCTTCCTTGCCGCCTGTAAGACAGCAATAGAAACTGCTTGGAATAAAAGGAAGAGGGGGAAACAGAGAAAAAGAACTTCCTAGATCAGTGATACTCAGACCTCAGTGGTTGAGAAGCCAAAATAGCAATCAACATGACCCAAAAGAGCCAGAGTAGTGTGAATTCATTGTTTCATTTACGCTCTCATATGAGTGAGAGAGAGAGAGAGAGAGAGAATATCTCACAGGAAAATGACTGATCCATGGGTGGCAGGTATAATAGGTCAGGGTACCATGGCCGCCAGATCCCCAATTCTGGGGTTTTGGGGACGGGGGGGAGTTTTTATTGTGCCCCATGCAGATTCCAGGGTGGCTGAGGAGGAAGTATGTGCTATTCAGCTTTCTGGGTTCATCAGTAATCTCCCTGGAGTCCGAATACAGTAACTCCTCACTTAAAGTCGCTCTGGTTAACGTTTCATTGTTACGTTGCTGATCAATTAGGGAACATGCTCGTTTAAAGTTGTGCAATGCTCCTTTATAAGGCCGTTTGGCAGCCGCCTGCTTTGTCCACTGCTTGCAGGAAGAGCAGCCCGTTGGAGCTAGCTGGTGGGGGCTTGGCACCAGGGTGGACCGGCAGCCCCCTGCTCTCTTAAGTTCCCTGTGCAGCAGCCGCCCAGCAGGCTATCAGTTGCCGGCAGTTCAGCTGTCCCTCCCCACATTGCCATGTGCTGCTCCTGCCCTCCCCTTGGAGCTGCTCCTGCTCCCGGGAGCCTCCTGCTTCCTGTGCGGGGAGGGGAATGGGGCGGCTGTCAGCATGTCCCCCTACTCCTGCACCCTGCTTACCCCTTCTCCACATAGAGCAGGGTGGGGACACAGAGAGAGCGAGCCTGGGGCAGCAGCTGCTATCTCAACTTCCTAATTGACTTAAAAAGAAATGTTCTTAAGAGTTGGGTCAGCATACTTAAAGGGGCAATGTGCATCTCTCTCTCTCTTCCCCACACACAGGGTGTGTGTCTGTTCCTGTCTGCCATGCTATGTCCCCTCCCTCCAGTCATGCTGCCTTGTAGAGTGTGAGGCTACATTAACAACAATGGGTTAACCCTTGAGGGCTCAGCCAAAAGCTAGTTCATCCTTTAGCAGTAAGGCATTCCCTGGGAAATTCCCACCCACCAACTTCACCACCTCAACCAAGCTTCACAGTCATCATTGCTGTGTACAGTATTAAATTGTTTGTTTAAAATATATAGTGTGTGTGTATATAAAATACAATACATAGTTTTTTGTCTGGTGAAAAAAATTTCCCTGGAACCTAACCCCCCCATTTACATTAATTCTTATGGGGAAATTGGATTCACTTAACATCATTTCGCTTAAAGTTGCATTTTTCAGGAACATAACTACAGCATTAAGCGAGGAGTTACTGTACTGCAAATACTGCCTTCTCAGCCGCCCCGGAACCTGCATGGGACATATCAAAAGCTTCTTCCAGACCTGAGAGATGCTTTTCCCCGCGCCACTTGGGGTCTGGGGAGGGAAGGGAAGGAGAGGCGTGAAGCAGCTGCAGCTGGCCCGGGACTCCTCCAGGCAGGTGGTGGGAGGCTCGGGGTCATGGTGGTCCAGCCACAGGGGCAGAAGGGGTGGAGCTAGGGCTAGCCTCCCCAAAGGGGGGCTCCACCCACCGCCCATGTCCTGATCAAGTATTATCATCTTATCAACTAGAGTTGGGTAATAACATGGTAAAATCATCCTGATTGGTTAATAATTAAATTACACAGTTGTTTAATATCATGTGCTACAAGGAGTTGCAGGAGATACATTGAAGAGCCACTTGTGGCTCACGGGCCTCAGTCTGAGTATCACTGGCCTAGATTATTCAAGATACCTGGGGTATTTTTTAGCTTCAGCTTATTTTTAACATCACTTTCAAATTCAGCATCTAAGGCTGGGATTTGCAAGAGAGCCTGCAGGATTTAGGGTAGAATTTTCCAAAGTGTACAACTCACTTAGCAGCCTAAGTGAGTTGGGCACTTTTGCAACATTAAGCCTTAGGTACCCAAATCCATTAAACATCCCATGGTAGCTGGACACTGAACTCCCTCAAGCCTCTTTGAAAATCCCAGCCTAAGAATTTAGGCCCAGATTTGTAAAGGTATTGATGCATTGCTAAATGTAGCATTGTAATGTCCAATGGATTTAGGAGTCTAAAGTTCATTTTTAAAATGGATTTAATGACTTAGGAGCCAAAATCCCATTGACAGTCAGTAGGATTTAGGTTCCTAAATCCATTCTGAAAATATTTAGGCTTCTAAATCAGTTAGGCACTGCAATGTTTATTTAATAAGATAACCCCTGCCCCCTCTATTGGAAGAATGTTCATAGATTCATAGCTTCTAAGGCCAGAAGGTTCTATTGTGACCATACAATGAGGGAGAAAATCCATGAGTGGATCCTTGTAGTTTTCCTCCTGTTGCAGGATTCACTGAGTAAGGGAGCCAGCTGGCCCTGGGTTGCCTTTTCCTCTTAGGAGCCATGTCTCCACTGCCTCGCATTGTGTGTAGTCATCTACACCTATGCCAAGTAAGAGCAGACTGAGTGCAAAACCTATCAAATCAGAATAGAAGGATTTTATACCCACTTTAAACACACTTAGCCTGGACATAAAAAAGCTTCACAAGGCACCAGGGCTGTGGAGAATCGGGGCCAGCGTGTTCATAGTAAAAAGAAAAGGAGTACTTGTGGCACCTTAGAGACTAACCAATTTATTTGAGCATGAGCTTTCGTGAGCTACAGCTCACTTCATCGGATGCATACCGTGGAAACTGCAGCAGACTTTATATACACACAGAGAATATGAAACAATACCTCCTCCCACCCCACTGTCCTGCTGGTAATAGCTTATCTAAAGTGATCATCAGGTTGGGCCATTTCCAGCACAAATCCAGGTTTTCTCACCCTCCACCCCCCCCCACACACAAATTTACTCTCCTGCTGGTGATAGCCCATCCAAAGTGACAACTCTTTACACAATGTGCATGATAATCAAGTTGGGCCATTTCCTGCACAAATCCAGGTTCTCTCACTCCCTCACCCCCCTCCCAAAAACCACACACACAAACTCACTATCCTGCTGCTAATAGCTCATCCAAAGTGACCACTCTCCCTACAATGTGCATGATAATCAACGTGGGCCATTTCCAGCACAAATCCAGGTTTTCTCACACCCACCCCCCACCCCCATACACACACAAACTCACTCTCCTGCTGGTAATAGCTCATCCAAACTGACCACTCTCCAAGTTTAAATCCAAGTTAAACCAGAACATCTGGGGGGGGAGGGGTAGGAAAAACAAGGGGAAATAGGCTACCTTGCATAATGACTTAGCCATTCCCAGTCTCTATTTAAGCCTAAATTAATAGTATCCAATTTGCAAATGAATTCCAATTCAGCAGTTTCTCGCTGGAGTCTGGATTTGAAGTTTATTTGTTTTAAGATAGCGACCTTCATGTCTGTGATTGCGTGACCAGAGAGATTGAAGTGTTCTCCGACTGGTTTATGAATGTTATAATTCTTGACATCTGATTTGTGTCCATTTATTCTTTTACGTAGAGACTGTCCAGTTTGACCAATGTACATGGCAGAGGGGCATTGCTGACACATGATGGCATATATCACATTGGTGGATGTGCAGGTGAACGAGCCTCTGATAGTGTGGCTGATGTTATTAGGCCCTGTGATGGTGTCCCCTGAATAGATATGTGGGCACAATTGGCAACGGGCTTTGTTGCAAGGATAAGTTCCTGGGTTAGTGGTTCTGTTGTGTGGTATGTGGTTGTTGGTGAGTATTTGCTTCAGGTTGCGGGGCTGTCTGTAGGCAAGGACTGGCCTGTCTCCCAAGATTTGTGAGAGTGTTGGGTCATCCTTTAGGATAGGTTGTAGATCCTTAATAATGCGTGTATATTATATATATATCATAGTGTATCCGAATCACCATGTCAGAAATGAGAGCCCTGGAAGTAGAGCTGGTGTAATAATGCCAAAACAGATACATTGATCTATCTGCAAACAGACAGATGGACTCTGCTCCACTGCTATCCCTGTGGTCACATCATTAGTTATCTATAAATATCAGCAGCTTTTCACAGAAGCGTTCATGTTTCACAAATTTTAGCACAAAGAGAGCTCTAAAAATTCAAACCAGAAGGGCCTTATTCACTGTTCATCTTTCTTCTGTTTCAGTCATCCAATCAGGGAGCAGACCAATACCATGTTATACAGATGACTAATCACGTCCCACAAATAATGAATGGCTAATAGCCAATATGAAACAGTTCTCAAATAGAGGCTGAGAACTGACCAGTAATACAAATAAAGTTCATTGTACAGCCTCAGAAATCAGGATCAGTATGTTGGCAATTCACAAACAGGGTGGAAAGAGAATACATTTGCAAAGGGTGTTATCTGCAACTAATAATGTGACCAGCTCTACCTGGAACCAACCCAAATTAAAATGAACTGCTCACTAAAAATAAAATGCATCTGTAGCAAGGAAGTAACTATCTTTCTACTGGGATGGCCTGAATACCTCTAATACCTTATATGTCAAACATTAATGCAGTTACCTGGGAGAACAGAAGATTAACCATACATACTGAGGTGTAAATGGGTAAAATAACACCTTTTATAGTTCTTACAGCTGTCTGCCTTACTGAAATCTGCTTGGAAAGAATAATTTTTTTGCATTTATAATGCTGCTTTTAGGATTATATTTTTTTAAAATCCAGTCATATATTTCACTTTAAATTTATATTCTTGGAACGTACCATAAACCTGCTATTTTTGTTAATCATTCAGTTTTGCTTTAACAACCACACTTATTTTTTGTTTTTTTTATTTGTTTGGTTTTAAATAAGGCAGTCTTCTGTTTCCCTTCTAAGTTTCAGTGAGAACACACAGTGCCAGTAATTATTTCTCACATCAGCACCCACATCCATGCCAGCTGTAACTCTAGCTGGAGTCAGACTGATCTCCCAGCAGACTACATGCAAATTTCTACGTGCTGGGATGATAATATTTAGTCTGTACCTAAAAACAAAACTGGTGGTGCATGAGTAAAATGAAAACTGCCACACTGAAGAAAACAGTGTTGACGTTCTCATGCATTAGGCAACCAAAGAAACAGAGGGAAATGACAGCACAGATCAGGCAAAGGACAACATCCCCTTAGACATACAGAATGCATTCTTGCAAATATGCCTTATTATTATTATTATTATTACTGAAAACGTGGTAGTGTCCCGAGGCCCCAGTTTGGATCAGGGAACCATTGTGTTAGGCGCTGTACAAACACAGAAGATGACATGTTCTCTGCCTCAAGCAGTTGACAACATATGAGAGAGAGGCTAATCTGAAAAAATAAACTGGAAGTCAGTGTATTTACTGGTTAACGCCTCAAGAAAGTAGACCGTGGGGCAAATAGAAATGTGAAAAGCAGGAAAGGTTAAACTGTATGAGGCATGTAGAAGAGGCAAAGTGAGAATTAGATTATCCCTAGCCAAGTAGGGTGTGAGAGTAAAAAATAAATGTGAAATAAAGTGGTGCTAATCTAGGCATCTTGGGAAAAGATTAGAATGGAAAGGCGGTAACAGTATTTGGTTAGAAAGGAGGATTAAAGAGCTAGGTGGGAACAGAAAACGTAGGAGACAAAGTAAATAAAAGAACAATCAGAGAATGCAGAGTTCAACAATGCTGCCTCCTTCAGTTCTCCTGATCCCAGGAAATTGCTGCCACAGGAGTTTTGCAGAGTTCCATAGGGAGTAGGGAGGACACAAGCTAAGCATATGAGTAAGGGAAAACCACTCTCAGTGTATGTCTACTCAGCAAAGAAAACCCACTGGCTTGTGGGGCTCGGGTTGTGGGGCTGTTTCATTGCTGTATAAACCTCTGGGCTCAAGCTGGAGCCTGGGCTACTGGGACTCTGTGAGGGTCCCAGAGCCCGGGCTCCCGCACAGACCTGGAAGTCCATGCAGCAACATAGCCTCTTTATTGAGAGTTGGGGAAGTGGTCAGTCAAGGAGCCCAGTGGGGGCCACGGCTGGGCAGGATGTTTTGTGTGGGGGACTTGCTTCCAAACAGGACAACAGAACAATAACTCAGTCAAAAGCTCACCAAGTTCTCGCTGCTGACCTGGCAACAAGCTGCACAGCTGGTTTGCTGATAGTACTGCAATGTAATGTTGTAACACTCTTCTGCCAGACCTTCATCTTACACACACACACAATATTCCATGATTGCAAATTAGAGGGAAACAAAATAGTGCTTTACATCATTATGTTCCTGACTGTCCTGTGTTTTACACCACATCACTGGTGCAACTGACTTTAAAAAATCAACCTAATTGGCCCAGGGAGATCACACCCCAGGTGTCCTCCAGTGCCATAGAAGTGAGATAGGGGCCATCACCCTTTCTCTCCTCTACCAGCAGAGCAGGGGCAGAGGTGTCATTGGGGAGAAGCGCCTGTGGATGGGATACTTGGTTGCATTTTGGCCCCATTGGGCCATTGCAGCCAGGTAGGTTAGAGCTGCCCTCAGAGTAGTAACAGCATCAGGGGCTTTAAACCATTTGCCTTGATTTGCACTCTGCAATATGACTGTATCTCAGGACTTGGCCCAATACCTAGGAATGACATTGTAGCCATGGATGTTTTTAGCAAGTTCAAGGTTGAATGGGATTAGTGTGTAGTCAGGGCAACACCTTCCTGCCCTTTGGGCCTTTGAAAATCTAACTAAATGAGCTAAAAATGTTGGGTCACATGTTTTATTTGGGGCTTACTCCAATGAAAAGTAAGTATTTTCCTATTGTATGGGATAGTAGATTCTTACATTGACATGCTCCTCATCATACTTGTCTTATACTTATGCACACTGTTGTATTAGTTAAATCAAAACTGACTGAAAGGGGCAGATTTTCAGACACTGGCCCCATTTTTTCCATCATGAATAGCAGTGGGTGCCACTTTTGTACTTGCAATTATTGGTACTTCAAATTTAGTTCACTTCAATTTCTAGGCCCTTGATGAACTGACAGAAACAGGGAGAAGGATAACTAAGTGAGCAAGTAAATTGGAGAGGTAATTGTATTCACTCTTTTGCACCCACAGAGTGGGTTAATGCTAGGCAGAAAATGTGGCTAACAAAATTGAGATCCAACATATAAGTTGGAGTCTTATGTAAGATCAGCCTGGCAATGAATGTGTTGCTTTTAAATACAAAATTGATAGATAAATGTAATGCACCTATACTGAAGAACTAACTTTAGAATTAGTAAAAATATGCCATCTAGTGGTTAGTACTCCGGACTGGAGAAAGTTGGGTCTTACAAAAGAAAACGGTAAATAGCACAAATGAGCCCCTAAAAGTAGTGAAATGAAAAAAAAAATCAAGCCCCATTTTTGTTTCTTTTAGTGCAAGCAGGTTTACAGAAGAACTAAGCAGCAAGACCCACAGGAAATACAGTCCTGTTAATGCTCTGAAGGGCAGATGGCAAGAATGGGCAGACCAGCATGTGATAACGCAAAAGCTGAATCCTTTCAGTGAGGAATTTGACTACCAGCTGGCCCAGTCGACACGCCTGCACAAAGGAGATAAGGGCTATGGTCGTCCTAAAGAGGGAACTAAAACTGCTGAAAGGGCCAAGAGAGCGGAGACTCACATCCACCGGGAGATAAGAGATATGTGCTTTATCATTGCAACAATGGCTCCGCTGAGGCACGATGGCAAGATCCAAGTCACTTTTGGGGAACTCTTTGACAGATATGTCCGTATTTCAGACAAGGTTGTTGGGATTCTCATGAGAGCTAGGAAACATGGGTTGGTGGACTTTGAGGGAGAAATGTTATGGCAAGGCAGGGATGATCATGTCATAATCACTTTATTGAAATAAATGTACAACCCATTATGGTAAAACTTAAGATACATCAATTTTTCCATTGCTGCCAGTTACCTCACCATTAAATAGTCAACGTTTTGAATATAGGAATTTACCATGCTGTCGGAAAGATACTTAAAATTTGTTCTAGGGACTTTTTTATAGTTATGCCTGTGATACCAAGCATCCTTTTGCTATCCCCTTTGTATTGTGCCCTCCAGCAACAGAGTTTGCAACATTATAAAGTTATTTCCTACTCAGACAAGGATGGATGTTGAAGAACTGAAGTGAATACATGTATTGAATGCACCAAAATAAATGTAAAAGCATAATGGCAGCAAGACAGCTGCACCTCAATCCCAACCCTGAGTTGGTTTCAGGTACAAGACTTCCCCCACCCTAAATTAACTTAGATGGGATTTTTGGAGTTATGAAGCGTGTTGGATCAGGAACCAACTGAGAATATGAACTTTAATGTGCAACCTATTAAATTGACCTTTCAGTCCTGTCCTATATTTCATAATTAAGTCACTAAAAATCTATTTAAGGGCATACAAATTGAATTTGAATGTACAGTTATCTGCATTTACGACTAAGGTATAGGATATACCACAGTTATTTCCTATTCTAAGTATAACAAAACACTACTGCAGACACCATGGTGTAGTAACTAATTGACAAATGTTGATGTTTTAATGGTGAGCACTGTATTTGTGATGTTTTCCCTTACATTTCATACACAAAGTAAGATAAAACTGCTCTCTTGCACAAAGATGGCTTTATATTTAAGACTGAGAAATGGATGGAATGGTGGCATACATCCCCTACAGAAAAATATTGAACACAAGGCAAGACTTGAATGCATAGAGGATAAGGAAATTCATGAAAATGACTGCATATTAGTATATAGAAATGATTTCCTATTCAATATATCTATAGCATTAAAGGGAAATTAACATACAGCACATAATTCCAGGAACAAGTAGAGAATATGTGTATGGTGCTAGACACTTGTAAACAGCTGCATTACAGAAAATGTACAAGTTCAAGATGCAGGAGTAGCAACAACAGGGACATTTTCCAGTAGACAGACTACTTCTACAGACTACTTCTGTGAGTGAGGAACACGAGCAATATTTTTTCTAATTAAAGAGAACACGTCGTCTGTGTATTCAGAAAGCCAGTGTTTCATAAGATGTTCTACAGAATATGGGCCTAATTCTATAACCCTTATTCATGTTAGGTTGTTCCAATGAAGTCCATGGCACTATTTCAGCCCAAGCAATGTTCCGTGTGGGTAAAGATTTCAGAATTCAGCAATGTATGTTTTAGAAAAAAGTTTAAAATGGTGTTTCTACACTATGTACCTCACTTCTATGCTGTACTATAGTATAGATTTCTATATTGCGTATAATGCTTACTGGATTATATAGACAACAGCTTTTCAAGATTATTACTATGTAAATTTCACACAAAATATACTATTGCCAGAATAAAATGTTCATTTAGGAGGAAAAAAGTTTGGGCAAACAATTTACATACAGTTAAAAATGAGAACCCAAATGGTTTCCTTTAATAAGTTTCTTTCAAACTGAAAGATCAAACATCTTCTTGCAGAAGAAAAGGGTATCCGTACATTTTGCCTCAATTTGGTGAACCAAGAACTGTTAACTTAGCATTAAAACACAAATACTCCAGTTTGAACTTCCTGGTAGGCATATTTTTTGTATGCAAATAAAACAGACCTCAAATTTTTACAGGCAAATAATTCAAGAACCAAATAATAATATGCTCCTACAGTACAATCTTGTTCTAAAACAATATGAACACTGTAAGCAAGGTAACCGATTGTGAAGTTAGCCAAGATAAAAACGGGTATTACATTGCAGGTCTGATCCAATAGCCTTTTTGGTGACAATGCTACTACTCATGCAAATAAGAGCTGCAGGACCAGGCTCAAATTTGCAGATAAATATTGTGATATGAAATGCTGTATGTATAGGTTCTTGCATTACCCTCCCAGGTTCTTAATAATTAAATAGGTATAGTATTCCTATGAAGTCATTTGCCTGTTGTCCTTTAGAAGGCTGTCAAAACAATACCTGAATGACAAATAAAGTGCTAATTTGAGTACCAGCGCTTGCTTATTTTTTCGACCCCTACTTAGAAGAGAAACATGTTCATTCACATATTGTCTGATATATTAAACAGACCATTTTAAAATGTGAACTTCCCCTGCTCCAAGCCACTACCCTGTTAGATACTCATCCTTGCGCTAAGGTCAACGGATCTGTTATAATGGGATATTCATAGCAGCGTACATCCAAGCTGGGAAGCAGCATCATCCTTTGAATAGGACACCCAGAACAAGATAGGTTATATTTGCATATCTTGTACAGCTTCCCCTGGACACTATGGCATGGAGAAAGCTTCTGTCAAAAGAAAGGAAATTACATTGGCTAGGATTGGATGACTAATATGCAGTTAGGTGAAGTTATGAATTGATGGAGATTTGATTACTCTACCCTGAGACTGAGGGTTTATCTTCACTATGGGGGTAAGTCGACCTATTGTACAAAGAGCTACAAAAGGATCTCTCAGAACTGGGTGACAGGGCAACAAAAGGACACATGAAATTTAATGTTGATAAATGCAAAGTAATGCACATTGGAAAACATAATCCTAACTATACATATACAATGATGGGGTCTAAATTAGCTGTTACCACTCAAGAAAGATCTTGGAGTCATGGTGGATAGTTCTCTGAAAACATCCACTCAATGTGCAGCAGCAGTTAAAAAAGCGAACCATGTTGGGAATCATCAAGAAAGAGATCGCTAATAAGACAGAAAATATACATAAATCCATAGTAGGCCAACGCCTTGAATACTGCGTGCAGATGTGGTGGCCCCATCTCAAAAAAGATATTGGAATGGGAAAAGGTTCAGAAAAGGGAAAAAAATGATTAGGGGTATAGAACGGCTTCAGTACGAGGAGAGATTAATAAGACTGGGACTTTTCAGCTTGGAAAATAGGTGACCAAGGGGGGATACGATGGAGGTCTATAAAATCATGAGTAGTATAGAGAAAGTAAATAAGGAAGTGTTATTTACTCCTTCTCATAACACAAGAACAAGGGGCCACCAAATGAAATTAATAGGTAGCAGGTTTAAAACAAACACAAGAAAGTATTTTTTCATCCAATGCACTTTGATCTCTGGAAACTCCTTGCCAGAGGATGTTGCAAAGGCCAATACTATAATGGGGTTCAAAAGGGAGCTAGATAGATTCATGCAAGATAGGTCCATCAATGGCTATTAGCCAGAATGGGCAGGAATGGCGTCCCTAGCCTCTGTTTGCCAGAAGCTGGGATTGGGTGACAGGGCATAGATCACTTGATGATAACCTCTCTGTTCATTTCCTTTAGGGCACCTGCCATTGGCCACTGTCAGAGGACAAGATACTGGGCTTGATGGACTTTTGGTCTGACCCAGTATGGCTGTTATGTTGTATTCTGTTAATTCAGAGATCAAAAGAACATCCTGGTATTTAAATGAATTGTAAACATGGGATTTCTCTGTATTCATCTCTCTTTGAAATGTATAGCAAGTCATATGTGAATGGTGGAGAAACAAGCAAATTGCCTTATGTTAATTCCTATAGCTAAGTACCAGTGATGGACCTCCTTCAAAGTCATCCTAATTACCTTTTGTTCCCAGAGGAATTTCCAACTTGTCAAAGAGGACATAAAATTGTATAAAAGAACCTTGGGTCCTGATTCCGTCATCTCAGATCTTAAGCTTCATCGGTGGAAGTTTGAGGCGCAAGACTGAGGTTCCAGTTATGCTGGTACACCCTAAATATGAGATTTGAACACTGAACATTAACCTTTGAACTATTTCTGAAAGAACTCTTTGCAACTATAAAGCTCACCATCTCTGCTATGAATCTGAACCTCAGTAAATTGAACTCATCTGTATGTGTCAAGGTTCCTCCCCCACTCTGAACTCTAGGGTACAGATGTGGGGACCTGCATGAAAAACCTCCTAAGCTTATCTTTACCAGCTTAGGTCAAAACTTCCCCAAGGTACAAAATATTACCCCTTGGACAGGCCGCTACCACCACCAAACTAATACTGGTTACTGGGGAAGAGCTGTTTGGACGCGTCCTTCCCCCCAAAATACTTCCCAAAACCTTGCACCCCACTTCCTGGACAAGGTTTGGTAAAAAGCCTCACCAATTTGCCTAGGTGACTACAGACCCAGACCCTTGGATCTTAAGAACAATGAACAATCCTCCCAACACTTGCACCCCCCCTTTCCTGGGAAATGTTGGATAAAAAGCCTCACCAATTTGCATAGGTGACCACAAACCCAAACCCTTGGATCTGAGAACAATGAAAAAGCATTCAGTGTTTTACAAGAAGACTTTTAATAAAAAATAGAAGTAAATAGAAATAAAGAAATCCCCCCTGTAAAATCAGGATGGTAGATATCTTACAGGGTAATTAGATTCAAAAACATAGAGAACCCCTCTAGGCAAAACCTTAAGTTACAAAAAAGATACACAGACAGAAATAGTTATTCTATTCAGCACAATTCTTTTCTCAGCCATTTAAAGAAATCATAATCTAACACATACCTAGCTAGATTACTTACTAAAAGTTCTAAGACTCCATTCCTGTTCTGTCCCCGGCCAAGACGACTACAGACAGACCCACAAACCCTTTGTTTCTCTCCCTCCTCCCAGCTTTTGAAAGTATCTTGTCTCCTCATTGGTCATTTTGGTCAGGTGCCAGCGAGGTTACCTTTAGCTTCTTAACCCTTTACAGGTGAGAGGAGCTTTCCCCTGGCCAGGAGGGATTTCAAAGGGGTTTACCCTTCCCTTTATATTTATGACACGCCCCCCAAATCTCAGCTAGGGTGAAACACTGGCTGGGATTTCTTCCTGGAGCTCTAGGAAAACAGAGTTAATAAGACACATGCATCTCTAAATATACTACCAAGTACATAAAGACTAACAATATTTTCCACATCTCAAGGACGATTTTAACCAGTTGATTCTGGGAAACTTTCACGGGAGAGTGCATCAGCCACTTTGTTAGAAGCTCCTGAGATGTGTTGGATGTCGAAATCAAAATCTTGGAGAGCTAAACTCCACCGAAGAAGTTTTCTGTTAGTTTCTTTGACGGTGTGAAGCCACTTTAGTGCAGCATGGTCGGTTTGCAGGTGGAAACGCCGTCCCCAAACATATGGGCGTAGCTTTTCCAGAGCGTAGACAATGGCATAACATTCTTTTTCAGTGACTGACCAGTTGCTTTCCCTCTCAGACAGTTTTTTGCTGAGAAACACTACAGGGTGGAATTCTTGATCAGGTCCTTTCTGCATTAAAACTGCTCCCACACCACGCTCGGATGCATCTGTGGTTACTAGGAACGGTTTGTCAAAGTCTGGGGCCCTTAGTATAGGGTCAGACATGAGTGTCGCTTTAAGCTTGTTAAAGGCCTTCTGACACTTTCCGGTCCACTGAACAGCATTTGGCTGTTTCTTTTTGGTTAGGTCTGTCAGTGGGGCAGCGATTTGGCTGTAGTGCGGTACAAATCGTCTGTAATAACCGGCCAAGCCTAAGAAGGATTGAACCTGTTTCTTTGACTTTGGGACAGGCCACTTTTGGATAGCATCCACTTTGGCCTGTAGGGGGCTGATAGTTCCTTGACCCACCTGGTGTCCAAGGTAAGTCACTCTGTTTAGGCCTATTTGACACTTCTTAGCCTTAACAGTTAGTCCTGCCTCCCTTATGCGCTCAAGGACTTTTTGTAGATGTTCCAGGTGGTCTGCCCAGGAATCCGAAAATATGGCCACATCGTCAAGGTAGGCGACTGCATATTCTCCTAATCCCGCTAGGAGACCATCTACAAGTCTTTGGAAAGTGGCGGGTGCATTTCGCAGCCCGAAAGGGAGTACATTAAATTCATACAGCCCGAGATGTGTGATGAAGGCTGACCTTTCCTTGGCAGATTCATCTAGCGGTACCTGCCAGTACCCCTTGGTTAAGTCCAAGGTAGAGATGAACTGGGCCCTTCCCAGTTTCTCTAATAGTTCATCTGTGCGTGGCATGGGATAGTTGTCTGGGTGAGTTACAGCATTTAGCTTACGGTAGTCCACGCAAAAACGTATTTCCCCATCTGGTTTGGGAACTAGAACCACTGGAGATGCCCATGCACTTTCAGAGGGGCGGATTACACCCATCTGTAACATATCCTGGATCTCCCGTTCTATAGCAGTTTTAGCTTGAGGAGACACCCGGTAAGGTTGGACCCTAATTGGGTGAGCATTACCTGTGTCAATGGAGTGGTATGCCCGTTCAGTCAGTCCTGGGGTGGCTGAGAACGTTGGCGCGTAGCTAGTGCACAGCTCCTGGATCTGCTGTCGCTGCATACGCCCAAGGGTCATGGAGAGGTTCACCTCTTCCACACCACCAGCACATTTCCCTTCGTAGTAAACACCTTCAGGCCACTCAGCGTCGTCTCCTCCCTGGGCTGTAAACTGACAAACCTTTAATTCTCTGGAATAAAAGGGCTTTAGAGAATTAATATGGTACACCTTAGGCTTTCGGTTGGAGGTGGGGAATGCTATGAGATAATTAACAGCTCCCAGGCGCTCCTGGACCGTGAATGGCCCTTCCCATGATGCTTCCATTTTATGGGCCTGGAGTGCCTTTAAGACCATGACCTGGTCTCCTACTTTGAAGGAACGCTCTCTGGCATGTTTATCATACCAGGCTTTTTGCTCTTTTTGAGCATCCTGTAAGTTTTCTCTAGCAAGGGCTAAAGAGGTTCGGAGGGTGTTTTGTAGGTTGGTTACAAAGTCCAGAATGTTAGTTCCTGGAGAAGGTGTAAATCCCTCCCATTGCTGCTTCACCAACTGCAATGGCCCCTTAACCTCACGGCCATATACAAGTTCAAATGGGGAAAACCCTAAACTGGGATGTGGTACAGCTCTGTAGGCAAAGAGCAACTGCTGCAATACTAGGTCCCAATCATTGGAGTGCTCATTTACGAATTTACGTATCATGGCCCCCAAAGTTCCATTAAACTTCTCCACCATGCCATTTGTTTGATGATGGTAAGGAGTGGCAACCAAGTGATTTACCCCATGAGCTTCCCAAAGGTTTTTCATAGTTCCTGCCAGGAAATTAGTCCCTGCATCTGTGAGGATGTCGGAGGGCCAACCTACCCTGGCAAAAATGTCTGCTAGTGCCTGGCACACACTTTTAGCCCTGGTGTTGCTTAGAGCTACTGCTTCCGGCCATCGGGTGGCAAAATCCATGAAAGTCAGTATGTACTGCTTTCCTCTGGGTGTCTTTTTCGGAAAAGGACCCAGAATATCCACAGCTACTCGCTGAAATGGAACTTTAATGATGGGGAGTGGCTGGAGAGGCGCTTTGACCTGGTCTTGGGGTTTTCCCACTCTTTGGCACACCTCACAAGACTGGACATAGGTAGAAACATCCTTGCCCATTCCCTCCCAGTGGAATGACCCCCCCAAACGGTCTTTGGTCCTGTTCACCCCAGCATGGCCACTAGGGTGATCATGGGCTAAGCTCAAGAGCTTGGCCCGGTATTTAGTTGGAACTACCAACTGTCTCTGAGGATGCCAGTCTTCCTGGTGTCCCCCAGAAAGAGTTTCCTTGTATAAAAGTCCTCTTTCTACAACAAACCTGGATCGATTAGAAGAGCTGAGAGGCGGTGGGTTGCTCCGTGCCGCCGTCCAAGCTCTCTGGAGGCTTTCATCTGCTTCCTGTTCGGTCTGGAACTGTTCCCTTGATGCTGGAGACATCAGTTCCTCATGGGATTGTGGACCTAGGCTTGGTCCCTCTGGAAGCGATATAGGGGATGGAGCTGTTTCTGTTGACTGTGAACCGCTCTCCGCTGGTGCACTATGTTGGGATTCAGGCTCCGGCTGAGCCTCTTGTGTAGGGTTATCGGCTGCTGCCAGTTCAGGTTCGGTGGGGCCCTCTGGTGTTGAGGTTGCAAGTACTGGATTCAGTGCTGACACGGGGTCTGGTGTTGGTTGTTCGGCTGGTTCCGGTTCTGGGACTGGTTCCGTCTGGGTCTCTGGGACTGGATCCACTACTGCTGTTGCAGACATTGGCCTGGGGTCCAGGTCCATCACCTCTGACTGGGTCCTGATAGAAGTTTCCGGAACAGAGCTAGGCCTCACGGCTTGTTTAGCCTGGTTGCAGGTGACCATTCCCACCCTCTTGGCCTGCTTCACGTGATTGGCCAAGTCTTCCCCCAACAGCATGGGGATGGGATAATCATCATAGACTGCAAAAGTCCACATTCCTGACCAGCCCTTGTACTGGACAGGCAACTTGGCTGTAGGCAAATTGAAAGAGTTGGACTTGAAGGGTTGAATCGTCACTTGGATCTCTGGGTTGATTAAATTGGGGTCCACTAAGGAAGCATGGATAGCTGACACTTGTGCTCCGGTGTCCCTCCACGCGGTGACCTTCTTCCCACCCACACTCACAGTTTCCCTCCGCTCCAAGGGTATCTGGGAGGTATCTGGGCCTGTGGACCTCTGGTGTGATTCCGGTGCAATGAACTGTAATCTGTTGGGGTTCTTGGGGCAGTTGGCCTTTACATGCCCCAGCTCGTTACACTTAAAACATCGTCCAGCTGACGGGTCACTGGGGCGAGGAGGGTTGCTGGAGAACGGGGTGGTGGGACGATAAGGGGTCTGGAGGGTTCTTTGGGAGGTAGGTGGGGCTTTGGGCGGCCCCCGGTAATAGGGTGTGGTCTGGGGTGGTCCCTTCTGGTCTCCGCTCCAACTGCGACCAGTTTTCTTCTTCTCTGCCACCTCCACCCATCTGGCTCCAATCTCTCCTGCCTCAATTACAGTTTTGGGTTTCCCATCTAGGATGTATCTTTCTATTTCCTCAGGAACACCCTCTAAGAATTGTTCCATTTGCATTAGGAAGGGCAAATTTACTGGAGATTCAACACTTGCTCCTGATATCCAGGCATCCCAATGTTTTACAATGTGGTAGGCATGTCGGGTAAATGACATGTCTGGTTTCCACCTTAGGGCTCTGAACCTCCGACGAGACTGCTCGGGTGTTATCCCCATTCTGACTCTCGCCTTGGATTTAAACAGTTCATACTTGTTCATGTGTTCTTTAGGCATTTCAGCTGCCACCTCAGCTAAGGGTCCACTGAGCTGCGGCCTCAGCTCTACCATGTATTGGTCAGTAGAGATGTTGTACCCAAGGCAGGCCCTTTCGAAGTTTTCTAAGAAGGCCTCAGTATCATCACCTGCCTTGTAGGTGGGGAACTTTCTGGGATGGGAAGTGGTACCTGGAGAAGGATGGCTAGGGTTTGTTGGTATATTCTGCTGGGCCTTTATCCTCTCCATCTCCTCCACATGCTTCCTCTCTTTTTCCTTCTCCTCCTCCACATGCTTCCTCTCTTTTTCCCTCTCCTCCTCCACATGCTTCCTTGCCTCCATTTCCCTCTTGTGGGCAGCCTCTTGGCGTTGTTCTGCCTCCCTTTCTTGTTCCTTCTTCAGCTGCATGAGTTCTATCTGTCTTTCATGTTCCCTTTGTTTTTCCTCAGCCTGAAATTTGGCTAATTCCAGCTGTAGTCGAGCTGAGGATTTGGCCATTCTAACCTCTCTGTTTTTAACTAACTTTACACCCGAGGTTTAGAAATAAACAAACAAAACTTGGCTGTAAAATTTTGCTGTGCTGGAATAGAATACCTATTCTCTGATAGTGATTGTCAGCCTACAGAAAAAGACAATCCCCTTGTCTCTGCTCTGGGCCCAAATTAAAGCAAAAAACCTCCAACTACTTGCTTACCCAGCCCAAAGAAAAAAAAAATTCTTTTCAAACCTGTGCTCCTTGTAAAACAAAACAAAAAAAATCAAAATCCTAAAAAAAACCCTGCCACTTTTGTCTCCAGGCAAATGGGTAGAGCACACCCCCCCTATTTACTTTTAGGAAGAAAAGAAAAAAAAACCTCTGGGTTGGAAGACTGTGAATTTCCCTGCAGGAGTTAAGTACCCTGCCTCCAGGCAAAAAAAACCTGCAATTCACAAGATAATCCCCTTTTGTCTCTGCTTGGCCACAAAGCAGAGAGAAAACAAGCTGCTTTCAGTTTCAAAGCTGCTTTCTGGACTTCCTAAAAATTCCTTTTTAAAATCTGTATTTCTAGTTCAAAAAATCTCAACTGGATCTCAAAATGATTTCAGGTTAATCCCACCACTGTGCCACCATGTCAAGGTTCCTCCCCCACTCTGAACTCTAGGGTACAGATGTGGGGACCTGCATGAAAAACCTCCTAAGCTTATCTTTACCAGCTTAGGTCAAAACTTCCCCAAGGTACAAAATATTACCCCTTGGACAGGCCGCTACCACCACCAAACTAATACTGGTTACTGGGGAAGAGCTGTTTGGACGCGTCCTTCCCCCCAAAATACTTCCCAAAACCTTGCACCCCACTTCCTGGACAAGGTTTGGTAAAAAGCCTCACCAATTTGCCTAGGTGACTACAGACCCAGACCCTTGGATCTTAAGAACAATGAACAATCCTCCCAACACTTGCACCCCCCCTTTCCTGGGAAATGTTGGATAAAAAGCCTCACCAATTTGCATAGGTGACCACAAACCCAAACCCTTGGATCTGAGAACAATGAAAAAGCATTCAGTGTTTTACAAGAAGGCTTTTAATAAAAAATAGAAGTAAATAGAAATAAAGAAATCCCCCCTGTAAAATCAGGATGGTAGATATCTTACAGGGTAATTAGATTCAAAAACATAGAGAACCCCTCTAGGCAAAACCTTAAGTTACAAAAAAGATACACAGACAGAAATAGTTATTCTATTCAGCACAATTCTTTTCTCAGCCATTTAAAGAAATCATAATCTAACACATACCTAGCTAGATTACTTACTAAAAGTTCTAAGACTCCATTCCTGTTCTGTCCCCGGCCAAGACGACTACAGACAGACCCACAAACCCTTTGTTTCTCTCCCTCCTCCCAGCTTTTGAAAGTATCTTGTCTCCTCATTGGTCATTTTGGTCAGGTGCCAGCGAGGTTACCTTTAGCTTCTTAACCCTTTACAGGTGAGAGGAGCTTTCCCCTGGCCAGGAGGGATTTCAAAGGGGTTTACCCTTCCCTTTATATTTATGACAGTATGTATATTAATCTTTAAACCATACTCTCTCTTTTGTGTTTTAATAAATTTTAGTTTAGTTAATAAGAATTGGCTGTAGCATGTATTTGGGTAAGATGTGAAATATTCATTAACCTGGGAGGTAATGTGTCCGATCCTTTGGAATTGGTAAAACCTTTTATTTTATATGATGAAAAAGGATGTTCAGAAATCATCATATTTGGCTTAGGTACCTGGATGGAGGCCTTTAAGGGAATTGTGTCGTCTGGACTTCTGTGTAATGAGTAAGGTAACAAAGAAGCTGTTTTGTGCTGGCTTGGTAAATCTACGTATTGGAATATCCACCAGCTTTTTGGGGGTTGTCTGCCCCATTCTTTGCAGTTCACCCTAATTGAGTGACCACAGCTGGCCCCCACTGGGACCCCGTTACAAATGTATTTGGGGAATAAATGCTATTACAGTAGTAAGGACTACCTGTCTGAATGATAATTACAATACTGATTCTTGTTAAAAAATCTTAACTTAAAAAATCTCAACTTAAAAAAACTTCCACTTCATTTGACTGGAGAGAATAGCCATCAGGAGGCCTACTCTAATGGACAGGAAGTATGACGACACCTCCAGTACAGGTTCAGAGGTTGTACTCTATGACCTTGTAGGGTTGGGACAAGATTAATGTTATAAAAAAGCATTTAATGTTGGGATTTGTGCAAAGCATCTTTTCTTTAACCTGCAGAGCACATTATACCGCAGATACTTGACCTTTTTTTACTTGGACACTCATATATCTAAAATAAAGCCCTCCTGGGGGAACACAAGGCTATGTTCCACTGGTTTAATAAGGTACTTAAACTATGGAATTTGCACCAGACAGCAAAATAAGTTCTATTTGTTGACTTGTCTTCTGAGGTCCATGGTAACACTGATCACTTCATCCAAGTATTCATTTTAAAGCTGCCTGGTCTCAGATAGAGGATTGGTCCTGCAATAGCAGACCACCTCTGTGAGATAGACACATCCAAAATACTGTTGTGAGAAGCAGTTGAAGAAGTGGGAAGACATATATAGCAGAGCCCTCATCCAGCTTTCCCAGGTGGATAGCTGGGAACTGATTTGTCTGAGCATCTCATCTGAAGAACCAAAGCCTCCTATGCCTACTTGAAACAAATCTGCCCCCCACCTCCTTTTCTAGGGAGAAGTTCTTAGCCCACAGAATTTTTTAGATGGACAGGAAGCACACTTGCAATCCTGCCTACTCATGTTAGCAGTGCTTATAAATGCATAAGGGGGTATTTAGCATCTCAGATGTTTCATACTTTATTTCTGTTGCCTTTACTTTTCATGCTGAAAATAGGCTGAGACAATGCCTGCCTGGACTTGGCTGTCTGTGAAGGACCTGTATAGTCAGCAGGCTGCTCTTTCAGGTAAGAATCTTCCACAGGTAGATGAGGAGGTTACTCATCTTGTGCAGTAACTGAGGTTCTTTGAGATGGTTGTCCCTGTGGGTGCTCCACTTTCGGTGTCTTGGTGCCCTGAGCTTATAATCGGAGATTTGTAGGAGCAGTGCCCCTAGTCGGCCACGCATGCGTGGTAGCCATCTCGCACTGCTCCGAGTGGTTACCCACATGCGCAGCCAACCGTTCCCCAGTTCCTTCTCTACCTCAGAGGATCAACATGAAACTCTGAAGTAGAGGAGAGTGAGCGTAGTGGAGCACCCACAGGGACAACCACCTCGAAGAACCTCTGTTACTGCACAAGGTGAGTAACCTTCAAGGAATGTTCCTGGGGGTGCTCCACTTTAGGTGACTGTAGAGCAGTGCCCCTCAGTGGAGGGGAGGGGCTTCAGAGTTGAAGCCTCCCTGTTGTGGCTTTTTTAGGAACAGAGTCCTTAGTAGCTGTTTTTAAGGAGGATCCCATGTCTGAGGTGGCTGTTGACCCGGAGATGTCCTGGACTCTGGGTTGGAGGCTGGTCTGAGGGATTTCTCCATCATCAGGAGTTTCAACTGGAGATCTCTAGCCTTCCCTGTCTTAGCTGTCAGTTTTTTGCAGCGGGGACACTTTTGAGATATGTGTTTTCCGCAGGCAATGGACACACTGCAGATGGCCCTCAAGAGACCAATATAGACAGTCTGCAAGTGAGACAGTGTTTGAAGCCTGGAGAGCCAGGCACCTCTGAGAGGCTGGAATGGGAATAATCCCGTTATGCCTCTTCTGTCATTGGGAGTTACCCGCCTGAGGCAGGGAAAAGGAAAGAATTTTTTTAAATAGTTAAAGGAAGAGAAGGTATTAGCTGGGAAATAACTGAAATAATAGAAATATCTAAAGCTGTGAGGGCGCTGCTGTCGTTCCGACTGAAGCCAAAGGCGGTAGAGAAGGAACTGTTGCCTGCGCATGTGGGGTAACCGCTTAGAGCTGCACGAGATAGCTGGGGGGCACTGCTACTACAAATCTCTGATTAGAAGCACAGGGCGCCAAGACACCTAAAGTGGTGCACCCACAAAGACACTCCCCAAGAGAAACGGATTCCTAAAGCACCAGGGAAAACAGCTACATTTATTTTCAGTCCAGGATGGGCTCCACAGAAGCTCTTCCTCTCTCAATTGCATGGAAACCATGTGGGCTAGATGGGTCTGCATTTCTCCTGTGATCTCAGAGGGGAGTGTACGTGGAGGTGCCTGTTATAGAGGTGGTAGCACAGGGAGGAAGCTAGGCCTGAAGGCCCCGTGCCATAATCTCTATTAATGACAATGTTTGTGCTATGTCTGGTGGTCTCCATCCATGACTCGCAGGGAAGGGAAGTGACTGAGTTCTGCTGTCAGAGCCGTGGCTTCTGGTGCAAACCCAGCCAGCTGGGCTGTATGGGAAACAGTGTCCTACCCCCGGAGATGCCAGCCCCCCTGCCATGAGTCACTCGATAAGAGGGATGGAGAGGAGAGACAGCCCTGGCTTCTCTGGTCATGGCTCGCTCCCTAAAGCATGCAAGGCACCAGCCACTGGAAATGCCTCCGAAGGGGAAATGGAGCTGAGGGACGCTCTCCCCAAAAGGCAAACAGCCTAGTGACACTGTTGGGAATTGGACCATCATGGCTTTGAGCCAAAGTCAGCAGCAACAGTGATTACTATTACCTTTACTTTGCTCTTTTGTTCTCACCATTTCAATTCAACACAGCCTTCTAATTCCCCCTTTGCCCCCCATAATATCCAATTTAGATGTTTACCTGTTATCTCGGATAAAAGCCATAACTGATTGCAAATACCATTCATAAACTCCCACAGTGGCAACCACCCAAATCCGCTGAACATGTAACATCTTCATGCAGCACTCAGAAATAATCTACTTTAACATTTCTTCACAGTTTTAGAATTCAGAGACCTTAAGGATTGTGTCAATAAAGCTACTTTAATATTCTCATATTACTGAATACAGTAAATGCTTTCTCATGGTTACTTGCCCTATTTACCCCAGCATGAAGGACACCATAAAAAGTCCTCAGGATCCTACAAGTCCTTAAGTTGTTTTCTTTTTTCCCTTTGTGAGAAATATTTATTTACCAAATGTCCTTGAGACAAACTGGGATGGAGATGCTTTATGTGGATCCTCTGTATTGCAGTGACTTTAACCCACAAAGACTACCTGAAATACAGGAAATGATTCTTTCTGAATATTAAAAACCAAACAAAAATCCGCCTGCAAACCACCCCACAATCTCTAGTTGTTCCAATGTATTTTTACTGTTACTCCCCTATGAAACTCATTTTAAATAATGGGGCACTAACCATTTGAGTAATCAATAGGTTATCTAAGTTTTTCTATAAAATAGCTGAATAGTTCATTTTCTTGCCACTAATACCCATACTTTCTTTCAAAAATTCCTTCCCTCTCCATTTTATGTTTTCTTCAACTTTATAGATGCCTACAAGAGTTATTGCCCAGATACTTAACATTAAAATCTTTTAACCCCAAGCCTGAAGAGTGACAGAACAGCAGCATCAAAACATACTTACACATCTATCTTCTGTGAAATGTTTTATTGGCTGGAGATGTATTTTAAATTATACAACTTTCTTCCTGATGCATGTAATTTCATGCCTCTCCTGCCCTTCCCCCGCACCCACCCCGTTGCTCTTTCAGTTTTGAGAGCCATGTTCCCAACAGACTGAGTTCCTTCTCTGGTTCCAAAGGCTTTTCATTTGCAGATCTGCTTCCCTGGGGATCAACAGATGAGCATAAATAGAGACTACATGTGAATAAACAGGACCTTCATGGAGATTTGTAAGTTGAGGGAAGACCATATTAACATTCAGTGACAAAGCAGCATTTAAAATTAGATGCTGATGTAGCTGATAAGACCTGGGACTCTTGATGCAATGTATATCTCAACAAACATCAGCTCATGCACTGAGCTTATAATATTGAGAGGTGATACAGATTTTGATCTGGCACTAGACTCATTCAAAATCCAATCTATAAAATGGATTCTCTCTTCCATCTATGTCAAGCCTCAGTTTCTTGTAATCACTGGAGTAATGAGGTTTTTGGCAGTGAGGTGGAAAGGAACTATATCCTGTAAAATTCCTGGTGAGACTGAAGCAAGGAGACATTTAAAGGTCAGAACAAAGATCTCTTTGGTGTGGTCAACACACAGCTGCACAGATTTTAAACTGTTTAAAATAATACCTTTAGTTAAAGACATTATTTTAAACAGTTTATCTGAAGTCTGTGCAACCATGTGGATACTCAAATGTGTCCATATACAGGTTTGCATCAGTTTAATTAAATTGGTTCAACTTTGTGTTTAGACAAACCTTGTGTTGTATCCTGTTAGAGAATGTTGTTTTCCCATCATTAAATGCCTCTGGGGAGACTTTAACTAGCCACTAAAGCTCCCATAAACTCAAGGTACTTTGACTTGTGTTTCAAGGCCTTTGATGTAGCTTAAATTTTCTGAACATAGAGTTGTTAATGCTTGGGAATTTGGCCTCAAATTGAAAAAATTCAATCAGGTGCCAAATTCCCAGGAGAATAACTCAGCCCTAACATGCAGGAGAGAGAGAGAGAGACCTATTTATTACTGGAAGAATATACATAATTTTATATCAACACATGTGCTCTAAGTCAATTATTCCGAATTTAAATGAGCTATACTAAAATCAGAAGTCTAATTCTGCAATTAAAAGAATCAGAGATCATACAGCAGAAGGAAAAAAAGTGTTCTAGAATGCAGCACCTGAACTTTCAGGAGAGCAGGAACTGACAGTGTTTTGAGGAGATGTGTTACATAGACTCCTTAAGGTAAATACAAAAGAAATATAAAAAACCCTGCTCTGCACTCTCAGTATCATACACTGGAAAGTTATATGATACTGGTATGCGAGTTTATAAATATTTACTCTTCCCCCCAGTTCCAAAAACTTGAAGAAACTATTTAGTTACATTGTAGAGCATCATAATATACCAAAATTAAAAAGCGGTATAGAGAAAGTCCTACATTCAGGAAGTTACTGTGAAAATAGCAATAACTGACCATTTGTATAAATAAATTCAAACTCAAGTTTAATTTTACATGTATTTAGATTTATTTGCTATATATCACTATGACCTTATAGTACTTGAAATCCATTACAGGATTGTTTATAGTTAGTCTTAACTCCACAAAGACAATAATACTGCTGTGGAAGACCAATGGGGAGAAAAGCCATTTTAATATATTTACAGTTCCTTATTTTTGTAAACATTTAATCTACATACTGTACTAAGCTCTAACAAGGGTAAAGAGCTATACAAAGAGACAGGAAATGGGGCCCTGTATTTCTATTCATATTGCGCATTAGCATATTATAGATAAAGCATCTGCCCTTTTTCATTACCACAGCAGTAATCTTTCTTCAGATAAGTTTTTAAAACTTTTCAAAGAACTAAATATATTGAAATACTATACAACTACATCTATTTAAGCCAACCCATTTGGCTTTTATTCCATTTCTAGAATAATTTAAAGTGCTATAAGCAACCCGTTAATCAACACTTTTCTATAATAACAAAAACTACTTTTAAACATTAATTTACAAGATAATATACAATGTTCATCTGGAACAGCTGAAATTTCAGCACAAAGTCAGTCACTGTCACACTTATAACAGCAAATTTTTTGCATAACATAGAATAGAAGCTTTGAAAATAACTTTTGTTGAGCTGTTATTGCCACAATGGCTTATCAGTTTTCCTACAAAAGTGAACAAGAGCTACCGGTACTGTATTCTAGCCTGTCATTTTTTTGAGGTCACATGACAGTAAATTTGCATATTCCACAAGTCTACCGAGTTACAATATTGTCTACCTATAATACGTTACCCCATTTTATCAGAGCTGGTGCTAACTGTAGTTTACAACATAAATCCACTCAAAAACATCACAACTATTTTTTTCTTTTGGACAGGAATAAGTTATGTTCTTGGAGTTGATGTGCTACAAGGCTACAACAGTATAACTATAAAACAGTATATATCTGACACTTTATGTTGAAGAAAAATGCATCAATTTCATAGTCTTGGTATGCATAATGCCCTACTATAGCTACAAATTTGTTCACTGCATTTTACTTGATTTATCCATTAAACACAGTGGAACTATCACATTCTCACATTCCCTTGCTGTTTTATGTTTTTACCACATAGCTCAATGCTGTCCTCATTTGTCCCAAACCTGCAGATCATTAACAGCATGTGCAAAATACTTTTAATACAATCAGCACACAACTAGAACTTTTACTATATGATGTAACTGACATGTATTTTCTAAATTGGACATTAGTAAAACAAGTGGCACAACTGAATTTGGATGAATTTTCTAACCAGGACTAAGGGTAATGGTATGCTCCAAGACGGAATGCTAAACTTCTTGTCTAGCAGTGGCACCATGTGAATTAATCAACGAGTGGTCTGGGCCAGTGTTTGCAACATTGCTGTCAAATCATCATACTCAAAACTTTCCTCTTATATAGGCCCTGAAGGGGGAGCTCAATTCAGAGATACAGTTTTAATAGAAAAATAATCTCAATTGAGACACAGCAAAGCAGCCCTAAACTGATCGTAGATAGATGTGTGGGGGAACTGAAGAGAAAAAGGGGTAGACTAAAGGACAGATAGTTTGGGAGGCTGGCTCCACAACAGCAAGATTAACTTAACTGACATTCAGTTTCAGCCCATGTGGCCTAGACTTACAGCAATATCTTAAACATAAAGAAAAGTACAACAACTTTAAATACACTATTTCAAAATTGTATCTGGATCATCATGAAGATAGCTTTAAAACTATAGTATATAAATGCTGTATTCTATTGCTTCTAGGGCTTTTTGAGCTGCACTGATTTATGTCAGGTTTGGGACAATAGCCTGTAGAGACACTTACACACTTATTCAAAAGCCCAGATTTCAATGTCTTGGATAATAAAATCTTCTCTCTTAGAAAGTGTGTGATTCCCAAACGTTTTACAGGAGTGACTTCTTCCATGGTAGAGATCCCCGTCAAGCCAAAGAGCAAATTCACCCCTAGAACACAGACAAGTTATATAAAAATTAGTGAAGGAGAACAAAAGTTAACCTTACAAATGCAGTTAGAGTAGCCATAATTATAAATAGGGCTCTGTGTTTGTCACAGAGGTTGCAGAAGTCACGGATTCCTGTGACCTCTGTGACTTCTGCAACGGCCAGTGTGGCTGATCCTAGGGCCGCTCAAGCACAGCTGGAGCAGCTCTACAGCCAGCCGCACCAGCCACTGTTGGAGCAGCCCTGTCCCCGGGGACAGCCGCACAACTCTGGGGGGCCCTGGGCAGCCTGGCCGAGCAGCGGTCACGGAACTGGCGGGTGGCTTGGTGGCTCCTGGCTGCAGTCCCAGGGACTCCCCCACAGTAGCAGGCCGCCTGGGACTCCCCCCACAGCTATTAAAAAGCGCCCCCACAGCTGGTGCCGTGGTCTCCCTCCTTGTTCCCCCCCCGAAAGATTCAATCACAGGTATTTTTAGTAAAAGTCACATACAGGTCAGGGGCCGTGATTTTGTGTTTCTGGTCTGTAACATGTCCATGACTTTCACTAAAAATACCCGTGATCAAATCTCCTGTAAGTCTCCCTTAGATGCAGCTGTATTTGAAGCCATAAGACTTTTTTTTTTAAAATGTTTTTAAGCCTCTCCTAGATTCTGCAGAATCTACATTAGATTTATATAATTTAATATTTTAATTACCTGTAGATTAAAATGTCTTTTACAGAAATATACTCTAGTAATCTAGAACAAAAATGTCTGCACTAGAAAAGCAGAGAGTGATTTTAAAAAAATATATAAGTTGAAAATATGGGTGCTCCATTAGGGAAAAAAATAAAGATTATGGAACACCATTTCAAGGCTTGCAAGTATTCATGTCCTAGATTTATCAGAAACAGATTTTTCTGACAAAGTATTTCTTGGGACATATTTGTCAGAGTGCTAGCGTTAGGACATTAACCTGGGACTTTGCAAACCTAGGTTCAATTCTCTGTTCTGCCAAAAACATCTTCTTAAAAATTTAGGCAATTTACTATATATTTCAATTGCCTTGTCATCACTAAATTTTTTTGAATGTTAACATCTTGTATCAGTTTCAGATAAAGCGAGTATGCTGTCAACCAGGACATATCTTGAGCTATCGAAGGTAAAACTTTATACGTCTTCCATTGCTGAAGCAATGCAAAGGAAGGTCTAACAGTCTAATACATGTACAAGTTGTGTTTACAATGAGCGTTAAATGGTTTTCATATCCGACAACTGATAGATGCATACATATATCTATTATTAGCATTAAAGCTTCTTGGGCCTTGAGATTTCTAAAATTAAAATTAATACCAGTTTTACTGTGTGTACACAACATTACACAAAGACCACTGTAATCAATTCTTCACAATGAACAACACTACAAATCATGACTTACCCTCCCCCACCAAAAGCTAAAGAGTCCATGTCTCCTTTAATGAAAAACATATTGTCTCCTGTCCATTTGAAGACCTAATGAAAGTAGAGAATAGCAAGTTAAATATTTGAAAAATTTAATTTTGTGAATATCAAGTGTTCTCTCACTATTTCTGACACAGAAGTCTGCCATGATTCTATGTCAGTGTGAAAATCCACAGATCCAGATTACACAGATATTTAAAGGAGTAAATGGATTAGTTCCAATGAACAAATTCACCTCTAAAATAATGCCTACATACACTTGTTTAGCCAATCAATCTTTCCAAAGTTAATTTTCATTAACTTTTATCTCAATTACTTCAACTCCATCTTTACTGGTATCCCCAAATATTCCCTAGCCAAACTGCAGCATATGTGGAATGCCACAGCCCTTACTATACCATTAAATTAAAGTATAAGTATCATCCCAGTTCCTATTAGCTTCTTCTGACTTCACATTCTACTGAGAATACAATTAAAGGTTTGTTTACTCATTGCTCGTCTTTTCAACCTTGTCGCTTCCCACTCCATTGCTCTAACCTTAACCCTAGATATTTTTTCTTGGTAGGTGTAAGTGGGTCTTTATCACCCCTTAAAACATAGCTTCTTGTAGTCAATATTGTTGACACTGTATAATGAACGGTTAAATAAGATGTAAAGGAGTTGTATCTCCTTACCTCAAAATCTGGAGAGAAAGTAAACAGAAAGGTCTCTCCAGTGCCATAAAAGCAGTCACTCACTTTAAAAGGTTCAGAGGCTAGCGCACCAAAAACCTATAGGAGAGAAGAAAAAGTTGAGATCAAAAGTGTAAGAAGAATGCTGAAGCTACACAATCTATACTACACCAACAAAACCTTTATAAGTTTTACTCATGAAATCTTTTTCTTTTATGTGGGTATCTGGCATACTGTTACTTCTTTAGATGTAGGTAGATTTGAAATCTGCTTTGGGATAAGCACAGAAACCTCAAAAGATCTAATGGTTCCAACTGTAACGGAGATATTGTAGGCTGTTTTGTGAGGATTTTGGTAGGGAGGGACAGGAAGCAACTGTCAAGCAATTTTTTGCTGACTAATCAGCCTAGACTAAGAAGTGCAAGAATTAAAAATTAAAATCATATAACAAAACCCACAAACAAACAAAACCCACAAACAAACAAAACCCACAAACAAACAAGATACTGGCTGATATTTGTTGTTCCTTTTCTTAAATAGAAAGTTAACCAATTTTTTATTAAACTTTGAGTGAATAATGTCATTCTGTAGCATATTTGTGTTAAACAGCCATCTCCTTTCTCCAGTATTGGGTTTGCATTTTAAGTCTCCTCTAAATTAAGCAGGGTCTTTATCTGACAAGATAATGTTTCCTATGGAATCAATAAAGGGACACTATCAGCTTGCATGTTTTAAAAGTTGCCTAAAAATATCAGAAAATTTATATCTTTTAAATAGCATATCTACTTTTTTATTATTATTATTATTAAATGAAGCATTCTTTTTAAAAGGAAGTTTCTCAAGGTTTTTCTGCTTTCCTGCTAATGTTTAAAAGGATTTTTTAGGCAGGCCTGAGATCAACCACTAACTAACATGCTCTGGCCCAACCTTCCCCTTCGTGCATGCTCATGTCGCTTCACTTTCGGCCTCTATTGGTAAATACACTCTTTCAGGGCTTGCGGAAGAAAGGTGCCTTAGTGTGTTGTTATGCTAGTACATGAGGTAGTAAACTATGATTAGAACACTGAAACTCAGTCAAATGGCCTGAGAGAAAACACTGAAAATAAAAATATATTTCTCTAATATTTTAGTTATAATACAATAGAAACTCAGAGTTATGGACACCTGGGGAATAGAAGTTGTTCGTAACTCTGATGAGTTCCCCAGCTCTGAACAAGACATTACAGACTTCAGACACAGGGGGTTTGGCGCTGCAGCTGTGTCAGAGCTCTGGGTGGGAGGGCGGGGCATCTATTCTTTGGGGGACAAGGGCTTGGGGCTTCAGCCTCACAACTCGTTCCCAGCTTCTGCCCTCCCCAGAGCTCAGTTCCTGGTTTCGGCCAGGGGTGCGAGGGTGCACCAGGGCTTGGGGCTTCAGCTACGGGGGGCTGAAACCGGCATGCCTCATAACGAAAGCCTTAAGCCCCAGCGCCCCCCTATACGGCTGAAGGCAGGAATGGAGCAGCGGGGCTGAAGCCCCAAGCCCCAGTTCTCCTTATAGGTCTAAAACCCTGAGCCCCAGTGCTCCTGTGGGGCAGAAGTCCTGAGAACCCCCTCCTCCCCCAGCTGGAGTTCTGACCCAGTTAATCCTCTAACAAGGAAAATACTGCTTTGTGCAAACTCTTCTAAGGCTATCTTTGCTTGGCCTCTAAACTACCAGGTTGGGCATTTTTGCCAATACACTAGAGTAGAAGCTCAGAGTCACAAACTGACCAGACAACCACACATTTCATTTGGAACTGGAAGTACACAATCAGGCAGCAGCAGTAAAGTTTCAAAGTTGTATTAAGTCAATGTTCAGTAGTAAATTTTTAAAAGAACAGCTATAACGTTTTGTTCAGAGTTACGAACAGTTCAGAGTTACGAACAAGCTCCATTCCCAAGGTGTTCGTAACTCTGAGGTTCTACTGTATCAACTAACGGTATGATTTTCTGTTTCAGATCATCTCAATATAATTTGTGGACAGAGAAAAGCTAGCACCCCATACCAGTAAGAGAAAGAATTTCAGGCTTGTGCAAAGTGAAGCGTTAAGTTTTTAAATGCATCTCTCCATCAACCAAACCTATGCTGTTTTGAAAGCACTGAGCTTCTAGTAGTAGTACAGCATATACTACAAAAAACCCACAATTACTTACCTCACAGTAACTGTTTATTTGAAATACGTTGCCCACATGGATTCCACTTCTGGTGTGTGAGATCAGATTCTTTTGGCCAGCAGTGTAAACTGGAGCCGTGCCTGTGCCCTTGATGTTTTCACACCCCCAACCATCCCTCAGTTACTTCATCAATACAAAATCCAGAGGGCAGAGCACTCTGCAGATGTGGGGTCATGGACTCCATGCTGACAACACATCTTGAAGAACCATAGTTACTATCTCTTGAAGTAGACAGAAAAGGTTCCTAGAGTGTCCCATCACCGAGAGGCATGGCAGCTTTGCAAGAGGGACAAGTTTTAAATCCCAAGATTTAGTGTCAGCCAATTCCAGGGTTAATACATAACCTAACCTAGATAGATAGATGAGGTAGATAAGATATTTCTCTCTCTCTGTTTTATGGCTAATATATTATATCTTTTGCCAACAGGCAAACTATAAACTAACTCCTCAACCTAATGAGCAATAAGCTATCCTAACAACTAATTGCACAGTGATCTAAGTAAGCAGAAACTGCAGGAATTCTGTTTTGCTGCCACAGCAGGCAAGAAGGAACTGAGGAACAGTTGGGCCCTTTCCAGCACTTATGTCCTCTGGTGGAGGGATGGGGTTGCAAAAGTATCATGAGTCGGGGTGGCCCCAACACACACCACTGGCCAGAAGAATATAATCTGTATGCACAGGTTGTATGTGCACCAGAAGTGGAATCCACACAGACTATCACTCGAAGAATTGATTATTCAGCACCGAAACTACTATAAATGTCTCTCTACATCAAATGGACGGACGGCCTCATCAACACTGTACCCTCAAGATGACGGGTGCTAAGATGTTCATGTCTGTCATTAAGGAACTGTACGGAGATAGCCAACTTGCTTGACATAGGTTACCTATCTACTCTTAGATAGCAATGACTATCCATCTTTCCTACTTTTGGGTGGGACATCTATCCTGTGCCTTACCAATCCCTTGAGGCTCTGAGCTGTCTGGTCCTCATTTTAAGAGAAACTAAAATGTTACTCAGTAATAAAAAGTTAGAGGACTTCCAATAGTTATGGCTTGACACTGGATTTGCTTCATCAAAACATTTCCCAGAAAAATGCCATTATCAAAAACTGCCTGCACAATGACATGATTGTAACACCAATACATAACCATGAAGAAGGAGAAGCTTAACACAGGCAGTTTTATTACTAAAACACATTGATGTTTCAGCTGTTAATTTATCTGTTTTAAGCAGCAGTTCTGATTTTTTTTGGCCATTATTTCCATACCTGCCCATCACTATCCTTGATAACCATTAGTACAGGAGTGTCTAGCCCCAACATAGTTCGATACAATGTCTTCAAGCTCATGCCATGCTTTGCAGTGCTGTAGACAAGAGTCCATGGATACCCAATGGTTCGCGGAGGAAGGTGCTTTGTGAGCTGTTAACAAAACAATGAAGAGTCTCTTATGCATTTAATAACTACTTTTTTTTTTGTAAGCTCTTCAGAACAAGGTCCCTGTTATTTATTTGATATACTTAACCTGATACAGGATGCTCAGGATACTTACAGAACACAGATAATATTATTCTATCATCAGTTTTATTTGAAAACCATACCTTTTCAATTTGGTCTGACTGCAGCAATTCACTAGGATCGCTAAGATTTGGCCGAAATGCTTCAGGCTCCAGGTCTGTTTTGATATTTGTGGCCTGCTTTGAGTTTAAGTCTTCCCTTGTTATCTGCAAGGGAGGAGGAAATAAATAAGCACTCTAGAAGGTATGTTAAGCATTCACAATTCTCTTACAGAGGAAATATTACTTAGTATATGCCACATCATCTTCACTGCATTTAGGATTGTACTTAATTATTGGAATTTTGTATTATGTTTGTTATATTAGGCATTTGACAGGGAAATCACTGCTTCTTGTGGTAAACCTATCAGTACTAAATATTACACTGAAATTATTGCTTGCACATGTACTCTAATATTCAGGTTATGCCTGTTTTTTCACATGCCTTCGTGTTTGGGGTTGAATATGGACTTTTAGAATTGACTACAATTAAAAGCCAAAGTACATGATCTCAACCACTGCACAAAATGTAGTGTGTTTCTAATAGTAATAAAAAAGGTGTTTGAGTTATATATATTTTAAATGCAGACACAGTTTATTTAAAATGCTTTATGCTCATCACTCAAAAGCTAGAGATTTTAATCAATACCCAAAGAAAATAACTTTTAAAGCCATTCTGATGTGAAACTTTTCAAGTTCCTAATAAAATATTTGAAAGCAGGCTTTGTAAATGTGTAAGTGGGTATTAGTTGCTTAAAGAATTTGACTGGGATTCAGGAGACATGGGTTCTATTCCCAGTTCTACCACTGATACACTTGGTGACCTTGGACGAGTCACTGCCCTTCTGTGCCTCAGTTTCCCCATCTGTAAAGTGTGAATAATGATACTGACCTCTTTTGTAAAGTGGTTTGAGCTCTACTGATGAAAAGTGCTATATAAACAGCTAGGCATCATTGTTATCCTAAGAACCTGAGACAAAGCTCACTGAAGTCACGGGAAAGACCCTTATGGACTTCATTTGATTTTTGATTAGCTCCTATGCATCCATCAGAAAACACCAGAAGTCAACATTTGCCAAAATATGGTTTACCACATACATCTCCTATTCTAAATACAGGGAAATAACTGCAGTGTTTCAGATACCAATTTGTGGTAACTATTGCCAAATGTTAAGTTTTTAGATGGTGAACAGTTTTGACGCAAAAAGAAGACACTCCAATTTTTCAGAATCTATGTGAAACACTTTTTCAACCAGTAACAATGTATGTAGAAGTTAAATAAATTGCAATCCATTAAACAGCTAAGAAAAATCAAATTTACTGTCTATCACAGAATAGTTTTTATATGTTTAAAAATAATCTTATAAAATATGAAGGCAAGGAATATTTGTATAACAGTAACTTGATTACAATCTTAACATTAATCCTTAAAATGAGAAAAATTTGCTTTATTTAGTCATTTTGAGGAGGGCACCAAGCAAGGCTCAAGCTTTCCATAACTTAGCCTTTATCTCAGACTAAAAGCATTTGTTAGCATCTAATTTCACAAAGCATCAGCCACGCATATATATTCAACATCATCTTCCAATTACAATTATTATTAAGTACTACTTATACAGCATATGCCATTTGGTCTCTTCAGTCCCAAATTTCACACTGTCAAGGGCACGTTTGAGTACAAATTCTACAAAACATAACTGCTGTTCAAGAGTACCATAAAATGTTTATACTCTATTTGGTTCTTTAATTTTTATTACACTACCACATGCAAAACATATGCTGTCTGAGTTGTTGATTTTAAACAATTTTTACCACTCATAAGGCATTTGTAAGCAAGTTAACTTTGTCAAAATCTGAAGCTCCTAAACACATACTACAGAAAGTACTATAACATTATCACTGTCAACTAATATTTTGACAGCGTAACAGATCAATAAGATAGCATTATGACTACTAAATTAAGCAGAGGCAAACCCATGAAAGCATTTTCCATTTGCAAAAGCTACTCAGAAACAAAATGAAAATCCAAACTTCCAACCATTTCATTAGCTAGATACTTAGAAACACATATTGAATTAAGATTTCATGTTTTCAAAAAAAGTTCTTAGATATGCTTTCATCAGTAAACTTGGCATAATATACACATCAATTCCAAAGTGTGCTTATGCCAAAATAAATAGAGAAATACCTAAAGAGAATGCAAGAGTCAATTCAAGATTAATATCCTATAAATCTTCAGAATTAGTTCTGAACTGCTGTTTTAGGGATTGGGAGTTCTAATTCCAGCTCCACTAAAGGGCAAAACACTTACCTACCTCATATGGTAGTTGTGAGGCTTAATATTTGCAAAAAAGTTTGAAATACTTGTAGGATCTTTTTATATAAGAATTTAAGACTTCAACTATACATACAACTGAGTAAGTCCTTATTTAATTTTGTAAACAGAGTTTTGAATTTCTCCATCTCTTTTGCATTCTTTTTAGGAAAGTTTCTACCCAACTCAAGCCACCACACCAGAACAGAAATTCAAACACAAGTCCTCATCACTCTGGAAACCATGTAGTAATGAGAACAAAGTTTCAAAGATGACAGAAAATTCCTCTGATTTTAAACTCTGAAATGATCATTTTGTCTCAGAGCCACAGCACTCTCTCTTATCAGTGTATAAACACATATCCAAGAGAAAGGAATTTTCTGCAGGATTCTTGTAGTGTTGTAGCCAAGACAAACCCACCGAATATGGGACTTGCCCTGATCAAGGCCACTACAGAAAAAGATGTTTTAGTCTCTGGAGAAGGGGTTTAACTACGAAGAGGGCACCTTGAGGCGTCTGCAGAGCGTGCGCAGTTCTTCACTATTTAGAGCATCGATCCTGCGGTGATACTCAGCCACTGACACTACCTGAATATGGAGACAGGAAGAAAATAATTCCACTGACAGTTGAAAAAAATAAAGAAAAATGGAGAAGTGTAATGGGGGGAAGGATATGCAATGACAACTAAAGAAAAAATGGAAATGTTTGAGATATTTGCATCTGCAAGGACTTGATGTTCACAGAGGACGTTTTTGACTTATGATGAGTACATACAGTGAAGATAGGATTTCATACACAAATGGCACCAAAGATCTGGTACAGCTCAATGTCCTAATGTATGACTATAAAGTAAATCTGATATGACAGTCCATAAAATTATGCTGCTAAAACAACAAATAAATGTGTATGAGAAAAAGAAAAAAAAACAAACAAAAAACTTACTGCACAATGTGATAATGGGTTAAGCCCCTTATGGTATGTCACAACTACAGGTAAGCACTTAGTTTGTCTTTTAGAACAGTAAATCTTAAGTTACTATTTAAAAAAGTATAGTTTAAGCTAACCTGGACCTAAGGAGAATTTTAAAGCTGAAAAACTGAAGTCTAAATAATATTAATCCTTATTCCTTCACAAAAATCCTGGGGATGTAAGGCTAGAAAAGATTACTATCAACTGATTTCAAATTCTAATTGACAGGCAAGTAGCTGCTAAGTTAAAGAATGCCAAGATGCTCTATTACCTCTTAGCTTTTTCCTCAGAGATTGTGCATTTATCATACTCCATTCAGTACTTTCATTTTTTCTTTTGATTCACTTTCTTCCTTGTCATGCATATAGCACTGCTCACTTTCCTACTGCATGTAATTTCATCTACCCTTTACACTATAATTCATCATCCCTGTGAAGGTTTCATCATGGTCCAAATGCCAACTATACTTTCTGCATTAAAGACCACCTTCCATTCCATTTGTAGCTCACATGCTGACAGATCACCTCTCCTTTAGTTCCCCATATCAAGCTATTCGAGAAACAGTTAACATATAATCTAGACACTAACACAAACGTACTATAAGTAAAAAGGCAGAAACCATCACCAACATTTTCCCTCTTGTGTGCCAGAAGTCAGGTACTTAATACATAGCCTGATTCGCAGAAGAGTTGAGTAGCCATAATTCCCAGTGACTTCTATAGAACCAGATGGTACTCAGAACTTCTGAAAAAAGTCAGGCAGTTTATTCAGGTACCTAGCTTAAACCATCCACACTGAAAAATGTTGGTTTCTATATTTAAACGTTTGTGCCAAGAAATACCTGGTGTGAATATTATAACAGCTTGACCCTTCTACATATTATTTCTTTGTGAGTCAGAGATCTAAATTTTATAAACTATTTCAAACACAAGACTTACTGAATGTCTAGTGCAGGGATACCTTTGCCTTAAGTGACCTAGGTGTACTGTAGTTATTCACGATAGCATACAGAATGTAAAGAAACATATTATTGTGCATTGAAAGGAGTCCAGTATAAATCAAATTTATCTGTAGTAACAGAAACACAGTATTACAAGGATGCCTCAACTACAGAGCACTGATTGCACAGGATACATCATGTTATCTTAGCTGGTTAACCCTACTTAGTGTTGTTTTGTTATTTTTTTATTTTTATTACTACTACTACTGATGACAGTGAATACAAACACCCCAACACAAAATGTATTTTCCAAAGTGTCCTGAGTGTTGAAGATTTCTCCCCAACCATAGGTGCCATATGCTCTGATCCGAGGCAAGTGGTTAGGGGAAAGGCTGTAAGGGTTTTGATGACAAAGTAGTATCAGCAGCCGATTGCTTGTTCAAGTAAATACAATTGTGTATATATTTTAGAAGAATCATGTAGGGCTAAGGGGCCATAATCTTTGATGGTAGGGATTTAAATTTAAAATTTTAGCTCATTGCAACTTGGAGGGTAGGAGATTCCAAGATTAGGGTAGAGGAGGAAATTGAGATTGTACTGGCTTTTTTTTTTTTTTTTTTTTCCTTTCAGCTATCAATCCAATTCTCTTGCTGAAACTCTATTTTCTCTCCTCTTTAAGCCTTCTACATTCCCACATTTATATCTCCTCTTCCTCACTTCATTTTTTGTTAGTGTCTCCTCCACATCTTAGATTTCAACCTTTAACCCCTCTCCTTTCAGCATTTCCTTTTTCTGGAGACTGCATGAAACCTCCTTCTCACACCTTAACTTCAAAAGGCCCAAATCACAGCAGTTATCCAGTTAAAGGGGATTTGATATTATGTAAGCATGGAGAAGCAAAACCAAAAAAGACAGGACCCAAATAAGATCACAATTTTGTTTCTAAATTATCGCTCAATCTGCATGAGACTGCCCCCACTGCTTTAAAAAGAGGGAGGGAGGGAGAGAGAGATTGCAAATGCTGTTATAAACCTAGTTCCAAAGCTAAGCACTAAAGCAGACAGTACTAATGTCCCTAATTCCTGTTCACTTTTCCTTGCCACCTCAGTTCTTGAGGGAAGGCTACAGAAGGAGTCAGACGTTTTAGGAACAAAAGGACTGTTATTGAACTGGAGAGAAAGTGGGAAAGAATGCCAGTTTCCATCATCACTAGTTCAAAAGAAGAAAATCTACAAAAAGTACACAGCCATAGCACAGTGTTAATTCATGCATTTGGGGTTGTGCCTAACAAACATAACACCCCACATTAAAGAAGTGTGAATAAATAGGATTTTTGCAACCCTTGCTTTTTTAGAGGCCTAGCAGTGGAGAGGAAACAAGGCACTGAGTTTGAATTTGAAATTAAGAAAGGATGTTACTGAATTCTGGACTGGTTATTTGTTACTTGTATTGTGGCAGCATCTAAAGGCCTTAGCCCCATTGTGCTAAGCACTGTATGAATACAACTAAGAGATGGTCCCCGCCCTGAAGAGTTTACACAGAAAACTTCAGAGAACAGGTGGATACGACAAACAGATGGAAGGAGCACAATGTAAGCCAATTGGCAATGTGTTCAGTTCATATTTTTCTAACGGATATTTATAAAATGTCAGAATGTTCAGTTAGGCCAGGCCTACTCTCAAAAAGCTTTGCTTTACCGGCAAATTGCTCATAGTATGGCTGCACTTCATGCTGACAAAAGGGCAAATCTACCAATATAGTTAATTCCAGCTTCCCTCCCCACCAGCCCCAAGAGAAACAGTTTATATCAACAAGAACAGTTTTGTCAGAATAGCGGTGTCTACACTAGAGGCTTTTGCTGGCACAACTATGTCAGCCACAAATCACATGCCTGACCAATACAGTTATGCCTGCAAGAGTCTGAAGTATATACCTGGCTTAGACAAACTGTAAGAAGAGGGTTTTTTACTTTTAAATGGAAATATTAAGGTATGTTTTGCAAAAAAATGGAAACAGTTGTTTGTAAAGGATAGTTTTCCTCTTGATAAATTGCAGAAACTGCACCTAAAAAGCTAGTAGTAGGTATTGTATTCCCACGAAGTGGACACAAAGCTGGAACATATCCTCCTTATTTAATTGGAAGGCACTCCAGAACTAGACTGTTCTTTTAAAAAATAAACACACTGATGTAATTACATTGCTCTTTCAATAGCATCAACCAGTGTACAAATTTACTGGTCAAAAAACCAGAAGCTTCTGTATCCTCTGCACATGGTGATGGCGAGAGTAAGATAAAAGCAACCTGTGAAGGTTACACATTGAGGGGACCATTGAAATAATTCGGATGAACAATTTGCTTTAGACCACAGTGCAGTCATACAAACCTGATGTAAACAGAGTGCCATTTTACTGGATGATATAAAACCTCTTTTGTTCCCTTGCAGAGCCAGCTCCAACATAATCAGATCCACTTTTAATTCTATACTATTTGGTTAAAAATTACCAAGCTTAAATTTTGTTTACATATCTGGAACTTTTCCCAATCAATTTGTTCATCTCAAACTCTTTCATTAGAAACTGAACAACATTTTAAGACATTTCTAGAGGCTATAAATACAATGAAAATAAAGGGACCATTATGAACTGAACATTGTTGTGAAAGGATATTTACATCATTTGCAGTGGAGCAAGTATGAACAGTGCCTTTGTGTGTGAGTATATTCAGTTTCTCCCTGAATATGTATTCCACCACAGGCCCAATATTGCAATCCTTAATACTTTCAATATTCATGAAACTTCTGATTCCAAAGGGAGCTTGCTGGGGAAATGAGTCTCTGAACCATAAATAAATTAATATTATTTTATACATAATCAGGGCTGTCAAACAATTAAAAAATTTATCATAATTAATCATGAAATTAATCGCACTGTTAAACAATAGAATACTATTTAAATATTTTTGGATGTTTTCTACATTTTCAAATATATTGATTTCAGTTACAACAGAGAATACAAAGTGTACAGTGCTCACGTTATATTTATTTTTGATTACAAGTATTTGCACTAAAAAAACAAAAGAAATTGTATTTTTCAATTCACCTAATACAAGTACTGTAATGCAATCTCTATCATGAAAGTTGAACTTACAAATGTAGAATTATGTACAAAAAAACTGCATTCAAAAATAGAACAAGTCCACTCAGTCCTACTTCTTGTTCAGCCAAATGCTCAGACAAACTAGTTTACATATGCAGAAGATAATACTGTCTGCTTCTTGGTACCTTCTTTGTGTTCTGTCAAATCTGCAGTCAAAGTGGTCTTAAAATGAACAACATGTGCTGGGTGATCATCCGAGACTGCTATAACATGAAATATATGGCAGAATGCAGGTAAAACAGAGCAAGGAATATACAATTCTCCCTCAAGGGGTTCAGTCATAGAATATCAGGGTTGGAAGGGACCTGAGGAGGTCATCTAGTCCAACCCCCCGCTCAAAGCAGGACCAATCCCCAGTTTTTGCCCCAGATCCCTAAATGGCCCCCTCAAGGATTGAACTCACAACCCTTGGTTTAACAGGCTGATGCTCAAACCACTGAGCTATCCCTCCCCCTCAACCTAATCACAGAATCTCAGGAGATCATCTAGTCCAACTCCCTGCTCAAAGCAGGACCAGTCCCCAACTAAATCATCCAACAGATTTTTTCCCCTAAATGGCCCCCTCAAGGACTGAACTCACAACCCTGGGTTTAGCAGACCAATGCTCATACCTGTGAGCTATCCCTCTCCCCCCAATTAACACATTTTTTTAAACTAGTGTCATCAGCATGGAAGCATGTTCTCTGAAATAGTGGCCGAGGCATGAAGGGGCATACGAATGTTTAGCATATCTGGCATGTAAATACCTTGCAATGCCAGCTACAGAAGTCCCATGCAAATGCCTCTTCTCACTTTCTGGTGATATTGTAAATAAGTGGGCAGCATTATCTCCCGTGAAAGTAAACAAATTTGTTTGTCTTAGCAATTGGCTGAAGAAGAAGTAGGCCTGAGTGGACTTGTAGGCCCTGAAGTTTTACACTGTTTTGTTTTTGAGTGCAGTTATGTAACAAAAGAAATACATTTGTAAGTTGCACTTTCATGACAAAGAGATTGCACTACAGTATTTGTATGAGGTGAACTGAAAAATACTATTTCTTTTGTTTGTCATTTTTACAGTGCAAATATTTGTAATCAAAAATATACACTTTGATTTCCATTACTACACAGAATACAATATATATGAAAATGTAGAAAAACAGCCAAAATATTTAATAAATTTCTATTGGCATTCTATTGTAACAGTGCGATTAAAACTGCAATTAAGATTTTTTCAAATCGTGATTAATTGACAGCCCTATATATAATACATATTTATATATTACAAAATATAGATGTGCATAATAAGACCAAACATTTTCATAAGACATGCATTTGCAAATCATTCTGAAATGAACAGTCAAGATCTAAGACAAAGTGCTCTCTCGTTTGATTTATTTTTTCCTCCTTCCTTACAGATATAGGCAGCTTTGATTTAGCGAAGTACTTAAACACCTTAGTAGTGATCCCACTGTAGTCAAAGGGACCCTCTGTGTGCTTAAGAAGTTAAGACACCTGCTTAAATATGCTTTCTTGTATATGCTTAAGTAGTATGGTAAGAGGGTGGGCCAGTTAAGGCAAATTATCCTTTTGTAGCCTTGTACTGTATCATCACACTTTTAGGGCAACACTGTATAAGACTCAGGAGACTATGAAGAGAACAGGAAATATGAGTGTTAAATTACTAAAATGCAAACTACGCTGCTGTGAGATACATTTCCTTCTCATGTTGTACTGCACACTGGGGCTATGCCTACACTACTGCTTACGTCAGTAGTTTCTTAGAGGTGTGAATAAGCCATCTCCTGAGTAATGTTGAAAGTTACACTGACCTGAGTGCCAGTGTGGACAGTGCTGTGTCAGCAAGAGAGCTTCTCCCACTGGCACAGTTACCACCGCTCGCTGGGGGTGGATTAATTATGTCGATGGTAGAGCTCTCTCATTGGCTTAGAGCAGCTACACGAGCGCGTTTACAGCGGTGCAGCTGCATCAGTGCAGCTGAGCCGCTGTAAGCTCTCTAGTGTAGCCGTAGCCTTAGAGAGGCAATTCTGGTATTCTGTTAAAAAAGAGCAGATTCAGGCCTTCCAACAAGGTCTCCTCTCTGGAGGGCAGTTACCTCAGAACCTTTGCAGTTAACTGATTGCTAAAAATCTCTACCTCTAGATTACTCTCAAAGCAGCACTGCTCTAAACAGCACATAACTGTGCTCATCTTCAAGTGATTCATTCTAATTCCAGTAAGATTGAAAAGAGATCACATTTCAGAAAAGATAGTATTAGTATAAAATTTTTAAGTTTATTTATAAAAGAAGTCAAGGAAATTTTCAGAAAGCCTGGGAGGAGAATTCACCAGTAATACTAGTTAGTACTGCAACAACATTTTCAATCTGTGATGTTGTTGTAATGATTTAGGGATTCTGTCTGTACCACTTTGGAATTGTGGATGATTTTATTTAATTGTATCATGGAATTACTGTGTCATGGAAAGCTTATATGTATGCGGATACACCAGGAGTTAACAGAGTTGTGCCATGTCTCTGCCAGGCCAAAGAATGGCAAGCGATCAGCACTCAATGATCTTCTATTCAAAGTAAAATATCTTGGGACAACACACTTATTCTAGCTGAGAGAACACTTCCTAGTGTTGTCTGAAGGGAGGACAGTTTGGAAAGTTACCAAAAGAAGCAGATGACCCCAACAAGAGTCTTTGAAGGGACTCAAGAGGGGGACTTTGGGGGGTCAGAGCCATTTAGCAGCAGATTAAGAAGAAGGGAGTGGCAGCGGGTCAGGGTAGGCAACGGGGTGGAGAATCCCGCCTGCCTCACGGAAAACATACGATCCCCTAAGGGCTTTCAAGTGAAGGATGAGCTAGTGAAGGGCACTGAGGTTTCAACTGTTTACTGTCTGGCAAGATATGCACTCTCCTGTGCTTTACATGATTAAGCATGATTAAAGGAGAGCATAAAAGCGCTAGTGCTAAGTGCGTGCACATGACGACTGCTTCACAACTGCTGCATGACCTCGATAGCATCAGACTGTAAACCAGAAGCTTCACATCTTTGGGATAGAGTTGTGGGAGAGGGCTGTTTACACATACCCCAGAATCTGAAGAGTCAACATTATGTTTGGAAGGTTCCAACACTTGGGGGAGGGTGGGGCGCACCAGATAGGTCTGAACCCTGTGTGTGCGCCTAGGGACCCTGAGATTACAGTTCAGCCACTGCCCCATTCAGGCTCCAGTAGCTTAGAAGAGCAAAGGAGGTTTGGATTCCACTCTCAGCAGTCCTAGTGGATGACCAAGAGGGGACACTTGCTAGGATCTGTGATAGAGGAGTAAGCTTTATCTCCATTTACAGAGGCAGAGACCACAGTTTTGTTTACATTAGGAAGAGACAGATTGGTTATTATACACATTTAAGTGCTAGAGGTTTTCAGAGGTGCTGAGCTTCATATAGGAGCTCCTGGGATTGGGTCCAGTGAGATTTGAACCAATGACACCATTCAACAGAAGCTGCTGCTGCTATTCAGAAATGGGTGGGAATCTGTTTTCCCATCTTGTAAAAGTTCGAGATTTCAAAGTTTTTTCCATCCTCATTCAGGATGAAAAGTCAAAATCTTGAAAATTTTCACAAACTGCTAATACAAAAAATGTTTATCATGTGAATCTAAATATTTTCAAATAAAAGCCAAATCATAATGCCTTTGAGAAATTGGGCTTCACAAACAGACTTTACCAGCCATCTGTGGAGAAAAGGAATTGCATTAAGAGTTCAAATCCATACTGAAGCTTAGACTTCAATGATGTAGCATTGGTACTCTGTACTCTCAAATCTTCGCACAAAACAGTAGTCATCATGCCACTTAATGGGGCTTTAAATTCATCCTCTATTACAGCATCATAGGGTTCAAACACACATGGGCTGAACCCGCTATCTGAGTCTTTCCCAGTGGTGGGGGAAGGATCCACCAGGTGGGAGGCAGCAGGGCACTACACAGCTAAAAATAGCAGTGTCGATGAAAAGTCATCGCTTTGGCAAGGAGAGCCATGTAGGCTAAGTACCTGAGTAAATACCCTTCTTCAGATATGTCTGTACTCTATTTGCTTAAGCCATGCCTGACCATCTATGCTGTTACTCAACCCTATGCTGAGGGCTGGGGCGGGTGGAGGGTTACCCATATACATACTCTCAATATTGCTGAAATACTTGTGCTGTGTAGCAGCAGCTTCTGTTGAATGGTGTCAGTGGTTCAAGTCTCACTGGACCCAATCCCAGCAGCTCCTATATGAAGCTCAGTACCTCTGAAAACCTCCACCGCTTAAATGTGTAAAATAACCAGTCTCTCTCCCTAATGTAGACAAAACAGTGGTCTCTGCCTCTGAGCTGGAGATTAAATAAAATGTCATCTACAGATTACTTTCCTAATATTTCAGGGCAAAGTAAAAAGCACAGAAGATATACCTGAATGTTAAATTACTTATTTGCTCATAACTTAATATACTAAAAGGTACACAAAGAGCAACTACCATTGGTTTAGGATTCTTGACTTGTTAGCTGGACTACCATATTTTGTAAATCTTACAAATCTATGAAAATATGGAAATCTCTACAGCTACTTCCACATTTTATAACAACTTCTTACTGAGAATATACCAATATTCCCCTGCCCTTCCCCCAGCCCAAATCAGGCATTAAACTAACATGCTGATTTTTTCCAAGCTAGATTGCATAGAAACTCTGCAAAGAATTCCAGCTATGCAAAGCACTCCAAATAGAGAGACCACACCCACTGTTTGCTCTGTTGTATTGACTCATGCCTTTACGTAAAGTGCTTTGGGGGAGTGAATAGTTTTATACATTTTACCCATGCTAACACTATTAACATCTTCTACTATGTTATAATACCACAGAAATAAAAGGAGAAGGCAAAGGAGAAGTTGCACATAAATTTGCCATAAAAAGTGTGAGGCTGATGTTTTCTGTTTTCCTGAAATATTGGCATAATGCTTTTGTTTACAGCTAGGTTTTTATGCCCCTGGATAAGAAGCTCACTCTCTCTTGAAACAAAGAAGCTGTTCCAAACTGATAGGCAGGCAAGATTTCCCCTCCAATTCAGGCCCATCACAGTTGCCACAGTAACATTTCAGGTAAATAACCTTAGGTAGTTTTAAGTAGCATTAAGTTGCAGATGCTCGAAAGCCATATTCAACAAGAAAAATACTATTCTATTTAGGTTCTTGTACTATTATAATCACTTTGGTAATATAGAATATTTAATGTCAGCTGAGCTTTCATCCCAGTTCCATAAGAACATTAATGAAACTAAAGGAATTTCTGATACCTGTTTAGGCACTGCCACTACTTATTTGAACTTCCCAATTTACTTCTGTATTGTACAGTATGAAGAGCTTGATGCTCTGTTCCCTGCTCCTTTTTTCTACAACAGTCCTATCTCAGCTCATCAACTTCATGCTGCTTCACTGGAGAAAACAATCCACAGCTCAGGCTCCCCAGACTGGGAAGATAATCTTCAGAAATATTTCTGCTTGTCTGTGAGAGCTATCTATTAACCTTCCTCAGCTTGACCACCACCAACTTGACTCATTTTTATATAATAAAGGAAAGCTGCTCTTTTTATATTCTTCCCCTTCAGTCTGACCTCCCTCCTAAATAAAAGTGACGGTGGCCAAACCAAAAGAATATATCCCAGAGCAACTCTTTTCTTTAGAGCCAAAGTTGGATATTGGCTGAGCCACATAGTTGGTCTTCAAGTATGATGCGCTCATAACACTGAATAGTATTTTTTCTAAATAGGGTGGTCTTGAACTTAAAAAAAAAATCTACAATTTTGAATTGTGATCTCCAATATTTAGGATATGCAATTGTGTCAGGGTGGACTAGGTACAGAGACCCCCTGCTGGAGGCCTTGCAGCCCTGCATCATCCTGTCCCAGAATAGAGCAGCGAGAAGTGCTCCAGGCAGCCTAGAGTGGCTTCAGAAAAGCAGCCAGTCAGAGGAGCTGCTGGAGCGACCAATAAAGGGCCAGATAAAAAGCAAACAGCAGAGCTGAGCCTTCAGTTGCTGTGTGGAGCTTGACTAGGTAGGATGGGGTGCCTGGCTGACAAACAGGAGGACTGTGGATAGCTCACTGCAGAGAGCTCACCAGACAGAGCTGAGCCCAGCAAAGGCTTCCAAAGACCAGGTGCCTAGCTGGCTGCATAGAATAGCAGCAGAGCCATCGAAAGGTCAGTGTGGGCAGGCTGAGTCCAGGGCACTGAGCAGAAAACCTGGCCAGATCAGATGAGAATACCAATATGGGCCCTGCTGGTCTGGTAGCTGACTGTGCCTAGGGAGGGCTGCAGAAAAGGACACCAGTTGAGGTACCAAGATGGGTCCTGGCTGGTGTCTGAAGAAGGCAGTGCCTCTGGGAAGAAGCTTAAGAGCTATGGCTCCATACCAGGGCCGTGATAAGAACTTAGAACTGTATACCTCAGAAGGGGGGACAGTGTGTGGGGCTAGGCCAGAGGGCTGAGCTGCTGAAGACCGGCTGAGAGAAGGGGGTGCTCGCGAGAGGCAGGTGCCACCCTGATGCAAGACCAAAAAAGAAAAGCAGGCTCACACCTAACAGAGAAAGAAGGCCATCCACAAGAGGCGTGTGCGTCCCCACGAAAAGAACTGTGTTTGCAGGCACTATCGGCCAGAGAAAAGGGAGCAAGCACAAAGGCGGGTTCTGACCGTGTTACAGCAATATAGAAACTGACCTTTTAAAAAAATTGATAACGGGTATTTTGATAAGAATTCACATTTCTCCAGAACTTCCACAGATCCTCTTGTGATAATGTTCACTCTTTTTTGACACACGCTAAACTAGGCTTTTCATATTACTTTTTTCCTCTATTGCAAAATGGAGATGTACAACTTCAAACACATTTAAAAAGAAACTGACTTTTGAAAGCACACATTTACAAATCAAGACCTTGTCATACTGTACAAACTAATTTCACACTCATTTGTGTTTACAGCCTGATTAGAAATTAACAGTAGGTAGGTAAAGTTATAAGAATATGTCAGAAAACAAGAAGCAACAACACAGTGGTATGAGTCACAGGTATTTCTCCATCAGGAAGATTGTTATAACCAGAGTTGGAATGAAACACTCTAATAATGCAAACAATTCTACAGCACCACAACTCCAGCACTGAACTCAATCTCTCAAAGGTATTACCATTTTTGGAAATCTCACTGAGAATATTCCCCCCGCCAGTGTTCCACTATGCCTTCTAAAGGTTTGTAAGCAGATAAGAGTGATTTTCTTTACTGTATTTTCTTAAATAAAGCGAGGAAAAAGCATAGGAATTTCACTATTAATATTTTTAATTGTTAAAACTAAGTTGGGAGTCTACAGAGATTTAGAAATTCTCTGTACTTAGTATTTATGCACCTTTTATAGTAACGTCTGAAAAGCTATATAAAATAAAGCAGAAATTCAGATATTTTAAGATGTCTATTAAAACCAATCATTTAACACTATTTATCCACAAGACAAATTCAGTTTGATAAAATAAAATAAGAAAACAAAATGTGCTACTGGAGCTATTGGAAAGCTCTTAGATAACAAAATGATACATGTTTTACAAAACCTAAGACAGACTTTACCGTATGTAATGCTAATCAAATAATTAAAAAGCTTCAGCTATAAGCAATTAATTGAATGCGGTAGTCCAGTTTAGTCTGACAGCATATACAAAATGTGACCAAAAACAATCTCAAATTTAGCATCCTGTAAACAAATTCTAAATTTAAAATTTCCAAAAATTGTAGCTTAGACTGTGCATCACACCATCACAATAATGCCAGGAATAACAGAAATAAAAATACTTCACTAAAAATTACCAGAGTGTATTTATGATTAATTGGTTGGTGTTTTCTTCCCTTCTTGCCATACCAGAGACGAGACATCTCCTTTCCAAAATAAAATGTAAAAGTAAAAATCATATAAGGACCGTTTCAAAGCATTCTCTCTACCTGCTATCAATTCCAGGCATAGACAGAGCCCCACTATGGTGACAGAACAACTTGCTAGATACACACACTTGACTGACAGGGGGAAGGACTAATCAGTAAATGCTATCTACCACTGGAGTGCATCCTGAGCGGGGGAAAGTTCAATGGAGGAAAGATTTCCTATGTTCAAGAGTGGTTGCAGTGTAGTGATTGTTGAAAAGGCTAAATAATTTAAAGAGACAGAACAATTTTGTTTTAGTTTTCTTAAGAGAAAAACTAAAATAGAAATCAAAGCTGCTAATAAGAACATTTCAAAATACTAATTTATACTGCAGCAAAATGTATTTTTGTCTATACAGGACAGGGATTTTTCCCAGCGTCATTATCTTTAACAGAATTTTTGCATTGAATTTTAAACTGCAGTATCTTTATAAATTCCCTGTAACAAACACAAGTGTTGAAATAATTAAAGTTATTACTTGGTCCCAGAACTTGTATAGAAAGTATCCTGTTAAGCAGATCTCTTTTTTTACATCAAACTTCAGTAAAGCATTTCAGCCATGCACATTTTCTGTTTGGTAAAGCACATTAAAGCAATGCAAACCTGAATTTTATTCATAGAAAAAACGGATCATACCAAATTCTAAACTGATTTTGAGAAAACATAACAGGAGGACCATGTATGATCTTGAATGAAAAATTTAAGTGTCAAATCCTAGCCATACTGAAGTCAATGGGATTCTTGCCATTGACTTCAATAGAGCCAGAATTAAATCCCATATATAAAAATATGTGGAATTAAATCCTGGCACTTCTGATGTGTGTGTATTTGAGAGAATGACCCTGTTCTGAACAAACACAAATATGAAACTGCAGAATAACTGCAAGTAAGTAACCTAACCCTGAAACAAACCTCTGTAACAGATGACTGGAAGGGAGTGAGCGTAACACCAATTTTTAAAAAGGGTTTGAGAGGTGATCCTGGCAATTACAGGATGGTCAGTGAACCTAATTACTATACCAGGCAAATTGGTTGAACCTACAGTAAAGAACAGAATTATCAGACAAAGATGATTCGTTGAGGAAGATTTTGTAAAGCAAAGTCATGCCTCACCAATTTATTAGAATTCGCTGAGGAAGTAAAAAAGCATGCAGATCAGGGTCATCCAGTAGATAGAGTGTATTTGGATTTTTAGAAAACCTTTGACAAGATCCCTCAACTAAGGCTCTTAAGGAAACTAAGTATTCAAAGGGATAACAAGGAAGGTCCTCTCCTGAATCAATAACTTGTTAAAAAATAGGAAACAAAGGGTAGGAATAAGTGGTCAGTTTCCCCAGAAACCTGTAATGGGACCTGTGCTGTTCATTAATGATCTGGGACCATTTTTTTGTTCTGTGTTTGTACAATGCCTAGCACAATGGAGTCTTGATCCATGACTAGGGCTTCTAAGTGCTATGGTAACATAAATAAACAAGTTAGTGAGGGAGTGACCTTACACTATTTAAGTCTACAGGATGGAAGATTTAGTTTATAAAATTTTTAGCTATTGTGCTTCCAAAAGGTAACCTTTGTAATGTGAACTGATAGCCGACTAGTGAAATGTCATCTTCCCGAGTCTGCAAAGAGACTGCTCTGATTACTCCTGGAGGAATTTTGCACCACTGCGCATGTGCAGAATTAATGTCCCCCACAGAATTCTTTGCTTCCCCGCAGAAAAAATGGCTGACAGGGAAGCTGAAAGAGCAGTCATGCACCTCTGCCTAGCTACACAGGTATATCATTTCAGGCACCCAGAGAAGCTGGTGGAGAGGTAAATCACCGCAGGGCTGGGGACACCTCAGCCAGTGGCTTCTACCCTGAGCCAGGATCAGCTGATAGTCCTGGCTGAGCTGGAGGCAGGCGAGGCCGGGACTTTCTCTTCCCCTGTAAGGAGTGGCTGGGGATGTGTCAGACCCACTCCCAGAAACCTCACCCAGCTGCAGGAAGCTCAGTATCCTCCCCTGCTTCCTGCCCCCATTGATCCTCAGTGCGGGCAGGGTGGTCACTGTACAGGGCCCTGCTCCCCCATCCACCCAACCCCCGTGCATGTAGACCTCTCATACCCAGACACCCCCACCAACTCTCACCCCATACACCCAAGACCCCCCTAGGCCTCCATACCCAAACCTCACCCCACTGAATCTCAAACCACTGCATCTGGAGCCCCCCTGAACCCAGAGCTCCTGCCTCTGGACCCTCATGCTTGCACCCAGACAACCCAACACTGAGCTCCCTGCACTCAAACCCCTACCCTGATGAGCCGCACCCCTGAGTCCCCACATCCAGACCCCAACACCACTGACCCCCAACTAGGGCACCCAGATCCCCACCCCACCAAGCCCCACTTCCTCAGCACCCAGACCCCTCTGCTGAAAACCCTTCACCCAGACCCCTCGGTTGTGCCCCAACTACTTTCACCTGGAAGCCCCTGCAGAGTCCCACTGCCCCTGCACCTGGAAACCCCCTCCACCCAATGAGCCTCTGTGCATGCAGAGCCCCCCACTAAGCTGCCTGCACCCAGATTGTTCCACACAGAATCCTCTCACTGCACACCTGGATCCCCCCACACCAAACCCTTCCACACTTGGATCCTGCCTGATTGAGCTTGCCTGTCCTACACCTGGTGCGCCTGGCACAGAAGGTCAGGGTGTTTCTGGGGCAGGCCCAGGCCTTGTGCTATGTCAGGGCAGCCTCACCACTGAGTCAGTGTCCCGGGGGTGGAGAGGCTGCAGGGTGATCTCCCACCTTCATACAGCTAGTGACCTGTACAGAGAACATGCAGCCAGGTACAGCAGAGAACACATTGAAAGCAGTTCAAAAGTTGGCCCCATTAGCCTGGAGAGCACCAGGTTCAGATCCCAAGCCAGGATAGGGTATAGTCTGTTGAAACCTTTAAGAAAATGGCCTACTATTGGGTTGGCAAAGACCGACCGGCCCTCCACACCTGGATGGAAGGCGGAAATAGCAACCAAGTGTATCTTTACTTAAGACATAGAAAGCCCCTGCCATTTTAGGTGGAGGAGATAGTCCAATATCATAGGTATGGGCGAGAGTGTTGGAAAGGGGAGATATTGTGAATCTTTTTCATTTGGCCAGGTAGGTAGCCCTAGTGGAGGGTTTCTTACTGCCAAGGAGGACTTCCCTGACTGAACCTGAACACGCAAGCTCCATTGGGTTCAGCCATGGAGCTTCCACGCCGTGTGATAACAGTCAGCTCTGTGTTCTTGTGGAACCAGGGCGCAGTATACAGCCTTTCTGACTCATGAAGGACACCTCCCCACCCAGCCTCTGCTTGAGCCAAAACCGATCAGAGAAAAGACTTGCAGAGAGCAGTGAAGTGTGGTGGGAGACACCCTAGACCCCTCCTGATAAGGGTGACAAGATTAAGGCAACTCCGCTAGCCTCATCTGCATCAAAGATGGGACAGGGAGGCATCTCCATTAACATACAGAATGGAGAACAGAGATTCCAAGGCAAGAACCGCACAGAACTCTGGGACCAGAAAAACAGGGAAGCACTGCATCATGGGGGATCTCTGCTCCAAATGTTAATGAACCTACATCTTCACACACCCCACTCAGCAGTTATCAGACCAATTCTAGTAATGAATCCTTGATTGATATCCAAAATACTGAAACTGCCTAATTGCATTGTGAGCTCCCTGGAGGGAACACCACCCATAGCCAAGAGCGATCAGCTCCTATTGTCTAGCCTAAAGAAAACCCTTGAGTCATCACCCTTGAACCAATTAACCACCCTTCCACAAAAAAAAAAACAAACAAAAACTACCCACGCTCAAGTAAGTGTTCTGATGCATGGATCCAAACTCTGCATCAGTTCCACTCGGATTTCATCTTCTCTTGACTGATCGGGCTAGGGGCGCTGCCTGTCTCCAGCACTCAGGACCCTGAGCTATCCCTATCATCTGGAAACCCTGACCAGTTCAAGCTTTGTAGATCGATGAGATCCCAGATCTCTCTCTCTCTCTCTCTCTCTCTCTGTGTTTTCTTTTCTGCCTCAGACAGGTATAGTTTTCTATATGAGTTTTGTAACCTTTAATAATGTAACTTTTATTTGTTCAGGCTCTCCTTGTGTGGTTATCACTATTATTCAATAAATAACTTTTTGGTTAAACTGGTTGCTTCCCCTCCCCCTTTCTCTCTCTGAACTTTACTCTGTTTATGTTTTTAGCTTCCCCATTTACTCTGCAGCAAAGCTCTCATCTAAGCTAAAGATCCCTGTAGCACTCAAAAATACTGTGGGGTTTGCTCATCAAGTGGGTTACTACCAGTACAATTGTAATGTGAAAGTGGGGACAGGGATGTGCTGAACCTGTGACATATAAGGGTGGCAGCCTGAAAGTGCTGTTCGACCCAGCCTGCTCAGGCTTACTCTATTCCGGTGCGGTACCTGTGGCATATAAGTGCTGCTGCTTGAACGTGCTGCTTGACCCAGCCTATTGAGCCCAGGGGCATATAAGGGGTCAGATTGAAAGTGCTGATTGACCCAGTGTGTCTGTGTGTCTCCCCGGTTCTGGAGGAACCTAGGTCCTGCAGGATAGATCCATTGGGAGGGGACTTGCAGAAGGGAGAAGTAGAGCTCCCTATGAAAACACAAGTGACAGAAGCAGTACATTGATAGAACCTCCCACCCCAGAAGAGTAACCTAATAAATGAGCATACCCCAAAGTAACAGGGAAATCTGGTAACACATGAGGGGAAGGGATTCAAGGTTCGGATGCTGGAGGCAGCCATGATCCTGAGTTATCAGGCCCAGCAGCAGCGGTAAGGTGACTGGGTTTTCCATCGACATTTCTAGGAGAGACGTATACCAGTCTCTCGGGGCCAGGCTAGAGCTATCAATATTACCAAGGCTTTGTCTCTTCAAACCTTGGGCAGTACCTTGTGAACGAGAGGCATGGGCGGAAATGATGGAGCCCAGACTGTGATTCAGGTAGGAGCAGAAGTAGACACATTTACTGTTGTGTCGCGTGGCAAACAGATCTGGGGAAACCCCCACTCTTGAAAAATGGTATTCATGACGTCTGGGCGGATGGACCACTCGTGGCTTTGAAAGGACCTGCCCGCCCACGCAGTCTGAACTCTGGGAAGGTATGATGCCTCCAGGTGTATTGAGTGAGCTAAGCAGAAGTCCCACAGTTTTAGGGCTTCCTGCCACAAGGGAGAAGGGTGTACACCCCCCCATCTGTTTACATAAAGCATAGCTGTTGTATTGTCCATGAGTGACACACACTTCCCTTCCAAATGGGCTTGGAATGTCTGGCACGCTAGACGGACTGCTCTCAGCTCTCCAACGGTAATGTGAAGTGAAAGCTACGCTTGGGACCAGAGGCCCTGAGTCCTGAGGTCTCCCAGGTGCGCCGCCCTCCCCAGTGCTGATGCATCTGTCACCAGTGAGAGGGCTGGCTGTGTCTGCCGAAAGGGACACCCGCACACACCGCTTGCAGGTTGAGCCATCATAGGAGGGACTCTGTCAGAGTCCTTCCTCAGTGCTGACTCATCCCACAACGGTGCCAGAGCACTCCACGCCGATGTCAAGGTGCTCAGCGTCGGCTTGGCTGACCCCAAGTCCTAATGGGAATGGAGAGCAGCTTCCAGCAGAAGGAAGGATCTTGAGGCACAGGTCCCTCTCCTTCTGAGTTCTGGGGTGAGTTCTGTGGATCTTGCAGCTGTCCTTTTGGTGGGCTTCCCGCAATCATTTCAAGCAGGGAGTGTGGGGGTCACTCCTTGGCATAGACTTGTCACACGCTGTGCAGCATTTAAACCTAGAATGCCAGTAACAGGGAGTACCCTCAAATGAAAGTCTATATACAACTATCACTATTACTGACCATTTACAGATGAAAACTGCCAAGGGACAGAAAGGGCTCAAAGCAAGGGATACAATGAGCATTCCAGCTAACCATCACAGGCAGTAAGAAGGAACTGAGGTGGCAGCGGCTTGGCAGGGCCCTATATATTCAGCGCCACGGAGGCACCACTCCAGGGGACTCCTGGACTGACCCGATGGGTTCTGCTAAGGTAAAATCGTTCTGGCTGCCATGCATGTGGTGCATTCATGCACACCTAACTGAAATTTACATGAGCAATCACTCAAAGAAGAGCTAGTAGCGACCCTTACATCTCACCTTAAGATCATGGAGGAGTACTTCCAAAAGTGGAGGCTGAGACCAAATCCAAGCAAAATCGGTAACATTTACTTTCCACCTTGACAATAGAATCACACAAAACACTGTTGTGATGAAATTGTGCATTATGTGAAAAGCCAACATATCTCAGTATCATTCTTGACTGTATACTGAACTTTCATGACCACCTCAAAAAATGAGCCTCTAAAGCAAAGATGCACATCATCATAAGTTAGCGGGAACAAGCTGGGAATCAACAGCCCTGGTCCTATGAACATCGGCCTTGGCCCTGGTGTACTCCATTCCAGAGTACTGTGCAACTTGTGGACAGGCAGCTGAATCAGACTTTAGGAATCATCACAGGGACTTTAAAATCAACACCTCTACTGTAGCTTTCTGAATTAGCAAACACTGAACCTCCAGCTATTTGTTGAGATATAGTCGCAGCATGAGAATTTATACGTGCCGAAGAGTACCCAGAACTTCCAATCCAACAGGTTATGGATAATATACCCCCAAAATGCCTGAAATCGTGAAAACCACTATGGAACACACATGACCACCTCATGTCTCTGGCTCTAACCAGGGAGTGGTAAAGTACCTGAACCTCATCTACTGTTCCAGACAAGCACCTTATTACTGACCCAACAAGCCACACAGACTTCCTGGTTTCGACCTGCCACACAGACTTTGGACCACACTGAACTGCATCTGAAAAAACCATAGAAGATGCAGTTACTTGATATACAAGTAGAAAATCAAAGACTCCCCTTTGTGTGACTGTGGTGAGAATATCCAAACCATCTAACACAGTGCCTCATATATGGATTAAAAAATGAATTGGATGATATCCACGATGTCACAGAGGAGGCTTTCAAATGGCTTATGGACCGGACCTATCATTGCATCTAGAGCATGTTGCTCTGCAGATGAGAGAGAGCGAGCGCGTGCGCGGGCGCCAACGTTGCTATTCACTAGCTACTAATGAAACTATTGACACATACTACCCCAAAAATGACCACATATGAGTGGTTACTGAATGGTTTCGTCTATATATACACACACATTATGTATACAGTTTTACTGTTCAAAGAGTTTTCAGTTTTCTTGATTATGTTAAAGGTCTTTCTACTTCTGAAATCAAAACAGTCAACAAAAAACAACAGTGAGAGCCTATGGTGATATCAGAGTCATGGAATTTGCACTTTTGGTTGAATAGGGAAAGAATAACTAATTTAGGTGGTAGTACAGACTCATGAATTCATATGGTTTCATTTGTCGTTTTAATCAAACTCTCAGACATGCAAAAAAACCTGGAATACATAGAAATACACATAGTATTGAGTTCACCACCTAATCGCATCCCATCATCTCCAAGTTTAGCCAGAGAAGGGAGATCAAAGCCTAAACAGAATATTCATTACCTTAGTATTGCAATAATTAATAATAAATAATAATAATAATAATATAAAAAGTAATAGAATCATTTGGACCATTAAATAGGAAACCCACACCAAAAAAAGTTTGAGAATTCCTCTAATTCCTAAAAGGATCTTTGCCAAGTCTTTAGGGTTGAAGTGTAGATTATATGACTACAGAACTCCACTGTCAATGCTTACACACAGGCCATCTCTATATTCGAAAAATAAACTCATGGTTGAAAAGTGTGGTCATCAATGTGTATCCCTTGACCTCTTGTCAACCACAATCTAAACCTATTCAGCAGCTAGCAAAGACCAAGCTGAAAGGTCTGGCAAGACTAGCAATTTTTCTTTAGACACAACCACCTGCTCTTCCTTCCACTAAGAGTATATCTATGTTGCAGCCAGGTACGTGAATGGCAGCTCGTATAGAAGTACTCATGCCAGGTGTACTCTAGCTTGCTAAAAATTTGCTGCAGGCTTAAGTACGGACTAGATAATCCTGCCTGACCACCCAGGTATGTATTAGACTGTGCAGCTGGTGCTGAAGCCTGTCCCACAAGATCCTCACTTCTATTTTCAGTAGCTAGCTAGAGTACAGCTGGCACGGGTATGTCTACACAAGCTGCCATCCAGCTTGAAGTCACCAAGGATACATGGAAGAGTGTGAGAACAGTAATACAAAGAGCCAGGCGTTGAAATCAGGCTGGTGGGGATGAGCTTGTGGATGATAGCAATATGGAAGGGGAGAAGAGAGATGCATGCAGTGCAGTTCAAAAGCAGAGTGAGTGGGAAGGAGTGTGAGGGTTAGGAGGAAGGAGCAAGATCTGAAGAGGTTGTGGAGTGCTGTGATCTTAGGGATGAAGACGGCATTCTAGAGACAGATAATGAGAGCAGGGGAAGAGGGATGGAGGGGAATGGGCATGAGATTAGAAATGGTGGCATAAGAGGGGCAGAGATGGTGGCAGGAATGGGTGAGGGAGGAGGAGGGGACAGGGATTAGAGGGAGAGCCTGGGTTAGGGCAAGTGTCACTATAGGAAGAGGAGGATGTGGATGTGGGACCTAGATTTGTGCTGGAAGGAGGAGAGGAATGAGTAGAGCTCATGGGAACTTTAGAGAGGTGAGGGTAATCATGAAGAGGAGATATTTGGTGCTTAGATGGGGGGATTGTAAGGGAAGGGGGAAGACTAATGCTACAATGCAGAACAGGGATGTAGTGGGGGCCAAGAGTGAGTGACAAATGAATGAGATGACGGAAAAACCACAAGAAAGATCTGAAGGTATGTTGGTGCTGGTCCCTGAGCTCAAGCTCAACATGTCTAAAACAGAGCTCTTAATTTCCCATCCCCTCTTGCCCCATTTTGATTACTATCACATCACCATGATCCTGTTTGTCACTCAGACCTGCAACATGGCTGTTATCTTCGACTTGGACCTCTTCTAGGGCCTCATATCCGGGCTATATCTAAATCTTGCCTATTCTTTCTGCATAAGGTCTCAAATATACTGCCTTTCTGATCTATTCATGCAGTTAAAAGACTATTCCACACTAATCAGGATCTCACATCTTAGTTACTATAACATTCTTCTCTCTGGCCTTGACAAATGCAATCTTACCCTGCTCATATTCATCAATAATGCTACTGCAAAGATCATTTTACTGGGCCATTGTTTTGACTATGTGATCCTCTCTGCATCCTCCATAAGAACATAAGACTCGTTGTATCAGGTCAGACCAAAGGTCCATCTAGCCCAGTAGCCTGTCTTTCCATAGTGTACAGTGCTATATGCTTCAGAGGGAATGAACAGAACAGGGCACTTTAGCGAGTGATCCACCCAATCATCCAGTCCCAGCTTCTTAGCAGTCAGATCTTTAGGACACCCATAGCACAGGCTTGCATCCCTGACCATATTGGCTAATGGCTATTGATGGACATAGCCTCCATAGAGGCTGTTCTAGAGTTGATTTTGACAAATAGGGAGGAACTGGTTGAGATTTTGGAAGTGGAAGGCAGCTTGGGTGAAAGTGATCATGAAATGATAGAGTTCATGATTCTAAGGAATGGCAGGAGGGAGAACAGCAAAACAAAGACAATGGATTTCAAGAAGGCATATTTTAGGAAACTCAGGGATTTGATAGGTAAGATCCCATGGGAAACAAGTCTAAGGGGAAAAACAATTGAAGACAGTTGGGAGTTTTTCAAAGAGACATTATTAAGGGCACAAGAGCAAACAATCCCACTGTGTTGGAAAGATAGGAAGTATGGCAAGAGACCACGCAAGAGACATTCTACAGATACATTAGAAGCAACAGGAAGACTAAGGACAGGGTAGGCCAGTTACTCAATGATGGGGGGCAGGGAATAACAGAAAATGCGGAAATGGCAGAGGTGCTTAGTGACATCTTGGTTTCAGTTTTCACCAAGAAGGATGGTGGTGATTAGACATCGAACATAGTGAATGCCAGTGAAAAAGTTAAACACTACTTAGACAAATTAGAGGTCTTCAAGTCACCAGGGCCTGATGAAATGCATGCTAGAATACTCAAGGAGTTGACTAAAGATATCTGAGCCATTAGCAATTATCTTTGAAAAGTCATGGAAGATGGGAGAGAATCCAGAAGACTGGAAAAGGGCAAATATAGTGCCAAACTATAAAAAGGGAAATAAGGACAACCCAGGGAATTACAGACCAGTCAGCTTAACTTCTGTACCTAGAAAGATAATGGAGCAAATAATTAAGCAATCAATTTGCAAACATCTAGAAGATAATAAGGTGACTAGGAACACTCAGCATGGATTTGTCAAGAACAAATTGTATCAAAGCAACCTGATAGCTTTCTTTAACAGGGTAACAAGCCTTGTGGATGGGGGGGGGGGGGGAAGGGGAGGGGAAGTGGTAGATGTGGTATATCTTGACATTGTTTATGACAAGGTCATGCGAGACAAACTAGGGAAATGCAACCTAGATGGAGCTACTATAAGGTGGGTGAAAAACTGGTTGGAAAACCATTCCCAGAGAGTAGTTAACAGTGGTTCACAGTCATGCTGCAAGGGCATAACAAGTGGGGCCCCGAAGGGATCAGTTCTGGGTATGGTTCTGTTCAGTATCTTCATCAATGATTTAGATAATGGCATAGAGAGTACACTTATAAAGTTTGTGGACAATACCAAGCTGTGAGCGGTTGCAAGTGCTTTAGAGGATAAGATTAAAATTCAAAATGATCTGGACAAACTGGAGAAATGGTTTGAAGTAAATAGGATGAAATTCAATAAAGGACAAATGCAAAGTATTCCACTTCAGAAGGAACAATCAGTTGAACACATACAAAATGGGAAATGACTGCCTAGGAAGGAGTACTGTGGAAAGGGATCTGGGAGTCACAGTGGACCACAAGTTAAATACGAGTCAACAGTGTAACACTGTTGCAAAAAAAGCGAACATCATTCTGGGATGTATTAGTAGGAGTGTTGTAAGCAAGACATGAGAAGTAATTCTTTCACTCTATTCCGCGCTGATTAGGCCTCAACTGGAATATTGTGTCCAGTTCTGGGTGCCACATATTGGGAAAGATGGGGACAAATTAGAGAAAGTTCAGAGAAGAGCAACAAAAATGATTAAAGGTCTAGAACAGAGGTTCACAAACTATGGTCCGCGAGCTCCATTCAGGTGGTTTGCGGATTGTTCCTTCTAAGGTACACGCCTGGACTGCCGCACACAAAAGAATGAATGGCCACCAACTTAATCAGGGGAGCCATGTAGGCGTGGCTCCACTAATTAGGTGCCTGGACCCTGGAGCAGATACACATGTAAGGTGAGGTGGTGCCCTGGGGGGGGACAGCAGGTAGGTGGGAAGGAGAAATGGGGTGAGAAGAGGGGGTGGGGACATTTGGGATGTGCACAGCTGCAGCGGCTAGAGAAAGAGGCGACTTTCCCCAGCTCCAGGGCTGCAGCTGCTGGGGAGAGACAGCCCTCCTTCCCAGCCTCAGCTCTGTGGCTGCCGTGGCAGGGGAGCGAGGGTTGTGTGCTTTTATTTGTAAAACAAAAAAACTTTATTAAGATTTGTTTATATAGCACTTTTATCCAAAGCACTTTACAAGAGTTATCTAATGGTATAAACATTTGGAAAGATCATTAAGTGGTCTGCTGAGACCCTCAGCAATTTTCAAGTGGTCTGAAAAAAAAAAAGTTTGAGAACCACTGGTCTAGAAAATATGACCTATGAGGAAAGATTGAAAAAAATGGGTTTGTTTTGCCTGGAAAAGAGAAAACAGAGGGGACATAACAGTTTTCAAGTACATAAAAGATGGTTACAAGCAGGAGGGAGAATTGTTCTTCTTAACCTCTGAGGATAGGACAATTAGCAATGCGCTTAAATTGCAGCAAGGGAGGTTTAGGTTGGACATTAGGAAAAACTTCCTAACTGTCAGGGTGGTTAAGCACTGGAAAAAATTGCCTAGGGAGGTTGTGGAATCTCCATCATTGGAGATTTTTAAGAGCAGGGTTAGACAAACACTTGTCAGGAATGGTCTAAATAATACTTAGTCCTGCCATGAACGTAGGGGTCTGGACTAGATGACTTCTCGAGGTCCCTTCTAGTCCTATGATTCTATTAACTTCTTTTTTGAACCCAGTTATACTTTTGGTCTCCAAACTACATCTCCTGGCAGTGAGTTCCATAGGGTGTGTCAAGGTTCCTCCCCCACTCTGAACTCTAGGGTACAGATGTGGGGACCTGCATGAAAAACCTCCTAAGCTTATCTTTACCAGCTTAGGTCAAAACTTCCCCAAGGTACAAAATATTACACCTTGGACAGGCCGCTACCACCACCAAACTAATACTGGTTACTGGGGAAGAGCTGTTTGGACGCGTCCTTCCCCCCAAAATACTTCCCAAAACCTTGCACCCCACTTCCTGGACAAGGTTTGGTAAAAAGCCTCACCAATTTGTCTAGGTGACTACAGACCCAGACCCTTGGATCTTAAGAACAATGAACAATCCTCCCAACACTTGCACCCCCCCTTTCCTGGGAAATGTTGGATAAAAAGCCTCACCAATTTGCATAGGTGACCACAAACCCAAACCCTTGGATCTGAGAACAATGAAAAAGCATTCAGTGTTTTACAAGAAGACTTTTAATAAAAAATAGAAGTAAATAGAAATAAAGAAATCCCCCCTGTAAAATCAGGATGGTATATATCTTACAGGGTAATTAGATTCAAAAACATAGAGAACCCCTCTAGGCAAAACCTTAAGTTACAAAAAAGATACACAGACAGAAATAGTTATTCTATTCAGCACAATTCTTTTCTCAGCCATTTAAAGAAATCATAATCTAACACATACCTAGCTAGATTACTTACTAACAGTTCTAAGACTCCATTCCTGTTCTGTCCCCGGCCAAGACGACTACAGACAGACACAGACCCTTTGTTTCTCTCCCTCCTCCCAGCTTTTGAAAGTATCTTGTCTCCTCATTGGTCATTTTGGTCAGGTGCCAGCGAGGTTACCTTTAGCTTCTTAACCCTTTACAGGTGAGAGGAGCTTTCCCCTGGCCAGGAGGGATTTCAAAGGGGTTTACCCTTCCCTTTATTTTTATGACAGGGTGACTGTGCATTGCGTGAAGAAGTACTTCCTTATGTTTGTTTTAAACCTGCTGCTTATTAATTTCATTGGATGGCCCTTGGTTCTTGTGCTCTGTGAAGAGGTAAACAACAACACTTCCTTATTCACTTTCTCCACACCATTCATGATTTTATAGACCTCTATCGTATCTCCCCTCAGCTGTCTTTTCCAAAGCTGAATAGTCCTAGTCTTTTTACTCTCTCCCAATATGGAAGTTGTTCCATACCCCTGTTCAGTTTTTTTGCTTCTCTCTGTACTTTTTCCAGTTGTAACATATCTCTTTCTGAGATGAGGCTACCAGAACCACATGCTGTATTCAAGGTGTGGGCATAAAATGGATTTATATAGTGGCATGATGATAATTTCTGTTTTAATATCTATCCCTTTCCTATGGTTCCTAACATTTTGTTAGCTTTGACTGCTGCTATACATTAAGCAGATGTTTTCAGAGAACTATACATGATGACTCCAAGATCTTTCTTTAGTAGTAACTGCTCCCCATCATTTTATATGTATATTGGGGATTGTGTTCTTCAATATGCATTACTTCACATTTATCAACACTGAATTTCATCTGCCATTTTGTTGCCCAGTCACCCAGTTTAGTGAGATCCCTTTGTAACTCTTTGCGGTCAGCTTTGGACATAACTATCTTGATTAATTTAGTATCATCTGCAAACTTTCCCACTTCATTGTTCACACCCTTTATCTAGATCATTTATGAACATGTTAAAAAACAGTACTATTCTCACTATAGATCTTGGGAGACTCACTATTTAATCTCTCTCCATTCTGAAAACTGACCATTTATTCCTAACATAGTACTTATCTTCAAAGAAGGAAGATCTGGGCAATTACAAACCCACCAGTCTAACTTTCAGACCCAGAAAGATACTGGAACAGGTTACTAAACAATTTGTTTAAACGTAGAGCACAGTAAGGTGAAAACACAAATCCATGTTGGCTCTTACAAGAAGAATTCATGTTGAAACAATCTAATTTCCTTCTTTGACCAGGTAACTGGCAAAGTAGATATGAGGAAAGCAATGCACAGAACATATCTGGGCTTTCGCAAGGCATTTGACACAGTTCCATGTGGCATTCTCATAAGCAAACTAGAGAAATATATTTTAGATGAAGTTACTTTCTATAAGCTGGGTGCAGATCTGGTTGAAAGACCATACTCAGAGTAGTTATGAATGGTTTGCTGTTAAACAAGGAGCATGTTTCTAATGGAGTCCTGTATTATTAAAAAGTATTAATAATAACTTGGATGCTGGAGCAGAGAATATGCTTATCAAGTCTGCAGATGACAAAACTGGGAGGGGTTGCAAGGACTGTGGAGCACAGAGTTAGAATTCCAAAAGAACTTGACAAATTGGAGAGATACTCTGAGATCAATAATATGAAATTGAATAAAGATAAGTGCAAAGCACTATACTTAGGAAGGAAAATTAAATGCATAATTAAGGAGTTACTGGCTAGGCAATACTAATGAATAAAAGGATCTGTGGATTATAATGGACCACAAATTGAATACATGTCAGTGTGCTGCTGTTGGAAAAAAAAAAAAAAAGGCAAGTGTCACTCTGGGATGTGTCTCAGGAATATCATATGTGAAATACAAGAGGTAAAGTTCCACTTTTCTTGGCACTGGAGAGGTCTCAGTTGGAGTACTGTATCAAGTTTTGGACACACACTTTAAGAAAGATATGGAGAAATTGGAAAGCATCCGGAGGAGAGCAACACAAACAAGAAATTTAGAAAACCCAACCTATGAAGAAACGTTGACAGAAGTGGAAATGTTTAGCGAAGAGAAGGCTACGTCTTCAAATATGTAGAGGTTATTATAAAGAGGACAGTGATCAATTGTTCTCCATATCCACTGAGAGTAGAACAAGGAATAATCTGCAGAAGGGAGATTTAGGTTGGATATTAGGAACAACTTTGTAACTATAAGGATAGTTAAGTGGTGGATTAGGTTATCTAGGGAGGTTGTGGAATTTCTGTCCCTGAAGGTTTTTAAAAACAAGTCAGACAAATGCCTGTCAGCAATTTTCTAGGTATACTTAATCCTGCCTCAGTGCAGGGAATGGACTAGATAACATCTTGAGGTTCCTTCCAGCTCTACATTTCTATGTTTTAAAAAACATTATTTGATTGTAAAGTCAGATTGCAACTGCCTGGACAACTTTAATTCTGTCCCTTTGTGCATGCAATCTGTACAATGAATGAGGCAGGGAACCTAGCAATGTTCCCTCTAATTTTTTACATCCATGTGCGGAATGAATTTTGTTATGTGTACCGATATGGAGGTGATGTGAGGTGGGGTCAGAGATGAGGGTTTGGGGTGCATGAGGGGACTCAGAACTGAGGCAGAGGGTTGCAGTGCAGGGGGGTGAGGGCTTTGGGGTGGAGCCAGGGACCAGGGGGCTCAGGGCTGGGCAGAGGATTTTGGTGTGTGTGTGAGTGGTGAGGGGGAGAAAGAGGGCTTCAGCTGGGGGGGGGGCACTCCGGGGTGGTGCCGGGGATGAGAAGTTAGTAGTGTGGGCCGCTCTGGAGCTGGGACCGGGGAGGAGGTGCATCTCCCTGCCGCAGCCCTACACGCCCCCTACCTCTCTCCTCTCCAGTCCAGGCCCCTGTGGCTGTGCGACTATGCAGCTTAGGAGGGAACTTAGGTCCTATGTGCACAGAGTGGGATAGGGAGGGGAGAAGATAAATAGTATGTGATCATAAAATGGGAGACTATATCATAACACCTATGAACAAGGTGGGTAGAATTAGGGTGGTTTTTAAAAGAAAAAGATAAACAAATGCTTTACATACAACCCACCCCCAAAATTATCATGCATCACCAGAAAGGTCTGAACCCTCAGCACTGCACAAGACTTCTACCAGTTGAGCTACAGCACTACCGTCATTAGCTGACAGTAGCAGCAGGCTTTTATCTCAGAGAGGTGGGATAGACCGCTGGTGCCATGTAGTATGTCCAAGGGATGGTGGGGTAGACACTGGCCCTCTCTTCCCATCCTCCAGAAACTGAAGGGGTGGAAGGACAGGATGTCTTCTCCCCCCATTTGGTGTCTCCATGCAATGTCCCTGATCTGATTGGTGTGGTTGGGGATGAGGAGGTTTGGCTAGCTCTCCCACACTGTTCCACTACAACTGCTGACAGTCATTCCCAGTACAGTGAGAGCTGATGCATTGTGACTAGCTTTTCAAAATGTTAACTTATTTTGTCTTGCTGCCAAGGTTTTCCTGGGGAAACAGATAAGAGAAGGAAAATGACAACTTTTCAACTGTTCTATAACTTTGCTGCTCTTTATTGGTCCCATGAAATTGAGTATTAGCTCTTTTCTAGCCCCAGGACTTTCTTCCTGATAAATTTGAAAGGACTGCTGCAAGCAATGGAGATGTTAGTGCTTCAAAAAAAGTCACCCCACTCCCCCAGTTCTAAAAGATTAACAGGCAACCTAAATATTGGGGTTGCACCAGTTCTCACATAACAGGATGCATAAAAGTTGGCGATTGTAACTATTCTCATATTAAATACTGTAATCCCAAACTCAACTCAGCAGTGGAGATGCAAAGACCTATGAGTGGGTTAAGATCAACCACCTCTAATTGCAGTCTTAGTTACAACAACAAAATGTAAATATTTGTATGTTTTTAATTTGCAATATTAATGTCTGATTTGCATCTAAGAGCAAGAAACTTCCCATGGGTGGGCTTTCAGGGACGTGAAATGTGTGTTAATTTTTTTTTTTAATAGTCATGGATTAAAGAAAGCATTTTATTGCATCTGTATGCGGTGCTTTGTGCCAAGCCTACCCCAGCAATTCATATCTCTGCCATTACAGAGATTGAGTTGGCAGTAAGGATGGTATGGATCATGCGCAGACACAACTGCTGGAGTTCAAAGAACAAAGGAATCTGATCCTCCAATGCAGATCAGTCTTTTAAAAGCATGCTCATGAATGCACATGTTGACTGCTAATTAAACATTGATCATTTTTAAAAAGATAGCGATGTGACAGAGGTAATGCAATAATAGTATGCGACAGTATCTACACATTTCTAATGAGCATTTTATGCTAAATGTCTGCAATTTGTCACCAAATGAAATTCTTATAATTTGGATAAATATTCCTATTTTGCAGAGAAAACAGTGCCAAACTGACAGCTAAAGACAAAATTTAAAAAAAGAAAATTAAGCTGAGATTTTTGTGGTTTATACGTCAGCATCAATCATATAAAGTTTGACAAAATGTTGTTTACCAGTTACATATTCATTGTCAAAAGAAGCCTGCTGCTTTCAGATTTCATGCGCTCTACTGGGGCAATATTATCCAACTTGTCAAAAGGCATTATGACCTTATCACACTTAAAGAAATAAGATATGACAGGCAGTGGATTTTGCTGAATATCTGCACACCCACAGACCTAGAGTGAGGAATGAAGAGAAATGTATATGGAAAGCAGCAGTATTCAGTACAATATAGTATCTATGGGATAGATTCACAGAGAAACTTAAGCATGGTGATGCTGAACATCAACCATGTTTTACTTTTAGATGATTAGAAAATCACTTGGATTCATAAAACCTGAGTTGGTTGCCTAGGTTCCCTACAAAATGAATGGAGAGAAATAGGCGCTTTAGAATGGGATTCACAAAAGCCAGTAAGCTAGGCGACTCCTTGCCTAAAATATATAGTCAAAAACAGATGCCAAGCAGAGAGGTATACACTAAGTTCCAGTCCTCTCTTGGAAATAGGGGCCTAAGTCCAGGATGCAGAGAGGCACCTCCCCCTGGTTGGGATTTTTCGCCGCAAACCTTCTCTTGGCATTAGTCACCTATGCTGTTTTAGCAAGAAATCTGTTCCTTCTTGCCAGAGGCTCCGACAGAGGAAAAGGAGGGTGGGTCTTGGAATGGACATGAGCAACACATTTCAAAGAACAGTTACGAGAAGGTAGGTATCCCTTTTCTCTTCAAGTGCTTGCTCATGTCAATTCCAAGTAGGTGACTACCAAGCAGACGGTTGGAGGAAGGGTCGGAGCTCACGGACTCACTGATTGAAGCACCGTTCTGCCGAAAACTGCATCATCCCTGGCATGCTGGATGATGGCATAATGCTAAGTCAACATGTGGATTGAGGACAGGCTTGCTGCCCTGAAAATCTCCTGTACGGGTACTTGTGCCAGGCAAGTGACCGAGGAGGCCTGTACCTTGTAGAATGAGCTGTTAGCATCGGGGCTGGCACTTTGGCCAAGTCATAACATGCCCAAATGTGATCCATGATAAAATTCTTTGGGACGATACAGGGAGGCCATTCATCCTGTCCGCAATGGCGACGAATAGCTGACTGGACTTCCAGAACAGTTTTGTCCTTTCAATATAGGAGGCCAAAGCCCACCTCACATCCAGGGAATGGAGTCTTTGTTCCTGGCTGCCAGTGCGTGGCTTAGGGTAAAACTCTGGAAGGAAAATGTCCTGACTTCTGTGAAACTGAGATACCACCTTTACCAGGAAAGTTGGATGAGGCCGCAACTGAACCATTTCTTTGTAGAAGATATCTGAACCTCCATATACAGTCAAGGCTTTGATCTCAGACATCCTCCTGGCTATCAGGAAAGCTACTTTCAACGAAAGGTAGAGGAATGAGCATGTTGCTAAGGGTCGAAGGGAAGTTCCGTTAACCTGGAGAGCACCATGTTCAGATCCCTCGCCAGTACTGGATGGTGGACTGGAGGGTATAAGCTGCCCAGGCCCTTGAGAAAACAACCTAATATAGAGGTAATGAAGACTGATCGACCATCCACCAAGATGGCTGCTAGGTGAACCTTTAAGGATGACACTGCCAGAACTGTGTGATGGATTGAATCACAGAAACCCCCTTGGGAACTGCCAACTGATGTGCTAAGACTACTTCTGCCCCTGCTTTCCCTGCCAGTTTGGGACTCCAGCGCCCTGTCTTGCTGAACCAAACACGCCAGTCTGCTCCAACACAGACCCAGGGTCTGAACCACATGCCCCAAAGCTGCAGACTTAACTGAAAGCAACTTAGGAAGTGTTCCTGTCTTTAACACTCAGATGCCAACTCCCAACGGGGTCCAAACCCCAAATAAATCCGTTTTACCCTGTATACAGCTTATACACGGTAAACTCAAATTGTTCGCCCTCTATAATACTGATAGAGAGATATGCACAGCTGTCTCCCCTCCCCCGCAGGTATTAATACATACGCTGGGTTAATAAGTAAAACGTGATTTTATTAAATACAGAAAGTAGGATTTAAGTGGTTCCAAGTAACAGCAGACAGAAGTAAATTACCAAGCAAAATAAAATAAAACGCGCAAGTATAAGTCTAGTAGAGTAATAAAACTGAATACAGATAAAAACCTCACCAGTTCCAGTAAACTTCTTTTTACAGACTAGTCTCTTTCTAGTCTGGGTCCAGCAATCACTCACATCCCCTGTAGTTACTGTCCTTTGTTCCAGGTTCTTTCAGGTATCCTTGGTGGTGGAGAGACTCTCTCTTTAGCCAGCTGAAGACAAAATGGAGGGGTCTCCCACTGGCTTAAATAGACTCTCTCTTGTGGGTGGAGACCCCCTCCTCTCTCATATGCAAAGTCCAGCTCCAAGATGGAGTTTTGGAGTCACATGGGCAAGTCACATGTCCATACAGGACTCAGAACTTACAGGTAGCAGCCATGTTCACATGCTTCCTTGAATGTCCTCAGGTAGACTTCTTATGTGCATTGGAGCATTCCAAGATCCATTATTCGCTAAGTGCTTTTTGACAGGACACCTAATTTGCACATTCCTCTCTCAAGAAACTGGCCAAATGCTTTACAAAGGTTAAAAATCAAGCCAGTAACAGCCAAAATTCATAACTTCGAATACAAAAATGATACATGCATACAAATACGATTAACAGATTCAGTAGATCATAATCTTTACATAGATATGTTACATGGCATATGTAGCATAAAACATATTCCAGTTATGTCATATATATATTCATAAGCATATTTCCCTAAAGCCTTATGGGGGGCACCGTCACACAGAGTGCTTCTAGTACAACAGATAGTCTAAGATGGATGGTATTGATGCTTGAGTCAGAGACATGCCCCTTTGCGTCGCCCAGATAAAAAAATCTCTTCCACTTGGCTAAGTGGCTCTAGCAGACAGCTTTCGACTGCTCAGTAGGACCTTCCTGACACATGCAGAGCACGCCAACCCCATGGGGTTTAGCCATCAAGCTTCCATGCTGTGAGGTGGAGAGACTCGAGGTTGGGGTACTGAACTCTGCTCATGATGTCTGGGTGGATTGACCACTCATGGCCATGGAAGGATCTGCTGAGATGGTCCGCCAGCTTGTTCTGGTATCCCGGAAAGTAAAAAGCCTCGAGGTGTATTGAGCGAGCTATGCAGAAGTCCCACAGCTTGCTTCAGGCTTCCTGGCATAGGGGAGAGGAGTGTGTTCTACTCTGTCTGTTTATATAAAACATCATTGTTGTATTGTCCACCATGACGGATACACACCTGCCCCCCAGGTGGGATCTGAAGGTTTGACAGGCTAAGCAAACTGCCCTCAACTCTCTGACACTACTATGGAACAAGAGTTCTGTTGGGAACCAGAGGCCTTGCATCCTGATTTCCACTAGATGTGCACACCACCCCAATGCTGAGGCATCCATGTCTAGCAACATTGATGGTTGCAGTCAAGAGAAGAGCACTCCTGTGCAAACCACCTCAGGGTTGAGCTACCACTGGAAAGATTCGACAGCCTGAGGAGGAAGTGAGACTACCTGGTCCAAGAGGTCTCTGCTTGGGCGGCATACTGAAGCCAGCCAGGCCTGAAGGGTCTGAGCTGCAGCCTCAAATGCTGGACTACGTTTCTGCAAGCAGCCATGTGACTGAGCAGCTTCAAGCAGCTCCATGCTGGGGAAACACTGAAAGTCCTCTATAATGAAGCAGAGTCTGGAACTGCGACTCTGGCAGGAATGCCCTTGTTTGGGTGGAATCTAGCACTGCTCCTGTAAACTCTATCCTCTGGATTGCAGACAGGGTAGCCTTGGGCACATTCAGCAATAGCCCCAGACTGTTGAAGGTCAATTGCATTAGATGTATGTGCGGCCCTTGACAAGCCAGACATGGAAACACCTGCACGTGCCATCTCCCTAGGAAGGTGGCCACAACTGTCATGCAGTTGGTGGACACCCGAGGGACAGGACTGTAAACTGGTAATGGTTGCAATTTACTATGAACCTGAGAAAATGTCTGTGAGATGGGACTATCAATATGCAGAGGTATGTGTTCTTCAAGTTGAGGACGACATACCAGTCCCCCAGCTCCAGGTACTCAGTCTATTACTCCAGGATGATGGCAGCTAAAAAGGTGGGCTCTATTGTCAATAGGGGGTGGCGCAGAATACGACCCCACCACTGCCTCATTAGGAGAGGACGATATCCTAGGCGGTATCACTCCCACCTGACCCTCTGGATCCCTGCTATCATCCTGCCCAATGCCTTGCTGTTCGGTGCTGGGGTGGCGGCCACGGTGCCAATATCCGAACGGGGCTTTCCGCTGGGGTCTAACGCCATCCTGGTGCTTCGTGGTGGGAGACGGTCCAGGGGTGGTGGAGGGGTATGGGCTTCCGAAACTACTGCGAGCCCTCGAAATAGGCACCCTGGGACTGATGGTATGCCCCCGGGGCCCAGAATGGCCATTGCATGGGCCTCTGCCACTGCACTGACCACAGCACCATAGGGGGAGTTTGGCCTGCCTCCTGTCTATAGCGGCCCCATTCCAACTGGTGCTGGCTGCGCCTTGAGTAATAGGACTCTGCCTCCGAGTCTGATGACTGAGACGCCAAATGAGGAGACCATGGCGGTGCCGCAGAGTCAGTGAGCGATGCCGCATCCTTGCAGGTTTGCCTCTAGATGCCACTGCGCCTTGCAGTGCAGAGGTCTATCTTGCTTGGCAGGGGAGTGCGGTGCCATCATAGCAATCAGATTCCTGGCCACCTCAAATGCGTCCGGAGTGGAAGAGAACTTCATCTCCTCCGCTTGGCACTCTCTAACAGGAGAGTCCACTGGCGCCGGCCTCGACGTATCCCTCTGAGGGCCTGAAGTCAATGGCACCGTTTCCTGCAAGACAGGAACTAGATGCCCCTGCATGGGATGCACACCACTAGTAGTCAGTTCTGGCTGCTCTCACCATGGACAAGCGCCCTCTATCGTTCTTTTTGCGTCTCCTGTAAGACACTGGTGAGCGAAAGCCATGCTTCTGTCATGGTCTTCAGCGCCGGAGAGGGATGGTGCCAAGGGTCTCTGTGCAAAGAGTCCTTCCTCGGTGCGGTAGCTTCTCTAATGGAGGCCAGTGGGCTCCACACACAGGTGCTGGCGCCGTGTCCTGCTGGCCTGTAGCCGGTTGGGGACAGAGGGCTGACTCCATGAGGAGGTGCTTGAGCCTGAAGTCCCTTTCCTTTTTAGTTCTAGGGCAATACCTTTTGCAGTTCCTGCAACAATCTGTTTGATAAAAAGAAAAGGAGTACTTGTGGCACCTTAGAGAAGGTGCCACAAGTACTCCTTTTCTTTTTGCGAATACAGACTAACACGGCTGTTACTCTGAAATCTGTTTGATGTACTTCTTGTAAGCATTTTAGGCAGGAGTCGTGGGGACTGCCCTTTGGCATGGGCTTGTGGCAGATCCTGCACGCTTTAAACCCTTGGGGTTGAAGCATGCCCTAAGCCCAAAAAAGGGAACAAACTGGGGTGGCAGGGAACCCCCCAATACAACCAGCTAACTATAACCATTTGCAGGCTGAAGATACAGAAATCACTAGGGGAAACGCTTGCCGAAGCAAGAGAGAGAGAGAGAGAGAGAGAGAGAGAGAGAGAGAGACAGCTCCAACCACTGCCACTGATGGTAAGAAGGAGTCACTGAGGAGGCAGCAGGTCAGCAGGGACCTATAGGCGGTGCCATGAAGGTGTGACAGGTACCATTAGGGGAAAAACCTTCTACCCCCCTGCCTGCAAGGTTGATGAGTGAGGCACCCTAGGGCACCGCAATATCAGTGGGCGCACAGTGCAGGCTGTGGCCCTTTAAAACTGAGCTGTTCCTCCAGAGCATAGCATGCAGGCAGGCAGGCGTTTGGGCTCCAGCTCCAAATACTACAGCAAGGTTTCAGTAGCAGCTTGGGAAGTTTCTTTCCGGGGCTCTGAGCTTGCAAGGGGTCTCACTCCCAGCCAGAGATGAGGGAGAGGGGAAAACAACATTCACCACCTCCTACCTATAAGTGGCTTCCCCATGCTGTGGTGAGTAGAGACTGGGGGTGGGGACAGGTAGCCCAGATGTGCCTACTTTTAAGATGCAATACAGGCACAGTAAAGTACTTACTGATTTTGGGGGGGGGGAGGGTCTCTGCTGCTGCCTGATTGGTTACTTCGAGTTCCTCATGGTGTCCGGTTGACCGGTCAGTCCATAGAATCATAGAATATCAGGGTTGGAAGGGACCTCAGGAAGTCATCTAGTCCAACCCCCTGCTCAAAGCAGGGCCAATCCCCAACTAAATCATCCCTGCCAGGGCTTTGTCAAGCCTGATCTTAAAAACTTCGAAGGAAGGAGATTCCGTCACCTCCCTAGGTAACCCATTCCAGTGCTTCACCACCCTCCTAGGGAAAAAGTTTTTCCTAATATCCAACCTAAACCTCCCCCACTGCAACTTGAGATCATGACTCCTTGTTCTGTCATCTGCTACCACCGAGAACAGATCCATCCTCTTTGGAACCCCCTCTGAGGTAGTTGAAAGCAGCTATCAAATCCCCCTCATTCTTCTGATGATGGGGAGGGATAGCTCAGTGGTTTGAGCATTGACCCGCTAAACCCAGGGTTGTGAGTTCAATCCTTGAGGGGGCCATTTGGGGATTTGGGGCAAAAATTGGGGATTGGCCCTGCTTGGAGCAGGGGGTTGGACTAGATGACCTCCTGAGGTCCCTTCCAACCCTGATATTCTGTGATTCTCTTCTGCAGACTAAATAATCCCAGTTCCCTCAGCTTCTCCTCATAAATCATGTGTTCCAGCCCCCTAATCGTTTTTGTTGCCCTCTGCTGAACACTTTCCAGTTTTTCCACATCCTTCTTGTAGTGTGCGGCCCAAAACTTGACACAGTGCTCCAGATGAGGCCCCACAATGCCAAATATAGGGGAATGATCACGTCCCTTGATCTGCTGGCAATGCTCCTACTTATACAGCCCAAAATGCCATTACCCATCTTGGCAACAAGGGAACACTGTTGATTCATATCCAGCTTCTCATCCACTATAACCTCTAGGTTCTTTTCTGCAGAACTGCTGCCTAGCCACCTCGGTCCCTAGTCTGTAGCAGTGTACAGGATTCTTCCGTCCTAAGTGCAGAACTCTGCACTTGTCCTTGATGAACCTCATCAGATTTCTTTTGGTCCAATCCTCTAATTTGTCTAGGTCCCTCTGTATTCTATCCCTACCCTCCAGCATATCTACCACTTCTCCCAGTTTAGTGTCATCTGCGAACTTGCTGAGGGTGCAATCCACGCCGCCCTCCAGATCATTAATGAAGCTATTGAACAAATAACTCTGGTGTTCGTATCTTTGAGGTTCTACTAATTGACTCTTTTTAATAAAGAGAAAAAAGGAAAAAAAGAAACTGAGTTTAAGCCAGGAGGTCATTTAGTTTGACATCCTGTAAATCACATACCACCAATACCACCCAGCACCGGCACACTAAATCCAACAACTGAAATTAGACCAAAGCATTACAGCCCACAGGAGACTAGACTCTTACAAGCCACTGGGAGAGAATAGGAATGAGGTGCACCAGTGCCCGAAACCCCACGATGGCAGGGAAATGATTAAGTAAGATATACCCTGACAATCCCAGCAAGTGACCTGCTCCCACATACTGCAGAGGAAGGTGATAACCCCCTAAGGTTACTGCCTGTCTAACCTTGAGCAAAATTCCTTTCCAAACCCACAGTTAGACCCTGAGCATGTGTGCAAGAACCAGCCAGCCAAGCACCTCAGAGAGAGGCTGCTCAATGACACCTTAGAACCCTGGCCCACCCTGCCCAGTGTTCCATTTCCAATCGTGGTAGTCGCCGATTCTTCAGAAGATGACAACTCTCCTGATTTCCCAGCCCTTCAAATGCATAGCAGGAGAGAAATCCATTCCTGACCTCCCCCCCTCACCCCAAAGTCCTGAAACATGAACTTTAAGTACATAAAACATAAAATGGAAATGAGCCCGAGGGCTGCTGAGCCCTGTTCCCCACTATCACAAGCAAACCCGTCACACAATCACTCATCTTTGTCTAGTTCTCTCTTAAAAGTAATTAAGTTGTTTGCCCCCACAACTCAGATTGGGAGACTGTTCCAGAGCCTTCCTCTTCTGACGGTTAGTAACCATCTTCTAATTTCCAGTCCAAGCTTGTTTGTGGCCAGTTTACATCCATTTGTTCTTGTACCTATGTAGTCATTTAGCTTAAATAGCTCTACATCCTTCCTGGTATTTACCCCATTCCCCCCCCAATGTATTTATAGAGAGCAATCGTATCCCCTCTCAGCCTTCTTTTTGCTGGGCTAAACAAGCCACGCTCGTCTAGTCTCCTTTCATAAGACAGGCCAGCCATTCTCCTGATCATCATAACAGATCTTCACTGCACCTGTTCTAGTTTGAATTCATCTTTCTTGAACACTGGTGACCAGGACAGTACACAGTATTCCAGATGAGGATGTACCAGTACCTTGTAAATTGGCATTAATACTTCTCTATCTTGACTGGAAATGTCTCCACTAATATGTCCTAAGATCCCACTTGTTTTGTTTTTTTTCCACAGCCATATCACATTGGTGGCTCATGGTCATTCTGTGATCGACGCACACACCTAGGTTTCTCTCCTCCGTGTTGCTTCTAACTGATGAGCCCCCAGCTTGTAGCAGAAATTATTAGACCCTAAACGCATGACCTTGAACTCTGTATTACTGAATTTCATCCCATTTCTGTCACCCCAGTTTTCAAGGTCATCCAGATCTTCCTGTATAATATTCTAATCCTCCTCTGTATTGATGATGCCTCCAAACTTCATATTATCAGCAAATTTCATTAGCACGCTCCTACTTTGTGCCAAGATCATTAATAAAAATACTGAATAAGATCCCTCCAGTCCAATAGTTCACCTTTCAGCACAACCGGTTGCCTTCTCCTCTTCAGCCAGTTTCTTATCCACCTTACAATTCTTCTACTAATCACCATCTTCTACTAATCACCATCTTCTAATTTAACTAATAATTTCCAATATGGTACTGTGTCAAATAAGCTACTGAAGTCTAAGTATTAGACATATTTAATTTCCCTTATCTAAAAAAGATCAGTTCTATCATCAAAGGAGGAAATGAGGTTAATTTGGCATGTTCTACCTTTGGCAAACCCATGTTACATTACATCCCCATTACTGTGTACTTCTATTAATTTAATTATTCTTTCCTTCACAATTTATTCCAAAGCTTCACATACTACTGAGGCCAGACTAACAGGTCCATAATTGCCTGGATCACTTTTTCCACCCTTTCTTAAATATACGTATGACATTAGCCATTCTCTACTCATATGGTACTACCCTTAGATAGATTTATTAAAAATCCTCCCTGCTAGACTAGCAATCTCATGCGCCAGTATTCTTTCAGTATTCTGGGACAGAAATGATCTGGTACTCCAGTTTGAGCACATTAAAAAGAGAGGAGAGACTTGATACAGATCTAAGTTTTAATTCCATCTCAGATGTGGTCATTTCCATTTCTATTTCCATCAGCTGCCCTGCCTTCATGCCCATGTTCCATATTACCATCCTTATTGAAAACAGAGGCAAAGTATTCATACAGCTTTTGGGCAATACCTAGATTATCTTTAATCTCCTTCCCGTCCACGCTACATAGCAGCCCAACCTCATCCTCTCTTATTCTCTATCTAAAATAAGAGGTTTTTTTAGTTAATTTCCTTGTCAGGAGCTAATTTAGCTTGACATTTAGTATTCTCACTTTATTCCCATATTTCATAACTTCCAAGATTTAAATTTCATCGCTGATCAATCATTTTCCATTCTCTATAGGCTCTCTGCTTACTCCTAATAGACGGATGAATAACCACCTCAAAAAGCTGAGTCTGGAGTCTTTCGCTGTAAGTTTTTTCCTTGTTTGGGATGCAAATTTCAGATATGTAGAAACTCCAAGAGTCATTTTTTGTAAATGTAAAGGTATTTGTAACAAAAAAGAAAAATCAATCTGATAGCTCTCCAATACCTGAGTGATTTAGATTTCCTTTTAAATATTAAAAGTTTAAAAAGGTTGTCTACTTAAAGTTAATTTTACTTTTAATACTAAAGTAAAGTCTCTATTCTGCCAATTATTCTGCTTGGGTTAACTGCTGCACCTGCATAAAGCCTCACTGGCTTAAATGGGGCTCAGTGTAATTGCAGCAATATACCCATATGTAACAAGTCACAAGATTGGGGCACATAGCAACTAGCAGAGTAGGGTCCTGGTCAATGACTGGGGCTCTTAAGTGCTATGATAATACAAATAACAAAGTACTTGGACCCATTACAGGACTAGGTCATTATATCAAATCCTCAGTTCTAAATCCTAAAAGTCTCCACAGCATTCTACAGCTGTGCTTCAAAAACTATTAATGAATGAGATGATTCACAAGTAGTTGCCATTAAGCAAATATCGAAAGTTACTACACAATGAGCCATATAACACCCTCCAGTGAAAGAAAGCTCTAAAAACTTATCCTCAGATTCTTTATGAGGACAGATTGTGTCAACACTAGCCCCCCAAATTCATGGATTTGGATATATTGGTGTGTCAGAACTGTCCACACACAACACTCCATCAGCACATCAGTTTCCAAAGAGCATGGCTCCAATGGAGAAGCACTGTCTCCCACAGACTGCTGCTTCTTGAACATGCATTGCAGGAGATATTTCTCATGAAATGCTGAACCTCATATTTTCCTTCAGCATTTGTTTGCTTTGCAGTAAGACAGATTCTTGCTTTAGTGGAAGAAAGCCACAGGATTGCTGATTTTTTTCCTCCATACTATTTAGAAAGGACTGTGTGCAGTAGTTCAAAAAGCAAAATGTTTTGCCTTATCCAATAACAACTCTGCTACTTAAAGTCCTTCTCTAGAAGTTTGACTTCATCTTTACAACAATCTCACATATTGTAAAGTTTGTGACCTTCTGTATCTAGACTGAACACAAAGATTGTGCCAGTAGCACAAAGACTTCTGATCACTGAACTGTTTAATTGTGGCATACTCTGGCAACATTTGAGAGCAGACATGGCACCATGTGCTTTTAATTAAAGACATCACTGTATCAAGTCTCTCCTCTCTTCATAATGGGGTGGCCTTGATCAAATCATAGTTAGAAAGTGATGAACAGACACCTCAGTTGCATTTCATTAGCATAGCCAACCTCATTAGCAACACTAGAGAAATCTATACGAAAGATGCTGAGATAGCACAAAAACCTTTGACCTAGTCAGTCAGTGATAAGGACATATACTTGTATGCATGGAAGCTTCCTTCATACAATAAAAATCTAGAGCGAGGACATACCATATACCAATTTAGGGGGAGATTTTTCTAATTGTGCCTTTGAAAAAATTTCCCCCTAAAATATAGTTAATTAAATCTTCTGTTCTATAATCCTGATATGTAGAAGGTAGTTTGAGAACTACACAAGGCAACTAGTAAAAATGGGCAAACAGATGGGAGCTTCAGACTTCAAACACAAACAAGCCAGTGAAATTCAAATCCATCATCTTTCCAATCAATATACTTATTGATCTGTATTTCATATTGGGCCTTTAGATTTGCATTATAATATGGATTTGGACATGAACTGTCCAACTCCATGTTCTTTCTTGCTGGCTGGTGTTTCTCTGACAATACACACTGTAATACCCCCTTGTGGAACAGAGGTCCTGGAACAGCCTCCCAACAGGAGCTGTGGGGGGGAAGGGGGGGCAAACAACTTAGTTTTATTACAGAGCTAGACAAACTTATGAGTGCGAATGTATGATGGGGTGCTTGTGATGGCAGGGGGCAGGGCTCTTCTAGTTTACATCTTATGCTCATGCTTTAGGATTTCAGCCGGCCACCTGCAGAGGTCAGTCTTTCATGTTAATTAAGCTTGCAAACTAGATCAATACCAGGTGGCAGAACATTATTCTACCAAATCAATCAATCAAGTTATAAAACAGTACATTATCTTTATTCCTATGACATTACCCATGTCTGTTCTACAATATGGCTGCCGTAATTCCCACTTCCCCTCCTTTCTTTTTGTTTTTAACTTTGACATAAAGACTTTTCCTTTGCAGTAGAGTTCTGTATCCATCTTCTTCACTGTTTATATAATTATAAATGTTTACAATTGTTGTGTTTTCTGCTCCAGACTAACTGTATGCATTGCTTTTTACATATACATTTTAAAATGGCAGTTTCTTCAATGTTCAGAAATATATTGCAGATTGATTGCTGCTTAACTGTTCGTGCAGCAGTCAACTCAAGCAGTTTAATTTCTTTCAAATGCCAGTGTTATAACAGGTAATGCCAAATAAGTTATTGGAAGGGAGATAAAAGCTCATGTTTGAAACTATTAGAAATGACAGCGGAGACATTCCTGGAAGGCAGATTACCCCAGATCTGCCTAATGTGAGATTTCTTGCACTTTTTTCTGACGCATCTGGTGCCAGCCACAAGAAACAGGATACTGTACGAGGTAGACGATGGGCATAATCCAGCATGACCATTCCAATACTGTACTCCTATTAGTGCAGCATACAGTAAACAGTGTCTAGCATCTGCAACATATGAAACTTGGTAATGCCATATTGCCATCCATTTTTAAATGTACACTTTATAAAATGTCTTTAGAACAGAGGAGTTAAAAAAAAGTGATCACAACCTGAATAAAACCAGACATGGTATTTGCACAGAGAAAGCTACCTCAAATAAACTGCAAGGACAACTCAGCTAGTCAAAAGAATATAATGGACTGAGTCCTGCTTCCCTTAATTATGCTAGTAGTTTCACGGATTTCCATGAGGAAGCTCCAAAGATTAGGAGATTAAATTAATTGGAACCAAAATAAGACATTCTTCTCAAGATTGAAAAAAAATAGGATCAAATTAGTTAAATAAAATGAAAGTTGATTATGATTTATGGTACGTATCCTATACGGTGAAACTACACAATTAAAATGCATTCTTTACTATGGCAATAATGAAGCTTCTTAAACATCATTCCAGGTTTTTTTTCCCCGCTGCTCTGGATTACTAAAGTTCAGACACTCACTTCCTAGCTAGTATTATCAAAATTATAAACATCTCTCTTTAAGAACTGGTAAATACAGTTGATATATTTCCCAGAATGAAATAAAGCTTTTCTTTATTAATAGTTACTAAATTGTGTGTTAAGTATATTTTACTGTAATTGTGGGTTCAAAAAAGTTCCAATTCCTGACATTTCCAAAAACATGTGGTTACTTGCTATTTGATTACATCCTTTGGAGATTGGATCACTTTGGGTACTTTAATATAGACATCTTGATGTTTATTTCTTAAAATTCACCCTCTCCTCCATGGAAGGAATTCCGATGGAACGTAAGAACATTTTTTCCCTATATTAAAGGTGTGTGCACATATCTATCTAAAAAATAGATCAAACTATTTTAAAATAAATATATTTTCTCTCGGTACTATTGCCCTGTCCCAAGGCACATTTCAAAATCCTGTGTATACTATTTATATATGCCTATTTTAAAATACTGCAGTAAGCAGACATACAAAAGCTTCTGGAGCAAGTCTGAGAAAAAAAGATCAGTAGTGACAGTAACAGAAAGTGGGGAAAGGTCATAGCCTTGGTGTGGATAAGCCTTCACAAGTTTCCCACCCTCTTCCCTACAACCATTTAAAATTAAAATTAGACCCAAGTAGGATTTCTGACCTCAACTGGTCTGGGAACAATTCAGGAATTGCAGAAAAGACACTACTAAAATAAAGATTCTTTCTCCTCCGTTAAAGTAACAAGTTCACTAGTCTACTAAACCTTACATTTAAGTTATTAGTGCAGTGGGAAAAGACAAGGAATTACAAAAGGGTAGAAGAACACCATCACTTGAAAGTGAAATGAACAAAAGATTCTTAATATGTAAAGAAGACTAGAAACTTCTTGAATAAACAGTTAAACCCAGAAAGTGTTGTCAGTGCAAGGCTAGTACTGCCTTCCATGTAAGACAATGTTACTCACCTTGAGCAGTAACTGTGATTCTTCAAAATGTATGTACTTATGGGTGCTCCACTTCAGGTGTGCATGTGCCTCTCAAGCCCTTGATTGGAATATCCTATGAGGATACTGCTCAGGAGTCACCTGAAATTGAGCACCCATAGGGACACTACTTGAAGAAGTGCCTTGTGCACTAACTGTTTTTTCCAGATGCGTGTCCCTATGGGTGCTCCACTACCCACCCTCCTTCCCCCCTCTGCTTCAGACTGTTCTTGTTGGACATTCAGATAAAGAAGGAACCAAGGACGGTTCGTCTGCACAGTCCTATATATCCTCAGAGTGCAGCACAAGGTTGTATAGAGCACATGCGCTGGCCGAATGGACACTGCTCAGTGGAAAATCTGCAAGCTAGGGCTCAAGAGGTGCATGTGCATTTGATGTGGAGTACCTATGGGGACAATATTCGCAAAAGTAGTAGCTACATTGGGGGGGTGGGGGGCCAAGATTAAAGCCTAAAGACTAAAGAATAAAGGTAAAGTAGAAGCAAAAGTGCTGTCCGTTTTCCTTCATAACCTTTATTCTATGACCAAGCAAAGTTCAGCTTATCTGCTTTAAGTGACCTACAATATATTTTTCCTATGAAAAAGGCAATAAATACATGGTAGAGAAATATCTGACCTCAACAGCAAGAGAGGAAAAAAAGAAGGCATCCTACAAAACACCCTAAAGAAAGTGTTACTAGACAATTTTGAAGAATCTTATACAAAAATAATGAATTAACCAATTACTTAACTTCACTTAAACCAAGTGTTCAAGATTATGGTAGAATTCAAGCTAACATTTATCCTCTGCAAGCTTCTTAGTATCTTTGCAATCAGGCACAGAAGAAATCTGGAAGGTACTGATTGAGGATCTTTTCCTGTTTTAATGGCACTATAATCCATGTTTTCACAGCTCCATGTTACAGTAAACTCTTTCAGTCTCCAATACTCATTGCCTCAGAGGCTTTGACCAACACACAAGCATCACACCTAGGAGTAGCAAAGGCTAGTGCAAACACATGAACACCTATTTCATGAACTCAGCAGGTTCTCAGAAATCTATAATTTAGAGTCTATAAACCCATACACTGCTTAGAACATAGCTAACTCAGTTTCTCTCAGCCTCCACAGGTACAGACCTGAAAAACACCCAGGTTTACACTGTGAACCACTGGGGGAGGTGGTGTTTTCAGTGGCAACCATGCAACTACTTGATCGAAAATATGTCTAGTCTGATTATGCTTAGATGCAAATGTAAGACATCTTTTTAGAGAAAATCTCTATGCAGGAACACTTTTGTATCTATAAAACACTATCACAAGCATGTGTGCCTATAAACATTGATACAAAAATCCCCCACTGAAATTCAAAAACTTTCCTTATTACTAAGGGTAATAGATTTATGGCATTACTGCAGCTCCCAAAAATATGCTAGGCTCATCACAATATAGATAAAGACAATATCCCTGCCCTGATGAACTTGAAAACTAATTTTAAAATGTGATGATCCCTTCTCATGACAAGGCAGTAGTGAGGGTTGAGAAGGATGGACAGAGATGATGTTAAGGTAATGCATTTGTTTCAGAACATGACACGGAAGTAGAGTTTTATTTCTTACCTAAGAAATATAAAAATTGTCATAGGGCATATCTATGCTGTCGTCCTCTTTGAAGAGGACATCAGTACAAACTTGGGACCTTTAAGTTTCCGCACGCAACAGCCACATGGGGGAGTTACAGTGCAGCACTTTGGTGCATATTGGTGTTCCCTTTAGTTAGAACTACAGGGCTGTGTAGACATGCCCTTGGTATTTTAAATTTCCTCTAGGCTTCACAGAAATTGGCCTTAAGAATTAAGCCTTAAGACCCGAATGAATAAAAACTTTCTACACTGCTTTGCCAGAGTGATAGGTGCAATAGACCGAAGTAATCCCAAACCAGTGAGAGTCCTAAACAGTAGATTCCTGTGTATCACAGACACACACTTAGGAGAAAACAGATCCACACACAGATATCCTACACAGAGCTGACATTGCTTGAGTGTCACCTACCATCCTTTAATTGTGAATTGGTAGTGATGCTCAATACTAGAACTATTTGTAAAATTAACATATGTAAAAAGGAGTAGAACTAAGCACCGCTAGGCTAGTAACTCAGTTTCTTATAAGCTAGTGCAGTGTTTAATATTATACAGCTGAATTATTTCACTTAAAGAGTGTTTTAATACTGTGCAATACTATGGATCAAAACAATGATGTCAAATCTGAGATAGCATTCCTGATCCATCACAGGATCAGTGGTAGTTGCAGATATTGTACATCACATTTTCTGCCCATTAGACCTTTTTCCTGAAACAGTAGACTTCCTAAAGAGAGAAGCTCATACTACAGTTAACTGGAAAAATTTCTTTGGGATGGATATAGAAGCAGCTTCCCACACCCATTTTCTAATCCTATCCACATTCTTTGCTTGCAACATTTTTCATTTGAAAGGAAATATGAGGTATATTGGAAATTTTATCCAATCCAAGACAAAAACATTACATTTAGAGCACTGTATATTAAACACTTTTCAATCTGGGCCCCAATTTCCAAGGCACAATTTGGAACTTTCAGTCTTTTACTCACACAGGCTTTTTTCTTGCCATTTTTTACCAGCACAATACTTGGACACCAGTATACCCATGTAACAGAAGTACAGGTTTGAAAATGAGAGCCTGATGATATACAGCATACGCATGTACAAAGCTAGGCTAAAGTTCTGAATGTAGCAATGGAATCCTACAGGCAAGACCTATTATGCTGCAGAAGTAGTGGTTTGTAGTTTGCTTCAGATAAAATTATGGATCTCAGGGTTCTAATTTATAATCTTTAATTTCAGAAATTTAAAAACAAACAGGATAAAAAGTTCTTAGAGAAGAAAACTGGTATCCACATTAAGCCTAATGTGAATCTAACTTCTTAAAAATGTGTCTAAGGTATTTAGAATGAAAAAGGGCACTATAAAAAAAAATTCAGATAGATTTTTGGCACTCCAATATACCACAGTAAATACAGCAGATCCTGATGCAAGATTGACAGTGAGTTTATAATGGTCTCACAGGCTCAAATTAAGTGATGCTGATGGGTACTTCAATATTGTCATTTGCAGCAAACGTATATTATAGAACTCTTGTACACCTCATTAAAACGGACTAATTTGCTATGACACTTCAGTTTTAGATGGACAAACTACTGACTGCACACAAAAATTACAAGTGACTTTTTTCTCCATATGCACACTTAAAAAACATACAAATAATATGTTAACTGTATGCACATGTAAGATGTGTCCATAGACACACAATGTACGCTGATACACATGGGAGTAATACGTTTATTACAAAGAAGCATATATGCATTCCAGCGGTAATACATGTTAATATTAAAATATTAATCCAGGCAACAACATTCTACATGTTATTAAATCTAAAAAAAAAAGGTTTTCCCAGTTAATCCAACAAAAACCCCTACAATTTATAAAAGCTCCTGTGTATATATACACACTTACAGTGTACTTATTTTCTCACAGCACCTTATATTTACATTATGAGATTTGTGCAGATGTTTGTGTAGAGCTCTGCGCAGATACAACATTTTTATCTGCATCTGGCCTGCGATCCACAAACATGGTCCATGGATGCGGAGAGCCGCGGATATAAAGTGGATATCCGCAGGCTTGCAGGCTCTATGCACGTGCACCTCATACATACTAAAACAGTCTACTCTAGTATAGTTTCCTTAAACAATGGTAAGCCTTCTTATCAAAAAGATGGATTTTGTACAAATCTATTTACGCCTCTTTCAATTTTTTTTTTTTTTTTTTGAGTCGCCTACTGTGTATTCCAAAATACAGCTTGCTGGATGGGGGAAAAAAGGGCAGGTTCGTAATTGGTGAAATGTTGCCCAAACCAATACGTTACAGTAAAGTGTTAGGGTGGCACAAATTAAAAAGTACACAACTGAATAATTCTAGTTAATGAATTGACAAAATGTATTATATATGAAGTGCTTCATATGTGTTTTCAACTTATTTAAGTCATCTTTCCTTGTATCAAAAATATAATTCAACACATTTAATATTATTGAAAAATTAAGAAAAGATCCCGACAATGCTTTTTCTTACCTCCCACTCCCTAGAAGCAGCTTCATTAGTGCAATCACCAGTTTCAGGCTCTTCATTTTTCTTTACAACTATAAACCCAGGCTCTCTAATAGACTCCCCAGTATCCTCTGAATACGTTTCTGGGCTCCACTGAATAAAGAAGGCATACAAGTGTTCTGTCCTGAAAAACAAAATCAAATAATGACACAAATTAAAACAAAACGTATTAGTTGTTGACTTTATCAGGGATTGCACATGCACGTAAAAAACCTACAACTTCCTTGTGCTTTATCACTACCTGAGATAATAGAAACAAACCTGATTGAGAATCTGTTAATTATGCTATTGTTTACTTTTAGTATTTCACTAAACTTGGACAGTGAAAATAGACCAGCTTTAATTCGTCACCTTAACTTTTTCCATTCTTATACAGTAGCACAATAATACTGTTTGAATTCTCAGCTTAAGAGTTTTTATATAGTACCAACCACTGAAATATCCAACCTCTAATAATACAAAAGGACTGCTTAAACAGACTCATAGGAGGTTTAAACCAAATATGATTAGAAAGGTTTGCATATCTCTTGCCTCATTCTGCCCCAAATAAAACCTACACTTTGAGCCTAAACCACTTCTGAGTGTTTTCATATTCTACTTAGCATTACTAGATGGCACAAAGAAAACAAAACAGAAGTTGTGCATATAACAAGATCCTGAAATACAGACAGATTTGTCTAGTAGTAGTAGTTCATTAAATGGCAAATACTATTCTCTTTTCTATAGGCCTCACAGAAACACAGGAGTGTTTCCACAGTTTGGGAGGGCATGATCCCAGAAGACTGCACAAGAAGTTACTATCCCCCCATGTGCTACAGAACTATGTTCTATGAGGGTTCCCCTTGCACTGACTGAGGGAAGTTTGGGGGACAGTACCAGTGGCTTTGCAATACCACAACTTCAATGACCTTCACAACCATGGACAGGAACAGAACAGCCTTGAGGATTATAGCAGCCCTGAGGCTTTATGGTGTTGTGGAATGGGGACAAGGATCCTCCCTCTCCTCTTCCTTGGAGACCTCCCTTGAGGCTAGTTTATGTACTGTAAGTCAGCACAAAGAACAAGATTAGGCCCAAAGAGATTAAAGTGAGTATCAGAAGTGTATTTAAATTATTCTCCTTAAAATAAACCCTGCCCAAACTGATACTAGATTATCAGAAATCACACTTGCTGCATACCAGCAAGTTCTTATAAGATTCCAACTATATCTTCCTTGTAACTCTGTTTCCAGAGACCAATAGCCACTAAACAGTGCTCAGCTTAAATGTTAAGTTAACCTTTTATTTTACATGAATTTTAGTGCTTTTGAAAAGATGTTCAATAGACAACACTAGAGACTGAACTCACTTTGAACAAGGCAGAATAGGTCATGACAATGAAAGCTTCCGCATATAATCCTACCTGCCTATGAATGGGAGCAGTGTCAGTGTCCATGTCGGTTCAAAATAACTAGTGTCTCAAAACTAGCTAATAAATGCCAATTATTAATTGGCAACAATTGTAAGAAACTAGTATTTAAAATAGAAAGTTATTGACTTTGCCTACAAGAAGCTTACTTAAGCCGCCAACATTTAACATCCTTCCCCACTGTATGGTGCTAGTGCCATGAACACATAGAATCATAGAATATCAGAGTTGGAAGGGACCTCAGGAGGTCATCTACTCCAACCCCCTGCTCAAAGCAGGACCAATCCCCAATTTTTTCCCCAGATCCCTAAATGGCCCCCTCAAGGATTGAACTCACAACCCTGGGTTTAGCAGGCCAATGCTCAAACCACTGAGCTATCCCTCCCCCATCAAGCACTACGTTACAGTGGGGGTTGGACTAGATGACCTCCTGAAGTCCCTTCCAACCCTGATATTCTATGATTAACTTGCTCCTTGATCTTCTCTCTCTCACACAACAGGATGGAGATGAGTCCATCTGAATTCCTCTCCATGCTGATATATGCCATGACAGCCAGCCACTTTGCCTACCAAGGATGCAGTCTTTAAAAGTTAGCAAGTAGCACAGTTTGATTAATTAAAAGAGATGTTAAGTAGAAAGAATGGGACATGCCAGCATTAGTACAAGGCACATAAACCTAAAACCCTTCTCCTCAATTAGCAAAACTCCTGCACCTGGCTAATCTTGTGTCCCCACACTATGGAGGTGCAATGGTTAATAGCTCCAAGTAGCAGTGGATCCACATGGTCCATCTACTCTTCCCCCTTGCCCACCCAGCATGTAGTTGTATTTCCACATGCATAAGCTTTCCAATTTCTTACCCGATTTGAGTAGAACCGTGTTGTTCTTCTGCATCTGACACTCTCCACAGCTGTGGAAGAATGGCAAGATTTGCCTCTTATGTTATTACAAGGAAGGTATAATTACTTATACATGATTTTGAGAAGCGTAGAGGAAGGTAAATTAGATAAATATTTTCCCAGGCATCATTATAATCTGACAATCTAATCCCTCTTTACCTTTCATGTGGAACAGCAAACCAGTACTCGTGTTTCTTATCTCTCTGTGCATACTGCTGCATTAATGCACTTGCTTGTGACACAAATGTTTTTCTCATAGGTTTTCCAACTCTGAGACACAAGAACTTGTGAGATCGATGTCTTCTCTTCTCTTTCATAAGAGCAGAACCTATTACTGAAAAAAAGAGGGGGGGGGGAGCAGGTAGTTCTGTCAAGTTCTACTCCACAAGCTGAACCATACAATTAACCAACTACGTATTAGGATGATTGATCCAATGCAGCCTGTATTAGCTGCAAATACTTTTATTTCATTATTAAGATTTGCTACCATTCAGCATATTTAAACTCACTTATACACATGGAACAATAAAACCTAAGACGACGACACAGATTTGACTACTTCTAACTTCTCTCTCTCCCCCACACCTCAATCCCACAGTACATACTGAAATTTCAGTTATGTTTGAAAATGCACCGTAATGGGGTGAGGGGGGAAAATGACTCACCTCATGAGGGCTTCCTAGGAGCGGGGTGTGGTACTGCAATCTTTTTCCTGCCCTGGCACTCACTGTAGGTTGCTAGCCTCACTAGGTAGGTCTTCAGTAGCTTGGCCCTCCAGCCAAGTCAGTGTCAAAAATGAACCCTTCTGGAATAGTTAAGAATCTACACTATATGCCCTCCAGGGTCTTCAGCCCAGTCTCTGGGCCCTTTAAGTTCAGCCCTTTGCTTGAGCTTCTAAAGGAACCTTGACCCGTTTGCCAGTGGCTGGTGGGGGAACCCAGGCCTGCTCACCACTCTGGTTCAAACCTTATAAACAGCCATGCGCTGGTTGCTTTAATTAGTTACTGCTGCTTCCCTGGGCCTGCTCCCACCTGGCCCCTTCACCTTCAGCCATTAACTTATTAAAGTTATCAGCTCCTCTCTCCCAGGGACAGTAAATGAAGCTAGTCGAGCTCCTTTGGCCAGAGAGGAGCACCCTTCCTCGCCCCTCTGGTCTCAGGCAGATACTGCCCTACTAAGCCCCTGTAGCTCCTTTAATCGGTGTCTGCTAGGCACTGATTGGCTGTTTTCACAAGTCCTCTCTAGGCAGGCCTGGAGGACCAACATTTGCTGCTCCTTCCTGGTGGGGGGGGGGGGTGTAGTAGGACTGGGTGGCCTCCATCAGCAGGTCACGAAGGGCCAGATACACCCATCACATGCATCAAAAAGACATATTTTACCTGTAGTCTGAGACTGGAATCCTCTCCCTTCCAACCCACCCCCTTTTTTAAAAAAAAATTCATTTTCCCAATGTACAAAATGTGATCAGATAGCAATAAAGTGACATACAATATACAGTGGAAACAACATATTTACGAGAGAAAAGATTAATGTATATATTTAGATGTATGTCAGTCTTGTGTACTGAATGTATGTGTATTAGTTACTTTTCATTTCAAGAAACCAATTTCTGCATTTATCAGTGCAGAATTAAGACTTATTTACATTTCTAAAATTAGCACGTTTATCAAATATTTTAGAGTTATAAAACACACAGGATGAAGTAGCTGTATATTTTGCTGTAGTATTTCTAATGAACTAAAAGGAACCGTTAGGTTCCTAAACACTGGACAAGTGATTAGGTGTAAATTGCCAAGTTTAGCTAAAGGAATTGTGAACAAACCAAAATAAACAGCCTCTGAGACAGACTAAATACCCAAATCCCACAACACTTCAAGCTGATTCAGAAGGAAGCCTTTAAAAAGCAAAGAGAACACAACCAAGTTTGGAAAACAAACCAAACCAAAACAAACAAACAAGAATGAAAAACACTAGGGCAGTGGTTCCCAAACTTGTTCTGCCGCTTGTGCGGGGAAAGCCTCTGTCGGGCCGGGCCGGTTTGTTTACCTGCTGCGTCCGTCTTTTGGGGATTTGAGGATAGTGGAGAAGGGAGAAAATGATGATTCAGAAACAAACATTCTATGATGTACTCTAGTTGAACCACATCCAGGATCTCTCTCTGGATGAGAGGGTGAGAGGATGAGGATGAGAGGAACATTGGTATTTAATTTTAATAGTCTCCTCCCCAGGTGTTGCTCATCGGACTTCTCATGACTGCAGACAGGGGTAGTTTCTAGTGCTGGAATCTGCCTTGCAGAAGACTGTTAGTTCCCCTTTCTGGGCTTAGACTTGCTCCAGTCTCCCCTTCCACACTTAGAGGAGCAGCCACAAAAAGGATACATAGCCCGGCAGCATCAGGGGCATACAGTTAGCCAAGGCATTTTTGAGCTTTTTTCTGTCAATGTCTCTATTCCTATTCCTCTATTGCCCCGAGGCATTCTGCCAGAGAGGCCCTCCCAGAACAGTTAAGCTGCAGCTGCTGCAACCAGCCACCTGAGTATCAGAAGTAGTTTTCAACAATCCTACTACAAAGCCCTAACCCCCAAGGCTAAACAGCCCAGAAACACCTATGCCTTGTCTACACTGCCACTTTACAGCGCTGAAAATTTCTTGCTCAGAGGTGTGAAAGAACGCCCCCACTCCGAGCGATGCAAGTTTCAGTGCTGTAAAGTGTCAGTGTAGACAGTGGACCAGCACATGGAGCTGTGCTCCCAGCACTGGTAGCTACTCCCCTCATGGGAGCGACTACACAGCAACATTAAAGCACTGCCGCGGCAGCGCTTTAACGTTGGTAGTGAAGACATACCCTTGGAATCCCTTTTTGCATGAATACCTTGTGAGCAGAGCTTTTAGCTCTAGTGCTCTTTGGTGACGAGTGAGAGGAACTGCTATCCCCAGAAGAAGAGGCCAGTTTTCTCGGACATTTTCTTGAACCCATTTTCTTAAAATTTACTCTTTGGTGGAGGTGGGGACTGGGAATCTGAATCACATGGTGAGCCCTGTGAACCTCTTCTGCTAAAAGGCATCTCTTTATCCCTGCTCTTTTCAGAGTGGATAAAATGACTGTAAGGGGACACTCAGCTGCTCTCTGGGGCTCACAAGACGACAACCTCTGAGGTAAAGGCACTTTTCTTGCCAAACTCCAGAGCTCTCTAGCCCAAGTGGGAATTTCTTCTTTCCCCCCTGTGCAAAATTCTTAACTTCCCTTGGGGCTAAGGGAAGGAGATCAAATTGCTCAACAAGAAAAAGGAGGAGGAATGATGAGACCCATGCTGCCGTAGGGTGCACAAGTGAAAAAGATCAACTAGCAGCTCCCTCCTCTACTTGTGGTTGTTTTGGTTGGTCCTGCTTATGGTTTTCCCACACAGCGCAATCCTCTTCAATGTAACTGCCACTTGCAGCTGAACAGCGTCTTCATTTTTCAGCCATCCTTCAAAAAACATTCTGGCTGTCAGACACCCCCCCCAACCCTCTGCTCTGGTAATTCTAGGAGGTGGACAAACCACCTCTTCAGCTTGCTGACCCCCTCTTAAAAAAAAGAAAACAAAACACCTCACAGTAGGTGCCAGTAGGAGGCAGAACAAAACTGAGTGGGACTTCTGAAAGTGGTGGCTAGTTCCTTGTCAGCCACGCAATTGGCTTTGACCCTGCCCTCTATAGCTACAGAGAGGCAACAACCCACACTGAAAATATGTGGACCTAGCCCTGAGAGTGAAATTTATATTCCATGTATCTTATCTGATTCCAACATCAAGGGAGCTCTATGGTAATACACAAACATATGGAAAAACAGAGAATCATATAATCAAAATAATATTGGACAACAAATTAAATAGTTTAAAAATCCTTCTGTGGTTTCTCCATTTCCCATGAATTAAATGTTGTATTATAAAATGATTCCCAGATCATGTACACACGTTTGAATAGCAATCTTAAGCATCCTAATGGTATGAAGGTTAGCATCCCGTTGTACAGTCCCAGCTTCTAGCAGTTGGAGGTTTAGGGACACCTGGCACACAGGGCTGCATCTTTGACCACCCTGGTTAAAAACCATTGGAGGACCTATCCTCCATGAACTTATCTAATTCTTTTTTGAACCCTTAATAATTATTGTCCTTCACAACATCCCATGGCAATAAGTTCCACAGTTTGACTGTGCCTTATGTGAAGAAGTACTTCCTTATGTTTGTTTTAAGTTTGTTGCCTCTTAAATACATTGGGTAACCCCAAGTTCCTGTGTTATGTGAAGGGGTAAAACAACACTTCCCTATGCACCAGCTCAATATCGTCATGATTTTATAGACCTCTATCCTAAACCTGACTTTAGTCGCCTCTTTTTTTAAGTTGACCAGTCCCAGTTTTTTTTCTCTCTCCTCATATTAAAGCAGTTCCATACCCTTAATCATTTTTATTGCCACTCTCTATACCTTTTCCAATTCTAATGTATCTTTTTTGAGATGAGACCACCAGCCCTGTACTCAATATTCAAGGTGTGGGGATACCAATGGATTTATATAAAGTCATTATGATATTTTCTGTCATACGATCTTATCCCCTTCCTAATGATTCCTAACACTTAACTTTTTTGACTGCCACTGCACAGTCAACAGATGTTTTCAGGTACCTACCCACAAGGACTTCAAGATCTTCCTAATTTAGACGCCATCATTTTGTATGCCTAGTTGGGGATTATGTTTTCCAGTGTTCATTACTTTGCACTTATCAACACTGAATTTCATTTTTTCCCCCTTCACCCAGTTTTGTGAGATCCTTTTGTAACTCTTTGCAGTCAGCTTTCTACTTAACTACCTTGAATAATTTAGTATAGTTTTCAGAACTTTCTCTGTTCACCTCTTTTTTCAGATCATTTATGAATAGGTATAACTATAACAAAGTTTTGTCTATATATTTTTCTGCAAGCATTTTTATGCAAACTGAACTATACATTCAAAATGTCGTTAAATATGACAGGTTTCAGAGTAGCAGCCGTGTTAGTCTGTATCCGCAAAAAGAAAAGGAGGACTTGTGGCACCTTATAGACTAACAAATAAATTTGTTAGTCTCTGAGGTGCCACAAGTCCTCCTTTTATTAAATATGAGAGGTCCTTTCAAAAGTTTCTGAATGGTGCCTAGTGCAATAATGGGACTATTAGTAACAACATTAAGATGTGGGGATGGGAGCCCTGGGAGAACTTTTCCCTGTGATCTTACTAAAGATACAATCCAAAATTGCCAAGCCCACCTAGGGGACATAGTGTGTAATATAACACTTCCCGTAACAATTTAGGGTATTAAAGTCAAACTTATTACCACAGAATGATACAGCAATTATATGGGTTGACCTTCCAAAAGGCAGTTACTTCTGTAACTAGATCAAACAGCTAACCACACCAGATGTTGAGATATAAAATGAAGTCCAGCCAGCCCAAGAATATATTTAATTAAACATATAAGTATTTTTAATGATATATACGGACTGGCTTGAACGTGAACATTCTTTCAGAGTTATGTTTCATATAAGTACTATCCTGAGTTTTTTTTTTAAACCCGATACATAGCGCATGGTTTAAAGTGCTAATTCTCCATTAGTGCATCATAAAATGACCAGACAATTAAAAAAAAACAAAACCATAAAATGTGAAAGATTTGTATTTAGAAATAATGCCAGAGATTTTACATTCTTGACAAACTGCAAGTTTTGATTTGAGTTACACTCAAAGATTGTCGCAGTAATTTGCAACTAAAACCACACAGAAAAAACTGTTACCTACCTTTTCGTAACTGTTGTTCTTTGAGATGTGTTACTAGTGTTCATTTCATTCTAGGTGTGCACGCGCCCATGTGCGCGGTCGGAGATTTCTGCCTTAGTGGTATCTGTAGGGTCGGCTGTGGCGCATCCTTGAGTGCTACATTCACGTGTCAGTACATCAGGCACCGCCGGCCCTACACCCTCTCAGTTCCTTCTTGCCGGCAACTCCAACAAAGGGACAGGAGGACACGTAATGGAATGGACATGAGCAACACATCTCAAACAGTAGTTACGAAAACACAGGCAACCGTTTTTCTTCAAGTGCTTGCTCATATAGATTCCATTCCAGGTGACTCACAAGCAGTGTCCATGGAGGTGAGCTTGGAGTTCATGGTTGTGCAACTTGCACCACTGCTCTACCAAAGCCAGCATTGTCTTGAGCTTGCTAGGCAAGTGTATAATGAGATGCAAATGTGTGGACAGACGACGACCAGGTAGCCACCCTACAGAGCTCCTTGATTGGAACCTGCACCAGGAAGGCCAATAATGATGCCGCAGTCGAGTGTGCCTCACGACTGCTGGTGGAGGCACATTTGCCAGCTCATAACAGTAACGGATGCAAGCAGTGATCCAGGATGACAACCTTTGAGCAGACACTGGGTGACCCTTCATTTTGTCTGCTACTGCAACAAAGAGCTGCATCAACTGACAGAACAAAGCCATTCCATAAATGTAGAAGGCCAGCGCCCTCCCGACGTCCAGGACATGCAACCTGCATTGCTCTTCCGATTTATGAGGCTTTGGGAAAAAGACAAGTAAATATGCGTCCTGGTCGGTATGAAATTGGGACACTACCTTGGGCAGAAACACCGGGTGTAGACGCAACTGAACCGTATCCTTGTAGAATACTGTATAGGCCGGTTTTGAAGTAAGTGCCCTGATCTCAGACATCCTGCAGGCTGACGATATCGCAACCAGGAACAAAACCTTCCAGGAGAGAAGCAGGAGAGATCAGGAAGCCAGAGGCTCGAAGGGATGTCCCAGGAGTCCCGACAGCACAAGATTCAGGTCCCCGGGAGGGACGGGATCCTGGAAGTGCGGGTAGAGACGCTCCAGACCTTTCAAAAACCGGGCTGTCGTGTTGTGAACGAAGACTGAATTGCCATGGAATGGAGGGGTAAAGCTAAAATATTGGCCAGGTGGACCCTGATTGAGGACAGGGACAAACCTTGGAGCTTAAGGTGCAGAAGATAATCCAAGATCTCCTGCGGAGGCCTGCTCAGCCTGGATAGGCCATTCCAAGGCCCAGCACATGAACCTTTTCCATTTGGTCAGGTAAGTTGCCCTGGTGGAGAGTATCCTGCTACCCAGCACGACCTGCTGAACCCGGGCCGAGCATTCCAGTTTGTCCGCGTTTAGCCATGCTGTCAAATGTAGCGCCACCAGGTTTCCGTGGTTCTGGGACAGCAAATCCGGCCGAAGGGGCAGCTGCAGCGAGGCGGCTACCAAAAGGTCCAGCAGCGTGCTGAACCAGTGCTGGTGAGGCCACATGAGGACTATTAGGTACAGTGTTTCCTCAAATGCAGCCACTGTGGCTGCATGCAACCACCAGGTCCTTTTCTTGCAGCCACTGCCTCCTGGGCTGTGATGGGGGTGGGCGCAAATAAGCGGCCCCCTCCCATGGCTGTCAGCAGCAGTTGAGCCCTGCCCCCCTCCGGAGACAAACACCAGAGGTGCAGGCAGCTGGTGAATTCCCCACTTTCCCCGGGGGGTGGGGGAGGCAGGCTTCGGCCATGGGGCTTCAGGCTCTGTCCAAGCTGTGGCAGGCTCTGGTTCAGGCTCCGGCTCCAGGCTCACCACCCCCTACCCGCCCCCCACATTGTCCCTGGGCCCCACTGCTTCCCTGCCCATCTCCCCATCCAGGGCTTAATTTGTCCCAGGGCTTTCTAGGGTTGAGTAAGACTGCTGTGAAAAGTGATATTAACAAAAGATACAAATATCACTTCACAGCAGAAGACTTACCAGCTAGCAAGTCTTAGGGGGAAAAAAGCACAACCAAAAGAAAAAAACAAAAAAGGCAAGAACATGCAAAGCACCTTATTTGTGTTTCTATTATCTTTATGTCCAATAAAGAATAGAGACAACTGTCAACTTTTATTACTGAGTCTGAAAAAACCCTACATAAATAAATTACAATGATTTGGACATGTATATGTGCATATTTATTTGTTTTTCCTAAAGTTAATTAAATATTTTAGGAAAAAATTGTCAACATGGCCACCAGCCAGAGTTGGTGGCCACACTCTGAGGCCACCAAAAAAATTTGTTTGAGAACCTCTGCGCCCTGTCTTGTTTGATCTTCACCCTGTGACTCAATGGCACTGGCAGGAAGGCATACATCAGAGTTCCTGACCACGGGATGAGAAATGAGTCTGACAGGGAGGCCCATCCCATCCCCAGGATCGAACAGAACATGTGGCATTTCCTGTTCTGCCTGGACTTGAAAAGATCCACCTGGGGAATCCCCCACTTCTGGAAGATTGTATTGACCACCTCCGGATGGAGCGACCACTTGTCGCAAGATGAGAAGGTCCTGCTGAAGTGATCCGCTAATACACTCCTGGTCCTGGGCAGGTGTGTGGCTACCAGATGAACAGCACGCCACACACAACAAGTCCCAAGGCAGAGAACTTCTGTGTAAAGGGCCGACGACCTGGCTCCACCCTGTATGTTGATTTAATAAATTGCAGCAGTAATGTCTGTCAGGACCTGCACCATCTTGCCCTTCAAATGGGGCAAGGAAGACTGACAGGACAGGCGAACCGCTCCGAGCTCTCTGACGTTGATATGGAGAGCCAGATCGTCCTGCAACCTGTGGCCCTGCATGCTGAGCTCGCCGAAATGGGCTCCCCAGCTCAAGTCCAAAGCATAAGAGATGCAAATGTGATGGAGCTGCAAAGAGAACTTCCTCCAGCACCGACCTGGGGTCCAACCACCAATCCAGGGATGATCGAATGTGATCTGGCACCCTGACTACCCGGTCTAGGTCGTGCCTGTTGGGGATGTAGACTGATGCCAGCCATGCTTGCAGAGGCCGGAGATAGAGCCAGACACAACTGACCATGTATGTACATGCAGCCATGTGGCCCAACCACCGCATGCAGATGTGCGCTGTGGTGAGTGGATGGTTTTTCACATGGGAGATCAGGTCTGATCTGGCCGAGAATTGCAGGGTATAGTCCCGAGACACTATCTAGCACCCAGCGGTCCAAAGTGACCTGCAACCAGGCCATATGGCAAGGACGAAGACGGTTGAGGAAAGAACAAGGTGGATCCGGGGAGTTGACTGGGTCATCGCTCCGGAGAGCGCCTTCAAAATGAGTGCCTCTGGCCCCCAGGATGCTTTGCTGAGCCTGGATGCACAGGGTGAGCGGGAGGAGGAGGGGCAGCGACGACTAAAGCTTGTGTTTATCACTTCTCCTTGCTGACCCCTGTCAAGGTTCCCAAGTCCTTGGTGGCAAGGGCAGCCGGAACTGCTTCCTCGCAGACTGAGGCGTATGCAGACCCAGCGAGCAAAGGGTGGTATGAGTATCCTTCAACCCATGCAGCCTCGCATCTGTCTGCTCTGCAAAGAGTCCATTCCCCTCAAATGGGAGGTCCTGGATTGAAGTCTGCATTTCTTGGGACAAGTCAGTAATCTGAAGTCAGAAGCTGCACCTCATGACCACCACTGATGTGACCACCCTAGCCGCAGAGTCAGCCATGACCTACGCCATTTGAAGAGAGCACCTCGCTGCTGCAGTACCCTCCTCCACCAGGGTGCCGAATTCCTGGGCCAAATCTTGGAGGAGGTACTCCTTGAATTTACAGAGGGAGTCCCGTAAGTTAAAATTGTACCGGCCCAAGAGAGCCTGGTGGTTTGCCACTCGGAATTGCAGGCTGGCTGTCAAATACATTTTCCTCCTGAAAAGGTCCAGTCTTTTAGCCTCTTCATTTTTGGGGGTTGAACTGGTGTGCCCCTGCCTGTCCTCCTCATCAGCTGCAGAGATGACCAGTCAGCCTGGAGGTACTCGAACCCTTCGGAGATCTGTGGCGTGGAGTTGGAGAGCGCTGCCTTGGCTCAGGAGATCGGCCATGCTCAACTGCCTGTGGAGGGTCTTGACAGCTGGCTTGCCCTCATATGGAGCCTTTGCTGCTTCCTGCGGCACACAGAGTGCCAGCAGCGCTGGTAGAGGCCTCTGCTCTCTAAGCACTGAGAGAGCCTGGGAAGGCGTTGATCTCGCCACAAGTCTGGATCCCCTACTGCGCCCAGAAGTTGGCAGTGGATCCTTTGGGGGGGGCTAAGGGCCCCCACTGGGGAGGCACATCCATGTGGCTCCAGTGTGGGTGGGCAGCCCAAACTGGGTCCTTTGCCTGGTACCAGGGAGCCGTGCTTCTTGGTCTTTCTAGGCACCAGTGCCAGGAGCGAGCTATGCACAGAGGCCGAAGTACCAGGGGCAGAGTCTGGCCGGGATGGCTCAGAAGCTGGTCGGAGGGCAGCCTCCAGGAGGAGAGCCCTCAAACAGATATCACGCTCTTTCTGGGTGGAAATTTTTTACAGATACAATATTTGTCCTTCACATATGATTCCCCCAAGCACCTGAGGCAACTGCTGTGTGGGTCAGTAACAGGCATAGGCCTGTTGTAATCCAAGCAAGGCTTAAACCCCGGAGACTGGAGTATGCCCTGGCTCGGGTGAAGTCCCCAGTAGGACTCTAGCATTCAGTAGTTGTGAAGGGTAGTTAGAAGTGAATTACTATAAACAAACTATTTACAAGGCCCTAAGGCTCAAAGTCAGAAGAGCCGAAATCGCTAGCCCTTGTTATGCAAAGAAAGGTGGTCTGACTAACTACCATCGGTGGTAAGAAGGAACAGAGGGCAGAGGGCTGGTGGTGCCTGATATACCGACACATGAATGTGGCACTCAAGGGAGCACCACAGTTGACCCCAAGGCAAAAATCTCCGATGACAGTGCATGTAGACGCCTAGAATGGAATCGACATAAGCAAAGACTTGAAGAACCGACCTTTTAGAGGAATGAAGATGTGCAGAAAACTAAAAAGTCATTTTCCACATCTGAGAATTAATTCTGTATTTGGCTCCTGTACTGGGAAAGGCGTTTGTATATTTAATCTTATTCTATTTCAGCATCAAACATAAAGGAATGATAAAATATGAGTAAAGCCATGTCCACACTAGAGAGCTTGCAGTGACAACAGCTGTACCAATGCAGCTGCACTGCTGCAAGATCTCTCGTGTAGTCACTCTATGCTAACGCGAGACAGCTCTCCTATCAACATAATTAAACCACCCCTAACAAGCAGCAGTAGCTATGTTGGCAGGAGAAGCTCTCCCGCTGACACAGCGCTGTACACACTACCACTTATGCCGGCAAAACGTATGTTGCTCAGGGATGTGTTTTCTCACATGCCAAGCAAGATACATTTTGCCAACATAAGTGTTAGTATAGACGTGGCCTAAGTGAAATGCAGAAAATTATGTGTTGATGTAATGTTAAGATAGAGATTCGAGTCCCCAAAAGGCTATGAAACTCAAAAAGTTAGAGTTCTCATTTAACTCAGCTATACTGCATATGTCCAGTACCAAGGGTGAAATTCATCCAACCATAGAGCGCCTTCCTGGGCCCATGTATTAATCACTTAACTGACATACCAAGGATCACAACTGGTCTTGGGTTCTACATTGATCCATCAGCCACAGTCCTCATTATATCAGCTGATTTGATTCTTCATTAAGTTTAACACAGCTGTGAACACAAGGTCTGAGACACTGACTGGAAGAATGCAAATCCAAGTCTCCCCCTCTCTCTATCCAATTACTACAATAGTAGCCCTTCCCCTAAGTAGTATGAATTATATTCTGTCATCAAGCCAGGGAGACATTTCAGTATGCACATACAGGCAGATGAGGTTTTCTTTAGAATGCATTGAAAGTTTAGTACTTTTAAAAGCAGCAGCTTTTTTGTTGTGGTGATGGGGGGACGGGAGAAAAATATTTTCATGTTTATTTTATTCTATAACCTTAGACCTTGACTCACTTACCTTCCACTTGTCCATCTTCTGCAACCTCCATTTTGTGCTTAATTTCTTTTTGTGAATCTTGCTGCATGTTTTCTCTTTGCTGCTTGGTTTGTTGCATAGTGTGAATCCTCCAGAGTTCACGAAGCTCTTCAACGTCTATGTCTGAATCTCGAGTTAGTTCTTTCACTAGTTTTCCCTTGGTAATGGTCTCTTTTTTTTGAGAGTCTGTGATGTCTTCACAAAGTAGACATTGCTCTTTTATCTCACACTCTCTTTTGTGTGTTTTCTCTAGTGTGGAATCCTGATCAATGACTACATCTACATCTGTGCCACATCCTTTACTGGATTGCATTTCTTGCAAAGATGGTTGATGAGCATCTGTAACTTTTTCCCCTACAGTGTCCTCTCCCTCCTGTATTGCCATTTCAACAGTTTCTGAACCCACAATATGAGTAACAAACCCACTGTCACTTACAGGCAGGTCGACACTGGATTTTAAGTCACTGGGAACATCAGTCGAGTCTGAAATTATTGTTAAACATTCTGCGCTAGTTTGATTTATTGTTTGGACAGATTCTGATGAGGCGCCAGAAGATTTGTCTTGTCGAAGCTCATCTGAAGAAACAAGTTCCTCGCATATTGGAGAGAGTTCCGATTCTGTGAACACATCCTCCGAAAGAGACTCCTCTGTGCTCCGAGGGGCTGTGCTGGCACTGTCATTCCCTGCATCCCGAACCCTTGAATCCATTTCATCTGTACTGCTTCTTGTAATTTTCTTGAAATGGCAGAGGTCCCTTACAGATAATGGTTCTACATCTCTGTGAAGCAAAGGAGAGTCCAAGTTATCACCACAAAGTGCCTTTTATTCTGTCAACAACAGATTTTGCCAGTTTAGTAACATCAGTTATTGGGGTTTTTATTTTTTTTGGAGGAGGTGCAGGAGAGGGGAGCAACACTTATATACCAGCAAAGGCTCTAGTATAGACAGTTATACTGACATAATGTGCTTTTGTCACTCAAGGAACTAGTACACTAGGAGGATTTGTTAGTATAGTTGATTTAGACCTGGCCAAATACAAAAGGTACATTACAGTAAGTATAAAGCTGACCATTTATTCACAGGGTAAGACACCAACACTATGTATTACCAATCTGAAGGTAGAGGTTTCAGAATAAATTAGCACAAGTGGTGCTAGGATATGGAGTACCAGGAGAAGATGGGGACAATAAGTATATATTTACTTGTATTTTTTGCAGTCAGAAGTAAACAAAACAAAGTTCTAGAAAGTGCCTGTTGTCTAGTGCCTTCTAGGAAGTCTGTGCCCTAAGGTCCCATCCTCTGGGGAAAGAAGCAAAAAAACTCACCTTCCATTTGAAAGGCATCTTCAGAACATTTTATCCCACAATACATATATCAAACGAATTAAATTCCTAGTAAGATTCAGATTCCATTACCAGTACAGGTAACATCATCTTTAAGTATATATTGTATAATTGTTAAAATAGGAGGTTGGAATTAAGTTTCAGCCTGCATTTCAGATTAAGGCCTTGTCTACTCTACCAGGATAAGTCAACCTAAGTCATGCTACTCCAGCTACACAAATAATGTAGCTGGAGTCGAAGTAGTTTAGGTCGACTTACTGCGGTGTCTACACCGAGCTGCGTCGATGGGAGATGGTCTCGTGTCGACTTACCTTACTCCTCTTGTTCTGGTAGAATACTGGAGTTGACTGGAGAGTGCTCTGCAGTCAATTTAGCGGGTCTTCACTAGACCTGCTAAATCAACCCCCACTGCATTGATCACAGCAGTGTTGAGCCTTGGTAAGTGTAGACATGGCCTTATAATGCTTAGGTAGTAAGCTATGAATTAAAGTGTATTTGGATGGTAATGTACTAAACTGACAATTTCCTCAATTTTTTAGTTACGGATAGGAAATGCATTTAAGCAATCTTAATGCTCAGTCACCAAAATCTATATGGAATATAAATACTGCTAAATATATTCCTTGCAAGCCTCAGCATATATTTGATCTTAACTAAATCAAAAGATGCCTCACGCCTACACAGACTGACATGAGCCCTTTAGCTTTTGTGAATTCTAAATTCCTTACAAATAAGAAAGTTGGTGCAAGGTCTCAGATTTTTATTGTTGAAGCTTACAAAATTGAATGAGTTTTTGAAATGACGAGGAGGGGGAAAGCAATTCTTCAAGTAGATAATCGGGAGAGAATCTGCAGAAGCAGAAATAAATGAGAAATAGGAAAGCCAATCAGAAGCGATCTTTAACCAAATTAAATAGTTTGCTAATCTAATTTAGCTACTGCTACCACAGCTCCAGATAAAGATTTTTTTTAATTTGAGTCTCATGCTGCTGCGATTTTACAAACATGACTCACTTTTTCAGGAGCCATAGCATAGCAGCATTTGGATTGCCGCTATAGTAATGGGGCTGCCAGAGGTTTGGGTTCTATTTAGATGTTTACAACTAAGATAGCAACATGACACACAAGGATTTTACAGAAGGCAGGTGTGAATTTTTACATATTCCTTTTTTAATTCCACAAACTGTAAGGTGACGAAGCATATAGACTATAGAACATGAAAAGCGTCCTCTCTCCAGGAGTTATGGATCTGAACATAAATGCCTCTGAAGCCATCTTACTTTGTAAATGTGTAATTCTGAGCTCAGTCACTAGGAAAAAATAATGTAATAGTAAAAGAAAAATCAGCTTGCCAGCTGCAGTATTTACATTTGGGAACCAGTAACAAAAGAAATGAGATTCCAGAGCCAATATCTGAAAAATCTTCTCAAGCCTATACAGATGTTTCTTTTAAGGTACTTTTGCTATGTGTAAATATGTAGATTATTATACTGGCCCAATGAACATACTGGGAATACAGTAACTCCTCACTTAATACTGTAGTTATGTTCCTGAAAAATGTGACATTAAGCGAATCAGATTTCTTCATAAGAATTAATATAAATGGGGGGGGGGGGTGAAGGGGGAGGAGGTGGTGTTAGGGAATTTTTTTTTTTGGCCAGAAAAAAGGCATTATGTACATTTTAAACAAAACTTAATACAGGCATAAGTTTTAAACAATTTTAAAGAAACAATTTAATACTACAATAATCATTGCTGAGTATGAAGCAATGGGAGGTGCCCCCGCCTTACCCCACACAGGCACAACCCACTGGCTCTGCAGACAATGAGGCAGGCAAAGAGGCTGAAGGTGCCATAGGCTAGGAGAAGCACATTGTGTAGCAGCAGCTGCAGCTTCCCCTACAGTGCAAGCACCAGGGGCAAAGGGGATCAACCCTCGGCCTGCCCACTCCATCCCCTCCCCCAGGCCTCCACCCATAACCCGCCTCTTCTCCCCCGGCTGTTCCCTTTATTCTGCATGCCTCATCCTCGCTCCTCCCCCATCCCTCCCCTGCCTCCTGCCCGCAGCAAATCAGCTGGTTTGTGGCATTCAGGAGGCAGGGGGAGCCTGCACGCTGAGTCCTCGCTCCTTCCCCCTCCCCCCTGAATGTTGCAAACCAGCTGATTGCTGCAGGCAGGAGGCGTTGGGAGGAGTGGGAAGGCACTGACCCGCGTGCGGGGTCTGCCAGCAGGCGGGAGGTGCTGGGGGGGGGCGCGCAGGGGAGCTGATCGGGGGTCTGCCAGCTGTGGACAAAGCAGGCAGCCAAATGACGTTATAGCAGAACATTGCAGAACTTTAAACAGCACGTTCTGTAATGGAGCAGGGACGTAAGATCAAAACAACGTTAAGGGAGAGGATGTTAAGTGGGGAGTTACTGTATGTCCTATTAGTCTTATTGGGAGTTCTGTTAGTCCACAATGCTATTCAATGACACTGCATTCAGGCTGAATGGCTAGTAAACTTGAGAGGATTCGTCCAATTTCTTAAAATGAATAGGAAAACGACTGGATCATCACTCAGTTCTTTATGACTTTCTGAGCTTCAGCTGCCTGATTCAGGGACTGGCTCCAGTTGTAAACACATCTAAAACATCTGATACACCCATAGTACCACATACGCTATAAACAAACAAGTTTAAATTTTGAAATGTTGTAAAAACATGAGGCTGAAGAAACACTAATATGACTTAGGTGTCAAGCACAGAAAGAAAGATGAAGTGCAACTCTGAATATTATGATGAAACAGTCATTCCAGAGAAACCTGGAAAACAGCAATGCTTTGGAAAACTCAGCAAAGTACACCAAAGATTCATATGTAGGCAGAAGTGATTTCGGGCAATAACAAAGCAGCATCGAGATGACAGTCCCCATCTAACTCAGCTCTGAAGAGACCACACCTGAAATACTGCATTCAGTTCTCAGCAATTCATTATTAGGCACGGAACCTCCCACCCACTTATCAAAGAAAAAAATAAAATGATTGAGGGGCTAGAGATATTAACTCACTAGGAAAAAATAAGAGTTAAATACATATAGCTTTCTCTAACTAGGGTTGGGAGAGTGACACAGTAGCACAAATAAACACTAAGAAGGGAAAGAAATGTTAACAACAATATAAGGTGCTCTGAACTAGGAGTAATAGGATGAAACTGAAGCCAGACTTTCTTAAATATCAGGAAGGACTTCTCAACAAAGATCTACTGGGAGATTTCACAACTCTCCCTTTCTCCTCCCAATTACGCAGCACAGTTAAATTTGCTATAAAGAGACTCAATTTTCATGAGACATTTTGGGTCATTTTTATAGCTTCTTTATACCACCTCTATGTCATTACAAGCCCTATAATTCAGTTTGTCCAGAGGACATTGTTTCTGGTTGGCTTCCAAAGTCTTTTAGAGCCACAGAGAATGCAGCATACCTAGACAAGTGCATCTCAACGTACCAGCAATTGTGTAGCCTGACTGTCCCTATTTTACCATGCTGCAGAACGTCTCCTTGGGCAAAATTATAAGGGTATTTCCTGGGTTCTTGAGACCCATTACTTAACTTGTAGAGCAAAGAGGGAGCATCTGGTGGTAGAGGTAGAGAATAAAGGAAATTGAATTGCAAATTTCATTGTAGGTACTTATATCGCTCCCCTTCTGCCCAACATTCAAGTGCCGTTCAAGTAGAGAGCTGGTTGGGAATGTTTGGTAAATTATTTTTCAGTCAAAAAACACTGACTCGTTGAAACCAAGACTTTTCACTGCTATGGGATGACTTCCATAAATTTCTTCACTTGAAACTTTTTTTTTTTTTAAATTAAATTGAAGTGGCCCATTTTGATATTTTCTAAACAAATAATTCAAGTTTCTTGGTATGAATCTACTTTGTTTCTAAATTTAAGACTATTAGAGGGGAAAATTTTTAAATTTAAATGGTGAAAATTGAAATATGGTAGTATGTTTTAAGTGACCTGAACTCAATTTTCTGGCTTGTCAATTTGTGAAAATTTTCATGATTTCAACTTTTCACCCCAATAAAGGGACAGTAACATTTTTTTAAATCCCAAATATTTTCCCAGGACAGGAAAACCATTTCCTGCCCAGCTCTATTCACGAACAATGAATTTTGAGTATGTTAGCACTCTAAGACCGAAATATTCACACTCAAGTGCCTACTCCATATCTGTATGCACACACCTGATTTTTAGGAAGTACTTATTTTGACACCATAAAGATGAAAGCAAGTTGCCTAGTTTTATAATATCCAGTTTTGAAATTTTTGGCTTAAATTTTTGACTGCAGAGTTGCAGACTTCTTGCATAAACCCTGATTTACTCCAACAGAGTGAGCCACAAATTCTAAACCCCCATTTTCATTCTTTTGGTTTACAGAACTTGTGACAGAAAAAACAAAGTCTACAGCTCAGATTTCTCAGGATCTTTGGCATGTTGTTTTACAGTAGATTTTTAAAGAAGTGGATTTCAAAGTTAATACGTCTTGGAACACACACCCGCACACACAAGTTACACTGACCTAAGCGCTTGTGTGGACAGCACTATGTTGGCGGGAGAGCTTCTTCCCCCCGACACAGTTACACCCAGTCGCAGGGGCTGGGGTAATTAAATAAAGAGGAGAGCTCTCCCGTCAGCTTAGAGCATCTGCACTCGCAGTGCTACAGCAGCGCAGTTGCGCCGCTGTAAGCTCTGTAGTGTAGCCACAGCCAAAGTCTAACGTCAGTTTTCCCTCTGAAAATGTACGTGGTTTGAAAAAAATACATTTGAACAGATGTTACAGATGGCATTTTGATCCACATCATCGGGTTATCTTCCTCTGGCATTTTTTCAAAGACACGGTATTGCTTTACCTTTGACTTACAACACAAGAATATATGTTAATTCGTTAACAAGGCACTTTTGAAAGAGTTACACATAGGAGGTAAACAGCCTAAAAAGATACCCTGTAAAGTGTTTGTGCCCTTCTGTTTTATGATTTCTAAGAGTAGCCCGATTTTTTAAAAAGTTCTGCTTGTTTTAATGTTAAGATAGTCAGGTCTCATTTACTCTGTTTTTGATCAAAATATGGACAACTGGAGAACTAGCAGGATAACACCAATTGACTAAAATAAACCCAAAGAAATTGAGAGGAAGGAATTTGGGGACAGACGATTTAAAGCTTTATAAACAAAAACTAAAAAGCCCCACGCTTATTACATAATGAACATTTAGGAAAAAGGCTCTTTGCTTAAGCTTCAGACTCCTTTTATACATCAATTGACTTTAGGGTGAGAAAGATCCTGCTCCATTTTCCAGTGCTCCAGCATTTATATAGATATGAATCCTTTATTTTGCTGTTCACTGTATTCCTGACACTACTTTAAAAAAAAAAAGAGGCAGAAAAAAAATTCAGTCCCGTTTATACTTCACCCAAAAAAAAAAAAAAAAAAAAAGAGGCACGTTTGCTTCTTTGGAAGTCAACCATGAAGCATATAACTAAGATTTCTATCTAAAATTACTCAAAGATTTCGGGCCATTTCAAAACTACTGTGTTTTGCAGTGGTCACCATCAAACAGTTAGTTTGTTAACCATTAGAATAGGAAAGCAATTGTAAATATGGGGCAAAAATATATTAATTATTGCCAAATGCTAACTTTCTAAATAGTTGATGATGCCCAGGAGATAAGGAAGCTATAATTCATTTGATGTATGTAGAACATACAATAAACCAAGAAAATGAAAATAATAAAGCAGTTTTCCAGGTCTCTCCAAGTTAATCTTTGATATTCTCAAAAAAAGTTTACTCTGTTTTATTATATAGTTACTAATGCAGATGCTATACAACTTTTTGCCAAGTTTTACAAATACTAGTCTATCTTACATGGGTAACGAATCCTTTATTTTGCTGTCCACAATTTCTTTATACAGAGCAGCTGACATCACTTCTTCCATTGGACACATGATGCCATACTCTTCACAGCCGTTCTCTTGGACCATTGGATCAGTTTTATGTGGATCAAACATTATGTTATTTGGCGTCACTAGCAGCACACCATTGACCGAACCCTAAAACGAGAGGGAAAAAAAGCGATAAAGGTTTCCTTCAAGTTTTAGTTTATCCTCAGTTCTTTAACTAAAGAAAACTACTTTGAAACACCTTTCCTACGAGAATAGCATCTTTTCTGGGGTTTGTCCATCCTAAAGTAAACTTTGCTAGCTAACAATAGTGCCACAACACCTTCTTGTGCTCTGCAACCAACCACACAAATCCCTATAGTTGAAGAGAATACCTTCTCTCTTCAAGTAGATGTGGACCATTGCTGCCCATTTTTCAGGGCAAAAAAAAAAATCTCAACTCTTCCCTACTTGATGGCTCTACACACTAGTTGTGCTGTTGAGTGTGTTCAAGAATTCCAGCAAGCATGCTAAGCAAAGCCTCGGCAAGGAGGAGATGTTCGTCAACAGATGGTGACCATAAGGATCCGAGTAAGTTTCAGAAGAAACTTAAGAGTCACTGTTTCAAAGGTTTGCTGCTTGACCCTTCTCAGAGTTGTACAGTTCAGAGGTAAGCCAGAGAGAGCATTTTATGCTAGCTATTTGGCTCTGCTTCCCCTCATACTAAGTGGCAGAAGTATGGGTACCTCTACACTGCAAGAGACAACATGCAGCAGTGAGTATTAGAGCTTGGGTCAACTGAAAATAGCAGTGTAGACGTTTGGACTCAGGCCTGTCCTCTGAGACCTGGCAAGGGAGGATTTTTTGCCCCATCGCAAGAGCCCAAGTCATAGATCTTCTTTTGCAGTGTTGACATACCCTATGTGTCTGGCATAAACCTCTCTGGTTTACCTAATTGATGGACCCATCAATCAGGTAATTATAAAGAAATAATGCAAGTAATAAATACTTTACAAAATACAACTTAAAAAGATATTTTACTTTTACATTATTAAATTTAACATATTACAAAATAAAGTTCACTTAAAATGTTACACTAAATATCCCTTTGGTTCAATGCATGCAAGAGATAATTAAGCGATTTCAAAAAAATATAAAAGCTAATACAGACAGACACCAAAGAGTAATGATGTTTGTCACTAATAACAGATAACATTAGATATTTTAGATATTCTGGTGTTTTTGTTTTGAAATCACAAATTCATAGAGCCTCAATCCTTCACCACTGAAATTCAGCCACCTCCTAGGTGAGATACTGAAACTGTTTAATAAACTAAACCTCTTTTCTGAAAGTTTCTAACAAAACAACTAAGATTACTATAAGAAAGATTAGAGAATATTTTTCAGTTTTGCTTTGTGTATTTCCTGGCACTTTATATATAGCTAAGTTTCACTGTTTCTCCTTCAGCCATTCATCATCTTCTGCCCATCTGTGTGGGTTTTCCACCAATCCACACAACAGGGGGAAAAATATACACATTTTAAAAATATGAAAGTGAGTTGTAAATACCATAACATTGGTAGGGGAAACTGAAGAGATGGCATAGTACCTTTAAAACTACTTCTGTTTTTTTTTTTAAGTGATTAGACTTCAAGTTGACAATGTCTTTTAAATGAACAGTTCACAGGCACACTACATATTCAGGGATTTAACATCTTTTGTGATAAAGATGAGCATTTAGATTGGCAAAAGTGGCATTAGGAAGTGAAATTTGCTCCATTTACAAGATCACTCCCCTTCCCGATCTCTCCCCTCCCAACTACAGGTTCTGTAAACTCAACCTATAATACAAAGAGTAGTGTTGTTTCAGATTCCTGCATAATCAACAAAAAGACTGTGCAACTGCAATTTTAGTAACAACTCCACTGATGTGAGACAGAAGAGACTTTACTTAGCACCACAAGGCACCCAGAGTTGTGGGAGAATAAAGGCTTTTTTGCTAGTAAAGTAAAGAACCAAAAATGCACAAAGACTAAATCTGCTGAAGAAAAGTGATGGCATTTTTACACTCACTTCTTTTAAAACATGGAAGTATATTAATCTCTACCAATGGTTAAGTCTTTTCTGAAAGGCAGCAACTGTAGCAGTTCAGCATCCTACAAACAATTTACAAAGAGGATATTGCTGCAGCTTAATCCTAAGGATTTTAATTTATTTATTTTTAAGTGTGGCCAGAGCCCAGAGCAGAGAAAGCAAAGATCACGGTTCCTGGGGTGCCAGGAAACAGAAGCCAAACTCTGGATTCAGAGAGAAGGCCAACACAGGATTATGAGGTTCTAAGTAGTAACCACAGTTAAACATTTAGATCAGATCTAGACTACAGACCATTCTGTAGTCTCTCTCTAAGAGAAGAAAGCCCTGCAATTACTTGGATGGTGGCTAAAAATATACCTAGGATTTTTATACTGCTTACATTGCTGTAGTACTTAAGTGCACGTACAGCAGTCACACAAGTCTTCCCCAAAAGTTTACCATAACAGAGGTAAAAAAAGGAAAGTCCTCACTGGAATGGAACATCAGAATCAGGATATTCACAGGGGCAACATTTTTCAGAGTAGCAGCCGTGTTAGTCTGCATCCACAAAAAGAAAATAGTGGCACCTTAGAGACTAACAAATTTATTTGAGCATAAGCTTTCGTGAGCTACAGCTCTTAAAACCGATCTCAAAATATGTAACAACTTTGAAATAGTATTCTTTAAATCCTGGTCTTAAGGAGAGTAGAGAGTTAACTAGATATGGATACTCATTGCTTGAGACTAACTTTGTAGCCTGGTCGACAGTGAACAGAAAATTACTTAAAAAATTAAGCTGGCGAAGATACAGAAGTGAGTGAGGATTTAAAAGAAAAAGGTAACCCCAAATTCAAGCCCAGCAAGTCTACTTTATGGCTTTCAACATAATCTAAGCTCTCCATCAATCATGCCTCATTTCATCATCTTCAGGACAATCAACACTGAACAGTGCATCCGATGAAGTGAGCTGTAGCTCACGAAAGCTTATGCTCAAATAAATTGGTTAGTCTCTAAGGTGCCACAAGTACTCCTTTTCTTACTGTGAATAGTGAGGCTGCATAGTCTCATGAGCAAAAGAACTTTGGGGAAACGACGCCAAACCCTTAAAAAAAAAAATCTGATTTGTTGTACTATAGCCTGCACTGGGCATTCACGTTTCCAGGATTGGATCTTTATCTCTACTTGGGCTGTTTACTACCCTAAGCTCTTCCTTACTGGATCAAGGACACAGTGTTGAAGGACCCAAAATGCCCACACTAAAAGCAAAGCATTTTTCATTAGTGAACAGTTGTCATCTTGACGGTTACTGCCTACACTGACAAACTGCTCAGCTTTATTTAAAGTGGAGAGACATACACATGCTCTCAGTTATAGATTCTCAGACACTTCAAGAAAGTCATGAAAGTTTACCAGGCCAGGTAGAACCCTCTCAACCCCACATCTGCCACTTTTTAACATGATGGTGAAAAACAAAAATACAAGTGCTATTTCACTCACCAGTAAGAAAAACAGATTTCAAATCACCAAGACAAAATAATTTTGCAAGCCATTTTTATGCTGGTTAAGGGAATCCTAGAGACTAAAACAGTATCCAAAAGGGTATGTGCAAAGAATCAGCTGTATGTTTACTTCTGCTAAAGTTCACCTTGCCACATACTGACAAGCATGTTTTTCACATTTACTAGGTATTACCACAATAGCTAAAACAGTTTGCCTCAATTTACTCCAGAGAAGTATCAAGGACAAAATTTATTTCAAGGATAAATAAAGTTTTGACGAACTTGGATAGGACTTTGCTTTTATAAGCTAATCACTGAGGAACAGGGGATTATAAATGCACTCTTTCTGCTGGTGGGCCTACAGCCAACATGAAAATCTGAATACCCTTGGGGAAGAGGACAAACTCAAAGAAAGGGCGTTTTATTGTACTTGGAGGTTTCCCAAAACAAATCAAAAAGATACACTTGGTGACTAAGGCAACTGGTATCTTTAGGTAGCTGCCCTTGAAGCGCCTGGAAGACAAATTTTCCAGTTCCACAGCTACAATACAAAAAGCTTGTGAGCCCCTAGTTTGGGGAAAAAAAATGTTTCTGCTCCTTCCCTAAATGCCAATAGTACAAATCAGTCATTTAAGGTCTAACTTCAGCCAAGTACCCCATATTACTGGGCCTGGGGAGACAGTACAAGGGGAAAAAAAAAATCCTTGGAGGTCCTTAGATGTGCATTATAGACTTCCATAGTGTTCTTCGGCACATGTTTAAGCACAAGATGAACAGCTGACTCCAGACTCCTTGGATAAAGCAGACTTAGTGTAGGATTTCATAACTCTTGACCAAGAGCTGGCCTAGCTTTTTTGTTTTGTTTTAAGCAAACAAGTCTTGTTGGCAAGCTGTTTGCTGTGATTCAGCTATGCACCTGTAATGATTTCAGGGTTTTTCTTTCTCTCTCTCACTGAAGGAAAAACTAACTTGTGGCAGCTACCCTATCTCTACAATAGAGAGCTTTAGCAGTTGAAAAGGAACACGCTGGCCCTCCAATACATCACTAATACTTCCGTCAGACTTTCCCATTTGTAATGTTACTGGGGTGACAACAAGCATTCTGTGCTGTGAAAGAAAATGCACAACCACTCCTCCTCAGGGATGCTAGTTTTGTCACAGCTTTCACAAAACCTTTACAGCTCTTCTGTATACAAACTAGGAGAGCTCACTCGTTCCTATTAAATTCCTTTTCATACAGACTAAACACAAGTTGAACAAAGAAGCCTGTGTAATCGTGGATTTCTCAGTAGCGGATGGTTCCTGATTTTACATTCTCTTCATTCAGATTTCTAACCTATACTAATAAGTCTGCATTATTATATACACATTTGATTCCAATTAGGGTTGTCAATTAATCCCATTTAACTCTCACAATTAACTCCAAAAAATTGATCACGGTTTTAATCGCACTGTTAAACAATAATAGAATACCAATTGAAATTTATTATAAATATTTTGGATGTATTTCTACATTTTCAAATATATTGATTTCAATTACAATACAAAGTGTACAGTGCTCATGTTATATTATTATTTTTAGTTAAAATATGTGCACTGTAAAAAAAAGATTATTTCCTGTAAATGTAAACAAACTTGTTTGCCTTAGCAATTGGCTGAAAGAGCAGTAGGACTGGGTGGACTTGTAGACTCTAAAGTTTTACATTGTTTATGTTACATAACTACACTCAAAAACAAAACAATCTACATATGTAAGTTGCACTTCCATGATAAACAGATCATACTTCAGTACCTGTATGGTGTGAATTGAAAAATATTATCTCTTTTGCTTATCCTTTTACAATGCAAATATTTGTAGTAAAAAATAATAAAGTGAGCACTGTACTCTTTGTATTCTTTGTTGTAATTAAAAATCAATATATTTGAAAATGTAGAAAAACATCCAAAAATATTTATAATAAATTTCAACTGGTATTCTATTAACAGTGTGATTAAAACTGATTAATTTTTTTAATTGTTTGACAGCCCCAATTCATATACATTACACACAATAAGCTATAAATAGTTAATATAAACATACTGTGAATTTAGTATTCATTGAATATGCCAAACTGATGGAATGTGAGACCATAGGTATGTACAGACTACCAACAGCGGTCAGGAAGCGCATGGAAACTTGTACTGCTACTGTTAGTGTCCCTATCAATGAACGAAGACCACCTTAGTGATGAGAACATAGTCTCAAGAGAAGTTAAGGCTTGAAAAGGCATAAAAACTGAACTATCAAATAGCGTGCTGCCAACTGTGCTGGTGGTTTTGCAACACACACACACACACACCCACCCACCCACACCTCTTTTCATATCTTATGGCCTAGTTTCTAGTCAATTAGTTATCTGATTGACAGAAAAGGAAGTTTTCTAACACATTAACACTAGCTCTGGATCCCAGTTTGTAAAAGTCCTATCCTATCACAGTTTTGTCTAAGGGTGACAGGGTTGATGGGAGGAACAAAAATACTTTGAGATGTAAATGCGACAAAAGGTTAACATAACTTGGTTGGATTACTGACGTGCAAAGCATGCAGGTCTCTGTTCCTCCTTTCAGCAACAGGATATTGTGCCTGGTGTGGAAAGCAAAACTCAAAGTAGGGCACTCATGAAATTCTGAGGGTCTATGGCACCAGGTCAGAAAGATGTGGGAGCATTCAGAGGATCTAGCCAGTTGGTAGCATGAGAATTTCTAATTATAGATTGGCTGATTCTCCTTGAGTGATGGGAGCTTTCTCTCAAATAATGGCTTGGGCTGCTCTAGCTCCTAATTAATTTGATTGATATAATGTGTGTGAGAGAGTGAAAGTGAGACACCCAGTCTGAGGGAATTCTGCACCAAAAAAATAATAAAAATTCTGTGCACAATATTTTAAAGTTCTACAAAATTTTGCATATTTTATTTGTCAATAAATAAATGTGGAAGCTCCAGCATGGCAGTGGGGAGCACAGGCCAATGGCTGCACAGAAGTGCAAGATGACCCTGCAGCGCCCCTCTTTCCTCCCTCGACCCAGACTCGGCGGAGAACTGCACCCGACCAGGACACAATGCAAGGGTCGGGCCTGCCCCACAAACACCCCAGGGCCCTACGTCTTCATGCCAGGTGCACCAAGATAGTAAGCAAGAGGGACAGAGTCTCTCACCCACCCACGGCTTTCAATCTGGGTGTGGGGCAAACAGGTTCAGCTCAGCAGAATCCAAGTAGGGAGGGAGGGAGGGAGTGTGTGTGTGTGAACCAGATGTGGTGTGAGAGGGTTCTGTGTGGGGCAATCTGGGTATGGGTGGCTCAATGTGGGGGTCCAGGTGTGGGGCAATGGGACTCTGCAGGGGAGTCCAGGTGAAGGTAGTTGGGGCTCAGCAGAGGGACTGGGACTTGGTGGGGTGGAGGTCTGGGTGAAGCTGGTTGTGGCTCACTGGGATGGGGATCCAGGTGCGGGGGACTCGTCAGGAGTCTCATCGGGGTGGAGGTTTGAGTGCAGGGGCCATCTAGGTGCAGGGGTTGGGGTCCAGATGTGTGTGTGGGGCGGCTTGGCAGTGGTACAGGTGCAGTGGGCGTTCTGGATGCTGAGGGCTTGGCGGGGCAGGGAGGGAGAGAGGAGCAGCTCCCTGTACAGGGATTCCCCCGCCCCATAGGCGAGGAGTGATGGGGGCAGGAAGTGGGGAGGTGGAAGGGTACGGAGCTTCCTGCAGTCAAGGAGATTTCTGGGGCTGCATCTTGCCTTGCCCCAGCTGGTCCATGCAGGGGAAGAATAAGTCCCATCCTCCCCAACCCGTACTAGCAGCTGAGTCCAGAGCAGGGTAGGAGCCACCGGTTGGGGGTGACCCCAGTCCTGTCCTGTCCCTCTGCAGTGATTTATCTCTCCATCGGCTGCTGGGGAGAGTTGTATGACCATTCTTACAGCTTCTCTTTGCTTCCCTCTCATTTTCTGCAGGGAAGCAAAGAAATCTGTAGGGACATGAATTCTGCCATTCTTACAGCTTCTCTTTGCTTCCCTCTCATTTTCTGCAGGGAAGCAAAGAAATCTGTAGGGACATGAATTCTGCATACACACAGAGGTGCAGATTTCCCCCAGGAGTAGTTTACAAATAAAAATTTTCTATGAAAGCATATTCCTTATAGACAATTACTTCCATGTTAGAAACATGGAATCACCAGACTGGATCAGACCAAAGGCATATTGAGTCCAATATCCTGTCTGACCCAGTGGTCAGCACCAAAAGCTCGAGAGCAAGGTGTAAGAATGAGACAAATATGCAGGTGTGCAGTGGTGCGACTCCTATATTACATCTCATCCTGATTTCTAGTAATTGAAGATTGGCTTAAGCACTGAAGCACAAGGTTTAATATTCCTTCCACTAAATTTCTAAACACTGACACTCTAATATTCTGGATGTGAATATAAAAGAAGTGTCTAATCCCTTTTTGAATCTTCAGTTCTTAAGATCAACTTCCTATGGCAGAGAGCACAACAGTTTAATTATATGTTGTGTGAAAAAGCATTTCCTTTTATTGCTTTTGAATTTGCAACCTTTCAATTTCATTAAATGTCCCCTTGTTCTTGTGTAATGAGATAAGGCGTGAATGAAGCTCTCTATCTACGTTCATTATTTTAAATACTTTTACCATGTCTCCTCTTATTCACCTCCTTTCTAAGATAGGCTCCTAATTTTTTTCAATTTCTCTTCATGGGAGTTTTTCCTGTGCTGTCTCAACAATTCCCGTTCTCCTTTTCTGAACCTCCTTGAATACAGCAGTAACCTTTTGAGACCTGGGTGCTCATTATTAAATATAGTATTTTATATGGGACCGCACCACAGATTTATATAAAGGATTTATAGTATTCTCCTTATTATTCACCATCTCATTCCTTATGCATCCTACCATATTGTTTACTATTTGACTCCAGCTGCCCATTGAGCAGAAGTCTTCGTTGACATTCAAGTCCCTTACCTGTGGTAGTACAGTTAATTTAGAATCCTAAAAAGCATAAGCAGTTCAATTTTTTCCCTCCAAAGTGCATTACTTCACATTTATCAGTACTGAATTTCATTTGTCACCTCCTCCTTTCTTCCCCACTCTCTCCTGTACTGCTCTGACCTCCCCGTTTCCCCTAGAAACAACAGGAGCAGGAAAGAAGGGTCAGCCTGGAGCCCATTCCCCACTACTGGAAGCAGCATAGAGAAATGAGTATGTCTTGGTTCCTCCCCCAAGCGGGGGAACAGTAGAGGAAAAAGGAGACCTAGAGCCCCCTCCCTTGGGCTGGTGGAGAAGCCATGGGGAGAAATCAGGTAGGAGAGGGGAAAGACAGAAATGAGTCTACTTCCCTTCCCCCTCAAATATGTCACTGGAGCAGAAGGTGCCCAGCTTTCCTCTTTATGGCTCTTTTCTGTAAGTGCTTCAGTGTTCCCAGAGAGCAAAGGTCTCTGACGACAATATTTGTTGAGGTATCACAGAAAAGCTACTTTTTTTTGACACCCAGTTCCCTCGTCAAAGATCTAGCCATTAAACTGGATTTTCAAAAAATTAGTGTTTGAACTAATCAGGGTAGTTGTCTAGGAGTGTGCTGGCTCTTCAGCAGCTGGGTCAGAACACAAACCTAAGGTGCAAGGGCTGGAAAAGGAGACAGGCCCCAAACCCTCATGCTCCCAACCCTCCCCCCCCACACACACACACTCTCTCTGTCCCTCTCTCTCCAATGCTCCAAATCCTTCTCCCCATCTGCTCCCTGCCCATCCACCTCCCGGTCTGACCACCATATTCTTAAAACGTTTGGTACAGAGCTAGAGAATGTGGAAATGCTAGTAGCAGCTCATGTTAGGCACACTGTTTTTTTAGGAATCCCTTGATCAAGTGACCCCAATGACTTGATTCTGTTTGGACAAACTGATTCCCATTGTTCAGGAAGATTACATTTACCTTAACTGCTTGTGACCTCAAGTATTTCATCTTCTCAAATTAAATAAAGTGGATTTCCTTGAAAACACTTCAAAAATAAAATCAGAATCTTCATGTGGATTTTAGAGCGCTTTCAAGTATCATTCTTAAACCAGAAGTTTTAGTCTCCAGGCAAAACCTTCAAAGAAGCCCTTGAAGAACACAAGCAGAGAGCAAGGAACATGAACACACACAATCTCTGAAAACTACTAAGGGCCGGTTTCTCAAATGCGGCCACCATTGTCATCAGGGGGCTTTTCATGTGGCCACAGCCTCCTGGGTAGTGACTGAGCTGGTGGAGGGGAGGGCAGCAGCAGCCCCCTCCCCCAGGGCCATCAGCAGCAGTTGGGCCCCACCCCCCTCTGGAACCACAAAGGCCAGAGGAGCAGGTAGCCGGTCTGAGATCCCCACCTTCAAATAACTCTCAACCCTAACTGTAGCGGAGCTACTGCTCCACTACGACATTCGGAAACTTGAGACCCCCCTGCACCCATGTTTAATCATGGCAAAAGTTTAAGTTCATCATTTAATCCTACACTTTGCTTTCTGTCTCCTAGCCAGTTTTTGACCCATGACAACACTTTGCCTCTCACCTCACACCGCCATCTAGCTCTCTCTCTGGCTACCTGAACAACCTGGGAGTTACTTGGGAGAAAAGAAGTTCAGCCCCTTTGGCAAAATAGTGTCTCACCTTCTTAGATGTGAGGGCACATGATGCTCGGGTATGCCAGACCACTCGGTCTGGTTCCATGCTGGCCTCATTAACCAGGAGCACCACCTTGCTTGGATCTGTAGGCTGCAGAACAGCTAGGAGCCAGTGCTGAGAGTCCTGAACTTCATCCAATGCTATACAGAGGTCACTGACTATCCTCTGAAGTAGTTACTGGTACTGCCTATATTTCTCAGGCAGAGATGGTGAGGATGGAATGACAGCTTCATTAGGAGACAAGGATGAGGTTCTTATTAAGGCTGTCAAACCCAGTTAACTCATGCAATTAACTCAAAAAAATAAACTCATTAAAAAATTAATCACGATTAATTGCATTGTTAAATAGAATACCAATTGAAATTTATTAAATATTTTGGATGTTTTTCTACATTTTCAAATATATTGATTTCTAATACAAAGTGTACAGTGCTCATTTTATATTTTTATTACAAATATTTGCACTGTAAAAATGAAGTAAAATAGTATTTTTCAATTCACCTCATACAAATACTGTAGTGCAATCTCTTTATCTTGAAAGTGTAACTTACAAATGTAGATTTTTTTATTTCATAACTGCACTCAAACAAAACAATGTAAAACTTTAGAGCCTACAAGTCCACTGAATCCTACTGCTTGTTCAAACAAGTTTGTTTACATTTACGGGAAATACTGCTGACTGCTTCTTATTTACAATGTCACCTGAAAGTGAGAACAGGTGTTCGGATGGCACTTTTGTAGCTGGCGTTGCAAGGTATTTATGTGCTATGCTAAACATTCATATGTTCATTCATTCATGCTTCAGCCACCATTCCAGAGGACATGCTTCAACACGGACGATGCTCATTAAAAAAAAATGTGTTAATTAAATTTGTGACTGAACTCCTTGGGGGAGAATTGTATATCTCCTGTTCGGTTTAACCTGCATTCTGCCATATATTTCATGTTCTAGCAGTCTCGGATGATGACCCAGCACATGTTCGTTTTAAGAACACTTCCACAGCAGATTTGACAAAATGCAAAGAAAGTACCAATATGAGATTTCTTAGAATAGATACAGCACTCGACCCAAGGTTTAAGAATCTGAAATGCCTGCCAAAATCTGAGGGGGACGAGGTGTGCAAAATACTTTCAGATGTCTTAAAAGAGCAACACTCCCATGCGGAAACTAGAGAACCCGAACCACCAAAAAAGAAAATCAACCTTCTGCTGGTGGCATCTGACTCAGAAGATGAAAACGAACATGCGTTGGTCTGCTCTGCTTTGGATCGGTATCAAGCAGAACCCATCGTCATCAGAATAGACGCGTATCTTCTGGAATGGTGGTTGAAGCAAGAAGGGACATACGACTCTTTAGTGCATCTGGCACAAATATCTTGCGATGCCTGCTACAACAGTGCCATGAGAATGCCTGTTCTCGCTTTCAGGTGACATTGTAAACAATATGTGGGCAGCAGCATCTCCTGCAAATTGTAAACAAACTTGTTTGTCTGAGCGATTGGCTGAAGTAGGACTGAGTGGTAAGTGGACTTGTAAGTTCTAAAGTTTTACATGGTTTTATTTTTTAATGTAGTTTTTTTTGTACATAATTTTCCATTTTTAAGTACAGCTTTCATTATAAAGAGATTATACTACAGTACTTGTATTAGATGAATTGAAATATACTATTTATTTTGTTTTTCTACAGTGCAAATATTCGTAATCAGAAATAAAATGAGCAGTGTAGACTTTGTATTTTGTGTTGTAATTGAAATATATTTGAAAATGTAGAAAACATCCAAAAGTATTTAAATAAATGATATTCTATTATTTTTAATCATGCGATTAATCACAATTTTTTTAAAATCGCTTGACAGCCCTAGTTCTTATTGATACCTGCAGATTCAGATCAGTGTTCTCTTCCTCGTCCTCTGACAGATCAGTGGATGCAACATTGGAGAGTTGTGGTATAATTCATGGATGGAGCTGGGGCACCTCCCCGATAAGGCCAAAAGGAGGGACTTACTGGATGGAGGGAACCCATGATATCAGGTACCAGCAGCCCCTAGGAAAGTCATATTTGGCACGATGCTGTTCAGATCTGATTGCCTGTCAGGGCTCAGATTTACAATAGGAGATGATGGATCAGCCAGAGTGAACGACTCAGTCTAAGAACTGCTCTCTCTCCATTGGTGGAGCCGACAGTACCAGAGGGTGGGTACTCCTGCCTGGGAGTTGGAGAGGAGATGTTTTAAGGTCGCCGATGCAGTTTCATCCTCCAGTGTGGCAATCTCTCTCAGGAGGACTGGGCCGGAGAGGAGACAGAGGGTAAGGGAGCAAAATATCCTCCGCCGTAGTGTAGGTGTCTGTACGACCCAGTGTTTGGGGCGTTCCGACAGTCAGGACTGATGGCTAGGATGTATCTTGGGAAGTTGTAGTGGGGCAGGCCTTTGAAGGACGGGCCGGCACAGAATAAGAATCAGGTCCCACACTTCTGGATGGAGCTGGTAGGTATCGGTCCTTGTGTTTCAGAGCTGAAGCCATCAACAGCGCTAACTGATCCATTTTCTTACAGGCTTTACCCTCCAGGTCTTTAGAGGTCCTAGAGTCATCAGATCTGTACACAAAGGCCTGGACAGGCTCAGGAAGGGACCCCTTCTTTTACAGGCAGATCTGGACAGGGATCTGTCCTTGCAACCATGAAAGTGCCTCCTACAGTAACTCCTAACTTGGAGCTAGCTGGTGGGGGCTTGGAACCAGGGTGGACCGGCAGACCCCGTCAGCTCCCCTAAGTTCCCTGTGCGGCAGCCACCTGGCAGGCTATCAATTGCCGGGCAGTTCAGCTGTCCCTACCACCATTGCCATGTGCTGCTCCTGCCCTCTCCCTTGGAGCTGCTCCCAGGAGCCTCCTGCTTGCTGTGCAGAGGAAGAAGGGTGCTATTGTCAGGGTGTCCACCTCTCCTGTGCCCCACCTCTACAGAATGTGGGGGAAATGACAGGGCTCAGGATGGAGGGAGCTTGCTGGCAGCAGCTGCTGTCTCAATTTGCTGATCTACTTAAAAAAGGCAGTGTACTTAAAAGGGCAATGCGAGTTTCTCGCTCTCACACACACACAGACAGCGTGTCTCTCTCTGCCATGCTGTCTCTCCTCCCTCCATTCATGCTGCCTTGTAGAGTGGGAGGCTACATTAACAACGTGTTAACCCTTGAGGGCTCAGCCGAATGCTAGTTCATCCTTTAGCAGTAAGGCATTCACTGGCAAATATCCCACCCTCTGACTCCACCACCTCAACCAGCTGGACTTGTACTCCTAAATCCCTCAGGCACAACTGAAAGGGACCCTCTTCCGTCCCCAGACAACAGAAGGAAATTTTGGTTCAATATGGAGAAATAAAGATTTTATTAGAACCAACCACCTACCAACTCTGAAGGTTTCCCAGTCAAGTAGAGGTGCAGGAAATACTTCAACATACCAAGAGAGAGGATTTAGAATTTAGGGTAAAAACTCCAAAGAGCGGAGCATAGAAATCCAGAAGTCTAGACTTCAAAATAAAAGGGAGGCCTGAAAACTTCAGGATTAAGGCTACAATTTAATCATGGGTATTTTTAGTGAAAGTCACAGACAGGTCACGAGCAAAACACAAAAAATCATGACCAGTGACTTGTTCACGACTTATACCATAAATATGAACGATTGAATCTTTTTTGGTGGGGGCGGTGGGGAGCCCACAGCCCCAGCAGCCAGAGGGAACCCCGGCAGAGGAGCCTGCAGTACCAGTGGTGGGTGGTGGGGGGGGTGAAGCCCTGGGGGTGGGGCCAGTGGCTGTTCCAGGACCGCTGCTCAGGCAGCCTCCAGGGACACCTGCATTGGCTGCTGCTCAGGAGGTCCCCAGGGCCAGCTGCCCGGGGTCACCAGAACAGCAGCTGATGAGGCTGGCCCCAGAACAGCTGGCTGTGGGGCTGCCCAAGAGGCTGGCTGCAGAGCTGCTCCAGCTACGGCCAGTGTGGCTGTCTCCAGGGCCACCTGAGCAGCGGTCCCCAGGGCTAGCTGCTTAGGGGGCCATGGGGTCAGCTACACTGGCCGCTGCAGAAGTCACAGAGCTCTATTCATGATGGATTAACTCTGTAAGAGGAAGATTACCTCGTGGCCTTTTTAGACATGACCACAAACACATGAATTGTTTCTGTAAACATGCCTGTAACGGGGACTTTAGTGGGCTGCATCGCCTACTGGCTAATGCCCACCCAGTCTTGAGGACAGTGGAAGGGGAGCCTGGGGTCCACCCACTCCATCAGGGCCTGACAAAGATACCTAAGAGGGTCAACAGCGTTTTGCCTCTGAGTTATCCTCCCTGGGGTACTTCCTACTACTTCTTTCCTCCCTCAGCTTCTGGTCCCAGATAAGGAAAAAAGAAAAATGAAAAAGAAACCAAACAATCAGCCCCAATTGGGCTCAGCATATTGTTCTCTTCCCTCAGAGAGGCTTCTCTTGCCCCCTTGTCAGGAGACTTCAGGGTTGGTCTGTACTCCTCTCCTCTAAACTGGGTTGATCCCTGTTCAAACCGGTGTCTCCAGTTGGAGCATGCTCTTCAGGGCTGGTGGGGCATGGCTACCTGTGCCCAGTACCGTCCTTTAATCCTTTCTGGCCCACTGTGAGATTTGTGTACCCTATCACAATGCCCTTACCCTTTTCAAAATAGAAAAACCGCATGTCTATAAAATGCATACTGAGAGCAAACAGCTTGACTTTGCAAGAGAGGGTGGGAGTGGTAGATACGCTGGAGGGTAGGGATAGGGTCCAGAGTGACCTAGACAAATTGGAGGATTGGGCTAAAATAAATCTGATGAGGTTCAACAAGGACAAATGCAGAGTCCTGCACTTAGGATGGAAGAATCCTATGCACTGCTTCAGGCTGGGGACCGACTGGCTAAGCAGCAGTTCTGCAGAAAAGGACCTGGGGATTACAGTGGACGAGAAGTTGGATATGAATCAACAGTGTGCCCTTGTTGCCAAAAAGGCTAACAGCATATTGGGCTGCATTAGTAGGAGCATTGCCAGCAGATCGAGGGAAGTGATTATTCCCCTCTATTTGACACTGGTGAGGCCACAACTGCATCCAGTTTTGGGGCCCTCACTACAGAAAGGGATGTGGAGAAATTGGAGAGAGTCCAGCAGAAGGCAACAAAAATGATTAGGGAACTGGGGCTCATGACTTATGAGGAGAGGCTGAGAGAACTGGGCTTATTTAGTCTGCAATAGAGAAGAGTGAGGGGGGATTTGATAGCAGCCTTCAACTACGTGAAAGGGGGTTCCAAAGAGGATGGAGCTCAGCTGTTCTCAGTGGTGGCAGATGACAGAACAAGAATTCATGGTCTCAAGTTGCAGTGGGGGAGGTCTAGGTTGAATATTAGGGAAAAATATTTCACTAGGAGGGCGGTGAAGCACTGGAATGGGTTACATAGGGAGGTGGTGGAATCTCCATCCTTAGTGGTTTTTAAGGCCTGGCTTGACAAAGCCCTGACTGGGATGATTTAGTTGGGGTTGGTCCTGCTTTGAGCAGGGGGTTGGACTAGATGATCTCCTGAGGTCTCTTACAATCCTAATCTTCTATTATTCTATGACATGAATCAAAGCAACAAAGAATAGCAAGGTAACTGGGTGATCTTTAGGGAGTAACTTGAAGAAAGAAGCAGGGGTGTTTTGTCCTTTGGAATGGAAAGTTCTTAACCAACACCTGCAGTTCTCACTCTTCCACCTGAGAATATGGAAATTCGAAAAGTGTACTTTACAGAAACCCAAGGGAAAGCTAATAAGAGCTCAAAGAGATATCCCATCAACTTAAAGTCCCACCTAGGAGAGGAGGACAAGGAGTGAAGTAAACCCACTGTGGACCACGCTGGATTACAAGCAAAGTCAGTTTTTTTTGGTAAAATGAGTACAGGTCTACACTATGAAAATTTTGCCAGAATAGCTAAGTCATTCAGGGATGTGATGAGGTGCAAGCTGCCAGCAACATAGCCGTGCTGGCAATTTCAATTGTACTTAATATAGATGCAGTTATACTGACCCAAATTTGCCAGTACAGCTTATTTCACTTGGGGACTGCTGGAATAAGATATACTGGCAGAAGTGCAGTTTGGCCTACATCAGCTGACTCCACACTAACCGTGCTTTGCCAATACACTATACTGTATAGCTATATCAATTAAGTGCTCCTAGCGTAGGCCTGGATTGAGGAATAACAGAAGCTTTATCTATAGCCCAGAAGGCTGAAAGAGCATACTCAGAAAACAACCCAAAGGACTTTGAATGCAAGCTGAATGAGTTGCCTACGTTAAGACATAAAGCACCTCAGACTCCCCAGGACTTGCTAATCCACTTCCTAGACCCATTCATTTCTGTGACATGGAATTCTTCATTAGTGGACTTAGTTGAAGGCTTTAGAGGAAAATCTCAGTTCCTAGTAGATCAACTGGTTGCCTCCAGCATACTTGGACAGAGCTCCAATACTTGTGAACTGGGCTAACGCTTATTAGACTTCAGGACATTTCCTCCAGGACATTTGCTTCAGAAGACATGCTCTAGCCCTACAAAGGACATTTTGCTATACTTGGGATACTTCAATTGCATGAGATTTTAAAATTTCATTTATATATACAAATTAAAAATAAAGTGGAAGCAAAGACTATTTATAATCCTAACAAACTAAAAAACCCTAAAATTTTAAGGCAACAAGAAATATGTACTTAAAGACAAGTACATACATACGGTCATCAGAGACCAACTAGGAAGCCGCCCTTAAGGACTGCTAGTATGGGAGGGCTATACAACCTACATGTCCACAAGGCACATGCAGTCACCGTACAATGTTGCTACAAGGAAACCCGTCACAACTAGTTGGATTATAAATCTGCTCTCTTGATGTGTCAAGGCAAAAAAGAGTCTGGGAATCTAGAGAGAATGCTTAGGAAAAATGTATGAAACAAATATCAGTCTATTACTGTGAAGTGAATTACTTGTACTTCCCATTTTAAAAAAACCTTTAAAGTTAATATAAAAACATATAGCATGGTTTAAGAGTTAGAGAGAGGAGTTTAAGTACCTTGCCATAAGTCATGTACTTGCAATTAATTTTGAGAAATTTTTCAGTAAATGCTTCTTCCTCCTCTGATGTGGATGATACCACTCTTGCAGGACGAAAACATGCATAAGCTGGTGAAGTAGCTGCCTCATTTCGCTGAAGCCCATCTGGATCCTACAAAAGGAAAGACATTGTTTTCCAGAGTACAAAAAAAGAATACTCTCCTTTGAGTCCTGTACATTTATGTATGCTTCACTAGTTTCTTAGTTCAACATTTAAAAGTCATCTACCTTTTGTTCCAAGAGCATTTGACAGAAAAACTGAAATCATGGCTCCCAGTACATTAAACTGAAAAACAGACCAGATATAAAAGGGCCATTATCCTCAGCAAATGGAAATCGGCATAGTTCCACTGAAGCATAGCTTGACTTCAGCGAAGCTATGTTGACTTTTATAACCTGAAGAACTATCAGGCAATGAGAGTAGACAATGTAGTATCTGAAATATCCATGTTGCGCAAAAGGTAGGGAAACTGTGTGTATGATTTCCTTCTGGCTTCCATGTCAAAATAAAGTTATAATTGCATGACCAAACTGTGCCCTCAGTTACTCTTCTGCAACAGCAAAGAAGAAAATGGGAGATCAAAGAAGTAAGCTAGGGAAGTGTTTGGCACATGGGATCTATACATAAAACCAGTGAAAACTAAGCTTGACTTTCAGCTCCTAGTCTCAGGTTACAGCACTCACAGTTAGGAAAAAGACTGCATAAGTCTTAATAAATAATCACATCTGCTACAGAAGTGATTGACATAAAAACATGGAACCCCACAGTGGACAATTTTTTAAATAAGAAGACAGCTTAGGACCTACGCCAGGACAATTTCTTAGTGCACATATATACAGAAACAAGATCGGGACTGTTTCAAGCCTACATTACTCTTAAAACAATATCTACTGGAAAATACTCATGTTTTAAACACTTTTTTGGCACAAAAAACCCTGATATTTTCAGTTACACTGACGAGCAGGATATTTATTCTCTGGGACTTCCATCTTCCCTTTGGTTCTCTGCTATCCCACTCTCAGATCTCCATTACATCTACATTTAACTATTGGTACTTTATAGTACAGAGGTGTGGCAAATAGTTATCTGTCAGTTCATTTGGGTTTTTCACCTTACTTTAGGGCTTGTCTACAGTTGGAAGGTTACCTAAATACAAAGTTATTCTAGAATACTCTGGAACAGCAATTATAAAACAACCAAGTGTTGGCAAGCCCACAGACTAAGTTTCTCAAGGCAGAATTCTTCTCTCCCCTCCTCCCCCATGCCCACACAATGCCATGCACCTTTGTGGCACTGTATTACACCCCTTTAGTATCAGTGCTCTAACACAGAAGAGAAATAGTACATGGTTTTCAAACATTTATAGTTATGTCTAAATCACGTTTTCCTCAAGCAAAGCAAAACTAGAACAAAACAGTGATACTGGCCAGATGAGACGTTATAGGAATGGTGGCTACAAGGTAGACAGACATGCCGGTGTAAGAATTTTGTATTGCTTCCAATTACTGACATTTCTCATCTCTGATCATTGGTTTAAAACTGCTGCTCTGAGAGATCTCTTAAAGTACTAGATTCATAACTGGTATTCAGCATTATCTGAAGCTACATTTCAAGTTTTCAGAGGCTATACCTTCTTTCTTAGAGTCTCTTTTGCAATGTATCAGAGGGGTAGCCATGTTAGTCTGGATCTATAAAAGAGGCAAAGAGTCCTGTGGCACCTTATAGACTAACAGACGTATTGGAGCATAAGCTTTCGTGGGTGAATACCCACTTTCTCAGATGCACGTAGTGGAAATTTCCAGAGGCAGGTATAAATATGCAAGCAAGAATCAGGCTAGGGATAACGAGGTTAGTTCAATCAGGGGAGATGAGGCCCTCTTCTAGCAGTTGAGGTGTGAACAGCAAGGGAGAAGAAACTGCTTTTGTAGCTGGCTAGCCATTCAGTCTTTGTTTAATCCTGAGCTGATGGTGTCAAATTTGCGAAGTCTGGTCCTGAAGTTTTTTTGCTGCAGGATGGCTACCTTTAAATCAGCTAGTGTGTGTCCAGAGAGGTTGAAGTGTTCTCCTACAGGTGTTTGTATACTGCCATTCCTAATATCCGATTTGTGTCCATTTATCCTTTTACGTAGGGACTGTCCTGTGTGGCCGATGTACATAGCAGAGGGGCATTGCTGGCACATGAGGGTGTATATTACATTGGTGGACATGCAGGTGAATGAACTGGGGATGGTGCGGCTGATCTGGTTAGGTCCTCTGATGGTATCGCTGGTGTAGATATTTGGACAGAGCTGGCATCGAGGTTTGTTGCACGGATTGGTTCCTGAGTTAGTGTTACTCTGGTGCGGTACGTAGTTGCTGGTGAGAATATGCTTCGAGTTGGTGGGTTGTCTGTGGGCTAGGATTGGCCTGCCTCTCAAGGACCGTGAAAGTGAGGAATCATTGTTCAGGATGGACACACACTAGCAGATTTAAAGATTTGCTGCAGCAAAGAAACTTCAGGACCAGACTTCAAAGAGAAACTGTTGAGCTTCAGTTCATTTGCAAATTTGACACCATCAGCTCAGGATTAAACAAAGACTGAATGGCTAGCCAGCTACAAAAGCAGTTTCTCCTCCCTTGCTGTTCACACCTCAACTGCTAGAAGAGGGCCTCATCCCCCCTGATTGAACTAACCTCGTTATCCCTAGCCTGATTCTTGCTTGCATATTTATACCTGCCTCTGGAAATTTCCTCTATGTGCATCTGACAAAGTGGGTATTCACCCACGAAAGCTTATGCTCCAATACGTCTGTTAGTCTATAAGGTGCCACAGGACTCTGCCGCTTTTGCAATGGTTTATCAGATTGGTAGATAGGAACCCACATACACTGTCTCCTTGCACTCTGCCCTTTCAGCACTGCCCCAAAGCAGGTTCTCACAACCATGTTTGAATACAAATATTAGCCTCAAAGCACAGTGCTAGTATACAAAATATAAGTAACAACTTTGCAGAAAGCTGCAAGTACTAGATAGAATTATAAAGTAGGCTGATTTATTCACTGTAATGTTGAAGAGTAATTCTGTGCAAGTCACATGGAAATTCACTCCCTCCCTTTTAAAATATTGCTTAATTTTTAAAATAAGCCTTCTGCATAAGATGCACACATTTTAGTTGGTAATCCCAATTAAAAAACACAAAATGACCACAGAATCCACTTACCATGGATAAGCTTATTGTTTTTAACAAATCCTAGTGATTAGTGTACCGTTTGAATCCCATGTTCGAATGAGCAAATAACCGCTCAAAAACAAATAGGATAGCAACTGTTTCTTAGCACATACAGGACATTTCGACAGTTAGCCTTATAGTTGTGTCCCCTGATGGGTAGGACACAAGTCTTTATTTCACTTGAGTGATTTATTTCTCAATCTGTCTGCTAAATTCGTATCTCTATTCTAAATTTTCTAAATGTTATTCTTAGAAGTAATAAAAAGTTAGGAATGTCTTTTTGTAGATTTTTCCTGTTCGTTTTATAGTACTGCAGAACTTTCAGTTTCCTAGAGAATTTAGTAGACAGCATTCATAATTGCATAAAAAAAGGGTAAGGGGATGTAAGAATTTGATAACTGGGAGGAGGGTCAATAGGCAGGGAAAGGAGTAATAGTTGGAAGCTAAGGTGGAGGATGAAGAGAGTCAGAGCTCTGACATTTATGGGAGAAACTGAAGTTCTGCCAACTAAAGACTTTGTCCCAGAGTTTCACTTTTATCCAAGGGCGCAGACACAAAAATTAAGAATCAGACATTTAAAAACGGCTTCTAATTAGTACCTAGAAATCTGGCCAGTTTCCACTACTATATAATCCTTCATCACTCATCATCGTAATAGAACTATTCACCAAATCTTAGTTTTGCCACTTTGTTTTTTAATGGAAACATGCATGTGTACTTTTGATTTCTAGGTTTTTATTAAATATGTACTAAAGATTTCAAATGGAACATAGTCCCGATCTACGTTAAGTTTAAGTCAAACTTTGATAAGTTTCCTAGTGCAATATGTTTAAGTAAATGAAAAATTTTATGAATAAACTGGAATGATTCACCTGTTTGGTGTCATAAAATATGTATAAGGTGGTGCAGACTTACGTCCCTAGAGCTTGAGCATTTGTACTTTAGGCTACGTTACTGATATTTGGTGGAGCAATATTCACGGTGTGTTTATTTATTTTGTACACACACCGAAAGGTGTTATATTGTATATTGGAAATGAAAGTGAGATTTCAAATAAACTATGACAAATTTTTAATTTTTGCATATTGTTTTTGCAAATACATGAGGCTCAAGCTATGAGTGTGACCAATATAAAAGTTAAGAAAGGTTGTGTAATAGTGGGGAAGTGGCTGATTCTCTTAACTGTGGTTTTGGGTTTTTTAAATGGAGAATTTTTTGAAAGAATAAAAACTGTTCCTTTACCATAGAAATGTTGGTTTTTAAGAGAGAATTGTCTTTATGGAACACCATCCCTGGAGAATAAGCACACCTGTAGCAAGTGATCTTGAAGTCCCTTCTAGATAACAGCATTTGTTTTATGCCACAATGATGCATGATTTCTAAGAGATTACAATGATGTAGTCCAAACCATCCATAAATTCTTTCCTCTATGTCAGGAATCCCTTGTAAAGAGACTAAAGAAGACCAAACATAAGCAGTGCACATGTATCAATACGGCAAATCACCTTGAAGAATCATAGTAACTTTCTTCTTTGAGAATTGCCCATATGGATCCAGTGTCTTGGAAAGTTGACAGACAGTTGTGACTGTCCATGGCATGGGTCTGAGGAACATTATTTGAAGTGACAGGAAGATCGACTGGGTGTCTAGATGTCAAGCTGAGAGAGTAATGCTGCTTAACAGTGACTAACATTCCTTGGAAAAGGAATATTTAGGAACTAGATTTTCAATGGAAAGCTAGTTTCAGGTTTTATATATTACTGACATCTGAAAAATGTAGAGAGATGGAAGAGATTATTAGTTTTAATGAGCTGTGGATAAAACCATATATGAACCCGTTAGTGAAAGTGACCCAACTGATCTATATAGTTCTCTAACTGAACCAAAGGAAGTACAAAAACTCAAACAAAACAGTACCATATTTACTCCTAGGGGAATTCTGCACCAAAAATTAAGAATTCTGCACACAGTATTTTAAAATTCTGCAAATTTTATTTGTCAAAACACCACAATATAACCATGCCAGTATCAATTACTTTGTTACTTTATTTCAAAATCTCTGTCAGCAAGTGTATCTGTACCAACACAGACCAAAAAAAATTCAGGTAATTTTTTTTTTTTGGACAAATAGATTCCTTACTAGGCATATTAATATAGAATGTTGATTAATTCATTTAAATAATACAGATCTGTATTTCCTGCACCTGTCAGAAGCATTGCAAAGGCTTGGGGGAGTCAGGGGTAATGGAAGAGTTGAGGAAGAGGAAAGGAGCCTGGAGTGAATCTGGTGGGTTGTTGGGTGTGGGTGGGAAAAGTATTGTACAGGTTTATTTTTGGGTGGGAGGGCAGGATTGTTAGGGAGTTGGGGAGCTTTCTCCATGCAGACCCTGGCTGATCCCAAGCCTCTCCCATTCAGTCAGGCACATCTGCCCCTCCCCACACTCCTCATCCACATGGGTCTCTGCAGTCTCCTCCTCTATCCCATGTGTCCTGCAGTCCCCCTCCCCTGTCCCCAGGTTCAACCCTGTAACCCCACTAACTCCTGAGCCCATGCCCCAGTCTGTCCCTCCCACTAGCCATTCTGAACCCCAGTGTTTGACCCCCCAGGAGCACTGTGTGCCCCACTCTATCCTAACCTGGCTCCGCAGGCAGGGTGCTGTGATGACCTTAGTATCTATGAATCTATGAATTCTGCAGCACTGGGCACGCACAGAATTCCCCCCCGAAATACATTCTGCCCTAAAAGTGCTGCAGTTTCACCTTTTGCCCACCAGAGACTGCTGTGGTACCAGAACAGCAGGCTATTTTCATGCTACTGGCTGTTCTGGCAACACACCGACCCCTGGTGAGCAAAAGGTGGAACTGCAAGACTTCTTCACCAGAAATGTATTTTCTGCTGAGAAAAAAAATTCTGTGAAACACAGGAATTCTCTGCCTCCGTGGATGTGCAGAATTCCCCCAGAAATAATTATACTGAAGAAATTAAAGCTTTTAAAAATTGCTTTGGGTAACACAGTTTAGGAATATTTCATGTAGGATTTTAAACTTGCCCATTTTTCTTGAGTATACAAACCCAAATAAGAATTAAAACAAACGTAAGGTCACTTGTGCCTCTACCACAACTGGTATTGTGTAAAAACAAGACCATCCCTTCCTCCCTACTCTCCCCCCAAAAACAAGTTTCAGTAAAGATTCATTTACAAAAGTAGAATGCTTTCTTATGTAGTGCACCAAAATTCAAACAACCTGCACTCAGGCATGAGGCTTAAATCAATTTGGGGTTGGTTTTTTTGTGCTATCACCCCAAAATGATGTATTCTAGGATGAGATTACTTACTCCTGGGGGATTCATACCTTCCGCAGATTTCTTGACTCCCCCCGCAGAAAAATGTGGGAGCAAAGAAATCTGTCGGGAACACACGCCTCTTCCCCGGCAGCCCAGGCGCACCTGCTGGGAGCAACCGGCAACAGAGAGCAGATCACCACAAGGGGGAGGAGGGAGGCTGGGCATGGAGAAATGTTAAGGGGGTGGGACTGGGCATGTGCCTGCCTGCGAACGAGAGAGACTCACTCTGTCCTTCTCATTCGCTGTTGCTGTATCCCGGGCTTGGAGGCATAGGGCTGTGTGAAGCAGGCTCTGTCCCTTAGGCAGAGCAGAAATGTATCAACTAAGCAGGCAGGCTGATAACATTCCCATTGTTAATTGTTCCCATTCTTCGTCTCCTTGCCAGAGTGGTGTAAAGGAGCCTTATTGTAAATGACAGTAATGGAATCCTCAGCTAGGAGGATCTATGAGCTTTCTTGCTTTTTTTCCTGTGCCAGAGAGGCACAATGGGGTTAGATTACAGCTCAGGATCTATCTTAATTATCCTTTTAAAAAAAAAAATGAAGGACAATGATTAGCAAAAAACCTGTATGACTTCCATGTGTGAAAGTCTGAACAATGTGAAAGTGCCATTCTACTTTACAGAACACCAAACACCAAAATAAAAGTAATGTAATTTAAACAAAAATCCAGGATTATAACTAGAATGCAGGGTACTGGTTACCAAGTATTCGTAACTTAACTTTCATGTTTTTAGGAAATGCTGAAAAGTTTGATTGTTTTTCTATATGGTAGTTTAAATAAATTACCAAAGTAAGTGTGGATTATATTGCATTATTTTGACAAATAAAATATGCAAAATTCTGCACCAAAAACTGCAAAATTCTGCATTTTTTTGGTGCAGAATTCCCCCAGGAGTAATTACTGCACATAAAAACATCATAATGGCCATACTGGGACAGACTGAAGGTCCATCGATCTCAGAACCCTGTCTTTTGACAGTGGCCAATGCCAAATGTCTCAGAAGGAAAGAACAGAACAGGTAATCATCAAGTGAGCCATCTCCTGTTGCCCATTCCCAACTTCTGGAAAAACCAAGGCTAGGGACACCATGCTGCGTAACAGTCCTTGATGGATCTATCTAGTTGTTTGGTTTTTTTTGTTTTGTTTTTTAAAAACCCTGTTATAGTCTTGGCCTTCACAATATCCCCTGCAAGGAGTTCCGCAGGTTGACTGGGCATTGTGTGAAGAAATACTTCCTTTTGTTTGTTTTAAACCTCCTGCCTATTAATTTCATTTGGTGACCCCCTAGTTCTTGTGTTAGGAGAGAGTAAATACTTCCTAACTTACTTTCTCTATACCAGTCATGATTTGATAGACCTCCATCATACCCCCCATTAGTCATCCCAGTTCCAAGCTGAAAAGTCCCAGTCTTATTAATCTCTCCTCATATGGAAGCTGTTGTGGTCCTTTTCTAAAGCTTTTCTAATTCCAATCTATTTTTTTTTGAGATGCGGCAACCACATCTGCATGCAATATTCAAGATGTGAGCGTACCATGGATTTATGTAAAGGAAATATGATATTTTTCGTCTTATTTTCTATCCCTTTCTTTATGATGGGCAACATTCTATTTGCTTTTTTGAATGCCACTGCACATTGAGTGGATGTTTTCAGAGAACTATCCACAATGACTCCAAGATCTCTTTCTTGAGTGGTAAAAGCTAATTTAGACCCCATCATTTTATATGTATAGTTGGGATTAGGTTTTCCAATGTACATTACTTTGAATTTTTCAACACTGAATTTCATCTGCCACTTTGTAGCCCAGTCACCCAGTTTTGTGAGATCCGTTTGTAACTCTTCTCAGTCTGCTTTGGACTTAACTATCTTGAAGAGTTTTGAATCATCTGCAAACTTTGCCACTTCACCATTTATCCCCTTTTCCAGATCATTTATGAGTATGTTGAACAGTACTGGCCCCAGTACAGGCCCATGAGGGGACATCACTATTTACCCCTCTCTGCATTCTGAAAACTGACCATTTATTCCTACCCTTTATTTCCTATCTTTAATCAGTTACTGCACACATCTCACTAAACATGGACACGACTGTTATTGCCCTTGAAACACATATACCTACATTTACTGTAGCCTTGTCAAATTCAGCTTCTGAAGACGTAGGTGACAAGGGACTTATGGGACTAAGAGATGGGGAGCTCTCCGCACTAGAAACATATTCTGGGTCAGGAACATATAAAATCTATAAAGAAATTGAACACATGCTGTAGTTAACAGTTACATTAAGAGTTTCATTGACATTTATTTTCACTAGTTGATGCAGATTTGTTTTCTCATAAGTTATTCTATTAAATTTGTTCTGCTGGAGTTAATTTATGCTTTAGAATTTTTTTTTTTTTAAATACAGATTTAGTTGTGCATTACCAATTTTACTGTCACTTTTCTAGCAAAGCAAAGCAAGCAATATTAATAAAGTCTTCTCTACCAATAGGTCCATGAGGCACAGAATGCACTGACGTATCATACAAACATACCATATAAAAGAATCCCACACTGGTTTCCATCATGGTGTGTCAAACAGTGTGCGATAAAACAAATATATCTTGTTTACAGCAATTCATAAAATGAGTAAATATATACCTGCAAAATGCATTTTTGAGCCTTTAAATATTTAAAATTCTGTAAATCTTATTAAGGCTGACTATTAGCAGTAATAATAGTGGAGATATTACTTTATGGTCTTCTGTTTACGTGGGTAAGAAATTTATAGCATGCCCAGAAACACCAATTCAAACTTGTCCAGTGCTGTAATAAATACTATTATGAATACTTGCACACAAAGTGTACCATTTCTCTGGCCTTTTCATAGACTGCTATTAGTCTGTTATTTAGAGTCAATAAGATGCATTGCTAGGGAACACATTCAGTGCATTCATCCCAATTAAAAAAAGTTGGTCATCTATTTCCAGATTCAACTCTCTACAAAGCATGCCAAAAACTAGGTTACTCTAAATTTATTTGCTTCATAGATCCATTCTCTTGGGAATGGCATGAATGGTGTTGCACAGCTAGTTTTGCAGCAGCTGGAAGTCACAGTAGCAGTAAGTCATGCTTATAGCCATAGAAATGCTGCTAGCTCCCAATATTTATCCTACATCCATTTACAAAAAATGAATTTGTCTTGAAACTGAAAAAGTTACCTTATGATTCTCAATATGCTTGCTTTTATTAGTCTTTTCAAATTTAATTTAAGAAAGAGATAGTAAAGACTGGTTTAGATTGTGACTAACTCCCATTGGTAGCAGTTACTCAACTGACTAATCCAAGTGGGTGTCTGGAGTTCACTAACTCTAACTGAAGAATCCTAAATATATCTTCAAAAGATTGGAGGTCTTATACACAGAGACCCATCCTATTGTTTTCAGTAGAAGAAGTGGTAGACAAGCATTCTGAACATCTGCCTCTATTTCCACCACACCCAGTTTATGTTGAGGTAATTAATCGCTAATACCTGTCCAGGAACAACTGCTCGGGAGAAAAACTTGTTTAACTGAACCAGTTCATTCGGTGTAGTATCAAATTTCAAGGCAATACTGTTTAGAGTGTCTCTTGATTCAACCTGTATCAATGGAAAGAAAAAAAATAGCTAGTTTTAAAAGAGTGGAAACTTAGATGTTTTATCACTTGCAGTCTGAATTTATAAAACTTTTGATAAAGTTAGTAATATATACATTGCATGACAACTTTAAGTATATTATACTGTACACATGCATGCACACAGACTGACAGTGAGTAGTGGGGCATAGGCCAGTATCAAGGGCCATGCAAGTATGCTCCTTGAAGCTGATGGTTCCTTCAAAGTCACCTGCCTTCCATCTGTCTCCCGAGCAACCACAGGAGTTATCATACATGTAGGGCTGAAGGTTCAGACAATAGCCCAAAGGCCAAAGCTTCTGTCCTCTGCTCCAGTGGAACCCAGCAAGAGATGCAAGAATCTATGAGACTGGCTTCATGCAGGTACTGATTTACCTCTACACTCTTCACCCACAAGAGGGCTCTCCACAAGTAGTGTATGCAACTTTTTATTATAGAGGTCATTTCTTCCTTCTGTTTTCTACTGAAATATGATTCAGTGAGTCAGTAATTTCAATAAAAAAATCTTGAACAAAAACTGAACATTATGACTGGAAGTAGGAATTAAGTAGGAGGAAGACATTACCTTAGAACAAGTCATTTTTTTCAAGCCAGTGTCTTCAAAAATATAAGGAAAGAGTGGGGTGATTGAAAGAAAGGGATAACGATAATGAAACCTCACCTTGGGGGAACACCTCCAAATAAAATCTTTTAGTTTCTGAGAGGCATCAGTACATTAATATAATTATTATATTAATAAATTATTATTATTACAGGAAACAGATTTTAGTTTGATACATATCTTCCTATCATGATGGTTATAAAACAAAAAAGTGTATGCAATAAGAGACCGTTGACAGATTGTTACCAAGTGTTTGTACATAGAACCTCAGAGTTATGAACAATGTCCATTTCTGAGGTGTTCGTAACTGAAGAAAACATTATGTCTGTTCTTTCAAAAGTTTACAACTGAATATTGATTTAATACAGCTTTGAAACTTTACTATGCAAAAGAAAATACTGCTTTTAACCATCTTAATTTAAATGAAACAATCATAGTTTCCTTATCTTGTCAAATTTTTTTTTGCTTAATTTTTTTTTTTAAAATACCTTAGCAGACACCATGATCAAGACCAAGCAAAACAATTACAGTTAATAACCATGGCTATTTTATTATTTAGAAAGGAAAAGGAAACAAATAACTGAACATAAAAGAAAATAATTCACTTCCATTACAATCTTTTCTGTACGTTATTGTGGAGCACTTAACAGAGACTACACCTCTGAGGTGCGCTTGCCTCTTGGTAAATTAAGACCAAAGTATATTGTTTCCCCAAAATTATTGTGAATCCATTCTTTAGTATATCCTTAGGTAACTAGATGGGCAAAATAGCTTTGTTTCAGAGCAGGTGAACCTGTTGGTTATTAGTAAAAAAAATCAGGCAGTATATAAATGGCAAAGTAAGTAGTCTGAATTACATCCTATGAAACCCAAGGAAAATATTTAAATCAGCTACTTAGAAGCAGCCATTTAAGGAGTGGTCTTGACCATTAACCAATGGTTGACAATTAACCAATTTTAGAATTTTAAATCCAATTAAACCCCTCTGATTAGCCCACTACCCCCCGTCTCCCGTCCAGGACTCCAAGGTTTAACTCTTGGTGATAAACAGGAGAAACTGTTGGAATATTAAAATGCTGTTGTAATTTGAGACTAGCAAAATCATGATAAGAGTTTTAAATGTAATCCCTTGGCAGTGTGTTCGTTAACTTCCTCTTACCAATTCACGTTCAAGTCTTGGAGGTTTTCCTAGGGTTGGTTTCTTGGCTCTGGTCTACACTACAGACAGATTTTGGTATAACTGCATCACTCAGGGGTATGAAAAATCTACACTCCTGAGCGACAGTTATGATGATCTAACCCCCTGTGTACGCAGCACTACACTGGCAGGACAGCTTCTCCTGTTGACATAGTTGCTGCCTCTCATGAAGGTGGATTATAAAAGCTGATGGGAGCACTCTCCCCCAGCATAGGGCATCTTCATTAAAGCACTATAGTTACACCAGTGCAGCTGCACCAAGGCAATGTTTTAAGTGTAGATTGGTCCATCTTGAGTCTTCTTTTTTTTAAATCTCTCTAGCAGCTTGCTTGTAGAGATAGACAGGATCAGCTGTGGCGTGCTTGCTGTCTAAGCAGAATTGCAGGGGGTGAGTGTGGGCTGCTCACTTCAGTCTTTCTACCTTTCGCATCCTTATTTTCACATAGGCAGAACACACCTCTTTTACGCTTGTTTATATTTACATTACTGTAGTTGTGGTCACGCTTTCATTGGCTTCAAGCCTTTGAGGGTGGTTTAGGTCAGTGGTTCCCAAACTGGGGTTCACAGAACGTTACAGAGGGTGCACCAGAAAAATTTCACTAATGGCGGCCAGAGGACCCCAAGCATTAGAGGCAGCAGGTGGGATCCGGTTGCAGGACAGACAGCCTAAGCCCCAGGGAGAGTGAAGCAGGGTAGTTGGGGCTGGCAGCCCGAGCCCTGCCCCCATCAGCGGGGGAGCTGGCCACCCGAACCCCAGCGCTCCAGTTTTACCACCATTTTCAAGAACATACTTATGCGAGAAAGCGTTTTCCTCATATGCACATCTGAAAACCAAATACAGAAACAGACTTGACGTCGAACCAGACCTGAGACTATCTTTCGCCAGTGGTTCCGTACTTCCAAGAGCTATGCAGAGCAAAGCAAGCTCATCCATCACACTGAGGAAATTTAAACTTAAATCCCTAGAAATATTCATTTTTAGGAAGGGAGTCACGAGATTTCACAATTTAGTGAAAGGGGTTGGCAGGCTGTTAAAGTTTGGGAACCACTGGTTTAGGTGACACTTTCAGCTCCTGAACATGCAGTTCACTTAATGAACATGCAATATTTTTAATTGCCTTTGTTCTTGTTGTAGTAGGAAAAAAATCCAGATTTAAAGTTGGTTTTAATATTTTTTCTTTTTTAAAAAGTTTTCAGTCCACTTTGAAATATTCTTTTAATTTTATTATTTTGACAGGAAATGAAATTGTCTTCACAAATTCCAAGCGCTCATTACTTGTATAAAAATTTTTAGTTCTCAAAAAAGTCTTACAATTAAACAACTTATAGAAAGTGTTTAGATTGACTTGTTGCTTTTATATGACAATTTTTGGAAGGATGATTTTTCCTCATCTTCCTGACAGGGTTGAGAGTTGTTTGAGCACCGCCAGTAATTAGCTCTCCATTAATATAAATTTACTTAAATAGCTTCTTGCAAGATCTTTTGATGGTAATTATTAATGTGATATTTGTACATAAAACATTTTACTATTCAGATATCAGGCAGTTATATGAAAGCTTGCATTAGATACAAAATATTTACAAATATTTATTTTAAAAGAAGCTTATTCCATTTTAGGCATTTGAAAAACAAAAGCTTTAATATTTAAGTTGAAACATGTTAGAAGTAACCAGTATCTTCTGTAAAAAGACTTCCTACCATAAATGTTCTTCAAAATAGACAAAGGAGGGAGGACTGCATGTTTACAAAAAATATCAAATTCAATAAGAACAGGTCTAGAATTTTGAGTGGCTTTAAACTCAGGTTTTTCTTTGAAAAGAAAAATGAAAATGTTTTGGTATTGGTCCACTTTCCTTCTAGATGTGTTGCTCCGATAACACAATAGCGCATTCTTTCACAATCAGACTACTTCCAACAAAAACAAAACAAGTGTTAACATGACTTGCATGCTTGAACTTTCATAGAATCACAGAATATCAGGGTTGAAAGGGACCTCAGGAGGTCATCTAGTCCAACCCCCTGCTTAAAGTAGGACCAATCCCCAACTAAATCATCCCAGCCAGGGCTTTGTCAAGCCTGACCTTAAAAACTTCGAAGGAAGGCGATTCCACCACCTGCCTAGGTAATGTATTCCAGTGTTTCACCACCCTCCTAGGGGGTCCCGGCAGGCAGCAGCGTGCCATTAAAAATCCAGCCCGGCCTGGCCTGGCCTGGCCTGTCCCGCTCTTCCCTGCTCCCCGCCCCCTCCCACAGGGGCAGAAGCTTGGTCCTGCTGGCTCCCGTGCCTCTTCCCGCAATGTGCTGGGTTCCTGCCCCTCCTCCTCCTCTCCATCCCTCCCTCCCTGCCGTGATCAGCTGATGGCCCTTATGAGGGAGGGGGTGGCAGAGGAGCAGAGTCAGCCTGCTCGCTGCTCCCGGTGGAGGCAGGGCTTTGGAGAAGCAGGGCATATCCCCTCCAGCCCTCTGCCGTGAGCACCCAAAACCCCAGCCCACACACCCAGCCCTCTGCCCTGAGCCCCGCACACCCCCAAGGCCCCTGCCCTAAGCCCTGTACACCCCCACCCCCCACCCCCACACACACACCCAGCCCTCTGCTTCACTCCTTCCCCCATCACAACCCTAGCCCTGACTCTGGCACCCCCCCACACACCCAGGCCCCCACACCCTATGCACCCCCCACCCTGAGCACCAAACAGGAGCTCCTGGACCTCCCCTCCCCACATTCCCACCTGCACCCCTCCCACCAAATGGGAGCTGCCCAGGTAAGCGCTCCACACCCAAACCTCCTGCCCCAACTCTGAGCCCCCTCCCTCATTCTAACTCCTGGCCATACCCTACACCCCAACCCTCAGCCTGCTCCTTCACCCCAGCCCTGTGCTCAGTACACTCCCACCCTCAGCTCAGTGCAGAGAGAGAGGGGAAGAGAATGGCCAGAACCAGGGAGAAGGTAGGTACCCACTGTATGTGGGCAGGGCCGGGACCCCAGATCGGCAGCTGGCTAAGCAGACCCGACAGCCAGGATCCCGGCTGGCAGGAGCCGGCGGATGGAACCCCTGAGCGGCAGGGGGCTGAATTGCTCAGCCCACTGCCGGTCTGGCTGCCGGCCCCTTGCCAGCCGGGGTCCCGGCCGCAGGCCCCGCTCAGTGCACTGCCAGCCTAGGTGAATGGAACCCCAGACCAGCAGCAGGCTGGACAGGCCGGCAGCAAAACATCAACATTTTTAATTTTAAATGAAGCTTCTTAAACATTTTGAAAACCTTGTTTATTTTACAATACAACAATAGTTTAGTTATATAATATATAGACAGAGAGAGAGACCTTCTAAAAACATTAAAATGTATTACCGGCACGTGAAACCTTAAAGTGAATAAATGAAGACTCGGCACACCACTTCTGAAAGGTTGCCAACCCCTGATCTAGTCTGACTTCCAGTATAACACAGGCAATTGAACTTCACTAAAATAATTCCTAGAGCATCTTAATTAATCTTAATTTTTTCCTAGAAAAAACTTCCAATCTTGATTTTAAAATAGCCACTGATGAAGAATGGACCATGACCCTTGGTAAGTTGTTCCAATGACTAATTACTCTCACTTAAAAATACACCTTATTTCCCGTCTGAATTTGTCTAGCTTCAACTTCCAGCCATTGGATCGTGTTATCCCTTTCTCTGCTAGATTGAAGAGCTCATTATTAAATATTTGCTCCCCATTTAGATACTTAGAGATTGTAATCCAGTCACCCCTTAACTTTCTCTTTATTAAGCTAAATAGATAAGATTCAAGGAATTCAGTCACTATAGGGCATGTTTTCTTATCCTTAATCCTTCAATGTTTCCTTGTGACTCTCCTCTGAATATTCTCCAATTTAACAACATTCTTCTTGAACTGCTGACACCAGAACTAGACTCAGTATTCCATCAGCAGAGGCACCACTGTCAAATACAGAGGTAAAATATCCTCTACTGCTTCAGATATCCCTATTTATGCATCCAAGGATTGCATTATCCCTTTTCACCACAGAATCACACTAGAAACTCCTGTTCAGCTGGTTGTGCACCATAACCCCCAAATCTTTTCCCGTGTCACTTATTCTTAGATAGAGTCCCCCAACACCCCCATCATGTAAGTTTGGCCTATATTCTTTGTTCCTAATATATACATTTACATTGAACTAATTAAAATGCATATCTTTGTTTGTGTTCAGCTTCCCAATCAATCCAGATTGCACTGAAACAGTGATCTGTCCTCTTCATCATTTACCACTCATGCAATGTGTCATTAGCAAACTATCAGTGATAACTTTAATTTCTTCCATTTCATCAATAAAAATGTTAAATAGTATAGTGCCAAGAGCTGCGTGCTGCAAGACATATTGAAAAAAAGCCAACATTAAAAATCCAACGGGCTCCTACGCCAGCTCTTTTAGAACTCTTGGATGCAAGTTATACACACAGGATGGGGGGGGGGTGGGGACGGGTGTCAATTTTGGTAACTGCTGTTTAATATCCTCCTGAAATACAAGTGGAATGGAAAGAGAGTGTTGTCATATATGACTAACACCTGCCCCCTCCCCCAAATATAGAACAGAAATATTTATTGAACACTTCTTCCTTTCATGTATTATTAATGATAATTCTACAATTTCCATCTAGTAATGGACTGATGCCATTGTTAGGATTCTTTTTGCTCCTAATCACCTTAAACTCCTCCTTTATTGTTTTTAACTCTGCTGGCCAGACTTTTCTTTGTGTCCCTTTGCTTCCCTTATCGATTTTTGAACAATCCCTAGTTTCTGATTCATATTCATTGCTATCAACATATTGTTTCTTCCATTTGTAACTTTAAAAAAAAAGTCATAGCTGTGGTCACTGCCCCTCTAAATCAGGTCATTAAAAAAATGGCCTCCTCCTCCTCAATTGCAGCTTTTTGGGCATCTGGTAAATTGTTCTTAAACGATTCCCAATTATCATTCACATTTTTCTGATTAAATTCTTCCTCCCAGCTCAGATTTGGCTCAACTGTCTGCAGCTTTGTGAAAGTGGCCCTTTTCAAGCACGAATAATATATATATTTAAGTGGAAAGAGGTTAGAAGTAACCAGTATCTATATATATAAGGTATGGATTTTACTCTGTTTGTACATTATAAATGTGATCAAGTCATAATCACTTGTACCTGAGTTACCATTAATTTTTTATTTTGGTGATCAGTTCCTCTTTAGCTTCAAGATGAGGTCTAATATAGACATCTCCCATGTTGAATGTAACACTTAGTTAGGAAGTGGTCATCTACAAAATTTGAAATTCCAAGAATGTTTTAGTACTGGTAGCATGAGACCTCCAGTGTGTGTCACTCAAACTCGAGTCCCCCATGATCTCACAGCTATTTTTCTTACACATGACAGACAGGTGTGTAAGGAAATGGTCATCCTATTCCTTAAGTATGCTCTCTGGTGGTCTGTAGCAGACACCAATATCAAATCTTGCGCTTTATCTGTTAAGACATTGATCCATAAGTATTCAAGATTATTTTCTTCTGAGTTATCAGTAACTCAGAAACAGGTAATGCCATTTTTGACATTCCCCATCCCTTTTTGGGCACTCGGTCCTTTCTCAATAGGTTAAAACCACTGATTTTAACATTCCTTTCATTAGAATCATCCCACCAAGTGTCATTAATATCACCTAGATCACAGCATTTTGAGGCCGTTAATAAAGCACATTAGAAGGAATACATTTAATGACAAAAACAGCTGGAATCCCACAAGGATCTATTTCAGGGACAAGCATTCTTTCTTAAATAATTCATTCATTAACAATTGAGTGACAGCAGCAAACACATCTTGACAATGTGGAAATATCCAAATTATTCTTGCATAAGAAGGAGCAGTACACTGAGAAAACAGAGGGATAGTCTTAGAGGGTCACGGTCTAATTATTCGAATGGTTTCTTTACAGTGTTGCAAATATCACTTCAGTTTGTCTTTCACTCTGCTTGGATCATGGAAAAAGATTGGTCAGCTTAATCTTTGATTTCTTTCAGAGCGCTAGCCATGTTAGTCTGTATCAGCAAAAACAACAAGAACTCCTCGTTTCTTTGATTTCTGTTATGAAATAGTATAATGTAAAAGGAATCCAGAGCTACACAAAGGAATATGGAAATTGTAAAAACACCCACAAAAAACAGACCGCTGCCCTCCAAACAACACTTAACCAAAAGTAACATTTCTGTTCTTAACTTTAATGCCATCTATTTTTCAAAAAACAAATAATCCATAATCTAAAAAATAGAAACTAATTGTTTGAGTATCCCTTTAAGTAGTGTAGTATAAATGAAACAGGTGATAAATGTTGATCAAGCAAACAGGAAACGTTTCAGAGCAAGGCAGTGGGTAGAAACAGGAATACAATCAAATAACTTCAGAAGATGAGGACAGCACGTACTGTAGCACAAATAGATTCAAACATTTGACTTTTGCTTTTTCCATGGTGGGCACATGGAAGCTAGTGAGAAGAAACTTCAATGAGTGCTGCAGATACTCAGCTCTGCAATAGCTGTCTTGAGGGAGTAAGAAAATTCACACAGCTGCAGCCATCATTTAAATTAATAGGATAGCCAAGTCTCAAATATCACTGTGTGTGCCCGCGTGCATTTCTCTATGTTATATATAAAACAAAAGAGAACTGAGTTTTTGTAAAAAGTCTTGTGCATTAGTTGGTTTCTCCCCTCTTCCACCAGTCAACATGGATTCCACTGGTTACCCTGGTTTTGTAAACTGTGCTGTATTTTAATGGTTTGTGGAGCAACCTAAATGTCTTGGCAGAGTAAAACAAATTTTGAAAGCAGTATTGGACATAGTAAGAAGCAAATATGGCTTTCCAGGAGGAAGGAGGAGGTCTGAGGTTTCATTCATTATCTTTTGCTACAACAAGGAACTGGAAGATTCTTTCAGGCAGATCTTAAGGGTGACTAAGAAAGGCAGCGTTGAAGGAAGTTCTCCTTCCGCAGCTCCATGTTCTCCCTTCCATCTGGTAATTTCTATCCCAGGGGACTGGAAGAAACTGGCACTACTAGTAAAATTTCATTATGTACTATTAGGAAAGTGGATTTGCTTTAGAAAAGATAGTTAGCTTGTCCACATATTTCACATTTCTGGTTTCTTAAACACACACGATCAAAGGTGGAAGCTTCAGGGATGATTGTGATCTATCCGAGAACACATTACAAATCATATGTTCTTAAACGGCAATTCTGGATGCCAAAGTATTTCTTTATTTTAGAAAAAAAAGACACTTCCACATTAGACTACCATGTGAACACAATTAAGGGTATGTCCACCCTATAAACTTAAATCGACCTATGTTCAGTCCAGGGGAGCAGTGAAATTCACAAAAATGTAACAGTGTCTATAGGGACACCGCATCACCCTAACTACACAGAATAAACTTATGCCTCTCGTGGAGGTGGAGTTATTATGCCAGTGCAGGAGGACACTTAAGTCGGCGGGAGCAAGGCTATAGTGTGTACACTGACATAATTAGGTCGACACAAGAAGCTAAATTATCTAGATGCTTTCATGTATGTGTTTTCTGCCATGTGCAAACTTAGTTCTTTTGTAACCAACGGCTCAACTGACATTTGGAAACTTCTAGAGTCATGTCTGCAAAAATGCACATCTTGATATTTCAATATTCCATGGTGATGTAGACATTTTTGTATGTGTTTATGCAAAAGTAATGAATTCCATTATTCCAAATGTCACTTTTTAATTACAATTACATAACCAAATTGGAACATAAGAGCCAGGCATTTATTGTTCATTACAGACATGGCAATAAGTTGACAGTCAAGTCAAAGTAAAGTGTTGTATCCAGAGCTCTACAAATTAACATTTATTAAAATTCATTATGTAAAGTTGTTTTGACTTTCATCTAACTTGAAGTTCACACACACACACACACACACACACCAGAACTCAATTGTTAGTTGCTAAACTGGATAAACTTGTACCATTAGTCAACCTCTTGTCTGATTTAAGACAAGCAAAAAAGTACACTATTTAAACTGCACTTAAATTTAATTTTCATGCAAAGTACCATCATAATCTAACATCTATTTCCAACACGCAGCAATATCTCACTATAAGCCAGTCCTGAGCAGGCCAATTGTTCCAACACAATTTGGAGTGATCAAAGATTTTTAGTAAGCAAGTTTGACTCCTTTTCGCCACCCTTTTTATATCCAAGTTCCTAAAACACACAATTAAAACAGAAGCACATTTGATAAAAACTATAAAACAAATTAAGGACCACTCAGCGTGGTCTACAACACAGACTATTAACAAGCAAGCATGGAGCTCTGCTTCCTCTCTTCTGAGAGGGTTGTGTTTTCATTTTAGTTAAAACACAAAGCTAAAAGCAACCCCCTCCACACCAAAAACCTCTCCTCCTGGCTTTCCTATCTATTAGTTGGTTACCAGACAAGCTCCATTTCAGCTGTGTGAATGCATTGGGCCTTATTCTCCAGTGACTTGCACCTTGTGTAGTTGCTTATATCTATCCAAGCAAGTGTACAGTTCTAATCTGGTAGCATTTTACACGCACTTTGCACAGATGCGATTACAAAAGATGCAAGTCAGTGGAGAACCAAGTCACAAAGATGGAGTTATTTACCTTCTGGCTAGTGATCAGATGGAGAACATGAACTGTTAGATGTTCTTCTCCTCTCTTCCTCCCTCCAAAAACATAAAAAACTGTACTCTATGGAAGCCACATTCTCTCAACCCACTCACATGGGGTACAGCGCAGGGGGAAAAAGAAGAAAAAAAACCCAAACCACCACCCTTGCACCACAAAAAGAGTAAGGCTAGCTGCCAGTACATAGTCTGGCACTTGGTATCTTCCATACCATGCAACCACTGAGGGTAGCCACAGGTGAAAGTGGTCAGAAGAGAGGAACTACTGGCCGCTTCATTGCTAGACCGGTCTTTGAATGCCACAGTTTCTCACAATGAGGCTTCCCTCATGGTACTGATTTTAGTTAAGCCCATCGAGTGACCTACCAGAGTGGAGGACCCAGGCACAAGTTTTCTGCAACTACTGGCAAACCTTTTTCAGTAGCTCAGCTCTCGTCCCCTAAAGCCCCTACTCTACTTGCGCTATATTGATGACATCTTCATCATCTGGACCCATGGAAAAGAAGCCCTTGAGGAATTCCACCATGATTTCAACAATTTCCATCCCACCACCAACCTCAGCCTGGTCCAGTCCACACAAGAGATCCACTTCCTGGACACTACGGTGCTAATAAACGATGGTCACATAAACACCACCCTATACCGGAAACCTACTGACCGCTATTCCTACCTGCATGCCTCCAGCTTTCACCCTGACCACACCACACGATCCATCGTCTACAGCCAAGCTCTGCAATACAACCACATTTGCTCCAACCCCTCAGACAGAGACAAACACCTACAAGATCTCTGTCAAGCTTTCTTACAACTACAATACCCACCTGCAGAAGTAAAGAAACAGATTGATAGAGCCAGAAGAGTTCCCAGAAGTTACCTACTACAGGACAGGCCTAACAAAGAAAATAACAGAACGCCACTAGCCGTCACCTTCAGCCCCCAACTAAAACCCCTCCAACGCATTATTAAGGATCTACAACCTATCCTAAAGGATGACCCAACACTCTCACAAATCTTGGGAGACAGGCCAGTCCTTGCCTACAGACAGCCCCGCAACCTGAAGCAAATACTAACCAACAACCACATACCACACAACAGAACCACTAACCCAGGAACTTATCCTTGCAACAAAGCCCGTTGCCAATTGTGCCCACATATCTATTCAGGGGACACCATCACAGGGCCTAATAACATCAGCCACACTATCAGAGGCTCGTTCACCTGCACATCCACCAATGTGATATATGCCATCATGTGCCAGCAATGCCCCTCTGCCATGTACATGGGTCAAACTGGACAGTCTCTACGTAAAAGAATAAATGGACACAAATCAGATGTCAAGAATTATAACATTCATAAACCAGTCGGAGAACACTTCAATCTCTCTGGTCACGCAATCACAGACATGAAGGTCGCTATCTTAAAACAAAAAAACTTCAAATCCAGACTCCAGCGAGAAACTGCTGAATTGGAATTCATTTGCAAATTGGATACTATTAATTTAGGCTTAAATAGAGACTGGGAGTGGCTAAGTCATTATGCAAGGTAGCCTGTTTCCTCTTGTTTTTCCCTACCCCCCCCCCCCAGATGTTCTGGTTTAACTTGGATTTAAACTTGAAGAGTGGTCAGTTTGGATGAGCTATTACCAGCAGGAGAGTGAGTGTGTGTGTGTATGGGAGTGGGGGGGGGGGGGGGATGTGAGAAAACCTGGATTTGTGCAGGAAATAGCCCAACTTGATTGTCATGCACATTGTGTAAAGAGTTGTCACTTTGGATGGGCTATCACCAGCAGGAGAGTGAATTTGTGTGGGGGGGGTGGAGGGTGAGAAAACCTGGATTTGTGCTGGAAATGGCCCACCTGATGATCACTTTAGATAAGCTATTACCAGCAGGACAGTGGGGTGGGAGGAGGTATTGTTTCATATTCTCTGTGTATATATAAAGCCTGCTGCAGTTTCCACGATATGCATCTGAGGAAGTGAGCTGTAGCTCACGAAAGCTTATGCTCTAATAAATTGGTTAGTCTCTAAGGTGCCACAAGTACTCCTTTTCTTTTTGCGAATACAGACTAACACGGCTGTTACTCTAAAACCTTACAGGCAATCTACTTGATCTGTCCACTACAGAGGACATATCAAATATTTAGTTTGCACTTTCACTCTTACATTTGGCTAGTCAGGTCATTAACATGAGCGTGTGCTGAAGACTGGACTTTAAGACCCACAGGATTAAGACAAGGGTCCACAGTCACTCAAGAGTAGGACCTCTTTAAGCTATTGAGAGTTTACAGTCATCTGTGATGCTGAGCCAGGGAGGGTTAAGCAACCAGCAGGCTGGATGACTTGAAAGCAACCTGTAAGGACATATTAAAAAAGAGCACTGAAATAGTAAACAGGGCCATTCCTTGTACATAGCTATCAAAGCCATGTTAAATAGACTAGAATCCTTGACATGTAGGCCTGTATCAGTAGAGAATTAAGAATAGATACTAGTTGTATTTGTCTGTGCTTACCTATATCTTGTTAGAAGTTTAAAAATGTGATCTAGTTAGCTTGTAGATGCTACACTTATTCTATTGATTCAGAGATCAAAAGCGGATATGATCATTTAGATGGGACTCGTGGTGTAATATTATTGTTTTCATTTCTCTTTTAAGTTTGTAGTAAACTACCGGTGAACTGGTTCATGGTTAATGAATGCAACTAGTTACCGGTGTATGCCGAGGAAACAGATTAGCTTCAAACCATAGCAACTCTCTTCTCTTTTTTATTAATAAATCTTAGATTTCGTTAATAAACGATTGGCTGTAAGTGTGTATTTAGGTAAGAGCTGAAATATTCACTAACCTGGTGGGTAATGTGTCCCATCTTCTGGGATTGGGAAAGCTTTATATATGGTAAATAAGGATGTTAGTAACCCACACTATATTAGACACAGCTGTCAGGGTGTGAGCCAAAGACTGTACAGCTTAAGGGGAATGGTATTTTGGCTTCTTGTTAATCAGTAAGGTAGTACAGAAGCTGTTTTATTACTGGTTTGGTGAAACTTGATTACAGAATAAACCACCAGTTTTGGGGATGGTCTTTGCCCACTGGACCATAGCAGTTTGCCCTGACTAAGCATTCTCAGTATAGCCGCTCAGGGAACCAGGGCCACAGCATCTGTCAACCTTATCATACACCTTCTGATGTTTAAGTCTAATTTCTTCCAGACTTACTGTCATGAAACAAGAACCCAAGAAGTGGACCATTTGAAGCAAGTCAGCATGAAGATCCACCTTTTCTAGGTTAGCCTGATCTCCTAGGAAAAAGAAATGGGGGAGGCAGAAAGCAGGAAGAGAAAAGATTGCCAAACTCAGTAGGAATCTGAAGGAACTGGACCTTTGGTCTGCAATTTTAGTTTCTGCAAGGATGGATGAAGGATCCAGAAATATGTCTAGCATTCATATCGAACAATACATATTGAACATATCTCCCCCAAAATAAGCCAGCAACCATGCACAGAGTCATCCACACAAAAATTCTTTCCAGATGCTCTTGAAAGTCCAAAATATGGTTGCTTTTATCGTGTATCAGGCATCATTCGAATACGTGAAAGCTCTTTACTATATACTGCAACCTAAACATAAATCACATGAGAATAATGCATTAAAAATTGAGGCTCTCAGATACTACAGTAGTGTATCTTACGTAAGATATTAGTATGGAAACGGTATTCAAAAGTATACTTAATGATCTCTGTGGTTTTAGTGCTGCTCCCTACTAGAAGTAGTATGCAGTATTATTGTAGCCATGTTAGTCCCAGGATATTAGAGAGACAAGGTGACCTGAAAGAAGAGCTCTGTCTCTCACCAACATAAATTGGTCCAATAAAAGGTACTACCTCACCCACCTTGTCTCTCTACTAGAAGTAGTACAGTTTATTAAGCAACGGAACCCAGAACATAGTTTCAGGAAATTTTACAGAGCAATATACCAGGTTTGAGACACAATTGGGTAGGAACAGCCACTGCAGTTGGGAGTTTTAAAGCAGATGATACATCCTTTTATGTTTCTCAGATGACTGATTTTTAGAAAAGGAGAGAAACCCTACAGTTAAAGAAGCTGATATTTACAATAATAGTGATTTCTCATGAGACCAGATTTCTTTGCATCACGCAAAGCCAATTATCTATCCAAACCAGTACAGGCTTGGATAACAGAGGACCCCAGTATCATATCTGCTGGCACCGCCTTGTGAATTGACAGATGCAGGTTTTTCTAAGTTGATGCTAATTACTAGAAGATAGGGCAAAAGGGTCCAAAAGTTGTATGCTATGATTTTTTACATGTCTGAATTTGAGATTTGACCCAGAAGGACTAATTATTGTTATGAGTGTTTGCTGTTTTTAGAATCAAATACACTGACTATGCATATCTGAACAATATACCATCTCGTTCTGTGAGTTTTACAGAATATAAACTTTAAGTCTTTCCCGGTTGTAAACAATCTGCAGCTGGAAGAAAAGATAAGGCCCAAGAGTCCCCAAAAAGATGTAAAATAGCCTGTCACAAAATATATTATTGATACCACTTTTTTTGAGGGTGGGGAGTGAGAATGGGGTTATGAAGAGTATTTCTCAGGCGTCAGAGGCCTGCAGTTGGCTGACTAATTAGCCCCACCTACTGCACCTGTGAAAAAGACTGGTAACTTAGCTGGCTCATCCTCATAAAAGGTGGAGAAGGATATGGGAGAGGAGGCAGCAATACCAGCCAGAGGCTGGAGCAACTGCCAGGAGGAGCAACTCCAATAGACAAGACTGACAGAAGGGAGACTGAGGAAAATCCTATTAGCACAAAGGGCTCTGAGGTAAGAGCCAGGAACTTTGGTTGATAAACTCGTGGGGTGAGGGATAGATTTGGGGGAAAGGAACATAACCTGTACAGGCTTCGTGGGGAAAAGGCTGTGTAACTCGGATCCTGTTTTCATTAAGAAGGCTTGAAATAAAACCCACAGCAGTTAACTGGTCCAGACACTACCCTACCTGGATTCTGTAATAGGGCCCCAGGCAGGATTTCCCCAGGGAAGGAGCTAGCTCCGCAGGCAACAGCCTGGGTCCAGTTGGAAGAGGGTGTTATAGAGTAGGCCCAATCCTTCACACAGATATAGAAAAGAAGGAAGCAATCAGAAATCTAAGCACATTTCATTCTGTGCAATATGAACATGCAGGTGTTAGTGGAGGAGTAGCAGGTCATCATGGTCCCATCTGTGATGCAGAACCCCAAATCCTGTATGTGCTGAATACCCAGACTGCAGAGCCCTATAATTCAATGGGTGCACATGGGGTGGTGGCATGGTAACTTATGATAGCGTGCAGTAACATATACACACACATTATTGCAAGCTATCATAAGCTTGATGCAACAGAACACGTGAACAGAAAAATTTCACCAAGGAGACCACAGCATGACTAAATCAACAATGAACTCTTAAGTAAATCAAAATACATGTGTTGCAGATGCACAAATGGGACCCCTTTAATGGGAAGGCACATTATGTGAACTATATTCCTTCACTAAATCAAGTGATAAGTACTGTTGGAGATACAATGTGTAATGCATACAATGTTACTGCAAACAAAAACCCTCAAGCCACACAAGTTTCAAACTCAATTATGGCATACAACTCCCCTCCCCCCCCCCCACACACTTTCTCAGCTATTGCAATACAGAACTGTGTGCTTACTTGGCACAAAAATACAGTTATTTCTAGAATACATCCACTTGATTAAGTATTCTACAGAATAGTGTGTTCTACAGAATACACTTTCCTATTTTGTTTCACCGTACATGTCAGAGTAGCTGAATGTATAGTCACAAGGTAATACGTTTATGCAGTATTAGAAGGGTTTTATTAATTGTACAAGGACAGTCGATTGATACTTTAGGTTTACAAGTTGCATCTGATAATCTTTCCCAGCTATTTCAGTGATATAATTAGGAAGCAATTATAAATTTTTATGACATTGTATGTATATTAAAAGGTAAAAGAAAATCTGTTCTATTTGTTGTATTTTTAAAAATTCAACATATGAAAGATTAAATGTATATTGCAACTTCAATAAAATAAAGATTCAACAGCAAAACAGTGTAAGAAGTTTGGTTTTCTGTGTAAACCAGACTAATAAAGTTAGCTTGGACTAATCTCAAGAACCCACTCCCAACTCCTCCCACAATATTTCTTGAAGGTAAGGTTATCCATATTAGTAGATAAGAAAAAAGTGACAAAGTTAACTCCTGTACAAAGCCATAATTTTCTTCACTAGACCTCTTTATATCCCATTCTTTACACATTTTATAGCGGAAAATACTTATTTTTATTTCCTCACAAAGCTTCAAAACTGTTCAGGAGCTACTTGACTGATTTTCCAACATGTTAATTGAAAATTCATATGCAGTAATTATATAGCCTAAAACACAACACAAGACAGATACTTCTCACTTCAGTTTCCCCTAGTAACCAGAAACATGAAAAACTGACTGCAGCAGTTTGAGGGTCATTTCAAGAACATAACATTCAGAGAAAGGCTCCATTTTCAGATACTGCTGGGAAAATACACTTTCAGATACTGCTGAGTACAGCTCTGTGAGGTATAGATCAATGGAAATTAGTAGGAGAATGCTGGAAAGGTACCAGCAAGACAGACCTAACCCTATTTTTATTTTATTTCTCCTGAATTCAGTGGATTGTTAATGATGCTGAAAGCTTAAAATCACTTATGACTTTTAATAGTTCATTATTTATGGTAAATTATTGAATAATTAGCCTTCAAGAGATAATTCTATTGATTGACATTTATTCAACTATTAATTTAACTTGCACAGAAAATTAAAATTTCACTTTTGCAGTATGCTTCATATCCCTCCTGGAAAACCTTAGGACTACTAGCTACTTAATTCCTAATAAGGTAATCAACTATCGGAAGTAAAGTACGGACTGACGCCAATAAAGGGCATCATCAAAGCTTTTTTGTTTACATTATGTATCAAAAACTTCAAGACTCTGTACATTACTATGCAAAAAGTAATATTTAAACAGCCAAACAGCAACTTACTGTATATTCAATAGTCCCTTTAGGCTTCTGAAAAGACATTCGTCGCCCATCTTTCTTGTCTGGGTTCTTCTTCTGGCCAGTATCTGAAAAAAATTGAGGCAAGGAGCGTGTTAAATTCATTTTCCTTGCTCACAGTACTGTCACAGGCTGCTGATTACAGCCCCGTGGGCAGACATCTAATTCAGCTGGCTCCTTGCGACTCTCTAACAGACAGACAGCTGCTGGAACAGGGACTTCACTCCCCTGTTATGCTTTAAGGATCTGACCAATATAAACCACTGAGACAACTGGGAATCCATTAACTATATAAATATCTGCTATCATCCAGAATGCTATTAATGCAGGAAAGGCTAAAATGATTGATCTCCTTCATCAGGCAAGGATATATCAATAGCACAAGCAATGCTGCTGAAGATAATCTTTAATTGGTTTGCACAGGATCGGTCATTACTGTCTGCTCCAGACACTGTTTACACTCAGCTTCTGGAGACTAGATGCAATTAAAAATTACAGCTTTTAAGGTGAACAATACGGAGTGTTTGAGATAAATACTTGTATAAACCAAGTTGTACATATAAACAAAACTCTAAGACTTCTTTTCTCCATATATGTTAGTCAGAAAGGGACAAGATGTAAAGCGCATCCTCCCTATGCATATAACCTTCACTTTACTGTCAAGATGCACTTAAAAGCATTGCTCTTTTTTGGCTTCTGAAATACTGATTTTTTTTGATGACCATCATCACCCTGTAATGTCTGCAGCTTTACTGGGATCCAATACAAGAAATGAAATTTCCTGCAGCTATACTAGAACTTTGCTAATGTATACTTTAAAAAAAAAAGTTTTTATTCAGCTTGATAATTCACCAACATAAAATGTATTTTGTTATTTGACCATTATATTTTACACTAGTACTTTCCGGAATACAAGTTGGAATACTGAGGTATAGTTTGTAAAAGTATCTGAGAACCTTCCTATCGTGAGACTTGATCCTAGCACTCTGCTGTAAACCTTTGATGTGAAGAAGGGAGAAATTTTTCTTGAGAGAATCAGATTTGTGGATTTGTAAAAAGTTAGCTAGGTTCTACTGCAGCATGCTACTGATTGTGTTGATAGATTATGTCCATATCTTCAGTTTATATACTCGTTACATATTTCAATCAACTAGGTAAGAAGTTTGAAAAGGGATACTGTTAGAAAGTGAAATGAACCCACAATAAGTAAAAGTTTTTTTAAAGTGTTCCAAAAGTTTTTTACTGTACATTTAAGTGATTTCCACTATCCTTCTCCCCCCCCCCCCCACCCGGACAGCAATTTAGAAGCTTAGATAAAACTTCTCTAGTTTCTTTTCCAATTTTGCAGTCACTGACTGTCCCCCACCATGTCCTCACTGAACAGAGATGAAATTTATCAAAATGCTTATACAAAGACAACTTTGATGGCTTTGCCATCAACAAAAATACCCCCCCCCAACACACACACACACACACACACACACTCCCTCCAATAATGTTACTAAGTTTTACTTACTAGCCACATGGACTTTCCAGGAGAGGAAATAGTCTTGGGGGACAAGTTCCCATATTTACAACGTGTTAAAATAGTTACTCAAAATAGGGGTCAGTTTTTATGGTGTGGAAAGTGGTAAGTTTGAGTGAGTGACACACACACTAAGGAAACTCTCAAGAATTAAGTCAAGGTGGTTTAACTGCAGGTTAAGACAATAGTTACATTTCCCAGAAATTTCTTCAACCAGAATGTTGCAATTTTATTGTAGTGCTTCCTCACCTTAATCACCACATTAAGGCTGGGTATTCGTTTGTTTTTACAATTAAAACAATCGACATCACAGCATATTAAAAGCTTCTTGAAGACAAGCTGCAAAAATTGCTCAGTGTTCAAGCACACTGAAAGCTAGGTGAAGGACAGTGGAGTGCAACAATCTCTCCCTGACAGCCAAACTTTTTGTTTAAAGAAGTTTGAAGAAAGCAACTCTCTCCTGCCTCCTTGATCTCTAGCCGCTAAAAGACCATAGCTGCTCAGAATACTCCCAGCTCACATCACAAGGGTGCAGAGGGAACAGTTGAAGTCAGTGCCCCCCACCTTACTCTCTATAGCAACAAGGTTGATTTAAATCTTAGTGTTTCAAAAACAGAGGATGTAACTTATGGAATACTTTCATGCTGAATCAAAACACAAGTTTTAATGCAGTCTACCTCGAAGGCAACAGGCTGGACACCACTGTTTTAGAACTAAGCAGTACACCACAACTTCCCACATCCCCCTGCAAACTGTTAGAACAAAAAGAGCAGTCAAATCCCATGTTAACAGCCTGTACCTTTTCACCTGTGCTACAAATGCATACAGCTCCAACACATTTCTCCAAATGCAAATGCTGAAGTATTTCATGATCTGCAAACAAATCTGATCACTAGTAGCTGAATAATTCAAAATTATTTTCTGTAAGGCGGTGCCTCATGAGGTTGAGTTAATTTTTACTTAACTGTTCCTTTTTTACTGAAAGGGAAGGAAGTAATTTATGAAAATATTCATTTACATCATCAAGAAATAAAGAGGAGTATTTTAAGAATCATAGAATATCAGGGTTGAAAGGGACCTCAGGACGTCATCGAATCCAACCCCCTGCTCAAAGCAGGACCAATCCCCAATTAAATCATCCCAGCCAGGGCTTTGTCAAGCCTGACCTTAAAAACTTCTAAGGAAGGAGATTCTACCACCTCCCTAGGTAACGCATTCCAGTGCTTCACCACCCTCCTAGTGAGGAAGTTTTTCCTAATATCCAATCTAAACCTCCCCCACTGCAACTTGAGACCATTACTCCTGGTCCTGTCCTCTTCTACCACTGAGAATAGTCTAGAACCATCCTCTCTGGAACCACCTCTCAGGTAGTTGAAAGCAGCTATCAAATCCCCCCTCATTCTTCTCTTCTGCAGACTAAACAATCCCAGTTCCCTCAGCCTCTCCTCATAAGTCATGTGTTCCAGACCCCTAATCTTTTTGTTACCCTTCGCTGGACTCTCTCGAAATTTATCCACATCCTTCTTGTAGTGCAGGGCCCAAACTGGACACAGTACTCCAGATGAGGCCTCACCAGTGTCGAATAGAGGAGAATGATCACGTCCCTCGATCTGCTGGCTATGCCCCTACTTATACATCCCAAAATGCCATTGGCCTTCTTGGCAACAACAGCACACTGTTGACTCATATCCAGCTTCTCGTCCACTGCCACCCCTAGGTCCTTTTCCGCAAAACTGCTGCCTAGACATTCGGTCCCTAGTCTGTAGCGGTGCATTGGGTTCTTCCGTCCTATCCTTGTTGAACCTCAGATTTCTTTTGGCCCAATCCTCCAATTTGTCTAGGGCCCTCTGTATCCTATCCCTGCCCTCCAGCATATCTACCACTCCTCCTAGTTTAGTATCATCCGCAAATTTGCTGAGAGTGCAATCCACACCATCCTCCAGATCATTTATGAAGATATTGAACAAAACCGGCCCCAACCCTTGGGGCACTCCACTTGATACCGGCTGCCAACTAGACAAGGAGCCATTGATCGCTACCCGTTGAGCCCGACAATCTAGCCAACTTTCTACGCACCTTATAGTGCATTCATCCAGCCCATACTTCTTTAACTTGCTGACAAGAATACTGTGGGACACCATGTCAAAAGCTTTGCTAAAGTCAAGAAACAATACATCCACTGCTTTCCCTTCATCCACAGAACCAGTAATCTCATATAGAAGGCGATTAGATTAGTCAGGTATGACCTTCCCTTGGTGAATCCATGCTGACTGTTCCTGATCACTTTCCTCTCATGTAAGTGCTTCAGGATAGATTCCTTGAGGACCTGCTCCATGATTTTTCCGGGGACTGAGGTGAGGCTGACTGGCCTGTAGTTCCCAGGATCCTCCTTCTTCCCTTTTTTAAAGATTGGCACTACATTAGCCTTTTTCCAGTCATCCAGGACTTCCCCCATTCAGAATGCCTTGTTCATCACCATGAAAGACACTCTGCTTTACAGTTTTCAAATTCAGAGTTATCTTTTTGTGTGATTGTAAGTGCATATGGCAATCTTAAGAGCCTATTTTTCATCAATGTTCTGAGATGTTGGATTGCATCTCTAACATTCCACTTACACACATGAAGAGACACTCCCAGCAGAATCCAAACTGGAAGAGCCACAGGGAACTTATCACATATGGGTAGAACAGAACACCATAGTACAGTCATCATGCAGATATGAGAAGAGATCTTTACTTTAGCGTCCTTAAGAGTAGAAATAGGAACGAAATGACAGATGGACAAGTGTACTGTACCGCGAAAACCACGGAATGAACTTCTGACACAATTTTATGTTATTCTGTCTTTTTGTTGACTGAGGAATTTGGCGGGTAGGAAGGAAGCAAGACAAACATGGCTTTCAGCCACCTTTGTACTTCTTATACACCCATTAGGGAGCTGCAACAGCCCTTAGCATCAGTATGGTAATAGTCTAAGGGGGCCTTAGCAGAGGCCAAGACTATAACAGGGTTCCAAAAAGAAGTTCATGGAGGCTAGGTCCATCAATAGCTATTAGCCAGGATGGGCAGGGATGGTGTACATAGCCTCTTTTTGCCAGAACTTGGGAATGGGTGATGGGATGGAACACTTGATTATTACCTGTTCTGTTCATTCCCTCTGAAGCATCTGGCATTGGCCACTGCCAGAAAACAGGATACTGGGCTAGATGGAGCTTTGGCCATTCTTATGTTCTTAACCATAAAATAAGTTTAACAACAAGAGATAGATTTTAAAGACTACAAGTGATGAGGCATGAAAGTCAGAATTGGTTACAAGAAAATAAACGCAATTAAATACTTAACTTCACAAACTAAGTGAATTCAAAGCAAAAGTCTCTCACCACATGCTTCAATATAGTCTTACTAGCTGAACTCCTTTCAGACAGAATCCCTCTCCCAATTCAAGGCTGTTTCTTTGTTCTTCAGGTGTTGTGGATACAGTGGGTAGAGAGAAAGGGAGGAACAACCTGGGGAGTCTGTCCTCCATCCTTACACTTCTATTCTTTGAGAATCATCCCAAGCTTGGGTTCAGGAGAGAAAGTCTGTGTGGATGGGCACCCCCAGCTGTTTGTCAAGATGTACATTTTTACTCACATCCTTTTCTCTGCCAAAGGACGGCCACTTAACCAGGTGATAGTCCATTTGATTTCGTTGACATTTAGCTGAGGGTGTCAGTTTGTCTTTTGTCTCTGAGGAACTGGTTTCTGGCTGCTTTTCTAATCTTGAAACATGTCTCAAACTCATAAAATAGAATTTCATAACTTTACATACAATGTTGCCACACATTTTACTAGGACAACGATGATCCGCAAATTATGAGTTTTCAAAGGATTCCTCACAAGGCATACTTTGTACAAAATTTATCATAGTATTGTAAAAGGGGTGAACACAGGGGTACAGATGGTCACAGCCATGTTGAAAAGGTCATTCACATGAGCATATTAAAGATAAGTTGTTATGAGGCCAGAGGCAAAGTATTATCATGATTCAAAACTGGCCAAGAGAAAGAAAACAGAATAGGAGTAAGTGGTCAACTTTTATCTCGGTGAAAGGTTAACATGAGGTCTCTCAGGGTTCTATAATAGGCCATATGGTATTTAATAATGATCTGGAAATGGGGGCAAGATATCAAAATGTGAAGATGAGTTATTTAGGTTACCTAAGATCCGAAATGACTGTGGAACTTTGGAGGACCTATATTAGTTAACTGAATGAGCACCATGACAGCAGATGAAATTCAATGTTAAGAAAGGCAGTGTAATAAATATTGCACAAGTACTTCAGATCTTCATTCCAGTTTGCTAGGTCATAAATCAACTAGCAACTCAGAAAAGGGGCCTGGGCATCACTGCAGACAGCTCAGTTAAGACCTGTGTTCCCTCTAAGCTGCGCAGTCAGGCGGCCGCCCAGGAGAAACTCAAGTGCCTCGCACTTGATTAGCAGAGCCACAAACATCCAGCAGTGTGTGTTCAGGTGCCCTCCTCCCTGCTGCTTTGCAGACATGTTGCTCCTGCAGCTGCTTCCAGGACTCTCCTGTTAGCCGTACAGAGTGGGGGGGTGAGGGGGAGACGGGTGCTGATGTCAGGGTATCCACCTTCCTTCACCCCTGTACCTCATCTCCACAGAGCAAGGGAGAGGGGACAGGCTGGCTCAGAACTCAGAGCAGGAGAGAGCTGATGCGGTCTGAGTTCTGAACCAGGCTCTGGGCAGTGAGTGAGTGCCTTTCTTAAAGGGACAGCGCACAATCTCTGAGACTTCTCCAGCAGCCAGCTCTCACAATCTGTGTGCGTCTCTCTCTCTCTCACATTAGCTGCACTATCAGAGGCTCGTTCACCTGCACATCTACCAATGTGATATATGCCATCATGTGCCAGCAATGCCCCTCTGCCATATACATTGGCCAAACTGGACAGTCTCTATGTAAAAGAATAAATGGACACAAATCAGATGTCAAGAATTATGACCAGTCAGAGAACACTTCAGTCTCTCTGGTCACTTGATTACAGACCTAAAAGAGACAATATTACAACAACAAAACTTCAAAAACAGACTCCAACGAGAGACTGCTGAATTGGAATTAATTTGCAAACTGGACGCCATTAAATTAGGCTTGAATAAAGCCTGGGAGTGGATGTGTCATTACACAAGTAAAACTGTTTTCCCATGTTTATTTTCCCCCCCTACTGTTCCTCACACGTTCTTGTCAACTGCTAGAAATGGCCCACCTTGATCATCACTACAAAAGGTTTTTTTTTCCCTCTCCTGCTGGTAATAGCTCACTTTACCTGATCACTCTTGTTACAGTGTGTATGGTAACACCCATTGTTTCATGTTCTCTGTGTATATAAAATCCCCCTACTGTATTTTCCACTGCATACATCCAACGAAGTGGGCTGTAGCTCACGAAAGCTTATGCTCAAATAAATCTGTTAGTCTCTAAGGTGCCACAAGTACTTCTTTTCTTTTTGGGGATACAGATTAACACGGCTGCTACTCTGAAACCTGTGTGTAATACTGTTTCCCTCACCTCAAGAAAATGATTGCAGAATTTGAGGTGGTTCAGAGAAGGCTTTTGAAAATGATCACTGGCATAGAAAAACTCATATGAAATTGGAAAGATTGGGATTATTAACCCTAGAAAGGAGGTGAATAAGACAGTAGTTAAATTTTCCAGAAATTGCACCAACCACAATATTGCAGTTTTATTGTAGTACTTCCTTGCTTTAATCCAAAGCAAACAAACCTTAACGTTGTGGGTTTTTTTAAAAATCATTAATGAACCTCAAAATCATAGCATATTAAAAATGACTTTTTGAAGACAGACAGTTACAAGTTTTGCTATGCAGAGATGAAATTAAACAAGGGCCTGCAAACATTCCATCATCACTTCCTGTCCATGGTATCACAGGAAAGCGATAGATCAAACACCTGAATTGGATATCTGACAAGCGCATCCTGTAGGATACACCCAGTTTGGAATCCCTAGTTCACAAAGGTCAACATGGACAGTGGGTGAATGTGCTATTGGGGAAGAAAAGCCCCGACCCCTACTCCTCTATCCAAGGCCCCACCCCCCCTTCTGCTCTCCCATGGGTTCTCAGCCCCAGATCGCCGGGCAGGCGGCACGGCTGGAATGCTCCTGGCCCCAGCGCCATGCAGGAAGTGTGGCTAGAGCACCCCCAACCCCGGAGTGCCCCCAGCCCCAGAGCACTGGGCAGGGGGCACGGTCCCAGTGCTGGTCAGACAGATGGGTGGCATGGCATGGGCTCAGCCCCAGCGCCCCCAACCCCAGGCCTTGTGCACATCATCCCCAGCCTGTGAGCCCCAACCTCTCGGCCACAGAACAGCAGGAAAGGATCTGGAAGCAAGCAAGAGGCGGCTTCAGAGCGCAGTGTGGGTGGGGACATGCAGGCTGTTTGGGGAGGTACAGCTTTCCCCTGTCTATGCTACCCACCACCCATGAAGGTCAAGGAAACTGGAGGCATTCAGATGCTATGAAAGTTGTCTTACTACAATCTCTTTGATAATCCTAACCAAATAGGAGATTAGAAACTGGTTGACAATTGGACACATTATCCAGTGACAACTTTCTGATGAACTCATGCTTCCTTTGAAGCAGTGTTGCTCTACCTTTTTTGTGCTGGCAACCCCCATTGGACTTTATTTATTTATTTTAAAGTAAAAAATAGAAGTGACTCTCCCCCCTACGAAAACTTGGGAAAAAAAAGAGAGACCTTAAATATTCATTAAGTAAATTATGAATAATACTCAGGGCCAGCTTTAGGGGATGACCAGCAGGGCAACTGCTTGGACCCCATGCCAAGGGTATCCTGCGAAGCTAAGTTATATGCTTCAGCCACACTGTGGCTAAAATTGTACATGAACACCCATCTTCTGGCCTTCAAATAACCCCACAACCTCATCATCAGAGGCAAGCTTCTCACAGACCAGGACACATCACCTCAAAGCAGCAGCAGATCTTGCCAGAACAACAGATGCAAAACCTGCAGACATATCTCCACTATTACAATGATCAACACACCGTTCAAGATCCATGGATCCTACACATGCCTATCACATGTGGTATACCTTATCCAGTGCGCTAAATGCCCCAACAACAACTTTGTGGGTGAAACCAGACAATCACTATGCTCTCGCATGAATTCATTATAGAAAAATGATAAAAGCCACCACCACCAATTCACCAGTGGGTGAACACTTCACAAAGCAAGCACTCCATATCTGACCTTTCAGTCCTCAGCCCCAAAATAAACCTGCACAACACTTTCAAAAGATGAACTTGGAAGCTTAAATTCATAACTTTGCTAGACATTAAAAATTATGGCTGAAGCTGAGACACTGATTTATATCTTATTACAACAATCTGTAACCCACTAACCCCCTCTTTTTGTCCTATGACTGTAGAAATGTTAATGGGCTACTCTACTTTGAATGGTCTCTTACCATATGTGCTAACTAAGCAATCTATTTCACCTTGCATTTTGCTGTGATGCTGAAAATACCTTTCCCAGACCAGAAGAAGAGCTCTGTATGTCTTGAAAGCTTGTCTCTCTCACCAACAGATGTTGGTTCAATAAAAGATATTACCTCACCCGCCTTGTCTCTGTAATATCCTAGGACCAACATAGCTACAACTACACTGTCATCACAAGATGTCAGTTCTGAGACTAGATTTTTATTATAAATATAGTTTTATAGCTGTTTCAGATAAGTGTTAAAAGTGAGGAAGGTTGCCATTGTAGAGGAGATGGAAAAGCAGAAACTGGGGACAGAAGATTGACTGACTGCATAGTACAATGGTAAGTATAGTAATTCTAGGACACTATACCTACACTACTCACAACAACATTCAAGTTTAGCAATGAACAAAACGCCACGGATAAGCATGGAAGTTTTCCCCACACAAAAAACTTTATTAAGCTAAGGCACTAGACAACCTCCCTTAACTTGGCCACTCCCACAAAGCGTTAACATCCTCTCTGAACTTAATTTTGGGGGGGAAAATGATAGTAGGGAAGATTAAAATATTCTACTTTTTTCACTTCAAGACATTAGTTATTTTCTCCCTCCTTTACCAATTTGTCTAGTTTTCATATTTTGAACCTCTGTTAGTGTGACTATAACAAATATAGTCTGTCACTTGGATGCAGATGGAGGAATGTAAAGTTTTATACTTTGTATACTTGAAGCAAAAAATGAGCTTCCTACCTCTTTCCAAGAATGAATTCAAGAGTAGCTCTGTTTGTACCATTGCTCAACTTCCTCCCCACCAAACAGCCAGAAAACTAAACCTCCTCTTTTGCACACCTTTCCTTTTTTTAAAAAAAATATAAATACTGTAATCATATAGCATTGGTTGGGTCCTCCGCCTCTGGGAACATATATATTGGTCTAATGCCACTGGAATCAAAGATTTCTTCACCTCACATTAATGCATTTATTTTTCACTGTTCTGAGCGCTGAACAATTTCTCTAGTTCAACCCTAAACACAATATTGGACCTTACTTTCTCACCATTCGTGTATTAATATGGTTTTCAGTTTATTGTGAAGTTCTACAAATGGACTGAAAAAGTTTATTTAAAATAATTTTTCCTGGGTAAAACACAAGTATCAATTAAAGACTAAAAAGGATGAGACTGAAAGGAGAGAAAATATGAAGCTCCCCTTGGTAAAAGTTAGTTAGTTTAACATGGGGATTGGCAACCTTTGGCACGTGGCCCATCAGGGAAATCCGCTGGCAGGCCAGGACAGTTTGTTTACCTGCGGCATCTGGACAAACCGTGTGCCAGAGGTTGCTGGTCCCTGGTTTAACATATCTGAATGGTCACAAAAAACAGCAATGAGGAGTCTCCCTTGTTTAATGTTTGTCTAAGCCAGTGGCTTTCAACCTTTCCAGACTACTGTACCCCTTTCAAGAGTCTGATTTGTCTTGCATACTCCAAGTTTCATTTCTCTTAATAACTACTTACTTACAAAGTCAGACATAAAAATACAAAAAAGTGTCACAGCACACTATTACTGAAAAATTGCTTTCTCATTTTTATCATATAATTATTAAATAAATTGGAATATAAAAATTATACTTACATGTCAGTGTATAGCATACAATGCAGTATAAACAATTCATTGGCTGTATGAATTTTTACTTTGTACTGACATCACTAGGGCTTTTTATGTAGCCTGTTGTAAAACTAGGCAAATATCTAGATGAGTTGATATACCCCCCAGAAGACCTCTGTATACCCCCAGGGGTACGCATACCCCTAGCTGAGAATCACCGGTCTAGGCCATAATTAAATTTTTATTACCTTTAAATTTAATCTAAAGAAAAAACACACCAAAGTCTTCTTTCAAAAAATAGTCTAATAAACCACTACTTAACATGAAGCAACTAGCTGTCATTTGCCTATTGATAAAACAGAGGAGGCAAAGAGAGTTGCATCTTTACTAGATTAGTTCCACTCAGCAGCAATTAGATGTGTGTAATCTATTACAAAAAACCAAATATTAAATTTAGAATCATTTTAACCAGCATTATGAACTCTAGAACAGTATTTTTTCTGACAGCATGGACCTCTGCTCAATGGAGGGATTGTCTCAGATTATCTCCCCTCTATTTGCTATCACGTATATTGCTGTAGTTAGTACAAAGATGTTACACTTTCAGTTGTTTTTTCATGGTCTGACATCTGGAAGCAATGAGACAGTACCACCAGACCACCCAATTCTCTGGAAACCAGCTGTGGTCCACAGACCACTGTTTGACAGCCACTTCTCTGGACAGTTAACCTTTCAAAAAGAGAAGTTTAAGGTTAGGCTTTTAGTCATATATGAGCACCTAATTAAATAGTCTGATTTTGAAAAGGGTTATCATGGTTTTGTGACTGTTTTAGAATTAAAGGTCATTGTCACGGTTCCTCCCCCACTCTGAACTCTAGGGTACAGATGTGGGGACCTGCATGAAAAACCTCCTAAGCTTATCTTTACCAGCTTAGGTCAAAACTTCCCCAAGGTACAAAATATTACCCCCGTTATCCTTGGACTGGCCGCTACCACCACCAAACTAATACTGGTTACTCGGGAAGAGCTGTTTGGACGCGTCCTTCCCCCCAAAATACTTCCCAAAACCTTGCACTCCACTTCCTGGACAAGGTTTGGTAAAAAGCCTCACCAATTTGCATAGGTGACCACAGACCCAAACCCTTGGATCTGAAAACAATGAAAAAGCATTCAGTGTTTTACAAGAAGACTTTTAATAAAAAATAGAAGTAAATAGAAATAAAGAAATCCCCCCTGTAAAATCAGGATGGTAGATATCTTACAGGGTAATTAGATTCAAAAACAGAGAACCCCTCTAGGCAAAACCTTAAGTTACAAAAAAGATACACAGACAGAAATAGTTATTCTATTCAGCACAATTCTTTTCTCAGCCATTTAAAGAAATCATAATCTAACACATACCTAGCTAGATTACTTACTAAAAGTTCTAAGACTCCATTCCTGTTCTGTCCCCGGCCAAGACGACTACAGACAGACACAGACCCTTTGTTTCTCTCCCTCCTCCCAGCTTTTGAAAGTATCTTGTCTCCTCATTGGTCATTTTGGTCAGGTGCCAGCGAGGTTACCTTTAGCTTCTTAACCCTTTACAGGTGAGAGGAGCTTTCCCCTGGCCAGGAGGGATTTCAAAGGGGTTTACCCTTCCCTTTATATTTATGACAGTCATTTTTATACCTTTAGATCAGTGGTCTCCAACTTTTTTACTCACAAGATCACTTTTTGAATTTAAGTGCAACCCAGGATGTACCCCACCCCTTGCTCCCCCACACCCTCACTCTCACCAGGCTGGGACAGGTGGCTGGGGATCAGGAGGGGGTGTGGGCTCTGGGCTGGGGGCATTCAGAGTGTGGGAGAGGGCTCTGGTCTGAGCCTGGGCAAGGGGTTGGGGTGCAGGAGGGGTGCAAGATTTGGGAGGGAGCTTGGGGGCAGGAGGGAGTTCTGGGCTGGGGCAGAGTGTTGGGGTGCAGGAGGGAGCTCGGGGTGCTGGCTCTGGGAGGGGGCTCAATACTGGGAGTCGGGGGCACTCCCCAGCCCCATGCTGCTCCCAGAAGGGGCCAATGCACTGCTGCGGCCCTGGGGGGGGACGGATGGGGGACGGACACACTGCTCTGCATGCTGCCCCTCTCTGCAGGCACCACCACCGCAGCTCCCATTGGCCGCAGTTCCCCATTCCCAGCCAATGGGAGCTGCGGGGGCGGTGCTTGCAGGCAGGAGCAGCCTGTGGAGAGACATACACGCTAGAGTCATGGGGGCATGCTGGCCACTTCCGGGAGGGGTGTGGGGCCAGGACAGGCAGGGAGTCTGCCTTAGTGGCAGCCCTACTGCACCACCAGACTTTTTAGCAGCCGGAGATCATGATCTATTTGCAAAGTCTCCAGGATCGACTAGTTGATCGCGATCTACAGGTTGGTGACCACTGCTTTAGACACTTCAGAGGCTAACAACTTTAATTCCCATCTTTGACAGAGTTCAAGAAAGACTACAGACAAAAACTGGCAGAGTATATTTAGGTTTTAATTGTCTGAATAGGAGCTTTATAAGATTTAGATCAATATATAGCTGCTATTTCTAAACTAGAGCACATACATTGAGTTGTTTAGTGATCAAGTCTTACAAAATATATAGGAAAAAGCTAAAAAGAGTATCCACATAGAACTTGATTATGCTGCAGACAGGGTTGTAAGTTACTGTCCATAACTTTGGAAAAACCCTTTGCAAAAAAGCAGAAAGCAAAGTAATCTTAAAGTTAAGTGTACACTAAATTATTGTAAAGAGGGTATCAAAACACAGTTAACAAGTTTAACTCATGATTATTGCCTCTCATGGTTATTGCCCAAGTCAGTGACACAATCTTATAAATGGATCATCAATTATCTTCAGGACTGACAGGGAGCCCCATACCCTCTCAACATACTGGCCTACATGCAACATCCTAATGTATACACAACTGTGGCTGGTGAACATGCCAACCACACATCCAGACACCAAGGCTATGTCTGAGTAGCACTTTTGTCAGAAAAGCTTGTCAGTCAGGGGTGTGAAAAAACCACACCCTGACTGACATAACTTTCACCAACAAAAACGCCAGTATGGACAGTGCTATGTTGGCAGGAGACATTCTCCTGCCGACATGGCTACCTCCAATCATTGGGGGTGGTTTAATTATGCCAAAGGGAGAGCTCTCTGCCACCAGCATAGAGGCTATACGGGAGACCGTACAGCAGCACAGATGCCACATTACAGCTGTGACAGTGTAGGGTTTATAGTGTAGACATAGCCCAAGTTTCACTGTCCTGACAAGATAACCCCATTTACCTTACACATAAAAACCTTATCCTACACCCATTTGAATCATACTGTAGTTAAGAAACCCACAGTATTTACATTCCTCATTTTCTATACATATTCAGTGTATAAATGCCATTGATTATGTCACCAAAAAAAAAGAAGTTCATGAGCACATATTCCCCTACCCACAAAGTTTGATGTTTTAAAAAGTTAATTCTAGTTAGCTTATTCTCAGCATCACCACATGTAAATCCTACATCTTAACTCAATCTATTCTACAGATACTGGGTGCAGACTCAATGTAATAATAACGAACAACAGACCAAGATTGTAGATATTCTATGCAGACAGCAGAAAACAATGAACACTACATATAGCATATTAACATTTCATAGACAATTACTTGAAAACATGCCCACATCTATGTGTTACAAGTTTAAGTCCATGTGATACTACCATAATTAGACACGAATTTACTTCACATGGACAGCATGCAGGATGTGAGTTAACGTTTGGAATAACTTAAATATGCATTTCTACTCTTTTAGACTTTAGATTAACCTTCGCTTAAACATTTATTTGAAATGCAGACCATTATCACACTTTACCAAGTGTTTTAGTACTTACTTTCTCAAACAGTTCTATCCATTAACTTTTAATGACTGTATACATTCACTTTCCCAGACACAAAGAATATATACTGTACATTTCCTTAGAGATTAGCCGTAACCTAATACAGTAGAACCTCAGATTTATGAACACCAGAGTTACAAACTGTCTGGTCAAACACACACCTCATTTGAAATCAATAGTATGCAATCAGGAGAGACCCAAAAAAAAGCAAATTAACCAACTACCAAAAAAATAAAGGGAAAGTTTAAAAAGATTTGACAAGGTAAGGAAAGTGTTTCTGTGATTGTTTAATTTAAATTAAGGTGGTTCAAAGCAGCATATTTCTTCTTCATAGTGAAGTTTCAAAGCTGTGTTAAGTCAATGTTCAGTTGCAAACTTTTGAAAAAACGACCATGTTTTATTCAGAGTTAAGAACATTTCAGAGTTACAACAACCTCCATTTCTGAGGTGTTTGTAACTCTGTACTACATTCCCCCCCATTTACATTCTGCCCTCTACTTTTCACCATCACCCGTGGCTCTGTCTCAAACATCATGTATGTGTCTCCCCACTCCCCTTTGTTTCATTCAATACTAACACAGAAAAGCCAGTACAGTTATCACAGTAGAAGCAGTATCCCCAGAGTAACACAAGACTGACTAGGACTGCATTAAAAGTTGGGGGCTTGGGAGCGGGGGAAGTTATCTTGTCTTGACTTGTTTGCCGTACATTGGAATAATCATTTAAGTACTGAACTTTTGCTGGATTGCTTGTCAGAGCGTGCCATTCAGAACTCATGTTAGAACTCTGACTTGCAGGTATGAACAGTATCGTAACTTAACAACTAGAATCTGACTTTCCCCACTTTGCCCTAATGTTTCTGGCTTATACCTGTTAATCAAACTCATTGCTTAAAGATGTACTATTTATTGGGGAGAAAAAACTGACTTTGCTTCCCTTACAACGGCTTATCCCTCCCTCCCTCTTCCCCCCAGCATGGTACTATTATTTCTACTTTATATTAAGGCAGGAACAGTAACAGGAGGCTATTAACTTGTGCACCTGTATAGCATAGGTGGTTAATGCAATTGTGCTTTTCTGATTTCACATTTGAAATTTTCTACTGCACTGCCAATATTGTGGTTAGCTGTACTGGAAACACTGGAAGACCATACAACTCCTTGGACACACTGTCTACCACTACTCTAACAAAAAGCTAAGCTGTTGAAACTCAGAGGGTGATGTAGAAAAGCTCTAAGTAAGTGTACAGACAAGACCACTTCATAGTCATTCAGCTCTCATCCATGTAACCTAAGTTGAATCTAGATAAACTTGCAATTTAAGACAGATAAAATAAGTTCCCTGATAGATTGTAACATGCAGATACTTTGTATGAGCGGTTTCCATTGGCTTTTGTGTACTTCTTGAACTTTATGCTCATGATTAGAGACATACTGCTGGACTTGAATGCTCTAAGTGGATAACTTGGCAGGAAATTGTTCCACAACCCAGTATCTGATGAAGATTTTTGGGAAGTTCTGGACCCTTGCTGGCAGAGACAGTCAATGCCTTCTCTGAGAAGACAGAGGAGAAAGCCAGCTGATTTGAAGGAAGCAAATGCGAATTCTTAGTTTAAGAAATCAGCTGTTGATGCTTACAATCCACCCACTTATTGAACTATCAGTCAACTGTGTTGTTATGGAAACAGTTGTAAGGAGGCAACTCAGTATCTGGATACTACTTTGAGACTGGTCAATATGGATTCTGATCTGGTCACAGCACAGAGATAACACTTGTTGATCTCCTGGCAAAGGAAAACGACCAGGTATGCATGATGATCAGAAGCATTTGCTCTGACTTGTATGAGTAGACAGGTGTAGGAACAGACAGATGACAGAGGTGGCTTAATTATTTTGTCTGTATTAGAGAGGTTTCTGGAAGGTACTTTTGTAGAATTTGTTTTCTGTCCCCAATGGCTCTCTAATATGGGTTCCTCTCTGTCACTGCCTTTTTTCTGCTTAACATGCATATACAGCTGTAAGTTTCAGGGTAACTGCAGCTGTATCCATCCCTCTGTGATCCACTCCAGGAGTGCCCAGTCAGGTCTCCAGCCATCACTTATCTCTGGGAAGGGACCTGTGTCCCACTCCTTTCTGGGCAGGGATTTTAAGGCTACACAGCCCCATCCTCCATTGTTCTATGCCCAGCAAGCCACTGTGCCTAACAGCAAGCAAGCACCTGTGCTTTGCTTGCTCTCTGTGGACTATGATCAATATACACCAATAGTTAAAAGTTACCACCCGGCGCTCTCTCTGCCTAGAACACGAGGATAAAAGCATTACAGACAAAACAAAAAAACAAACCAACATGCATACTAAATGTACCAAAAATCAGGGCCCTGGTAGGCCAAAGTCTTGTCAATCATTCAGCAAAGATTGGGGCCTCTTAAGTTTGCTGAACCAAAAGGAAGTCCATTTAAACTCATTTTATCTATTTCAAGTTTTCGGTCTCTGGAAAACCCAGTTTGAACCAGCGTATACAAACCATTCAAGGAGTGCTTTACAATCTCAGCAATGTACTTTAGCCACCCCGCCCTCCCGTGTATACAGAGTTCTTGGAGCGACTGTGGTAACCCCTGCCCCATGGAGAGGAACACAATTAATTAATAAATTTAATGCAATGGTCCAAAGACACTGTATGGGTTGTAATCATAACAGCCATTAGAAGGGTTTAGTAAGGAGGTATGTTTCTGCCTACTGATGACACTTAAAATTATGTCTCCCTGTTATCTGATCCAGAGAGTGTGAGTAAAAGACAGACTGATTAAAATTCAACCCAATAAAACAGAAGTGATGCTAGGCTGAAAAAAACTGGGAGAAATGTCCGAGATTATACTGGCCCCTTGAATCAAAGGCTTATGCTCACCAGTTGAGACTTCAGTTCTCAAATCTGATGTCTTGGTCTTTGCCAGCTTGTATTCGATAATGCCTTGGTCACCACTGCTATTTGGCTATCTTGACAACAAAAAAACCTGCTTTTTAAAATTGTGTTAACTGTTTGAAACACTCCTTAAAACTTCGCTATTCCCTGCAAATTGCAACTCATTATTTTAAACTATGTCTACATGAGGTGTTAAGGTGTGCTTTAACTGTTATCTAACATTTTTTTAAAACACCACCATCCCCTGCCCCACACATCCAGCCCAAGACAGCTTCACCTTCCCCGTGGGAACCCTTTTTCTCAGATCTGCACCTCTCACGACCACGATATTAGACTATTGCAATGAATTCTACAAGGAATACACCTTAAGTCCATTCAGAAATGGAAGCTAATGCAGAATGCAGTTGCTTGTTTGTTAAGCACAATATCTCAATGTAAACAATGACATCAGCGTACCAGGATTTGCAGTAGCTACCTACTAGTTTCCACCTAGAGTTTAAAGTGTTGACTATAAAACGCTAAATGTTGCCCCTGCATTTCACAGGTGAGATCCCATCCTCACCTCTTGTTTACTATTAGCTAGTGACATCTGATCAATTTCTCAAGTCTTATTTCCAATCCTTTTTTCATACTAGTGACCTTACTAAATGAGAAAGACAAAACATTGAACAAGGTTGGAGAAATCTATAGTGGTAGCCATATCAGTTCCAGTGTATTACACTGCATGAAACATTAAACACTCTATCTGTTTTATGTGTTTAGTTTTGGATTTTTATTGTGGTCCCATCAATCTTCAGACTGACTTTCCTTTTCCTGTAATGAAAGCTGGACTAGAAGCTCAGACTAGGGTCTGAATACCAGCACCTCAGCTGACAGAAGGCCTCTTTCCCTATAATCGTTCCTAAGGGTATGTCTTCAACGCAGACTTAATTTCGGTTATCAACACTCAAGTTAACCTAACTTGAATGAGCGTTGTTTCACATTGTGACCACTCTCAAGCTACACAGAGTGGTAATGTGAGCAGCTGACTAGTCGCGCTAACTTGAGCTTTAGCCTATAACCCAGTGGTTCTCAACCCTGTGGCCCGTGGGCTGCTTGCGGACCAATCAGCACAGAGCTGCGGCTCAAGTTACATCCTCAGGGCCATATAGGTAACACTGGATGCGGTCCACAATGGTAAATAGGTTGAGAACCACTGCTATAACCCCTGACAGACCAGACAAGGAAGAGTTTGTATGCATAGACAGGACTCAAGTTAGGGGCAACGCTTGAGTTGTAACTAGTTAACTCTGCGGAAGACAAGTCCCAAGGTAGCCAGGACCCCAGCACCTAGAAACAAATTAGAATTAGGGCTGTCATTTAATAGCAGTTAACTCATATGATTAAATTAAAAAAAAATTAATCACGATTAATCGCAGTTTTAACCGCTCTGTTAAAAAATAGAATACCAATTGAAATTTAGTAAATTTTGGATCTTTTTATACATTTTCAAATATATTGATTTTAATTACAACACAGAATACAAAGTGTACAGTACTCACTTTATAGTATTTTTATTACAAATATTTGCACTGTGTGGATGATAAACAAAAGAAATAGTATTTTTCAATTCACCTCATACCAGTACTGTAGTGCAATCTCTTTAGCCTGAAAGTGCAACTTACAAATGTAGATTTTTTTTTTTTTTGGTTACATAACTGCACTCAAAACAAAACAGTGTAAAACTTCAGAGCCTACAAGTCCACTCAGTCTTAGTTCTTGTTCAGCCAGTTACTCAGACAAACAAGTTTGGTTACAATTTGCAGGAGATAATGCTGCCCATTTCTTGTTTACAATGTCGCCTGAAAGTGAGAACAGGCTTTCGCACGTCACTGTTGTATCCTGCATTGCAAGATATTTACATGCCAGATGCGCTAAAGATTCGTATGTCCCTCCATGCTTCAACCACCATTCTAGAGGACATGCATCCATTCTAATGATGTGTTCTGATCGATAACGATCCAAAACAGTGCAGACCAATGCATGTTCATTTTCATCATCTAAATCAGATGCCACCAGCAGAAGGCTGATTTTCTTTTTTGGTGGTTCGGGTTCTAGTTTCCGCATTAGAGTGCTGCTCTTTTGACTTCTAAAACCATCCGTCACACCCCATCCCAATCAGATTTTGGAAGGCACTTCAGATTCTTAAGTCTTGGGTTAAGTGCTGTAGCTATCTTTAGAAATTTCACATTGGTATCTTCTTTATGTTTTGTCAAATCTGCAGTGAAAGATTTCTTAAAAACGAACAACATGCTGGGTCATCATCCGAGACTGCTATAACATGAAATATATGGCAGAATGCATGTAAAACACAGAGCAGGAGGCATACAATTCTCCCCCAAGGATTTCGGTCATAAATTTAATTAATGCATTATTTTTTTAATGAGCATCATCACCATGGAAGCATGTCCACTGGAATGGTGGCCAAAGCATGAAAGGCATATGAATGTTAAGCATATCTAGCATGTAAATATCTTGCAAAGTCTGTTCTCACTTTCAGATGATGTAAAGAAGCAGGCAGCATTATTTCAGGTAAATGTTAACAAACTTCTCTCTCTTAGCGATTGGGTGAGCAAGAAGTAGGACCGAGTGTACTTGTAGGCTCTGAAGTTTTACATGGTTTTATTTTTGAATGTAGTTATTTTTTGTACATAATGCTACATTTGTAAGTTCAACTTTCATGATAAAGAGCTTAAGTGAATTGAAAACCTTTATTTTTGCAGTGCATATATTAATAAAAATAAATATAAAGTGAGCATTGTACACTTTCTATTCTGTGTTGTAATATAAATCAATATATTTGAAAAATGTGGAAAACATCCAAAAATATTTATATAGTATTCTATTATAGTTTAACAGCATGATTAACCAAGCAATTAATTTTTTAATCGTTTGACAGCCTTAATTAGAAGCCATTACAGATTACATTACATCAATCCATGCATTAAACACTTGCTTGCTTAGTGAAGTCTGCATTTTGCACTAGCTGAAGTTTCAGAAGCTAGGCAGAAGCAAACTTACTTTTATTTAGAATGTTTCTCAGAGTTTTCATGAAACATCAATAGCTTTTAAAAAAGTAAGAAACAAAGTGATAATATATGAAAAAACAACTGTGTTCTGTAACATAGAAGGAAATTCAGTAATAAACCAGCTAAGTCAAAGAGATTAATAGCCCTGGCAAAGCCATGTTTTCATCTCACAGTCACCATCTCTAGTACTCTTGTACTTTTATCGTCAGACTTGTTAGCTTAATAAGATATTCTGTATGAATTTCAGTGAGCTGACTACTGACAAACAGACTGTTTAAACTAGTGTGCTTTCTGACATGCAATGAATTCAGTGTCCTAACTCTGTTCTCCACATTTAGAAATACAATAGACTGCTCAGCATATAAATATGCAGGTATATGTTCAGAAGCAAAAATATACTACAGTAAGATTATTTTCTAAGGAAATCTATTTCTCACCATTAGCACAGACTCAAATATAACAGAGATAGCCAAAGGATTAAATTTAAGGTATAAAACCTGAAAATATTTGTCTGCCTCCCTGAGCCAGAAAACATACATTTTACATACATAAATGATTTTAAATAACCACTCCTCTTCCCCTCCCCCCCCACACATTTGGACTGAGACCAAATGTGAAATGGAAGCCCTAAAGGATTCTGAGATAGTTAAAAGTGAACTGGAGAGATTGGAGGACAAACCAAGCCTGAACCAAAACCAGAGGTGCACACACAACTGAAATTTGGAGCAGTTGGGCCCAGATTTTTTAAGAAATTTAGACACTGCTACCATCAGCATTGTAAAGCCTAACTAATTTAGGGACATAAATCTCATTTTCAAAAGTGATTTAGGAGTCAAAATCCCATTGACAGTCTATCCCTTTTGAAAATGAGATTCACGCTCCTCAATCAGTGAGTATAGCAACACCTAAATATCTTTTTTTTAAAAAAAGGGCTGAGCCTTAGGCTTCAGTAGCAGACCCTAACTTTGCAACTGAGTGCCCATATCCAAATAGAATGGAAGTTGGAATTCAATCTTAACTGCTGTAGTTACTATTATATGAAACAATATGCCATGATCGAAGACCGTTAGTTAAAACCTACCAGAAGAGGACCTGTTTCTGCCTACGATCCACTGACTTTTTGTTCAGAAGATTCCACTGGAGAACGAGAACAGAGCAACCTCTGCAGCAGGTTGGGGAACGCTGTTCTGCCAAGGAAGCATGCAAAACTCCTCCCCCATACAAGAACCATCCATCCCTCATTGCTCTCAGCAGCACCCTTACCTCCGCAAGCCACCTTTCATTAACTCTAGCCTTAAGTTACACAGCAAACATTTTCCAGTATCAGCATCTGTACCCTGACACACAATTTAATAGGGGGAAAAAAACCAAAACAGTCAATATGATTCAGGCTGATTCCTCTGAAGCGTCAGAGGCACTGCCAGAGCAGAAAATTATAAAATATTTAAGATTCACTGTTTGAGTTTGCTGGTTTGCACAATAAGGCTATGTCTACACTACAACTTATGTTGACATAACTTATGTTGCTTAGGGGTGGGAATAAATTACCCCCCTAAGCGACATAAGTTACGCTGACATTAGCGCTGGTGTGGACAGCACTATAGCGGCAAGAGAGCTCACAGGGGCTGGAGTAGTTAAGCCAACAGGAAAGCTCTCTCCCATTGGCTTTGAGAAGCTACATTAGAGAGCTTACAGCAGCACAGCTGTAAGATCCCTCTCCTTGCAAGTGGTGAATAGGAGAGGTTTGGGGCCCATTCTTGGAACGGATTGTTAATATTCCTTTATAAGTGCAAAATGTCAGCAGACTTTCAATAGATTGTTAAGAAAATATCAAAAGGAGGTATCTTTAGGTAGTAACTGGTATTAACCTACTCATCTGAAGCTTTCCTTTTGGGAGGAGAGTAGGTTAAGAAAGAGATATTGTAGCAGCTCTAGCTCCAAAAATATCTTGATCTCATAGGTATCTTCAATCCCTATCAGTCTGCCTCTGAGCACGAGTTTCATAAGGAAACTGTATAGATATCTAATTCTGAAAATAGACAAGAAAAAGCAATCATGCTAGTTTTGTTACCTTTAACAGCAGCCTTTGTTATTGTTGACCACAAAGTGTTGGCTTTACTTGCCTGAAAAACCTCAAGGGAGAAAATACAAGGGAACTTTTGTGACTTTATACCTTCCTCTTAACAAGAGGGCTTGAAAAGTTTCTTTAATACCAACCACTGAGGCAAATATGCATCTCATACTCTCAAAACAAGGAACCTCAGAAATCATGCTCCTGAAATGTAAAGGAACAGGATTATTGTGTAATGTTAATTGTGGATAGTATTTAATCAGGATATTGTCAATCACCTTGTTTAAAACAAAAACTTCTGAAAGCCAGGCTAAGGTAAATGCCCACATAAGCTTAACTCTGCCTTCTTTGAGCCATGCACCTATATGTCCATAATACACACACACTCCCAACTCTGCCTTTTAACCATAATGAGCAGACACTACTAGCACTTTCCCTACGCTCAAAACTGAGTCCCCTTCCCCAACAGAATACCACACTTGTAAAATTTAACATCACTTCATAACCTTTTACAAGCCCTTCACACTCACACACCCTAACCCTATACTTTCACCTACCCAACAGTACAACCACAGACTGGTCTCACATCCATCTTATTATTGACAATCCCATGCCAAGACCACCCTAGAGCCCTGCTACAACCTACACAATTCTCTGTTGAAATGATGCAAACCAGAACCTCAAGATACATATGTACTCCTTTCCTTTGAGGACACACATGGGGGTGGGGCAGACTCCGCCCCAGATCTCTGCATATTACAATCAAAAACTCTTTCAAACTGCTCCAATTTAGTTCTCTCCCATTCAATGCAACACCCCTAATGCAAGTGCAGCTGGTGTATGCACATAATTCCCAGTGTCTATTGCCAGCTCCCAGTGGGCGGGGAGGTCAGAGTTAAGGCTGCTTCCTTGTTTACCTTACTTCTGTATTTCCTGGTTTCCAGAAGTTTGTGTTTTGCTGAACTCAGCATTCTGGAAATGCACAAGCTATCACCAGACAACCTTAACTCTGTATTTACTTTCTTTTTATATATTTACTATCTACTGTACACAGACCAGCTGGGTGCTGCAGTCTGTGTCTCACCCCCAACCCACACAGAGAGAGAAGAGGATGCCCACAAACTGACTCTCTGCTTTAATCCATCTGTCCTGACACTGGGTGAAGGGCCTCTTCCCTTAGAGCTATTGGCTGGTTATCTCCCTTAGGACATATTAATGCCACCTTCCACACCATGACCCCATCCAAATACCTGCCACACAGCCCCCCCTCCTCCTCTTTACTGCACTGTCCCCCCGCGGGACAGCCCCCCCCTCCTCCTCTTTACTGCACTGTCCCCCCGCGGGACAGCCCCCCCCTCCTCCTCTTTACTGCACTGTCCCCCCGCGGGACAGCCCCCCCCCTCCTCCTCTTTACTGCACTGTCCCCCCGCGGGACAGCCCCCCCCTCCTCCTCTTTACTGCACTGTCCCCCCGCGGGACAGCCCCCCCCTCCTCCTCTTTACTGCACTGTCCCCCCGCGGGACAGCCCCCCCCCCCTCCTCCTCTTTACTGCACTGTCCCCCCGCGGGACAGCCCCCCCCCTCCTCCTCTTTACTGCACTGTCCCCCCGCGGGACAGCCCCCCCCCTCCTCCTCTTTACTGCACTGTCCCCCCGCGGGACAGCCCCCCCCCTCCTCTTTACTGCACTGTCCCCCCGCGGGACAGCCCCCCCCCCTCCTCTTTACTGCACTGTCCCCCCGCGGGACAGCCCCCCCCTTTACTGCACTGTCCCCCCGGACAGCGCCCCAGGACTGTACCCCGAGGAGGTGCCGGCACCTGGTGCGGACGCTGGGCCCAGGCCCCGCTCCTGCAGGGAGTCGAGGAAGCGGACCTGGCGGGGGGCCCCGGGCGCTGCCCCCCACAGGCGGCTGGCGGTGCCGCGCAGCAGGCGGCCGCTCTTGCCGGTGAAGGTGGTGAGGTAATCCATGGCCGCGCGCTCGGGGGGCTCTGGCCGGGGGCGGCCCCATACGAGGGGGGGGGGGGGGAAGAGAATCTGGCCGCACCGAGCTCGAGTCACCAACTTCTACAAAAAGTTTGGAGCGAGCCCCGCCCCGGCCCGGACTGCTCTTAAAGGGGCCGCGTCCCCTAGCGGGGCGTGTGGGAGCGGCGGGCCGCAACCCCAGAACAACACGTCTTGGCCTGGCCTGAGTTTGACAGCGACGGGAGGAGTCCCTCGTCTCCCAGCCACCCCCCGCCCCCCACCGGCCCGGGCGCCAAGCCGCCTGCCCGAGGGGAGGGGTGTGTGTATGGGGGTTGGGAACCCGGTTGCTGTGGGGGAGGGGGGCCCTGTAGTTTCCTGTGTGCAGTGGGGTGTGTGTCACGTGTCCTGTGCGGTATTGTGTCTGGGTGTTCGGGATATGTGTTGGGGGGGGTCATATGTACTGTGTGGTTGGGGTTGTCAAGTATCCTGTGTGCTGTGGAGAGGTGTGTCTGTGTCACAAGGGTGCATATAGAAAAGGAGTACTTGTGGCACCTTAGAGACTAACAAATTTATTAGAGCATAAGCTTTTGTGGACTACAGCTCACTTCATCGATGCATATCTTGAGCCTGGCAGAATGCCTGCCACTCTGGCAGGGGTGAATGTGCTGTGGATGGATGCCCTGGAGTGAGTGTATCCAGCATTAAAACATATGGTTTGATTGGCAATTTCCCTTTCATAAAATCAATGTATTATCTCATTTTTGTTAGAGGTTGTTTCCTGGGTGCTCTTTGAGATGTAAAAGAGGAAGGGGGGCCTGAATCACTTAGGAGAAGTTTTGCAAACTCTTCCTCTCCTCTCCCATGAAACAAAACAGCCACCTATTAACTGCCTTCTGGACAGTATTCTACAGAAATACTGAGCCCGAATGCTGCAGCAACTGTCATAAACAATCATGTTTATGCACCATTATTACAATAGGCTCTTGTATTTTTTAATAACAAAGGTTTGCAGCCAGGTCACAAGCACAAGTTATTATTTCATTCTGATCTCACATAGAGCCATTGCCGTCCTCACATTTCAATAAACTTTGTTTTTTGTTTTTTAAAGGTCTGTGGCTAGGAATATTTCTGTGCAAGTTGATCATTTTTCCATGATGTGCAAAGAAGGTCTGGGTTATTTATGCTGTGAAAACCTTCAAAGATTTGGTTAATATGGCCTGGATCCACAAAGCTCAGCAATGCAATGCCTATAAAATCACCAGAACAACAATGGAATCCACAAAGTCAGAGTTAGGCACCAAGGTTCCCTATACAATGAAAGGGGAGAGATAGGTGCCTAAGAATGGGATCCACAAAGGCTGGGACTAACTTAGTCAATGGGAGATACCAATGAGAGTGATGTGTCCTAAATCCTACTCCTCTCATGGGGTTTGTCACCTAAGTCAGGCTGCAGGGAGGTGCTTAACTGGGCTTAGCGATACAAGAACAGGAACCTGTCCTACTGCAGTCAAACAGCTGAGGTGCCAAAGCCATTTTTTAGCAAGAAATGCTAGAGGAGGAGAAGGTGCATTCCCCTTATAATTTTTAGCCCAGTGGTTAGCACACTCCCAGGATCTAGGAGACCCAGTTTCAATTCTCCCCCTGTCGGACAGGGAGAAATGAGTTGGACAGAGGTCTTCTACTTCTCAAACTGTAAGCAACAGTGCTGGTCGCAAACCTGGATAAAAGAGGAGGGTTCTGCAGAGGGTGTTGCAACCCACTCAGGTAAAGCCTTACTGCAACAGAAACCATTCACTTAAACCGGGGTGAGCAAACTACGGCTCGTGGGCCGGATCTGGCCCATCAGGGCTTTGGATCTGGCCCGTGGGATTTCCACCCCTATGGCACCGCAGGCCCCGTGCCGCTCCCAGAAGCGGCCAGCACCACGTCTCTGCGGCCTCTGGGAGGGCTCCACGTGCTGCCCTCGCCTGCAGGCACTGCCCCCTACAGCTCCCATTGGCTGGGAACAGGGAACCATGGCCAATGCGAGCTTTGGGGAAGGTACCTGCAGGCGAGGGCAGTGCACGGAGCCCTCTGCCCCCTCCCCCAGGGGCCGCAGGGAAATGGTGCCGGCCGCTTCCAGGAGCGGTGAGCGGACAGGGCAGGCAGGGAGCCTGCCTTAGCCCCACTGTGTGTCGCTGCCACCCCGGAGCCACTCAAGATAAGCAACACCGGGTCAGAGCCCGCATCCTGAACCCCTCCTGCACCCCACATCCCAACCCCTGCCCTGAGCCCCCTCGGCACCCCGCAGCCCTCCTGCACCCCAACTCCTTGCCTTGAGCCCCTTCCTGCACACTGCACCCCCTCCCACACCGCGCATTCCCTCTCACACGCCAACTCCCTGCTCCAGCCCTACATTCATGGCCCTGCATGCAATTTCCCCATCCAGATGTAGCCCTTGGGCCAAAAAGTTTGCCCACCCCGAAGTTAAATCCAAACTTCAGAACTGTAGATGCAAATGGAGCTCTAAATCCAAGAATAAGAGATCCCCGTGAGAGCTGAAAGGAAGTTGAGATGGAGACATCAAATCCTGATGACCAAATCTGTAACAACAGTAGGCACGTGGAATGTCCGTACTTTGTATAGTATGGGAAAGCTGGCATAGGTTACAAGAGACATGAAAATACCATTTAAGTATACTTGGCATCAGTAAAGCAAGATGGTGTCTAATGGTGCTACAATCTTATACTCAGGACGAGGAATGCATGAAATAGCTGTTGGAATTGTTCTGGATAACATCAGAGTAAAGATCCTGTTGGCTTAAGAGCCACTGAATGACTAACAGCAGCCAGGCTGCAAACAAGATATGTCAAGTGTATGATAATCCAAGTATATGCACCAACAAATGCAGCAGGTGACTGAAAACAATACACTCTACACGCAAGTGCAACCAGTACTGGATGACATACCTAACTATGACATCAAGTTGGGTTTTTTGTTTAACAATTTGTATACTTTTTTATTCTTGTATATTTTTAATCTTTTTAAAAACCATTATTCCAGTGACTTTTCATCTTAACCTGTGTTGACAAACTGTCCTTTAAAATTGGACATGATGTACCAGTGTCTTGAATACTGTCATATGAAGTTAGATGGTAGGCAACTTCAATGAACAAATCGGCAACAACTCTATTGTTTGGGAAGGAGTCATGGGTACAGCAGCGGAAGCCCCCCAAACTGATAATGGTAAATGGCTCTTGAACCTCTGTGGCACAAACACCTTAAAGGTAGGCAGCTGTCTCTTCCAGCACAAAAGGATTTGCAAGCTCACATGGAGATCAACAATTTGACTGTCAACCACATAGACCAGTGTTTCTCAACCTATTTACCATTGTGGGCCACATATGCGGCCCATAATATGTTATGTCAAGTGAATCATGTTGTGAGCAGAGACTCACCCTGACAGATCACTGAAAAAGATACTGCTTGGCAAAACCCCATCTTAATCAACTTTAAGAAAGACTTCGATAGTGTCCACAGAGAGACCCTGTGAAATACTGCTAGAAGCTATGGGATATCAGACAAACTGATTAACATAATAGGCAGCTCAGGGCACCCGCACTCATATTTTCCTCTCATGATCCAGCAAGGGCACGCACTTTTAGAGACCCAGCTCCTAATTTCCTGGCTGTGCAGTTCCCTGCCTACACTGAATTTCCTAGCAAGTCAGACTGCTTAAACAGGCCATGCTTTTCATTCTCCTCAGAGGCTATAAATGACATAATTGCCCACAGTTATAAGGTGCCACACAGCTTTTCCTAAGCACGCACGTTTATTCTTAAAATGAAAGCATTCCAGAGAAAACATTAAAACAATAAAAGAGCCCACATGCTTGCTAATAAGGTTACCTTTTTCTCAGAACAAGAATCCCAATGAACCTGCGAGTCATCCCTTGTATAGGCTGGCTCTTTGATCTGGGAATAGATAATTTGTAGACAATGGGTTTCTCCTCAGGGCCTAGCTTCAAACGGGTGGGTCTGGAGGTAGAAAATTGCATTCTCCTCGTCCCAAGTATTTCCTAGGAAATCCAGTCAATTTAGTTTATCACAAATGTTCATTCTTATATGGCCCAGTGCTTAAGAGTCCTTTGAAGCTCATAACACTTCCCAGGATTTACATTAGTAATGTCTCCACCCTAGAAACATTGCATACAATCCCACAATAATATATAAACATTTGTATTTTTAATACAATGAACTCCTAAGATTCTTAAGGGTTGTTCAGACTATTTCAGAAAATTGCCATGTCTGTCACAAGCAGTTTATGCAGTGTTGTACCCAGGTCGGTCCCAGGATATTAGAGAGACACAGTAGGTCGGTAATATCTTTTATTGGACCAACTCCTATTGGTTAGAGAGACAAGCTTTTGAGCTTATACAGAACTCTTCTTCAGGTCTACCCAGACTTGAAGACGAGCTCTTTGTAAGCTCAAAACTTGTCTCTCTCACCATCAGAAGTTGGTCCAATAAAAAATATTACCTCCCTGTCTTGTCTCTCACAAGCAGTTTATGTGATTAAAATAGATGTGCAGTAAGGATACAGGCCTGGACGAGTGGTTTGATACTGTGGCTGGAATTAGACAAGAATGTGTATTATCACCAATCCTCCTTGCATTAGCAATAGACTGAGTGGTGAAGCGGACAATAAAAGGTGTAAAATAGGTTACTGAAGATAAGTTACACAACCCTGACTTTGCCAGTGACATTGCTAACTATAATATGGAATGGAATTATTGCCCTTAAATCAGAGGTGGAACAGGAAATAGCAAAAATTGTATTGAAAGTAAACGCAGAAAACACCAAAATTATGAAGGTAGGAAACTGGACAACAGATGCAAAGGTGCATGTGGATGGAAAGGAAATTGAACAGGAGAAGAGTTCTGCCATCTGGGCAGTGTGGTGACATTTGAAGTTGGCAATAAAGATATTAATACGAGATTAGGAAAAGCAAACACCACTGTTTGAAAGGATGAACAACATCTGGTCAAGCAGAGGTCTCCATACCTAACTAAAGGTCAGATTATACCATGTGATTATATTGAGCATGCTACTGTACAGAGCAGAGACTTGGCTGATGACAATGGCTAACAAAACAGCCTGGAGGCTGCCCCTCACAGATAGCTGATGAAGATACTACAAATTTCATGGAAGAACAAAATTACAAATGTGAGAGTAAGGGAGCTGACAGAGCAGGACTGTCATAAGGCCTATATACCCCATGCTGGCCCAGCTTCGAAAGGCTGAAATAAAGCAACTGCTTGCAGTCCCAGCCAGAGCTGACTGGCAGCCTCACAGCAGTTGAGGATAAATGAGCTGCAGGGCAGGAGACGGGGAGGCTACCAAACAGACTATGACAGTCTGGGGTGCAATCCAAACCAGTCAGGGGCTGTGTCATCCCTGTCCTGCAACCTTGGGTGCCTTGCAATGCCCTGGGCCACTCACAAATAGCCTAACAGCATGCAGGTTACACTCTGAGTGTCTGTGTATAGCTGCACCCTGCCTACATGCTCCAGTTCCATCAGCCTTGGTTACCGCATGCAGAGTGACCCCAACAGATATCTTAGAAGATTAGGGTTGGAAGAGACCTCAGGAGGTCATCTAGTCCAACCCCCTGCTCAAAGCAGGACTAACCCCAACTAAATCATCGCAGCCAGGGCTTTGTCAAGCCGGGCTTTAAAAACCTCTAAGGATGTTACCTCCCGAGGTAACTCATTCCAGTGCTTCACCACCCTCCTAGTGAAATAGTTTTTCCTAATATCCAACCTAGTCCTCCCCCACTACAACTTGAGACCATTGCTCCTTCTTCTGTCATCTGCCACTGCTGAGAACAGCCTAGTACCATCCTCTTTGGAACTGCCCTTCAGATAGTTGAAAGCTGCCATCAAATCCCCCCTCACTCTTCTCTTCTGCAAACTAAATAAGCCCAGTTCCCTCAGCCTCTCCTCATAAGGCATCCGCCCCAACCCCTTAATAATTTTCATTGTCCTCTGCTGGACTCTCTCCAATTTTTCCACATCCTTTCTGTAGCGGGGCCCCCAAAACTGGACACAGTACTCCAGGTGTGGCCTCACCAGTGTCGAGTAGAGGGGAATAATCACTTTCCTTGATCTGCCAGCAGTGCTTCTACTAATGCAGCCCAATATGCCCGTAGCCTTCTTGGCAACAAGGGCACACTATTGAGTCATATCCAACTTCTCATCCACTGTAATCCTCAGGTCCTTTTCTGCAGAACTGACGCTTAGCCAGTCGGTCCCCAGCCTGTAGCAGTGCATGGGATTCTTCTGTCCCAAGTGCAGGATGTTGCACTTGTCCTTGCTGAACATCATTAGATTTCTTTTGGCCCAATCCTCCAATTTGTCTAGGTCACTCTGGACCCTATCCCTACCCTCCAGTGTATCTACCTCTCCTCGCAGCTTAGTGTCATCCACAACTTGCTGAGGGTGCAATCCATCCCATCATCCAGATCATTAATTAGGATGTTGAACAAAACCGGCCCCAGGACAGTCCCCTGGCCACTCCGCTTGATACCAGCCGTCAACTAGACATTGAGCTATTGATCTCTACTCATTGAGCCCGACGATCTAGCCAGCTTTTTATCCATGTTATAGTCCATTCATTTTTATCTTGCTGGCAAGAATACTGTGGGAGACCGTATCAAAAACTTTGCTAAAATCAAGATATATCATGTCCACTGCTTTCCCCATATCCACAGAGCCAATTAATTCATCATAGAAGGCAATCAGGTTGGTCAGGCATGACTTGCCCTTGGTGAATTCATGTTGACTGTTCCAGATCACCTTCCTCTCCTCCAAGTGCTTCAAAATGGATTCCTTGAGGACCTGCTCCATGATTTTTCCAGGGACCGAGGTGAGGCTGACCGATCTGTAGTTCCCCGGATTCTCCTTCTTCCCTTTTTTTAAAGATGGGCACTATGTTTGCCTTTTTCCAATCGTCCGTGACCTCCCCGATTGCCACGAGTTTTCAAAGATAATGGCCAGCGACTTTGCAATCACATCAGCCAACTCTCTCAGCACCCTTGGATGCAGTGCATCCGGCCCCATGGACTTGTGCATGTCCAACTTTTCTAAATAGTCCTCAACCTGTTCTTTCACTACTGAGGGCTGCTCACCTCCTCCCCATACTGTGCTGCCCAGTGCAGTGCAGCAGTCTAGGAGTTAACCTGGAAGTGGAGTCTGAGGCAAAAAAAGCATTGATCACTTCAGCTTTTTCCACATCATCTGTCACTCAGTTTCCTCCCCCATTCAGTAAGGGTCCCACACTTTACCTGACCACCTTCTTGTTGCTAACATACCCATAGAAACCCTTCTTGTTACCCTTCACATCCCTTGCTAGCTGCAACTCCAAATATGCTTTGGCCTTCCTGATTACACCCCTGCATGCTTGAGCAGTATCTTTATACTCCTCCCTAGTCATATGTCTAAGTTACCGCTTCTTGTAAGCTTCCTTTTTGTGTTTAAGCTCACAAAGATTTCTCTGTTAAGCCAAGCCAGTTGCCTGCCATATTTGCTATTCTTTCTGCACATCGGGATAGTTTGTTCCTTTGCCCTCAATAAGGCTTCTTTAAAATACAGCCAGCTCTCCTGGACACCTTTCCCCCTCATATTAACTTCCTAGGGGATCCTGCCTATCAGTTCCCTGAGGGAGTCAAAGTCTGCTTTTCTGAAGTCCAGGGTCTGTATTGTGCTGCTCTCCTTTCTTCCTTTTGTCAGGAACACACTCCCAGTTCCAGATTTTTCTCCAAAACATGTATTTAGGATTGTCCAGCCCTCTCCTGTACGTACTATCAGGTATGTTGCCCCCCAAGGGGGTAAAGGTACAACAGCTTGCCACCTTAAATGGAGCTACTCACACAGTTCATCACACTGGGTTAGTTTTGATGAAAGAATCAAACAAATTTATTTAACTTCAAATTGATAAGAAATTATTACAAGTATGAAGGCACTAAAGTCAGACATGGTTACAAGAAAAATAAAAATAAAATGCTTCCTAGTACTAAACTGAATAAAGTAGACTTGGTTGAAGGTGAAATTCTTATCATAGGTTTTCACTACATTGTTGATCAAACTCTCAGGTCAGGATCTGCTCCCAATGTTCAAAGGCTGTTTCTTTTGTTTTCTTTGGTAAAAAGTCAGAAATGGACAGGGAGAGATAACTTGAACTGTTTTGCCCCTCACTTTTATAGGTCAGTCACCCTTTTGAAATGCATTTTCCTGAGCATGACCCCTAGATAAAACTCTTCTGAGCTGAGAGTATGGAGGCTGGTTGTGAAAAGATAATAAGAGACATGAAGGCTGGTGTGGAAAAGATGTCATTCTGTTGCTTTTCACCTGCTTACTAAAATGTAGATTTGTTTGTCTCTTGTCTTCCTCCACTTCCATGCTAAAGAATGGCCACTAGATATATGATGACACCTGGCTAGGGCCATCACCTTGTCCTTTGTCTTTGAGAAATGGGTTTACCCACTTCCCAGACTTGTCTGGTAAACACACTTCAGTCATGATTTCAGCTTATGTTCATAACTTTACATATAATGTTGCTATGTACATTACACCAATTAAATTATTGACCAGCCACCTGTTAATTTTCAAATGATACCTTAGAAGGTGTATTTTATACAAAGATTATTCCAATAGTGTGTAGGGTATGAATACAGGGATGCATTTGATTACACAGACTGAGGGATTGTAGTGATAGGATTCCTTCAGCAGACTGGGGAGAAGCTGCCAAGTATATCAGCTCACTGAAGAGGAAGAAGCAGTGTTAGAAACTGAAGAAGACTGCATAGGTAGGAAGTAGCTCAGGGAACCGTGAAGGACTGCGGAGGATTGATTTCTGGCTGTTCCCAGCAAGGGCTGTAAGCTGGAACTCAGTGGAGTGGATGGGTGGGGTTCCGCAGCCAGAGACTCTCAGACAAGAAAGCTCATAAGCCCAGGGGAATTAGAGCCACTAAAATCCTGGTGGGCCTGGAACTTTTACTTCCCCTTTGCCTCAGAACAGAGAACAGAGACTGTTGAAGAATAAGCCAGAGGACCCAGTCCTCAACAAGGACTTAACAAAGCACAGTCGGGTGCAACAGCATGGGGGTGGAAGAACTGAATTGGTTTTCTCCTTGCCTCACTGTGAGGGGGAGCTGAAAGCTAATGACCTCCATCTCCCCCCATTACAAGGACATGTTATAAAATATATATATAAAAAAAAAGGCTTGGGTGGTTGGGACATATACACTGTATGGAAGATGGGAGAAATACTGAGCAAGTATTGAATTGGGTATCCAAGCAAGGACAGAAAAAGCAAAGAAGGACAAGAAGGAAATTGCAGAAGTCAGTAATAGAGGTTACTGAATGTGTTGGCAAGAAATACCACAACTAATGAGCGACTGTAATCAATGAAAGAACTGGACTGCCTGATGTGTCAGCGGCACAGAAGGAACTAAGGTAAAGTCTTCCACCTCTCAGGAGAGTGCCCTAACCACTGGGCTATGGGATATTTTGATGTATGTCTCCCTCAGTCTCTCCTGTCAAAGCTGTTCCAATTTGAATAAATATTTAAATAGTCATTGTGCCAGACAGAGAGAAAGTGCAAGAGAATGACTCAAGTCTGGTGATTAGAGCACTCACCTGGGAAGTGGGAGATCCAGGAGCAAGTCTCTCTGTTCCAAGGATTCTTGATTTATCCAAAGTGAAATAGCTTCATCAGGAGAGATTAAAACAGATCCGTATCAGAATATCCCATAGCTCAGTGGTTAGGGCATGCTCCTAAGAGGTGGGACCTCTGTTCATCAGGCAGAGGGGGAAATGGAACCTGAGTCTCCCATGTTCCAGGTGAGTGCACTGAGATAAAAGTTATAAGTGAAGCACCATCTCCAGTTCGTAACCTCAATTTTAAAAGATGCCAATCCAGTAGGCAGCCTCTGATCATGCCTATCAGATTAGGCCCATAGACAAGATCAGTGGGGCAATGCCTATCTTCTCCTGGCTTGTGATTATTCTGGGGCTTAGGCGTGAGATAGGCATCTGGATTCCTATAGTGGGGTAGCAGTGTACATGCCCAGAGACAGGAACTTAGACACCTAGTGAACTTTTTCAGCAGAAATTTCGGCATCACGTGAGTTTAAGCTCGTACAGAGCTAGGAGGGAGCCAAGTTGGGGGGGAAGGGGGAGAATTGTGGATAGCAGTGGTGCCTAAAACTGGGATTTAGGCATCCCAATGCACTTTGCTCCCCAGTCAGCCTATTACTCCTTTGTTATGAGCATATGGATAACTGGGTATAGCATTTTCTTTGTCTTTCATTGATAACTGTTCTATTCCATCTGTGGTGCTCTGGTGCATCCTCAAGTTATGCATCCCAGAATCTAGTGACCTCACTTCTGTCCCATGGAAGCCCTGGAACTTGCAAAGCTTGAAGACATCATCAACCCTACCATAAATTCGCAGTTAAAATATGGCCCAAGACTTTAGCATAGAGGTAGATGGTTTCTGGAAGGGGTTGTTGAACCTAAAAATCAAGTTCTGCTTTGTTTCAAGATTTAGGACTCACAGATTTAAGGCCAGAGGGACCATTAGATCATCTAGTCTGATCTCCTATGCCTAGGGCCCTACCAAATTCAGAGCTATGAAAAACAGATCACGGACTGTGAAATCTGATCTCCCCCCGTGAATTCTGGTCTTTTGTGAACTTTTACCCTATTCTATACAGATTTCATGGGGGAGACCAGCGTTTCTCAAACTGGGGGTCCTGACCCAAAAGGGAGTTGCAGGGGGGTCGCAGTATTGCCAGCCTTACTTCTGTGCTACCTTCAGAGATGGGTGGCTGGAGAGCAGTGGCTGTTGGCTGGGTGTCCAGCTCTGAAGGCTTTGCCCCACTAGCAGCAGCGCAGAAGTAAGGGTACCCATACCATGCCACGCCACTCTTACTTCTGCACTGCTGCCTTCAGAGCTGGGCGGCCAGAGAGTGTGGCTGCTGACCAAGGGCCCAGTTCTGAAGACAGCAGTGCAGAAGTTAGGTTGGCAATACCATACCATGCCATCCTTACTTCTGCGCTGCTGCTGGCAGCAGCTCTGCCTTCAGAGCTTGGCTCCCAGCCAGCAGCTGCCACCCTCCGGCCACCCAGCTCTTACAGCAACTCTGCCACCAGCAGCAGCACAGAAGTAAGGGTTGCAGCACCGCAATCCCCCCCTACAATAACCTTGTGACACCTCCTCCCCCCACAACTCCTTTTTGGGTCAGGATCCCTACAATTACAACACCGTGAAATTTCAGATTTAAATATCTGAAATCATGAAATTTATGATTTTTAAAATCCTAGGACTGTGAAACATACCAAAATGGACTGTGAATTTGGTAGGGCCCTACCTATGCCACAAAATTTAATCCAGTTACTCTTGTTATGAGCCCACTAAGTTGTGCTAAGGTTTATGCCAGTTTTTATTTTTTCTAATCATAATGCGGTGCAATGATGTGGTACCTGCAGCTGCAAATGAAAAGCATTGTTTTAATCAAAGATCATATTGAAATAATAACAATTCCCTCTATTTTTTAAACAATCTAAACATTTTACAGAAGTAAATGGTTTCCCATACTAATGTGAAAACAAAAACAACAGTACAGTGCTATAGGCATAGCCCTACAAATCTCTTTAAGGACACAATTCTGCCAGGTGCTGAGAGCCTGCAATTCCCTTTGAACTACAAATCAGTTTGGGTGGATTTTTTTGTTCTGACTTTAGAAAAATATTTTCCTAATCAAGGTTTTTGGGTTACTTTTTAGTGAAAATTCTTTATTTAAAATATGAGCTTGAATATCACCTTATTGTCCTAATCTGAAAGGTGCTTTAAAAGTAAATTAAAAGAGTTCAGCTGGATATATTGCATGGTGTGTACCAGTGGCAAGGAAGAAGAGTGCTAGCTGCCTCACTGCCTGCTCAGACTTGGCCTCACAGCCCCTCTGTCATGATTGGGGGGGAAGGGGGCTTTGTCCCACTTCCAGTAGCCTGTATCCCCTCTCAGCAACGGAGTGACACTGCACCTAGATGGGCTAGGCTGGAAGTTCACAGCTGAACACAGCACAGACTCAGCTGCTTCTTAAATTGCCATTAGCCATACCACATCCTATGGCAGGGCAGCTAGATTTTCTTGAATGTCTCCATTCTGAATACTGACCAGGTTTGACCCTGTCTAGGTTATGAGAGCTGACACAATGGTGGCGCACAGTAATATTTTCTGTTTAAAAAGCTGATTTTCTGCAATTTTTCTTAAAGATTTTTTTTTAGTCGTAGGTTGGTTTCTTATTAGAAATAGTCTGAACAACCTCACAGAATAACACTCCCTGATTAAAAAGAACAGGAGGACTTGTGGCACCGTAGAGACTAACCAATTTATTTGAGCATGAGCTTTCGTGAGCTACAGCTCACTTCATCGGATGCACTGTAGCTGTAGCTCATGAAAGCTTATGCTCAAATAAATTGGTTAGTCTCTGAGGTGCCACAAGTCCTCCCTTTCTTTTTGCGAATACAGACTAACACGGCTGTTACTCTGACTCCCTGATTAAACTTGCTTTATAACCCTCAGCATCCAGAAACACAATAATGATTGTTTTTTGCTGAGGAAACTTTGCTGTTACTTCCATGTGTCTGTTCAGCACTGTTATATAAATGATAGCTCGCTAAACTGGGGCTGTAAGGGCATGGGTATTTCTCAAAGTTATTTTCTGAGCTGTGACATTAGTGCATCTGGTGTTAGCAAAGGTGTAAGTGCTAATGTGAGTGGAGCTCAATCACTTTCAGCATCGTATCATAAAACCCTGAGGGAAAGGGTCTCACTCTGTAAAGCTACAGGTAAATTTATGGCATTGTATTAATGATTTATTTAATAACCCACATTTGGTGGTCTCCTAATGCTGAAAGTATGGGCACATCTTAGTCCCACTGTGCGATTTTTTCCAACCTTAGGAACTCATGGGCTACTTCCCAGCCTCAGATCAAATTCTGAATTATACCTCTCTGTGAATTTTGGCATCCAGTCTACAAAGGGGTGGGAGAGGGAGGAGGAGAAATTAATCTTGGACAAGTAAAAGAGGACAAAATTAATAGGAAAAGAAATATTTTCAAGGGTGAAAAGAATATTACAACTAATTGGGGATTTAAGGGAGAAAAGGATAAAACTACACAACAGCATGTGGTAGTGACCTATAATTACTTGTGGACAAGTTTGGTGCTTGTGAAAATAAGTGTTAATTGCAGTAGCTAATACCAGGCAAAATGCCAGCAAATGCTATTCAAGCTTCCTGAGGATTCTGCCAACACACATGCCTGCTATACAAGAAATGAGCCTCTTTCATGCCATACTTGCCAGATTTCCCAATACTACTGAGCTGCAGATAAATGTGAGCAAAGACTGAGATGTAAACAGCTGCCTTATTTTCTCTTGTGAATTAGGATTTGAACCAGGTCTCTGAGATGAAAATCTAGCCTAGACCTAATCCCAATAATTTGGTATTCACTAAAAATCAGTGTTAATTACTGTATAAACGCTCTATATAAACATTATAAGCTTCTTTTCAAATGTGAGTGCCTAAAGGGTACCCACTTCACAATTCATAACTCAAATTACTGCTTAGATGCTCAAATAAATATTTTAGCACCCACATATGGAATTGGGTGCCCCAATTTAAAGTATATTTACTAATTTGATAGCTAAGGGCACATTTAAAAAAAGAAGTTAGGCAAGAAAATCAATAGTTTGTATCTGTGGTAGGCTTACCACTTGTCTGTTAGCTCTATCACCTAGGCCCCAATCTTGCAACAGGATGGGTCTCTTTGACTATCAGGATTGAGACCTTAGACTCAATTTTTGTAATATTTAATTACTGTAGCATTCTCTGAAGGGTTTTAGATTCCACAAGCCTTCAAGTTTCCTTTTGTCTTATCAAATCTAATGAGTTCCAACTGACAAGTCATGCCTGTCAGATGTTATTGTAAAGATATCTGAGTTTGTTGTTAGTTCCTCTGGCCTGTATGGGCTCTGTCTACTCTGTTGTACATGTTGTTAGTTACATAAGTATTGTTTTTAGTTTTTACATTCAGTGTTAATCCAAGGTCAAATTACACTGGTTTGCACTGGTTTACCCAACGGGTCCTTTCCTCTTTTATAGGAATCTCTGGAATTCTGGCGAGAAAAACCTGCCTAATATTTATTCTTGCATCTATGCAAGGATTTCAAAAAGTGGAATGCCATAAGTTAAAGAAAATTAGGCTGTGATGATGGAAGGAAAATAAAATTGTAATACAGTACAATCAAGCATGAGATATTACTGCAGTCCAATCAAGAGATATGAACTGATTCAGAGTAACGCTCTGCACAGTACAATGGAAGAGGTTGAAGGTAAGACGAATTTAAAGATTAAAAGCTTTTTACAGTCTCTTCCTGCAAAATAGTATGGGAATTGAATGAAACCGGAGTTTTCAAAAATGATCTTCAATTTTGGGTGTGTCTGTTTTTTGGACACATAACTTTAGATGCCTGAGGCATGATTTAAAGAGGTCCAGAGCACCAAAAGTCTCTATTGACTTCAACTGCGAGGCAACTCTAAAAATTAGATTCTGTGGACTATAACCTACTCTTTTATGCTGGAAATCATTTCCAAAATTAAATGACAAAATGTGCACTATATGGTTATGGGGAACTGAAAAAAAAAAAGTTCAATCACATTTCTTTTCTTATTTTCCTTAACACTCACTCTCTGTGAGAGAGCAAAACGGCTACATTATCAAATGTTTATGGAAATATACTTTAGGACTTCAATTCATATTTAATTGGTCAAGATCAGTTTATTAGAAAAGGAACTAGCTGTTCTGCTTAGAGTTTTTTGTGTTTTTTGAGAGGATCAGTCCTGATCTTAATGGGATTTTGTATTTGTGCACGTGCTCTTTTAATGATACCCACTTGGTGAGACCTCAGCAGAACAAAGTTAATTTTTGATGCTGTACACAGATGTCTCTCTGTATCTGTCTCCTCCTCTTATTGACATTCTCTGTTTTTTTCATCATGTACAGTATTTTGAAACTGAATTTGGAAAAAGACTTAAGTGGTTGATGGATTCATTGCATTTGCTAGCTAATCACCTCTTTCTTTGTGTAAGCATAAGTGATACAACTACATTTTGCTTCCAGAATGCAGAATCAAGAAGTGATTATAGATCAGTCATTTGACTCTGAAGAACACAGTCAATGTGTGCCTTAATTCTCTTTTTTCATGCCTGCAGTATAGTCTGACTGAAGCTGTTCTTTCTCTAAAGCTCATTAAATGTCCATCATCTTCTTGTTAACATATTGTGTCTTTATAATGAGCTTCCTAACTCTCTTACTTTAGAGACAACAGAGCCTGATTTTCATTTACACTTCGGCCCCTTTACACTGTCAGAGTGGTTTAAATGGGCCTTAGTGCAAATGAGAATTAGGTCCAGTAGCATAACTAATGCAGCTACAAGGATCCTCACAGTGATGAAAGTCCAGTACCATATTACAGCCCTTTTCAAGACTACAGTAACTCCCCACTTAACATCCTCTCACTTAACATTGTTTCGATCTTACGTCCCTGCTCAATTACAGAACATGCTCTATTTAAAGTTGTGCAACGCTTTGCTATAACGTCGTTTGGCTGCCTGCTTTGTCCACAGCTGGCAGCCCTCCATCAGCTCCCCTATGCCCCCCCACAGCGCCTCCCGCCTGCCGGCAGACCCCTCAAATCAGCGCCTTCCCACTTCTCCCGCCCATGGCAATCAGCTGGTCTGTAGTGTTCTTGAGGGAGTGGAGAGGAGCGAGGACTCGGTGCGCAGGCTCCCCCTCCCTCCCCTGCCTCCCAAACGCCGCAAACCAGCTGATTGAGGGAGGCAGGAGGGAGGGAGAGGGGAGGCTGCGCACCGAGTCCTCGCCCCTCCCCCGCCCTCCTGCCCCCTGAGCGTTGCAAGCCAGCTGATTGCCGGGGGAAGGAGTGAGGACACGGCGCACCTCCACCATCCCTCCATTTATGGCAATCAGCTGGCTTGCGGTGTTCAGGAGGCAGGGGAGGGAGGGAGAGCCTGCACACTGTGTCCTCACTCCTCTCCCCTCCCTTCTGGCTCCTGAACACCAGCTGATTGCCACGGGCATGAGGCGGAGGGAGGGGGGAGGAGCGAGGACGCGGTGTGGGGAGTAAAGGGGGGGGAGAAGAAGAGGCGGGTTACCGATGTGGGGTTTGGGGGAAGGGGTGGACTGGGCGGGCCGAGGAATGAGCCTCCCGCACCCCCCCGCCCCTGGTGCTTGCAGAGTAGGGGAAGCTGCCCCTGCGCAACGTGCTCCTCCTAGCCTACAGCACCTTCAGCCTCCTTGCCCTGCGTCATTGTCTGCAGTGCCAGTGGGCTGTGCCTGTGTGGGGTGAGGCGGGGGCACCTCCCAACTATACTACTGTACTGTATGGCAAAAAAAAGTTTCCCTGGAATGTAACCCCCCATTTACATTCATTCTTATGGGGAAATTGGATTCGCTTAACATCGTTTCACTTAAAGTCGCATTTTTCAGGAACATAACTACAATGTTAAGTGAGGAGTTACTGTACACAGATTACACAAATTAGGTTTCAGTGCAGAACTCACATTTTACTGATCACCTCAGACATTAACCTGTGTATGTTAGAAATTTTCTGCAGTATCGTCTTAAAGTCCTATCCCATGCTCTATAGTTACTAGACTTACATATTCCAAGATAACTTCACTTGTATCAGGCAAAGAATTAATATGTGTACCAAAATTCCACAATAGTAGAACTCTCCCATATAACATACATTATATGTATAAATTTAGTATTTTTAAACATAAACTGAAATCCTTTCATTAACATCTGACGTCAGCCCTGTTGTGTCTCTTTCTCCTTGCAGTAATAAAGCACAGTTTGCCAGCCCAAATATTCAGCAGTATCTAGTACGCTGAATTTAAAAGTAAACAAATATATTATTGGTACAAATATAATACAGTTTGACTTTCAGCCCTGAATCAACTCTTCTACTCATTCATGGCACGGAAAGAATTAATATGGTCAAAGCTACACAGCTAATCAATAGCAGAGCTGAATATACTATACAACAGAGGATTTCCTAACCCCTAATCCCACCTCTGACCATTTGACCATGCTGTATCAGACTATTAGAAAGGTTTGAATTAAGAGTCATGTGACACAAAGACTGCCTAGTCAGTGACCAAAAACTCATTTCTTAGCCTTATGACCACCCCGTTCTGAATATCAACAGTGTGATCCACCGACCTCAGAACAATCAGTGTCTTGCCTCAGGAAAAAGCATTTTATTAAATGAGAGAGTTTTTGTTTCTTTGAGGACACAATACAATTTATATCAAATGCTCCCACTGCCTTCGGTGGGCTTGTGATCAGGCTCTTGAGGGGGAGAACAGTTCACTGGAGATTTTAATTCTGGTTCCAGGTTAAGGAAGGGTGAAACTTGTGCTGTTCCAACACAGTGAAGAGCAGAAAGCACAAGCAGCCTCATGAACAGTTAAATTATTCCAGATCCTAAGGGGAAGTATCCAAAACTACAGTCAGGGTGTGGCACACTGCAGGGACACACCAGATGCATCCCCTTTCCTCTGGCAATATCCCCTATTCCTCCATGACTGGGGTGATCCTCTTATGACCTGGTTTGTCCAGTGCTCAATCCCAATCCACCAGCAGTATGGGGCAAAATGGCAGCAGAGGCCCTTGCCCTACACTTCTTCCTCTGATTACTCTTGGGATGTTTTTCTAATCAACATCTCAACATTTTTTTTACCACATAGCTCTATATCGGCAATGCTTTCTCGAGTTAATGCCTCATTCAGCAGTAATTATGCATCTTTCTTGGCTAGCTGAGATGCACCTGACTTATTTTAAGATACCCTTGATTCAATGGCTTAAACCCTAGTTATACATACCTTTTTCTGCGCTGTCTAAATCAGTGCACGACATTACTGAAGTTCTCTTTTGAATGAAAATCAGCAAGTGATGTTGATCTTATTAGCGGGAAGTTCTGCTTTTTTTCCTGATAAAACTTCCTTTTTAGGAAACATGTGCTCTCCCATTCTTGTCCCCTCCCCCACCAGCATTCACTTCTACATTAGCATGTAGGAAACATATGGCTAGTTACTCACTCTTTGTGCATCAAACCTTTTGGGACAGTTACTAACATTTACCCTGAAATATCAAAATAGATTGTATCTAGCTAGCTATATTCTTTCAAAGCCACTCAGCATAGTACGAGCACTGGATTAAGAATGTAGAGTTTGCATAGAGTTGCTCTTCTTAGATTCAGCAGCTTTATATGATGCTCCTTATCATTTTAATTCCTTATCTTTGATTACTGTTGCAAGGCTTTCACAAAAGGCAACGTTCAATGTACTCTCTAAAGGATAAACCCACCCAAATACAGAGCTCTGGTACTAAGCCCTGTGCACCACTTAAGTGCCATGCAAGGGTCTTACACTTCCCCTTTATACTATGATGAATTTCATCCTGAATGGTTAGACTTTTCCTCTTCATCTTTTTTTGGTTTGTCAGGGCAGGATCAACAAAAGGACTCTGGTGTTGCAAAGTGGAGCACCACCGCACCTAACTTTTAGGGGCCTAGAAAAATCACAGGAACTGCGATCCACAAAGCCAAGTTAGGTGTCTGGCTCCTAGAAAATAAGTAGGGAGAGATCGGCACCTTAGGATGTAATCCATAAAACCCAGTACGCTTTGTAGGGAGCCAGCTAAGTTAGCTAATGGAAGACATCAACTGAGCGGCATGTGCTATGCTCTATCCCTCTCATGGAGATAGGCGCGTAAGTCCAGGCTGTAGGGAGGTGTCTACCTCTGCTTGCAATCTGTGAATGGGAACCCACTGCCTAGAGTCAGGCAACTTAGGGGCCTAAGCTGCTTCTTGTGGGAATGAGCTACCTGCCTCACTCCACACAAAACAGCTGGAGGAGGAGGAAATGTGGTGCCCACCCTATAAATTTTAGCCCAGCGGTTAGAGCACTTGCCTAGGATATGGAAGACCCAGGTTAAATTCCCCTCTCTCTGCCAGAGTTGGAGAAAGGATTTGAAGGGGGGAGGTCTTCCCATCTCTCACGTGAGTGCTCAAACCACTGAGCTATGGGATATGCTGATGTGGGGTCCTTCAGTGTCTTCTGTTGAAGTGTTTCACTGTGGCTAAATGTAATGGGAGTATGGGACTGGGCCCAGGGTCTTGCACCTCCATGCTTGGTGCCTGAACCACTGGACCACAGAATCATTCCCACTCATTCTTTCTCTTTGGCCCAATGACTATTCTACTGTGGATAAACACTTAAAGTCATTGGGCTAATGAATGAAGACGGGGGGGGGGGGATGATTCTGTAGTCCAGAGATTAGGGCATCCACCTGGGATGTGGGAGACCCCCAGCTCCAGTCCCCCAGCTCTAATCACTCTGCAGCTGCTTCAAACAGCAACTCATTTAAGAAGATTGGAGTGGGCTGAATAGCTGTGCCTCCCCCGCACAACATCTGGTCAAGAGGAACGGTACTGGGCCCCCCTCTCAAAACTAAATGGAAAGCTGAGGGTAAGAGCAACTGTGTAGAATGAGGGGACTGAGAACAACAGGTTTGAAAAGTGGAATTTCACTTGCTAAACTCTGTGCTTCCCTCATAGAGACTCTAGCAGTTGCCAGGATACCTCTCTTGTACTCTGGCAGACCTTTGTTCTGATATTAGGAGATTGCTCCTGCTGTTTCTTTCCCCAAGTTTACTCTATTGCTTGGCGGGTAGTAGTGGTAACTCTCAAGGACTGAGGAAGGGAGCCCAGAAAAATAGATAGCAGGATACAGAGCAGTACAAGGGGGAGAGTGGGCTAGAAGCTGACAATCTCTGCAGTACGGAGAGAGCTTAATAGCTCATTCTACTTCACTATCTGTCAACCTGCCGCTGCCATCTCCCAAAGTCCAAATGTGTTAGGCTTCCTCTTCAGCTCAGTTGCCTTATGCAGGACCCCCAGAAAACATCACTCCCCTGCCCCAGGTTGACAAAACACATGTTCAGATCAAGCACAGAAAACATACAACACGTCTCTTCGAAGATATGTAGTGAAGTTAGGTACCCATATGGAAAAGGAATTCACCAAAATGCGTTGACCAGAAGAACTTTTACAATATTTCCAGGTATAAATGGTTCTAAAATTGTTCTCTACAAAAGAAGGCATATGTGGAAAAGACACATTGCCAGGTCACTAAAGGGCTAAACTGGGATTTTGCCACACGTCCTCTGTATGTTTTACACCAGGAGCAGCCCTAGAAACAGACTGTGACTCAGAAAAGGGGGGAGATGTATCCTGCACCAGCCTCACACTGACACAGCGTATGTCCCTCGGGGTGCTGGCACTGCTGCAGTGCCCTGTACATGACAGGGTGGCACAGCCCACCCCTTCCTTGTGTAAAAGAGGAAGCAGCGGCTCTGAAGGAGCTGCTTCCCACCCCGTGATACAGGTAGCTGGCACAAGGGAGTTACGGCTCGTGACTCCCTTGGGTGAATGCGCAGTAGAGGTCATTAATTGGCACTAAAAAATTAAAGCAGATCTTTAGAGTTTATTGCTCTTAGAAAGGGGGAGACCTTGAACTTTTTGATACTCCAAGGCAACATGTTACACGAAGGCAAAGGCATTACTACTGATGTCATAGCTGAAGAGCTGAGGGTTTAATCAGGAAAGTATTACTGAGAAGAACCTCTAATACAGGACACTAAATACAAAGATTTGGGGATGGTTTTTTGTTTGTTGTGTTTTTTATTTTCCTCTTTTTAAAAATAAATATTGAAAGAATATCCTTTAGTCAAGTAAAACATTCTCATGTTCTTTACAAATAACTTCTATTAGAGTGAGCACAGCACTAAATCCACTGGCAACCAGAGCAAATATACCCAAGGTTTGCTTGCAAAGAAGTCACAAAGGTCTCAGACTGACACAGTCCTAAAGTGCCATAAAAGTTTGAGCAGCAAAATGTAAATGTTCCAGTTGAAATGTCTTTTAAAGGAAGAAACCCCAAAGCAGGAAATATGGTCTTGTGGTTAGTGCACAGGATGAGTCAGAAAACGTGAATTTCTATTCCTGGCTCAGACACAACCTCCTTGTGTGTCCTTGGGCAAATCAGTTGGGCCAAAATTTTCAAAAGTGGCCTGTGATTTTGGTGCCCAGATTGACTCGGACTCACAAGTCTCAGGCTCTGGAGCTAAAAACAACAGTGTAGACATTCCCACCTGGCCCGGTCCCCGGGCTCCGAGACCCTCCCCACTTACCGGGTTTCAGAGCCCTGGTTCTAGCCCGGGGTGGGCAAACTTTTTGTCCTGAGGGCCACATCTGGGTATGGAAATTGTATGGCGGGCCATGAATGCCTACGAAATTAGGGGTAGGGGTGAGGGCTCTGGGGTGGGGCCAGAAATGAGGAGTTCAGGATACAGGAGGAGGCTCCAGGCTGAGGCAGGGGTTTTGGGGTGTGGGGGGATGAGGGCTCCAGCAGGGGGTGTGGGCTGTGGGGTGGGGCTGGGGATGAGGGGTTTGGGATGCAGGAGGGTGCTCCAGGATAGGACTGAGGAGTTTGGGGGGTGGGAGGGGGAATCAGGGTTGGGGCAGAGGGTGAGGGCTCCGGCTGGGGGTACGGGCTCTGGTGTGGGGTTGGGGATGAGGGGTTTGGGGTACAGGAGGTGGATCCAAGCTGGGATCAAGGGGTTCGGAGGGTGGGAGGGGGATCAGGGCTGGGGCGGGGGGGGGGCCCAGGGGTGCAGGCTCCAGGAGGCGCTTATCTCAAGCATCTCCCGGAAGCAGCGGCATGTTGCCCCTCTGGCTCCTACACGGAGGCACGGCCAGGGGGCTCTGTGCGCTGTCCTGTCCACAGGTGCAGCCCCCCACAGCTCCCACGGCCAATGGGAGCTGCAGGGGCAGCATGCAGAGCCCCCTGGCTTCCCTTTTGCATAGGAGCTGGAGTGGGGACAAACCAGCTGCTTCCCGGGAGCCACGCGGAGCCACGGCACATGCAGAGCGGGGCAAGCCCCCGACCCTGCTCCCCGACAGGGCCGAATTAAAAGATCTGATGGGCAGGATGTGGCCTGCGGGCCATAGTTTGCCCACCTCCGCTCTAGCCTGAGCCCAAACGTCTACACTGCTATTTTTAGCTCCCCAGCCCAAGCCTCCAAGCATGAGTCTGAGACACGGCACCACAGGGTTTTCTTTGCAGTATAGAAATACCCTCAGTGCTGAGCAGCTATGGTCCCCAGTGATTTAAGAACCATAAGCAGGAGCACTCAAAGCTCAGCATTTTAGAAAATCAGGCCCAGGAGATCCCTCAAGTGAGGCAGCAGACTTTTTGAAATGTTAACCTTCCTGTATCTCTCTGTGTTCCTCAGTTTCCTAATCTGAAAACAAGGATAATATTTCTCTACTTCACAAGGTTTTTGAGACAAATCTATTAGCCTTTGTGAACCACTCTGAGATTTTCAGATGGATGGTGCAATGTAAGTGCATCTTCAGCTAGATGGGGAGGAATTCAAGCCTACATGCAATTAACTGTGCAAACACTCAGCACTAATTTATTTATTTAAATAGTCAAAGAGGCCTTTGCTTAAAAAATAAAATATGTGCACAGAGTGAGGGACCCTTAAAATTGACTTTCAATCTGTTCTGTTGAATAAATACTGAGATGAATATGGCATATTTCAGACAATACACAAGCTTAACATTGTTACCAACTCTTGCAACTAGTCGGGCTGCAGCAGTGTCCACATTCCTGTGCTTCTCCACCACTAGGAAATTTGGCCTGAGGATCTTTCTAGCTGTGGATCTACTTGCTGTGCCTCCATTTCCCCCCACATCATCTCCCATTGTCTCCTACTGTGGCATGGAGCACATCACCTTGGAACACTTCTCAGTAAATGCATATAGGGAACAGTTTTCCCCTGCATAGGTTTTCTGTAAGCAGCAGAACTTGGCTAGTTGTTCTTACTCTATGAGTGTACCCTTTTACAGGCATGATTTGTCTCTAAGAGAAAACAGACATATATCAATGGGGCAAATTCAGGCACCAGAGTCATACCAACAAAACATGAATGTCAGGTATGCATACATAGCTGAGTAAGTCCTTGAACAAACATGTCCCCGACTGTGTACATATCCATTTTGTGTACATAAACACTAATTTTGAGAGTGCAAATGCATATTTTCCTGAAACAATTACCCAGGGCTGCACCTCCAGACATACTTTGCAGGTGCAACTAAGGCCCCTAAATTTGAAAATTTAATCCCAAACCCATTGTGAGCACATAAAACAAGAAGAATGTCCCTTTTCTGTGTTCTACTGAGTTTAGAAATGAATCAGAGAGAGAAGCCTGGTGCAACAATTTCTATTCTGGGAATGAAAAGAAACGGCGTACACAGTCAGGACATATGACTCTGAAAGATTTCAAAGCAATTGAAGGCTCCTCTGATAAATTAAAGGTCAGAAGAATTCTAAACACTTTGTTGGACAAAAGTGATAAATTCTACAAATGCTCTTTGTGGTGTTCAAAGTCAGCTGAGGATTAAAAGCTGGAAAGTGTCCATGAAAGAGGTAAGATGAACAATTAGTTAAATCTGTCACCAGAATTTTGTTGTTTTTGTTACTTAAAGGAAACATTTTCTTTCATTTTTACCAAACTACGAACATCAAAAAGATAAAAATACCTCCTCAAAAACTAGAGAGGCATTTAAAATTATGACATTGGGAAAAGACTTTGAGCCACTTGGAAGGATTGAGATTGTAGAGAATGTGTGCAAAATCTCCCTATCTGCCCTTTTCCAGGCTGACTGTCTTAAATGGTGATACTTTTAGTACATAGTGACTGACTGGATAAAAAGATCTTAGAAAGAAAAAATTCTTCATCTGAGCTGTACTCTTGGGAGCACCATCTGCCACAGTCTTCTCTCCCCTGGTGATATGAGCAGCTGATAAAATACAAACCTCATTATTCTGAATGATGAGAGCATTTTCTCCACCTTTAGTTAAAATATGCCACATTCACTGCATTATCTAAGAACATGGGGAGCTGAGAAACACTGTGTGGGATGCATCAGTAGGGATGAAGACTCCCAGCTTTATGCACCTTGTACATTATGAACAGGCAGAAGAATTCAGGGAATGAGTTTCAAAAAAAGATTCTTAAGTGAAAAGACATCTCAAGCATTCCAAATGGCCCCCAAAGGCATCACAAAAGGAAGAACTGGCATCTATATTACTCACTATTGCTTTCCTGTGACTGGAAAATTATTGCAGGTTTTAAAATATAGCTAAGGTTGAAATTTTCAAAAGCTAAATAACTTAAGTCCATATCTAAAAGAGCACCTGAGGTCTAGCAGATGCTTCATCTCCTGTCAGTTTCATACATTTTGAACTCACATTCTGCCCCTCTGCCTATGCAGTTTTAGGACCTTGATGGCCTTTTTACAGCAGACATGTACTGACTTGAAAGTTTCAAGCATTTCCTTCCCCTCCTTCCAGTAACTCACAGGTCTCCATTCTGATCAACAGCATATGCTGCATGACTATTCCATGTCATACACATTCCCTCTTTTGACAGTTTGGCCTCTTGTTTATATTTGTTTAAATGAAACTGCCTTTGCCATTTGTTAGCACTGAACGAAAATACTGAAAGCCCTTTTGAATCAGTCTGCAATGTTCCTTATTATTTGTACTATCACTATTTTCAGAAATAAGCATATTTTGAGAGTCTAAATTAATGAGAAGTCCTAAACTAACGCATGTTCCACTTATAACCTCTTTCCACCTCAATAAGCTATCATTTGTAGGTTTTTTTATTATACCTCGTCTTCAGCATTCTCTGTCTGTGGACATTAAGCTCGACACCTTTATTGGTATTAAATCCTGTATTTCAAGCTGTGATTCTCAAAGCAGTCGCCGTTTTACTATCATTTATGAAGTGATGTGGGATTTGTTTGCAAATGAGACATACAGTAAATCTTACACCGTATAGTGTTGCCCTTTGTACTTAACCCACAGTTCTTAATTGCTATGAAGATTGATGTTATGCCTTTACAGTTTGAAACCAGCATGTTGAAAGCAGAGACATACCAAGGCAGAAAAAAAAGTTTCTTTTGTGAAATGCACTTTACTTATATTGATATGTTTGTGTTGGGGTCACCTGAATGACAGCTAACAGGACAGCACATGTAAAATAGTTGCCCAGGGCAGTTAACTTTGTTATATTGCTGATCATGAGGATAATAATATTAGGGAGCACAACCAGTTAATAAAATTTACTTTCCAAGGCAATTGGATTTGGATGTTATAATAAACATTCCACACCCCTTCCACATGCAAGTGCACAGAAGCCTGCAAAACAGGTTTTTGAATGCTGTTGAGCTCTTGATGTACATTTTGGCAGAGGTACTGAAGAGGATTTTGGTGCCATTGGAAGGAGCAGAGGAGAGCAGATCTCTAATGAAGAGATAATAGGGACTAGAGTCTCAGTATAAATGATTTCCATTCACCAGAGCTGCCCAGCACTAGCCCTGACCTAATATAACAAAAATAATCCACATACATGGCAATGGAAGCTACTCTCTTTCCTCTTGGTAAATGAATCTGTTTCAGGGTGATGATTTCTCCCTTAAATCACAGGTGCAAAATCCCAGACTGGTCAGCCCACCTGATGTTCTCTGCTGGAATGTGTATCTCGGTACACACCATGATATCTGCACTGGTTTTTGACTGTTTAAATACTTCCTCATTTGTCTGGATGCCATGATGCCAACTAACGGTATCTGGCCCACTGCCCTAAAGCGTAAGAACTAGGCAGTGAAGGATATTATTTGCAGAACTTATCAAGTCTTCTGCAAGAAGCAATTAGACCTCTTACATGGCATGCTGCAGCTGGTGTCTTGCACACAGGACAATTTTACTCTCTTTTGTAACCCACCATGGCTGTTGCATAGGCAGTTTACCTCATCTTGAGGATGAAAGTCTTGTAAGAGGGAGAGGTATAGGATAGTCATTACAGAGCCTCATTTTACCCAAAGCAGGCCTCTTCGCCCCACAAACCTTTTCCCTTCCTTAAAATTGAGAGATCCATATTAACCAGCTAGTAGCTCTGACTACATTTCCCCCTTGTCTCAGATACTCCACTGCAGGTAAGGCTAGCCATGTAGCACACTGTTCTGTATGTCTTATTGACATAAAAATCCAGCAGAAATTCTGGCACAGTAACTGTAATAATCATGCTGGCCAGCCAGCTCCACTGTTAGTCAAGGTCATTGCACAAGAGGTGTTTTCCTACCACATGTGCAGAGAGGGCTGAGGCATTGGCTTGTTACGGTAGTGGAATCTTACAGTTCTGCCTGACCTCCAGTATTTTGAAAGTGTTTTGTTTACAGGGACTTTGTGTTCGTGAGTGGAACTCATTCTGAGGAAAGGAAATCCATTACCGAACAGGTGAAATTTTAAGGCTACATGAGTGTATGTTTATAGGGCAGCTCCACCATCTTCACCACCCAATGAAGCATTCTCAGGTAGCTTCCCCCTCTGCCCAAGACATGCACACTTCTTGGGATATTGCTGTCTACCTCTGCTCACTGTTGCAGGTGGCAGGATGGGAAAAGAAGGGGGTTTCAGGTAGGGTTGCCAATTTTGGTTGGACATATTCCTGGAGGTTTCATCACATGACATAATCTTTAATAAAAGATTAATCTTTAATTCCTGGAGACTCCAGGACAATCCTGGAGGGTTAGCAACCCTAGCTTCAGCAAACACAATAGCTAGTAAACACTGCAATTCTCCTTTCTACATTAATTAGGAAGTTCCGTAGCTGACTAGCCATGTGAGGAATTTGATTACTTCCAAAAAAGAATTACACAACTCATTCGGTTGCACTTGACTAAGTACAGTAACTGCTATTCCTCACAAGTCTACTCTTTTTTTCTTGCATTATTTCTGAATAAATAATACATATGAGAGGTTTTAGCCACTGGACTTCTCTAAATGAAATCCCTAAATTTTCTGTTCTGCTTTCTCTAATAAAGAATGTAGTTTGCTCACTCAAATCAGGCATTACGCAAGCTGAGACTACGCTCTTGCAGTACCATAGAAAGAACACTTGATTTCTGCAATAACTGATCAAACACTATCACAGCAAGAAATGTAAGTAGAAATAGAAGTGTTCTCACATATGGCAATAAACCAACCCTGGAGTCGCCTGTCTGGTGTTTTGTTTTGTTTTTTGCTATTCTCTACATAAGTGATAAACAAAATATTGAAAAGAAAGTGTACAAACAATCCCAAAAGAATAAATTATCCCTTTCAAAATCTGCAAGTGCAATTAAAACAGCTGTACTCTGAAAACATGAATTATAATCTGCTCTCCTAAACAGCCTGCTCTGCCAATACTTCCCTAGAATATGCTACATTACCTACTGAGCATGCACAAAGCACAGACATTTTTCACAGCTGCATTGCTAAGAACTTAACTCCTCCCTCCCCCTCGCCCAATCTTTGATGTCTGGACTGAAGAGAACAGTCTCCTTCACCAAATAACCACTGCTTATCTCAATAAAGATAATAGTTCATTTTATACCGTTGATATTGTGGATATGCATGGAGTGCCTAGAAATATATCTTCAAGACATTTTTTAAAAATGCATGTTAACTTTGGTACCAAAAAAATAATTCTTGAAAGATTACTTAATTTATACTAGATTCTGCTAGGTTCATTACATAGCCTTTGGCAACTCCCCATAGGGCAAGAGAACAGTTTATGACAGTTCCCAGATGATAAGGTTTTGTTTTCTTGACCATATCATGTCAAGAGCAGTCAATTGTATGAGAAACTGCTCTATCATTATATATAAACTACTCCATGTAATTAAGCTTCCTCTATCCCATAACTCATCACACTATTTTAACATTCTGTACCTTCAATCAATCATGTAACAGTAAGGTACAGTCTTCACTCTGATGTGAACAGCTATTAAAATTGATGGGGTTACACATGCTCATAGTCCTAAATCCTCCCTTCGCACACAGCCCAATATTTGGGCGGTTTGCTTGATAGCTATGGGCAGGGGATATAGAAGCCCTTTAGTCCTCCTGTCTACCAGGCCATGAAGCACCTGTGGAGCTCAATGAAATCCATAGCCCTGTTGTGCTCTCTTTTAGGGAGGATCCACATAGTAGGATCTCTTCTCCCAGGTGCCCTTCAAATTCACAGCCAGATCCTTAGGTGGTGTAATTTGGCAAAGCTCCTTTAGACAAACTATACAGTTGAATGAAGCATTTCTGATGTGGTGTTCCATTCCAGGGCATGGTCAAGAGTGATATCAAGCTTCTTAACATGACTCACTATTTTTGAATAGTCCCTTCTTTGAGCAGTGCTATACAAGAGGAGCGAGTCTTCTATTGTTTATCTCTAGGCAAGAAGACTTCTGTTTTCAAGGTTGAAACCAATATAGTTGCAATTCATCCAGACAGTAATATCATGCAAGTGTTCCTCCAGTGCAGAAACAATGGGCCAGAGCCTCAGCTGGTATAAATATCACAGTTCCATGGAGTGGGCATGGTCAAAAATGACACCAAGAGTCTCCATTCCAGTTCTCTCCTGGTCATGCACTTTTGACTGCCTCACCTCCCCCAGGTTCAAGACCTAACAGCCTTGAATCCAAATGTGAGCCACCAACTGGGAAGTGGGTTGTGTGGGAAGCATACACCGGAGATCAATGAGGACTTCCAGCAGCAGAGCAGAGTGCTCAGATGGACTGAATTCCACCCTGTTTCCCAGGTGACAGGTGGCCTGTTTCCACCCAGGTGCTGAAAATGATCTGTGACTTCTCACATCAGCATCCATTACCTGCTCTGCAAAATTCTATTCCCAGTTATTAGAAAACTGGCTAGTGCCTTGGTGGCCGAGGGTTAATCAGGAGAAAACAGAAAAGGGAGGACAATTCCCCTTGTTAACTGCTTTCAACTCAAACCCTGCACATAATATAAGAATTAAACAAATGCATTTGACAGAGATTTGTTTAATGCCAGATACACTTTTCTTACCTTCTCTTTGAATACAAAAATGCATGTCTCCCTGAGGGCATTTTGCACAGATTTGAGATGAGAGGTTTTGATGGTGGGAAAGTACAGGACTAAATATAGTGCATTGGCAAACTTTGTCTTTGAGAACATTCACATAGCTATGTGTTCAAAGCCATAACCTGCCACTGATTTCTATGCAAAACTCTTGATTTTGGTGGGAGCAGCGCTGGCGGAACAGGGCAGAATATAGTCCTAAAGATGTCCAGATTGCTTTACCATGGATCCCATCCCCCACATTCCATCATTGGATTATGGTTCACATTAGTGGAAGAAATGCAATCTTCTTACTTCATTTTTTTCCTGTGCCCACTCACTGGCTGCTGTTCTTTGGCACACATGAAGACACGCCCTTTCCTGACAGCAGGGGTCTGAACTAAGTTCAGATACTACACTACAGCATTTCCATCACTCCTGTGTCCATTCTGTGGCCCACATGCTTCCCTCTGCTTATGCAGACAGAATGGAGAAAACCCCAGCAGTAAACAGGTGGAAGGGAGGAGGAAGCAGCAGCAGGGGCCCTTGAAGCAATGGAAATCTCACAATCCCAAGTCCATAAAGCAAACCTGGGGGAGAAGAAAGAATGCTAAGAAAGCTGGGTGCAGGGCCAATGGGAAGGCCACTTTCTATGGCATCAATCACCCTCCAACTATGCTCCCATATGAGCACTATGTTTGATGGAATCCCCCTCTGTACACTAATATCCTGCTACGCTGGGGGAAAGGTGATGGCACAGTAACAACTATTGAAGTTAGGATAGTAAGGGGAGCATAGTAAGGGGAGCATGGCCCTTCAATTTTTTACTAGGATGTTGACTTCCTCAGTACAAATGCAGACGTATTTTCTTCGTACACAACTTGTTTTATGTAATTATATCTCTACATGTGAGCATGGCTTCCATGACTGCCACATTGGAGAGGCCTGGAGAGAAGTAGGTAGGACCTGGCCATCCCACAAATGGTGTTGCACACTGTGGAAAGCCCAAGATGTTAGGTTAGTCTTGTGGTTGATGCTTTGGACTGGGATGCAGGAAATCAGAGATGAACACAAAATGCTGGGGAAGAGTCAGCACAGCTTTTGTAAAGGGAAGCCATGCCTTGTCAATCTATTAGAATTCTTTGAGGGTGTCAACAAACATATGGACAAGGGTGATCCAGTAGATATAGCATACCTGCACTTTCAAAAAGCCTTTGACAAGGACCCTCACCAAAGGCTCTTAAGCAAATTAAACAGTCATGGTATAAGAGGGAAGGCCCTCATGGATCGGTGACTGATTAAAAGATAGGAAACAAAGGGTAGGAACAAATGGTCAGTTTTTGCAGTAGACAGAGGTAAATAGCAGGGTCACACAGGTATCTGTAATGGGGCCAGTGCTGTTCAATGTTAATTCATAAATGATTTGGAAAAAGGGATAAACAGTGAGGTGGCAAAGTTTGCAGATCATACAAAATTACTCATGATAGTTAAGTCCAAAGAAGACTGCAAAGAATTACAAAGGGAGCCCACAAAACTGGGTGACTGGGCAAGAAAATGGCAGATGAAATTCAGTGTTGCTAAGTGCAAAGTAATGCGTATTGGAAAGCATAATCCCAACTATATATACAAAATGACGGGGTCTAAATTAGCTGTTACCACTCAAGAAAGAGATCTTGGAGTCATCGTGGTTACGTCTGAAAACATCCACTCAATGTGCAGCAGCAGTCAAAAAAGCTAATAGAATATTAGGAATCATTAGGAAAGGGATAGATAATAAGACAGTAAATATCATAATGCTGCTATATAAATCCATGGAACGCCCACACCTTAAATACTGCGTGCAGTTCTGGTCACCCCATCTCAAATAAAAGATATTAGAATTGGAAAAAGTACAGGGAACAACAAAATGGCAACAAAAATGATTAGGGGTATGGGACAGCTTCCATATGAGGAGAGATTAAAATGTCTGGAACTGTTCGGCTTGGAAAAGAGACAACCGAGGAGGGGGATGAGCTAGAGGTCTATACAATGATTAATGGTGTGAAGAAAGTGAAGAAAGAAGTGTGATTTACTCCTGCACATAACACAAGAACCTGGGGTCACGCAATGAAATTAATAGGCAACAGGTTTAAAACAAACACAAGGAAGTACTTCTTCATACAATGCAATCAAACTGTGGAACTCATGGCCAGGGGATGTTGTGAATGTCAAAAGTATCACTGAGCTCAAAAAAGAATAAGAGAAGTGCATGGAAGATAGGTCCATCAGTAGCTATTAGCCAAGATGGTCAGAGACACAACCCTATGCTCTTGGTGTCCCTAAACTTCTGAGTGCTAGAAGCTGTGACTGGATGACAAGGGATGGATCAGTTGATAAATGCCTGTTTCTGTTCATTCCCTCTGAACCATCTGGCACCAGCTACTGTTGGAAGATGGGATACTGAGCTAGGTGGACCACTGGTCTCACCCAGTATGACCATTCTTATGTTCTCTACATTCAATTCCTAATACTGCTATAAACTTCCTGTTTGACCTTGGGCATATAATTTAATGTTTCTGTGCCTCAGTTGTCCGTCTGTTTAAATGGGGATAAAAATTTGTCCCACCTTTTGTCTGACTTGTTTATTGAGGTTTATTAAGTTTTTTACAATGAGTATGGACAGCACCTAACCTAATGGGACCCTGATCTTGTTTGGAGCCTGTCAGCTCTAATGTAATACAAGTAATTAATCATTATAATGTGGGATTTCCTTGCAGCGATTGGGACATTTGCCTGTTTGATGTGTCTGGCCTCCTGTCTAGCTATGGTCCTTATTCCAGGCCCATTGTTGTGGTGTCCGAGTGCTAATCCCCTTTTCCCTACTCTGGGAGTCACAACTAGCAGTTTCTTGTCCCCTGCACATGGATTTTTTACCTAGAGATCCCGTTGTCCTTTTGTTGATAGCTATACTGTTATGGCTGTGTCACAAACCAGCCAGATGGAGCATAGCAGGTACAAAATCCAATCTTTAGCTTTTGCATCAATGTCTTTGACTTATTGAATAGGAGGAGAAGGAAACAGACACAAAGAGGAAAGGAACAAAGGGAGGGAGGAGGATAAAATCTTAGGGAGAAAGAGTGTTGGACAGAGAGAATGAGAGAAGACAAAAAAGGGTACAAAAAAAAAGAATAAAGAGACAAAAGCAAATGATGCCGAGAAGAGAATTTACAAAAGAAAATCTCAGCATGATGGAGCATTGTAATAAGTACATAATTTCACAGTATTGCGAAGAAAGGCTAATTCATAGAGGAGATTATAGGTTCTAAAGTTTTATGGGGGTGGTTTAGATTTTAAAACCAGCAGGAATGGTTTCTGATGCTTTCTTTATGTGCAGCGATTACTTTTAATTTCCTTCATTTTGGTAGCCTTACTGTACCTTGAAAGGAAAGGCAGAGACTGAGAGCAGTACAACTGTGCTGGTGGTGAGGAACTGATGTCAGTCAGGGTGATAGTAATGACACAGCACATTAAGAAATACCTGAATGTTAGTGCTGCCCAGGAAGGCAGTGCTAAGGGCAGCATCAAGTAAGCACTGTCAGATCTGAAAGTCATCTGGCAGTGTAGCTTCTCTTCCATGTAAATTGTGTAAAGTATATTATTTATTAGCCAAATTTTTGGCTAATTAGCCTTCACTCAGTTTTTACTCAATCCTGACTCAATTAAAATTCCCATTGGCTGATTACAATGGCTGCAGTTCTTCCTTTTGGGGAGTGGGTTGGACATTATAGCTCTCAACTCACCAGCAGTGCAGCTGTGGCTTCTAACCCCTGTGATGCTGGGGCAGGGAGAGATCTTAATAGGGAGGTTGCTTGGCTAAGGAGTAAGTAAAGGCCTAAGAGTTTTGCTCAATATCAGGGGTGTGTGGTAACATTTTTTGTAAGGCATGCAACAAATTTTTAGATGACAGACAAAAAGATATCTCTGGTCCATCATGGATGATTCATTTCTACACTTGAATGCCTTGTGTATTCAATTCTACACTCTCGTGGTTCTTTTAGTCCTCCATGTAGAAATATATTAGATTAACGCACCTTATGAACTCTATACACCTATATTTCAATTGATTTTATCTGCATATGTGAAATTTTAGTAGATGCATGGTATCAGAATGTAAGTTCCCTGTAAGCTGCGTGGCTGTGCAGCAGCCTATTTACCACCGTGCAGGTGCTCAAGGAACCTGCCCAGGGACCTCCCACGGCTGGGGAGGGGTGCCCCTCCCCTGGCCCCCACCTAGCCTGGCCCCCAACCTGCCACAGTGCGGGGTGCCCCTCCCCCGGTCCCAACTCTGCTGCAGCATGGCCCAGGCTGGCCCCAGTTGTGGCTGGAGCGGCCCGGGCCCAGATGCCGCCAGATTGGGCCCAGCCACAGCCGGATCAGGCCCAGCCACGCTTGGGGCGGGGCAGCTCAGGCCGGCCAGCGTGACGCGGCCCGGGCTGGTCCCAGGTGTGGCTGGGGCACCCAGACCTGCCGGGGTGGAGTGGCCAGAGCGGCCCGGACTAGCTGCGGCTGGGGCAGCCCTCCCCAAGCCCGGACCTGCTGGGGCCGGGGGAGGGGTGCTTATCCTGCAGCCCCATCCCCAGAGCTGCCACGGCAGGGAGAGGCGCCTCTCCTTGCAAGCCCATGTGCTACTGCTGATGGGAGAGAGAGCTGGAGGGAGTCCTCTCTCCCTGCCGTAGCCCCTGAGCACCCTCCTGCACCCTAAGCCCCTCATCCCCGGCCCCACCTCAGAGCCCGCACCCCAGCTGGAGCCCTCACACCCCTGCACCCCAGCCCTCTGCCCCAGCCCTGAGCCCCCTCAGACACTCTGAACCCCTCGGCTCCACCCCCACCACATGAATTTTGTTATGTGCACCAATATGAAGGTGATGTGTCACACATCACCTCCATATTGGTGCACATAACAAAATTCATTCTGCACATGGGTGGGAAAAATTAGAGTGAACACTGATCAGAATACAAACCTCAAAGAGATACGTTAACCATCTTCAGTGCACTTAATCTAATCATCTGCCAGAAATGTACAACGGCATGATGTCTCATTAATAATTATTGCATTGTTGAGTTGTGCAAAGAAAGATAGTCTCTTCTTTACATACGTAATGGTAAGTCCCCATTAAAACCTTGTGTATTCAATTCTACACTTCCATGACTTTTTAGTTGACATTCCATGTGGCATGATAGCACATGTATAGTGCCTGTGAGGTCACACTGTGCAGAGGACACCATTTTGAAGATGCATTTTGGGGGGCTGGATGGAATTGTCCTGTGGGCCACCAGTTGGATCATGTTTTAATTGTGGGGCATGATTCAGCTGAAGTCCAAGCCCCACCATGTGGGGCTGACAGCAGGAGCCCCGTCACCCGGGGCTGACAGCTCGAGCCTCACCGCCTGGGGCTGAAGCTCTTTGCTCATTCTCCAGATTATCTGAATTTGTGTTTATCCGATCTGGCCCTGGTCCCAATTAGATCAGATAAATGGGGTTCTATTGTATATTGTGTTAGTATGTGAGTGAGCTTATTACTCACACCTACACATACAATTACATACAGATTCACTCATATTATAATCCTCATCTTCCTAGTGACAGTTTAAAGTATCTTATCCTAATAAAAACATTTTTGAGCATTGTAAACTGTCCTATAATTCCTTCTTTCTTTAGCTGAGTTGCAGTTACCTGATTATGGGTCTGCCAGAATAGAGCAGCCGCTAGGCTGGGGCTAAGTATACCCGTTGGGAATGGCCCCCCAGAGGCCATCCACCAGCTGGGAATAGCTGAAGCACAGCAGGTTTCAGAGTAACAGCCGTGTTAGTCTGTATTCGCAAAAAGTAAAGGAGTACTTGTGGCACCTTAGAGACTAACCAATTTATTTGAGCATAAGCTATCGTGAGCTACAGCTCACTTCATCGGATGCATACTGTGGAAAGTGTAGAAGATCTTTTTATACACGCAAAGCATGAAAAAATACCTTCCCCCACCCCACTCTCCTGCTGGTAATAGCTTATCTAAAGTGATCACTCTCCTTACAATGTGTATGATAATCAAGTTGGGCCATTTCCAGCACAAATCCAGGTTTTCTCTCCCCCCCCCCACACACACAAACCCACTCTCCTGCTGGTAATAGCTTATCTAAAGTGACCACTCTCCTTACAATGTGTATGATAATCAAGGTGGGCCATTTCCAGCACAAATCCAGGGTTTAACAAGAACGTCTGGGGGCGGGGTTAGGAAAAAACAAGGGGAAATAGGTTACCTTGCATAATGACTTATCCACTCCCAGTTTCTATTCAAGCCTAAGTTAATTGTATCCAATTTGCAAATGAATTCCAATTCAGCAGTCTCTCGCTGGAGTCTGGATTTGAAGTTTTTTTGTTGTAATATCGCAACTTTCATGTCTATAATCGCGTGACCAGAGAGATTGAAGTGTTCTCCGACTGGTTTATGAATGTTATAATTCTTGACATCTGATTTGTGTCCATTTATTCTTTTATGTAGAGACTGTCCAGTTTGACCAATGTACATGGCAGAGGGGCATTGCTGGCACATGATGGCATATATCATATTGGTGGACGTGCAGGTGAACGAGCCTCTGATAGTGTGGCTGATGTTATTAGGCCCTGTGATGGTGTCCCCTGAATAGATATGTGGGTACAGTTGGCAACGGGCTTTGTTGCAAGGATAGGTTCCTGGGTTAGTGGTTCTGTTGTGTGGTATGTGGTTGCTGGTGAGTATTTGCTTCAGGTTGGGGGGCTGTCTGTAGGCAAGGACTGGCGTGTCTCCCAAGATTTGTGAGAGTATTGGGTCATCCTTCAGGATAGGTTGTAGATCCTTAATAATGCATTGGAGGGATTTTAGTTGGGGGCTGAAGGTGACGGCTAGTGGCGTTCTGTTATTTTCTTTGTTAGGCCTGTCCTGTAGTAGGTGACTTCTAGGAACTCTTCTGGCTCTATCAGTCTGTTTCTTCACTTCCGCAGGTGTGTATTGTAGTTGTAAGAATGCTTGATAGAGATCTTGTAGGCGTTTGTCTCTGTCTGAGGTGTTGGAGCAAATGTGGTTGTATCGCAGAGCTTGGCTGTAGGCAATGGATCGTGTGGTGTGGTCTGGGTGAAAGCTGGAGGCACGTAGGTAGGAATAGCAGTCAGTAGGTTTCCGGTATAGGGTGGTGTTTATGTGACCATCGTTTATTAGCACTGTAGTGTCCAGGAAGTGGATCTCTTGTGTGGACTGGACCAGGCTGAGGTTGATGGTGGGATGGAAATTGTTGAAATCATGGTGGAATTCCTCAAGGGCTTTTTTCCATGGGTTCAGATGATGAAGATGTCATCAATATAGTGCAAGTAGAGTAGCGGCGTTAGGGGACGAGAGCTGAGGAAGCGTTGTTCTAAGTCAGCCATAAAAATGTTGGCATACTGTGGGGCCATGCGGGTACCCATAGCAGTGCCGCTGATTTGAAGGTATACATTGTCCCCAAATGTAAAATAGTTATGGGTAAGGACAAAGTCAAAAAGTTCAGCCACCAGGTTAGCCGTGACATTATCAGGGATAGTGTTCTTGACGGCTTGTAGTCCATCTTTGTGTGGAACGTTGGTGTAGAGGGCTTCTATATCTATAGTGGCCAGGATGGTGTTATCAGGAAGATCACCAATGGATTGTAGTTTCCTCAGGAAGTCAGTGGTGTCTCAAAGGTAGCTGGGAGTGCTGGCAGCGTAGGGCCTGAGGATGGAGTCTACATAGCCAGACAATCCTGCTGTCAGGGTGCCAATGCCTGAGATGATAGGGTGCTCAGGATTTCCAGGTTTATGGATCTTGGGTAGTAGATAGAATATCCCAGGTCGGGGTTCCAGGGGTGTGTCTGTGCAGATTTGATCTTGTGCTTTTTCAGGGAGTTTTTTGAGCAAATGTTGTAGTTTCTTTTGGTAACTCTCAGTGGGATCAGAGGGCAATGGCTTGTAGAAAGTGGTGTTGGAGAGCTGCCGAGCAGCCTCTTGTTCATATTCCGACCTATTCATGACGACAACAGCACCTCCTTTGTCAGTCTTTTTGATTATGATGTCAGAGTTGTTTCTGAGGCTGTAGATGGCATTGTGTTCCGCACGGCTGAGGTTATGGGGCAAGTGATGCTGCTTTTCCACTATTTCAGCCCGTGCACGTCGGCGGAAGCACTCTATGTAGAAGTCCAGTCTGCTGTCTCGACCTTCAGGAGGAGTCCACCTGGAATCCTTCTTTTTGTAGTGTTGGCAGGGAGGTCTCTGTGGATTAGTATGTTGTTCAGAGGTATGTTGAAAATATTCCTTGAGTCGGAGACGTCAAAATAGGATTCTAGGTCACCACAGAAGTGTATCATGTTCGTGGGGGTGGAGGGGCAGAAGTAGAGGCCCCGAGATAGGACAGCTGCTTCTGCTGGGCTAAGAGTATAGTTGGATAGGTTAACAATATTGCTGTGTGAGTTGAGGGAACCATTGCTGTGGCCCCTTGTGGCATGCAGTAGTTTAGAAAGTTTAGTGTCCTTTTTCTTTTGTAGAGAAGCAAAGTGTGTGTTGTAAATGGCTTGTCTAGTTTTAGTAAAGTCCAGCCAAGAGGAAGTTTGTGTGGAAGGTTGGTTTTTTATGAGAGTATCCATTTTTGAGAGCTCATTCACAGTATGCCAACATTTTTATGGCTGACTTAGAACAACGCTTCCTCAGCTCTCGTCCCCTAACGCCCCTACTCTACTTGCACTATATTGATGACATCTTCATCATCTGGACCCATGGAAAAGAAGTCCTTGAGGAATTCCACCATGATTTCAACAATTTCCATCCCACCATCAACCTCAGCCTGGTTCAGTCCACACAAGATGTAAGTGGGTACTATAAGGCCCACTATAAGGTGGGTAGAAAGCTGGCTAAATTGTCGGGCTCAACGGGTAGTGATCAATGGCTCCATGTCTAGTTGGCAGCCGGTATCAAGTGGAGTGCCCCAAGGGTCGGTCCTGGGGCCGGTTTTATTCAATATCTTCATAAATGATCTGGAGGATGGTGTGGATTGCACTCTCAGCAAATTTGCGGATGATACTAAACTGGGAGGAGTGGTAGATACGCTGGAGGGGAGGGATAGGATACAGAAGGACCTAGACCAATTGGAAGATTGGGCCAAAAGGAATCTGATGAGGTTCAATAAGGATAAGTGCAGGGTCCTGCACTTAGGACGGAAGAACCCAATGCACAGCTACAGACTAGGGACCGAATGGCTAGGCAGCAGTTCTGCAGAAAAGGACCTAGGGGTGACAGTGGACGAGAAGCTGGATATGAGTCAGCAGTGTGCCCTTGTTGCCAAGAAGGCCAATGGCATTTTGGGATGTATAAGTAGGGGCATAGCGAGCAGATCGAGGGACGTGATCGTTCCCCTCTATTCGACATTGGTGAGGCCTCATCTGGAGTACTGTGTCCAGTTTTGGGCCCCACACTTCAAGAAGGATGTGGATAAATTGGAGAGAGTCCAGCGAAGGGCAACAAAAATGATTAGGGGACTGGAACACATGAGTTATGAGGAGAGGCTGAGGGAGCTGGGATTGTTTAGCCTGCAGAAGAGAAGAATGAGGGGGGATTTGATAGCTGCTTTCAACTACCTGAAAGGGGGTTCCAAAGAGGATGGCTCTAGACTGTTCTCAATGGTAGCAGATGACAGAACGAGGAGTAATGGTCTCAAGTTGCAGTGGGGGAGGTTTAGATTGGATATTAGGAAAAACTTTTTCACTAAGAGGGTGGTGAAACACTGGAATGCGTTACCTAGGGAGGTGGTAAAATCTCCTTCCTTAGAGGTTTTTAAGGTCAGGCTTGACAAAGCCCTGGCTGGGATGATTTAACTGGGAATTGGTCCTGCTTTGAGCAGGGGGTTGGACTAGATGACCTTCTGGGGTCCCTTCCAACCCTGATATTCTATGATTCTATGATAAGTGGGGCATGCTCAGAGCTCCGGTACGAAACTGCAGAAAAATCTGAGTGTCTCTGGATTAAGTTTAGAAGTGTGAGCAACAAGAGTGATGTAGTGGTAGGAGTCTGCTATAGACCACCGGACCAGGGGGATGAGGTGGATGAGGCTTTCTTCCGGCAACTCGCAGAAGCTACTAGATCGCACGCCCTGGTTCTAATGGGTGACTTTAATTTTCCGGATATCTGCTGGGAGAGCAATACAGCGGTGCATAGAAAATCCAGGAAGTTTTTGGAAAGCGTAGGGGACAATTTCCTGGCGCAAGTGCTAGAGGAGCCAACTAGGGGGGGAGCTTTTCTTGATCTGCTGCTCACAAACCAGGAAGAATTAGTGGGGGAAGCAAAAGTGGATGAGAATCTGGGAGGCAGTGACCATGAGTTGGTTGAGTTCAGGATCCTGACACAGGGAAGAAAGGTAAGCAGCAGGATACAGACCCTGGACTTCAGGAAAGCAGACTTCGACTCCCTCAGGGAACGGATGGGTAGGATCCCCTGGGGGACTAACATGAAGGGGAAAGGAGTCCAGGAGAGCTGGCTGTATTTCAAGGAATCACTGTTGAGGTTACAGGGACAAACCATCCCGATGAGTCGAAAGAATAGTAAATATGGCAGGCGACCAGCTTGGCTTAACGGTGAAATCCTAGCAGATCTTAAACATAAAAAAGAAGCTTACAAGAAGTGGAAGGTTGGACATATGACCAGGGAAGAGTATAAAAATATTGCTCGGGCATGTAGGAATGAAATCAGGAATGCCAAATCGCACCTGGAGCTGCAGCTAGAGAGAGACGTTAAGAGTAACAAGAAAGGTTTCTTCAGGTATGTTGGCAACAAGAAGAAAGCCAAGGAAAGTGTGGGCCCCTTACTGAATGAGGGAGGCAACCTAGTGACAGAGGATGTGGAAAAAGCTAATGTACTCAATGCTTTTTTTGCCTCTGTCTTCACTAACAAGGTCAGCTCCCAGACTGCTGCGCTGGGCATCACAGCATGGGGAGTAGATGGCCAGCCCTCTGTGGAGAAAGAGGTGGTTAGGGACTATTTAGAAAAGCTGGACGTGCACAAGTCCATGGGGCCGGACGAGTTGCATCCGAGAGTGCTAAAGGAATTGGTGGCTGTGATTGCAGAGCCATTGGCCATTATCTTTGAAAACTTGTGGCGAATGGGGGAAGTCCCAGATGACTGGAAAAAGGCGAATGTAGTGCCAATCTTTAAAAAAGGGAAGAAGGAGGATCCTGGGAACTACAGGCCAGTCAGCCTCACCTCAGTCCCCGGAAAAATCATGGAGCAGGTCCTCAAAGAATCAATCCTGAAGCACTTACATGAGAGGAAAGTGATCAGGAACAGTCAGCATGGATTCACCAAGGGAAGGTCATGCCTGACTAATCGCCTTCTATGATGAGATTACTGGTTCTGTGGATGAAGGGAAAGCAGTGGATGTATTGTTTCTTGACTTTAGCAAAGCTTTTGACACGGTCTCCCACAGTATTCTTGTCAGCAAGTTAAAGAAGTATGAGCTGGATGAATGCACTATAACGTGGGTAGAAAGTTGGCTAGATTGTCGGGCTCAACGGGTAGTGATCAATGGCTCCATGTCTAGTTGGCAGCCAGTGTCAAGTGGAGTGCCCCAGGGGTCGGTCCTGGGGCTGGTTTTATTCAATATCTTCATAAATGATCTGGAGGATGGTGTAGATTGCACTCTCAGCAAATTTGCAGATGATACTAAACTAGGAGGAGTGGTAGATACGCTGGAGGGCAGGGATAGGATACAGAGGGACCTAGACAAATTGGAGGATTGGGCCAAAAGAAATCTGATGAGGTTCAGTAAGGATAAGTGCAGGGTCCTGCACTTAGGACAGAAGAACCCAATGCACCGCTACAGACTAGGGACCAAATGGCTAGGCAGCAGTTCTGCAGAAAAGGACCTAGGGATGACAGTGGACGAGAAGCTGGATATGAGTCAGCAGTGTGCCCTTGTTGCCAAGAAGGCCAATGGCATTTTGGGATGTATAAGTAGGTGCATAGCGAGCAGATCGAGGGACGTGATCGTTCCCCTCTATTCGACATTGGTGAGGCCTCATCTAGAGTACTGTGTCCAGTTTTGGGCCCCACACTACAAGAAGGATGTGGATAAAGTGGAGAGAGTCCAGAGAAGGGCAACAAAAATGATTAGGGGTCTGGAACACATGACTTATGAGGAGAGGCTGAGGGAACTGGGATTGTTTAGTCTGCAGAAGAGAAGAATGAGGGGGGATTTGATAGTTGCTTTCAACTACCTGAGAGGTGGTTCCAGAGAGGATGATTCTAGACTATTCTCAGTGAAGAGGACAGGATAAGGAGTAATGGTCTCAAGTTGCAGTGGGGGAGGTTTAGGTTGGATATTAGGAAAAACTTTTTCACTAGGAGGGTGGTGAAACACTGGAATGCGTTACCTAGGGAGGTGGTAGAATCTCCTTCCTTAGAAGTTTTTAAGGTAAGGCTTGACAAAGCCCTGGCTGGGATGATTTAATTGGGGATTGGTCCTGTTTTGAGCAGGGGGTTGGATTAGATGTGGTCCCTTCCAACCCTGATATTCTATGATTCCAAGAAATCCACTTCCTGGACACTACAGTGCTAATAAACGATGGTCACATAAACACCACCCTATAACAGAAACCTACTGACCGCTATGCATACCTACATGCCTCCAGCTTTCACCCTGACTACACCACACGATCCATTGTCTACAGCCAAGCTCTGCGATACAACCGCATTTGCTCCAACCCCTTAGACAGAGACAAACACCTACAAGATCTCTATCAAGCATTCTTACAACTACAATACCCACCTGCGGAAGTGAAGAAACAGACTGATAGAGCCAGAAGAGTTCCTAGAAGTCACCTACTTCAGGACAGGCCTAACAAAGAAAATAACAGAACGCCACTAGCCGTCACCTTCAGCCCCCAACTAAAACCCCTCCAACGCATTATTAAGGATCTACAACCCAATACTACAACCCAATACTCTCACAAATCTTGGGAGACAGGCCAGTCCTTGCCTACAGACAGCCCCCCAACCTGAAGCAAATACTCACCAGGAACTACACTTCACGCAACAGAACCACTAACCCAGGAACCTATCCTTGCAACAAAGCCCGTTGCCAACTGTGCCCACATATCTATTCAGGGGACACCATCACAGGGCCTAATAACATCAGCCACACTATCAGAGGCTCGTTCACCTGCACATCCACCAATATGATATATGCCATCATGTGCCAGCAATGCCCCTCTGCCATGTACATTGGTCAAACTGGACAGTCTCTACATAAAAGAATAAATGGACACAAATCAGATGTCAAGAATTATAACATTCATAAACCAGTCGGAGAACACTTCAATCTCTCTGGTCATGCGATTACAGACATGAAAGTTGCGATATTACAACAAAAAAAACTTCAAATCCAGACTCCAGCGAGAGACTGCTGAATTGGAATTCATTTGCAAATTGGATACAATTAACTTAGGCTTGAATAGAGACTGGGAGTGGCTAAGTCATTATGCAAGGTAACCTATTTCCCCTTGTTTTTTCCTACACCCCCCCCCCCAGACATTCTTGTTAAACCCTGGATTTGTGCTGGAAATGGCCCACCTTGATTATCATACACATTGTAAGGAGAGTGATCACTTTAGATAAGCTATTACCAGCAGGAGAGTGGGGTGGGGGGAGGTATTTTTTCATGCTTTGTGTGTATAAAAAGATCTTCTACACTTTCCACAGTATGCATCCGATGAAGTGAGCTGTAGCTCACAAAAGCTTATGCTCAAATAAATTGGTTAGTCGCTAAGGTGCCACAAGTCCTCCTTTTCTTGAAGCACAGCAGTGCATTGTTAAACCCCCTTTAGCGGGGTGATTATTCCTCTCTGGACCTAAAGGGGTTAAAACACCTCTGGGAGAGGACTGCTCTGGGAGAACAGCTGAGGGAAGCTGAGTGAGTATGTGACCACAGCTGTGGCCAGCTCAATCAGGGCCCAGCTAGCCTTTATAAGAGGACTGTGAGGCAGGAACAGAAGAGTCTTACTATAGCCCTAGAGTGGGAAGGGCTAGCTGCTTGGGAGCCAGGTACCTAGAGCTGGAGCTGTGCTGGGAAAAGGCAAAGGGAGCAAGGGAGCTCCAGCCTGGTAAACCCCCAGGTTGCAGGCCTTGGTGAAAGCCTACAAAGGTACTGGGGCTTCAGAGGGGCAGCCTGAGGATAGGCAAAGGCAGCAGGTCCTAACCTCTTTGCCAATGATGAGTGGCCTTTACAGACTGCAGTCTGCCCCAGTGAGCAGGGGCTAGATGATGACTAGCAGCAGCCACTGAGACAAGGTGGATTTAGAGGGTTGGGGTTCCCTTGGGAGGGGAGACCCAGACTGTGGGGTACTGCGGTGGGCAGAACCCCAGGGTAAGGGGAACTGGGACCCAGGAGGGACTCGGAGGGCAGGGAGCCCTCTAAGGCAGGTGAGACACTGGCCTGCAGAGGGTGCTCTGGGCTGGAAGAGCTAATTCCCAAGACTACCAGCAGGAGGCACTGCACTGATGAGTCTAAGCATCACTACACCCCCCCCCAATTCCTGTTCCCCAATCTGCCTCTGCCCACTACTCTGGAAAAAGTATAAAAAGCTATATAGTAGCCTTTACCTACTGCTTTCAAGTAGTCATTTAACCCATTGCTATCTGTCCTTATGTTTTTTCCTACATTTCCCCTCTGCCAGCATCACTTGGGATGACAATACTATCCGGGCAGGAAGTCCACCCAGAGAGATGTTGCAGAGGCACAAGGCACAGATTACCTCCGTTCTACCAGTTGTTCAGACAGTATAGTAGCTTGGGAGAGGGTTTCACTCTTGGAACTCTGGAATAGAAACTCTTGATGTACATGGATGACTTCTTATTGACTCTTTGACTACCCAACAATTTTCCTAATAAGAACCCCCTGCAAAGCTTAAGGATCTATTAATACCTCCATAACCTCATCTTCCTCTTTTTTCCTTCCTGAGTCAACTCTCTTGCCCCCACTTATTCTTTTACTTCCCAGAGTGGTACTGCTGGTCTCCAGATAGGAGCCACATAGCTCCCCTCCCAATGCTCCACTTTGGAACTATACCTCCCATTTTAAGTCACCATTTGAACAAAATGTTCTGGTTTTCATTTGTTTTCAACAGTCTTTGAGGATAGAACATTATATTATACAACAGGTTTCAGAGTAGCAGCCGTGTTAGTCTGTATTCGCAAAAAGAAAAGGAGTACTTGTGGCACCTTATAGACTAACCACTTTATTTGAGCATAAGCTTTTGTGAGCTACAGCTCACTTCATCGGATGCTGTGTGTATATACATCTCCTCACTGTATTTTCCACTGTATTTCCAACCTAATCTCTCTCTTTTTTTTTTTTTTGGGCCAGGGTTACTGGCCTAGTGGCTGGGGGAAAGTTTTAGACATGATATATCTTGATTTTAATAAGGCTTTTGACACAGTCCCACATGACATTGTCATAAGCAAAACAGGGAAATGTGGTCTAGATTAAATTACTATAAAGTGGGTGCACATAACTGGTTGGGGAAAAAAAAGCACAGTCACAGAGTAGTTATCAATGATTCGCTCTCAGATTGGGAGGACAGATCTATGGAATCACTCAGGGGTCTGTTCTGGGTTCAGTACTAGTCAATATTTTCACAATTGACTTGGATAACAGAGCAGAGAGTATGCTTATAAAATTTATGGATGATGATGGTTGATTTTGGAAGAGAGGATTAGAATACAAAATGACATTGACAAATTGGAGAATTTGTCTGAAATTAACAAGATGAAATTTAGTAAAGACAAGTGCAAAGTACTTCACTTAGAAAGGAAAAATCAAATACACAACTACTAAACTGGCTAGGAAGTAGTACTGCTGAAAAGGATTTGGCGGTTATAGTGGATCACAAATTGAATATGACAATGTGATGCAGCTGTGAAAAAAGATGATATTCTGGAGTACATTAACAGGAGTGTCATATATAAGACATGGGAGGTAACTGTCCTTCTCTACACAGCACGGGTGAGGCCTCATCTGGAGTATTGTGTCCTGTTTTGGATGCCATGCTTTAGGAAATTTATAGACAAACTGGAGAGAGTCCAGGAGAGGAGCAACAAACACGACAAAAGATTCAGAAAACCTGACCTGTGAGGAAAGGTTTAAAAAAAACTGGGCATGTTTAGTCTTGAGAAAAGAAGACCGGGGGGCTGATAAGTCTTCCAACATGTTAAGAGCTGTTATTAAAAGGACGGTGATCAGTTGTTCACCATATCCACTGAAGGTAGGACAAGAAATAATGGGCTAAATGTGCAGCATGGGAGATTTAGGTTAGATATTAGGAAAAACTTTCTAATTAAAGGATATTTAAGCACTGGAATAAGCTTCCATGACCCAGGGACCCCACAATGCCAACTGGCAGAAGGCACAGAGGGTGCATAGGGCTGTTTAGGAGCCCCCTGCGTACGATATATGCATAATAGTTCATCTCACATGCCACCCTCTGGTCTCTACAGCAAGCCATTAACCCACAAATCATCAGAATAATTACAAATGGCAGAGAGTGGCCTTTACCTCCATTCTCTCTTCCTCCTCGTCTGTCATTCTTTCTGTCGCTACTTAGGTAGTCTCTTTTGTAACCCACTAAAGAGTAATAAAATTTGTGCAACAACCATGTAGTGTACACAACTTATTCATTTTATTAAGGGCCTTTACTTATTTTACTGGTTAATGTGCATGACATTTCTCATTCTCCCAAAGATTAAGAGGGAATTTATCATTTGTTCCTCTATTTCTACTCTTTATTGTAGTAAAAGAAAATGAGTAAAGTTTTGATTTTTAAGCAACAGAGACCAATAGCAAAACCATGAAATCTCCATGAAAATACACCAGAGCTGCAAGCTAGGAATCATCATACAAACCAGAAGGCAGTGTTAGAGATCAGGGCTCAGCAGTCAAAGCATTACTAGGACATAAGCAAAGAACAACCACTGAGTGTGATGGGACAAGTAGTCTAAATAGTTGACATGACAAGGGGAAAGGATGATATTCAAAATGCGTCAGAGTGTAAATGAAGTCATTATTGACAGGTTTCTAACTCAATTGTGGCCTCTAACATCATTTTACATTTTGAACCATATAGCTAACAATCCAAGGTGAGAGCAGCAAACTAAACAAACATAATCCAAATTCAACACTTTACAAAATTAAATTGGGTAACAAAACAAACAAAAAGATTTCAAAGTTGCCTGTCCAAGTCAGAAAGATGCAGGCAGAAATCTAAGCCCATTTTATACCTGTATGATATTTTAGTTTGTTCTGCCTTTGGTAGTGCTTTTTATGTAGCCTGTTGTAAAAGTAGGCAAATAACTAGATGAGTTGATGTACACCCTGGAAAGACCTATGAGTACCCCTGGTTGGGAAAGACTGAAATAGTACCATGGGGCCACTTGTGGATTAAAGTACTACTCACTATTAGTAAGATTATCAGAACCTGGCCCATAATAATTTCAATTTCCATTCTAAATAGAAAAATGTCTAGTTATAAAAAAACCCAAGGGTTTATTTTTGTTACAAACAATGACATTTTTTTTAAAAAATGTATTAAACAGCAACATTGTTCTTGTAGTAGAAAAGCAAATGGAAAAACATACCTTCATCATTCCCAGGAAATAATTCAAACCTGGTTTTATGTTTTTCTTTGGAAGAAGAGATTGAAAATAACCAAGCATAATAGTTTTAAAATGAACATACATCTACAAGGAGACAATTAGTGTGCAATGTCATGTAAACTGACAACATAAAGTAAGAGATTCAGTCTACTAGAGGGCAGCAGGGGGCAGCAGTATACAAGGTATGGGACAGAGATCAGTATTAGACATTCTTGTTTACTGTACCTTATCACTGAGCTATGTGTATTTCAATCTCATACCAAATATTTACTTGTTCTGGCAAAACAGCTTTAATCTTTTCAAAGTAAAAAGTGAAAGACAGGCTCTTAAAGGAGTCTTTCAAGTAATGAATGCAGTGGGAAAATCTCTGCATTCTGATAACAAACATCCTCTCCCAGTTGAAAAATACATTTTAACATAACAAATACAGAAAACTGGAGACCTGATGCTCTAGGTAAGATCTGGGTTGTCCAGGGTACAGACTCACTGCCAGTTATGGTGAAATTTCAAAAGGTTCACTGTTGGAGTGCAAATACTCACATAAAAAAAAGTTTGGATGCTTAATTGAACCTCTATGAGATTTCCAGCTGAATGTAATGAACTTTAAACACAAGCCTACCAGTTCTGACGAGAAACCAGAAATAATTCTGGGCGATAAGGAGAGGGGGAAACAAAACCTCCCACAATTAAAGATTTCAGAACTTTAACAAGGCTCTGAGTAAACGTTTGAGTAATGGGGCCAGGAATCTTTTTTATATACTGTACATTGGTTTACCCATTCGTAACCACTACCCATGCCAAATTCAGACATGTTGTAAGCAAATGCAACTACATTGACTTCAAGAGAGTTGCATCCACTCCTGGCCTTTTTGAAAGGGTAAATCATTAATTTCCCATGGTAGGAACACATGTTTTAAAGATACATATGTTGTAGTGCAGTTGAAATGGGAAAATGCACACAATATATGGTCAGTGCTCTAATAATGATGCAAGATAGTTTCTGAGCTTTAGCAAAATAATTTTTGAGATGTAACATAGTAATGCTGCTGACTAAAACAGTGTTACCATATGAGATTTCATAGTGAATATAAACATAATTTGGGTCACCTAGTATGTTTGCAGACAATGGAACAGAGTAAAACTCATGATTCACCTACACATTGGAGCTAAATTGTAGTTACAGTACCTTACTAGTAAACAAGTACTCAGTGGAACTTTAATGACTAAGGCTTCAATCCTGCAGAATACTTACTCTAATTAGTAGTCTTATTGGGCCAGATTTTCACAAGCTTAAATCTGTGCTGCTCCAAAGAAGTCAACAGAGCTATGCTGATTTATACCAGCTAAGGATCTGACCCAGGGTATTTTGTAAGCATTGCTCCACAACGACAACACAGTAACTGTCTCCTTTGGTATGTGTGATGACTGATTTCAGTGAGACTATCACATGTGTAAACTAACTTGTGCTTAAGTGTTTGCATTAGTCAGGCCCTGATGGAAAGAAGGATCTCCACTCCTAAAGTCACAGAGTAAACAAATACTGACCGCAGAAATTTTTAATTAGCAGCTTATGAAAAAACAATTATAAAATGAGGCCAAAGCATGTTTGCCACATGAATAAAGGAACAAATCATATTTCCATAAAAGCCAAAATTCTTCTAATTAGTCTTTAATAAACAACTGATGCCTCATAAAAACATTCTGCAAAGAAATAAATCTGTCTGAATGTAGCAGATTTTTTGGGGGGTAGGCGGATTGTTCTTCTTTGTTACCAAGTTTATTTATATAGGCATATCTCATTATTACTTTAATAATAATGACCTTGTACCGTCTCCACCTGAAGTCAAAACCCTTGCACATGACACAGTCATCATCTTTACAATGACTATGGAGGATTAGGAGCCCAGGCCTGACATCATTTTTAATCAGGGCGAGAGCTGGTTGAAACTTAGAATTTCTGTTCTGCTGAGATTTCCTCTGAGATTCCAAAAAAGTTTGCCAGTTTTTATTCCAAAATGGACTGAAATGTAGAACTTCCCCACTGAAAGCAAAGTCTGAAAGGTTTTTGTTTTGCAAAAATCTAATGGTCTTGGTTTGATTTTCCTGAAACAAAACAGAGCAGCTGGCTGCCCTGACTCCCAGGGACCCCTCATTCCTCCCCAACTGCTAGGGACTCCCTGGGCTGCCCCAACTCCTCCTCAAGGGCAGGCTGGGGAGTTCCTGCAAATCAGAGGTGTCCCCCAATGCATAGCAAGACTCCTAGAAGTCCTGAGAGCCTTGGCTTGAGCTGCAAAGCCAGGAGGCAAACCCTGATTAGAGCTGGGGCTCCCAGGGCTTTTAGGCATCTGGCTCCTTGGAAGAAAGCTTAGAAGCTCTGGCCGGGTGGAGTTGCCCTGGAGCTGAAGACCTAGGCAGCCCAGGCTCCTCACCAGTCCACCAGGGAGGTTTCTCATGGAACCTGCCTGTGATTTGATGAAAGTCCATCAAACCTGAACCATTCTTGTGAATCACTTCAGTGGGACAAACCTCTATTTTGCTGGAAAATTTCCGAGGAGCTCTAATTGATGGCATAACTCATATGCAGATAGATGGAAACTGGACTGGTTTCTAAGGGTAAAGCTCTGCCCCACTGAAGTCACAGAATCATAGAAGATTAGGATTGAAAGAGACCTCAGGAGGTCATCTAGTCCAACCCCCTGCTCAAAGCAGGGGCAACCCCAACTAAATCATCCCAGCCAGGGCTTTCTCAAGGCAGGCCTTAAAAACCTCTAAGGATGGAGATTCCACCACCTCCCTAGGTAACCCATTCCAGTGCTTCACTACCCTCCTAGTGAAATAGTTTTTCCTAATATCCAACCTAGACCTCCCCCACTGCAATTTGAGACCATTGCTCCTTGTTCTGTCATCTGCCACCACTGAGAACAGCTGAGCTCCATCCTCTTTGGAACCCCCCTTCAGGTATTTGAAGGCTCCTATAAAATCCCTCCTAACTTTTCTCTTCTGCAGACTAAATAAGCCCAGTTCCCCCAGCCTCTTCTCATAAGTCATGGGCCCCACCCCCTAATCATTTTTGTTACCTTCTGCTGGACTCTCCCCAATTTGTCCACATCCTTTCTGAAGTGCGGGGGCCCAAAACTGGACGCAATACTCCAGATGTGGTCTCACCAGGGCCAAGCAGAGGGGCATAATCACTTCCCTCGATCTGCTGGCAATGCTCCTACTAATGCAGCCCAATATGTCGTTAGCCTTCTTGGCAACAAGGGCAGACTGTTGACTCATATCCAGATTCTCGTCCACTGTAATCCCCAGGTCCTTTTCTGCAGAACTGCCGCTTACCAGTCGGTCCCCAGCCTGTAGCAGTGCATGGGATTCTTCCATCATAAGTGCAGGACTCTGTACTTGTCCTTGTTGAACCTCATCAGATTTCTTTTGGCCCAATCCTCCAATTTGTCTAGGTCACTCTGAACCCTATCCCTACCTTCCAGCATATTTAACCCCTCCCTGCAGCTTAATGTCATTCACAAACTTGCTGAGGGTGCAATCTATCCCATCATTCAGATCATTATTGAAGATGTTGACCAAAACCGGCCCCACAACTGACCCCTGAGGCACTCCACTTGATACCAGCTGCCAACTAGACATCGAGCTGTTGATCACTATCCATTGAGCCCGACAATCTAGCCAGCTTTCTACCCACCTTATAGTCCAGTCATTCAATCCAAGATTACTGGCAAGAATACTGTGGGAGACCATATCAAAAGCTTTGCTAAAGTCAAGGAACAACACGTCCACTGCTTTCTCCTCATCTACAGAGCCAGTTATCTCATCATAGAAGGCAATCAGGTTGATCAGGCATGACTTGCCCTTGGTGAATCCATGTTGACTGTTCCAGATCACCTTCCTCTCCTCCAAGTGCTTCAAAATGGATTCCTTGAGGACCTACTTCATGATTTTTTTCCAGGGACTGTAGTTCCCCGGATTCTCTTGCTTCCCTTTTTAAAAGATGGGCACTATGTTTGCCTTTTTCCAATCGTCCGGGACCTCCCCCAATAGCCACAAGTTTTCAAAGATAATGGCCAATGGCTCTGCAATCACATCAGCCAACTCCCTCAGCACCCTTGGATGCAGTGCATCCTGCCCCATGGACTTGTGCATGTCCAGCTTTTCTAAATAGTCCTCAACCTGTTCTTTCACCACTGAGGGCTGCTCACCTCCTCCCCATACTGTGCTGCCCAGTGCAGCAGTCTGGGAGCTGACGTTGTCTCTGAAGACCAAGGCAAAGAAAGCATTGAGTACTTCAGCTTTTTCCACATCATCTTTCACTCAGTTTCTTCCCCCATTCAGTAAGGGTCCCACATTTTACCTGACCACCTTCTTGTTGCTAACATACCCATAGAAACCCTTCTTATTACCTTTCACATCCCTGGCTAGCTGCAACTCCAATTGTGATTTGGCCTTCCTGATTACGCCCCTGCATGTTCGAACAATATTTTTATACTCCTCCCTAGTCATCTGTCCAAATTTCCACTTCTTGTAAGCTTCCTTTGTGTGTAAGCTAACCGAAGATTTCTCTGTTAAGCCAAGCTGGTTGCCTGCCATATTTGCTACTCTTTCTGCACATTGGGATGGTTTGTTCCTGCACCCTCAATAAGCCTTCTTTAAAATACAGCCCGCTCTCCTGGACTCCTTCCCCCCTCATATTAGCCTCCCAGGGAATCCTGCACATCAGTTCCCTAAGGGAGTCAAAGTCTGCTTTTCTGAAGTCAGGGGTCCATATTCTGCTGTTCTCCTTTCTTCCTTTTGTCAGGATCCTGAACTCAACCAACTCATGATCACTGCTGCCCAGGTTGCCATCCACTTCTACCTCCCCTACCAATTCTTCCCTGTTTATGAGCAGCAGGTCAAGAGGAGCATGGCCCCTAGTTAGTTCCTCCAACACTTGCACCAGAAGTTGTCCCCAGAATTCTCCAAAAACTTCCTGGATTGTCTGTGCACTGCTGTATTGCTCTCCCAGCAGATGTCAGGGTGACTGAAGTCCCCCATGAGAACCAGGGCCCGTGATCTGGAAATGTCTGTTAGTTGTCTGAAGAAAGCCTCATCTACTTCATTCTCCTGGTCTGGTGATCTATAGCAGACACTCACCACAACCTCACCCTTGTTGCTCTTGCCTCTAAACTTAACCCAAACTCTCAACAGGCTTTTCTCCAGTTTCATGCTGGAGCTCTGAGCAATCATACTGCTCTCTTACACACAGTGCAACTCTGCCACATTTTCTTCCCTTCCTGTCCTTCCAGTTTATGCCCATCCATGACAGTGCTCCAGACATATGAGTTACCCCACCAAGTTTCTGTTATTCCAATCACATCATAGTTCCTTGACTGTGCCAGGACTTCCAATTCTTCCTGCTTGTTTCCCAGGCTTCTTGCATTTGTGTACAGGCACCTAAGATAACTAGCCGATTGCCTGAAGCCAAAGTCAATAGCAGTTTTGCTACTGACATCAATGGGGGCAAAAATTCACTCTAAGACTTCTGGGGAAAGCAGTGAAATTGACTTCTCTGCAGAGGACCAGCACAAGGACTGTGTAACACAAGTTGCACTCAAACAACGATTTGAGGGCTTCAGAAGTACATACGCTTTGTGTTGGCCCTCTGCATGGGGTTATATTGTATCCCACACAAGCAGCGGGTACAGATAAATTGTTGGCATATTTATAAACACAGGGGGCACCACAAAACACACACAAACCAATTGACTCTTTTAAACGCATAATCTGTATTTGTGACGATCAGGGTCCAGACACCGCTAGGGGAGAACAAAGGGGTTAGGCCCCAAAAATAAGCAGCTGAACCAACCGATTGCATGCTATATTGTTGTACTGGTGAAGTATATTGAGTGATAAGCTTTCATAAAAGACTTAACATTCTGAATTTTGAGGTCATTATAAGATAAGATATAGATATAAGATGTGGTGGTTATAAATTTATGTGTACAGAGAACAGTGCTTACAAAGGCCGGATCCACCTCACAGCAGGGAGGTGAGTGATCCGACAGGGAGAGGCATCAACTGAGCCAGATGTTCACACAAAACCAGACTCAAGTAATGATTCATGGTAAAACCCAGAAAAAGATACTGATAGGCCATTACAGTTAATGGAAAGACATTGAGACAACTGGGGATTTCCCCACTTTGAATATTTATAGTGACTAAAGCAAAAAACGGCAAGCCCTTTTAAAATGGAAGGGGGTTGACATGAAAGGCACTCAGAAACCAAGGGACACACTCTAGGCGGGAAGCTGTCTATGAAAAGCTGGATCTCTCCCATATCTAGGGGGTATGCTGGGAAATTGTTCAAAGGCAATAGGTAACCTGTATTAGAAAAAAGAAAAGGATTACTTGTGGCACCTTAGAGACTAACCAATTTATTTGAGCATAAGCTTTCATGAGGTACAGCTTACTTCATCGGATGTAAGCTTATGCTCAAATAAATTGGTTAGTCTCTAAGGTGCCACAAGTCCTCCTTTTCTTTTTGCGAATACAGACTAACTCGGCTGTTACTCTGAAACTTTGTATTAGAAAGGGGATTTTATCTAATACAGAAGTGTAAGGCCTGAAGTTGCATTTTTATGTTTATTTACTGTGTAACTTGTATGTGTCTGTCGTCCCTTACCATTTCATCTTGGAATCTGTGGGTGCTCCTATTAAATAAACTGTTTGTTTATTTTTATTCCCAAGCAGGTCTCTTTGTGAGGCATGTGTGCACCAAAGTGAACTGATAACTGGGGGGCTGGTTTCACACCTTCCAAAAGGCTGATAGTTGAGAACTTGGGAAGGACAGATATGGGGAGACTCAGGACTGGAAGGGCTGTTGGCGTCACTATGCAATGAGTAATCATGCTGGTAAAAGCCCGGGTGAGACCTTGTGCGTGTGGGCAGACTACTGGTGTTGGGGCTCTGAGGCATAGCAGCACAGCAGTAAGGCACCCCAAAGTTACAGGGCAGGCGGTGACAGAACTTACTGGTCTGGGTGATCCCCAAAACATCACAGTATGCAAACTGGGTAACTGTGCACCCAGCTGTGCTCATATTTAGCCCAACTGCCCGCACAAAAGCCTCCTTCTTCGGGCACTTGAAGTTTTTGCAGGAGCTGTGGCATTAACTGACATTTTTGGGATACTCCCTTCGTTCCCATGTTTAAAAATCAGTCAGTTTAGAGCAAAGCATCTGCTTTCTATTAATGAAACACAGAAGATGTCCTTTTAATAAGTAGTATTGTCTAAATTACACGTTTTTCAAAAGGACCAGCATGTTTTTAAGACTATTATCCAATATATTTTCTTCTCTATATAGATTTACTTAAGCTGTGTGAATGACTGATTTTTCAGTTCACTGACCTTTCTGAAAAAGAAAAGAAAAAAACTGTTTTAGGTCAACCCAAAATGAAAATTTTTCAAAATTTTCAGTGAATCCAAAAGTTGGAAAAAATTGTTTTGGGTCAATTGAAAGATTTCATTCAATCCAAAATAAAATGTTTTGTTTTATTTGAGCTTTTTTGCATATTTTTTTAAATAAAATTGATGTAAATTTCAAAATGAAAAGTCATTTTGAATCAAAATTCTGAAATGTTTTATACAGAAAATGTCAAAACAAAATGTTTCAACATTTTTATGACTCTCATTAGACTGAGCAAGTATTAACCAGAGATGAGAACCCTAGGTGCTTAGTATTTTTATATTTATATATTAAAGCTACATCTCTTCTATTTCAGAAGTAGTCCAGTAACACAAATACTGAGTGCATAAGAAGTGGCAAACTGCCATACACCAAAGAACTTACTTGCCAACATCTAAATTCTGCATGTGTGTCCCGTTTGCCAACTTCCAGCCTTCTGGTGTGAGCTGATCTAATCCCCTCTCAGAAATTTGTGCTTCTTGGTGAATTAGTTGTTTCCTCTTGAACAAAAACCATTTAAGCACCAAATGGCGCTAAAGGGATTCTTCTTAGGAACCTAAAAAGCAGAGTATTTCCTCTTCTTTAGATTACGACGTTAGAAATTACACCTTCCCATTTGTTCTGTTTCTAACAAGTTTCAATCGGACTTCAGATGTGAGAGAGGCAGTGTTAGCCAAGAGAGAGAAAAGAGGGTAGCATGATGGGAATTAAAGTTCAAAGAGGAAGTTATTCATTTACATGGGAAGGGTCAGAAACCTTTTTAGCTGTAGGAAATTACACATGCAGCAAGCTTGTGTAGTGGTTTTGTACTATTCTCTTTATGAATCCAGAATTTTTCAATGTTTGCAATTTGAACTTTTCTTTGCATACTATCAATATACAGAAGCAATTATCACATAAGCACCAAGATATATGTGAATGACAGAAGTTAGAGATGGAAAAGATACTGAAAACATGGTGTCATGTTCAGGGCTAGCTGTAACTTTCACCTCTCCCTGATCCTCAGGGTGCACCCTCCTCCCCCATCCTCAGGTGTTAGAGGTGTTGCCTTCATCTGTCCTGGGGCAGAGCCAGTTTGCAGGAAATTTTCAACATTGCAAAATTTGTTTTCAGTCTGAATTGGACTCTAAACAAATATTTTTGAAATTTCCCACGAATTAGAATCAGACACAAACAGGAGACAAGAAGATAAATTGTTTCCATCAGTGCTAAGCAGGAGCTTCCCTTACTAGTTTTAAAAATAAAATAATTTCAAAGTATTTTCTTCCCTATGGAAATGTTCTTCAAAATTGACATTCTTCCCTAAACATTTCAATTTTGACAAAAATGGCATTCTTCACTGAAAAAAACTAACAATTCCTGACTAGCTTTGGGTGGAATCCTATGGTTCACCCGCCCTCAGACTTGGTCCCAGGGTACCAGCTGTGATTATTCAGTAGACCTGACTAGGTTCATGCCCTGCAAATCTGCCCTTCGGGAGCAGTGACCAGCAGTGAATACAGTGACCCTTTTTCCAAAACAAAGTATTGTTTAGTCACAACAGTGGGAACTCAGCATACCAAGAAAACATGGTTTTCAACACAATAAAAGGTTAACACATATATCTGTTTTACCTACAGTTTAGATAGGCCTAACTTATCCCAGAGTCCCAGTCTCTGTGGAATGGGGGTCAGCCTGCTTCCCAGCACTCTCTCTACCTCTCTCTCGCCCATTCTTTAGGGACTGTGTTCTTACACACTCCAAAAGTTCTTAGTTCCAGTTTCCCACCTCGATCTTATTCCCCACCTTTCCCAAGGAGGTTACAAGCCAGCTGATTAAACTAGACAGAGGTGAAATTTCTCAGTGAATGACACCTACATTGTCCCTGTATGTACCAGTAAACAGGACTATCTGAAGTAACTGTATCAGAGGGGTAGCCGTGTTAGTCTGGATCTGTAAAAGCGACAAAGAGTCCTGTGGCACCTTATAGACTAACAGATGTATTGGAGCATAAGTTTTCGTAGGTGAATACCCACTTCGTCGGATGCATCTGACCAAGTGGGTCTTCACCCACTTGCTCCAACACGTCTGTTAGTCTGTAAGGTGCCACGGGACTCTCTGCCGCTGAAGTAACTGTGCACCTTCCTGCACATGTGCTGTTAACTCCTGTTGGAATTAATCCTGTGTAATCATACAGCAAACAGCACAAAGTAATCAGACGTGCAAATGGAACATATAATATTCATAAAATATTACAGGCTGCTCCTACATCCTCTACACACGGAATGTACAATTTCTTTTATTAAGAAATAGTTTTCATATACAAAAACATCACATTTGCTATACAAATATTGTCTGGTATGTCACATTAAAATGGTGAGTGTACACTTGGGGTTTGGATCATCTGAATTATACAGCATTTCTGAACTCCAGGAAGCTGAATAAACGGCAAGTCCCACGTCTTAACATTTGTGCATAAACTCATGCCTTAAATGTAGCCACAAATACGAAGTCACTTCAGGCTGACAGTTCGGCCAATACATGTACACTATGAATAGGGGTCCCTGAGATCTGAGAACATTTATTTCTGAAAATGTTGCACAGACACATGCCCAACTCTTTCAATGAACTCCACCTGGGCTGCACCCAAACGGAGCCTCACTGAGGTCACCACAATAGTTTGGGGATCTGCCCATAGAAAAGGAGTACTTGTGGCACCTTAGAGACTAACCAATTTATTTGAGCATAAGCTTTTGTGAGCTACAGCTCACTTCATGCATCCGACGAAGTGAGCTGTAGCTCACGAAAGCTTATTCTCAAATAAATTGGTTAGTCTCTAAGGTGCCACAAGTACTCCTTTTCTTTTTGCGAATACAGACTAACACGGCTGTTACTCTGAAACCTGCCCATAGAAAGTTCACTGCAAGATCAGGACTATCAAGGTTAACTGTCCACAGCAGTAGGATCAACAGTAGTATCCATGCAGATCTCTTAAAACACTGGAACATGAAGATAGTGCTGTGCTGGAAGGTGTTAATGGCTGCTGCCAAACAGGTCTCTAATCTATAGAGTAGGCAATCACACACTTTGTTAAAAGTGATGGATGTGCTAGCCAACTTCTTTTAGGCTAAATGGAAGGAGCAATTAACCCCCTTTTACGGAGTAAAATAACTGGAGACAATAGAAGCCGAGGCAGTTGGCCACATGGAAACACCCGAGTAGGTCTAAGCCATGTGAACATAGCGTTTAAGGCCAGAAGGGACCAACATATAGCCTGACTTCTTGTACATCGCAGTCCACCACCACCACCCACCCACTACACCCAACAACTGAAATTAGACCACAGGAGACTATGAGATGCCACAGGCAGAGCACAGGAGGGAATGTGGTGCAACAGTGCCTGAGACCCTAATGGCAGGGAAATGATTACATGACAATCAGTGGCGTAGTGGAGCTGGAATGCTGTTCTGATATTATCAACTATGCACCATGCACGCTGCCCCTCAACCCCTGCTCCACCCTCCACAGCATACTCCTCCCCCCCCTCCATCTCCCCGACCTGACCCTCCTCACTCCATAGAGCTTGGGTTAGGGCCACATCCAGCCGCATGCACGTGGGGCAGGATTAGCGAATGGCAGGGGAGGGCAGGGTCAGTGAACCAGGCTGGTGGAGATCTCCGGCATTCTGGTACCTTCTCACTTTAAGACTGCACCTCTGCCGATAATCCAAGCAAGTGACCCACACCCCATGCTGCAGAGGAGGGCAAAAAAAAAAATCCAAACAAACCCAAGACCACTGCCAATTTGACTTGGGGGAAAATTCCTTCCCAACACCAAACAGGGCGATCTGTTAGACCCTGAGCATGTGAACAAGAACCAGCTAGATAATCTTGAGAAAGAAAATGCTCTATGCAGAATGCTGGCCCACTTTGTCCAGTGTCCCATCTCTACCCATGGCCATTTCTGATGCATCACAAGAAGACAAACAAAAATATCCCCCATGAGTACATGGGGGTGGGGAATCACTTCCTAATCCATGCAGATGGTCTGAGGTGTTTCCCTGATTGGACTGATTTGATACGCAAGGGCTAGCTGACTGCTTGGCAAACAGTGTGTGTGTGTGTGTGCGCGTGAGGAAAAAGGCAAGAGAAGCAGTTGTGAGGGTGGCTCTGAGAGACAGACTTTTGGGGGCACATGACTCACTGGAAATGGAGGCTTGGAAATTATGAGCAAGGAAATTGCCTGCTGTTGTTTGTTTCTATTGTTTTCAGGGAAAATAGACTGTGTTCGTTCTTAGTAAGTACACAGGATTGAACCAAAGGCATACCTGATTATGTCACCAGTTTCTCCTCTTAACAGAGTCAACCATGTGAGCCCCCGAATACTGGCCACCTGCTTGGGCCAAAGGGGCAACGATATTCACCGTAGACGGAAATTGTAATCAAACACATTTCTATCTCTATATTGTTAGTAATACCTTAGGCTTATGTTATGTTAGAGTTACTAATAGAGCCAAACCTGACATACTTTTAAAAACTGAATTTACGTTCATGATTATTGTGGCATACCTTCTAGTTCTCTTATTTTGGACAATGAAAATGGTTTCTCTCCAGGGCCTCCTCTGTCCGAGTTCTGTGTAACCCAAAGAGAGACATTCCCATCCTCTTTATATCCTCTTTGGTGCAAAATGGACCTACAAGGCTTTCCTGAATGATGATATAGAGGTTAGTTCCTGAGTCTAGTCTAGCTCCACACAAGAGCCCCAAATGCCTATACAGTATCTTAGAGTCTGTCACACTGTTACCTGCCCCACTGGGCATTTTATTGGCATTGTCCTGGCTATTTACTTTGCATCACCTGCATAAAGCTAATAAAATGGCACCATAAAAATCTTAAATGATGGTGTGTAATGTCAGTTGAAATGATGATGTCAGGTCTCAGCCTACCAATTTTCTGGAAAAATAATAGACTCTTTCACCTTGTTCTGTAGTCTGTGGAAGATCCTTCCGTGGCTCATGAAAAGCTAAAGCCCCTGGCATCACAGAATCATAGAATATCAGGGTTGGAAGGGACCTCAGGAGGTCATCTAGTCCAATCCCCTGCTCAAAGCAGGGCCAACCCCAACTAAATCATCCTAGCCAGGGCTTTCTCAAGCCAGACCTTAAAAACTTCTAAGGAAGGAGATTCCACCACCTCCCTAGGTAATGCATTCCAGTGTTTCACCACCCTCCTAGGGAAAAAGTTTTTCCTAATATCCAACCTAAACCTCCCCCACTGCAACTTGAGACCATTACTCCTCGTTCTGTCGTCTGCTACCAATGAGAACAGTCTAGATCCATCCTCTTTGGAACCACCTTTCAGGTAGTTGAAAGCAGCTATCAAATCCCCCCTCATTCTTCTCGTCCGCAGACTAAACAATCCCAGTTCCCTCAGCCTCTCCTCATAAGTCATGTGTTCCAGTTCCCTAATCATTTTTAGGACGTTTTTCAATTTTTCCACATCCTTCTTGTAGTGTGGGGCCCAAAACTGGACACAGTACTCTAGATGAGGCCTCACCAATGTCGAATAGAGGGGAACGATCATGTCTCTCGATCCGCTGGCAATGTCCCTACTTATACATCCCAAAATGCCATTGGCCTTCTTGGCAACAACGGCACACTGTTGACTCATATCCAGCTTCTCGTCCACTGTCACCCCTAGGTCCTTTTCTGCAGAACTGCTGCCTAGCCATTCGGTCCCTGGTCTGTAGCTGTGCATGTGATTCTTCCGTCCTAAGTGAAGGACTCTGCACTTGTCTTTGTTGAACCTCATCAGATTTCTTTTGGCCCAATCCTCCAATTTGTCTAGGGCCCTCTGTATCCTATCCCTACCCTCCAGCATATCTACCTCTCCTCCCAGTTTAGTGTCATCTGCAGACTTGCTGAGGGTGCAATCCACACCATCCTCCAGATCATTAATGAAGATATTGAACAAAACCGGTCCAAGGACCGACCCTTGGGGCACTCCACTTGACACCGGCTGCCATCTAGACATGGAGCCATTGATCACTACCCGTTGAGCCCGACAATCTAGCCAACTTTCTACCCACCTTGTAGTGCATCCATCCAGCCCATACTTCTTTAACTTGCTGGCAAGAATACTTTGGGAGACCGTGTCAAAAGCTTTGCTAAAGTCAAGGAACAACACGTCCACTGCTTTCCCCTCATCCACAGAGCCAGTTATCTCATCATAGAAGGCAATTAGATTAGTCAGGCATGACTTGCCCTTGGTGAATCCATGCTGACTGTTCCTGATCACTTTCCTCTCGCGTAAGTGCTTCAGGATTGATTCCTTGAGGACCTGCTCCATGATTTTTCCAGGGACTGAGGTGAGGCTGACTGGCCTGTAGTTCCCAGGATCCTCCTTCTTTCCTTTTTTAAAGATGGGCACTACTTTTTCCAGTCGTCCAGGACCTCCCCCGATCGCCATGAGTTTTCAAAGATAATGGCCAATGGCTCTGCAATCACATCCGCTAACTCCTTTAGCACTCTCGGATGCAGTGCATCCAGCCCCGTGTACTTGTGCTCGTCCAGCTTTTCTAAATAGTCGCGAACTACTTCTTTCCCCACAGAGGGCTGGTCACCAGTGCAGTAGTCTGGGAGCTGACCTTGTTTGTGAAGACAGAGGCAGAAAAAGCATTGAGTACATTAGCTTTTCCCATATCCGCTGTCACTAGGTTGCCCACCTCATTCAGTAAGGGGCCCACGCTTTCCTTGACTTTCTTCTTGTTGCTAACGTACCTGAAGAAACCTTTCTTGTTACTCTTAACATCTCTTGCTAGCTGCAACTCCAAGTGTGATTTGGCTTTCCTGATTTTCCGCCTGTATGCCCGAGCAATATTTTTATACTCCTCCCTGGTCATTTGTCCAATCTTCCACTTCTTGTAAGCTTCTTTTTTGTGTTTAAGATCAGTAAGGATTTCACTGTTAAGCCAAGTGGTAGAACTAACAGAAGGGTAGGTGGTGAGGCGGAGCCAGTGCCCCCCAGCACCCTTAATGTATGTGTGGCACCTTTTCAAGCCAATAGGTATAACTGAAGGTGGCACCACCAATGACCCATTGCCCCCTCTACCCACTCCTCATAACATGACTCTGTTACAACCTAGCATTTTTTTCTACCATTATTTCAGAGAAAATCTTTGAATTACTCCAGGGTGGCGCAGCAAGCTGCTGTGTGCCCCTACGCGACATTTCAATCATTAGTTAAAAACTGGGAGAGGGGATATAAGAATACAAATTATTGGGCCATAGCAGATGAGACCATGTTTCTTCCTGTTTCTTTTCACTAATGCTTCTCTATCCCTAAAGAAAGAAACAGGGATGCTCTCATTTCTACCTAGTGATATTGTAAGATTCACAAACATGTAAATAATATTGTTTATTAGTCAATGCTGTCAAATATTACTTTTGCCTGAATCGGTAATGAACTGTAAAGTAAGAAGACAGTTCTTCAATGGCAGACTGTAGTTACATAAGTATAAAACACTGGTATAGTTTGATACAGTAACTCATGACTATTTATTTCATATGAAAAATATTATACAGTTAACATTATACCATATTATACAATTGATATAGCAAAACAAAGCTAAATATTGAAAAGCCTCGTGCACCTCTCATACCTCTGCATTTAGGCACAACATTATGTTTTCAGGTTTCAGAGCAGCAGCCATGTTAGTCTGTATCTGCAAAAAGAACAGGAGGACTTGTGGCACCTTAGAGACTAACAAATGTATTTGAGCGTAGGCTTTACTGAGCTCCAGCAGATGCATCCGATGAAGTGAGCTGTAGCTCACGAAAGCTTATGCTCTAATACATTTGTTAGTCTCTAAGGTGCCACAAGTCCTCCTTTCCTATTATGTTTTCAAGCTCCCATGGAATGATGTAGTTGTTATCGTGACAGTGCCAAATCCATGTCTGAAGTACTGCACAATTAATCCAGCACTACTCGTAAATGAGTGAAGAGTGGCAGAGCCATAAGTCTAGACATGCAGATGTTGAAAAATCTATGTGGGCAAGTGCCACTGTTGTTGTGAAACTCTAGACAAACAAAATCACGACAGAGTGTGACTACGTTCTCTAACACAGTAGGAATAATTTGATTAATTCAGAATAGTTCAGAGGTGCCTTTATTAGCAGTTTCTGTTAGCACAATTGGCTGTATGTGCACATATGACACAAAAATGCAACTTAGGGCTCAATAATATCAAAAACTCATGATCTATATCTGACTTGTTTCTGAGAAAAACATCACATACCACAACCTTGCAAGCAACATGCCCTTACTGAACACAACATGCCTTCTGAAATGCTATTCCAAGAGGAATATTACCATCTGAGTTGTCCTCTTGATTTATAGCTGCAATTGCAAGCTCTGCATGAATTCCTTATGCTAATGATAATGACCTTAGCATAAAAGGCACATGACTTAGCAATGCGTGGAAGCAAACTAAAACTTCTAGCAAGAAATCTTTGAGTCATACAAAAACTGTGTAAGCAAGGAATGTCTGGGATGGTTCTACTAAGATGTCTATGCAGACAGCTTGATCTTCACCCATTTCATGCTTGTTACGGTTAAAAATATATGGCAATTGACTGCAACAATGGGACGTCCAATGAATAAACGTGATAGCCAGGTATTGTGATTCTTGAATCATCTTTACATTATGCAGCTCTTTTTACATATGCTTAAATAGAAGCACTAACTTCTTCTCAACTGTATTTTTAGAAGAGCAGCACTCTGTTATTTTTCACAGCTGCTTTCTCTCAAATACTAACACAACTTGCTATCAATTGTTTGTACAGAGCACACTACTGTTTAAAGAAACAATTGAATCCTGCAGGCCCAGCTGTGTGTTGGGGCAGAGTGAAGGTGCACCAACCTAATGAAGGGTCTAGGAGACATGCTCTAGCAGCTCCCCAGAGTGCACAGGTGCTGACGGACCCTTTGGGATTAGCCACTATGTGGATTGGTATGGCAGAGTCTGTCCTCGCTTTCTCCTGATTCCTCTGGGGTGCTTAGACTGGAGCAAAACTTGTTCTCACTCCTTCCAAACTGTCCTAAGTGGGGGTAAGAGGCTCCTAACAATCTTTTCCCTCATGCAACCATTGTTTCTGGGAGCTGGATACAATCTGTTCCTAAATCTTTACATAAGCTTTTAAATAAGGTATCAGTTTTGCACTCGTGTACTGCATGTCCATAAAGATATAACATGCTTTACAACAGAAAATATGTTAGATGAAAAAATCTGGAAAAAACCATTCCCAAAGGGGAATGATGCATTAATTTTTTGCCTGATTTTCAAGGTCTTTTCTATGCTCAAAGTTGAGGACATTGCAAATGATCGGCCTCTATACAAATCTTTACGACACCAGGATTCATGACTGTACACCACAGGTCATTCTCTTCAGATCCAGTTGCCTTGATCTCTTTTCTTTTCTTTGCTATATGGTAATCAATGTTATTTTCTTCAGCTTCCCTGTGCCTCACTAGAACTGTTTTTGTTGTTGGTTTTCCATAACTTGCAACTGAATGTATTGCTAGTGAAAGGTGTGTTAGACTAATGCCCTGAAGACTAGAGGCCTCAGTTTATTAGTACAACAGAAACCACAGGCTATCATATTGTCAGCATCTCCACAATACCTTGCCAATGTGTCTAAACCCTGATCTGAGGGACCACTTCTTGGTGAGAGGTTGATGCTTGGTCCATGGCTACTCACCCCGTGGCCTCTCTACAAAGACTGCTGTAAGAGGAGCTAATTAGTGCTCATTGTGATAGTCTTTTTATGATAGACACTACTCCACTAGAAAATGGACTCAGCCCATCAACTTAGCAACTTTCTCAGATGCTAACCACTATCCTGTGCCACCAATCTGAATTAGTTCCTGACGGTTGGCCTAGAGGTGAAAGAGGTCTATATCCCATTATTAGTCTAATGAGCTATGCAGTGCCCTTAGTAGCAGAGTCTCTGCATATTACCACGAGTAATAATGATGTCACTTTCTCCAGCAGTTTCAGTTAATCTCTTTCATATTTTGGTTTCCATTTACAAGTAACCTATAATGTTCCCTTGTGAAAATGTCTCATAGAAGAATAAAGACTCCCTCCCAGGCACAACACAAACTACACTCTTTATGTAACTGCACAGTACAAGTATTTGACGTGTCCATGAGAATAATACTTGATTATGCATATTTAAAATATCATCATCGTATTATGTTGTCTTGGCAAAGAAAACACACAGGGCCTGATCCTCACCTGAAAATCTGTCCCATAATTGATACAGTCTTAAATTTAGGATTCCTTAAAGGTGAAACAAAAAGGAAAAAAAATCGGGGAGGGAGGTGTAGTGCAATTTCATCTCCATGATGTATAAGGAGTATCCTGAAGTCCCCCTTATGTTTCTTTTTCAAAATTTGTTTTTGTTGTTGCTTGGTGATTATAAGAGAGGGTTACTCATCCTGTGCAGTAACTGAGAGTCTTCGAGCTGTGCCCCCCTGTGGGTGCTCCACTCCAGATGCAGTATCATCCCTGCACCTGGGATCAGAGATCTTTAGTAGTAGTGCTCATTGGGCTGCACCTGTGCTCCTTGGCATTTCACGCCATGAGCAGTATCTATATATAGTGCTGTGCGATCCAGCCACCTTCAATTCCTTCTCTACGGCAGAGTCAATGTTTGAACTCCAAAGTAGAGGGGAAGGAGGGCAGGTAGTGGAGCACCCCTAGGGACACACAGCTCGAAGAACCTCAGTTACTGCACAGGGTGAGTAACCCTCTCTTCTTCTTCGAGTACTGTCCCTATGGGGGCTCCACTGTAGGTGACTGTAGAGCAGTGCCCCTAGTTGGAAAGTTGGGGCTTCGAAGTGATCTCTACTGAGGAGGATAGGACCATACGTCCTAGTAGGGTATCTGATGCCGCATCGTGGGTGATGGTGTAATGTTGACTGAAGGTGTCTGTGGACGTCCAGGTGCCTGCCTTACAAATGTCCGTAGTCAGCACGTTATTCAGAAAAGCTATTGAAGTAGAGAGCAATTGAGCTGAGTGCATGCAGTTGCCAAATGGGGGCTACAGTTTATGATGTTGCTAGTGGATGCACTCCAAGATTCATTTAGAAAGATGAAGTTTGGATACAGCTGAACCCTTTGATCTTTCGACGATAGAAAGGAATAAACGTGGTGACTGAACAATTTGTTCTATCAAGGTAGAATGTGCCCATCTGACATCTAAGGTGTGTAGTGTGATCTCGTGTTGTTTGCCATGAGGCTTGGGGAAGAAGGAGGGAAGGTGGATAGGTTGGTTTAGATGGAAAGAGGAGGGTACATTGGGTAAGAACTTCAGGTAAGGTTGTAACGTGACCTAGTCCTTATAGAAGATAGTATACACGGGTACGCCATCAGGGCACCTATTTCTCCTATACATCGGGCGGATGTAATGGCTATGAGAAATGCAGTTTTCATTGATAGATGCGTTTAGGAGCAGGTTGGCATAGGTTCAAATGGGGAGCTGGTGAGACAGCATAGGACTAAGCTGAGATTCCAAGGTGGGGTGGTATCTCGTACCTCATGATAAAAGCTTTGGAGGCCCTTAAGGAATCTTTTTGTCATTGCATGGGTAAATACTGACTGAGCCTCTATCTTGAAGTGGAATGCAGTAATGGCAGCCAGATGTACACAAATGGATCTTATGGACAGCCCCGATCTCTTGAGTTCTAGGATATAGTCTAGAATGAGTGATAAAGGAGTGGTAGTTGATGAGATATATTTGGTGTCGCACCAAGTCTGGAATGTCTTTCATTTTTGGAGGTAAGTATAGCATATTGTCGAATGTCTGCTATTTAAGAGAATCTCCTTTACTCATCCGAACAGGTCATCTCCAGGTCCTGGAACCATGAAAGGAACCAAGCCTTCAGATAGAGAAGTTACAGATTCAGATGGAGAATCTAGTCTGCTTCCTGGGAGAGGAGGTGTGGGGTCAAGTTCAGGGTGATTGGTGGACAGCACTCAAAGTTGTTGAGCGGATTGGTACTGATTTTGATATTTTTGATCTGCCTCTCTCAGTCCTGAGTGATGGCTTAGCATAGGCACCAACTCTGTGGGTGCTCGGGGACTCAAGCACCAACAGAAAAAAAATAGTGGGTGCTCAGCACCCACCAGCCACAGCTGTTCAGCAGTGCCCCCAATCAGCTCTTGGGCAGCGCCTCCAATCAGCTGTTTGGAGAGGTGCCATCAAACAGCTGTTCGGGGAGCTGCCTCTATCAGCTGTTTGGCAGCTGCAGGAAGTGCTTTGAGGAGAGTGGATAGCAGTGACTGGTGGGCGGGTAGGGGCCTCAGGGGAGGGGGCTGGAGCGGGGTCGGGAAGAGGCAGAGACAGGGCAGGGCCTCAGGGGAAGGGGCAGAGTAGGGGTGGGGCCTCGGAGGGTGGAGCATCCCCAGGAAAAAATAAAAGTCAGCGCCTATGCAGCTTAGGGTCCTCAGACCTCTTACCAGTACTGGTACTGGACGTATCCAGATGATCACAGGATTCAGGTCTTACCCTGGAAGATATTGAGGCTACTGACTTCATGGGGGATGCCCTTTTCTGAGGTGGTTCCTTGGTTGGTTAGCTTGTTTCTTCTCGTCTTGGATGGAGACAGCAGATTTTCTTTTTGTGGTGTTCGGTGAATGGGGGTCAGTAGATGACCATGCCGATGGTGAGTGATATTGGGGCCAGGATCAGAGGCTTGCCGCAAGGAGCTCTCCATCATTAAAAGTTTTAGTCTCAGTGTTTCCGAGAAACCTACGCTAATCTAAGAATAATGGGGAGGAAAGAGCCAAAGGAAAAATAACATTTTTAAGTGGTAAAGGGAAGAAAATTGTAAAGGAAACAACTACTAACTAAGAACTAGCAATGAAAGCACTAATACTACGAAGGGCACTAAAGATGTATGCAGGACTCTGCTAAGGATTCCATCCCAAACCATGGGCAACTGAGAAGAAACTGAGGGTGGTTGGACTGCATAACACTATATAGACACCACTCACGGCATGAGATGAGGAGGAGAGCTTATATGACCCAAAGGGCACTGCTACCGAAGATCTCCAATCCCAGGTGCAGGCATGCTACCACACCTACAGTGGAGCACCCACATAGACACTATTCGAAGAAGAACTGAAACTTCAGGACTTCATTTATCACTTTTGCTAGAGGAACTTTACAGTGTTATCAGACAAGAATGTAAGATGAACTGCTGCTTGTCTTTCCAAGGTGGAGGACGAGATGCTGAATTGAAGGGACTGATGACCCAATTCTCCACTGCTTTGCACCTTGTGAGCAACATCAGTGCAAAGTGGACATAAAGCGCAACCTAATCAGAATTTTACATCCACTTTTCACCGATACATATGACTGTATAAGATGGAAGGCCGTGAAGAATCAGGCCTTAGGAACTCCCAGGAAGGAAGGAAAGCTGTAGCATAGGTTACAGTCTTGTGACAGCACTATTTAGGTCCTCCGAAGATCTCACAAAGGTCCTCCATCAAAGAGGAAAGTGAGGACCAGTTATTACAGATATATCCAAGGTCAGAAAGACAAGTAGCAAAACAGTTTAAGGGGGGCAGTAACTGGAAAACTCTACTTTTTGTTTTTACTTTATTCACCTTTAAAACAAACAAATGTAATTCAGGAAGATATTAAAAAGTCAGATCCTAAAAGAAATTACAAAGTGCTAAATGAAAGAAAGATTATTCCATTGTTAAACTAATTTCTTGGAAGCCTCCATAAGACACTGTGAGAAAATGCATTTTAATGTAGTTCACAAAGTTCAATAAAGCAATTCATAAAATCAATTTGACTCTCCATGTGTTTGGTCTCAGAAAGAAGTAGAGCATTAACTTTAACAATGTCAACTTGTCCTCACTATCAAATTTAACTAAATTAGTATCCAAGTTAATATTTAAAAACACATTTCACACACAGGAAAGTAGCTAATGCATTACTTGCTTGCTATCCAGTGAAATTCTTAGTCAGGAAAATGCTTTCAATCAAAGAAACTCTTTATAGTTTGAGATGTGAGCAATACTAGGGGTCACCAAATGAAATTAATAGGCAGCAGGTTTAAAACAAACAAAAGGAAGTATTTCTTCACATAACACATAGTCAACCTGTGGAACTCTTTCCCAGAGGATGTTGTGAAAGCCAAGACTATAACAGGGTTCAAAAAAGAACTAGATAAATTCATGGAGGATAGGTCCATCAATTGCTAGTAGCCAGGATGGTGTCCCCAACCTCTGTTTGCGAGAAGCTGGGAATGAGCGACAGGGGATGGATCACGTGATGATCACCTGTTCTGTTCATTCCCTCTGGGGCACCTGGCATTGGCCACTGTCGGTAGACAGGATACTGGGCTAGATGGACCTTTGGTCTGACTCAGTAGGGCCATTCTTATGTTCTTATGCATAATATGCCTGGCTTTCTTAAACATATGAGGACACTTCAGAAGTTCTGTAACAAAGCAATGTGGTGCCAATAATAGACAATTTCTAGGTAAACTCGTACATACTGGCAAGCAGGAGTAGTACAGTTGTACTTCAACTGCAACCACCCCTTCCTCCCCCCCACCTCCCCCCAAAAAAGCAAAAAACACATGTCCCATCCCCCAGGCTTCCACTATTTGAGCTAAAGAATATGGAGTCTCCTGGCAAAAATCTCCAACATGTGTTGAACTACTGGCAGCTGGCTCCAATCCCAGCACTGATCTCCAGCCACCTCTGACGGGCAGTTGGCCCCTTGGTGGGCATAGACAGATAATGCAGATTAGAGCAACCATTTTCTAGGTGTCAACAACTTGGACATTTTTTTAAATCTTACCATAGAGGCAATTACTGTCATGTACCAGATACGGACTGGTTACATAGCTTACAACCCAGACAGATACATGTGTACCTTTAAGACTCTTTAATGCAATGCCAGCTATGGCTGTTTTCAGCTCAAGTAAGGTATCTTGCACACAATCACATTCCATTACTATTACTTTTCCAAATGTTCTCTTTTCTTCAGAGAGTCACTTGAGCACCCCTCCTCCAATCTAACCAGTGACAAATGAGCCTAGGCTAGGGGAGGAGAGCATTATAGGGCAGAAACAAAGGCACTATTCACCCCAGGCCAAAATACACAGGGTTTGGGAAGCTCATATCTGCCACCACCCCTGCATTCTTTGCTGCTACTTATCCCACACAAGCAGATAGGTGATGCAACATTTCTTTACGTTATTACTCCTGTTGTGCATATAGTTACACAGAAGGGGAACATGAAGCCTTATTAAATAAGCTTGAGAGCATGAAATAATATTTGTAAGTCTGGGAATGAGAACTTTACTTTTAAAGGGACCTGTTTTTCCAGATCCATATTAGTTTTCTAGATAAAAGTATAATATTATGCTCATATTCTCTAATGCTGCAGAAGCAGCGTTAAACTATGCAGTCAACTATTGTGCCATGGATTATGCTCTCATATGGACATTAATTCTATATTAATTAATTCTATAGCAAGAGACATACATGAAATGTAGAAAACTTATTTCTGTTATCATGCTAATATTATCTCGGTCAGAGATTAAACATTATGCAAAAGCCAAGAACCTCCCATTGATTTGATTACAAATAGAAACACTATCAAGGTAGTGGTCTTTAGATGGCTTTGGGTCACTTACTGAGTAACTATAACAACTATAGGATGTTACACCATGTGCTGCAAGAATGACTTGAAGCTGAGAGGCTTTATTACCTTTGCTGCTGATTATTTTGTGCAGTAGCCAGTAACCTAATTTCCTCTACAGTATATGACTCAAGCTTTACTTCAGTGATCAGATCCTGTTTCACAAAGTTGTTAGAAAGTCTCGAGTGATATGCCAGCAGCACACCATATTTATTTGGAAAGAAGTCACTGGGCTTCACATAGGACCAATTTTAGCCTTACAAAGAGTACAAATTACTCTTGTGAGGAGTTAGTTCCAATATTGCAACATTATTTAAGCTGGATTGTTTCCTGAACACTCCAGTTTAGGTTTTTAACAAGAATTGTGCACTGTTGTACTGAAAGGAAATACATCATTACTCTGTTAGCGTGAAATGCAACCCAATGTGGAGGGCCCAAGTAAGGTTGCATGCTTTAAACTTGTTCTGCTGTGGTTTCCACACTGGTCTCATAGCTGGTAAATGGCAATGTTGATGGTCAGCCAGGTATGGCCATGGGACCCCATGGATTCAATGACCTTAGTGCTCTATACAAGTGGCACCATGAAGAATAACATCTTCTAGAAATTATGGGTTAGACTGATCTCAGTTACACTGGTGTAAATTCAGAGAAAATTCATTGATGTCCCTGAAGTTTCTCTGGATTTACACCTGTTAGCTCAGAACTGGCCACATTTTGTAGATTGTACAAATTGTTATTCACACAACCAAATATATGTTTCTATTTGCAATGGCATCCAAAATTTATGAAGGTCCATGTTCTTCTGAATGCAGTACAGAAGTGAGCTGGCTTCCCAAAAACTAAGACAAGAAAGAGGGGAAGAGACACCGAGGAGTGTTAGTCTAAGTTAGAAATGGCATTTCTAAGCATTGACATTTTGAGATGGAGGACTGGGTAGCAGAGAATTTGTCTGTGGAATGTAGAACTGCACCAGTCACTCCCTTCCCTACTGGCACTGCAAACATTTTTAATCTGAAAGACCAATTATATAAATTCGGTGCATCCGAAAGCCTCTATGCACCACTAATACCCACTAACCCTGGTAGGTATTATATATTATTTATTATTACTTAAGCCCTAAATGTATGGCGTAAGTAGGTCTTAGGTGCCATATAAGAGAATATTTGGGCCTTCTGCACTGGGTGGAATTTCTCACAAATGTCAATAATTTGTTACAGGGTTTCTAGTTATTAATGTAAATTAGTGAGGTATTTGTATTGCCATTTACCAAGACATTTTGTTTCTGTGATTAGGAGAATCTGACATTTATCTATAAAATTGCACATCATTGTAAAACTGAAGCATGAACTAGAAGCAGGGAAATGTTGTAATACACTGTAGTAGATAAGCTGCTAAGCATTGCTTTGTAATGTATCTGATGGTACAGTTGACATGATGAAAGCAAAGGGGATTATTTGCGATAAGATAATGGCAAAATGCTAACTATTCACTTTAACCCATGGGCAGTGACAGAATTTCAATTCTTCCACAAAAAGAACAAGGAGTACTTGTGGCACCTTAGAGACTAACAAATTTATTTGAGCATAAGCTCATATAGCTCATTTCATCGGATGCATTCAGTGGAAAATACAGCGGGGAGATTTATATACATAGAGAACAGGAAACAATGGGTGTTACCATACACACTGTAACAAGAGAGTGAACACTTAAGGTGAGCTATTACCAGCAGGAGAGCTGGGGGGAGGGGCGGAACCTTTTTAAGTTTTTTTGTTGAAGAATTGCCAATTTTAGGTCTGTAATCGAGTGACCAAAGACATTGAAGTGTTCTCCAACTGGTTTTTGAATGTTATAATTCTTGATGTCTGATTTGTGTCCATTTATTCTTTAACATAAAGACTGTCCAGTTTGACCTATGTACATGGCAGAGGGGCATTGCTGGCACATATCCCATTGGTAGATGTGCAGGTGAACGAGCCTCTGATAGTGTGGCTGATGTGATTAGGCCCTATGATGGTGTCCCCTGAACAGATATGTGGGCACAGTTGGCAACAGACTTTGTTACAAGGATAGGAGGTCAGGAGTGGGAGTGTGTCCACCTCCCCACCCATCTGGCTGATGGAGTCTGTGGCCTTGGGACCCAGCAAGGGAGCTAGACACCGGGGCTTTTCCGCAGGGTCCCCTTGGTTCAAATCACCAGCCTGCTCAAAGTCAGTGAGGTGGCATCCACACCCCCCGCCTCCTTAACCAGGGGCAGCAATTTAGTCTCGAGGTTCCCTGCGGAACTGGACAACGGACAACGGGTGGAATATTTTGTACCTTGGGGAAGTTTTGACCTAAGCTGGTAAAGATAAGCTTAGGAGGTTTTTCATGCAGGTCCCCACATCTGTACCCTAGAGTTCAGAGTGGGGGAGGAACCTTGACAGGCCCAAAACTGGACACAGTACTCCAAATGAGGCCTCACCAATGTCGAATAGAGGGGGACGATCACGTCCCTCTATCTGCTCGCTATGCCCCTACTTATACATCCCAAAATGCCATTGGCCTTCTTGGCAACAAGGGCACACTGCTGACTCATATCCAGCTTCTTGTCCACTGTAACCCCTAGGTCCTTCTCTGCAGAACTGCTGCCTAGCCATTCGGTCCCTAGTCTGAAGCTGTGCATTGGGTTCTTCCGTCCTAAGTGCAGGACCCTCCACTTATCCTTATTGAACCTCATCAGATTTCTTTTGGCCCAATACTCCAATTTGTCTAGGTCCCTCTGTATCCTATCCCTGCCCTCCAGCGTATCTACCACTCCTCCCAGTTTAGTATCATCCGCAAATTTGCTGAGAGTGCAATCCACACCATCCTCCAAATCATTTATGAAGATATTGAACAAAACCGGCCCCAGGACCGACCCCTGGGGCACTCCACTTGACACCGGCTGCCAACTAGACATAGAGCCATTGATCACTACCTGTTGAGCCCGACAATCTAGTCAACTTTCTACCCACCTTATAGTGCATTCATCCAGCCCATACTTCTTTAACTTGCTGACAAGAATACTGTGGGAGACCGTGTCAAAAGCTTTGCTAAAGTCAAGAAACAATACATCCACTGCTTTCCCCTCATCCACAGAACCAGTAATCTCATCATAGAAGGCGATTAGATTAGTCAGGCATGACCTTCCCTTGGTGAATCCATGCTGACTGTTCTTGATCACTTTCCTCTCATGTAAGTGCTTCAAGATTGATTCTTTGAGGACCTGCTCCATGATTTTTCCGGGGACTGAGGTGAGGCTGACTGGCCTGTAGTTCCCAGGATCCTCCTTCTTCCCTTTTTTAAAGATTGGCACTACATTAGCCTTTTTCCAGTCATCTGGGACTTCCCCCGTTCACCACGAGTTTTCAAAGATAATGGCCAATGGCTCTGCAATCACATCCGCCAATTCCTTTAGCACTCTCGGATGCAACTCGTCCGGCCCCATGGACTTGTGCACGTCCAGCTTTTCTAAATAGTCCCTAACCACCTCTTTCTCCACAGAGGGCTGGCCATCTATTCCCCATGTTGTGATGCCCAGCGCAGCAGTCTGGGAGCTGACCTTGTTAGTGAAGAAGAGGCAAAAAAAGCATTGAGTACATTAGCTTTTTCCACATCCTCTGTCACTAGGTTGCCTCCCTCATTCAGTAAGGGGCCCACACTGAAGAAACCCTTCTTGTTACTCTTGACATCTCTTGCTAGCTGCAGCTCCAGGAGCGATTTGGCCCTCCTGATTTCATTCCTACGTGCCCGAGCAATATTTTAATACTCTTCCCTGGTCATATGTCCAAACTTCCACTTCTTGTGAACTTCTTTTTTATGTTTAAGATCCGCTAGGATTTCACCGTTAAGCCAAGCTGGTCGCCTGCCATATTTACTGTTCGTTCGACTCATCGGGATGGTTTGTCCCTGTAACCTCAACAGGGATTCCTTGAAATACAGCCAGCTCTCCTGGACTCCTTTCCCCTTCATGTTAGTCCCCCAGGGGATCCTACCCATCCGATCCCTGAGGGAGTCGAAGTCTGCTTTCCTGAAGTCCAGGGTCTGTATCCTGCTGCTTACCTTTCTTCCCTGTGTCAAGATCCTGAACTCAACCAACTCATGGTCACTGCCTCCCAGATTCCCATCCACTTTTGCTTCCCCCACTAATTCTTCCCTGTTTGTGAGCAGCAGGTCAAGAAAAGCTCCCCCCCAGTTGGCTCGTCTAGCACTTGCACCAGGAAATTGTCCCCTACACTTTCCAAAAACTTCCTGGATTGTCTATGCACCACTCTATTGCTTTCCCAGCAGATATCAGGAAAATTAAAGTCACCCATGAGAACCAGGGTGTGCGATCTAGTAGCTTCTGCGAGTTGCCGGCAGAAAGCCTCATCCACCTCATCCCCCTGGTCCGGTGGTCTCTAGCAGACTCCCACCACTACATCACTGTTGTTGCTCACACTTCTAAACTTAATCCAGAGACACTCAGGTTTTTCTGCAGTTTCGTACCGGAGCTCTGAGCAGTCATACTGCTCCCTTACATACAGTGCTACTCCCCCACCTTTTCTGCCCTGCCTGTCCTTCCTGAACAGTTTATAACCATCCATGACAGTACTCCAGTCATGTGAGTTATCCCACCAAGTCTCTGTTATTCCAATCACGTCATAATTCCTTGACATCACCAGGACCTCCAGTTCTCCCTGCTTGTTTCCAAGGCTTTGTGCATTCGTATATAAGCACTTGAGATAACCTGCTGATTGCCTCTCATTCTCAGTATGAGGCAGGAGCCCTCCCCTCACAGACATTTCTGCCTGTGCTTCCTCCCAGTATCCCGCTTTCCCACTTACCTCAGGGCTTTGGTCTCCTTCTCCCGGTGAACCTAGTTTAAAGCCCTCCTCACTAGGTTAGCCAGCCTGCTGGCAAAGATGCTCTTCCCTCTCTTCGTAAGATGGAGCCCGTCTCTGCCCAGCACTCCTCCTTCATGGAACACCATCCCATGGTCAAAGAATCCAAAGCCTTCTCTCCGACACCACCTGCGTAGCCATTAGTTGACTTACACGATTCGACGGTCCCTACCCAGGCCTTTTCCTTCCACGGGGAGGATGGACGAGAACACCACTTGCGCCTCAAACTCCTTTATCCTTCTTCCCAGAGCCACGTAGTCCGCAGTGATCCGCTCAAGGTCATTCTTGGCAGTATCATTGGTGCCCACGTGGAGAAGCAGGAAGGGGTAGCGATCCGAGGGCTTGATGAGTCTCGGCAGTCTCTCCGTCACATTGCGAATCTTAGCCCTTGGCAAGCAGCAGACTTCTCAGTTTTCCCGGTCAGGGAGGCAGATAGATGACTCAGTCCTCCGGAGGAGAGAGTCCCTGACCACCACCACCCGCCTCCTTCTCTTGGGAGTGGTGGTCGTGGAACCCCCCATCTCAGGACAGTGCATCTCATGCCTTCCAACCAGCGGAGTCTCCTTCTGCTTTCTCCACCCAGACATATCATCTGGTCCACTCTCTGCAATGAATGCATCTGATGAAGTGAGCTGTAGCTCACGAAAGCTTATGCTCAAATACATTTGTTAGTCTCTAAGGTGCCACAAGTACTCCTTTTCTTTTTACTAACCTACTGTAACTCTCCACCTTTCTTCCTTTATAATTACTCATTTGAAGCCCTTAACCCAGCAGATCACTGACACATGTCTTTAACTTTAAGCGTGGGAGTAGTCACAAAGACTTTACCAGGACTACTGATGTGCTTAAAGTTAAGCACATGCTTCAGTGCTTTGCTGGATAGGATCCTAAGTGCCTGATTGAAGCCCACTGAAGTCAGTGCAGACTCCCATTAATTTCAAAGGGCTTATTATCAAGCTGTAAGAGAGACGCTGCCAAAGTGTCTGATCTGTCATTTGTAAACCTTTTAAAACAACATCCTGAATTTTTTTAAATCTCTGCTAGTATTTATTGTACTAACAATTATCAAAATATGCTCAGATGGTATCAGTATGGATATAAGTGTCATGTGCATAAATGGTTATGGGATCAGGGTCTAAATGATCCACAAAGGCTCTAACAATGAGGGATCTGACCACACCTTGCAACTTGGATCATACGTGCAATTATTTTGTTTGAATGTGAAGAAAAAAAATTAAATTTTGCATCCAATCAATAAGTCTTAAAATAGCCTATTTTTTATAGAAATGATGCTTCAGGTTAGTCCTGTTTCTAAGAAAAGAAAGGCTTGACATCTTGTAAAATACCCGAATCTTGCATACTAGCCAGTATACTATAATTTCTTCAAGTCTAATGATTATGGGGGTAATCCAGGGATCAGCAACCTTTGGCATGTGGCCCACCAGAGAATTCCGCTGGTGGGCCGGGATGGTTTGTTTACCTGCAGCGTCCGCATGTTCGGCCGATCGCAGCTCCCACTGGCCGCAGTTCGCCTTTCCAGGCCAGTGGGGGCTGCGGGAAGCAGCGGTGCAGGCCGAGGGATGTGCTGGCCGCTGCTTCCTGCAGCCCCCATTGGCCGGGAACAGTGAACCGTGGCCAGTGGGAGCTGTGATCGGCAGAACCTGCGGATGCTGCAGATAAACAAACCATCCCGGCCTGATAGCTGATTTCCCTAACGAGCTGCGTGCCAAAGATTGCCGATCACTCACCTAATCCAAAAAGCTATTGAAGTTAATGCAAAGATGCCCATCAACTTCCATTAGCTTTGGATCAGGCCATATGAAAGATACACTCATCGAATCATGGAGCAGAAATGATATGACTTATGTGACCAATCACAACTATGCAAGGCTGGTCGAATTCTGAGTATCAACTACCAAATACAGCTAAATGTCCATATTTTTTTTTAAAATAGGGGAAAATACCAGGCGAAACTGAAAAATTACCCCATTTGTGGAAACTGAGAGGTCAGTGACCAGATGACAATCAGAATAAAAACGAGGCTCAGTTCTTTGAGTCAATTATTTGCTGTGAATTATTCAATCAGCTTTAAAAGAAGCTGAATCTTCCTGGGCAAGGCAAGTATGTTCTGAAACTTTATATGTTACTTCCCATGGAAATATGAGCTTATGTCACAGAAATCAAAATATTAACAAGGAACCAATAATACCTCCCTGCCTCCATTATTCAGTGACTTGTAGCATCTATTCAAATATGATGTGCATTTATGGCAGATTGCTTCAAGCAATGAATTCCATTTACATTTTAATTAAGACTCAATATTTATTAACAACCAAGAATGTAGTGAAAAGGGAAGTTATCTAAAAACCTTATTCATTTTGCATTACCTTTATCAGTTCTTCCTGAATACCTTGTGTTGTGATGGGCTCCTGTTTATTTAATTTTCTCTCGATGTACTGGAAAAATGCATAAAGAAGTGACTTTCCAATTATGCAAATATGTCTCCAGTATTAGCCGAATTGTTTAGAGTTACATATGTCCTCTTTTATTAATATTATAACTTTTCCCATTAACTTGATCATATTCCTAGAATCTCTTTACATAAGTCATTTCAGCTGGATCATTGTTGATGAAACAAGTCACCATCATTTAAAATGATGCTTGCAGATTATTTTGCCCTCTAAATATCTAAAAATCTTAAATCTAGTCATTACAATTAATAACTAACACATGAATCTGTATGCCTATGGGAATTCTGTAAATAAAATACAACTGATTTACCTTCTCATCCGCACTAAAATCAGGAGTAATTCTAGTGACCTCAACGGGACAAAGCCACTGTCCCTTTGTGCTATAATAGCCCAAACATGACTCCAGCAGCTCCGGGGATTAGAGGACCCCAAAAAACAGTGCATACACATTTCCTCCCTCCACCTTCAGGCTTGGTCGTCTACCTTGGTTGGCTCCGCTATACCTGAGGATTGAGGTCAATGAAGTTACACCATTTTATACTAGTGTAACGGAGAGGAGGATTAGGCCCTATGTTTACAAGGTAAGTCGATCAATCCTACAATCAACTGTTCATTGAAGTCAATGGGGTTACTCATGATAGTAGGCACTACATTTGGGAATGTTATGGTAGGATGGCATTGTATGGCTGTGACACATGATCAGAAAGGATTAAGCATCCTGCAGGATAAATGACTCAAATTCAACCCTTAAAAACATATGGGTAGATAATGTTTGTGTTTTTGTATATTTACATATATATTAATAGAGATCACCAATGTAATCAAACAGTCCCTGTCTATGCTGTATTCTGTTAATTCAGAGATCAGAAGAACATCTTAACATTTAAACGAACTGTAAACATAGGATGTCGCTGTATTCATCTCTCTTTGAAATGTATAGCAAATCATCTGCGAATGGTGGAAAAACAGGCATATGTGTGAATAATTACTGGTGATGCTTAGGAAATGAGTGTCTATTGTTCGCCTAGGGACTCCGATCTGTCAAAGGCCTGAAACTGTATAAAAAATGGCTTGGGTCCTGATCCTGTCATCTCAGATCTGCTTGAGGTTTCATGGAAGGAAAGCCTAAGCCATAAGGACCAAGATCCCAGTTCTGACTGGACCATCCTGAAGATAAACATTGGACTATAACCCATGAACTATTACAGAAAGAACTTTTTGTAACTACAAAGCTCACCATCTCCGCTTTGTATCTGAAGCTCAAGAATTGAACTCATATCTGTATGTATTCTGATCTTTTAACCAATTTTTTCTCTCTTTTCTTTTTAAATAAATTTTAGTTTAGTAAATAAGAATTGGCTGTAAGTGTGTATTTGGGTAAGATCTGGAAAAGTCATTAACCTGGGAGGTAATGTCTCCAATCCTTTAGAACTGGTAAACTTTTTTAATATGAGGAATAAGATTTTCATTAATCCTCATCTTAATTGACTTGGGTGTCTGGGCGGAGGCCTGAGGGTGGGTTACTTTAAGGGAACTGTGTTGTTGACTTCTGAGTAACCAGTGAGGTATAAAAGAAGCTGTTTTGTGCTGACTTGGTGAATCTAAGTATTGGAATATCCACCAGTTTTGGGGATTGTCTGCCCCATTCTTTGCAGTTCACCCTAACTGAGTCATGTGACCCTCCCCAGCAATATGTTTCAGGTGCCCAGGGCAGCCAGCAGAGAGGTAAATCACTGTGGGGCAGGACTGGGGAAGACCCGGTGGGTGGCTCCTACCTTGCGCCAGGCTCATCTGCTAGTCCCAGCTGGGCTGGGCAGGACAAGACTTCCTCTTCCCCTGCACGGCACCAGAGACTGTGTGAAACCCACCCCCAGATTTCTCTCCCAGCTGCAGGAAGCTCTAAAAACTTCCCCCTTCCCGCTTTCTCCACCCATCACTCCTCAGCTGCAGTGGGAGGGATCCATGTACAGGGAGCTGCTCCTCCATCCGCCCAACCACCATTCAGCCAGACCCTCCTCATAGCCAGACCCTCCCACTGAGCCTCACCCCCCTACACTCAGAACCCCCCCATGAGCCTCACTCCCCCAACACCTGGACCACACTGACAAACCACCCACACCCGGATCTCCACCCCACCGAGCCCCACTCCCTGAGCATCTGGACCCCCCATTGAGTCTCGCACACCCAGACCCCCCTGTTGGGCTCTATCCCCGCCCCCCATCTCTCCCTGCTGAGCCCTAACTACCTTCACCTGGACCCCCCTGCAGAGTCCCATTATCTCTTATATGGCACTTTTCATCAGGAGATCTCAAAGCATTTTTATGAAGTAGATCAGTATCATATTCCTCATCTTACTGCTGGTGAAATTGAGAAACAGAGATGTGAAGTGATTTGCCTCTGACTACCCAGCCAGCCTGTGGCAGAACCAGAACACAAGTCTTATGAGTCCCAGTACAGCACAGGAAAAAAAAAGGAATAATTATGTTTATATATACAATATTTGAAATTATTTCTGTCTATATAGTAACAAATAACTAGTCAACAACTCTCCTGAAATTCTGTAATTTTTCTTGAATTACAGAAATGTTCTTTAACAAAATGACGCAGTTGTTGACAAATTTTTATAGGAACGTGGAGTAGAAGCAAGAACTAGAAGTAGACTGGCTGCAACAAAATGGTTTTATTCATAGATTTATAAGGTCAGAAGGGACCATTATGATCATATAATCTGATCTCCTGCATAACACAGGCCATGTAGTTTCACCAGGTGGTTCCTGAATGATGCCCATGAAGTCTGGACGCAGTAGAGCCTATCTTTTAGAAAGACATCCAATCAATCATGATTTAAAGACTTCAAGTGATGGAGAATCCACTGCAATCCTAGTTGTTCCAAAGGTTAATTACCCTGACTTGAAAATTTGCACCTTATTTCTAATCTGAATTTGTCTAGTTTCTGTTTACATCCATTGAATCCTGTTAGGCCTTTGTCTACTATATTAAAGAGCCCTCTACTTACAGAAACTTTCTTCCTTTGTAGGTACTTATAGCCTAATTCAGCAGACTCCCATAGGAGAATAATGAAAAATTAAACTTATTTGAAATCACAGCAAAAAGAACCCTTTGCAGTAATATGTTTCTCTGCTGCTTCTATCTTGCTGTTACAGACATAGCAGCTTTTTGTTCTGTGGCAATGAAAGAAACCAAACACACCTTTGTAAAAGGAATGAGAAAAAGCCTTCTTCAACTGATGCTGGAGAGAACATCTACCATCTCCATGTGCCAAACTTGGAAACCAGTGCAGGACATATTCCCATCATGAAAGATGACTCCTCAAAGCATTCTTGCCAGGGGGAAACTCTGCAACATTAGCCCTCTTATTCCACTCCTCTCCCTATATCCCATTGCAAACTCTTCCTCTTTTTTTCCTTCTCACAATATCTACCTTAATCTTTGTATGCATTCCTTCTGGAGGGAGGCTACTATCATTCACAACCCTTAAACAAAAAGATCACATGTAAAAACAAAAAAAGCCAAATTGTTTTTAACTCTTGCTTGGTTTGGTTACCAGTATATTTTTATGTTTTCTGTACTCAGCAAAAACCTTGTAAACAAGATGTTAGGTTAATTTTTTGAATTGGTCATGTTTTTCTCTTCTGTTTGATAGGCTTAGAAATCTGTGTATTTTCTGTTTAAAAGACTAATCAAAATGGTTTTACACACGCCAGCCACGAGGTAGGTACATACTGTAATGGTTTTGATGCTGTACAGTGTCAAACTGTAGAGGCTATTACATCCCACGGATCATCACAGGACCAAATTCAGCCCTCGAGGAAGCAGGCACAACACCAGTGAGATCAACAAGAGCTGTGCCTGCTTACATCAAAACTGAATTTGGCCTATACAATTTCATTGCATCTTACTAGCTTCAAAGCTACTAGGATGATGTGTAACTTTTTCATCAGCTAATTCCTATATGATGTCCTGGTGGCTTCTGGTGCATGAAGAGATATTAACTTTAACACTCATTTTTGAATGTCTTAGCCAGTGTATAATCAATCTCATATGTTTCATTCAGTCAGAAATAATTTGTTCTCACAGATACCGTATATAGTGTACTCTTTAGAAAAGAAAAGAAAAGAAAAGAAAAGAAAAGAAAAGAAATATTAGGCTTTCAGAAGTGTGTATTTCAAAATTACTGCATACAGGACCCATTTTCTACCTCGGGCTTTCTTTGCCTGGAGCAGGATTCTCTGTGACTAGGTTTCAGAAAATTCTTGCCTATCAGGAGCTTGGCAATAATATAAGCAAACAAATGAACCACCAATCTCAGTATTGTTTAAATGAAAAGGGAAAAAAACATTATTTAAGATGTTGGTAGATCACAAAAGCTTTTAATTACATACTCAAGCAGTCACATATGTTCATACGCCATAAGAAAACACATTGCTAATGCAGCCTTGTCACCTTAAAACAACTCACACAGCAAATCATTCTTGCTCACATTTTTCTTGGCATCAAGAAAAGATGTGCATTTTATCTTATGCAAATTAAAAATGATAAGAGACAATCTCTCAGGCATACCAACTACAACTGGACTCATGGTGTGCTGCTGTTGCTAGATAGTTTGTCATTTGGCCAATTAGTATCTAAATTTACAAAAAGGCATCGTTCTGAAGTGCTGAATATTTTATGTCTGTAAAGTCTTTATATATGCAGATGTGCATACTAACGCACCAAAATCAACAATGACTGTGAAATGTTACAGTAATTCTATGCAGAAATCCAACTTTCTCATGCCCTAGCACAAAAAACAAGGCTCGGCAACAATCCTCTGTATTTCTACAGGATCCTAGAAAGGGAGATAGAAAGACAAGCTAAATATCTGATAAATAAAATGGTTTTATCCCAAAGTGCCATCAGGTTTTTGTTTCATTTCCGGGTCAGCTCATCAAGCAGTTCCTTATGGATCTCGACAATATGATGGTATTGCAGGCTACGCACACCCCATCCCTCTTTCGGGACAGGGCTGTGATACCACCGCTGTTACCGTGTCACCGACTGCCTTTCGGATGAAAGCGTCCAGAGTCACTTCCAGCAGCCCTTGCATTCAGGGCAGTGCGGCGTAGTGGCCAGAGTCAGTTACAGCAGCCCTTATGTTCAGGGCAGCGTGACCCAGTGGCCCGAGTTAATGCTGGCAGCAATGTCACAGCCCCTAGGCGCAGAGCAGTGAGGTCTAATGGCCAATACAAAGGTCAATACAACAGCCTTTGGGTACAGGGCAGTGCGACCCAATGACCAGAGTCAATATCGCAGCCCCTAGATGCGGAGCAGTGAGGCCCAACGGCCAGTATCCAGGGAGGCGGCCACCAGGGGGTGGTGGCAAGGCCTGGGCCCACCCGACTCCACTGGGCCTTGACCCAGGGCCCTGACAGTGGTGGAATGGTCAGCAGGGACTCCTGCCGAAACATGCTGACCTCTCTCGGGAGGAAGGTACCACTCGCGCACCCTCCCTGGGTCATTTCCTACCACATTTTCAGGTGTTGTAGTCCTTTGAGCATTGGAGTTCCTGGGCTCCTCAGCATGGGTAATTCCCTGCGGCGCCATCGGCTGCAACCCTGCAGTCTGGCTCTCAGGGTCTCCTGTTCCCACAGGCAAAGGCTGTGATGACTCTTCAGCTAGAGCCTTTGCCCAAGGTCCTTCCCCTCCAGCGCTCAGCCCAGAATGAGCTGGGCTGCTCCCTTTTATACTGAGGCAGTAGTTGAAGCATGCCCAGCACAGTCTGAGGGGTGGGACTTCTGCCACACACAGTGTGGGGTTAACCCCATCTTGTCCAGTGTGGGGTATGTACACCCCATCACAGATGGGAAACCATGAAGTATGACAAAGCAAGAAACAAAGATCCAGCATCTCAGGAAAGGTTGCTTTGCAGCTTGGGGTGAATGAAGATGGCTGTAAGCTATCGTTGTGCTCCTGAATTCTGGTTTGGTGCTTAGGAGCAGTGTAATGCATCCCCAGGCTATGCTGAGCCTGGGGATGCATTACCCTAACAGCCCACAAGCAGTCATTCTGGAAACTGGAGGAAGGTCAGAGTGCAATGACACTTGGCCAGTCATCCCTTTCTTTTGCCACATCCCACAACATTGGGGGCTGTATGTGTTCACAAATTCTATCTTGTAAGGAATAAGATACGTTGGCATTATCTGAATGAATACGTCAGCCTGAGAGACACAGCATAAACCACACTCCAAACTGCTGCAATAACTCCCACTTCCTGCAGCTGTTTGAGGTACAATCCTTTTCAAAACTTGTATTTTTAGCCTTGTACATTTGTGTGTGGATGACACACCACTTTTGTTTTAAAACAGGCAAATAGACAAGAGACATTTTGCTAATTTTGCATGCGCTATTGTTAATCTGATAGCACAGCCACCACAACTCCCATTTCAAAAACAGAAATGATTACCCAGATAGAAGAAATAGCTTTCTCTTGTGCTTCTAATAAGTCTTCTATGAACAGTGCAGACAAGAATTTTGAAATAATCCATCTGTTAAAATGGGACATATAATGAACAAGTAAAAAGGCCTCCAAATATCCTATGTTTAAAGATACCACCAATTTTTCACACCAGTTTATTTACGGTCTCTAACTGTACCAGTTATCAAGGCATCTGGGTGCCGCACATTTGATTTCAAAATAAATCAAATATGAGTTACCAAAATGGGTGGTTCTGTATGATCATATTTTCCTTTGGGTGGTTAATAAATTAACTGCTTTTATATTTAGCTGAGCCTTACACCGTACCTGGAAGATTGTGAAATTTAGGCTCTTATGACATGTCAGGGAAAGCAATTTCCAGTAATGAGAGCTCTTAGTTGAGAACAGCCCTCTGCCAGTCCTGAACAATTCACTTCCAGGAGCTGACAGCACCAGTGCGCCATTGGCTTGGCCTATCTTTATTTTATAGATTAGAGACATGTCTACAATGAAAGCTGAGTGTGTGATTCCCAGTTCAAGGAGACATTCTCACACGAGGTCTCACTGAGCTAGTGCTCCAAAAATAGAACGTAGCCACAGGACAGGCTAGCCACCCTGAGTACATGGCCATCAGAGTCCGGTCAATCACTCTGTGATTGTGTAAATCACCAGACAGGAGAGTGACATTAACTAGTGTGAAATGCTAATCTCCAACAGAAGCTGTTATGTCCAGACCAACAGAAAAGGTCCATTGACTCTAGCTGAACTATTGTGAGATGTTAATGAGAACAAAAGGCAGTTGTTCTGCCCACCCCTCTATGAAGATGCGTCATGCAAGTGGATTCCTCCTGTCAGCTGAGTTAGCATCTCAGCTCAGAGGAAGGGGATAAAAACCCCTAACAAGAAGGAACTGGATCTCTGTGGTGCTTGAACTCTGGGAGACAAGGTTTGCTAGCCATAAGCTAGAGACCCCAGCTGCTTAGCCTGGATTAGCCCCAAAGGACATATAGAGATTGCTTATTATAGAAGCTTCTATGACCTTTTGAAACATAAGACTGTAACTCATTTATGTGTGTATGTTTACCTGATTTAACCTTGTAAATAGTTATCTTGTTTCCTTTTCTATAAAATGAATCTTTAGAATAGTTTATTATAGAATTGGCTACAAGCACTGTCTTTGGTGAGAGCTCTAAGGTGCAATTGACCTGGGGTAAGTAATCGGTCCTTTCGGACTGGTGGTAACCTGAATATTGCTGTGATTCTTGGTGTAAGGGACCATCTGTCACAAAGGTACGCTCACTTTGCGTGGCAAATTAGATCAGCATACCCAAGGGGACTGTCTGTGACTACATGTTAAGGCTGTTATAGTGCCTGAAGAGTTTACACTTGATACTTGGTTGGTGAAATTTAAGAATAGGATTCACAACCAAACTGGGATTTGTACCCTGACTCTTAACAGGCTGACCTGAGGCTGGTACTCATGTTCTTGAGTCATTGCAGGTGGCATTATGCTAATATTCAAAGGAAAATAAATAAATAAATAACAGTATCACTTATTTCCTTGGAAGAGAGTCCCCTCATTTTTTATAGGAGGCAAGAAATCAATATTGCTGTGCATGTATTAGCAACAACCACCATAGATGGTTGGTGAAAATATTCTTTGGAAGTGGAAGCGGGCTTGAGCAAGGGCATAGCCATGGGTGGGCTCTGGCCCACCAGTTTACATCCACCCAAATCTGAGCACCAGGCCCAGTGCCTAAAGTGAGGAAGGTTGCAGTCCCCAATTTTTTTTTTTTTTAAGGTTGAGCTGGGTCACTGAGAGGTGCAGTCTTTTAATAAAGCTGCTGCTGCCTCATGCTACTGCACTCAGCTCTGCCTCCCAATCAACACAGGTCTGCAACTCCACCCCATGTCACACGCAGTTCCAGTTACTGCCTCCCCATTGGCTGTTTGTTTAGGAGCTGAGAACCAAACATCCAATGGAGAGGCAGTAACTGGAGCTGGGTGTGAGGGTGGGTGGAGTCAGAGCCTGTGTTGATGAGGCACAGGACTGGGAACAGAACTGGCTAGCAATACCACTCATTGCCCCAACCACCTCTCCTTCACACACATGACCTGATTCTGGTTACTGCCTTTCCATTGGCTCCCAACTCTCCCAGCCAATCTGAATTGTGCCCAGAACCCTCTCACCCTCCTGCCATGGGCAGGCTGGAGTGCACCTCTGCCCACGGGGAGGCAGTAACCAGAACTGGGTGCAGGTGGCAAAATGGTGGAGCCCCTTTCCTGCCGGCATGATGTCCACTCCAGGCCAAATTTGAGAGCCATTGTGACCTGGCACACTAGGTCCTGCTGCTCCCATGTTGCAGGGAGCCTGGAACTGTGAGAAGGATCCCATGAGCCAAGTCAGACATCCATACAGTTAAAAACATACCAACAAAAATCAAAACTAAGATGTTCTGAAAGAGGACATGTTCAGATGAAAGGATATGAATGAATGCCATTCCCCCATCTGATATAAAACATTTCAATTCCCAGCTGATTTCTACATACATTGAATATAAAGCATATCTCTAATGGATCTCAGCAATCTGGGACAAAAGAAGGGAAGTGTCTTCTCCTGCCAGTGGTTCTAACTTTTACATTCTAAAACAAATGGAGAAAAACAAAGCTATGTAAACGGAGGTGGGCTCACCTTAACTAATTCTGTGATCTGAATAGCTAATAAAAATCCCCATGAAAAGTGAAGCAGTACCGAGAATTTTCTACAGCTACTGTTGCTATGGAAACCACTTTCCTTATTACCCATGTGTTGCACACATCTCTTTCACTTTACTTATCACTCACATAGGTAATGAAGTGCCTGGAAAACAGAGCGTCCTCCCCCCCTCCCCTCCCCTTCCCCAAAATTCTCTGAAACTGCACTCAAAAGAAAACAGTTTGAATGGCACTATACAACTCATCTAGTAATACGTGAGAATAATAAACAGTTAGTGTGCATGTTAGATAAGTTAATTCACAGACAAAATGTGTGAAAACTTAAAGAACAAAAGACTTTGTCAATCTTCTAAAAGTGGAATAGCACATATCTTCAACTTCCAAATGATGAGGAGAATCTTTCGGAGGCACCCTTGGAGAGAAGAGAATAGTTCTGCCACACAAATCCTCAGCAATAAACATAGCAACTTATTTTTATTTTATCTTTATATCCAAATCCCTTTAAGAATATCCAGAAATAAAGAATCTACAATAGGGAGAACTTACTGAGGTGCCAGCAAAGAACCTGCAACAGGGAGAATTTCATGAAACGCTGGCTAACATTTGAAATTTACATATTTTCCAGAAAGCACCCAAGATCGCTTCTCATTCATTAGTGGTTGGTAGCAACCAGGGGACATGGATTCCACTAGGTTCTGAATTTGATTTCCTATGCCACTAGACCTGCAGCAACAGGAATGTTTTTCAGTATTGAAACACTGATATGTTGGGTCCTGTGGTCCTTTAAAGTTTGACTGGGAAATAGTAAAAGGTCCCACACTTATAACCTAAGGATCTCACACAGCGGCACTTAGACATTGCTGATCTTGTTCAGGGATGACAAAAGTTAGCATGAGAATTCTGAATAACATGTAAGTATAAAAAGCACACAGCACTAATATGCTATATCTTAATTGGGGATCGGTCCTGCTTTGAGCAGGGGGTTGGACTAGATGACTTCCTGAGGTCCCTTCCAACCCTGATATTCTATGATTCTATGAATGTGGTTGCCCTAACTTTAGTTTTGATAACATTTCGGTACCTCCAGGCATAGGATTACAGCATGTATTGATTTCCTTACAATAAGGAAATGACAAATTTAACTTATCTGCTCTGTTTAAAAACAAAACTAATTTTCAAAGCAGACAATCCTATAGGAAAGTAAACAGAAGCAATACTTGGACTGATTCAGCTATAACTGACATGGATTTCATCATCTATTTCAGATACTTATATATCAGTATAACTCCCTCCTATTTCAATGGAGTTATTCCAGATTTACAAGAGTATAAAGTGTATCAATATTAGTTCTGTCGGTAAAAGCAGATCAAATCTGTGAGTGAATGCTCAGTATGTTCCCAATTATATTTAGCTCACCCTTGATTAATAATGACATGAGCTGGCCCATACAAATTACCCACTTTTTATAAAATGTTATCTCAGTGTGGTCCACAAAATCTTTTCTGTTAAAGTGTCTTCTTCATTATTAATGATAATGGTGATAATAAATCAAGATGTTACTTACATTTATGGTCCCATTAGATTCTCTGAAAGATGCATTTCATTATCCCAGCACAGATGTTCTGAATGAACCTGCTAAAATTCAAATGACTGCCTGGTGAAATGTTATTTTTGTCATAATTTGTATTTACCATATGAAATTTCCTTTGGGCAGGCTACAGGAAATAGTTTCTTGCAGTGATGTATTTCTGCTGTGGTGGCTAATTGTGTGCTACATTTTGAAACATAATTCATTTAATCTGTATTTATTTATAGCTGGTTGGCCCAATTACTCCATTACTCTCCTATATTGCTTTTACACTGGTGTAACTCCATTGTTTTCAATGGATAGTAAAGCCATACTCTGGATTTGCACCCATGTAAATAGTGATAGTGATGAGGCTCATCTTAAAGGAAATTAATTCAAAATATTTATTTTAACATAACAAAACAACAACAACATTTTTTTCCATTTACTTGAGAGGAACAGGGGCTGGAAAAGAAACATGTTTTTCTTTCCTTTTTTGGCAAATGGGATATAAAGTAAATTTGAAAAATGAGCCAGAGCTTTATGATTATAGGAGCTTAGCCTCCTACGTTTCCTGAAATTGCTTTTTGGATAAGATTAAGAAAGAAAGGACAGAGCATTGGAAATAAAGTGTGTGTGTTTGTGTGTGTGTGTGCTTGTCTGTATTAGAAAAGGTGTACTGGCAAACCCTCCTAGTGGAGATGCAGTTTATACTGGCAAAACAGGGCTTTACACTAGTTCTCTGATCAAAATAAGCTATATTGGCAAAACACTTTTTTGCCAGTATAACTGCATTCATACTATGGCTTTCGCCAGTATAAAAATGCAACAACAATAACAAAAAAACCAACACCCATAAGTGACATTACTAGAACAGCAAAAGTTTCTAGGATAAACCATGCCTCAGTTTACGTTGCCAGATTCCTAAATCATACATTTGTATTTTATTTATCATTTTATTCTGTAATTTCTATTTCATCAGTGTCAATGCTGCCCTCTTTTTATGTTAATAACAGGTAGCAACAGCCATCACAATAGAAGAAAACAAAGCCTTTTACACCATAAAAAAAAAATCTAACAAATATAGCAAACACGCTGTTACACAACTCTAACACACAGCACCACTGTACATGTCACGTTACTCTCCATGGCCTAGACGAGGAACCTAAACTTAGGCACTATTTTTCAAAAGTGATGAGCCCCCAGCTCCTGCCTTTGACCTCAAGTAGAGCTGTTCACTGCTAAGCACTTTTGCAAGTCAGGCCCCTTAGTTTGGTGCTTAAATATGGAATTAGAAGCCTAATTTAAGTTCCTACTTTTTGAGAATCTTGGCTGATGTTTCTAGAACTCTCCAGAGACCTGACGCAGCTTTGTTTCTTTATGCAGGTCCCACGCAGCTTCTTCACACAATCTGACTACTAAAGGTACAAGAGCCTTTTTTTTGTCTACAGAGTCTGCCACACAGAACAGCTCACCCCACCTCACTGAAGCTTCATCTTGTTTGTCATCTCATCTGAAAACATTGCTTTTCTCCCTTGCCCTTCATTTCTCTCTCTCTCTCTGCTATTTTTCCTCTAGACTCTGTATTCATTAAGCCTGGAAAGCATTATGAAATACAGTTTGTAGGAAAGATGAAACACAAAATAAATCTGTCTTGCGTTGTACTGAAAGTGATGAAGCCTCTAAAGTGGCATCAGTGCTGATGAAATAGTGAATTCTAAAAATTCTTCAAATTAAAGGGATGTGTTCTCCACAACTCATATGCTTAACTTTTTCAGTTCTGCTCAGCACACATCAGGGGAGAGACTATATACCCCTTATTATCAAGATTTTTTAAAGTTCAGATTTAAAAACACAACCAGTTAGACAACTCATGTTTGTACACAGTATCTGGGAGCACAACATGCACAGTAGCAGTGACTTCCCATGCAAAGCAGGTGTATGCAAAAGTACACACATATAAGCAGTTGTGTATGTGAAGTAGCATTAGCTTTATAGTGACATTAAATTAGGAAGATAATGCAAATACCAAAGAGGACAGGGAAATAAAACAAGTTGCCAACAGCTGAGAACTTAACAACATGGGCAGGAAATAAAAACTTGACATTCATGATGGAAGAAACGAAAGTTAAAACATCCAAGGAAAATGTTCCTCGATATGGGAGGAACAAACTGCCCTAACAGCAGAAAAGAACTCTATTTCTCCAACAGTCATGCAAATCTGATTGAACAAATGGCACAAATTGAAAAGGCCCACAAGCACGGGCAAATGTTTGAGAGCACTATTTCAGCACTATATGACAGCACTTTCCCCTCAACGGCCCCATTTCTCTCACTCTTCTTGTCTTTTGTTTCGGTTAGTAAAGAGTTGTCAGGATGTGCTGAGAGTCTTCAGACCCTGTTCAGATATTATAGCTGTCATACTTCATCCCAAGCTCAGGCAAATCTGTCAGTTTTCCTTTTGCACTCTAGTAAAATGTGAAGTGATTAGATAGAGATCTATTACTGATGACTGGGAGGCCCATTTTAAATTAGTAAGATTTGTGCTTTGTCTGAATATTGAGGGTGATGTTAGTTAAGTTTAGATTATGTGGAATGTTCAGAACAGCCACTGTGTAACCCGGACATAACACAGTGTGGCTCCTTTGTAGGCGATGACTCTTGTACAGTGGTTTATGAATCTGCTACTGCCTCTGATCTAACGGACTTGTTGCTTTAGCTTGAGCAGTAGAGGTTTATGATCCTTAGGTGTTCATGTAGTCCTACTGCTTATTCCTCACTTGTAGTCATGAGCCCATATCACAATTAATTCCCTTGGGAAGGACTGTAATGTGACAGCTGAAGTAAGCAGTTAATAATTGATATTGTACTATGACATAATTCTATGTTTGTTAATAAAAAAAAGAGCCAAGAATAACACAAAACAAATGGTTACATGAGACACCGAGAAACTTTTAAAATGAATGTTTTTAAAAGTTTTTCACAAGATGTTAGTGTCTCTTTACATAAGTGGTTTTTCATAAAACAATAAGAACAAGAGATGTTACCAAATGCTTTGCGTTTTGATGGTACTGTTAGTGTTACTCTCTGTCATCTGTCACACTCTCTTAAGGAATTGAAGGGTCAGAGTAAGGCATTTTTGTACCTCCTTTGGCAAACAATTATGTTTTCCCTGTATATTGCCTTCGGAACTGGATGGTGTTTCATAACACTGAGTTACTGTGCTCCCTCTGTTGGCTTTGTGACTACGGAACACAACCAAAACATGTCTCCAATCCTACAGCCATCCTTATGCAGTGGCTTTCAGGAGTTTGGCCTACACTAGAAACTGAAGGATTTGGCTCTATGTTCTATATAAACAGTGATAACTTTGTTTCCTTTTTAAAAAAATTTAGCATCAAAGTGATCTTTTTAGTTAGACAGAATACAGAGCAATTCCCAGAGCAATCATTTTAACAAGTTTAAATTTGGGACCTAAAATATATAACAATGTCAACTTTAATTCTTACTCTGAACTTACCAGCATGAACTTGTTTGAGTAACCTGTTAATCATCAGATAAATATTGACATTTAACCATTGGTTTAAGATTAACATAGTGCAATAAAAAAACAACAGAAAGAAGTAAATCTGGCTGAGAGAATTAGAGACACTTAGACACTGTTGTAATGCACTTTCTTAATCTATTTATCATGGTAATAATTAGCCTGTGTTGCTCTAGCTCAGGCACTGATTGCTGCTGGCAGAGAACGCTGTGCAAACAAGGTCAAAACAAGGTAAAATTTCTGTGTAAATCTGTTGCTGACCCAATTAAATTAATGTGCTAGTTTTTAGTTACTTTATATCCACCTGTAAACACAACAGAACTGAAATTTGAGAGTGTCTATACTGCAATTAGACATCCACAGCTGGCCCATGCCAGCTGACTCAGGCTCTGGCTAAGAGGCTGTTTAATTGCAGTGTACATGTTTGGGCTCAGGCTGTAGCCTGAGCTCTCGGACCCTGTGAGTTGGGAGGGTCCCAGAGCTCTGGCTGTAGGCAAAGCTGGAACATCCACGCTACAATTAAACAGCTCCTTAGTCCAAGCCCCGTGAGCCTTAGTCAGCTGGCCTGGGCCAGCCACATGTGTCTAGTGCAGCGTAGACATACCCTGATATTTTTCTATCTATGACACTCTGTCCACTCCTGCTGTGGCATTAAATTCATCTTCAGGAAGTCACGAACAACTGTCAGAATTAACTCCAATTATAGTGATCTAGAAAATCTTTCTAGACAAATACGTCAAAACAAAAAAAGCCCCCAAATAATAACAGACATTCTGAATGAACAGGAACTTGTAGGCTAGACTCAAAGTAAACTGAAGTTGATGGGAGTTGGGTCCACAATGCAGCTTTGAGTTAGCTTCTGCAGCTCACAATTACTCGTAAAACTTGCATGCTATTAGACAGCTTGCTTAATTCTAATCCTTCGCTGATTTATGTGAAGGGTTTTCCAGAACAGAATGATTTTCTGGTAAAACACCGTTAACCCTTTTTACTGAAATGGACTACCTTGGTTGTATGTGGATTTACCTTGTTTCTTTTTCATTTCTAGTAAAGTAATTTTGGTTAGCTCTTGCAGAGTTACAGAAAGCTACAGTAATGGGCATGTGTTTAAGATGGAAGAAAGAGTTTAGGCTTACTTAAGATTTTGTTTAAGATGCTGGACAAGTTACAATAAAATATATATGATTTATAGCTCTCTTTTCTTCTTTCAGATTTGCACTGCTCCTAGTTTCCACTAAGCAGTGAAAAAATCCTTCCTTGGACTTCCCTGCTTTGGAAAGCCTTCTCTTCTCTATTTTTATAAGTAGATCCAAGTCTGTGAAACGCAGGCTCTTATCTTTACCTCAACAATTCTTCAAGTCTAGAGGCCATATACCTTCCGACTTTTCTTAGTTACTGCCTAGTTTCTTCAAATATGAGTAACATGTAAGTTTTCAGAGAAAATTAACTATACAGAAAGTTTGGAATGGTATTATCATGCCATTTTTGAGCTAGGAGGAAACCAAGGAAGGTTAGACAAAAGTAAAAAAATTCAAATTAGGGTAATTGTTTGTGATGATCTATAACTAAGGCTAAGATTTTGTCATGGTTATTTTTAGTAAAAGTCATGGACAGGTCATGGGCAATAAACAAAACTTCACGGAAGCTGTGACTTGTCTGTGACTTTTGCTGCTGCAGCTCCATGGTTTTCCCTGCCACCGTGGTGGTTGGGAGCTGTGGGGTTCCCCCTCTGCCCAGGGTAGCTGGAAGCTGCAGGGGGGTGGGAGGAGCTGCAAAGAGAAAACAAGACACCCCCACCCACTTGCCCAAGGCTGTTGTCCATCCCTGGAACCCTGAGGAGGGCCCCCTCAGGATTCTGTCAACTGTCACTGGGACCTGCCAGGGCCCCGCTGGCTGCCAGCTCAAGTCCCGCAGTCCCAGGAGCTGAAGCAAAGAATGTTATGGAGGTCTCTGGAAGTCACAGATTCCGTGACATGGAAGCTAGCTGCAACCTTAAGTATGGAGAAGTGGTAGCTTCTCCATAATAAAAGTTGCCCTTTAAGCTGCTCCAGATGTACTGTGCTACTTTTGATCACCTGCAGTCTCATCATGTAACCTTATTTCAATGCATTATTCAGTACCTCCATATGTACTACAAATTCAGCAGGATGTTCTTTCAGATTTCCATGGCTGTGTGTCTGCTGGATGAAATTAACATTTCTCTTCAGAATTCGAGCAAATATATTAAGTATAAGAAAACCTCACTCACTCCCACCCAGTAGAACCTCCCTAACGGATGGGAGACCTACTGCAAATTAGTGACATTTTTTTTGCTATAACTAGTGTTGACATCTCATTCCCTGCTGGCCAGTCAGGCAAGACCATGTCACTCACTCACTCTAGCCTTGGCAAACAACTACTTGCATTTCTGTTACTACTACTGAGAGGAAACTGTGCCAGACAGTAGTGCTCTGCTCTGCTGGAGTCATGGGGGGGGGGGCGGGGTGTGTGAAATGGAACAAACCACCAGTTTCAGAAGAGGCTGCTAGATTCAAGCAGTGAAGAGAGGACTGCACTAGATTAGATTTCTGAGCTACTGTCTTCACCGGCTGCACTGTCCTTCAGCCACACTGCTGTGAGTGAGATGCCATCCCCACTGTCAGCTCTGTCCCTGGCTGCTCCTCTGTGACTGTGTTGCGCCTTTTCTGGCTGTTTTGGCGAGCATCAGCTTTTCATCAGAATGTTTATGCACTGAGTTTCTCAGAACTCTCCCTCCTGGAACCCAATCCTGTTCCCATTAAAGTCATTGACAAGATGCCTGTTGGTTTATTATTTATTTATTTGCATTATATTAGCATCTAAGAGCCCTGATCAGGAATCAGTACCTCACTGTGCTAGGCACTGTGTGCTCTACAACATAACTGAAGCACAAATATAGGACATTAACTGTATGTGCCACTGTGGCTTGTTGCTTATGTAAGAGCTCATAGGTGGAAGTCAGAAATCACAATATCTGCTGAAGTTTCTTTAAATTCTGTACATGTAAGAGGGCTTTACATTAAAGCAACCATTTTTTATTAACTATAATAATAGAATCAAAGGACTGGAAGGGACCGCAAGGTATCATCTAGTCCATTCCCCTGCATTCATGGCAGGACTAAGTATTATCTAGACCATTCCTGACAGGTGTTTGTCTAACTTGCTCTTAAAAATCTCCAATGATGGAGATTCCACAACCTCCCTAGGCAATTTATTCCAGTGCGGAAACACAGCAGTTCCGTGCCTTGCTCTCTACTCTCCAGCCCACAGAAGTCGCTGTGTGAACTCCATGCAGTTAAGGCTCTGCAGGTTGGGTGAAATCCCCCCCAGCCTTCTACACAAGGATGAATTTTTCTTGTTTGAGGACAAGTGTGTGGTGAATTTGTCCATGGAGAGGAGGCAGGGCAGTTGAGGGAGCCGAGCAGGAAAGCAGCCTATATCTACTTCATGCTCCTTTTGGAACTGGACAGAGTGCCGATTGGTAATTCCATCTGGGATCCACATAAGTTCTGGAAGCACAGACTCGCTTCCATGACTTCCACCTCCTCAAAAAGGCTGATGGTGAAGAGATGACAGTTCCTATGCCATCATCATATCCTGACCCCAGGTTGGGAGTGGAGGGTTTCCTTACTCACTAACTATCATGTACTTAACTTGCATACACAACACTTTACTCAGATTTCACCTAAAGTACTTCAGACCACTACAAGTCCTTAGGAGATAAATGCTGCAATATGAGGTGATGCTGAAGTCGAACAGCTTAACCTGAAAGAATGGAGTGTGGGTGTTGAGCTGAAGAGCGAGGTTTTGAAATAGTAAAAACAGAAATAAATGATGAAGGAAAGGATGCTTGGAAACAACACTAGACACATTTTTTAAAAAGTCAGAAGTCAAATTTACCCTTGGTAGTTTATACTGCCTGCAAACTATAATTACGGAGTCTCCTGTTTGACATTATTTTTAAAACTTGAGTCTTAGGCCTAGTCACAGTGAAACAAAAACAAATAAAATTAATAAAAACAAGTGGAATGCTTCTGTCACTTGAAAAGTGACATTAACACCACTGAATTTCTCTGCAAAAGAAAACTCTTTAATGTTAGCAACAGACTATAGCCCCCAGTGAGCAATAAGGAAGTCAACAACTCTGTTCCATCCAGCTAAAGAACACCTGATTGACTGACCAGCAATGTGGGGATGCCTTCCACATACTAATTGAAACATTTGAACTGAATGATGGCTTTAAGCTCACCAATGGTACAGTATCTCCTCAGCTCACTCCTCCGTGGATTGCGCCTTTGCGAATTTGTGGTGTTGTTCTGCTCCTCTTCAGAAGTAGCTGTGTTAGTGACAGGTATCAATTTACTGGCTTGTGGGGCCTCTTGTGCTTCTGCTGCCAGAGGGTTGTATCCTGGTGCAGTAACATCTACAGACTGGGACTTTTTCTTTAACCTATAGGCAAAGAAAACGTGCTATTAATACTTGTTTTATAGCTACAATATTGAACTGCTTTTACTTTACAAAGAATAGTGATGCAATAAATCAACAATGTATTTATATTACAGTAGTGCCGAGAGGCCCCAACTGTGATCAGACTTTCTTTGTGGTAAATAAGTAGTGAGAGATTGTAAACTCTTTGGGGAAGGAATGATCTAAACAGACCAGTCAGATAAGAGATGGGAGGAAGGAAGTATTATTGCCAGAAATGGGGGAACGGAGGCACAGAGAAATTAACTAATTTGTTCACGGTTGCACAGGAAATCAAAGAAATGTAGGACTGAGAAGGATCTCAATAGGTCATCTAGTCCAGTCCTCTGCACTGAAGCAGAATTAAGTATTTATCTAGACCACCCCTAACAGGTGTTTGTCTAACCTGTTCTTAAAAACTTCCAATGACAGATTTCACAATTTTCTTAGGTAATTTGTTCCAGTGCTTAACTACCCTTACAGTTGGAAGTTTTTCCTAATCTCCGGGGATCCTAGAAATCCATTTGCCACAGAAAAACGTGGAATTTTCATTTTTACAGAGAATCTTTAGTTTTTACATTTTGTGAAAAATTAAAAGCATATACAGTAGAACCTCATTTATCCATCTCTCCGTATTAATCGAACTGGGGCTGATAGCTGTCAGTCCAGCACGGTGCTGCTCCAGCTTCAACGGAAGCCTGAGCCCTGTCACCTAGGGATGACAGCATGAGCCCCGTCGCCAGTCGCCAGGGCTGAAGCTATTTGCCTATTCTCTGGATTATCCAAATTTTAGATTATCTAATCTGGCCCGGTCCCAATTAGACTGGATAAATGGGGCTCCATTGTGTATTGTGGCTAGGGAAACTAAAGTTCAGCATTTCATTTTAATCCCAGAAAAACACAGATTTTTATGTTTTACTGCCCTATTGACTGATGTGGTCCCTCAAGGGTTGCAGCACATTAGTGGGGTGCATGAGAGGGGATACTGCACAGGCACTCATTGTGGATGTACAAAGAAGGCTACAGCCTCCTGTTCCAGAAAGGAGGTACATGTTTCAGAAACACTGTTTGATGTGGTGCATGCACATTAAACAAAGACACATTTCACACATCTGCTGGTGTCACTGCTAATGTCTCATTAAAGCAAGCCATTTGTTTCTGTTTACACCACACCGTATTTTACTTAGAGCGGATGTCACATGCTTCATTAATTCCAGCCATCAAAGACTTTCTATGCAGTAAATCCTCTATTGTACTAACTTACTGGTACAGGGGCAGTTATACCAAGTCTGTCCCATAGTATCCTGCCAGACTACAAAAGTGTGTGATACTGTGTAGAATGTAATGTGAATTTGTTAGTCTATTTTAGAATATTGGTTTCAGAGTAACAGCCGTGTTAGTCTGAAACCAAAAAGAAAAGGAGGACTTGTGGCACCTTAGAGACTAACCAATTTATTTGAGCATAAGCTTTCGTGAGCTACAGCTCACTTCATCGGATGCATCGGATGAGCTGTAGCTCACGAAAGCTTATGCTCAAATAAATTGTTAGTCTCTAAGGTGCCACAAGTACTCCTTTTATTTTAGAATATGTATATAATCTGATTTATAATTATGTAATTTGTAGTTGTGATGCACCCTAGCCCACCACCATACACCTCAGCCTGCTAACCTCAGGTACAGCTTTATGAAATGCCAACAAAGAAACCTCAGTGATAAGTGTGGATTCAAACTGGGCTTTTGGATACCAGAGAATTCAATAAAGTGGTCTCCCAAAACTCAATAAAGTGGTCTGGATAAGCCAAGAGGAAAAGGTCTCGGAGGGAATCCTTGCATATATATATATATCTCATTGTGACACTGCAGCCAATATTCTTCATAGTGATATTATTATGATATGGTTATAGTACAATTATGATGTATTTTATGCAAGATGGGTCATGTGAGGTATCATTGGAAAAGTTATGATTTGCTGAATATGATTATCCTATTTGTATGTGTAATGCTGACAGACCCCAGTTATCAGTTGGCAGGATCAAACCGGGGATTCCTGGAGCTTAGTGCATGAGCTTCTACCGCATGAGCTAAAAGCCAACTGGCTGTTAGCTAAGGCTGTAGAGCAGACTCATTTTATCTCTCTCTCTAAGTGGTCTCCGTGCCACTAGATGGGACAGAACACCACACCCAGGAGGTGTGTGGGTTACATATGCACATATCATTTTTGTATCAGAAATTATGAATATTGACTATGTATCTGTATTTCAAATGCATTTAACCTGGGTAAGGCCCACTAGACAAGATGCTTTCAGTCTAGGTAGGTGGTTGGGAAGGGCCTATTCAAGGCAATGAGCCATTAAGGAGAACAGTAGGCCTTAGGAGATGCTTTTCTCCCACTTGGTGAGCCTTCCTGAAAAAGCTACAGGCAGCTTGTGAGTGATGGCTGCTATGACTCTACAAGGACATGTGACCGGTCCATATGATTCTGGACTCCACCTTGGGACATCAGTAGTTTTCCACAGATGGATCTGGGAACCAAGTTTTGGAACAAAAGGTTCCCACCCTATGCAAAAGCTATATAAGGCAGAAAGTGACATCATCTGTGATTCTTCACTCCCCACACAAGAAGACTCCTGGAAACACCTAGGAACAAAGACTGAACTGGGGGGAAGTGCTGGACCCAGGCTAAAGGGATTTCTAGCTCATGTATGAAATACCTGGGGATTCCAAGCTGTAAAGCAAGTGCAGCTTGCCCCTTAAGAATCTGCAGTGTGCTTGTATCATTTTTCAGGGTGAGACTCTGCTAATTCATATCCAGTCTAACTAGTATATTAAGCTTAGTTTGTGTTTTTTATTTTCTATCACTTGTAATCACTTAAAAGCTATCTTTTGTAGTTAATAAACTTGTTTTTGTTTTAATCTAAACCAGTGAGCTTTGACTGGAGTGCTGGGGGAAAATCTCTGCTTGGCTACCACAACTGTGCATTGTTCCCTTCACATTGAGGGAGAGGCGGACCAGGTATCAAACCCATATACTGGCCAGATTTGACCAGTTCCAGATGGCACCCTGGGGGGAACCCATTACATTCATTATTCTGAGCATGCAACTACAGACTTTTGTGTTTTAACTTCAAAAACAATCACTTCTACGAATTGCTTCAGTTATCACCTCTGCTTGACCAACTGGCTCCTCATATTCCAAAACAGCAACTCTGAGTGACAGGTCACTGTGAAGGTTTCCCTCAATCCTTTCTCCATTAATTTCCAATCCACTTATTGTCAGGAATTCCATTCACTATGCTTTCTTGCAGCCAACAGGGTTACCAAGAGCGCAGTGCTACTCCCTCTACCCCAACCTGGGTCTGGCAAATGTGCAATCCATAATAAACTGTTAAATATGTGAAACTGAGGGTGATAGTAGACTAATTTTATGGAATTACAAGAAGGCAGGGCTTCGACGAGCACCTTAGAAATAAGAGAGCTAGATATGTTTCTTCCCTATGCCTCTTAGATTCTTGAAAATTACTTTTTTGTTATAGGCAAGAGAGAATGCTAAATACCATCATTCATATGAAAATTTCATAAAATAGAGGAAGTCTTATTAACCTTTAACAATGGTTCCAATTAGCTATGCAATTATAGTTAAAAACACAGGGAACAGAACAGAATGCGTAGGTGGTGAAAGGAAACGGAGGCCCTAGCTCATTAACAACAAGCAGGGAAACATCTGCTTACTTCAATCTCCCAAATTTTATAGGGTATAAGGAACAATAAAACAGGGCTGGAGGCTGAAGTCTTAATCAGATGCTTAGAAAGAAGCAAAGGGACTCTATATAAGTAGCTCCCAGCTAATCAGACAGGAAGAAGCCTCTAAGGAGACAGGGCTTCAGACTCATTTTTTAGAATTCTGAGTGTTAGGTTATTATACATAATAGAAGCCAGCCTGAATTTTCTCTTTCTTTTGTTATTAGCTGCACACCCCAACAGCAAAGACTGGTGGGTAAAACTCATTGTCTAAAATACTTATTTTTTTCTGAATCAGCAGCTGACAGAGGAGTGTCAGTAAATAGAGCAATATGTTAACAACAACAAATGAAGAAGCACTATAATGACCAGGGTGTGTCCAGCCAGGCCTAGGGGTCAGGGCAGGAGTCAGGGCTAGTGGTCAGTGCCAAGGGTCAGAACTGAAGTCTACATCAGGTGCCATGTCAGGGGTCAGAGCTGGAGACGTCAGGTACCAAGCTGAAGGTCAGAGCCAGAAATAACATCAGGGGTAAGGCGTAGGAGCAGGGACCTGGAGTAGGGCAAGACAGCAGGAACTGGGAGTAGGGGGGAGTCTGGGATGGGAAGACAGGAACCTGGAGTAGGCAAGAATGCAGGGCTCAGGAGTCAGGTAAGTCGGAGAGGTCCATAGTAGCAGCCAGCCAGAGATTCTTCTAGTTGCTAAGACAACTTCCTGTTGTTGCTTCCAGGAGCATATAGAGCTCCTCAGCCAATCAGGGAGCTGGATATTTCCCCCAACTGGAAGCTTTAAGGGCAGGGCCCTCCACAAGCTAGCCCTTTGCTGAACCCTTCCCTGGTTCCTCAGATGAGCTGCTGGGTGGCAATCTTGGTCTGAGGCCTGGGTGTGAGACCCATAATCCCTCACAAGCACCTAGTGCACTGTGCAGGCCATAGACAATGGAGACCAATGGTGAAATCCTGGCCCCTTGAAGTCACTGCCAAAATTTCCATTGACTTCAATGAGCACAGGATTTCACCCAATTCTTTAATAGGCCTATGACTGGCGATCCTATAAGGACAAATGCAAAATATTCCACTTAGAATGGAACAATCAGGTACACACATACAAAATGGCAAATGATTGCCAAGGAAGGAGTACTGCAGACAGGCATATGGGGGTCATAGTGGATCATAAGTGAACAGTGTAACACTGTTGTAAAAAAAGCAAATATCATTCTGGGATGTATTAGCAGAATTGTTGTAAGCAAGACACAAGAAGTAATCCTTCTGCTCTACTCCACATTGATTAGGCCTCAACTGGAGTATTCTGCTTTCAGTTCTGGGCGCCACATTTCATGAAAGATGTTGACAAATTGGAGAAAGTCCAAAGCAGAGCAACAAAAATGATTAAAGGTCTAGAAAACTTGACCTAGGAGGGAAGACTGAAAAAATTGGAGAAGAGAAGACTGAAAGGGGACATGATAACAGTTTTAGAGTACGTAAAAGGTTGTTACGAGGAGGAGGGAGAAAAATTGTTCTCTTTAACCTCTGAGAATAGGACAAGAAGCAATGGGCTTAAATTGCAGCAAGGGCAGTTTAAGTTGGACATGAGGAAAAATGTCCTAACTGTCTTGGCGGTTAAGCACTAGAATAAATTGCAAAGGGAGGTTGTGGAATCTCCATCATTGGAGATTTTTAAGAGCAGGTTAGACAAACACCTGTCAGGAATGGTCTAGATAATATTTAGTCTTGCCAGTGGTGCAGCGGACTGGACTAGATGACCTCTCGAGGTCCCTTCTAGTCCTACAGTTCTATATTTGTTCCACACCTGAGTCTGATGCAGACTAGACGTGACAACATTCTAGGTGTGCTACAAAATGTAGCCATTTTCTAGTTCTTTATCTGATGTCAGTGAGTTGACTGTAGTAAGAACAGGAAGAAGTGGGTTCAGAAGTGAAGATTTTATTTTCAGGAGGTTGGTAGAGTTTCTTTGCAGATATTGGTTTGATCTAATTTTAATACATGCCTTAAAAAAGGAATTGTAAGGCCCCCAACAGTATCAGCACTTTTTTACAGGTGAGAAATTGCAGATTAGCATAAGGCCAAATAAGTGAGGACTGACATTTTGGGAGGGTCAGTGTTAAATACCCTGGACTGAGACACACTTGCTGTATGCTGTGATGTCCCAGTGGTTTAAAAAGGCTACCTGTATGGGAGCCTACAGAAAGTCTGGGTGTATTTCTGATTATGCAAACTTCCACGGTAGCAACTGAAATCTGTCTCATTCCTTAGAAAGACATGTATTTACTTGAGAACACTGGATTAAATCCACCCCTGTAGAAATGGACAGCAGAAAGCATATACACCCATAAGCCATCAAAACAGAGGATTTAAGTGGTGCAAAAGTATTCTGCTAGTCCTCTACACAGAAGTGAATTTCACCCATTACGAGAAAATGTACAGTTACTGAGCAGGCTAATTTTCAAAGTTAGAAGCAGCTGCTATGCAAACTATTTCTTTTTCTCAAAATGAATAGAGGCATATGACTTTAGGGACCAATTAATCACAAAATTTCATTTTGTAATAGCAAGTTATATTTCTATAAAACACATCATGAAAAAGAAAACTAATGTCATCCTCAAAACAAATCCTGGGAACAGCTATAACAAACGTCTGGCAGTTCAGTCAGTGAAAAAAAACAACAGATTTAAACCATTCACAGTAAAAAAGAAAAAAATCCCAAGTGGATGGGAACTTTTACAGTGTGATCGTTCTGTGAAATTGCCAGTGCAGGTCCTTCACCTCCTGCAAATAAGATTGTAAAGGAAAGCCTAATGCACTATTATCTGCTATATATAATATAATACTGTTTCTCTGTGCGCCAAGTGATTATTGCAGAGATTTTTATTGTGCACACAGCATGAGAACAAAAATAAGTCCCTTGAAAGGCTGTGCTTGCTTTTCCAGCGATGTGTTCAGTACCTGTGGTATTTGTGACTCCGCAAAGGTTTTGGTTAAGAATTTAATTCCTTTGTAACAAGAACAGTGATTTAGGATATGAAACTAATGTTCCTCCAATCCACACCTAGAATGGTCTCCTTTTTTTCTGTTCTGGAAAATAATCCAAGAACAGAAGTCCTAAGTCTACCACACCACATTGCAAAGCACAGGCCCCTCAGCTAATGGACTGGGTCCTAGCTACACTGACATCTGTACAATGCCTGAGGACTGTTCTTGCTAAACTGTCTCCACCTGTAGCTTTACTTCCCTTACTTGCACGATATAGAGATATATGATAGGAAGAAGTGGTACAGTGTTCACCTGTGGCTAAATTAAGGCATTAAGATTTGTGTCTTCTGGGTTCTCTTTCCATTTTGCCAATGAAAGTTGCCAGAGTTATAAATATTGTGTGAAAGCATACATAGATTGACTTGCTTCAGAGTAGCAGCCGTGTTAGTCTGTATCCGCAAAAAGAAAAGGAGTACTTCTGGCACCTTAGAGACTAACCAATTTATTTGAGCATAAGCTTTCATGAGTTACAGGTAAAATGCAAATAATATCTATCACACAGAATTGTTGTGAGACTTCATTATGTCTGTACAGTGCTTTGAGATCCCCAAATGAAGAGTGCTATATATGATGTTTCCACCTCTTGTGACTTTATTATCTCTCTCACGATATTTGGTGATTTTCTTAAACTCTGAGCTCCTGGAAGCACAGGATTACATGAGAATTTCAGCTTTAATTTTAAAAAGTAGTGAGGTTTCTAGCCCTCATGGCTGCAATGATAACTTTGAAAATGTGACCTAAGTTTGTCCTAAAGGAACCAGAACCAGAAGACAAATACCCCCCCCACCCCAATTTATTATTTTTTAAAAATCTCTTGATTTTCTGGGTCCTGACTCAGATTTTTTAATTTTGAAGGCTGGCAATCGTAATTCAATAGGTGGGAGGGGGAGAAAGAATAAGTGTAGAAATGGCAGAAGTGCTACATGACTTTTATATTTAAATTTTCACCAAAAAGGTTAGTAGCGATTAGATGTCTAACATAGTGAATGCCAGTGAAAATCAGGTAGGATCAAAGGCTAAAATAGGGATGTCAAGGTTCCTTCCCCACTCTGAACTCTAGGGTACAGATGTGGGGACCTGCATGAAAACCTCCTAAGCTTACTTTTACCAGATTAGGTTAAAACTTCCCCAAGGTACAAACTATTTTACCCTTTGCCCTTGGACTTCCACTGCCACCACCAAATGTTTATCTGGGTTGATTTTTATTAGGAAAGCGTTGTTTGGAAACGTCTTTCCCCCAAAAATCCTCCCAACCCTTGCACCCCACTTCCTGGGGAAGGTTTGGTAAAAATCCTCACCAATTTGCATAGATGACCACAGGTGCACAGATCCAAACCCTTGGATCTCAAGAACAATGAAAAAGCATTCAGTTTCTGAAAAAAAGGATTTTAATAGAAGTAAAAAGTGAAAAAGAATCACCTCTGTAAAATCAGGATGGTAAATACCTTACAGGGTAATTAGATTCAAAACACAGAGAATCCCTCTAGGCAAAACCTTAAGTTACAAAAAAACACACAGACAGGAATATCCATTCTATTCAGCACAGCTTAACTTCTCAGCCATTTAAAGAAATCATAATCTAATGCATATCTAGCTCGATTACTTACTAAATTCTAAGACTCCATTCCTGTTCTGTCCCGGCAAAAGCATCACACAGACAAACCCTTTGTTTTTCCCTCCCCCGAGCTTTTGAAAGTATCTTGTCTCCTCATTGGTCATTTTGGCCAGGTGCCAGCGAGGTTATCCTAGCTTCTTTGTCATAAATATAAAGGGAAGGGTAAACACCTTTAAAATCCCTCCTGGCCAGAGGAAAAATCCTTTCACCTATAAAGGGTTAAGAAGCTAGGTTAGATGTCTTCAAGTCATCAGGGCCTAATGAAATAAACCCTAGAATACCGAAGAAGCAGACTGAGGAGATATCTGAGCCATTGGTGATTATCTTCAAAAAATCATGGAAGACGGGAGAGATTCCAGAAAACTGGAAAAGGGCAAATACAGTGCTAATCTATAAAAAGAGAAATAAGGACGACCTGGAGAATTACAGACCACTGGGGTTAACTTCAGTACCCGGAAAGATAATGGAACAAATAATGAAGCAATCAATTTGCAACACCTAGAAGATAATAAGGTGATAAGTAACAGTCAATAGGGATTTGTCAAGAACAAATCATGTCAAACCAATCTAATAGCTTTCTTTTACAGGGCAACAAGCCAAATGGATAGTGGGGCACGGCAGATTTGGTATATCTTGATTTTAATAGGGCTTTTGATACCGTCTTGCATGACCTTCTTATAAACAAATTAGGGAAATACAACCATAGATCAAGCTAATATAAGGTGGGTACATAACTGGTTGGTAAACCATTCCAGAGAGTAATTATCAGTGGGGTTCTGCAGGGACCAGTTCTGGCTCTGGTTCTGTTCAATATCTTCATCAATGATTTAGATAATGGCATAGAGAGTACACTTATAAAGTTTGTGGATGATACCAAGCTGTGAGGGGGTTGCAAATGCTTTGGAAGATAGGATTACAATTCAAAATGATCTGCACAAACTGGAGAAATGGTCTTAAGTATATACGAGGAAATTCAATAAGTACAAATGCAAAGTACTCCACTTAGAAAGGAACAATCACTTGCACACATACAAAATGGGAAATGACTGCATAGGAAGGAGTACTGCAGAAAGGGATATGGAGGTCATAGTGGATCATAAGTCAATAGTGTAACACGGTTGCAAAAAAAGCAAACATCATTCTGATATGTATTACCAGGAATGTTGTAAGCAAGACATGAGAAGTAATTCTTCTGTTCTACTCCACGCTGATTAGGCCTCTATTGGAGTATGTTGTGTCCAGTTCTGGGCACCACATTTCAGGAAAGATGTGGACACATTGGAGAAAGTCCAGAGAAGAACAAAAAAATGATTAAAGAAAACATGGCGTAGGAGAGAAGATTGAAAAACTGGGTTTGTTTAGTCTGGAGAAGAGAACATGATAACAGTTTTCAAGTACATAAAAGGTTGTTACAAGTAGGAGGAAGAAAAATTGTTCTCCTTAACCTCTGAGGATAGGACAAGAAGCAATGGGCTTAAATTGCAGCAAGGCTGGTTTAGGTTTGACATTACGAACAACTTCCTGTCTTGATGGTTAAGCACTGGAATAAATTGCCTAGGGAGGTTGTGGAATCTCCATCATTGGAGATTTTTAAGAGCAGGTTAGACAAACACCTGTCAGGGATGGTCTACATAAGCAGTTCTCAAACTGTGGACTGGAACCCCAAAATGGGGTCGCCAGGGGTGGCTTAGACTTGCTGAGGCCCGGGGCTGACGCTGAAGCCTGAGCCCCACCACCCAGAGCTTCAGCCCGAGAGCTTCAGCCCTGGGCGGTGGGGCTTGGATTATAGGCCTCCCACCTGGGGCAGTGGGGCTCGTGCAGGCTCAAACTTTGGTCTCCCCCCACACACCCTCCTGGGAACATGTAATAATTTTTCTTGTCAGAAGGGGGTTGCAGTTCAATGAAGTTTGAGAACCCCTGGACTACATAATACTTAGTCCTGCCCTGGGTGCAGGGGACTGGATTAGATGACCTTTCGAGGTCCCTTCCAGTCCTCCAATTCCATGATGCTGGTCAGCCCCCAACTAAAACCTCTCCAGCACATCAAAGATTTACAACCTATCCTGAAAAATGATCCCTCACTCTCACAGATCTTGGGAGACAGACCAATCCTCGCTTACAGACAGCCCCCGAAGCTGATGCAAATACTCTCCAGGAACCACACACCAAAAACACTAACCCAGGAACCTATCCTTGCAACAAACCCCGATGCCAACTCTGTCCACATATTTATTCAAGTGACACCATCATAGGACCTAATCACATTAGCCACACCATCAGGGGCTTGTTCACCTGCACATCTACGAATGTGATATATGCCATCATGTGCCAGCAATGCCCCTCTACCATGTACACTGGCCAAACCGGACAGTCTCTACGCAAAAGAATAAATGGACACAAATCTGACATCAGGAATCATAACATTCAAAAACTGGTAGGAGAACACTTCAACCTCTCTGGCCACTCAGTAAAAGATTTGAGGGTGGCAATTTTGCAACAGAAAAGCTTCAAAAACAGACTCCAATGAGAAACTGCTGAGCTTGAATTAATATGCAAACTAGATACCATTTGGGTTTGAATAGAGACTGGGAGTGGCTGGGTCATTACACATATTGAATCTATTTCCCCATGTTAAGTATCCTCACACCTTCTTGTCAACTGTCTAAATGGGTCATCTTGATTATCACTACAAAAGTTTTTTTTCTTCTGCTGATAATAGCTCATCTTAATTAATTAGCCTCTTACAGTTTGTATGGCAACTTCCACCTTCTCTGTATGTATGTATATACACACACACACATCTTCTTACTATATGCTCCGTTCTATGCATCGGATGAAGTGGGCTGTAGCCCACGAAAGCTTATGCTCTAATAAATTTGTTAGTTTCTAAAGTGCCACAAGTTCTCCTGTTCTTTTTGGGGATACAAACTAACATAGCTGCTACTCTAATTCCATTTAATGAATCTTTGGGAGGTGTTCACATAGCACACGGATGGGGATGGCAGCAGAAGCTGAACAGAATACAATATATACACATGTGCAAAGTGTAAAATGGTATCAAATCAGTATAGTAGAATTTTACAACCACTTTGCACAGCTGTAAATGATGACACAAGGTGCAGCTAGGTCCAGAGTTTTATCATGTTTGGTAGTTACCTTATTTCCATTCACAAAACATCATTTTGGATTCTCAGAGTACATCAGTTTTTGAAGAATACCCAGCTTGGCAGCAAATCTGCATTTTTTTGGCCCTACTTTATTATTTGCTGACAGTTACATTGGATTTGGAGAGGATTTTAATAAAGATGTGTTAATATAAATTACTATTTTGGATCTAGCTATTTTGCTAATAGCTGCAATGCTGCTATTTAAGTAACTTCCACTAGCTTCATTCTCACAAAAAGCTTTTCCAGAGCTATATTCAAAATATTTTTAGTGAAATTTGCATGAATGTTGAAATTGCCAGCTCTTTCATATTCAACATAGAGATACTCTGCATAATGGCTTAAAGTGACTATAATTTCCATTTAATCATATATACTTACTTAATTCTGTAGGATTATCTCTAATACAGCCTAATATATGAAATAGTAAATGATGGCTTGATTAAAAGTCTACAATGGCTGGTAGAAATGTATCTACTTTGTTTGCAGTCACCAGTCCCTCAGTAGAATAATTGGTGAAGATGGTGCCATACTGATATTTTAAAAGACTAAGAGCTGTAGATTTTGCTAATCACTGTCACACTTTAAATCTGTAAACAGAGCGGGTTTCCACTTCCTTCTCTTTCTAAAATAAATTGTAACTGAAGAAGGAATCAGAATAATCCGAAGTAGTTTAAGATTGTATTATGAAGGAAGCCTAGGCTTCATTACAATATCTCTGATTAGAAGGATCTACTTTTATAACCACTTATTGTGGGCTCTTTGATCAGAGCCCAAACCTGCTCCCACTGAAGTCAATAGGAGTTTTGCTTTTACTTCCATGTGAGCAAGATCAGGCCCTAGAACATCATTTTGCTTCTGTTTAACATAGAGCTTACTTTCTGCCAGACAGGTGCTTCAAAAATCAGGTTGCACTGTTGTCAGATGATAAGAGTTGAGTGACGTGTTCTGAGAGACACAGTATGCTCCACTTATGCCAAAGCATGTTGCTACATGGGATATGTAATGTACTCTTCCACAAAGTGCTACATAGTGCAATGAGCAACAACCCTTCAACCAAAAAACTTCAAAAACAGACTCCAACGAGAGACTGCTGAATTGGAATTAATTTGCAAACTGGATACAATTAACTTAGGCTTGAATAGAGACTGGGAGTGGATGGGTCATTGCACAAAGTAAAACTATTTCCCCATGTTTATTCTCCCCCACCCCCGTATTTCCCACTGTTCCTCAGACGTTCTTGTCAACTGCTGGAAATGGCCCACCTTGATTAGCACCACAAAAGGTTCTCCCCCCCCCCGCTCTCCTGCTGGCAATAGCTCACCTTAAGTGATCACTCTCCTTACAGTGTGTATGGTAACACCCATTGTTTCATGTTCTGTGTGTATATAAATCTCCCCACTGTATTTTCCACTGAATGCACCCGATGAAGTGGGCTGTAGCTCACGAAAGCTTATGCTCAAATAAATTGGTTAGTCTCTAAGGTGCCACAAGTCCTCCTTTTCTTTTTGCGAATACAGACGAACACGGCTGCTACTCTGAACCCTAGAATGAGCAATTAGCGCTGGTTCATGAAGCCTCAATTTTTCTCACAGCAAAGAGAAGGAAGGATGGTGCTCCTTGAAAAGATTATTTTTAGCATTCCTGCTTGCAGAGATCAGAAAGTAGTTGCTAGTGCTATGCAGAATTCAGGGTACATATGATGACTCATTGTGGAGAAGTATAAAGTATAAGGTATAAGTATCTACCTCGGAGACGAATCTTTGGCTTCCTAAGGATACAACAGAAATTGGCCAAAGGATCTTTTATTGATTTAGCTAAAGAGGAATGAGTTTAGTGTTTTTGCCTTGAAGCCAAGTATAACCCGAATAACCTGCAACTATGTCTGAAATGGAAACTATTTCCAAGATTAGCTCATTAATTCTTAGGTATACTTTATATATATATTGAATATGTAGTAATTTTCTTACTGTATCCAAATTGCTGTGTTCTTGAGGCAATGGTAGGTTATATCAGACACTTGAACTTACAAATTTAAAAGAAATTGTTCTGGTCTGTTCTCTTTGTATTCTTGATTCATGTGTCAGGTTACACAAGGTAGTACTAGTGACAGGGAGGGCAAAGCCTGCATTGGTCCCTGGAATGTTTGGAGTTAAAGGAAACAAAAACTTCACCTCGCCAAAGAAATCGGAAGCCCCAGTGCTCTTGTGAGTTACTCAGGTCAACATTCACCCTGAAAACCCTGCTCTCTTTTCAGCCTATGAGGACAGAAGTGTGTGAGGGTGTTCGAGAATGAGAGACTGAGGCCATATCTGCACTACACAATTAAGACAACCTATGTTAGGTTGACTTACAGCCACTGCAGTAATTACTGCAGTTTTTCATGTCCACACTACCCTCCTTCGGTCAGTGTTGCACATCCTCACCAGGAGCACTGAAATCGACTTAAGAAGGGCAGTGGGGGGCAAGGGGGACTGATAGTTACTCCTCTCAGGTTAGCCTGGCTCCATAATACTTGAGTGGCTGTGTCTACACTGGCACTGCACTCACTCATGTGTGGTGCGAAAACTTGTGTAGGCATATCACACGGCTCTTTGTGCTGCAATAAGCTGAGCCACTCGATGAATTCTTTCCCAGAGAATTGTGGGAGACGATTGGTGGATTGTCTGTCCTTTTTGAGCACACGGGGGGAATTGTTGGAAGGCACTGGAGGGCAAATGTCACTCGAGTGGAGCCAACTTTGCATCCACACTGCAGAATGGTTGTGTTAGCAACTGGTGAGATGAGCTAATTCAGGCTCTAGCCTGTACCCTGATGGCGCAGCCAACTTGAGTTGAAAGCATCACAACACTCCTGTTAAGGGTTTGTGCATGTGGATGGGACTTGAGTAGGGGCAACACTCAAGTTATAACTTGAGTTAACTTTGCAGTGGAGACAAACTCTCAGTCACTGGAAGGAGGACACATTCTTCCCTCACATGGCCTGCTGGTCATCTGACAGGAAGGTAGCCCTTATCTCCTTCCTGCCTGTTTTACTGTATCACATTAGGATAATGACTAAAGCAAGACATGGATAAACAGACAAACATGGGACAGAGTAACAGTAAATATGGCGGCATTTGCATAAATAATTAGTCTGAGCACCCAGAGTAGTTACAGCTTGCCACTAGCCTAACCAAGGCTAGATAGCAGTGGTCTCTAGATATCACAGTGGAGATAAGTTTTAAGGAGGGATCCAAAAAAGGATAAAAAGTGTGTGTGTGTGTGTGGCGGGGCGGGAGGGAGGGAGAGGGTTGCCAAGTTTGACACAAGAATGGGCATAGTGGGTCAGACCAATCATCCATCCAGCTCAGTGTCCTGTCTTCCGACAGTGACCAATGCCAATGCTTCAGAGGGAATGAACAGAACAGGACAATTATCAAGTGATCCATTACCTGCCATCCAGTCCCAGCTTCTGGCAATCAGCGGTTTAGGGACACCTGGACAATAGGGTTGTGTCCCTGGCCATCTTGGCTAATAGCCATTGACCTATCCTCCATTAAATTATCTAATTCTTTTTTTAATCCAGTTATGTTTTTGGCCACCACAATATCCCTGGGCAATGAGTTCCACAGGTTGACTGTGCATGGTGTGAAGTACTTCCTGATGTTTGTTTTAAACCTGCTGCCTATTAATTTCATTGGGTGGCCCCTAGTTCGTGTGTTCTGTGAAGGAGTCAGTAACACCTCCCTATTCACGTTCTCCATGTCATTCATGATTTTACAGACCTCTAGCACATCTCCCCCCTGTTGTCTCTTTTCTAGGCTGAACACTCCCAGTCTTTTTAATCTCCCCGTGTATGGGAGCTGTTCCATACTCAAACATTTTTGCTGCACTTCTGATATATCTTTTTTGAGATGGGGCAACCAGAACTGTACACAGTACTCAAGGTGTTGATATACAATGGATTTACATTGTGGCATTATGATATTTATTTTCTATCTTATTATCTATCCCTTTCCTAATGGTTCCTAACATTCTGGTCGCTTTTTTGACTGCTGCTGCACATGGAGCAGATGTTTTCAGAGAACTATTCACAGTGACTCCCAGATCTCTTTCTTGAGTGGTAGCAGCTAATTTAGACCCCATCATTTTGTATGTATAGCTGGGATTATTTTTCCTCAACTTTTTATTAATACTTTTCTCTCATCAACACTGAATTTCATCTACCATTTTGTTTTCTGGTCATGTGTGATCCCTTTGTAACTCTTTACAGTTAGCTTTAGATTTAATTATTTTGAGTAAGTCTGTATCATCTGCAAACTTTGCTGCCTCCCTGTTTACCCCCTTTTCCAGATCACTTCTGAGATATGTTGAAGAGCACTGGTCCCAGTAAAGATCCTTAGTTGACCCTGCTATTTGCCACTTTCCATTGTGGAAACTGACCATTTACTCCTACCCTTTATTTCCTATCTTTTAATCAGTTACTGATCCATGAGAGGACCTTTCCTCTTATCCCACGACTGCTTATTTTGATTAAGAGCCTTTGGTGAGAGACTTTGTCAAAAGCTTTCTAAAAGTGCAAGAACACTATATCAACTGGGTCACCTTTGTCCGCATTATTGCCTATTATGGGAATTTTTTCTCTGTGTTGATATGGCAGCATGGTGGAAAGCACAAAGATGTTGGTGAGAGAAGCAGATCAAGGCTGGTATCACTGGCAGAGTTAACACAAGAATTCTGACCTCATGATCAGAAATCAGATTTGCAGCTAGGGTAGGCTAAATGGTACAGGGACTTAAAGATGAAGAGAAGAAGCCTGTGTCAGAACAAGCCAGGAAGATAAGCCTCACAGCAGCATTTAAAATTAACATGATGGGTTAGGAGGAAGGTTGGAGGCATCTAAACTATTGGTGTCTTAACTAGAGCTAAACTTTAGGGAAGAATTGTTAGAAAACCTGATCAGAATTTATAAAATCAGGAATACAATTTAAAATGTTGGAGCATGATTTACACACAAGATAAAATGGTCAGAATTTTACCTTCTAAATCAGTGGCTTGTCTCTTAACTGCACAGTAAGGATTTGTAAATCACATTTTCTATTTAGAAAATATTGGCAGGATTTCAAGATGTATTTACTAATCTTGCAATGTGTGTTTTGTTTCTCGGTTAAGTCTTCTTTGAAAAATAACTATTAAGAAATCAAAATATTGTGATTAGGACCTGCTAATTGTTACTGTAAATAAAAAAGTGAAATATCTCACTCAGATGCTTAGAAGTGTAGATTTAGGTGCAGAAATCAACAGAAAAACAAAAGTGCTGCTTTCTATGTATATGTATCATCACCAATCCTCCTATATCGAAATTAAACCCAGACTTGTTCCATATATCTTTACATACAATTGTAAATTTGGGGCTAAATTATGTTTGCTCTGGGAGCCTTATCAAAAACCCCATTAAAATCAGTGGGAGTCTTTCCATTCATTTCAATGGACTTTGGGAAGGGAGGAAGATGGAATGGGCCTTTACAGCCTCTTGTTCTGCTAGTGAACCCAGGCAGGAAGATTTGGATGTCTGCATTTCTTGAGAGGAGGAAGGGCCAGCAATACTGACTCTGTCCTAGCAATGTGGTATTGTCCGGATGGCTCCCATCCAGGCCTGCACACTGGACACCACCTGGAGGCTTGTACTGAATGAAGCAGTCGTCTGTCCAAAGAGTTGCTTCTACTGAGTATACTCTCCCCACCATTCCTGGCATCATAATGTCTGAACCTAGCCTCTGCAGTATAATGTTTCTAAGACACAATCCCTCCTGCAGTCAAGTTCTCTCTCAACATGGCTCAGAACAAGTGTTTGGCCTTGGGAAAATGAGATCTAAACTGAAACAACCTGCCATGTGGCTGGAAGAGTGACACTGAATATTCTGATATAAACAGTTTAGAGCAACACAATAGATGCCACTAGAGATGGATAAATCCAAGATATTCTGAGATAAGCCAACGCCTTGCTTTGAAACAATCAGATTAATTAAATTTATCTACTGAATGCCCCCTCAATGTTATTAGCTACAGAAAATTCCAATATATCCAGCCACACAACTCCCAAGATAAATATCCATTCAGTTCTTTCTTATTCTAAACTTGATTCCGTGTTCTTCTACATTGTGTATTCAAAAGTTATTTTTCTTTGTTTATTTTTTAATTTCTATTTTAATTTAAGATTTGATTGAGCATACTGTATCCACTGCTGTTTGAAATTCAATAGTGTAGTGTAGGCAATTCATACTGTATCTGAAAATACAGAACTTTGAGCATGGTTCATGCAGTAGCACTGGTCATCTGTGGCTCAGTGTAGTTATTCAGGCAGATAATAAATGCAATGTATTGTAGTGGAAGTGACCACAGAGTACATGGTACAGCAACTCCCCTTTACAGCTCAGAGACTACAATAAATTACAACAATTAACATTGCTGTTTAAACCAATGACATTTAAAATCATGCTGGGGAAAAAAAGCAGTACCAAAGTAGTTAACAGTAGATCTGGTCAATGACTGGAATTTCCATTCCAGGGGAAATTTCAGCATTTTGGGGGAAAATATCAGTTCCAAATTGGAATAGCAAGCTAAAATTTCAAAATTACCTATGCAATGAAAAATCCAAACATTTTCTGTTTGGGACCATCAAAACATTTTGTTTTGATAATGTCAAACTGTCTCAATAAGATGATAACTTGTCATTTTGACTATCATTTTGATTCATTTCATTTTGATTTTTACAATATAGTAAAATATGTTACATATAATACAAACAATATTTTATAGTTTAAAAATTGAAACAAAGATAATTAAAATAATAAAATCAACACTAATTGTTTTGTTATTAAAGGAACCAAGGATCGAGGGACCAAAGTATCCTCTAACTCTTGATCTCTCCAAGGTCAGGACTGAGGCACTTTGGCAAAGCAGTGGAGGAAGCTTGTACTGCTACTGGCTCTGCTGCAGCTCCTTCTGGAGACAAGGGCTTCTTTCGCCAAGGCTGTCAGTTCAGCACCTTTGCAGTGTTATTGTAGAAGAAGAGCTCTGTGTAAGCTCAAAAGCATGTCTCTCTCAGCAACATAGGTTGGTCCAACAAAAAGATATTACCTCAGTCCAGCACCAGTCATGCACGGAACTAAATCCACTTAAATAAAACAACTCTGATATTTCCTTACGGTCCCAAGAGTATTTTCTGAGACTAATAATTATTCTCAATCTATTTTTAAAAAAAGTACAAAAAAGGAAATTAAAACACCACACCTGTCATTTACTACATTTCATTATCCTGTTTAACATTTTTCAGCCACGCACACATTAGCAGTACAGCCATTAACTACTGGAGGTTTGGGGCACTGCAGAGGTGGAGGGGGGCATAAAGAGCAAGTTTCTACTGGTGCATTGGAAAGTTTAGTTTGGGTTTACTTTGCAGTGTGAATAAGTCTTCTATCACAGCAATGGTGTGCTTTGAAATATAGTTTGAAATATAGTAGCAGAATTACCATTCCCAATAACCTGCATAATAAAAGTCTGTACATTTATAAACACCTGGGGGAAAAAACTCTAACCAAAAGCAAAATTCCCTGACCCCCTACCAATATGACAGATATTTTTTTTCCCAAAATGACTTTGCATTTTGATATAGCCACATTCTCCCTGTGTCTTGCTGTCAAAGATGCCTTTGGGGCAGCAATTAAGTGTACAATGGAAACCGTCAAGCCATAAGGAGAGAAATACAATATTCTTTCAACTGGCTGCAGGGAATGCGATAACACAAATCAATTCCATGCCAAGGCACACTTTTGCACACATACATTTTATGAACCTATCCTGTGGCCCTAGGGCAAAACGAGAGTTTTTCCCTCTCAAATAAAGCTTACAAAGCTTTGAGAGGGAGAGATTCCAAAGCTTTAAGGTGTAATTATGAGTGGCATTGCAGGTAGGATCATTAATCAAAGTTCAAAATGTTTACTTTTCTATTGCTGGTAAATATTTAAAGTTGGGTTGGTATAATGCAGTGACTGGTCATTCTAGTCTGAATATAGTACTTCTGCAGCTTTTTCTCTCTTCACATTTTATTTGCTACTCATAAGTGCCAGATTGACAGCTCTTGGAGATGGAAATCTGAATCTGCCACTGATTAGAGCCTTCTTACGAGAAGCTGAAAGCTAACTGTCACGGTTCCTCCCCCACTCTGAACTCTAGGGTACAGATGTGGGGACCTGCATGAAAAACCTCCTAAGCTTATCTTTACCAGCTTAGGTCAAAACTTCCCCAAGGTACAAAATATTACCCCCGTTGTCCTTGGACTGGCCGCTACCACCACCAAACTAATACTGGTTACTGGGGAAGAGCTGTTTGGACGCGTCCTTCCCCCCAAAATACTTCCCAAAACCTTGCACCCCACTTCCTGGACAAGGTTTGGTAAAAAGCCTCACCAATTTGCCTAGGTGACTACAGACCCAGACCCTTGGATCTTAAGAACAATGAACAATCCTCCCAACACTTGCACCCCCCTTTCCTGGGAAATGTTGGATAAAAAGCCTCACCAATTTGCATAGGTGACCACAGACCCAAACCCTTGGATCTGAGAACAATGAAAAAGCATTCAGTTTTTTACAAGAAGACTTTTAATAAAAAATAGAAGTAAACAGAACTAAAGAAATCCCCCCTGTAAAATCAGGATGGTAGATATCTTACAGGGTAATTAGATTCAAAAACATAGAGAACCCCTCTAGGCAAAACCTTAAGTTACAAAAAGATACACAGACAGAAATAGTTATTCTATTCAGCACAATTCTTTTCTCAGCCATTTAAAGAAATCATAATCTAACACATACCTAGCTAGATTACTTACTAAAAGTTCTAAGACTCCATTCCTGTTCTGTCCCTGGCCAAGACGACTACAGACAGACACAGACCCTTTGTTTCTCTCCCTCCTCCCAGCTTTTGAAAGTATCTTGTCTCCTCATTGGTCATTTTGGTCAGGTGCCAGCGAGGTTACCTTTAGCTTCTTAACCCTTTACAGGTGAGAGGAGCTTTCCCCTGGCCAGGAGGGATTTCAAAGGGGTTTACCCTTCCCTTTATATTTATGACACGCCCCCCAAATCTCAGCTAGGGTGAAACACTGGCTGGGATTTCTTCCTGGAGCTCTAGGAAAACAGAGTTAATAAGACACATGCATCTCTAAATATACTACCAAGTACATAAAGACTAACAATATTTTCCACATCTCAAGGACGATTTTAACCAGTTGATTCTGGGAAACTTTCACGGGAGAGTGCATCAGCCACTTTGTTAGAAGCTCCTGAGATGTGTTGGATGTCGAAATCAAAATCTTGGAGAGCTAAACTCCACCGAAGAAGTTTTTTGTTAGTTTCTTTGACGGTGTGAAGCCACTTTAGTGCAGCATGGTCGGTTTGCAGGTGGAAACGCCGTCCCCAAACATATGGGCGTAGCTTTTCCAGAGCGTAGACAATGGCATAACATTCTTTTTCAGTGACTGACCAGTTGCTTTCCCTCTCAGACAGTTTTTTGCTGAGAAACACTACAGGGTGGAATTCTTGATCAGGTCCTTTCTGCATTAAAACTGCTCCCACACCACGCTCGGATGCATCTGTGGTTACTAGGAACGGTTTGTCAAAGTCTGGGGCCCTTAGTACAGGGTCAGACATGAGTGTCGCTTTAAGCTTGTTAAAGGCCTTCTGACACTTTCCGGTCCACTGAATAGCATTTGGCTGTTTCTTTTTGGTTAGGTCTGTCAGTGGGGCAGCGATTTGGCTGTAGTGCGGTACAAATCGTCTGTAATAACCGGCCAAGCCTAAGAAGGATTGAACCTGTTTCTTTGACTTTGGGACAGGCCACTTTTGGATAGCATCCACTTTGGCCTGTAGGGGGCTGATAGTTCCTTGACCCACCTGGTGTCCAAGGTAAGTCACTCTGTTTAGGCCTATTTGACACTTCTTAGCCTTAACAGTTAGTCCTGCCTCCCTTATGCGCTCAAGGACTTTTTGTAGATGTTCCAGGTGGTCTGCCCAGGAATCCGAAAATATGGCCACATCGTCAAGGTAGGCGACTGCATATTCTCCTAATCCCGCTAGGAGACCATCTACAAGTCTTTGGAAAGTGGCGGGTGCATTTCGCAGCCCGAAAGGGAGTACATTAAATTCATACAGCCCAAGATGTGTGATGAAGGCTGACCTTTCCTTGGCAGATTCATCTAGCGGTACCTGCCAGTACCCCTTGGTTAAGTCCAAGGTAGAGATGAACTGGGCCCGTCCCAGTTTCTCTAATAGTTCATCAGTGCGTGGCATTGGATAGTTGTCTGGGCGAGTTACAGCATTTAGCTTACGGTAGTCCACGCAAAAACGTATTTCCCCATCTGGTTTGGGAACTAGAACCACTGGAGATGCCCATGCACTTTCAGAGGGGCGGATTACACCCATCTGTAACATATCCTGGATCTCCCGTTCTATAGCAGTTTTAGCTTGAGGAGACACCCGGTAAGGGTGGACCCTAATTGGGTGAGCATTACCTGTGTCAATGGAGTGGTATGCCCGTTCAGTCAGTCCTGGGGTGGCTGAGAACGTTGGCGCGTAGCTAGTGCACAGCTGCTGGATCTGCTGTCGCTGCATACGCCCAAGGGTCATGGAGAGGTTCACCTCTTCCACACCACCAGCACATTTCCCTTCGTAATAGACACCTTCAGGCCACTCAGCGTCGTCTCCTCCCTGGGCTGTAAACTAACAAACCTTTAATTCTCTGGAATAAAAGGGCTTTAGAGAATTAATATGATACACCTTAGGCTTTCGGTTGGAGGTGGGGAATGCTATGAGATAATTAACAGCTCCCAGGCGCTCCTGGACCACGAATGGCCCTTCCCACGATGCTTCCATTTTATGGGCCTGGAGCGCCTTTAAGACCATGACCTGGTCTCCTACTTTGAAGGAACGCTCTCTGGCATGTTTATCATACCAGGCTTTTTGCTCTTTTTGAGCATCCTGTAAGTTTTCTCTAGCAAGGGCTAAAGAGGTTCGGAGGGTGTTTTGTAGGTTGGTTACAAAGTCCAGAATGTTAGTTCCTGGAGAAGGTGTAAATCCCTCCCATTGCTGCTTCACCAACTGCAATGGCCCCTTAACCTCACGGCCATATACAAGTTCAAATGGGGAAAACCCTAAACTGGGATGTGGTACAGCTCTGTAGGCAAAGAGCAACTGCTGCAATACTAGGTCCCAATCATTGGAGTGCTCATTTACGAATTTACGTATCATGGCCCCCAAAGTTCCATTAAACTTCTCCACCATGCCATTTGTTTGATGATGGTAAGGAATGGCAACCAAGTGATTCACCCCATGAGCTTCCCAAAGGTTTTTCATAGTTCCTGCCAGGAAATTAGTCCCTGCATCTGTGAGGATGTCGGAGGGCCAACCTACCCTGGCAAAAATGTCAGCTAGTGCCTGGCACACACTTTTAGCCCTGGTGTTGCTTAGAGCTACTGCTTCCGGCCATCGGGTGGCAAAATCCATGAAAGTCAGTATGTACTGCTTTCCTCTGGGTGTCTTTTTCGGAAAAGGACCCAGAATATCCACAGCTACTCGCTGAAATGGAACTTCAATGATGGGGAGTGGCTGGAGAGGAGCTTTGACCTGGTCTTGGGGTTTTCCCACTCTTTGGCACACCTCACAAGACTGGACATAGGTAGAAACATCCTTGCCCATTCCCTCCCAGTGGAATGACCCCCCCAAACGGTCTTTGGTCCTGTTCACCCCAGCATGGCCACTAGGGTGATCATGGGCTAAGCTCAAGAGCTTGGCCCGGTATTTAGTTGGAACTACCAACTGTCTCTGAGGATGCCAGTCTTCCTGGTGTCCCCCAGAAAGAGTTTCCTTGTATAAAAGTCCTCTTTCTACCACAAACCTGGATCGATTAGAAGAGCTGAGAGGCGGTGGGTTGCTCCGTGCCGCCGTCCACGCTCTCTGGAGGCTTTCATCTGCTTCCTGTTCGGTCTGGAACTGTTCCCTTGATGCTGGAGACATCAGTTCCTCATTGGATTGGGGACATAGGCTTGGTCCCTCTGGAAGCGATATAGGGGATGGAGCTGTTTCTGTTGACTGTGAACCGCTCTCCGCTGGTGCACTATGTTGGGATTCAGGCTCCGGCTGAGCCTCTTGTGTAGGGTTATCGGCTGCTGCCAGTTCAGGTTCGGTGGGGCCCTCTGGTGTTGAGGTTGCAAGTACTGGATTCAGTGCTGGCACGGGGTCTGGTGTTGGTTGTTTGGCTGGTTCCGGTTCTGGGACTGGTTCCGTCTGGGTCTCTGGGACTGGATCCACTACTGCTGTTGCAGACATTGGCCTGGGGTCCGGGTCCATCACCTCTGACCGGGCCCTCATAGAAGTTTCCGGAACAGAGCTAGGCCCCACGGCTTGTTTAGCCTGGCTGCAGGTGACCGTTCCCACCCTCTTGGCCTGCTTCACGTGATTGGCCAAGTCTTCCCCCAACAGCATGGGGATGGGATAATCATCATAGACTGCAAAAGTACACATTCCTGACCAGCCCTTGTACTGGACAGGCAACTTGGCTGTAGGCAAATTGAAAGAGTTGGACTTGAAGGGTTGAATCGTCACTTGGATCTCTGGGTTGATTAAATTGGGGTCCACTAAGGAAGCATGGATAGCTGACACTTGTGCTCCGGTGTCCCTCCACGCGGTGACCTTCTTCCCGCCCACACTCACAGTTTCCCTCCGCTCCAAGGGTATCTGGGAGGTATCTGGGCCTGTGGACCTCTGGTGTGATTCCGGTGCAATGAACTGTAATCTGTTGGGGTTCTTGGGGCTGTTGGCCTTTACATGCCCCAGCTCGTTACATTTAAAACATCGTCCAGCTGACGGGTCACCGGGGCGAGGTGGGTTGCTGGAGAACGGGGTGGTGGGACGATAAGGGGTCTGGAGGGTTCTTTGGGAGGTAGGTGGGGCTTTGGGCGGCCCCCGGTAATAGGGTGTGGTCTGGGGTGGTCCCTTCTGGTCTCCGCTCCAACTGCGACCAGTTTTCTTCTTCTCTGCCACCTCCACCCATCTGGCTCCAATCTCTCCTGCCTCGATTACAGTTTTGGGTTTCCCATCTAGGATGTATCTTTCTATTTCCTCAGGAACACCCTCTAAGAATTGTTCCATTTGCATTAGGAAGGGCAAATTTACTGGAGATTCAACACTTGCTCCTGATATCCAGGCATCCCAATGTTTCACAATGTGGTAGGCATGTCGGGTAAATGACATGTCTGGTTTCCACCTTAGGGCTCGGAACCTCCGACGAGACTGCTCGGGTGTTATCCCCATTCTGACTCTCGCCTTGGATTTAAACAGTTCATACTTGTTCATATGTTCTTTAGGCATTTCAGCTGCCACCTCAGCTAAGGGTCCACTGAGCTGCGGCCTCAGCTCTACCATGTATTGGTCAGTAGAGATGTTGTACCCAAGGCAGGCCCTTTCGAAGTTTTCTAAGAAGGCCTCAGTATCATCACCTGCCTTGTAGGTGGGGAACTTTCTGGGATGGGAAGTGGTACCTGGAGAAGGATTGCTAGGGTTTGTTGGTATATTCTGCTGGGCCTTTATCCTCTCCATCTCCTCCACATGCTTCCTTGCCTCCATTTCCCTCTTGTGGGCAGCCTCCTGTACCTCCTTCTCCAGCCACATGAGTTCTATCTGTCTTTCATGTTCCCTTTGTTTTTCCTCAGCCTGAAATTTGGCTAATTCCAGCTGTAGTCGAGCCGAGGATTTGGCCATTCTAACCTCTCTGTTTTTAACTAACTTTACACCCGAGGTTTAGAAATAAACAAACAAAACTTGGCTGTAAAATTTTGCTGTGCTGGAATAGAATACCTATTCTCTGATAGTGATTGTCAGCCTACAGAAAAAGACAATTCCCTTGTCTCTGCTCTGGGCCCAAATTAAAGCAAAAAACCTCCAACTACTTGGAAACCTGCTTACCCAGCCCAAAGAAAAAAAAAATTTCTTTTCAAACCTGTGCTCCTTGTAAAACAAAAAAAAAATCAAAATCCTAAAAAAAACCCTGCCACTTTTGTCTCCAGGCAAATGGGTAGAGCACACACCCCCTATTTACTTTTAGGAAGAAAAGAAAAAAAAAACCTCTGGGTTGGAAGACTGTGAATTTCCCTGCAGGAGTTAAGTACCCTGCCTCCAGGCAAAGAAAACCTGCAATTCACAAGATAATCCCCTTTTGTCTCTGCTTGGCCACAAAGCAGAGAGAAACCAAGCTGCTTTCAGTTTCAAAGCTGCTTTCTGGACTTCCTAAAAATTCCTTTTTAAAATCTGTATTTCTAGTTCAAAAAATCTCAACTGGATCTCAAAATGATTTCAGGTTAATCCCACCACTGTGCCACCATGTCACGGTTCCTCCCCCACTCTGAACTCTAGGGTACAGATGTGGGGACCTGCATGAAAAACCTCCTAAGCTTATCTTTACCAGCTTAGGTCAAAACTTCCCCAAGGTACAAAATATTACCCCCATTGTCCTTGGACTGGCCGCTACCACCACCAAACTAATACTGGTTACTGGGGAAGAGCTGTTTGGACGCGTCCTTCCCCCCAAAATACTTCCCAAAACCTTGCACCCCACTTCCTGGACAAGGTTTGGTAAAAAGCCTCACCAATTTGCCTAGGTGACTACAGACCCAGACCCTTGGATCTTAAGAACAATGAACAATCCTCCCAACACTTGCACCCCCCCTTTCCTGGGAAATGTTGGATAAAAAGCCTCACCAATTTGCATAGGTGACCACAGACCCAAACCCTTGGATCTGAGAACAATGAAAAAGCATTCAGTGTTTTACAAGAAGACTTTTAATAAAAAATAGAAGTAAATAGAACTAAAGAAATTCCCCCTGTAAAATCAGGATGGTAGATATCTTACAGGGTAATTAGATTCAAAAACATAGAGAACCCCTCTAGGCAAAACCTTAAGTTACAAAAAGATACACAGACAGAAATAGTTATTCTATTCAGCACAATTCTTTTCTCAGCCATTTAAAGAAATCATAATCTAACACATACCTAGCTAGATTACTTACTAAAAGTTCTAAGACTCCATTCCTGTTCTGTCCCTGGCCAAGACGACTACAGACAGACACAGACCCTTTGTTTCTCTCCCTCCTCCCAGCTTTTGAAAGTATCTTGTCTCCTCATTGGTCATTTTGGTCAGGTGCCAGCGAGGTTACCTTTAGCTTCTTAACCCTTTACAGGTGAGAGGAGCTTTCCCCTGGCCAGGAGGGATTTCAAAGGGGTTTACCCTTCCCTTTATATTTATGACACTAACATTTATCCATATTTCTCCCTTCTCATAACTGATTTTCCAGAGTGTCAAATGTTTTAGTTCACTGTACTTTCCCACCAGAAAAACAACATACCAATGGCTCTAATCAACTTACTCTCTTGCTGCTCAGCAATTCCCTTCCTCTGCAAAATTCACTCATAATAAAGGGCTAGAGGCTAAAAATGTGAAAGGCCTTGTACAGCTTCAGCTTGCAAATGACACAGAAAAGTCAGGGTACCCAGAAAGAGGGGGAAGCAGCATGCTGTCCACTGCTAATGAAAGCCATGCAAAGATGTGTAAGAAGTTTCATTAAAAAACAAACAAAAAACTTCACATGCAGCAGCTTTTTGGCTAAATAATCAAACCTCATGGACAGCAAGCTGCCTTTTCTGCCTGGCTGAGGGTGAAATTTTGCCATTTAACTTGAAACTTTGCTGTTCTTGAGTGAAATCACCTACCATCCACAGCTGCCTGTCTGGCCTGCTCCACCCGTGCCCATCTCATACTCATTTCCTTGGCTCCTGCCCACACTGCATTTTCTAGTCTTTCTTCCTCCCAACCATCTCTCCCAGAGCAGTTGGCTCTTGCCTCCACCCATGTGTTTTTTTAACATTTCTTACCAAGCTTTCTCCAGTTGCTTTTCCTCCTTCCATCCTCCCCAGAGGCATCTGAAGTGGTTCAGGGCTAAAGTGGTTGATGAGAAACTACCTACCAGGAAATCCAGAGTTAAGCCACATTAACACAAGGGATTTTTCCCCCACTGGAATTTCTGTGTGTATTGTTAAAAAGGGAAAAATAATAATTGAATTTTGGAAACTTCTGAAAGTAGAAATGTCTGAAGAATCTTAACCACGCTGATGCAGCGAAGTGTGTACTACCCATCACTAATATAAATAATCAATTCAAACTCTATTTCCATTAATAGCAGGCAGTACTCCAAATGTGATTTAGCTCCTACTCTGTTGCTTAGACATTCAACCTGGCAACAGGCTGGATCTAGCCTCCCTTTGATAAAGTGGTGCACGGAGAGAAGCAGGGCTGTTCTCAGGAGCGATGTGCTCTGTAAAATTCAGGATCATTTAAGTTTTTCAAAAACCCTCCCTCTCACTCCAGTCTCCTCTTTATCGTCTGTCCTCACAGGCCAGTTCCCAGTCTCCCCTTCCTCCTTTCACACTCAATACCTTCCTTACCTCTCTGCTTAACACTGAACTCCTTTATTCCTCCCTTTATCTCTGTCTCTAGTGGAAGAGAAAGTGCTAGAAGCAAAGCTAGTAGACGAGGCCCCCTGTGCCTCTGGTCCTGTCTATGGAGACTGGGGAGCTCAGCGAAAAGATATGGGGGGCTGCAGGTTCTGTCTGGAATTTGCAGCAGATCCTGTAGAATGTGGTGAGAGAAACTACAGAGCAATCAGCTTGTGCTGCTGCTTGAGGGTCTCTCAGGTGCCTCTTGCTACTGCCTGCATCTATGCAAATGGCAGCTTAATACACCACTCAGTGTCCCAGTGAGTTTTGGGCCCCTCTTCTTCCCCTAAAATAATCGTCCTGGCTGTCCCTCCAATGGCAGCTCTGCTTAGAGAATGACCATCTACCCTGGCAGAACACCAGGGTGAGTGACACAGAGATGTCTTGCTGATAGACTAAATCTCCCCTGCAGCTACTGAAGTAAGGACGTGTCATTCCTGTCATCCCCCAGCAAGGAGGGTAAAGATGCAGCTTTCATTAATCCAGGCACGCTGGGTGGAGGTACGTGTTATATACTCCACATTAAAAAAAACTACACTAAAAGGAACATTAGAGTTGAACATTAGAGTTCAAGTCAGGAAATGTCTGTGTTAAAACTGTATGGGCAACCTTAGCTTTGCCCCCTTGTGTACATATATTATAGGATCATACGCTTTTATTTCTGCAGAATCTCTGACTCACTCTGATTGCTGGTAGGATTTTAATAAACAAAACAAAAGTTGTTTGTATGGGTTTCCCAATGCTTTTGTATGAGATCAGCAATGACACAAAAGAACCCCATAATATGGAGCTATTTGCTGGGCAGCAGCAGAACACAGGGCCCTGCATCAGACACACACAGTGAGGCAAGGACTTTGGCTCCTAAAAAACCCAATGATCAGCCTACACGAGTATAGGGTTGCCATACGTCTGGATTTTCCCGGTCATGGCCTCTTTTTAGATCCTCCCATCTCCGTCCAGGTGGATTTTTGAAATATGAACAAATGTCCATGATTTTTCCTTGTCCTTTTTCCAGTATCAATCTGGTAGAAATGCAATTCCCGGTGTGCCTTAATAGCAGCAGGCGTGTTTACTGGTTTGCCACCCTTACTTCTGTGCTGCCGCTCGTGGTGGCACTCCCTTCAGAGCTGGGCAGCCAGAGAGCAGCAGCTGCTGGCAGTGTTGGTACCACCAGCAGTGCAGAAGTAAGGGTGACATGGTATTGATTGTTCAGTTGATGAAAGGGATCCTGCTTGTACAGTACAACTTCAGGCACACATCATGCAAAGACTTTCATGGCTACTTGATGAGCAATCAACCACTGCTGAGAAAGATACGCTCCACAGAGAAATATGCATGGGCACAACAGGAAGAAGTACAGTAGAAAAGGACTGACTGCATGTAAAAAGGTGCATTTAAACTAGATTTACATTTATTTTTGAGGCCATTATACTTTTCATTTATAAATGTTAGATATTCAAAGTAGAAGAAACTGTACAGTAGAAACTCTACTCCCCCTCCTCCGGCAGTGTTGTCTATTTGGGAACTCGAAATGTGGTAACCCTACTTAAGTACTCCCACCATTGCTACCATTGGTGGAGCTGCTTTTTACATGCACACTCAGATACCCCGCCTGCAAAATGCTCAGCATAGACAGATCCCTGTGCCCATGCAGAGTCCCCATAAAGTCAATCAATTTCAACCTGTATGCAGGGGGTCCACCTGAACAGATTATCCTGAGACACTAATTCGGTAGTAAGCCATAAGGGGTTTTTCATAATTCTCTCCAATATTCTCATAACACTGTGAAAGTTTGTGTGTAAGATGAGTAGGATTTTCTATCTCTGAATGTGTGTATGAAATGGTACAAGTCTTAAAAGCATACACACACACACACACACACAAAGAACGCTGCTGTGAACCATGACACCTCCATCATTTTTAAAGCAAACAACTCAATCAATTCAGAAATAATATGTACGTGCAGATATCATATGCCAAAAGGCAAACCTGTTTTTTCTCATCATTCATATACTCAGCTGAATCAGGCGTGCATTAGGAAATTACAGCATCTTTTGTAAATCTCCTCTCTGTGGCAATAATAGAAAAGTCACTCTAATCTGGCAAAACAGGTAATCTATTTTGTAAGTGACTCACAACAGTCCACTGCTTTGACACTGACGTCAGCCATTACTCAGGTCAGTGCCTGCCCTTCCGAATCAAGGCTTATGTCTGTCACTCAAGAATTATTGGAGCCTTCCTGAACTTCAGGGTTTAATGTACAGTAAAATGCATTGCCAGAACTGGTTAATCAGTGCTACGATCCAAAATGTCAAGCACTGTCTGGTTGCAAACATGTTGTAAGAGTTTTAGCAATGGGTTTTAACTTAGCACCTAAACCAAAATATACAATGGATGGCTTCCTGAAGTGTGCTGCTGTCTAGCATCCTTCTCTGCCCAATGCACCCAGGCTCCCATAGGAACTACGCTGCTCATTATTTCCTGTTTCCAAAAGACAGAAGCCATGTAGCAGAACTGATGCTCCTTCAAGCAGTATTAAATCCTTTGTGGATTTCCTCTCAGAAACCAGGAAGGGACGATACCTGGAGAGCACCTGCTCCCTAGCTCCACTCCTTCCCTGTACTCCCTCTCAACACACACAGAACAGGTGAGGCTCTACAGGCTCTGGGGACTGGGAACGCATACCATGCTGCCATTCTCCCCTGCCTCCCTGCTACCCACCTTATTTCGGCACTCTTTGCTCGCCTCACATAAGGAAGGAGGCACACTGAGCCTATAGTGAGGGGAGTCATGATTGCACCTACTCTTTGTCTGGTGAGCAAGTCATTATTTCTCACTCTTTTATTTCCTACCAGTGGGCACTCAGCACGCAAGCATGTGCGCATCAGTATGACATACGGGGTGGGACACGATGGACTGCCACAGAACTTCACATGTTAACGAGAGAGCAAACTTCACTTTCAGAAGTGATCAGTTCTTTCTCTGCATTTAGTGCTCTCTGTAACCAACCTGTCACATTTTACAGTTCTAGTGAACAACAGCTTTTCAGATCTCTCCAAAATCTGGGGAACGTATGTCTTACTTTCTATTTCTTTCTTCTTCTTTTTTTTTTCTCCTTTTTCTTCATAGGTGGTGTGGAAACATTAAAGGTCAAATCTGAAAGGACACGTAGAGCCTTAATTTCCAGGAGAAAAACCAGTTTGAAAGATGAAAAGCAACTTGCATTGACATTAGCTAAAAATGGCACAGGGAAGCAAAGCAGAGTGCTGCTAGTGAGCAGCTCCGTGAAGTTCAGCAAGCAGGTGGCTACATGGGTGGGCAATTTATTTCCATTTAACTGTCATTTACAGGAAACAGGCATACAAAAGTGTCAGGCTAATCTGTTTACTTACTGTGTAAAATGACAGCTCAACCACAACACCTAAACTCGTTCTGTTTACCATCAAACGAAAACTACTTGTCACAGGGATGGATCATTCATATAAAAATGTTTCATGGAAACATAAAACGAATGGTCTTATTTTTTGCTTTAGGTTATGTAACAGAAAGGAATGTTCTAAAGGAAATACCAGTGAAATTCAACAATGGTACTAATCATGTCTGTCTCTTGTCCAGATCTTAGAATAAAAGATGCAGTGAGAGTCAGGATGACTTTATTTAAGCATAATTTGCCAGCTTCTGGGAATGGCATACAGGGAAATACCTTGTCTTTCAACACTCTGAAAAAGTGAAATATGAATTTAGAAAGCAATATCACTGATGTCTACTTTCATAATTTCCCTTTATTGAAATAGCACTTTTCATTACTAAGTCACTTTACAAATAAGCCAAATGCACTTCATAGTGCTCTTGGTATTTATGCCTAGGGTATTATAACATGATATTATTTATATTGTTATGCTCATCTTCAGTTGTATATCTTTCCTACCCTTTCCAGGAGACTCCTGGATGTGCTAATGAGGGTAGCCTTATAGACAAAATAAGCTGTATCCAGAGTGCTTCCTTCATTCCCATCTCTAACACCTGTCAAGTGAAATTCCTCTGTACCACAAACCATGGAAACCAAGGCCAGTGCTTTACTAAATTCTGTTTCCTTGTGTGCTGAAGCAATGATGCAGCTAGCACCCTTCACCCTTGTGTTATACAAAGTAGTAAAGTCAAAAAGACAAAGTCATCTGCACAATTCGGAAATAATGAAAACCTTGCAGAAATAACTGTTAAAAAAAAGGAGTGAATTGTTGCACAGCATATGCATGCTATTGGTATAATTTTAGTTGACTAGATAAGTAAATGAATATGAGTACGACATATTTTCAGTTTTCTGTATTTTCCCCCTACTAATTCTAATCATTTAATGACAAGAGCCAACATAAGGAAGCTGGTGCTCAGTGATGTTGCTGAAGATTTCTCAAGACAACTACTGTTACTGATGTAATAGTGAAAAATACACAATTCCCCCTTAAGCTCCCCAAAACTCAGGGGTGGGGGAAAAAGAGTGCAGGCTGCACCAACCTTTAGGATGAGGATGGGTGTGTGCTCCCTGTCTTGCATAACCATAGGAGGGCTATTCACAAGCTGGCTAGAACCTTCTGGGATTCTCTATCATGCCTAGTACAAAGGCATTGCATGGTGCCTACAATCAAGCATTCAGACATTTGAACAATAACACAGGAAGGGAATGATTGCTGAAAGCTGAGGATGAGTATGCTTGTCCTACATAAAGTATACTGACAACTCCAGACTCATCTGCAGACTGATGCAACAGTTAACACCCTTCCAGTAATCCAATCAGTCCCTACATCATCTCCCTGAACGGGACTTTCCTGACCAGCGATATGGCACATTCTCCTAGTGGTTGAACCCTCCCAGCAGCTGTCCTGACTTGATGATGCTCACAGCTACAAGTTCACACCTTCATCCCATCCTGCTCCCTTTCCCGCAAACCACTCTCCCTTCCCTTCCTCCAGGACAAACCCACAAACAGAGCCACCACTCATCCCTCAAGAGGTTCCGTTTCCAAGTGTTATCCCCTGGGAAACTAGACAGCTTTTTAAGAGTTATGAAGCACACACAAGTGAGCAATGGAGAAAAATTATGCTTTGAGATACTCAGGAATGAGTGGCTCCAATTAGTTTTGCCTTAGCAGTCAGAACACTGCTTTACCCATCAAGCTGTCATGAAAATGAGCACACATACAGTATCTGCAATGCTTTAAAAAGCAAAGCCTAGTCAGTATGCCAGCTAGACATCTATTTTCAACAACTTCACTGGCTGTTAAAAAAAATGACTATGCAGTAAAGTACAATCTTCTTATTTTAGTTTACAATGACATGCTGCTGCTATGTTCAGGAAAGATAGCTGGAAGCAGATCACTGAAAAGAACAAGCTGCTTTCCTTGTCATTGTACAGAAGAGAAGTTTTAGTTTAGCAAATCTCCCGGGCTCCGAAAGCAATGTATACAGAGAGAGCTGGGTGGCATGATGGATTCATGGCTTAGGCCACGATTTTCAAAACCAGAAGCCTGGAGTTTGGAGCTTAAGTCCCTATTTAGGCTCCAGAGGAAGTGGCTTGACTGTAAGACTGTAAGGAACTCTCACTGAGTCAATGGGAGCTTCTGAGAACTCAGCACTTTTGAAAGTTGTAGTAGGTACCCTGTGATCAGTTCACTCGTACTGGTGTCATTTTCACAGTGTTTCAATAGGTGGTTGCTTTCATCCCAGCTGTGCCGGTCTCCTCTCTGGGACACCTTTGAAGTAGGGAAGCATTACTATTCCTGTTTTACAGATGGGGAACTGAGGCACAGAGAGATTAAGTGACTTGCCCAAGTAACACAGGAAGCCTCGAGGACACAGGTATGAAGTCTACAGAACATCGAGTCAGCTATCAGAATACTGAATTATTTTGGAGAGAGGCATTTATAACTATTATAGAAAACTTTGCATGGCTTTGACTTGAGACTGAACAGCTGAAATGATTAATTAATTTGCAACACCAGAGCATTTGAGTAAGAACCCCATGACACAGTTTACAGGATATCTAATTAACACAAATTGATTTGTGAACCCAGGACATGGAGACTGATTTCACATAAACTGATTTGTGATGTAGGGACATATGAGTTGCTGAGATTTCTAATGAAACCTTCCAATGCAGATTTTTTAAACTAGCTAAGTAGCAAAGCTGGACTGCTGGGAGAGAAGGTGATATGCTCTTTATTCTTATTCAGCTGCTTCTCTTCTGAATCTGCAGACACAGCCTCTCTGTAGGATCCACCCTCACAAAAATGCCCTGGCTCCCTTTTATTCCTTCTCAATGTTCTTGCTTTAATCTTCACTCTATGTCAACTTCTGTAGCACCTCTTGTCTTTCCCATTATCTTACTGTTTGGTCCAGGGGACCCCCCAAGCCCGAGACAGATCATTACGTTGCCCTCCATTTTCACTTCCCCCACTCCCATTAAAAGCCCCACGTCATGGAAACACTCCCACTGGTGGAGGAGGGCTTGATGTACCCCCTCCACACTCAAGCCCTTCAATTCTGCCTTGTGGGTCCTCTGGTGGAGGTCACTAGGGGGCAACACAAGATGATCCCTACTTTCTGTTGTAAAGCATCTTATACCCAGAGTGCCCCCTGCTCCACCCAAACCAACATTCTTATTGTAAACTAGAGTTGGTCCTGGGCATGTGCAAGATGTATTGTTGTACACTGTCCTACCCAACTAGTCAGCACCAACTCAGAAGGACACAGTAAGCAGCAGCCAGAAAGGGAGCCGCTGTGCTCAGAAGGGGGTTCCTGCAGCTGGAAGGAGTGAAAATATCCTATCGCCAACTCCTGGCAAGGACTCCAAATGGCCCCACATGTCCATCCTTGGGGCCTTCGGAAAACGGTGTACAGATCTCCCCAGCAACTCCTGCCAGTAAGTCTGATCTTTTACTCCTTTAGGTGGGAAGTGGCCCTGCAGAACAGGAATCATAATTTAATTTCATCCCTCCTTCTCTCTCATCCCACATTTATTATATATACATAGTTCCTGTCCCTCCTAGGCCAGCATCCATGCACTTCCTTCCCTCATGCTTTTCAAGATATCAGATCTTACGCTTGTCTCTCCTCCCTGGTCTAGCAGCACTTTACTGGCAGGACTGGATATACCAAGGCACACACATCAGACTGACTCAAAAAAACTCCAATAAATCACTGGTCTCGGATGCCTGCTTGTGACAGGTTTCAATCAGTCCACCAAGCCCCTAGGGGGTGATGGAGAGCTATTGTCCCACAGGCAGGCTTTAGTCACACCTTTCGGGCACTGGGGAATTAGCGGAAAAGGTGTGCCGGCACGGGTCGGCAGCGCGCCCCTCAGGCCCCCGGGGAGCCCCGGCACGGGTCGGCGGCGCGCCCCTCAGGCCCCCGGGGAGCCCCGGCACGGGTCGGCGGCGCGCCCCTCAGGCCCCCGGGGAGCCCCGGCACGGGTCGGCGGCGCGCCCCTCAGGCCCCCGGGGAGCCCCGGCACGGGTCGGCGGCGCGCCCCTCAGGCCCCCGGGGAGCCCCGGCACGGGTCGGCGGCGCGCCCCTCAGGCCCCCGGGGAGCCCCGGCACGGGTCGGCGGCGCGCCCCTCAGGCCCCCGGGGAGCCCCGGCACGGGTTTGTAGCACGCGATTCTGCTACCCAAGGCAGGTTGGCCGGGGTAGGGGAACGCAGGCCCACCCGACTCCACTGCGTTCCAGCCCAGGGCCCTGACAGTGAGTCAGCGGGGGGCCATCTGCGCCTGCTGACCAAATACACCCACCACACGGTGCAGTCCTGCCCCTGGCCTACTTCCTACCCGGTCTCTCAAGCAGGTCTCTCCGGTCCCACCAGCTCGTCCGGGTATTCTGCTGCTGGCAGCTCCAGCTCCAGCTCCCCCTCTGTGTTGGGCTCACGCTGGCCCGGGCTGCAGCCGGGCCCCTCCAGGTCCTCAGCGGCGGGCAGTCCTGTTCGCCGCAGGCCTTCCTCCCAGTCAGGTTCCTCCTGGCCCAGGACCTCCCCTGGGTCAGCAGCAGGGTCTGGAGGTAGCAGCCTGTGTCTGTCTCCCTCCCTGGTGCTGCCCTCACTAGGCAAAGGGCCCCACCCTTAGTACTTCCTGTCCCACCCCTCCCCTTCCGGGGATTGGCGTAAGCTTGGTCTGGCCCCGCCCACTCAGGCTGAGAGGGTGGCTCTTTACCCTCTGGTTCGGAGGGAAGCCACCCTGGCTCCCTACACTGTTTTATGCTCAACCTTCCAATTTCTGTTCAAACAAAATGGTGAAAGAGTACAAATGAAAGACCTGATTTAAAGACCTGAGTTAAAGTGACCCTCTCAAATTTGAATAAGCTAAATGTGTATTCACTATTGTCAGGGATAAGTTCTTGAAACTACTATGACAACTAAGAAAAATGTGTAGAACTTGAGGCAGCCAACAGCAAGGATCATTCAGAAATGTGCCTGTGAACTTCGTATGGGCTTTTTTGGTGCAAATCCTTTTAATGGAAATGGAGATTAATTTTAATTAAGTTTAATAAATGATCATCTCTTTTGACCTAATACGCTTAGGGTCAAATTCTTGTACTGGTGTAAGAGGAGACAGAGGGTTGCTATCTTGGCTGCATAGTACAGCCACATAGGAACCAGCCACAATACATATCGAATGCTCTCTTGTGCACTAGGATGGAATCCTGGCTTGGTGCTTATTGGCACTTCAAAAAGCCAATGCTGTGTAGACATTCCGGCTGGTGAATGTTGCTCAGGCGGGGCCTGTAAATCTGCTGGCATCTAGGAGCAGTTGCTAAGAGCAAGGCAGCTGCCTCTTTTCAAAGTCTGAGAGTAGTAAGGGCTGCTGCTTCCCCAGCCGACTGCCCCAGCACCCATGAACTGTTTTACTAAAGTCTGCCCAGTTCAGGCACAATGCAATGCCCACTTCAGCTCTGCTTCTTCATTTCACCCAGCACACCTCAGGGATTGAAACAACAATCTTGCCTTATATAATGGAGTCAAATAATATATTAGGTCTAGTTCTCATGGACCCTTTACACGCCGAGAGGTTTTCATTCACTTTAAATTCACGCAAATTAATTTATGCTGCCAGAATGGCGAAAAGATGCTTTAGTGTAAATGAGAATCAGTCCCATAGTTTACAGGCAGCAGCCTACTAACATCATCTGGAGTTGTGCTACAGAGTAATAAACTTCTCATCAGAATTGCAACTAGTAGTGTTTACCTGCAACTGTGCCAGACTCGCTTTGCATCCTGCATACAAAGGATTCTGGATTTCCATAAATCCATGACTTATTAAATCTTCTGCAGAAGGGATGTAAAGTAATGCAAGTAATAAAATCTGCCCTTGTGAACAGAGGGATGAAATCAAATATAAGGTAATGAAAGCTTAGAGCTGTTTCGGCTTTTTGTTTTTGGTGTGGGGGAGCATTGTGATATGGATAGGAAGATGGTAATATGCACCTGCTGCACCCCTAGAAAGAATCTATGCCTGCTATCTAGCCTTGTTATTTTAGATAGCTCAGCTAAGGTCTATAAGACTCCAAATTCTAATTTAACGTGAAGATAGCATAGTGGAGGCATAACTACTTAAAACGGAAAGACGTAAAGCTTGAGATTTCCTTTTGACTAACCAGTCCCACCACCTCTCCCCGTCAATTCAATAAACAACTTGATTATATATATGTCAAGAAAATTATTTCTTTAAAGTCTTCTTTAAAGTCTTGATCTTGCCAATTCTTGAACAGCATGTTGTAGGAAGCACAAGACTGCTTTACTCCAAAGCAAGTAAAAGTGGAAACTACAGGTGATTGCAAGTCAGGTTAAGTACAAAGCTAGTCTCAATATCTCACATTTTCTACTCCTTTTCCAACCAAACCCTTCCCTCGTGTGATTTCCTCTCCCTTAATTCTCTCCTTCCTCTCCAGTTTGACCAGTCTGTTTTCTTTCCCCAATTCCAAACTGTTCCACTTTCTCCTTTGTTTAAAAATCACGCTCTAGATCAGTGGTTCTCAACCCGCAGCCTGTGGGCCACCTGCGGCCCAATCAGCACACAGCTGCAGCCCATGTGACAGCCTCAGGGCAATACAGGTAGAATGTATATTGTGTGGCTGTAGCCCACATAACACAGAGAGCTGCATAAGCAACCCACAATGGTAAATAGGTTGAGAACCACCGTTCTACAGTCTCCATATTTTTAAGGTTTAAGTGAGATTTAATAGCCATAGGCCCTCTGGAAAAGGCTGAATTTCAGCTCCAGAGTATTAAATAAATAAGTGAATACAACCCAGAGCTGTCTGAAAATACTGAACATTTCACATTATTATTAACACCTTTTACATTGAAAATAATAAGCATAGCAACAGGCTATGGCGGGTAGAGACACTTCTTTATATTTCCAGCACATTAAGTCTTTAGTACTTCCAATTAGGGCACTGCATGAAGCAGGTGGAATACAAGTGCTTTCTCTTTTAAAGCATAAATTGAAAACATTTCAAAGCACTTGACAATAAGCATTTCTTCCAGAAAAAAACAAAACAGAAAAAGGGCAACAGCCAATATGACATTCATAAAGTCACATAACAAGAATGCACAGTCCTTTAAAAATACTTAACGTTCCTACAGAACTTATGGAAAGGGAAAATTACAACATGGGTGTGAAGATTTCATAGAGGCTCTGATCCAGCAAAGCACTAAAGTACATGTTTAAATAATCCCACCTGTATTCTGATTAATGTTAAGCTCATGCTTAAACCCCATTTGCTTTGCTAATTATGGGTTACTTCAAGGCACATGCTTAACATTAAGTTTGCTTTTTTGTGCTTTGCTGCATCAGCATCCTAGTGAAGGCTTGTGAAATACATGGCATGCTGGGCAGTAACATGTCTCCAAAGCTCCCCTGCTTTTCTTTCATTCTGTGGCCTCACTTCTGCAAGTTGTTCTACAGGAGTGGTGCCAGTGACTTCAATGGGCCTGGGTGCTGGTGCAGAAAGATGTGCCCAGGCAGATCAAGTTGCAGGTTGTGGCCCTTTATTACCAGTCATAGAGTAATATTTATTTTGTACATTTTGCACTATGCTTGGTAGGGCACTGTCTTCCCTCCGAAACAGGAGAGAGAAATCTGCAATCAGATTTATGTTTGTAGATTCCTCACGTGATATTTTTCCCTCTCTTTCTTTATATATATATACACACATTAAAAGAGCACTTACAAAGGGGCTACAACAAAAAATAGACTTCTTTGTGTCACAGGATGATGCTATTTATAGGTTTTTTTAAAATGGGGATTTTCACAATTGTAAATCACTGTATATTACATATGTCTAAAACCTAGCATGTTGCTAAAAGGGCTTTTTAATTTTATTTATTTATGTACCTACTTATTAGTTAATAAACCTTAGGGAACAGAAACAAACATTTTGACAGGAAGCCTGGACGTAAGGTGAGACTTCTTTCTACATGTCTCCTGCTACACTAATCGCCCATTTCACTTTTTCCAGTATTCCAGCATTTTCCACATGCAGTCATTCAATTCTGCTTCAATTGTAGTCAATGGGAATTTCCCCATTGATGTCAGTGAAGCAGATCAGGCTGTTACTGCTCATAAGATCTTCTGGTTATTTTAACAAACCAAAACAACCTGAGGAATTAAATCATTTGTGCTGAAATTAACAGCTTTCCACCCTTTATTTCCATCACTGTCAGTTGCTTTCCGTAGAGACTTTTTAAATAATTCAACCACCAGTCACAGAAAATTCTGAATGAGAGATCAAAACCTAGTGCAATAGACCACTGTGGTTAGATCTGTGTCCAAGAGGAAAGAACACAGTCTGCTGATTAGCCAGAGTCAAGAGATGCACTTCTAGGACCTACTGCTATGCTGGTGTTCAGGATCAGCTATGAGACTGCACATCAGTCAAACTTGTACTTTTGACAAAGAGGGGGGAATAACACTCACCGTAAAGGACAAGGTTACAAGCCTTGGCAGATTCTCAGAATGCTTTCCTCTTTCTACCACCAGTTTTACCAAAACTGGGTATAAAGCTGAATTTTTCCACCTACTTTTCAATTTTCCTCAGACACTGGGACAGCTAGGACTCTGCACTATTCATGCTGACTTATAAAGAGACAAATGAGTGTTATTCACATATTAATGGCACTGCATTTTACAATTTCATATGGTAGGAGCATTTCAGGTGACAGGGCTGGATCCTGTGCTAAAGTTCTCTGGGAAGAGGAGCAGCTGCTATGAAAGTGCTAGGAATAAATTTGATCAAGGAAAGTAGAAAGCACTGCACTTAACAAATAAAAACAAATAAAAAGCCCAACTAATCCAGGCTGCTTTTTTTTAAAAAAGCAAACAAGCTGTGCTTCACACTTACCAGCTGCTGTGGCTCTTACAATTTACTCACTATGCCCTACACACACATCACCACTTTTCACAATCAACGTGGTACAACATATCATGATAGGACTAAGACTATAAATTATGTCTTTAAGAGATTGAGGTTCTAATACAGTGAAACACTTAATGTGTGCATAACATTAAGCACACGTTTAACCCCCAATGACATGCTTAAGTGTCTTGCTGGACATGACTGGAGTTAAGCACGAGCTTAGCATTAAGCATATTCTTAAGTGCTTTGCTGAGCAGGGGCCTAATTCCTGTTGTAACACAGGCTGTCATTTGACTATACATTTATTTCCTTTTTTTCTATCAGAAGTTGTAGATTTCTCTATTGCAGATGTTGAATTTAAGTTCCAATATTACTAATCCATTAAACTCCAGCTCTCCAAAGGAATCCATGTGGGTGGCAATTGGGTTTCATGGTTCCTCTTCCCAATTCTGCCAGTGACTCACTCTGTAAAATCAGCTAAGTCACTTATGGCCTGATTTTCAGAAGTGCTTAGCACTCAAGGTGGTCTTCGAAAACTTCTCCAAGGTCACGCAATGAGTCAGCAGTAGAGGCAGAAACAGAACCCACGTGAAAGAGCAACGAGGCTAATCCATTATCGCAACTGCTCCTCAGAATGAGACGTCACCATAAATCATAAGAGGTGGAGTCTCTCTTCTCTCTCAGCAAAGAAAGTAGAATTTGCAGAAGACAGACCAGAGATGGCTCAGGCAGGAGATAGTTTTGTAAAAAAAAAGAAGTAAATAAGACAGGAAATAGCACGTTTTCATAGGCATTTATTTATATTGGAGTTGTCTGGAATGGGGCTCTGGTACTGCATCAAGCACTGGAGAGACACTTCAGCAGTTCTAATTTGCCACCTGCTTCATCCCCCTGCTGCACTGGGTGTGCCCTTGAATCTGAATCACACTATACAAACTGCACTGCATAACTTCCCAGAGGCCAAGAAACCATTCAGAGGCATCTTTACGCAAGAGAAGGCTATAGAGCACTGGATATGTAATGTGCTGCTCACCCTAAAATGCAGAACAGTTTACAGGCTGGAAGAAGCATAGACTAGGGGCATTTCATTTAACAGTACAGAAATGAGGCACTCAAGGAATGTTCTATAATGGAAAGACAGCTGCATCAGGGTAGTGGGCAAAACAGAACGCTTAGGGAAGCATTTAAAAATAAGATGGAGGAGTAGGAAAGAAGACAAAGAAAGAAACAGAAGGTGGAAGTATGAAGAAAAGATAGACAGGTAAAGGTGTATTTGCATTGCAGCATTGTGAACCAGGCTGCAGTAGAAGGTCTAAGGCATCCAAAAAGGCAGGCTCCCAAAAAGAAGAGACTTAAAGAATGCTTAAAATGTACATTATTTACTACCTCATTATTTACTACCTAACCCTCATACCAGTTAATGCACTTTTCGTTATGCTTGCTTCTGCCTACCTCTGTAATTAGCAATTTTGCCAATTATCTGTTTGTATTTTCTTTTCCAGCACAATAACTCCTCACTTAAAGTCATCCCGGTTAACATTGTTTCGTTGTTACGTTGCTGATCAATTAGGGAGCATGCTCGTTTAAAGTTGCGCAATGCTCCCTTAAAACATTGTTTGGCAGCCACCTGCTTTGTCCACTGCTTGCAGGAAGAGCAGCCCGTTGGAACCCGCTGGTGAGGGCTTGGAATCAGGGTGGACCGGCAGCCCCCCTTCAGCTCCCCTAAGTTCCCTGTGCAGCAGCCGCCCAGCAGGCTACCAATTGCCAGCAGTTCAGCTGCTCCTGCCCTCTGCCTTGGAGCTGCTCCTGGGAGCCTCCTGCTTGCTGTGTGGGGGGCGGGGGAGAAAAGAGGAGGGCTAATGTCAGGGTGTCCCCCTCACCTGCTCCTGCACCCCATTTACGCCATCTCTCTCTCTCACACACAGGGTGTGTATCTCTGTCTGCCATGCTGTCTCCCCTCCCTCCATTCATGCTGCCTTGTATAGTGAGGCTACATTAACAACGTGTTAACTCTTGAGGGCTCAGCCAAGTGCTAGTTCATCATTTAGCAGTAAAGCATTTCCTGGGAAATATCCCACCTTCTTCCACCCTCTAACTTCACCACCTCAACCCAAGCTTCACAATCATCGTTGCTGTGTACAGTATTAAATTGTTTGTTTAAAACTTACACTGTGTGTGTGTGTATGTATATATAGTCTTTTGTCTGGTGAAAAGAATTTCCCTGGAACCTAACCACCCCTGTTTACATTAATTCTTATGGGGAAATTGGATTCGCTTAACATTGTTTTGCTTAACGTCGCATTTTTCAGGAACATAACTACAATATTAAGCGAGGAGTTACTGTACAGAATCCCTAGGTCTTACATGGAGATGGAAGAGCTGTAAAAGGGTTTGGGGTTTATTAGCAACTCAAAAAGATGTTGTTTTGCAAAAGAAACAGCTGCCATACTGTTTTGGAATTAAAATGGTAATTACAAACAATCCTCTCAGACTGGTTATCTCCTGGAGATACACATCTCAGGGTTGGAATCTCTGTGGCCTCAGCAATCTCTTTTCTGGGCGCTGTCTACTTCCAAGGCAATCTCGCACTCTCTCTCCTCAGTGTCTTCCTGTATGTTTCTTTCCATGCACAGATCATCTCCTCTTCTTCCGACCCATTTGGAGCCCTATTTATCTTTCTCTTTCTTCTTCCAAAGATCCACTGAGGAGCTCCTCTATGTCGTAACTTCTTTTCATGATATTCTTTCTAAACAGCGTATGTTTATCCTGTCTTTTTATAATTACAGCCAACTCTTTGCCCAAATAGCTTCCTGCAGCAGTGAATTCCATGGGTTAACTATTTACAGAGGGCCTGACGCATTTACTGACTTCTTACATAACTGGCACTGAGATCAATGAACGTTTTGCCTGAGTAAAAAATGACTTTAGACTTCAGGATCAGACCTAAAGTAAACTAGTATTTCCTTGTATTCATTCTATGTTCACTGGTCTATCATTTCATCAAGGATCCCCTACTTCTCAGTAAAAATAAGGAATAAATCTCTCAGTCAAATTCCCCTCTAACTCTTCCCCTTTTAATACCCTCTGATTCTTCCAGACCCATTTCTCACGCTCTCATCTCCAAAGATTCTCCCTTCTCCCCCCTTCCCTGCTCCTCTTTCAACTCTCAGGTATCCCACTATGAGTACTTTCCGTATTTCTGATGTTACTCTTCATAAAGTATCTCTCTATCGTAGATATTTGCTGGTGACAAAGTGACAGGGAATGGGGAGGGGAACGGTACTGAAGTTTTTGGTGAATTCATTTCACCATTATACAGTGATATAGAATCATAGGATATTAGGTTTGAAAGAGACCTCAGGAGGTCATCTAGTCCAATCCTCTGCTCAAAGCAGGACCAACACCAATTAAATCATCCCAGCCAGCGCTTTGTTAAGCACACTGCTGATTCATATCTAGCTTCTTGTCCACTGTAATCCCCAGGTCTTTGTCTGCAGAAGTGCTGCTTAGCCAGTCGGACCCAGCCTGTAGCGGTGCATGGGATTCTTCCTTCCTAAGTGCAGGACTCTGCACTTGTCCTTGTTGAACTTTATCAGATTCCTTTTGGCCCAATCCTCCAATTTGTCTAGGTCACTCTGGACCCTTTCCCTACCTTCCAGCATATCTTCCTCTCCCCCCAGCTTAGTGTCATCTGCGAACTTGCTGAGGGTGCAATTAATCCCATCATCCAGATCATTAATAAAGATATTGAACAAAACCGGCCCCATGACTGACCCCTGGGGCACTCCACTTGATACCAGCTGCCAACTAGACATCGAGACATTTATAACTACCCATTGAGCCCAGCAATCTAGCCAGCTTTCTATCCACCTTATAGTCCATTCATCCAATCCATACTTCTTTAACTTGCTGGCAAGAATACTGTGGGAGACAGTATCAAAAGCTTTGCTAAAGTCAAGATATATCACGTCCACTGCTTTCCCCATATCCACAGAGCCAGTTATCTCATCATAGAAGGCAATCAGGTTGGTCAGGCATCACTTGCCCTTGGTGAATCCATGTTAACTGTTCCAGTCACCTTCCAGTGAGGTCAGCCCACCTGGCTGAAGTCATCTTATTGTGCTACTGCTACCATTGTATTCAATATTCACAAAGTATACGGGGTCCTGGGGCAGTGGAATAGTCTATTTCTCATCTTACATCTTCATAGGTCAAAGTAATAATCTAAGATGCAGTTACCTACTCAGACTCACTTGACGGGCAAAGGTTTAGACTGTGGCTAATCCTGCACAAACATTGAAGAGATGGCTAAAGGCACAAGGAACCTTCCTCCCATGCTTTGGTCAAGGACCTAACACATCTGGGAAAGAGCCCAGTGTATTAGTCTATGTCACACACCGAGGTGTAGGCAGTGACCTACTGGTCAGAGCAGAACCAGAGGTGTGGTCAGGAGGCAAGCCAATGGACGGAGCCAGGAATCAGAACAGAACTAAGGGGCAGAGCCAGTGACGTGGTCAGGAGACAAGCCAGTAGCCAGAGCCAAGAGTTACGAATCAGGGGTTCGGAGGTAGGCAGGGACTAGGGCTGGAGTGGATCAGGCAAGGAGTGGAGCAACGGCTGGACAGGCTTCAATAGGGATCCGTTGGCCCATCTGACCAATCAGAGGGTTTACTGAGCCCAGCTGAGCATATTCGGTTGTTAGGCAACCACGCCCAAAGCCAGCTGAGTTCCTGACAGCCGATCACTTATTCTGGCATTAGCCACACTTAAGACTCAGAAAGGGGTTTCTCCATCCCTATTTGTAGAGCCCTGCGTGGATAGAAAATTGGTATCCGTGTTCAATCCATGATCTGCAAACCTGGTCCGTGGCTATCTGCAGATTTTCAGCGCTCTACCTATTTACATGCCTTTTCTGTCCTCTGCATCATATTTTCACCTTAGTGACTTCTGTCATTTTTATTCAAGCCTCTGGTTGTCAAGCCATCAGTATCTTCCACTATTGCATGTAGTCTGGAGAACCCTCTCTCACTGCAGTACAGCCGAACTACCAATAAGCTTCCATCTTTTGTAGGTAATGAAAGAGTTGCCTCAATCAACAAACATTTGAAAATCCTCCAGGAAACCATGTATAGCTGCTATTTGTTAAAACTGTAACATATCCTCTAGGCCTATTCCTGAATAACCCACACTCATCCTTGTCCTAGAGCATGTGGTTAGAGGTGTGATTATTCTTTGGGGTGTTCTGTAGTGACCACTGTTTCACAAGGCTGAAAACCAAACAGCTTCCCCCCTTTGATGACTGGCATATCGATACTCTCAAGTCCTCTTGCCTTTCCATAGAATACTGTATACCATATACCATTTTGTCTCACCCTATTGGAATTTCATGTCCAATATAGTCTCTACAAATTGAGCAAAAGGAGAATCAGAAAGAAGAGGTGAGGAAAATAGTGATTAATTCCTATTACAAGAGCTAAGATGCTGGTATGCAAACAAAAAGGGGAACAAGAGACAGATGTTCTGGTTTCATTTATGAAGGCAAATATCAATTTAGTTTTGTTTATTTAAATTACAAAAGAAAACAAAAGAATTATAGATGCTAGGTGCTTTCAGCTTTCGTTAAAAAAAATCACAAATCACCATAGATGCAGTAGCTAAGTTACAAGTCTTGAATTTATACAGCAATAATCAGTGTTCAGCCTTAAAATGAAAAGAAAAAAACATCCACCAATAGACTGTAGCCTCAAAATGAAATTTTAAGTAACATCCACCTCTCCAAGAACTTCTCTAAAGAGATGAGTATGTCCTAAACAACAAAGTCAGGCTCCTATGAACAAAGTTGCGGAGGGCGTTCCAAAGTGGAGTGTCCTATGAAATTCACGATCCATTTTCGTCAATTTCATGGTCACAGGATTTTAAAAATCATAAATTTCATGATTTCAGATACTGAAATTTCACAGTGTTGTAACTGAAGGGGTCCTGACCTAAAAAGGGGCTTGAAGGGGTGGTGGTGTCACAAGGTTATTGTAGGGAGATCGCAGTATTGCCCCCCTTACTTCTGCACTGCTGCTGGCAGGGGCACTGCCTTCAGAGCTGGGTAGCCAGGGAGTGGTGGCTGCTGACCAGGAGCCCAGCTCTGAAAACAGCACCGCCGCCAGCAGCAGTGCAGAAGTAAGAATGGCATGGTACGGTATTGCCACCCTTACTCCTGCGCTGCTGCCTTCAGAGCTGGACCCTCGTCCAGCAACTGCCACTCTCTGGCCACCCAGCTCTGAAGGCAGAAGCACAGAAGTAAGGATGACATGGTATGGTATTGCAACCCTTACTTCTGCGCTGCTGCTGGCAAGGCGCTGCCTTCAGAGCTGGGCACCTGGCCAGCAGCTGTTGTTCTCTGGCCACCAAGCTCTGAAGGCAGTGCAGAAGTAAGGGTGGCAATACTATAATAACCTTGCAACTCCCCATGTCCCCCTTTTGGGTCAGGACCCCCAGTTTGAGAAACGCTGGTCTCCTCTGTGAAATCTGTATAGTATAGGGTAAAAGTACATAAAAGACCATATTTCACAGGAGAGACCATATTTCGTGGTCCGTGATGCGTTCTTCACAGATGTGGATTTAGTAGGGCCCTACCTATGGAGAACGCCCTGCCAGCAAATGGTCAAGTGCTTTTGCTGTGGGCAGTACAGCAAAAAGAAAAAAACAAAACTTGATGGGGAAAAACGGTGTTTGCTTTCTGTTTTGTAAACTTTACATGTTAATAAAAACCAGGTTCTCGGATAGGGTACAATATGTCCATTAAATATTTCCTGTATGTTCTGCTATCCACCTTAACTCTTCCTTTCTTCCTTCTTTCTTTTTACTATTATTTTTCATTCACTTTCTTTCTTCCTTCCTTCCTTTCACTCTTTCTCTTTTTACATCTTTGTTTTTTTTCTCTCTCTCAGTTTCTGCCTTTTATTTATTTAATCACTCTGTATTCATTTTTTCCTCTTTCCCATTCTCCTTGCACAATTGTTGCAATGGATAAAGGAAGGTTTGCTATTTCATACTGCCGGATTGTCTCTTTCCAGTGTACTATTGCTATTTTAGGAATACTTTAGCAAAAATTCTGAACTGATCAAAGGTTTTGTGATTCTCTGTTGTCATCTCTGTTGTTTCCTGTGACATTGTGCAACATCATTTACAGAGCATAATTAGCAAGGAAAGAAACATTACACGGACAAGCATGAATTCGGCCTATGATAGTGGTAGGGTTATACTGGGATCTCCAGACTGTTTTTACAATGCAAGCTATATGTCTTTTCTTTATGACAAAATCTTATGGAAATTCACTTTGGTGCAAGAATAAGGGATCAATATATTAATGCATCAGAATGGGAACAATTCTTAAATAAGAACATGGACAATGCTTGGTTGAAAGAAAGGATGACAATCAGTATTATTTCTAAAGGAAGATGCCCTGTTGTGTTGTATTGCTGAGTTACTCTAGTCAAGTCTAGTTTTCTTGGGTGCATTTTGAAGATTTGTCCATCAGTTCCCAAACACTATAGTATACTCCCAATAAACCAGAAAACATACCAACATATAACAGGACCTAGCAGCCTATTAATACAGCATATGAGAAAAAGCTTGAGGAAAAAATCTCTTTGGCAGTGGAATGTGTGAGGGAATCCGCTCTAAGCAGTAGCTTTTCATGGATAAACAAATAGTGGCCCCCACATCAAACCCCCATCTCACTGAGCCCCAACCAGCTGCACCCTGACCCCCCACCACACCAAGTCCCACTCCCCCAAGACCCTCCCACTGAGCCCTAACCACCTTCACCTGGACTCCCATGCAGAGTGCCATTCATCCTGCACCCAGAACGCCCCACCGAGCCCCTGTGCATCCAGATTTCCTTCCACCCGGACCCCCCACCGAGCTGCCCACACCCAGATTACACCACACAGAACTCAGATACCCTTGAGGAAATTCTGCACCAAAAAAGTTAAAATTTTAAAATTCTGCAAAGTTCTGCGCATTTTATTTATCAAAATAACACAGTAACACAATAACAATATAATCACACCATTTTCCATTATTTTGGTAATTTATTTCAAAATACTTGTCAACAAATAATGGAAAACGGTGTGATTATATTGTATTATTTTGACAAATAAAATATGCAGAACTTTGCAGAATTTTAAAATATTGGGCACAGGATTTTTAATTTTTTGGTGCAGAATTCCCTCAGGAATAAAAGATCTCTAAGACAATTACATTAACCGCCTTTAAATCTCACTTTAAAGCCGTCCTATGTGTACAATGTTTGGGGCTTTAGACTAAGTTCTTCAGAGCAGACCCATCTTTTTGTTGTGGGTGTGCATAATGCATAGTGCACTGGGGACCAGACTCTGATTGTGTCCCTCACCTACTACCAGAACGTTGTTAAGAATGCACTTGATTCTTTAAAAATATTTTTAAAAGACACAGAGAAATGCCAGCTACTCATCTGCTCCTGAGTCTAGCCATAATTAATTGGCTGATTCCTTACTGGGCTTGCCGCAAAAGTTAGGATTTGGAGTTCATTTGCTTAGTTTTATCCAAGGTTCAATCATGCAAAGGATTGAGAGCCCTCAGCTCCGACTGCCATTGTTCTGCACCTCACATTCATTAGTTTTATATTTTTTCATTATAATTGCTTATAAATATATCCTGAAACTCTTCTTTGGGCAGAAAATAATAATAATGAACTGACATTTGGATTTACTTTAAAAAAAAAGCAGATACAGAGTTTTCTCCAGGGACCTGACAAACTACAACAGCCTGCCTGTAAGGAAAACACAGCTCTCTGTTAATTAAAGATCATCTCTCTTTTCCTAATAAAGAATGTGGACATGGGTTTCAAACTCTGCAAAGGTTTTCTTTATTGTCCCTATTCACTAATGTATTTGCTAAGTGCTAATATTTCTGAAACTGTTTTTATGCTAAATCTGGGCTCTGCAGAAGCCCCTGTATGTTAGCCTGGTTGGTGTACAGCGGATGCAAAGCTGATGAAGATGACATTAGGAACCCCTCAGCTTAAGGGGGAAGAGGGTTCTACACTTGCTCCCATTGCACCATAGCACAGAGTCATGACAAGGCTGTGCCTGCAGGAGGGACAAGGCATGTGCACTGCACTGCAGCGACTCTGGGCAACTGCAGTAGCTTATACATATCCAGTGCAGCACAAGTTAAGTTAGGGCAGTCTCTAGGGACCACTCAGTCGGATCCAAAATCTAGGAGGTGCAGTGATGGCAGAAAGTCACATTTGTACCCATCTTTTACTTCTGCCCACTACAGCCCCCCTTTCCTGTAAAAAATTTGGCTCATCCAGCATGTAAAATTAGGGCTGAAAGGTCCATCTAAAGGTATTCTAGAGTAACCTCTTTACTGCATACTGTCTGATCCAAAGCCTTTTGAAGTCAGTGGGAGTTTTTCCCGTAATTTCCATGCAATTTGGATCGGGGCATAGGTTGCACCTCACATTCAGGACAAAGATAAGGTTTAAGAAAAAAAGCCATATTGTCATTTTTTAATCTTGGTGCCATGCAGTAGGCTACTTATTGATTTCCCACTTTTGTGGGGAAGGTTTTATATATGTGTGTGTATACACACACAAGCAAGGAAATCATGAAACACTGTTGTGTTTCTGCCATTGCACGGATTATAAAATAATATTTTTCTCCTTACCCAACTCCCAAACCTCTCCCCTCAAACCCTGGATTCTGCTTTTTGAAGTTAGACCGAGACAAAAGCATTATTTTCAAAATTTGTTCCACCAAGCCCAACAGCTGATGGATCTTATATAAGAGATGAGTAACTAAAAAAGACTGATTTCATTTTGAAGTTTAGCATGAGGGTAGAAGACTGATAAGAAATGTGCAGCTACTACAGGATAGTGGTTAAGAGCCAAATGACAGTAAGAAATGTGAGTGGAAAAGCATGAAATAGTTCAGCTTCTAAAAGTTTATCTATTGGATACAATTAAAGAAAATGGGCAGTTGTCACAGTGTGGTTTTAAATTTTGCACTATATTTGGGTTATTCCTTATACTTTAAATGGAAAATACAGCAGCTATTGTGGTAAATTTAACTACTAAGGGTGTAACGGGTCCAGTTCCAATGAAGCCCACTGTATACTGGACTTTAATGGAGCGCAAGTTCTTTTCATCTCTTTATTTTCATTACTTATAATATGCTTTGAGCACCCTGAGAAAAAAAGCCTAATTTCTAAATAAAGTAATCTTTACACATTCTTCTGTACCTTGTCTAAAGTTAGGTTGTAAAGCTCTTTAAAACAGGATCTGTCTCTTAGGGCACGTTTGTACAGTGCTTATCACAATAGGACCCCAATCTGTCTGGGACCTCTGAACACTACTGTATATTACTACCACTAATAAATGTCACCTATCACATATTTGAGTGTATGCTGATTTACAGGAATGACTGGAAAGGTTTGTACCATAGAAAGGGATCATTCTATTCGAACAGTTTATCATATCATGATACCATGTGTGGGGAATGAGGCAGATCACACAATATTACATTAGATCAGGGATTGGGAACCTTTGGCACGCAACCCATCAGGGAAATCCGCTGGCAGGCTGAGATGGTTTGTTTACCTGTAACATCCGCAGGTTCGGCCGATTGCAGCTCCCACTGGCCGCCGTTCCAGGCCAATGGGGGCTGCAGGAAGCGGCATGGGCCGAGGGAAAATAGTATGTGCCTAAGGTTGCCGATCCCTGGATTAAATTAAACTTTCAACTCTATGTCTGTTTTTCAGAGACACCGATAATGATGAAAGAATAGATCTTGCTTTTCCATGTGCCCCCACTCTGCCTTTATTTGCTGAAATGTTGTTGATACAAATTTTTAAACCCTTGGAATTACACTCAAATGTTAATTTAATCTTGTGTGTGCATGAACCAAAGTCACATTCAAGCCTCCTGCAGTTTTAAGTTTCAACAGTTAAGGCCTGTAGGACCTGCATTGCTTGTTGCTTTTTATAGAAAATGTGTAGGGTGTTGCAAAAGCATCCAAAACATGGCACCAAGATAAAAATCTAATGTGAAACTGTGACGGGTTTTACAAACCCTAAACTGGGCAACAAGGAGTTAAGGAGTAACTCTGGGTTCAGACAGCCCCACCACACCTGCAAGAGATGGACAGACAAGAGGAGGAGTTAAAAGGGAGCAGAACAGCTCACGTGTGGGCAGACCAGGGAAGAGAAAAGACCTTCACCTTGCAGTTCCTGAGAAAGGGCTGAGAGGAAGCAGGATCTCTCCCTCAACAACTGCCTGCAGGTCTCCCTGAGTGAAGGGAGGAACCACTTCTGTTATATCTGGAGAGGGAGGCATTTCGCCCCTCACCTCCTAATCCAGTATATTTGTGTTGAATCCCTGTGTTTTGTTTATGGACTACCCCTGAAGGAGAGAGACTGGGAACTGACCTGGCCAGAGGGCCAAGGCTCGAGAGCAGGCAGCCACCAACTGCCCCAAGAGGGAGAGACCTATCACACTAGGCCTGGCCACAAAGAGGTGCTAAGCAGTGAGCTGACCCACCTCCAAGCCTCCTGCAATAAATTGCTAACTTTTGACAATAGCAGGGTGGAAAGAAGGGCCAGGGATCCCATACCAAAACCCAATTCTGCACACCAAAGGGCTTAAGCCCTGACCACCAGGCAACGCTCCTCAAGAGTGAAGACCATCACAGAAACATGCAGTTACTGTTAGAGAAAAATAATCTCAGTGCTTTTGTCAGGGTTCCCTCCCCACTCTGAACTCTAGGGTACAGATGTGGGCACCCGCATGAAAGACCCCCTAAGCTTATTTCTACCAGCTTAGGGTAAAACTTCCCCAAGGCACAAACTCTTTGCCCTTGCAGGGTACACTGCCACCACCAAGTGATTTAACAAAGAATTAGGAAAAGGACCACTTTCAGTTCCTATTCCCCCAGAATATCCCCCCCAAGCCCTTACACCCCCTTTCCTGGGGAGGCTTGAGAATAATATCCCAACCAATTGGTTACAAAGTGATCACAGACCCAAACCCCTGGGTCTTAGGACCACAGAGAAATCAGTCAGGCTCTTAAAAGAAACAGAATTTTATTAGAAAGAAAAAAGGTAAAAGAAGCACCTCTGTAAAATTAGAAGGAAAGCTAATCTCATAGGGCAATCAGATTTAAAACACAGAGGATTTCCCTCTGGGCAAAAACTTTAAAGATACAAAAAGAAAACCGGGAATACACCTTCTTCTCAGCACAGAGAAAATCACAAGCCAAAACAAAAGTAAACTAACGCATTTCCTTGCTAGTACTTACTAATTCTAATGAAGTTGGATTGATTGCTTTCTTGATCTCTCTCTGGCAAGCACACAGAACAGACAGAAAAAAGCCTCCCTCCCCCCGCCCCAGGGTTTGAAAGTATCTTGTCCCCTTATTGGTCCTTTTGGTCAGGTGCCAGCCAGGTTACCTGAGCTTCTTAACCCTTTACAGGTAAAAGGATATTGTGCCTGTAATAAATATAAAGGGAAGGGTAACCACCTTTCTGTATACAGACTATAAAATCCCTCTTGGCCAGAGGCAAAACCCCTTCACCTGTAAAGGGTTAAGAAGATAAGATAACCTCGCTGGCACCTGACCAAAATGACCAATGAGGAGACAAGATACTTTCAAAGCTGGAGCGGGAGGGAACAAAGGATCTGTCTGTATGATGCTTTTGCCGGGAACAGATCAGGAATGCAGCTCAGAACTCCTGTAAAAAGTTAGTAAGTAATCTAGCTAGAAATGCCTTAGATTTCTTTTGTTTAATGGCTGGTAAAATAGCTGTGCTGAATGGAATGTATATTCCTGTTTTTGTGTCTTTTTGTCACTTAAGGTTTTGCCTAGAGGGATTCTCTATGTTTTGAATCTGATTACCCTGTAAGGTATTTACCATCCTGATTTTAGGTGGTGAGGTGATATTAGGAGGTGATTCTTTTACCTTTTCTTTAATTAAAAGTCTTCTTTTAAGAACCTGATTGTTTTTTCATTGTTCTTAAGATCCAAGGGTTTGGGTCTGTGTTCACCTGTACAAATTGGTGAGAATTTTTATCAAGCCTTCCCCAGGAAAGGGGGTGTAGGGCTTGGGGAGATATTTTGGGGGAAGATGTCTCCAAGTGAGCTCTTTCCCTGTTCTTTGTTTAACACACTTGGTGGTGGCAGCATAGGGTTCAAGGACAAGGCAAAGTTTATACCTTGGGGAAGTTTTTAACCTAAGCTGGTAAGAATAAGCTTAGGGGGTCTTTCATGCAGGTCCTCACATCTGTACCCTAGAGTTCAGATTGGGGAAGGAACCTTGACAGTGCCTTGGGCCAGGAGGGATTTTATAGTACTGTATACAGGAAGGTTGTTACCCTTCCTGGTATATTTATGACAGCTTTTTTCTCTTCTTGTCTTTCAGTCCCATGGGATCTAGTGTTTATCTACCAAATGCTAATTTTCCTCTGCAAGTGCCCATTTAATTTTGAGAATTCCTTTCCTGTTGTGAATAACTCCAGTACATTTTGCTGGCTTGCTGCCTGATCTTCTAAGGTGCACACCACCACCTGTGATGAGCTAGAGGAGCCCAGAGACCTCAGCTTTCATTAGGGAGCACTCGGCAACTTGCTGGATCATACCACTTTAGGGCAGAAAGTTTCTCATCTCTGGAATCCAACTCTAAGTGTCCTTCTATAGGAAATGTGTTAATCGTTCACATCTCAGTAATTGGGGACTTGTCTCATTGTGAGATGTGACAGACATGGACCTAGACCTTGCAGTTTGCTGTGATCTCATTGCAGGATCAGGGCTCTCAATTGTCTCTTCAGACATAAATAGATTTATATCAGAATATTTTCACTGTAGAAAAGGTCACAGTATAATTGTTACATACAGAAAAAATGTTCTTCTGACTGCCTTCATCTTCATCTTACTAGATTTGGGATATAAATCACACAAAATTCAACATAAACTCTTTGAAATCTAAAACTTTTTCTCAACATAGAACAAATTAGAGATATTTTTCCTTCCCATCAAATGTCATTTGTATTATTTTAAGAACTAAAGATGGCAAGTGGATTTAATATTCAGTATCGGGAAATGAAAATTTAAAAGCCATTTCCCAGAAAGGCCAACTGTGAATCATGGTTTAAAGGTCAGGGTCACTCATCTACACATTTTCTTGTTAATGAGGTGCCACAAAAACAAGGCACTGACTGTATTATTTACTATATTCTGACAGTGGTATACTGCCATCAGTAAATACATCGAGAACAAATAAGGGAAAATCTCTTAACAATGTCCAAAGGACAACATCCTATTACCTTGTGGGTAAATGGCAAGAACATAACATCCTACAAACATCTGCTAATCCTAAATTATTACCTGACAGAGACGATACTTAGGAGTGTTCATGAGCCTGTACAATTTTTTATTTGTGGTTAAGGTACAATGGGAACTGGACTGGGCACTTTTTTAGTGGAATTATATTTGGATGGTGTGTAGTTTTAAGCTTTTCATTGAAATTAAGCTGAAATGCACTCAGCTCCATTTCACAGTAACAGAGGATGGATATATCTTGTTAGGTTTTGGTTTTATTTGGATGTAGGGGAAATGTCAATCTAAAAGCACCATGTTCTGTTTTTTTTGATGAGAACAAATCATCACCAGCATAAGTTCAGGTAATAGAATGTGTCATCCTGTGCAATACTAAGAAAATTACATGGTCAGAGACTGCCACAGGGTTTGTGGAAAGCATGTGTAGACAATTAGAATTCTTTAAATGCACCCATCTTCTCTGTGCCCAAGACAAAGTTCAACCAAGAGCTAGCATTCCTTATCACGTATAAGTGAATTTTCTTTGAAAATAAGCTTTCTAATTAACGGTGGCATTTCTCAGACTTCTACTGATGGCAGTCAGTTTGCTAAAAAAAACACCAAATAAACCAAAACTAAAAACCAACCCCACATCATGTGTGATTCTGGTATTAGGAACTTGCTCTCTATGTTCACCACTCTATTTTAATTTTTACCTATTTTGTCTTCTACAAAAGTTAGCAGCCGCAGCTGTGCATTTTGTAATTTGGTCTTGTAAACTGCTTCTCAACATATATCAAAAGGATATGTGATACTTATATTTGCAAATCCCATCACACTATTAGTGCTATAAAATATTAATGAATAATATTTGCCTACAATGCACAGTACATCTTTGGTGAAGAATTAACGAGTATAAAATGCACAAATTTTTATTTTGATTAACTATAAGCAGTGGATAATTGAAAAATGTTTTCTTGTAACTTCATCCACATTCAGGGACTCTGAAGATGTAAAGCTGAGATCTGTTAGGAGTAGCTGACCTATGTGAGCTGAAATCAATGGAATTAAAAGTAGATGCAAAAAAAAATCTGAAGTTATTTTTCCTTTCTTTGAAGATGGCAAGAATCAACATTTTAAATCTGAAATCTTATTACCAGATCAATTGTTCTGATGATTTCGATGGCCATGCTAAAGTGGTTTAAGTCTTTGTATGATGACCAGTACTATTATTATTTTTCTTCAAAGAGAAGGTCCTGATCAAAATGTTCTTGGCACAAACCTCTGTGACACACACACAAATACCATCTCCATTAGCAGTTCATCTGAAACTTGTTCTGAATGGTAAGGTTAGACTACAACAGAGCAAAACTTCTTAACTTGTCTTGGACTTAAAAGCAAAGGGAACCCTTAGGAACCAACAGATCCACCCTAAATGGACATTGGTAGTATGCCTTCAAGGCACATTCCCATGGAGTAGTCAGAAAGCCTTGGAGTAAAGTGCTACACTTGTGTGATGGGGGTTTCAACTATCCCCATATTGACTGTGTACGTCACCTCAGAATGAAATGCAGAAATAAAATTTCTAGACACCACTAATGACTACTGCTTGGAGCAGCTAGTCATGGAATCCATAAGGGGAAAGGCAATCCTTCATTTAGTCCTAAGTGGAGCATGGGTCCAAGAAGTGAATATAGCTGAACCGCTCAGTGATAGCAACCATAATGTAATTAAATTTTACATCCTTGTAGGGGGGGAAAATACCAAAGAAACCCACCACAGTAGCATTTAACTTCAAAAAGGGGAGCTACTCAAAAATAAGGAAGTCAGTTAAACAAAGAGTCACGAGAGTGAACTGCTGGCAAGCTGCATGGAAACTTTTTTTAAAAACACCACTAAATATTTACCTCAAATTAAAAAAAAAAAAAAACAGTAAGGACAAAATATTTTTTACCATGGCTAATCAACAGACTAAAAGAGGCTGTTAGAGACAACAAGACATCCTTTAAAAATTGGAAGTAAAATTCTATTGAGGAAAATAGAAAGGAGCATACATTCCAACAAGTCAAGTGTAAAAGTGTAATTAGGGGCAAGCCAAAAAAGAAGAGCATCTAGCAAAAGACAAAACCTAACAGCAGTTTTTAAAAACACACAGAAACAGGAAGCCTGCCAAAAAATCAGTGGGGCCACTGCCCGATTGAGGTACTAAAGGAGCACTCACGGAAGACAAGGCCAGTGCAGAGAAGATAAATTAATTCTTTGCATTGGTCTTCACTGCAGAGGATGTGAGGGAGATTCCCATACCTGAGCCATTCTTTTAGGTGACAAATTGGAGGAATTGTCCCAGTCTGAGGTGTCAACAGAGGCAGTTTTGGAACAAATTGATAAATTAAACAGTAATAAATCACCAGGACCAGATGGTATTCACCCAAGGGTTCTGAAGAAACTTAAATATGAAATAACAGAAGTACTAACTCTGGCATGCAACCTATCACTTAAACCAGCCTCTCTCTGTACAAGATGACTGGAGGATAGCTAATGTAACACCAATTTGTAAAAAAAGGCTTCAGAACTGATCCTGGCAATTACAGGCTGGTAAGCCTAACTTCAGTACCAGGCAAATTGGTTGAAACTATAATAAAGAACAGAATTATGATGAACATGATATATGGGGAAGAGTCAACATGACTTTTGTAAAGAGAAATCTTGCCTCACCAATCCATTAGAATTATTTGGGGGTGTCAGCAAACATGTGGACAAGAGTGAAACAGTGGGTACAGTGTATTTGGACTTTCAGAAAGCCTTTGACAAGGTTCCTCATCCAAGGCTCTTCAGCAGTCATGGGATAAGAGGGAAGATCTTCGCATGGATCAGTAATTGGTTAAAAGATAGGAAACAATGATAGGAATGAATGATCAGTTTTCACAGTTGAGAGAGGTAAATAGCAGGGTCTTCCAAGGAACTGTACTCGGACCAGTGCTGTTCAATATGATCCTAAATGATCTGAAAAAGGGGGAGATGTTAAAGTTTGCAGATGATACAAACTTACTCAAGATAGTTAAATGCAAAGCTGACTACAAAGAGTTACAATGGGATCTTACAACCCAGGATGACTCAGCAACAAAGTGGCAGATGAAATTCAATGTTGATAAATGCAAAGTAATGCACATTGCAAAACATAATCCCAACTATGCATACAAAATGATAGGGTCCAAATTAGCTGTTACCACTGAAGAAAGATCTTGGAGTCATCGTGGACAGTTCTCTGAAAACATCTGCTCAATGTGTAATGGCAGCCAAAAAAACTAACAATGTTAGGAACCAGTAGGAAAGGGATAATAAGAAGAGAAAATATCATAATACCACTATATAAATCCAGGGCACACCCACACCTTGAATGCAGGGTACACGTCTCAGAGAAGATACACTAGAACTGGAAAAAAAAATACAAAAGAGGGCACAAAAATGGGGTATGGAAAGGCTTCCATATGAAGAGAGATTAAAAAGACTTGGACTGTTCAGCTTAGAAAAGAGACAGCTAAGGGGGGATATGATAGAGGTTTATAAAAATATTGAATGATGGAGAAAGTGAATAGGGAAATGTTATTTACCTCTTCACATAAGAAGCAGTGGTCACCCAACAGAATTAATAGGCAGCATGTTTTAAAAAAACAGAAGGAAGTACTTCAAACAAAACAGTCAACCTGTGGGCCTTATTTCCAGGGAATGTTGTGAAGGTCAAAAGTATAAGTTCATGGGAAGATAGGTCTACCAGTGGCTACTAGCCAAGATGGCCAGGGCCGCAACCCCAAGCTCTGGGTGTCCTCAAGCCTCTGTTTGCCAGAAGCTGGGACCGGGCAACAAGGGATGGACCATTTGATAATTGCCCTGTTCTGTTCATTCCCTCTGAAGCATCTGGCACGTGCCACTGTCGGTAGACAGGATATCGGGCAAGATGGATCATTGGTCTGACCCAGCATGGCAATTCTTATGTTCTTATGGTGATCCTAAAAGAAGAGAGAAGAAAAATAAAAATGTGAAGGGGGGCTGGACCCAGAGGATCTGAAGAAAGTGACATGCTGCCGAGACATTTCACATAGTGGGGCAAAACATCCCATTCATCCCCACTACTCCCTGACACCTATACAGGACCAGAGGGCCACAGCTCTGCTTCAAGAGGTAAGGGGGACGGCTATATAGGCAAATACAGTTGAATGCTGTAGAACTGATCCAGCTCTGGTTAAGGCAATGGAGCTAGGGTGACTTACACCAAAGGATGATCTGGCCCTAGATATATTTGTAAAATATTTATTAATACACTTACTGCTTCCTGGACCTAATTCTCTGTTTGTCCAACATCAGTTGAATGCCAGTGCTTCCTTCTTCTCCTGGCTAGCCTAATATATATTATATCATCATTCAAAAATATAAAGAAACATCTGTGAGACAGAACTCTTTTTATTGTATATCTGAGAATGAAAGCCTGGCACAAATCCCTCAAAACGTTCATGGGTAGCCCTTAGTGTTTAATCCAGAGGTGGGCAAACTATGGCCCGCGGGCCACATCCGGCCTGCGGGACCGTCCTGTCCGGCCCCTGAGCGCCCGGCCGGGGAGGCTAGCCCCCCTCCACTCCCCCGTTCTCCACCCTCCCCCGCAGCCATGGGGTTGGATGGGTTGGGAGTTCTGAGGGGGACAGTCAGGAGGCAGGACCCAGGCTGTTTGGGGATGCACAGCCTTCCCTACCTGGCCCTCCATACAGTTTTGCAATCCCGATGTGGCCCTCAGGCCAAAAAGTTTGCCCACCCCTGGTTTAATCCCTGCTGCCAATAATGTGGGTGTCAGCATCTTCAAAGCTGATTTACAGTGCAGTGAGTGTAAATGTGGTTTGCCCCAGAATTCATAAATTCGAGCACTTCACATCATTGTGTGCAATGGATAGGAAAACGTCACTGTAAAGTACTACAGAACTTTCATGGAGTCATGACAGTTTACACCAGCTGAGGATCTGGACCCTGCTATGTATATAAAAACATATCCCTTTAAGAGACATATATCTGTTGAAACACAACCAGAAGCATCCAGTCTTGATAAAATCATGCTTGTGATAAGGAAAGTATGATTGCTGCCACTCTCTCCTTTTTTGTTAAAAGGATGGCACAACCATTAATTTCCAGTTGTCATTATTCAAAGAGCAGCATGGCCAAACTAATCAGTATTCTTCAAAGAAGCCAAACTATACTAGTGTTCTCATTTTATTCAATCAGCCAGAACAATCCATAGGTTTTTAGTGAGCAGATTAGACTTGCTGATGAATATCCTGGAACAAGGTAGAAAAGCTTAGCACTGCTCTGATCATTCCCTTCTCTTTGCACCCACAACAGAGTTTGGGGAGGGAGTAGCTATTCCATTGCTTCTGACACAGCACAGGGCTTACTGGAGTGGAAGCTCTGCCCCATTTGCAATCGGGGCAGTATATGCATCTCACCTGGGCTGGGGGGTATGGAAGGAAGGAGTAGAGTTACAGATCCACCTTCACCCTGTCTCTCCCTCTTTCAGCAGGGGGTAGCTAGGAGCACACCTTCGCTTTCCATGGAACTTTGACTGGTTTTGGGCACAAGTCCTTTTAATCCTCTCCCCTTTCTGCAGGAACTCCATTAGGAACAGACATCATTTAGCAATTCTCTTTTAGTGTATGTAGACCCAAAGTATAATATCCAGTATATGTAAATATAATGTATAGGGAGAGATACAGAAGAACACATGTTGACACACAGAGACTTCTGGCTCATGCAGAGTTAGTGGGTGACAATATGAAACTAAAAATATATCCCTCTGTTCTTTCTTAAAAACAGCATTAATTTCTTGGTGAACATTTGGCTCAGGAGATTCTCTCAACTTAAGAGACTTGTTGAAAGGCTAGTTTATTACAGCCTCCAATTAGTACAGATAGGGGGACCACTGGGGGAAAAAAGCAGAAAGTTTAGAGATTTGGTTTCTGAAGACATTCTGAACTGACAGCTAATGGATTTGTTTCTTTGATATTTCTTGAGAGTAGCTGGTTGAACATCAATTACAAAGAGACTTGGGTTTTTATTACCAATTGTTTCAGAGTAGAGCAGCTTGTTTATTAGGTCTTCATTTCTAGAAAAAACAGATAACTCAAGGAATAAACAAAATGTTCTTAAAGTGTTTTCTTGATTAATTGTCTTGATATTTCCAGAAAAAAAAATAGCAGTGACTATATAAAGTTTGCCACGTGGTAGATTTTGGAAGCATCAACTTCATCAGGGTCCTTGAAGTTTTCAGCATCTCTACTTAAATTGTGATTGCTGGACATTTTTTCTGATCTTCATAGGACCATTTGCAACCTGTGCACGACAAGGATGTCAGCTCCACTCACTGCTAAGGCCTGGTACATACAGTTTTTTGTACCAGTATAATTATTTTACCCAACACAGTTATACAGGTGCCTGTGATGGGGGCACATCACCCTCCAACCAGCTGGGTGTGATGCTACAGTCCATTTCTCACCCCTGGAGACTACCAACTGGTGCTGATGGATCTTCGGCAGCTTGGGCTTCTGAGTAACAAGGTCCAGAAGAACCCCTTCTGTGGTATTAAAGAGTCCAACAAATAAGCAGTCCATTCCCCCTCACTAGGGTCTTCAGTCCCAACTCTGGGCCATTTACATTCAGCTCTTTGTTCAAGCTCCCAAAATCAGACCTGTCCCCATCTTGTGGCCTATCCTTTGGCTGGTAGGGAAACCCAGGCCTGCTCATTACTCTGGGTTCCAAGCCAGGGACTCTACAGACAACAGCATAAGGACATAAGAACATAAGAACTGTCATACTGGGTCAGACCAAAGGTCCATCTAGCTCAGTATCCTGTCTTCTGACAGTGGTCAATGTCAGGTGCCCCAGAGGGAATGAACAGAACAGATAATCATCAAGTGATCCGTTCCCTGTCGTCCATCCCCAGCCTCTGGCAAACAGAGGCTAGGGACACCATTCCTGCCCATCCTGGATAATAGTCTTTGATGGACCTATCCTCCATGAATTATTCTTGTTCTTTTTTGAATCCTGTTATAGTCTTGTCTTTCACAGCATCCTCTGGCAAAAGTTCTACAGGTTGACTGGGGGCTGGTCTACACTATGGGGGGGAGATTGATCTAAGTTACGCAACTTCAGCTACATGAATAATGTAGCTGAAGTCAACATACTTAGATCTACTTACAACATTGTCTTCACTGCAGTGTGTCAATGCGCTTCTCGTTGAGGTGGAGTACCGGAGTAGACGCTAGAGCAGGGGTCAGCAACCTGCGGCATGCGTGCCAAAGGTGGCACATGAGCTGATTTTTAGTAGCACTCTGCTGCCAGCTGGGGTCCTGGCCGCCGGCCCTGCTCAGCCCGCTGCCTGCCTAGATGAATGGAACCCCAGAACGAATGGAACCCCAGGCCAGCAGCGGGCTCAGAGGGGCCAGCGGCCAGGACCCTGCCCGGCAGGGGCCAGCGGCCGGAACCCCAGACCAGCAGCAGACTGAGCAGCTCAGCCCGCTGCCAGCCTGGGGTCTTGGCCGCCGGCCTCGCTCACCCCACTGCCAGCCTGCATGGACGGAACCCCAGGCCAGCAGCAGTCTGAGCAGGGCTGGCGGCCGGGACTGCTGGTCTGGGGTTCCATCCACTGGCCCCTGCCAGCCAGGGTCCCGTCCGCCGGCCCCGCTCAGCCCGCTTCCAGTCTGGGGTTCCATCCGACGGCCCCTGTAAATGTAAAATGTATTACTGGCATGCGAAACCTTAAATTACAGTAAATAAATGAAGACTTGGCACACTACTTCTCAAAGGTCGCCAACCTCTGCGCTAGAGCAATTGGCGGTCAATTTATCACGTCTATGCTAGACATGATAAATCAACCCCTGCTGGATCAATTGCTGCCCATCGATCTGGCCGCTAGTGTAGACATGCCCTGCGTGTTGTGTGAAGAAATACTTCCCTTTGTTTGTTTAAAACCTGCTGCCTATTAATTTCATTTGGTGGCCCCTAGTTCTTGTGTTATGAGAAGGAGTAAACAATACTTCCTTACTTACTTTCTTCACACCAGTCATGTTTTTATAGATCTCAATTATATCCTCCTTAGTTCTGAAAAGTCCCAGTCTTATTAATCTCTTCTCATACGGAAGCTGTTCCATACCCTTAATCATTTTTGTTGTCCTTTTCTGAACCTTTTCCAATTCCAATATATCTTTTTTCAGATGGGGCGACCACATCTGCATGCAGCATTCAAGATGTGGGCATACCATGGATTTATACAAAAGCAACATGATATTTTCTGTCTTATTATCTATCCCTTTCTTAATGATTCCCAACATTCTGTTCGCTTTTTTGACAGCCGCTACAAATTGAGTGGATGTTTTCAGAGAACTATCCACAATGACTCCAAGATCTCTTTCTTGAGTGGTAACAGCTAATTTAGACCCCATCATTTTATAGGTATAGCTGGGATTGCTTTGTCCAATCTGTTGCTGCTATTTCCATGCTATTTCCCATGGGCCTCTTCCTACCAGACCCATTTTATCTTTGGTCCATAGTTATTCCATACATTAAATTCATTTTTGTATCAGTCTAAGCCATGGAAAATGCACCTCGGTACTTCAATGATGACCAACATATCTAGCCCCGTAATAAATAGTTTATGTGCTTTTTGGAAAAACAAACTATTAGTCTTTGTTTGTTGCTTGGTAGATTTAGGGGTTACTGATTGCTTTAGGGGTTTTGGTCTTTCCTTCTTTGTTTTTCATCCTGGAGGATTTCATCACCGAGGGTGATCAGAACATTTTCTTCTCTGAATGCTACTGTTGTTGGTATGTACTCTCTAATGATAGACTTTTGTTGTACCCCTATTTTTTGAGTGCTTTATACTATTTTGAAATTTGATAAATATTTGATACCTATACTGTAAGATGCAATGGGGACTAAATTTAAAGTCTGACAATTTCTTTGCTAATCAGAGACCTAGGAACTTTGCTGATTTTAAATAGGAGGAGGAGCGCTGAGTAACAAAAATTCATTCTGAAGCCAGGTAAGCACAAAAGATGGCCAGGAGAGAATCCATGAGCCACAGAAGAGAAACAAAACTAAAACTGAATCTCAGAAAACTTTACCCAGGTGTGATTCTGGAGGGACAATCAGATGCAGAAAGGTAGGCAGGGCTGGCCATACCATAAAGTGAACTGAGGCGGCTGCCTCAGGTGCCAGACTGGGGTGGGGGCACCAGTAGGACCCAGAGTGTAAAAAATTGTGCCTGCTGCTGGTGTATATGTATTCTCTCTGCTCGAGATGCACAGAGATGGTGCAGTGCTGTGCTGGAGGAAGGAGGGCACTAGAGACATAACAGGCAGGCAGGAGAAAAGGTGAGAGGGAATAACAGAAAGCAGCAGAAGCTGCAGGGAGAGAGGAGGAGGAGGAGCCTCTTGTGTACCTCTCTAGCATCCCCAGGAGCCTGGACTGATTAACACCAGCTTCTCAGGGAGCGTCCTGTTTCCTGAACCCACTTGAGGAGAATAGGCAGTCAACTGAAGTAGTAGGATCCAGTTAGGCCCTTAAGACGCTGATATCGTCTCTCACTCAGGCCCTGCTACCAGCCTGCTTATTTGTCCCCTTCAACTGAGTGTTGAGAGCCACTATAGGTGGCACAGAACAGCAGTCATGAGTGAAAGAAGAAAACACAGCTCTGGGGCAGCATTCAGAAAAAGAAAGAAAGCAAAGGAAGCTTTTCTAGCTATCTAAGCAGGAAGGAGCTCTCCTGAGATACACAGACACAAATGTTCACGGTGAGCCTTCCAGCTCCAGTGAGGATTTGAGTGGTGAGGAGATGCCTGATCTTCCAATTAGTCAGAGTGCAGGTGACCTGGCAGCTACTGCAGCATCCATATCTCCATCTCAAATGGATGTAACCGTGCACATTCCTGAAGAAAAGTGTAGATCAGAGAAGAGTGTGGTGGAAGTGCAAGAAACAGCTGCTGCTGAATTTAGTTCCTTATGTCTAGATGATCCAGGACTGTGGACCCACTTGAGCAGTAGCCTGAGGGACTTCCTTGTACTGCATGGGCCACAGCAAGTGAAAAACATCATGTTCCCCAAAGACAATGAAAATAGAAGTTTCCATCCAACACATTACTGGCGTGAAATCCCCAATGGTGACAAAGTGGAGAGGCCATGGCTTATGTACTCAAAAACCCAGAATACTGCATACTGTTTTTGTTGCAAACTCTTCCAGTCTAATGTTCCAGCCAAATTGGGTTCTACAGGAACAAAGGACTAGGAAAATCTGGCTAGAAATCTGGCATGCCATGAGAAGGCAGCAAATCACCAGAGAGCATTCCATAGGTGAAAGAGCTTGAGAGAAGACTAAGGTTAAAGGCCACCATAGATGATCAGCATCAAGAGAAGATTGCATCAGAGTCTCTTTACTGGCAAAATGTTCTGAAAAGGCTCATTGCCATTGTGAGAATGCTTGCTACCCAAAATCTAGCACTGCGAGGCACTTCAGATCAGCTGTATGTGCCAAATAATGGAAACCTCCTTAAAACTGTGGAGCTGATGGCTGAGTTTGATGCTGTACTCCAGGAGCATCTAAGAAGAGTCACCACCCAAGAAATGTACATACACCACTACCTAGGAAAAACAATTCAAAATGAGATCATACAGTTACTGGCAACAAAAATCAAACAGAAGATTTTGGCAGATCTAAAGTCAGGGAGATATTACTCTTTATTCTGGACTGCACACCTGACATCAGCCATATGGAACAAATGACTTCAATGGTGTATTTTGTAACAACAACAGAACCTAATGAAAATGTCCCTGCAATGGTGACTGTCAGAGAGCATTTTCTAGAATTTATGGACACTGATGATACTACAGGAGTGGTGTGACAAATGTGCTTCTTACAAAGCTGGAAGATATGGGATTTGCAATAGCTGACATGAGAGGTCACTCTATGATAATGGTGCCAACATGAGAGGAAAGAACAGAGGAGTGCAGAGACAGATCCGAGAGTTAAACCCTCGAGCTTTTTTTGTCCCATGCAGTTCTTATTCATTGAACTTGGTGGTCAGTGATGCAGCATCAGCTTCTAGTGAGGCTGCTGAATTTTTTAATGTAATTCAAAGCATCTATGTATTTTTCTCTGCATCAACTCATCGATGGCAAATTTTGAAGCAACATCTGGGAACATCCTCTCTGATACTGAAACCACTGAGTGCCACATGATGGAAAAGTTGAGTGGAGGTGATAAAGCCTATCAAACACCAAATTGGGAAGACAGATGATGCCATAGTTGCCATTATGGAGGATATGCTATGACAGGAACTGATCGTGGGAGAACAGTGGCAGAGGGTCATGGAATCACCAGAAACATACATAACTTCAAATTTCTGTGTGGCTTAGTGTTCTGGCATGACAAACTGTTTGAAATAAATGTTGTAAGCAAGAGACTCCAGGTGTTGACCTTGATATATCTGGAGCAATGGAACACCTGGACAAAGCAAAGTCATACCTACAGTCTTACCGGTCAGATGAGGGATTTCAAAACATTCTGAAGAGTGCACAGAAGTTGGCAGAGGAACTTCACACTGAAGCTATTTTCCCACCCATTCAAGAATACAAGAGTTACTGAAGAAGACGGCATTTTGATTTTGAGGTACGGGATAATCCCATAAGAGATCCCAAAAAACAATTCAAAGTTGAATTCTTTAACCGCTAGATTGTGGAATACAGTCAGTTGAAGACTGTTTCATGCAGCTCAAGGAACACAGCAGTATATTTGGGATGTTGTATGATATTCCAAAACTCCACACTATACTTGAAGAAGACCTACACCAGCAATGCAGGGCACTAGAGACAGTGTTGACACATGATGACATGCGTGATATTGATGTGAGTGATTTAGGTGATGAACTGAAAGCCCTCAAGATACATTTCAGCAGGATCAACTCCAAAGGCTGTTCTGGAATATATGTGCACAAATAAGATGACCACCCTCTTTCCAAATGCTTTTGTTGCTCTGCGCACACTTCTAACACTTCCTGTAACAGCTGCCAGTGGAGAACGCAGCTTCTCCAAGCTGAAGTTAATAAAAACACATCTACACTCCACGACGACAAAGGAGAGACTGGTTGGCCTTGCAACCATCTCAATAGAGCATGAGCTGGCCCAGACTGTGGACCTGCAGCAGGAAGCAGTTCAAATCTTTGCAACCGAGAAGGCACAGAAAGCACCACTTTGAATATTCAAACAGATAAAAATGCCAGTGTTTACTATACAGACAAGAAAAGTTGCATTTTCTGTTCAGGCGTTTGAAAGTTAAGTGTTACTTTAAATTTTTGAACAAGGCATTTTAAGTTGTTAGTTCTCTTTTTATTGGGGTAGGTAGCAGAGAAGTACCATGAGAGGAGTAGAACAGGAAGAAGGCAAAATTGAGACCTTTCAAAGTTTTGGCCCAAGTGAGGGGGTATGGGGGCCTCATTTGAGCTCCCCGCCTCAGGTGCCAAAATGTTGTGGGCCAGCTCTGAAGGTAGGAATCCCCAGGAACAGATGTGAAAATAAACCTGTTAGTAATAACAAAGAAACAATGCCAAACCCAGGACCCTTGTAAAAATCTAATCCGCTGCTTAATAATAATGAAAATAAAACCAGAAATAAATAATATTTAATTAGCATTTAAAAAAGATATTCAGAAGTTATAAGTTCATATTTCTGTTAATGATACGGTAAAAATGATACTACTAGTAAAATAAGTATTTTCACAAAACTTTTCATCTTTCGCATACAAGTTAATTATTAGTTGTCTTGATGCTAACTGCTTAGGGAAGACTGAGCAAGTCTGGTGCAATTATTCTGATATGAACTACATTACAGATATTACTACAGCTCAAAGTTACTTAGCCTCATGTGTCAGTGACAAGCCTGTGCACTACCGTATCTACTGGAATTGTGCTTCAGGTAATTATATCCTACAAAACTGTTCTGAAATTCTAGAATCAGGGAAGATTATGAGTAGACTAGTGTGGAGGCCTTCGTAAATCCAGTCATAGGAAGGGATCCCTGATTCCAGGCAAAGTGGTCAATTCCATGAACCTCCATTAGCCTGGACAACATTTCTTTAATGAGTCCCAGCTGTCACCCCCTGCCTCCAGTGCTGACAATCTTTATGCACCCTTTGGGTTGGGAAAGGTATTGTTCTTCCTGTACACGGAAACTCAGTGACCTCTTTGCTATTGGTCAGACAGAAACTCCCTTTAATAGAGTTAGTGTGACTAATACAGACAATCTATTCCTTATCAGGTTTGTTTTTAAACAATTCACACAAGGTTTTACATTGAGTATCCATCCACCCCATGATCTACTTACACGGCCTTCACCACCATAGTATCAGACCACCTCACAATCATTAATGAGTTTTATCCTCACAATTATCCTCTGATTTAGGAAAGTGTCATCCCAGTTTCACAGATGTGAGGCCCAGGGTAGATTAAGCAACTTGCCCAAAGTGACACAGAAGGTCTCCAGGGACCAGGAGTTGAACCTATGATTCTTGAGTTCAGACCAGTTCTCTAGCCACTAGACCACCCTTCCTATGTGAAAACACAAAATGTGGATTTTACCCCCACTCCCGAAGACCCACAGGACACACAACTCAAAGTGACACCGGACCCTGCCACAACAACAGATGAAAACCCGCAGACATCTCCACCACTACAATGATCAACCCCCCCACTCCCCACAACACACCTTTCAAAATCCATGGATTTTACACGTGCCTATCACAACATGTGGTATACCTCATCCAATGCACTAAATGCTCCAATAACATCTATATGGGTGAAACCAGATCATCACTGTCCTCATGAATGAACTCACACAGGAAAATGATAAAAGACAAAAGCACCACCTGTAGGTGAACACTTTTCACAAAGCTATGTATGACCTATTAGTCCTCATCCTCAAAGGAAACCTGCACAACCCCTTCAAAAGACAAGTTTGGGAGCTTAGACTGATAACTCTGCTAGAAAATCATGGACTGACCAGAGACACTAGATTTATGATTTATTACAAGAATTTGCAACCCACTAACCCCCTCTTTTTGTCCTATGACTGAGGAGGTGTTAATGGGCCACTCTACCCTGAATGGTCCATTAGAATATGTGCTAACTACTTATGCTAAACAATCTGTTCCATCTTGCATTTAGCTGTGAAGCTGGGAGGACCTTTCCCAGAGACCTGAATGTAAGGGGACTGTTGCCCCCTTACAAAAACTTAGTGGGGGTGTTTTGGTTGGCTAGCTCCCAGGACCAAAAGAAAGGGGAAGGGTCGATGGGAAACAGGGCCAGCTCTAGGCACCAGCGAATCAAGCAGGTGCCTGGGACAGCAAATGTAAAGGGGTGGCAGATGTCGGGCTCTGGGGTGGTAATCTGCCTGCAGCGGCGGGAATTCGGCAACTGCTCCGTCACACCGCGTTTCGCACTCGGCGGCAATTCGGTGGTGGGGACACGGCTCTTCTTTGGTCACCGGCAGCAATTCGGTGGCCGCACCATCACTCCGCCTCCCTGTTCGGTGGCAAGGGTTTTTTTTTTTCCGCTTGGGGTGGCAAAAACACTGGAACCGGCCCTGATGGGGAATCAGGACCCTGAGACCGACAGTCCCCAGGAACAATGGGGAGAGGCCAATGCTCCAGGTCAGCCTGATTGACAGGGCGGGCAGGCTAACCAGGGAGTCAGAAGGCTGGGGGGAGGGGGGTCCCATCCTCCATGTGAGCTGGAATTGCCTGGGTCAGGCAGAGTGGGGCTGAGCTAAGGAGAAAGCAGGGCCCCAAGCAGAGCTGGGGAGCAGAGCTGTGCCAGATCCAGAGGGGCCAGAAAACCAGCCCAGGAAGCAGGTCAGTGCTGGGAGCAGAGTCACAGAAGCAGCCTGCAGAGCAGACGTGCGCTGGGAGCAGAGCTGCAGCAACCAGAGCCAGAGGGGCCAGAGAAGCAGCCCAGGGAGCTGGAGGCAGAGCAGCAGCAGCAGAGTGGCGGGGTGAGTTGGGGCTGGAACAGTCCGGAGCCAAGGGCAGTGAGCAGCTGGGGAGAGTGAGGGGGACCCTGGGCATCGTGCCCAGCACAGGGAGATGCCCCCAGCAAAGACTCCTGGCAGGCCAGACTTGGAGGGGGATTATAACCCCGATGGGGTGGGGGCGACGCTGGGAAGAAGGGTCTGCTATCTAAAGCCTGAGATGTGTGGCCACCCCCAGAGCAAGTGTCCGACCCACAGCATCCCTGCAGGACAGCCAGGGTCTGAGAAGGGGGCCTGGGACTTGTGAGGAACAGACTGAACTGCCCTTATATTCCAGAGATGCTGGTTGTGATGGCCCGGTGCCACAGAGCGGGGTGATGTGTTTTCCTTTAACCTTTCCCATTTTTCCTTATTTTTAAAAATTGATTGCTGTTTAATAAATTGTATTTACTTTGAACTGTATGTAATGATCCGTGGGTCAGGGAAGCATTCAGTGCAAAGAGAATACCCCGGAGTGGGGACATCCTAGCCCCTGCCCTAAGTGACCACAACAAGGTTGGGGGTCGAGCCGCCCAGGAATCCTGGGCCCAGCCTTGTTGGGTTGGAACGGGAGCCCTCGAGGGCAGGGAGGCCTATGGGTAAAGGAAGTGGGAGCGACGACTCAGATCCTTTCACTAGCTCACTTCACCGGGGCAGTGTATAAGCCAGGAAAGTTCCCCACAATAGCGGGACAATAGCTTACATGAAGAAGAGCTCTCTGTGGCTAGAAAGCTCGTCTCTCCCAACAGAAACTGGTCCAATAAAAGATATTACCTCACCTACCTTGTGTCCAATTTATTTTGCACATGTTGCAATGCTTCTGTGACAGATGTATAGCACAGACATTACATTAGCTTTCACATTTCTTTTTCATCTACACCAGCCTGTCTTACACCTAACTATCATTCAAAATCACAAGCCTATATTTGACCATAAAAAGCTATCAGATGAGCTGCCTTTGCCAGCACATTCCCACAGTACATTCTCAGAATCCAGAGGTGCACAGTATCAATCAAGAAGATCAACACAGTATATTCTTGACTCTTGAATAAATATTGTTTTAGCTACTCTATTACACCATCTGCTCTGTTTTTAGGACTGTGCTATCCATTTCTCTGGTGCTTATACAATATGTTTGTGTGTTTTAAAATTTTATAACAATTGTATATTGCCTACCTTCTCGTTCAGGCTCTTTTTATAGATTGAAAGAAATTAAACAAATAAACTGTGCACAGCTTTAAATTCTGAAGCCTTATTCCATGTCCACATGGAACCCTGTCCTTCACTGTTATAGGAAGAGACATTAAAGCCCAGATCTTCAAAGATACCTAGGCTCGTAACTTCCACAGAAATCAATATTTATTCTCTGACTTTTATCCTATTCATCTTGGGCCTGATCCAAATACCACTGAAGGTCAATGGAAAGACACCAATTGATTTAAATCACTGGCCCTGTTAGAAACTTGAGCTAGATCCTGCTTGCCATACTCACAAGAGTAAACCCACTGAAGTGAGAATGCAACCAGAATTTGACCATTTCTGTGTGCACTTTTTTCAGACCACGCTACAGTAATTGGTTTTTAGAAATATACTTAAGATGTTAATTCAGTCCAGACAGCTTATAATAACAAAACCAGAATAATTTAAACATTATAAAGTTATTCTGGTTTAAATTCTGAAAGACATTTTAAACATTTTTTCTAATGCAGGGGAGTGTGTTTTTAACAGCGATTTTTTTTCAGTACCATGATACAACATCAGGAATAGCTGCTTCCAAAATGATGAAACTTTATTTGATCTTAAAAGTTTGATCTTAATCCTTTGGTCTTAAAAACTATTAACCACCAGTTACTTTTCATTTTGTAACATTGAAGGCTAAATGGCACTAATAATTTTAGAAAGAGCAATTATTCTGACTCCCAAGGTATCTAAGATATTATGAACATATTATGAACAGAGCTTGTTAATTTCAGACATTTACAGAACACTTTGAAACTGCTTTATTACTTCCTTCTCTGGGATATGTTTTCTTTCTAAAAACTACTTAAAAATTTATAAGTAACAGAAGGATGCGGAACAAATTAGACTTATGGCATTTTAGAGCCATCTGAACAGTTGATAATCCTGCTGTTAAGGATTCTATAGTCAAGCCATTAGCAAAAATGTTAAAACTATGGCAAATCAATTAAAATGTTCTGTGGCAATACTTGACTTCAAACTAACATAATACAACTACATCTAAAAGCTGCTGAAATCTCAATACATCCTCACAAATTACTCAATAACAGAATCCTCCTTTTTATGCAAGTTTCATGACAGCTGTGAGTTGCACACCTTGTTCAGATGAATTATGAAAAAGTCTGTGATAGACGGCACGCACACTGCTATGAGAGAAGAGCATGGGGAGCTCAGGCTGCCCGTTTGCAAAGTGCTTAAATACATTCCCCTTTTCAACAGACCTAATAATTCAAAAACCATTAAACAGCCCTACAATTACCAGGTTGCTATTCTACACATCAGTAGGATGCAAAAAGCTATTTAGAAATTGTGTTTATATTTTTGACCAAGCTTTCGCAGCTAGGCAGATAAAAATCCAACTGTATTTATAATAGCTACAAACATTCTGATATTATTCTCTAATATTTCATTATAAATCATTGTGTCAAAAAGAGCCAATAGCTCTTGTGGCTTTTATTCACAGTGGCTGTGCAGTTTCAGCCACATTATACAGATTTATCTCTAATTGTCATGCAGAAAATTATAAAGTGGCTCTCAAATATAGATAGGCCAGGCAGACATGTTTATAATAGCAATCACAGAACATGCATTTTAGTTGATGGGATTTTTATTATTATTATTACTACTTCACCTGCAGACTACGTATTTGCCATACATAATAGATAAACAAATAGAATGCTAAATCTTTCATAGATGTCAAAAATTTGGCTGTGTACAGCAACTCTTCATCTCCAGCAGCAACTACCCCACAGTGCAAACATGAAAAATAGCATACGTGTCTTCCATGATTCTACAGGCAGCCTGACATATTTCTTTGTTGATTCTTTACTATGCATGGAATATACAAGAAAAAAAGCAGAAGTAATTTTAGTTTATTTGTTTAAACAATGCTATCAGCTGTTTACTTTTTAGTTAGGGAAACTTAATTTTAAACTGTTGATCTTTAAAAGGTGCAAATATGCTAAAACACAGAAGTACAAGCACATTGGCTTAAAACATTGAACTACATTTGGGAAATCTTTCGTTTGAAATAAGAAAGCTTAAGCTGGGCTGAACTGTAAAAGGGGAAACCACTATTAAGGACAGAGATGTTTTGGTTTTGTTCATTGTAATGATTATGACTTTTCAAATCTTCTACAGTGTTACAGGAATAGTACACTAAGTGACTCACCATTGTAGCTGAGCTTATGTACAGTAAAGGTACCCAAAGCCTGCATGAAAGGCTTTCTCTGTCACCACAGAACACTTGATTTGCCCTTTCCAGGATACAATTTTGTTTCAGTCACTTAGCAAATAGCACATATATACGTCATGCTATACAATTTCCTTGTTTGTTGAGCCATTTCTATACTTTTAAACCATGTCTACACTTCAGCTGCTACAATGGCACAGCTGCAGTGCTGTAGTGTAGACTACACTTCCTAAGTCGATGGAAAGGGTTTTCCCATTGACTTAATTAATTCACCTCTCTGAGAGGCAGTAGCTGCATCTATACCCGTGGTTAGGTCAATCTAACTACAGTGCTCAGGGCGCAACATTTTTCACAGCCCTGAGGAATGTAGCTAGATCAATCTAATTTTTAAGTGTAGTCTAAGCCTTAGACATTTTTAAAGAGAAATAATTTGTTAATTGACATCCCAAATACACATACACACATGCCTTACACATAGATGAAGCAACAGAAGCAAACTTCAGATGCCTAAAATATATTTCAATCACTAAGCTTCCCTAGTGATTCCATTATGAAAAAGCAAAGCATCTAGGTAGCTCGTTTTGAAGTTTAAATTAAATATCTAGAGCCAGATTGTCCCCTTCAGTGTAAAATCTGCAACAGGAGGAGACAAGGTGCAGTCAACCCTGTAGGTTCACCTTGCAGAATTTTTGACTGACTACAGTTTCTACTGGATTTAGATAGGAGTCCCCAGGCTTCATTATCAAAGATGCTAAGCCCCTGTTTGCATCAATATGATTTGTGAGCACCCAATAGCTCAGAAAATCAAACCACAAGTAGGACAGAGACAGCTCCAAAGCTCATGAATCCCAGGGAACTGCAAAAAAAGGATCATTAACTCCTAGGAGGGCATGTCTCCATGAGTGCTATCTGGACAACACCCTCCCACAAGTTATGCACCTCCCTTAGGAATCCATGGTGCCATCATTGCCTCTGGCCATGAATGCCTCAATCCCAAAACAGGTGCAATGTGGTGCAAGTATTAATGCTGCTAACAGCAGTGTTAACTTCTGCATGCATAGCCCTAGTTCTCTGAGGAAGGTATGCTGCCCTGTCCGCAGCACCTTTTCCACTCACTATCTTTCAATAGAGGCATTGCTCCTTCTCCACTCATCTACCTGGAGGGAAGCACTGTGTGCCTAGAACACATGATATGGATGGCATGAGACATGAAGAGATCTACAGCCTTCCTTAAACAACATAAAAGCAATTTAAAGAATTTTAATTTGAGAGTCAAGTCCAGGACAGAAATGAGTCACTCTACAGACACATTTTGGATTCTTTAATCTCCCTGTGAAATTGCAACTGTGCAGAGAATTAATATTGGGGCACTAGTAACCTGAGCGGTCATTCAGAAACAAAATCCTGGCTGTGTACAAGTACAGAGTTTCAAAAATATAATTTTTCTTTCCTTGAAACTTCTAGGGAGCCGAGAGGATTCTACTCTAAAAATCCCATCCAACCAACCAACCAGCCCACCCACCCAAAAACTCCAAAACAAAAAAAAATGGTTTTGTTTTAGATTTTAATATAAAAGCAAATAGCATCTAAAAATATCCCAAACATCCCAGGTAGACCTTTCACCCCCAAAAGGGAGACATGCCAGACACTCTTAAGGAATCCAGCAGGGACTTCATCATCTATTTTAAATGGAAGACACTCAGAACTACTATGGTGATGGGCCCCAGCATTAAACCCTAAGACAGGAACACCCTGGGAAGAAGATAGTGACTCACAGTCACAACCTGCCTCTTGGCCTCCTCTGTTCCATGGAAATATTGGGAAGGGAGAGGGTAGCAAAACAAACACCCTGTGCCAGACCTATACTTAGCCAAACATAATCCCCTGACAAACCAGCACAGGTAAACTGCCTGGTATATTGGGGTTCAGAGCTCATCACTTCTGCCTTCTCACTCAACTGAACAAGAAGGCGAGTGACTGCTCTTCAAAGACTGCTTTCCCCACAGCCACACATTGCTACCATGGTGTGGGTAGCTGGATTAGGGGATATAGGGCACCTTCCTAGTCCTCTTAGTTCTTCTTTTAAGTGCACAGGATGGGCTGTGATCTAAGTAAGTGAAAGTATTTATGCAGTTTTCCATTAATGTAGCGCAATATACGTTTTATCACTAAATTACAGGGCTTAGCATGGAAAAAGGGAGAGGAGAGGCTCCTGGTTAAACACAGAGAGATAAATGGCACCAATTCTGTATGCTGGCTAACAGTTAATACCCACTTTAAGACTTAATGCACTTCGGCAGTGTCAGATTCTACTGCAAAACAACATGACAGCGATTCCTCTGTCTACAGTACTTGCTGTCTCATAATGCCAACAATAAAACCAAGAGGAATTTTACAATTTTGTATTGACAAGCTCATAGAGAGCTTGTCTCATAGCTCCCTACATGCACATGAATCGATCAAAATACCTTTATTCTTTCAGGTAGTTTTACAATTTAAGATATGGTATACAAAAATGAGAGAAACATATTTCTGTTGCTATAATTTACCTAAAGTGTGTGTGAAATACTCATGTTCACATGGATTTCAATAGAAGTTCTTTCACTGAATTCAATGGGAACAGGATCAGACTAATAATTCCTAAATAGATTTTTAATCATTTAATTTTTATTACAGTTGTTAGAGGACTAGAAATGACCTTTAGAAGTCGCCTAAGGAAAACCATAGTTGACTTCTCTGTGAAAGAATAGGTTTTGATTCTGGAATTATGGGAGGATTTTGGCCAATATACATAATTAGCTTGTTCCTTCTCCTTCGCCCCCTTTTAATATCTTTTAAAATTGTAAAACTGAGTGCAGCTGAGTATCTTTCCGGCATCAAACATGCACTGGGAATTTCTCTCTTTACATGGTCTGAAAGCAAATTGTTTCCCCATGCCCACGTGCAGTTTTTGCGGTAAAAACACTCCTTAAACTAAACCTTTTCTACATTCATTCAGTGAGGATATTTTTCTAGTTCAAAGAGGGCAACACTCTGAACACCCTGTATTTGTTTAGAATTTATGTGCTCAACATTGTACACTGCTTTTGATCCATGCAAAGAGCTCACACGCACTCTAGTGGGAGTTGTACACAGGCATTGAGGACACTATTGTCAGAAATGTTCACAGAGTAGCAAAATTTGACCCGTAAGATGCTATTGAGAGATGAAAACTGAATGAAATAAATAATAAAAGATCAAACACACTCTGCCTGAAGGGCTCTGAGTATTCTCCTCATCTGAATTTCACTGGGTTTGTCCCTTTCTGGAAACCAACAAGTTAAAATTCAGATGCCCATGCAAAAAAACCCAATAAACCTTAACTAAGATGAACAGTCTAATACTCATATAATATAAACTCATGTAACATAAATATTGATAACTTTGAAAACACAGGCAAAAGCAGACCTGAACGGAGAGCAACTAGCAACAAAGGTTTTGAGAAAGAGAGATGCAAAAAACTGATTGAAAAAAAGGGGCAAGTGTCATTCCAAGTCTTCAGTGGGAGCCTACACATTCCTATGTGACATCTGTTCGCAGCTTTGCTCCTTGCAGATTGGACTATAGCTACAAAAGAACACACAAGATACCATGACATCATAACTGGATACGACAAACAACCATACACGCATACATACATGTGTAGTGATTATCCCAACGCTTCCACCAAAGAAATAGTTCTACTTAATGCAGTTTCATTAATTGGACAAAAAGTCTGATAAATTCAAAATGACAAATTCCGATGGTGCAAACAAGAATATAATGATCAGAGGGATATACAAAACCTCTCAATCACTGTAGATACTTCAGAAAAGATTAAATCATTTTTATGCCCCGATTCAGGAAAACACTTAAGTCCAGCAAAGTATGATGGGCTTCAGTGCAATGTTCAGCTGTTAGAATGGACTCAAAGGACAATATTTTGAAAAGTGACTAGTGATTGTGGGTACCTTAATTTTTTGGTACCCAACTTTAGACATCTTGGAGCTGATTTATACTTTATGTCTACAATGCAATTAAACACTCGCGGTCAGCCTGTATCAGCTGACTCCGGCTTGCGGGGCTTGGGCTGTGGGGCTATAAAACTGCAGTGCTGATTGTGAGATCCTGTGAGGGGGGAGGGTCTCAGAGTCTAGGCTCCAGCCCAAGCACGCAATTTTACAGATCCGTAGCCCAAGCCCTGCGAGCCCAAGACAACTGACACAGACCAGCCACGGATGTCTAATGCTTACGTAGACATACTTGTAGAAAGTGGGTGCTCAGCACTTTCTGAAAAAACAGCCCTCTTTAAGGCATCTCAAGTTAAGTATCTAAAAATTAAGGAACCGCAAAGTCACAGTCACTTTTTCAAATCTTGGCCCAAATATTGCAAAACTAAAATATATATTTTAAAATAGTAGGTTAATGAGTAGAAGAGAACAAATGTGGGTTACTTTTCCATTCGCTATATTACAAGAGTCAATTTGAATCCCTCAGTTGGAAACATGTATGGGAATTAGGATTCTGTTTTGAAGTTGTTTGAAGGGTGGAGGAAAAGTCTGCTCCCCACATAGCTTCAGTAACAGAGCTATGACAATCATCTTGGGCTCAGTTTCAAAGTACACTGGCTTTTAATATAATATTTTGAAAAGAAAGTAGTGCTATTAAAGTCAAATTTTAATAGTCACTTCATGGGGGAGACTAGATGGTTTGGTGTATGGGCAAGAGGTTATTGAGCATTTCACATCAAAGACACTTGTTCAAATCCAGCCCAGATCAGCAGTGAGTGAAATGCTATTACCCAAAGGTAGCTCAGTGTCCTACATGAAATGAGTTGGTGTTCTCAGTCCATTCTCCATCAAAATTGGTGATCCCGGTTAGCAGTCTCCCTATAGAGATCAAAGACTGAATAAGCACGTTTTCCCTTGCACTTCCCAATACTGTCGTTCTGTTCTTTTCCCCTTCCTTACTCCTCCAATCTTGTTCCTGTCAGGTGATCATCAGCTATGCTTATAGTAAATCAATCAAAGGGATGTCACTTGTTAATAGCTTGGGTGTACCTTCAACTTTACTCATAGGTGTCTTGGCCCAGTATCACAATCTAGGAGAAATTCTGAGCATACAAACAAAAACTTGCTTAGGAAGGAACGCCAGAAAACAATTCCTTTTTTTTTTTAAATTGAGATTTCTAAATTGTTTTAGCCTATGAGCATGGTGGTCTCACCCAGGCTTCCACCACCCAGTTACTCTTTGCATATGGACATCAGCAATCCTTCCATCCCCGAGTTCTCCCAAAAAACGTTTCTGCCATGCTCAGCACCTCTTAAAGTATTGTGGATACTACAGTATCAAGTTCGCTGCTCCTTTAAAGAGATAGTTCAAGCAGTTTATTAACTTAACTGAGGTGACACACCCTTCCTTTTGATCACAGCACAGTTGGTTTATAGTAAAAGTAAAACAAGTTTACTAACAAAAAGACATAGACTTAAGTGATACCAAGCAGAAAAAATAGGGATGGAAGTAGTTACAAAAAAACACAGTGAAAATATGCTACTAAGATTGAAACAAAACTTAACAAACTATAGGCTTTTGTCCAAACTTTTCTCACCATAGTCATTCTTCCAGCATGGCTGGCTAGTCCTTAGCCAGGATCCAATCATAGAGCCCACGTGCCTGGTTTTCTGTCTCCTGAGGTGAAGGATAACTTAGGGATTCTCTTCCCCCTCTCTTTATAGTCCATATAAATCTTTGCAGTATATTCTTCTGAAGAGCATCCCCAGGTAAAGTTCCTTTCCCCTGCTGTGTGTAGATGCCATGCTGGCTTCTCCCCTGTTTGTAATTTTTACAGTGCAAATGATCTTCTTGCAATCTCTGATTCAAATGAACAGGCCACTGTCCGTGGCCAGACCTGGCTTGAGGTCTCAGCTCTTTACCTTTATCTGGAAAAACCTGTTTATCACCTTCCCCTGACATGTCTGGTTCAAACGTATTTTAGTCCCATATTTCCAGCACATCTATATAATTCTTTAGAGGTTAACCGTACATATATCACACAAGAATATTAATCATCACTGAGTAATTAGTTTTCCAATGATATATGACATGCTACCTTTTGGATAAATATCATGACAACACTGTGTGAGGTGCTGGAATTGTTCAGGCCAGCTGAGATTCACTACTACATACCAGGGAGCTCTAAGGCCACACTTCCCAACTGAAATTTTGGTTGAAACTAATATGTTTCCAGGAAACATTCTGTTTTTGACAAAATTATTTTTTTTTTTAAATACAAGAATACAAGAAAATGTTTTGTTGGAAAATTTTAAGCCAGCTCTGTTGTTTATCTGAGAAGTTATTCAAAGCAGATTTAATCAGAAGCCATATATGGTGCTTTGTAGATAAGACAGCATGGCAGTGGACCTTGTACAGAATACTTGGAATATCAAGGTTTATGTTGCAAACCTTGGAGCTGACAAACGCTAATGAATTAAATAAAATTATAACCAAAAGGGTGTGAAGTAAAGTACAATAAAATATATGTGGTATTTGAGAAATTCAGGTAAAAAAGCAATATGAGAAATATTTTGCTGGGCCTTCCAAAATATACCTATTATTTTATCTAAATTTGTTGTCTAGTTACTAAATGCAGTAGAAGGTCATGATGTAAAATCTGGATAAACATCCCATCAGATTCTAACAATTTTATGTCAATTAAAATGTGTGTCCTTAAATTTCCCTCAATGATAACATTTAATTCAGTGTTATTGGTAAATGCATATTTGGTACCAGTCTCTGAAATATTTCAAATATTTCATACATTATTATTTCTCTCTCTTTTCTTGGTACTCTGTTTTCTGTGTTTTATATTTCACAAGGTGGTGACATAAGGAAACTTTCTGGATTTGCATTATGATTAGCCAGGTAGCATAAGTTTATATAGAGCCTTGTCATTATCTTTTGTCAGATGTTCAGTATTTTATGTAGTAAGCATGTCCTTAATGTAACACACAGGAAAAGATATTCAAAAATAATACAGAAATATAGCCTAGACGAATCTACTATAATGTGGGTGCACAACTGGTTAAGAAAACTGTAGTTATCAATGGTTCACAATCGAGCTAGAAGGGCACACTGAGTGGGGTCCCACAGGCATCTCTCTTGGGTCTAGTTCTATTCAATTTCTTCATAAATGATTTAGATAATGGCATAGACAATATGTTTATAAAGTTTTTGGATGATGCTATGCTGGGAGGTGTTGCAAGAACTTTGGAGGATAGGATTAGAATTCAAAATGAACTTGACAAGCTTGAGAAATGGTCTCAAATAAATAAGATGAAATTCAATAAGGGCAAATGCAAAATATTACACTTAGAAAGAAATAATAAACTGTATGCATTTAAAATGGGAAATGACTGCCTCAGAAGGAGTACTGCAGAAAAGGATTTAGTGGTTATAATAGATCACAAACTAAATATGAGTCAACAATGTAACACTGTTGCAAAAAAACCTAACGTCATTCTGGGATGTATTACCAATAGTGTTGTAAACAAGATACGAGAAGTAATTCTTCCACTCTACTCACCGCTGATAAGGCCTCAGAGGGGGTATTGTGTCTAGGTCTTAGCATCACGTTTAGAGAAAGAAGTGCACAAATTGGAGAAAGTCCAAAGCAGAGCAACAAAAATTATTAAAGGTCTAGACAATATGACCTATGAGGAAAGATTAAAAAAACTGGGTTTGTTTAATCTGCAGAAGAGAAGATTGAGGGTGGGAGATAACAGTCTTCAAGTATGTAAAAGGTTGTTTTAAAGAGAGAGTGATGTATTGTTCTCCTTAACCACCGAGGATAGGACAACAAGTAAGCAAGGGAGATTTAGGCTAGGCATTAAGAAAAGCTTCCTAATTCTAAGGGTAGTTGTCAAGGTTCCTCCCCCACTCTGAACTCTAGGGTACAGATGTGGGGACCTGCATGAAAAAACCTCCTAAGCTTATCTTTACCAGCTTAGGTCAAAACTTCCCCAAGGTACAAAATATTACCCCCGTTGTCCTTGGATTGGCCGCTACCACCACCAAACTAATACTGGTTTACTGGGGAAGAGCTGTTTGGATGCGTCTTTCCCCCCAAAATACTTCCCAAAACCTTGCACTCCACTTCCTGGACAAGGTTTGGTAAAAAGCCTCACCAATTTGCCTAGGTGACTACAGACCCAGACCCTTGGATCTTAAGAACAATGAACAATCCTCCCAACACTTGCACCCCCCCTTTCCTGGGAAATGTTGGATAAAAAGCCTCACCAATTTGCATAGATGACCACAGACCCAAACCCTTGGATCTGAGAACAATGAAAAAGCATTCAGTTTTCTTACAAGACGACTTTTAATAAAAATAGAAGTAAATAGAAATAAAGAAATCCCCCCTGTAAAATCAGGATGGTAGATATCTTACAGGGTAATTAGATTCAAAAACATAGAGAACCCCTCTAGGCAAAACCTTAAGTTACAAAAAAGATACACAGACAGAAATAGTTATTCTATTCAGCACAATTCTTTTCTCAGCCATTTAAAGAAATCATAATCTAATGCATACCTAGCTAGATTACTTACTAAAAGTTCTAAGACTCCATTCCTGGTCTATCCCCGGCAGAAACCAGCATATAGACAGACACACAGACCCTTTGTTTCTCTCCCTCCTCCCAGCTTTTGAAAGTATCTTGTCTCCTCATTGGTCATTTTGGTCAGGTGCCAGCGAGGTTACCATTACCTTCTTAACCCTTTACAGGTGAGAGGAGCTTTCCCCTGGCCAGGAGGGATTTCAAAGGGGTTTACCCTTCCCTTTATATTTATGACAGTAGTTAAACACAGGTTGTGGAATCTCCATCACTGGAGGTTTTTAAGAACAGGTTAGACAAACATCTATCAGGGAAGGTGTAGATAATCTTTAGTCCTGCCTCAGTGCAGGGGACTGGACTAGATGCCTATCAAGGTCCCTTCCAGTTCTACACATCTATGATTCTATGAATTGTTTATCCATTCTGTGTAATCTTTTCATAGCCTATCCAGAGATTTGAGAGAACTAGAGGAACTACTTTTGATCCCTCATATTTGAGAAAAATTGCTTCCAATGAAGTCATTGAGAACACAGTTAGGCTAAGACGGAGCATTTTTAAAAACCCTACCTCAAGCTTTTAATGACATTGGAGTACCATGTTAACCCAACAATATGTCATACACCTACTGAGAAGAAATGAGAAGTGGATGCAAGTTATGCTGTTGACATGATAATCTGATATTTATATAAGATTACATTCTGTTATGGAACCTGGACAAACTTCTTCCAATACAGAATATGGCCCATTTTTTTTCTACTTTCAAAAAGAATATTATTGTCTGGTTATACAGAAACTGGAAAATAATCAGCAAAAGTTATTGAGGAGGCTGTTTGCAGGTTTGCATTAGATGGCGTATTATAAGATGGAACCTCCCTGATAAGGGACCACATCAGTATTAAGGCCATACACTGCCCTGAAACCTTGCAGTGAACCCCAGCGAGGTCTGTGGCATGCCCCTTAAAATATTTTTCCCCTGTGGCTGAAGCCATAAATGGACCACAGGAATAGTTACAGAGCATTCCTTTCCAATGGACTATAAGAGGATCTTGTGAAAATAATTATAGCTTTACGCTTACAGGGCCCAAATTGAAAAAAAGGTTACATTATTCTAGGTGCCTATTTGAACACCAACAGTAAATACCCATTTTAGTAATCTAGTGTCTAAATCACTATTCAATCTCCCGAATACCTATTTTAGGCATTTAACTTTAAGCACTGAAGTGACCGACAACAAAGCAACATGAAATTAATAACGGTAGAAATGTTCTTATAGTTCACTGACTTGATTTTTCTTCTTGAAAAACAGGGACTATGATGAAATATATTATAGTGGTTTTAATGAGTACTACTTCAGCAGAGTGAAATGGAATGCAATGGGTAAGGTTTTTTGTTCATCTATGATTAGTGTGGACTCACTGTGCTCTTTCTTTGCTTCACTTGAAGATCAGCTCTACTGCACTGACCTGACAAGTTGTATTTGCATTAGAGATGGAGCCACCCTTCACTGATATATTTATCAGTGCCTGTGGCTAGTTAAGCAATGGACCATAAAGCACAAGAGCACACAAGTGCCAAGAGAACCAAAGTGATAAAGTTTTTAAAAACCCAACATCACAAGACACAGAATTGTGAAGACAAATAGCAAGGAAAAATGTAGAAGATTTTTATTTCTCCGAGAAAAGTGAAAACTATGAAGTGTCTGTGACAGATATGACAATATCCTGGACAAACCTTATGGAATTAAGATGCATCTTACTAAATTACATTAAACTTTATTAAATTAAGTTTAATACCTTTGGGGTGGGTCCACTGTATTAAAATGCAATTGTTTATGTGTTATTGTGGAACTGTATGTATCCTATCTAGGAGACATGACTAACCCTTGATCTACATAACTAGGGTGACCAGAGGGAAAGTGTGAAAAATCGGGACGGGGGGTAGGAGGTAATAGGAGCCTATATAAGAAAAAGCCCCCAAAATCGGGACTGTCCCTATAAAATCGGGACATCTGGTCACCCTATACATAACAAACTTATGTTAGTAAAACTACGTCACTCAGGGGTGTGGAAAATCCACATAGTTATACCTACCTAAACCCTGGTGCAGATAGCACTATACTGACGAGAGGTCTTCTCCCTTCAACACAGCTTCTGTCTCTCCGGGAGGTGGGGTATCTACGCCAACAGAAGAAGCTCTCTCATTGGCATAGATAGCGTCTTCACTAAGCACTACAGTGGCACAGGTGCAGCTGTGCTGCTGCAGTGCTGTAAGTGCAGGCAAGCCCTAATGCAATCGCTGGGAAGTATTAGGAATTCAAAGGACTTCTGGGGAGAGTATGTGTGAAATGGATGTCCTTGGAAACACTTGTGGTGAGGGGAATGCAATTAACCCACCTCTGAGTCCATCCTTCTGAAGCTGCCCACTGAGCAGAAATCCATTGTGTGGCTGATTACCTATTTAAGGCCCAAGGCCCAAACTGGACAGTGAGGGGACTGTGCTGCCTGGAAATCCCTGCTTAGAAGGGAGCGTGACATGTGTCTCCACCCAAGAGAGGCAATGGCTGTAGAGCAGAAAGCATAGAGTGACACAATTGGTAACTGAGGTCAGGTGTTCTTCAGAGAATGAGGTTCTCCACTTTTAGATTTCACTATATTGTTTTAATAAAACATCTGGGGTCATATACACTTCCAATAGGATTTTTCAAATATACCGCAATTTCACAGGCTGCATTGTCATTTGCAAGCCACCCAGATCTCAAACTGTTTTTACAGACCACTCTCTGGGTATTAATCATCTGTCACTAAACCCAGAATGAAGAAAAGGAGGACTTGTGGCACCTTAGAGATTAACAAATTTATTTGAGCATAAGCTTTCGTGAGCTACAGCTCACTTCATCGGATGCATTCAGTGGAAAATACAGTAGGGAGATTTATATACACAGAGAATATGAAACAATGGGTGTTACCATACACACTGTAATGAGAGTGAGAGAGAAAGCTTATGCTCAAATAAATTTGTTAGTCTCTAAGGTGCCACAAGTCCTCCTTTTCTTTTTGCGGATACAGACTAACATGGCTGCTACTCTAAACCCAGAATGGCTTTTACCCATTCTGATTTTTTTTGCCCAGATAAGCATATGAACTAGGAATATTGTGAATTATTTAGGATTTAATTTCATGTGCTGTTTAAACATGGTACTTTGGACTTTTTATAAAATGTCCACTCACCTATCAGGTTACAGTACTAACTCCAGAGAGGAGATGATAAAGATTTTATCACCTCTGCACTGTTAAAATAGGACATACTAATCAAAGATGGGAATTCCTGACAAGTCATAAAAAGGGCAGTATGTCCAGTAAAATGCATCACTGTGCAAATTCATCTCCTTATTCTCAGTGAGCTAATTATCAATAGTTTGCAGTGTTATAGCCATGTTGGTCCAAGGATACTAAAAAGACAAGGTGGGTGAAACAATCAGAGCAACTTCTGTTCGTGAAAGAGACGTGCTTTCGAGCATTCACAGAGCTCTTCTTCAGGTCTGGGAAAGTTATTCAGACTGTCACAGATAAATACAAGGTGGGACAAAAAAGAGATTAACAGATGTTTCAAGAAACCATTCAAGGTGAAGGGGGGATTTGACAACTCTACAGTCATAGGAAAAAGGAGGGTTAGTGGGTTACAGATTGTTATAATGAGCCATAAATCCAGTGTCTTTACTCAATTAATTATTGTTGGTGTCTTGCAAAGTTATAAATTAAAGCTCCAAATCTAGTTGTCTGAATGTTTTGTGCAGACTTCCTCTGAGAACAAGGACTGAAAGGTCAGATATGGAGTGATCATTTTGTGAAAAGTGTTCACCGATGTGTGATACGGTGTTTTTGTATTTTATCATTTTTCTGTGCGCGTTCATTCAAGAACATAATGGTTGCCCTGTTTCACCTACATAGCTTTATTGGGGCATTTAGTGCACTGGAGGAGATACACGACATGTTGTGATAGGCTTATGTAGGACACATCATCAACTTATCGAAACTCCCTTAACTGGAGCTGAACTATATATACTCTCCAAGGTACTGAACTTCTGCTCCACCACAGAACCTGATATCATATTAACATGTGGTGAAGTGGAATAACTCTTTCACCAACTCCGCCTCAAAGAACTCTTTCATAACAAAGACAACATCACCTACACCTACCGTGTCTCTACTGACCATCATAAAAAGAATAATCTGACTGGACATCCTACAGCAGATAAAAACACAAACTTGATCAATACATTGATTGCTTCAGGGGAAAAAAATGGACTGTGAAATCCTTAACAAACATCTCATCCACTGCAATCTCTCCATTGCCGAGACAGCTGAACAGTCCCCGAAATCCAACTATCAGATAGCGATCAAACCAGCAGACAAAGAGAACACCATTGTAGTCTTCAACCGTGATGACTATATCAATGAGGCCAACGAACAACTCTCCGACATCAAAGACTATAAAGAACTTAAATAAGACTCCAATCCACAATTCACCCAGGTACTTAAGGATATCATTATATCCTTCCCCAAAGAACCCCAAGAGAAGCTCTACAACCTCATCCCCCATGAACCCATCCCAGGGACCTTCTACATGCTTCCTAAGATACACAAAGGAATCCAGACAGACCCATCATATTTGACCATGGCACTCTTACTGAAGGAATATTGGCACTTACAGAAATCATCCACAACCCACTCACTACACAAAAGACCAGTTTCCTCCAGGACATGATCAACTTCCTCCAGACATTCCACAACATTGACAGCTTCCCTCAGAACACCATTCTTGTTGCCATGGATGTCACCACTCTATACAGCAACATACCTCACAAAGCATGGAATTGCTGTATGCCTCAAATATCTGCAAGACAATGGACAACACTCAGCTATCTACCCCAAACACACCAGACCCTGCCATAAGAACATATGCAAAACCTGAAGATGTAGCTCCAATGCTACGATGATCAATACCCTCCACAGAACATCTTTCAAGATCCATGGGTCCTACACGTGGTGTATCTCATTCAGGGCACGAAATGCTCTGATAACAACTATGTGGGTGAATCAAGACAATCCCTATGCTCCCAAATGGACTCACACACAAAATGATAAAAGACAAAAACACCATATCACCCGTAGGCTAACACTTTTCACAGAATGATCACTCTGTAACTGACCTCTCAATCCTCATCCTCAAAGGAAGGTGCCTTCAAAAGGCATGCCTTGGAATTTAAATTCATAGAATCATAGAACTGGAAGGGACCTCGAGAGGTCATCTAGTCCAGTCCCCTGCACTCAAGGCAGGACTAAGTATTATCTAGACCATCCCTGATCGGTGTTTGTCATAACTCTACTAGGCAACACAAATCAAGGACTTAAGACACTAGATTTAGGCTCATTATAACAATCTAACCCTCCTTTGTCCTACAACTGTAGATGAGTTAGCTGCCCACTTTACCTTGAATGATCTCTTGCAACATAACTCCTTATCTGTTCCACCTTGTATTCAGCTTGTGATGCGTGGAGTATCTTTCCCAGACCTAAAGAAGAGCTCTGTGTAATCTCAACAACTTGTCTGTTTCACCAACAGAAGTTGGTGCAACAGAAGATATTTCATTACCCACCTTGTCTCATTATCAATAGTGATGCCTTTAAAAATGCCCTTAAAATGCAATATAGATCTTACATTGCCTGTTTGCCTGAGCAGCTTCAAATAATGAAAAACATAATAACCTAATATTGATTTGTGGTATACATGGCTTTGCTCCACAGCAACCAAGGAAGGAACATTGAGATTTGGCCTCCCTAAACCAAGACAATTGTCGGCAGAAAAGTACTGGAGGCAGATACCATTTTATAGCATTATTTTGCCACTCTATGATTTTGCTGCATTGCCTCTCCTTATTTTCTGTGAAAACCTGGGCTGGTAAGGCTCCTTCTGCCTCCGCAGGCAGAAAGGACAAAAAACATTTGTGGTTATGATTTAGCTTTTTAAATGTTTTTTTTTTTCATTTTTAAAATTATTTGATTAACATTTTACTTTACCACCTTTAGAGCATTGTTTGCTACTATGGTTCAAGGAAATAACATATAGTAAAAACTGAATCACTTTCTTCAAAACTCATTAGCTTTGCCCACAGTTCACCCCAAGCAATTTTGTACTTACACATGAGCTCTGAACAAAGCCTGAAGCAGTTTCTACTGTAGCAAAAAATGTTTACAGGAATGTAAACTAAACCAAAATATTAGCTGATAATTTAAAACTGAAATAACATTTAAAAAAGCTAAATTACCGACAAGTTATGAGAAAGAACGAGGAGTACTTGTGGCAACTCTAAGCTACCACTCTGAAACCTGTCGACAAGTTATGGTAAGTTTAGATTGTTCATTTATGAGTTACAGAGCAAATTTGGTGCCACGCTTAGTAATAAATACTGAACACAAGGAAGTTTGGGATCTGACTTTAGATAAAAAGAATGCTTTCAAGAATCTCTTTGAATGGTGGTTATACACAAACACATATGGCACAAAGAAAAGGAGTACTTGTGGCACCTCAGAGACTAACAAATTTATTTGAGCATAAGCTTTCGTGAGCTATAGCTCACTTCAGTATGCATCCAATGAAGTGAGCTGTACCTCACAAAAGCTTATGCTCAAATAAATTTGTTAGTCTCTAAGGTGCCACAAGTACTCCTTTTCTTTTTGCGAATACAGACTAACATGGCTGCTACTCTGAAACCTGACATAAGGCACAATAACACTGCCATCTATTGGATGGACTCAGGACTTTGAGAATTTGAAGTTGTCTCACCAGAAAAACAGGTTTCAGAGTAGCACCCCTGTTAGTCTGTATTCGCAAAAAGAAAAGGAGTACTTGTGGCGCCTTAGAGACTAACAGAAAACAGGCTATCAGTCAGGCCTATTATCAATGAAAGCTAAGGGGCTCCAGCAACAGACGCTTGTGAGGGGAAGCTATGTGCTAGTAATCAGGGTGCCAGGAGACCCAAGTTTTCATTTTAATTCTATTAGTCTGCCACTGATTTGGCTTCTGACAAGTCTGATTGTCTCTGCAGGCAGTCATGCATTCACACCAACTCTCTCTTTTTGGTATAATAATTTATATTTTGCACCTTAAATTTGTATTATTGACTAAAGCCAAAGCAAATCTTAGCGTTTTATATGCAGATCTCCACTTTTTATCAATACGTCCAGTCCTTTATAGCTTGGCTGAATACTGCCCAGTTTTTGTTTTGTTTTACAGCCTGGTGTAACATTTATAGTCATGCTCTAAGTGAAACAAACATTTTTTTCATGCATTCAGTAATACCTTCAAAACAGGACCATGAAGAGTACTGTAACATTTTTAAAGCATGTTTTCCTTCCACATGTGGGAGGCTTTGATGTGCCTGAAAAAACTATCACAGCAAGGTCTCTGTGTGTTTCCAGATATGTGGAGCTCCTGCCAATATGTGAACAATCACTGTGGCTACGAGGATTTCTGACTGGAATGTGTTCAGCAGGCTGCAGATTCTAAAGAGTATTATCCACCCAAAACACCAGCAACATCTTAAAGTTTCTTAGCTGCACCTCACTGCACAGAAGCCAAAATGTCCAAGAGGGATCCTTAAACATCTGTTCATTTGTGAAGATAAATAATCTCTGCTTACAAGTAGAGAGCATTTACCTAAACTTCATCCACATCCACAGGCTAATTGGCAGGCCTCAGAATGTCTTTGTTTATTAAACTGTCTGTTTATTCTGACTGTGTAGGTTTGGAAGGATTCTGTTTTTATTGGCTAAGTTTTGGTCAACGTAAATTTCACTGTCCACATACAAACTGCCGAAAAAAATATTCCCATCAATAATTATCAAAATTTGAAGATATGCAAAGTGAGAAAAATCCTGCTTGAGACTTACCGGAATTTTATTTAAGGATATTGGATGTGTGATATTGACAAGTTGTGTTTTAACAGTTATAAAGCTTCAACTTTTAAAATCTCAACATCTACTGTCATTAAATAATTATTGTCTGAACCCCTCCGAAAATTTTCCACAACTGTGAAAATTTAAAATCAATAAATTTTTTTAAATGCTTAAAAATAAGCATGGATATTATCCATTGAAATTATTTAAAAAATTGAATTCTGCTGCACCTATGTATATGCAAGCACATTGTCCTGAAGCTCTAGAGGGTAAGTAGCTGTCTGCTGCCACCTGCTGGTGAAGGGGGCAAGAACAGCCACAGAGCTGCTTCATCTTGAGAACTGGGGATGCACAGAAGCTATGGAGGGGAAGGAGCTCTTTTCCCCCAATCTATTGGTGAACAGGGAGAAGTATAGCTACAGCGAGTTTCATTTGCATAAGATTTGCATCCAGAATTCCTCAAGTGAAACTTTGAGAGCCACCATAACTGTACAGGCACAAAATTGTTTGGGTAGTGGGAATGAAACAGAAAGAGGAGGGAAAAGGGCTCCTACCTTGTGGAAGGAGTTGGCTCAAGGGTCCTACATAGCACTGGTTTCCTCCACTGAGAACCCGTTGCTGTTGGAAGGACACTTCAGTGGGAGATGATGCAGAGATGGCTCTTTGATGGGATGCAACACACAGAGGGCTCTTTGCTGAGGCTGCAGAGGAGAGTGAGGCCCCTACTACCCAGTCACTAAATCAAGCTGAAATCATTACAGCTGGACTAGGTGGTGAAGCCTCACCCAGAACTGCACAAGGGACTGGAGATAGGCCTGCCCAAGTGCACCTGGGACTGTGCTACACCAAACTGTGAGTGGGATTTAGCATATGAGGGATGGGGAGTAATGTGGTAACGGGACATTTGTCTATCGCACATTTACACTGGTAGGTGGGGAACAGAGTTAACATTGCAAAAGAACAGGAGTACTTGTGGCACCTTAGAGATTAACAAATTTATTTGAACATAAGCTTTCATGGGCTAAAACCCACTTCATCGGATGCACGCAGTGGAAAATACACTGCCAAAGTTACTGTGGGGGAGTGTTTTACTTCTCATTCATTTAGAGATGTAGTCGTTGTATTTCCCCAAGCTGATGATGCGTTTCCTTTCCCCAATAAAGTTTTCCTTGTTTCATACACAGGCTTGGTACTTGCAAGTGAAGTAGTATTTCCTGTTAAGGGCACCCAGGGAAGATATTTAGTGATCTCAGAAATTCTGGTTGGGAGCTTGAATCCATGGTGTTCGTTAGTTTGAAAAGGGACCCCCAGCATCTGAACAAGCACAACAGAACCACTAACCCAGGAACCTATCCTTGCAACAAAGCCCATTGCCAACTGTGTCCACATATCTATTCAGGGGACACCATCATAGGGCCTAATCACATCAGCCACAATATCAGAGGCTCGTTCACCTGCACATCTACCAATGGGATATATACCATCATGTGCCAACAATGCCCCTCTGCCATGTACATTGGCCAAACTGGACAGTCTCTACGTAAAAGAATAAATGGACACAAATGAGATGTCAAGAATTATAACATTCAAAAACCAGTTGGAGAACACTTCAATCTCTCTGGTCACTCGATTACAGACCTAAAAGTGGCAATACTTCAACAAAAAAACTTCAGAAATAGACTCCAACGAGAGACTGCTGAATTGGAATTAATTTGCAAACTTGAATAGAGACTGGGAGTGGATGGGTCATTACACAAACTAAAACTATTTCCCCATGTTTATTCCCCCCGCCCGCTGTTCCTCAGACGTTCTTGTCAATTGCTGGAAATGGCCCACCTTGATTATCACTACAAAAGGTTCCCCTCCCCCTACCCCCCCGCTCTCCTGCTGGTAATAGCTCACCTTAAGTGATCACTCTCCTTACAGTGTGTATGGTAACACCCATTGTTTCATGTTCTCTATGTTCTCACACTCCCAAGAGAAGGAGGTGGGTGGTGGCGGTCGGGGACTCTCTCCTCCGGGGGACTGAGTCATCTATCTGCCGCCCTGACCGGGAAAACCGAGAAGTCTGCTGCTTGCCAGGGGCTAAGATTCGCAATGTGACGGAGAGACTGCCGAGACTCATCAAGCCCTCAGATCGCTACCCCTTCCTGCTTCTCCACGTGGGCACCAATGATACTGCCAAGAATGACCTTGAGCGGATCACTGCGGACTACGCGGCTCTGGGAAGAAGGATAAAGGAGTTTGAGGCACAAGTGGGTTCTCGTCCATCCTCCCCGTGGAAGGAAAAGGCCAAGGCAGGGACCGTCGAATTGTGGAAGTCAACGAATGGCTATGCAGGTGGTGTCGGAGAGAAGGCTTTGGATTCTTTGACCATGGGATGGTGTTCCATGAAGGAGGAGTGCTGGGCAGAGACGGGCTCCATCTTACGAAGAGAGGGAAGAGCATCTTTGCGAGCAGGCTGGCTAACCTAGTGAGGAGGGCTTTAAACTAGGTTCACCGGGGGAAGGAGACCAAAGCCCTGAGGTAAGTGGGAAAGCGGGATACCGGGAGGAAGCACAGGCAGGAACGTCTGTGAGGGGAGGGCTCCTGCCTCATACTGAGAATGCGGGGCGATCAGCAGGTTATCTCAAGTGCTTATATACGAATGCACAAAGCCTTGGAAACAAGCAGGGAGAACTGGAGGTCCTGGTGATGTCAAGGAATTATGACGTGATTGGAATAACAGAGACTTGGTGGGATAACTCACATGACTGGAGTACTGTCATGGATGGTTATAAACTGTTCAGGAAGGACAGGAAGGGCAGAAAAGGTGGGGGAGTAGCACTGTATGTAAGGGAGCAGTATGACGGCTCAGAGCTCCGGTATGAAACTGCAGAAAAACCTGAGTGTCTCTGGATTAAGTTTAGAAGTGTGAGCAACAACAGTGATGTAGTGGTGAGAGTCTGCTAGAGACCACCGGACCAGGGGGATGAGGTGGATGAGGCTTTCTGCCGGCAACTCGCAGAAGCTACTAGATCGCACACCCTGGTTCTCATGGGTGACTTTAATTTTCCTGATATCTGCTGGGAAAGCAATAGAGTGGTGCATAGACAATCCAGGAAGTTTTTGGAAAGCGTAGGGGACAATTTCCTGGTGCAAGTGCTAGACGAGCCAACTGGGGGGGAGCTTTTCTTGACCTGCTGCTCACAAACAGGGAAGAATTAGTGGGGGAAGCAAAAGTGGATGGGAATCTGGGAGGCAGTGACCATGAGTTGGTTGAGTTCAGGATCCTGACACAGGGAAGAAAGGTAAGCAGCAGGATACAGACCCTGGACTTCAGGAAAGCAGACTTCGACTCCCTCAGGGATCGGATGGGTAGGATCCCCTGGGGGACTAACATGAAGGGGAAAGGAGTCCAGGAGAGCTGGCTGTATTTCAAGGAATCCCTGTTGAGGTTACAGGGACAAACCATCCCAATGAGTCGAACGAACAGTAAATATGGCAGGCGACCAGCTTGGCTTAACGGTGAAATCCTAGCGGATCTTAAACATAAAAAAGAAGTTCACAAGAAGTGGAAGTTTGGACATATGACCAGGGAAGAGTATTAAAATATTGCTCGGGCACGTAGGAATGAAATCAGGAGGGCCAAATCGCTCCTGGAGCTGCAGCTAGCAAGAGATGTCAAGAGTAACAAGAAGGGTTTCTTCAGTGTGGGCCCCTTACTGAGTGAGGGAGGCAATCTAGTGACAGAGGATGTGGAAAAAGCTACTGTGCTCAATGCTTTTTTTGCCTCTGTCTTCACTAACAAGGACAGCTCCCAGACTGCTGCACTGGGCATCACAACATGGGGAGTAGATGGCCAGCCCTCTGTGGAGAAAGAGGTGATTAGGGACTATTTAGAAAAGCTGGATGTGCACAAGTCCATGGGGCCGGACGAGTTGCATCCGAGAGTGCTAAAGGAATTGGCGGATGTGATTGCAGAGCCATTGGCCATTATCTTTGAAAACTCGTGGCGAACGGGGGAAGTCCCAGATGACTGGAAAAAGGCTAATGTAGTGCCCATCTTTAAAAAAGGGAAGAAGGAGGATCCTGGGAACTACAGGCCAGTCAGCCTCACCTCAGTCCCCGGAAAAATCATGGAGCAGGTCCTCAAGGAATCAATCCTGAAGCACTTACATTAGAGGAAAGTGATCAGGAACAGTCAGCATGGATTCACCAAGGGAAGGTCATGCCTGACTAATCTAATCGCCTTCTATTATGAGATTACTGGTTCTGTGGATAAAGGGAAAGCAGTGGACGTGTTATTCCTTGACTTTAGCAAAGCTCCCACGGTCTCCCACAGTATTCTTGTCAGCAAGTTAAAGAAGTATGGGCTGGATGAATGCACTATAAGGTGAGTAGAAAGTTGGCTAGATTGTTGGGCTCAACGGGTAGTGATCAATGGCTCCATGTCTAGTTGGCAGCCGGTGTCAAGTGGAGTGCCCCAGGGGTCGGTCCTGGGGCCGCTTTTGTTCAATATCTTCATAAATGATCTGGAGGATGGTGTGGATTGCACTCTCAGCAAATTTGCGGATGATACTAAACTGGGAGGAGTGGTAGATACGCTGGAGGGCAGGGATAGGATACAGAGGGACCTAGACAAATTGGAGGATTGAGCCAAAAGACATCTGATGAGGTTCAATAAGGATAAGTGCAGGGTCCTGCACTTAGGATGGAAGAACCCAATACACAGCTACAGACTAGGGACCAAATGGCTAGGCAGCAGTTCTGCGGAAAAGGACCTAGGGGTGACAGCGGACGAGAAGCTGGATATGAGTCAACAGTGTGCCCTTGTTGCCAAGAAGGCCAATGGCATTTTGGGATGCATAAGTAGGGGCATTGCCAGCAGATCGAGGGATGTGACCGTTCCCCTCTATTCGACATTGGTGAGGCCTCATCTGGAGTACTGTGTCCAGTTTTGGGCCCCACACTACAAGAAGGATGTGGATAAATTGGAGAGAGTCCAGCGAAGGGCAACAAAAATGATTAGGGGTCTGGAACACATGACTTATGAGGAGAGGCTGAGGGAACTGGGATTGTTTAGTCTGCAGAAGAGAAGAATGAGGGGGGATTTGATAGCTGCTTTCAACTACCTGAGAGGTGGTTCCAGAGAGGATGGTTCTAGACTATTCTCAGTGGTAGAAGAGGACAGGACAAGGAGTAATAGTCTCAAGTTGCAGTGGGGGAGGTTTAGGTTGGATATTAGGAAAAACTTTTTCACTAGGAGGGTGGTGAAACACTGGAATGCATTACCTAGGGAGGTGGTAGAATCTCCTTCCTTAGAAGTTTTTAAGGTCAGGCTTGACAAAGCCCTGGCTGGGATGATTTAATTGGGGATTGGTCCTGCTTTGAGCAGGGGGTTAGACTAGATGACCTCCTGAGGTCCCCTCCAACCCTAATATTTTATGATTCTATGATTCTATATAAATCTCCCCACTGTATTTTCCACTGAATGCATCCGACGAAGTGAGCTGTAGCTCACGAAAGCTTATGCTCAAATAAATTTGTTAGTGTCTAAGGTGCCACAAGTACTCCTGTTCTTTTTGCGAATACAGACGAACATGGCTGCTACTCTGAAACCGGCCCTTGTTGTGGCTGACAATCCCTGGCAGAAGGGTTCCATATAACTTTTCAAAAGTGTGTGATCCCACACAGACGGCAACTGTTTGATTGTGGGGAAACAGCAGGCATTCTATCTGACAATCTCTTGTTGCAGCAGGTGTCTGCAACCTTTTACTGCTGGCTAAGTGATGTATTATCCTACTGATGTTAAGAGTCATAAATCTTCCTTTCATTTGGCAGGTGTTAAAAAAAAAAGCTCTCTTTAGTGAAGATTATGACTGACAATCCTGTTTCAAAAGCACTAGCACCTACTACCAGAAATTGAACTAGACAGGTGGTGTAGACAATCAGGGATTAACGGAAACCTCATAAACCATACAGAAAAAATGCTTTATGTTGGGAAGCACCATCTGTATCAAAAGCTGTTGCTTTTTCCTATGTAAATTTCCCCTTCCTATGCACTTTGAAGGCTAAATGGCTTGTGCTTCTCCAGTTGCACACGACATCCTAACCCTTAAAACAGGGCCTGAACAAAGTGTAGACCAGTTTCCTACCATATCCATGTATGGGCCATGTATGCTGTCCAGCATACCCCTGAACTGAGCATACTTACCTGTGCTTGTTCTTCCAGGTACCTGTTTCAGAAGCCGATGTCATCCTCCACAAAGCTCTACCCAACACTGATGGATCTAAGAGCCTGGGAAAGAGCTAAGATGCAGGCAGTTTTCGTACTGCTATAATTATCTCAGTTTGAAACCAATATAGTTGAAGTGATACAACCCACTGGTGTTACATCAATATAAAGGTGTTTCTGTTGGTAGATATACACACACACACACACAGATACCAACAGAAGCACTTTTGCACCGATATAGATTGTAACCACAGTAGGAGGTTGTACTATTCTGGTTTCTAAGCTAACTTAGCACTACAAAGACCATTCCTAAGAGATCCAGGTCTGTTAGCTGTAGATGTTTCATCAATACCTACGTGTGTCCATTAACTAGAGTACCACACTGCACATGTGTGGGTGACACTTCCACATTCTCTCTCTAGGCAGGGGGGTGTGGCAGCCACTCTCAATTCTGTATCCTTTTCCTTCTTAGAATCCGGATCTGAACCCCATCTCTGTCCCTTTCCATCTTAGAACCTCTCACACATATATTTGTATTTTACATGTCTTATCTATCTATAAATCAGGGTCAAATATCTTCTAATGAAAAAAAGACCCAGGAACTAAATAGAAAAGCCACAGAAGCAGAGGACTGTGCAGCTGGCTTCTAGGTGATCTATGGCACAATCATGTTTTCACTTGAGTCATGAGAGCACCCATGAAGTGCTAGTCCTAGTCCTAATCAACTTCCGAATGATCTTCTAGCAGGTTGTTAATTCCAATGCTTGCATGCATTGTTTTATCTGGAGTCCTCTACAGAGATAGAATTTCTTCTGGAGAGAAATAATGGCAACAGTGTAAGAAATCCCCAGGCACACTGTAGTAATATTGCAGCATTAGTTTGGGAAGGTGCCATGGGAACAACATTTTGGGAAGAACAAAGTTCTACAGCAGAGACTGCTTGGGAGGAGGCATATGGGCAAACATGAAGAGATCAGTCTCATGGAATTCTGAGTCCACCCGGTGGAGGAGCAGGTTTATCCCTTTGCATCTAGTATATGTAGTGGGAAAAGTGCTCTGGTAAGCAATATAAATTTGATACAGAAGATGTTACTTAGGGTGGAAACTGTGCTCAGGACAATAGGGGGTTGCTAGTAAAGACTGATGGACAAGTGAGTAATTAATTACATTCAAGAATAGAGTAAATAAGATAAAATAAAGACATGCAGAAAGCCTCCCTAGGTTTGACGGTTCTGGTTAAGAATCTAAGTTTCAGCTGTCTGTGTATTTCCTTTCTACATGCTTTCTTACTGCCCACTCAAAGTCAGAATGTTGCACCGTGCAGATGAGATTTTTACAGTAGGCTCACATTCACAAAGAAGAATGGGAAATTGTTTTATTTGTAGCTATACTCTGGCAAAACTTCCCATTTATGCTACTGTTTTTGCAAAGTCATGCCATTCCCATGAAGAGTGGAATGGAAAACACTGTACAATTTATTTTATTTATTTATTGCTTTATTTCAAGACATGCCATTTGCAGGATGCAGCGGGCTGCCGACGTGCCCTCCTGCACCAGTGCGCCAAACTCCTGGACCTGCTTCCTGTGGGAGGGACTCCTTAAATTTATGGAGAGTGTCCCATAAATTAAAGTTATAGCGGCCCAGAAGGCAGGGGTTTGCCACCCGAAACTATAGACTCGCCGTTGAATAATTTTTTCTTCCGAACAAGTCCAGCTGCTTGGCCTCCTTGTTTTTTGGGGTGGAACTAGAGTGCACCTGCTTTTCCTTTTCATTGGCCGCTGAAACCACCAGCGAGCCAGGGGACAGGTGCATATACAGATATTCAAAACTTTTGGCTGGAACAAAGTACTTTTTCTCAGTTCGTTTTGAGGTGGGAGAGATGGAGGAGGGCGTCTGCCAAATGGCCATGGCAATTTTAAGGACTCCTTCGTGCACCAGCTGCGCTAAATGGGCAGGGGTCGAGGCTGACAGGACATTAAACAGAATGTCTTCCTGTTCAGCCATCTCCTCCACTTTCAAGCCCAGGTTGTCGGCTACTCACCGAAGCAAGTCCTAGTAGTCCTTAAAGACAGGTTTCAGAGTAACAGCCGTGTTAGTCTGTATTCGCAAAAAGAAAAGGAGTACTTGTGGCACCTTAGAGACTAATCAATTTATTTGAGCATAAGTTTTCGTGAGCTACAGCTCACTTCATCGGATGCTATGCTATGCTATGCTATGCTATGCATCTGAGGAACTGAGCTATAGCTCACGAAAGCTCATGCTCAAATAAATTGGTTAGTCTCTAAGGTGCCACAAGTACTCCTTAAAGTTATCAGGCGGGCTAGTGCTGGATGGGCCCGCGACCGCCTCATCGGGGGAGGACGAGGAGCACTGTATGGGTGCAGGGGGGCCCAGTTTCTCCTTTTCCACTGGGGAGGATGGGTTGTGGGTAAGCACAGTCTCTTGAACTTAGGCCACTGGGTGTTCCTCTGGTATCGGGCCCGGTGCCAGCAGCTGCTGTTCCGTGGCAGTGGCTGATGAATGGACCGAGGGGGGCATCACCATGACTGAAACCCCCCATGCGTTCCAACACTGCCACTGAGCAGGCCACTGACCTGGCTTCCACTGTCCAGCTGCCACCGATGTCAGCTCCGACGCCCAGTCCCACCTCTGAGGCCGAGGTGATGGGCTGAAGTGGCCTGGGGTACCGGAGGAGCCCCCTTCCGGAGACCACAGAGGGGCTGTCAAGGCCTGGGCCTTCAAAGGCGTTGGTGCCAGCAGGGGAGTAGGTCCAGTCCTGCTCGCAGGGGTCAAAGGAGGACCTTTTGTTGGGCTGATGGTCCCAACCGGGGAGGGCCGACCACGGGGCTCTGGTGTAGGCAGGCAGCTCGGGTCCGGCTCCTTGCTCACAGCCAATTGGACCTTTTTTGTTGGTGCCGGGGAACTGTGCTTCTTGCCCCTTCTCTTCGGCACTGGTGAGGTGGAGCGGTGCCAGGAGGATCCCAGTGCCACATTTTTGCGCCGATGCCGAGGTGTGGCGCAGAGGGCGGACTCCATAAGCAGGGCTCTAAGCCTGATGTCTCTCTTCTTCTGCGTGTGAGGCCTAAAGTTCTTACAAATGCGGCACCGCTCTTTAACGTGCGCTTCCCCCAGGCACTTGAGACAGCTGCTGTGCGGAGGTCACTAACAGGCATAGGCCCTTTTATAAGAGTTGCAGGGCTTAAAGCCCGGAGACTGGGGCATGCCCTGCCAAGGGCAAAGTCCCACTGGGACCTAATTACTAACACTAACTACCACAATTAACATGTACTTAACACTAAAGATAACTATATGCAAAGCTAAAAGGCACAAAGCCCAAAGGAAGTAACCGCAAGTCCTTGACGAGGAAGGAAGGCGCTCCGACTGACCACCATGGATGGTAAGAAGGAAATGAGAGGGTGCAGGGCCGGTGGCATCTGATATACCGTGCCAGGAGCGTGGCACTCCAGAGAGCACCATAGGCAGCCCTACGGGTACCACTAAGTCAAAAGTCTCTGACGGCTGTGCACATGGGCGCGCACACACCTAGAATGGAATCGACATGACCAAGCACTCAAAGAAGAATTAACTTTTTCTACTCTTTTTTATTAGCCCACAATACCAACTGTTTATACCAATATAAACTGTTTGTTTATACAAAATAGAGTTCAATACTTTCCAGAAAATCTTTAAGTGGTGACAAGGATAAAAATTACAGAAAAGTCAACTGAACGGAAAACTGCAGGCCTTTAAAAACAATAAAGAAAACATACATTTAATTATATGCAAGGCGCATGAAGAATGAGAAAAGAAGTGGGGTTGGCGGGAGGAAAACACCAAAGAACTGTTGTATGCTATCCTAATTATTAGCATGCCCTTTTGCAGAGCGGTACCAGATATTGGGGGCCTTGCAAATCAGCTTCCCAGTGGAGGGAAAAAAACAGTGATAAGGAGTTTGGGTATATTCTTAGTGTAACTTGTGTTATTTATGCACACACCACCCCGGAACAGCATTGATCACAAACTGAATGTAGGCAAGCCCCTCCTTTAGGAGTCTCAGCCCAATACTAATGCCTGGTGTCTGAAATCAGGGCCTACAGCAGAACCAGTCTGGAAGCAGGGACTGCAGCAGAGATAGTCTCCAGGCAACATAACAAGTGCAGCTGACTTGTAGTAGGTTTCAGAGTAACAGCCTTGTTAGTCTGTATTCGCAAAAAGAAAAGGAGTACTTGTGGCACCTTAGAGACTAACCAATTTATTTGAGCATAAGCTTTCTTGAGCTACAGCTCACTTCATCCGATGATCCCCAGATCCCTAAATGGCCCCCCTCAAGGATTGAACTCACAACCCTACGTTTAGCAGGCCAATTCTCAAACCACTGAGCTATCCCTCCCCCTGGGTGGGGGGGGTCTCCCTTTTTCAAGGAGAGTACCCTAACCAGTGGGCTAAAAGTTAAGAGGGAGGTACTCCTCTCTCCTGCCCCTCAGGATGTTTTGTGTGAATTCGCCAAAGGGGCCCAATCCAGTAGGCGTGCTCAGAAGCACCTACCACATCAGGTCCTACATGCCACTTAAGTGGCAAGACACTGTCTTCCCAAAGTTTGTGAATCACTCTGGAGCTTAGGTGGGAGATAGGCAGCCAGATGCTAAGAAGGAAGCAGCAGTGCACATGCTCAGAGGCAGGAACTTTTACAGCAGAAACTTAGTCACTAAGTAAGGTTGCCACATGTCCGGTTTTTGACTGGAACACCCAATCGAAAAGGCACCCTGGCGGCTCTGGTCAGCACTACTGACTGGGTCGTTAAAAGTCTAGTTGGCAGGTAGGCTCTGTGCCCAGCTCCAGGGAAGTGGCTGGCATGTTTCTCCGACGCCTAGACAGAGGCACGGCCGGGGGGCTCCACGCACCGCCCCCGCCCTGAGCACCGGCTCCGCAGCTCCCACTGACTGGGAGCCATAGCCAATGAGAGCTGCGAGGGCGCTGTCTGTGGGTGCACAGAACTCCCTGGCCCACCTAGGAGCCGGAGAGACGTGTGGCCACTTCCTAGGAGCCGCCTGAGATAAGTGCCATCTGGAGCCTGCACCTCTCACCCCCCCACACACCTAAACTCCCTCCCGTAGTCAATACCCCGCACCCCCTCCTGCACCCCAACTCCCTCCCGGAGTCCACACCCCACACCCCCTCCTGCACTTTAACCCCCTGCCCAACCCGGAGCCGCCTCCTATACCCTGAACCCCTAACTTCTGGCCCCAGCCCAGAGCCCATACCCCCTCCCACAGCCCAACTCTCTGCCCCAGTCCCTCCCACACTCCGAATCTCTCGGCCCCACCCCAGAACCCTCACCCCTTCCGCCTCCCATACCCCAATCCACTGCCCCAACCCGGAGCCCCCACCCACACTCTGAACCCTGCGGCCCCACCCCCCAGCCCAGAACCCCTCTTGCACCCAAACCCCTCGTCCCTGGCTCACCCCAGAGCCCGTTCCCCCAGCCAGAACCCTCACCCCCGCCCGCACCCAACCCCCTGCCCCAGCAGGTGAAAGTGAGCGAGGGTGGGGGAGAGTGAGTGACAGGCGGCGGGGGAGGGGTGTGGAGTCAGCGGGAGCGGGGCCTCAAAAAAGGGGCAGGGCAAGGGTGTTCAGTTTTCTGCAATTAGAACGCTGGCAATCCTATCACCAAGTAAGTTTAGGCATCTACAGGGTTCAACAGGACTTTTATGCACTGCGGTGGTCTCAAAGCTGGGACTTAGGTGCCTAACGCCCTTTGTGTACCCAGGCCTGTTTCCTTGGCTATATTTGCAAATAAAACAGCTCCTTATTCCCTTTTTATAAAATGTCCCTAAATTGGATTTTGTTGAATTTTTTTTTGGATGGGGGGGAAATCTTCTTTTAAAATGGCTTTGCAAACCATATGAATATTTTTGTGGAACACTGTAGCAAAATTTTTTTTTCATACATTCAAAATTATTTTTTATTGGTTTCCCCCCTCCCTTTTCCACTGGAAAAAAGTGAGAGGAGGACAAGAGAAAGAAATGAAAAACATCCACATAAACCAAAATACTGAAATCTAAACATTGTTTTGAATGGCAATTTTTCATTTAAATGAAAAATAAAAAAATCTGTGAAAAGTTCAGAAAAAATGAAGGTTTATTTGAGGAGCAGAGGAGGAGGGGACACAAAGTACTATTTCTGACCAGCCTTACCCAGAATCTCTCTACATCTAGGAAACATGTAGGGCTCATCATGTTTTCAAAACTGCTTAAGGTATGGATGCCCTTCTTCCATTAATTTTAATGAGAATTAGGCTTCTGGGTGGCTTTGAAAATCTTAGCCTAATACTATTACATATACCAAGTGTCTTGAGCAAAATATGGCTTCTGAAACTCTCAGAATGAGATTCTTATTCCACACTCCAATTGTGGGGAAGCTGTATGTATTTTCCTCCATTTTAAGGATTAATTGCCATTGTTATCACTCAGAGAGCAATGAAATGTGTCAAAAATAAATCCTACAAATGAAATAGCAAGTGCAGATGTGCATGTTTATCACATCAATTTCATGCTTATGTTGGCAGCCTGCTATGTCAGAAAAAGCTACAGACATCAGCATGACAGCAATTTGAAACTGCAAACTTTTATTTGGTACGAGTGCACCCACCTACAAAGAACAGCAATAAATTTTTCATTTTCACGGGAGATCATTCAGATAGCTGCATCCATTCACATTTTAAAGTGGGCTTAAAAGGACAATACTTTCCCTGTCCTTATTTAAGAGATACTTTGTTTTCTAATAAGCTAGGAAGAAGGATGGTCCAGCAGCTAAGGGCATAGCCTGAAACTCATGCCAGACAACCTGGGTTCAATTCCCTGCTCTACCACAGACCTCTTGTGTGACCTCAGCCAAATCACTTGTCTCTCTGTACCTCAGTCTCCCATCATCCCAACAGCACTTCTCTACCTCACAGGGGTGTTCTGAAGACATACGTTAAACACTGTGAGGTGCTAAGATACTATGGTAATGGGGGTCTCCTAAGTACCTAAAACAGATAATAAGTTAATTCACTGGTACTAGATCCTCAGGCATGCCTAACCTCTGCCGCTTGGAAAGTGGGAGCATAAAGGACGTAAGTGGCTTTCTATTACCTCACACCCCTCCAATCGTTGGTGCAGACCAGGCCAGTTCTCCACAGGGCATCCGCACACCGTCCCTTCCCTCTACTCCTGGGGATCCCAAAACAGAGAGATTTCAGAGTTCCAGGGAGGGGGAGATGGAAGCAGCAGAGACTCCTTTCTGTATCTTGAAGAAAGATGGCAGATAAGATTGGAACTAAAAGCCCCGGTATCTCATTGACACCTCCCACCAGCCCAGTACACTGTTCATCATTACTCTGTCCACAGTCCTGAAGTCAGTTCTCAGTCTACAATGGGCAGCATTTATACCCAAGACAATCCAAATTACTTTGCAAGTAAGATTTTGCGAGATAGTGAATGAAAATGCATTATGGAAATCTGATTTATTATTCATTCTGTGTTCTCCTACTCTGTAACTCTGCCAGTCTTATGTTCTTTTTCAGAGAAATTACAGAGTTTTGCACGGAAATTCTAAAAACATAGGAACTGCCAGACTGGATCAGACCCATTGTCCATGTAGTCCAATATCTCATCTCGGACAATAACCAGCACCAGGTGCCTCAAGAAAGGGGGTAGAAACCTCACTTTAGACAGATGTGGGGTAATCTGCTCACACCTCCTCCCATTAGGGCTCATCATAATCCCCAGTAGTTAGAGACTGGTTTAAACCCTGAAGCATGAGGTTTAATATCCCTTCCAGAATTTGTTAAGCATTAACTGTTGTATCTCTGGATATTCTTGGTATCCGCATAACCCCCTTTGAATCTTGCTAAGTATTTGTTATCATTCTGATAATTTACCCATATATAGAGATCTATATTGACATTCAAGTTATGAGCACCATCCCACCAGGTTTTAGTTATGCCTTCTAAGTCATAAGCACTGTCATTTAGTAACACTAGTTTTTCTTACATTTATATACACTCACTTTAAATACATTTTGGGTCAGATTCTCTTCATTATCCAAGATCTGCTTGGCACAGGAGAGACGGGGGCATCCTAATTTTGTGGGCCATTCTACATTGTCCCTAGTCCAGGCATGAGGTACAGCAGCCGGGAGGGCAATATTAATAAAAGGCATAACGCCTATTGTTGTTACTAGGTACATGACTCCATAGACATTCCCCCTCTACTCTTCTCCCTTTTCCTTAGTTTTCACATTCTTCCATAACTATCCCATCTGCAATCTCAAATTCTGATATCATCCTTTATATGGCACCTATTATGTCTTCCCCAGTTTTGCCTAGTAATTTCAGTTGCTTTCAGAGTCCCTCCCTCCGAAAGGAAACCCAGCTTGTTTGCCATACAAGGTAGATATTCCTTCTGTTTTCATCTAGATAAAAGAACATTTCCCACATTGGACTCACATTGAAGAAACTATGTCCACTCTATATCTCAGAGGATGCTTTTAATGAGGGATGAATCTTCACTTGTTACCTTGTTACCTACCATTCAGGCACTCTGAAGTCCAGACTGCACCCTTCTATTTACAACCACATTATCTTGCTGAGTGTCTAATTTAATTTAATTTGATTTGTGTGTTTGTTTGTTTAGAAATCTTCCCCTCTGCTAGTGACTATCCTAGTTTTTCTAGACAACAGCTAATGCCCATTCAGTTCAATCTCCCTTTTCATATTCTCACTCAGCTACCTCCTCTCTTGTTTGTCTTTCAGCAGTCCAGAGAATGAAGTAAATTCACTGTTTTAAACCATTAGAAAGAGACTCCCCCCACTCCCCCTCCCGCAAAAAACTGAATCCTTTATGGTTGAAATCACGATGCAATAAAGTTATTAGATGCAGGAGGAACTGCAATTTGCATCTTATCCTATTCTTAAAGTCAAAAAATTGTGTTACAGATTTCCTTAATACAATGGCTGAGTTAGCCACAGACACAAAAATACGTTCCAGGCTTTTTGTGTATTTTCATTCCTTTAAAAAAAACAAAACCAAAATGTACTAAAAATGCAAGTGCAGGAAAACAAAAACAAAAACCCTTAGCAGGAACATTATTTTAATTCCAAAAACTCAGTTGAAGTATGAACATCTTGCTCCCAATGCAATTACCTTCTTGGGAAAAAATGATTTTTTTAAACCATCCAGATATCTATACTGTGCATGTCACTATAAATTCAACAACTAATACATCATAACTGTCCTTGGCTCTGCATCATACATGTTTTGAACTCTTTAGGAGATGTAGTAACCCTAGTCATAATGGCTCTGCCTTTCTAGAAGATAACAACTAGTAAGAAAGCAAAGCTGTTCCAAGGTGAAATTCTTGATATAAGAACGGCCATACTGGGTCAGACCAAAGGTCCATAGAATCATAGAATATCAGAGGTGGAAGGGACCTCTGGAGGTCATCTAGTCCAACCCCCTGCCCAGAGCAGGACCAATCCCCAACTAAATCATCCCAGCCAGGGCTTTGTCAAGCCTGACCTTAAAAACTTCTAAGGAAGGGGATTCCACCACCTCCCTAGGTAACGCATTCCAGTGTTTCACCACCCCCCTAGTGAAAAAGTTTTTCCTAATATCCAACCTAAATCTCCCCCACTGCAACTTGAGACCATTACTCCTTGTCCTGTCATCTGCTATCACTGAGAATAGTCTAGATCCATCCTCTTTGGATCCACCTTTCAGGTAGTTAAAAACAGCTATCAACCCCCCCCTCATTCTTCTCTTCTGTAGACTAAACAATCGCAGTTCCCTCAGCCTCTCCTCATAAGTCATGTGTTCCAGACCCCTAATCATTTTTGTTGCCCTTCACTGGACTCTCTCCAATTTTTTCACATCCTTCTTGTAGTGTGGGGCCCAAAACTAAACACAGTACTCCAGATGAGGCCTCACCAATGTCGAATAGAGGGAACGATCACGTCCCTCGATCTGCTGGCAATGCCCCTACTTATACATCCCAAAATGCCATTGGCCTTCTTGGCAACAAGGGCACACTGTTGACTCATATCCAGCTTCTCGTCCACTGTCACCCCTAGGTCCTTCTCTGCAGAACTGCTGCCTAGCCATTCGGTCCCTAGTCTGTAGCGGTGCATTGGATTCTTCTGTCCTAAGTGCAGGACTCTGCACTTGTCCTTGTTGAACCCCATCAGATTTCTTTTGGCCCAATCCTCCAATTTATCTAGGTCCCCCTGTATCCTATCCCTACCCTCCAGAGTATCTACCACTCCTCCCAGTTTAGTGTTATCCGCAAACTTGCTGAGGGTGCAATCCACACCATCCTCCAGATCATTAATGAAGATATTGAACAAAACCGGCCCCAGGACCGACCCTTGGGGCACTTCGCTAGATACCGGCTGCCAACTAGACATGGAGCCATTGATCACTACCTGTTGAGCCTGACAATCTAGCCAACTTTCTACCCGCCTTGTAGTGCATCCATCCAGCCCATACTTCTTTAACTTGCTGACAAGAATACTGTGGGAGACCGTGTCAAAAACTTTGCTAAAGTCAAGGAATAACACGTCCACTGCTTTCCCTTCATCCACAGAACCAGTTATCTCATCATAGAAGGCAATTAGATTAGTCAGGCATGACTTGCCCTTGGTGAATCCATGCTGACTGTTCCTGATCACTTTCCTCTCCTCTAAGTGCTTCAGAATTGATTCCTTGAGGACTTGCTCCATGATTTTTCCGGGAACTGAGGTGAGGCTGACTTGCCTGTAGTTCCCAGGATCCTCCTTCTTCCCTTTTTTAAAGATGGGCACTACATTAGCCTTTTTCCAGTCTTCTGGGACTTCCCCCGATCACCATGAGTTTTCAGAGATAATGGCCAATGGCTCTGCAATCACATCCGCCAATTCCTTTAGCACTCTCGGATGCAACGCATCCGGCCCCATGGACTTGTGCACGTCCAGCTTTTCTAAATAGTCCTGAACCACTTGTTTCTTCACAGAGGGCTGGCCACCTCCTCCCCATGCTGTGTTGCCCAGGGCAGTAGTCTGGGAGCTGACCTTGTTCATGGAGACAGAGGCAAAAAAAGCATTGAGTACATTAGCTTTTTCCACATCCTCTGTCACTAGGTTGCCTCCCTCATTCAGTAAGGGGCCCACACTTTCCTTGGCTTTCTTCTTGTTGCCAACATACCTGAAGAAACCCTTCTTGTTCCTCTTAACATATCTCGCTAGCTGCAACTCTAGGTGTGATTTAGCCTTCCTGATTTCACTCCTACATGCCCGAGCAATATTTTTATACTCGTCCCTGGTCATTTGTCCAATCTTCCACTTCTTGTGTTTAAGATCAGCAAGGATTTCACTGTTAAGCCAAGCTGGTCGCCTGCCATATTTACTATTCTTTCCACACATTGGGATGGTTTGTCCCTGTAACCTCAATAAGTTTTTTTTAAAATACAGTCAGCTCTCCTGGACTCCTTTCCCCTTCCTGTTATTCTCCCAGGGGATCCTGCCCATCGGTTCCCGGAGGGAGTCAAAGTCTGCTTTTCCATCCAGCCCAGTATCCTGTCTGCCGACAGTGACCAATGCCAGGTGCCCCAGAGGGAGTGAACCTAACAGGGAATGATCAAGTGATCTCTCTCCTGCCTCCATCTCCACCCTCTGACAGAGGCTAGGGACACAATTCCTTACCCGTTCTGGCTAATAGCCATTAACGGACTTAACATCCATGAATTTATCTAGTTCTCTTTTAAACCCTGTTATAGTCCTAGCCTTCACAATCTCCTCAGGCAAGGAGTTCCACAGGTTGACTGTGCACTGAGTGAAGAAGAACTTCCTTTTATTTGTTTTAAACCTGATGCCCATTAATTTCATTTGGTGGCCCCTAGTTCTTATATTACGGGAACAAGTAAATAACTTTTCCTTATTCACTTTCTCCACACCACTCATGATTTTATATACCTCTATCATATCCCCCTTAGTCTCCTCTTTTCCAAGATGAAAAGTCCTAGTCTCTTTAATCTCTAGTCATATGGGACCCATTCCAAACCGCTAATCATTTTAGTTGCCCTTCCCAGAACCTTTTCTAATGCCAGTATACCTTTTTTGAGATGAGGAGACTACATCTGTATGCAATATTCAAGATGTGGGCGTACCATGGATTTATATAAGGGCAATAATATATTCTCCATCTTATTCTCTATCCCTTTTTTAATGATTCCTAACATCCTGTTCGCTTTTTTGACTGCTGCTGCACACTGCGTGGACATGTTCAGAGAACTATCCACGATGACTCCAAGATTTCTTTCCTGATTAGTTATAGCTAAATTAACCCCCATCATATTGTATGTATAGTTGGGGTTATTTTTTCCAACGTGCATTACTTTACAATTATCCACATTAAATTTAATTTGCCATTTTGTTGCCCAGTCACTTAGTTTTCTGAGATCTTTTTGAAGTTCTTCACAGTCTGCTTTGGTCTTAACTATCTTGAGCAGTTTAGTATCATCTGCAAACTTTGCCACCTCACTGTTTACCCCTTTCTCCAGATCATTAATGAGTAAGTTGAATAGGATTGGTCCTAGGACTGACCCTTGGGGAACACCACTAGTTACCCCTCTCCATTCTGAAAATTTGCCATTTATTCCGACCCTTTGTTCCCTGTCTTTTAATCAGTTTTCAGTCAATGAAAGAATCTTCCCTCTTATCCCATGACAACTTAATTTATGTAAGAGCCTTTGGTGAGGAACCTTGTCAAAGGCTTTCTGAAAATCTAAGTACACTATGCCCACTGGATCCCCTTTGGCCACATGTTTGTTGACCCCTTCAAAGAACTCTAATAGATTAGGAAGACATGATCTCCCTTTACAGAAACCATGTTGACTTTTGCCCAACAATTTATGTTCTTCTATGTGTCTGAAATATTATTCTTTACTATTGTTTCAACTAATTTGAACACAACTGCATTTTGCAACACTTTATAGAATAGTAATTCTGATTATCAAGCACCTGATCATTGATTATTTGATTACTAGCACCACAGATTGCAAAAACAATTTGCTTCTTTTATTAATACAGATACAAACATTGCATAGTCCAGCTATCTTTAGTAGTGTCGGAATATTCAATCTTTCTACCCTGGCAACATCATTAATAACACATGCTTGCAGATTTATTCCACAAAGAACATCACAATATATATATAAATATGTGTGTGTGTGTGCGCCCTTTCCCTGAGTTTGTCTAAATCACTTGGTGGTGACAGTGTTACCTAATGCAAGGTACAAGGGAGAATTTGTGCCTTGGGAGTTTTTAACCTAAGCTGGTAAAAACAAGTTTAGGGGGTCTTTCATGCAGGGCCCCATGTCTGTACCCTAGAGTTCAGAGTGGGGAGGGAACCCTGACATGGTGGCAGAGTGGTGGGATCATTTTGAACCAGAGATCATTTGAATCAGAAGCACAAACCTTAGGAATATTTTTTCTTCTTTTAGCTGCTTGGGGAAAGCAGGAGCTGAGAACAGCTGGAGAGGTTTTCTTTTTTTTTCCTTTTCTCTCTCTTTGTCTGGAGGCAGAGGTGTTTGTTTTTTTTTTAACAAAGGTGTTAGCTACAGCCAGGAAATTCACAAGCAGGGTTTTTTTTTCTTTTTAGCTCTCGGGTAAGCTTGGCAAGCAGAAGCTAGGATGGCAAAAAACAAGGTCCAACAGAAACTAGAATTAGCTAAATTTGAAGCTGAAGAGAGACAAAAAGAACATGACAGACACATAGCCTTAAAACTCTTGGAGTTGGAAGCAGAGGAGAGGAAAGAAGCGAAACTCTTGGAGGCAGAGGCGGAGAAGCAACGCTTGGAGGCGGAGGTGGAGAAGCACCGCTTGGAGATGGAGTTAGCACTGAAGCGCTTAGATCTGGAAAAGGCTAAGCTGAATTTACCAGCTAACCTTACCAATCCTTCTCCGGGTACCACTCCCCACTCAAGGAAATTTCCCACCTACAAGGTAGGTGATGATACAGATGCCTTCTTAGAAAATTTTGAAAGAGCCTGCCTTGGGTACAGCATCTCTACAGATCAGTATATGGTGGAGCTGAGGCCGCAGCTCAGTGGACCCTTAGCAGAGGTGGCAGCTGAAATGCCTAAGGCATCCATGAACAGCTACAAGCTTTTTAAAGACAAGGCCAGGATTCGAATGGAGCTAACACCCAAGTAGGCCCATCAGCAGTTCAGAGCCCTAAGGTGGAAACCAGATGTGTCATTTACCTGAGACGCCTACCACATTGTGAAACATTGGGATGCCTGGATATCGGGAGCAAGTGTTAAATCTCTGGAAGCAAGTGTTAAATCTCTTCCTTATGCAAATGGAGCAGTTCTTAGAGGATGTTCCTGAGGAAATAGAAAGGTAAATCCTTGATCGGAAGCCCAAAACTGTAATTGAGGCAGGGGAGATTGGAGCCAAAAGGGTCGAGGTGGCAGAAAAGAAAAAAACTAGTAGCAGTTGGAGCGAATATCAGAAGGGCAACCCGAAACAAAACTCTACCGTTGGGGGCAACCCAAGGCCCCACCTACATCCCAAGGAAAACCCCAGCCATCTTATTGTCCCACCACACCATTCTCCAGCAACGCACCTCGCCCCAGTGACCAGTCAGCTGGGCGATGTTTTAAATGTAATGAGGTGGGGCATGTAAAGGCCAACTACCCCAAGAACCCCAACAGATTGCAGTTCATTACACTACAATCACACCAAAGGTCCCCAGGGCCAGATGCTTCCCAGATACCCTCAGAGCGAAGGGAAACCATGAGTGTGGGCGAGAAGACGGTTGTCACGTGAACGGACACTGGAGCACAAGTGTCAGCTATCCACCAGTCCTTAGTGGACCCCAAATTCATCAACCCAGAGACTCAAGTGACAATTCAACCCTTCATGTCAAAAACTCTTTAAACTTGCCTACAGCCAAGTTGCCTGTCCAGTACAAGGGCTGGTCAGGAATGTGGACTTTTGCAGCCTATGATGGTTATCCCATTCCCATGCTGCTGGGGGAAGACTGGGCCAACCACGTGAAGCTAGCCAAGAGGGTGGGAATGGTCACCCACAGCCAGGCTAAGCAAATCTTCACAACTAGCTCCATTCCTGAGCCTTCTACAAGGACCCGGTCTGTGTTACCAGAGACTCAAACTGAGGTGGTGGAACCGGACCCCATGCCAACGTCTGCGACAGCAGTAGTGGATCCAGTCACAGAGAAAATCACAAGCCAAAACAAAAATAAGCTAATGCTTTCCCTTTCTAGTACTTACTAATTCTAATGGAGTTGGGTTGCTTGCTTTCTTGATCTCTCTCCAGCAAGCACACAGAACAGACAGACCAAAACCTTTCCCCCTGCCCCGCACCCCCAGATTTGAAAGTATCTTGTCCCCTTATTGGTCCTTTGGTCAGGTGCCAGTCAGGTTACCTGAGCTTCTTAACCCTTTACAGGTAAAAGGATTGTGTGTCTCTGGCCAGGAGGGATTTTATAGTACTGTATACAGGAAGGTTGTTACCCTTCCCTTTATATTTATGACAGGTAGCAATGGAGAGATGTTCATGAGTGGTCAACTGCTAGCTTCAGTAGATCCATAAACCAGAATTGTCTCCACCAGTTGGGAGCAATCAGGATGCCTCAAGCTCTATCTTGATGGATCTTCTTTATAACTTGTGGTATCAATGGAATGGAAGAGAAGGTATACCCCAGGAGATCCTTCCATGACATCAGGAGGGCATCTCCCATTGAGCCCTTGGCTAGGGCTGCTCTGGAGAAGTACATATGAAGTTTCCTGTTTGCCCATGGGGCAAATGGATCCCAGGCTGGCATTTCCCATTGGATGAAAATGTTGTTGAGAACCCAAACTGTGAATCTCCCATTCCTGACTGATGAAAAAATGTCTGCTCAGACTGCCCGTTAGGGAGTTTTGCACTCCAAGTAATTATGCTGCTGATAGGGTTACAGACTGGCTGATGCAGCAATTCCAGAGGGTGACTGCCTCTCCTCACTCAAAGAGAGATCTCATCTCCCCCCGCCCCTGCTTGTTTAGATAAAATAACATTCCTGTGTTGAGGCTCGACAGACTGCCCTAAGTTCTAGTACGTTGATATGCATTCTGGACTTCCACAACAAGAAAACTAAAGCCAAAGCGTAGCAGTTGAAACAACAATCTCAGCAAGCTGGTTACACCAAACTGGGATGCAGACCCATTCAATCTGAGATCAACAGCACTGGCACCTGGCTACTCTCCTGCTGAATACGCTTGTGCAGTGTCGGCACGATCCCCTCACTCAAAGAAGCTAGACTCTGTACTTAACACCGCTCATGTCAACAGCCTCTAAACCCTCACAGGTATTGCCCCTCCTGATGTTCACCGGGAACTTGCTAGTAGAGTCAAGCACACAAGGTAATGTACTGATCCAAGATATCTGCTATAGGATACAACACCAAAGCTGAGTCGACTGAAGTCATGACAAAGGTTTCTTGCCACCAATCAACCCCTCATATTGTCACCCAATCAGACAAGCATTAAGTTATAGCAAATAAAAGTAGAGAACAAGCCAGTAACTTGTGCACTGTGGCTCCCACCAGTCAAACAAACTTACTATCCAGAACAGATCAGCCCCAAACTATATGGAGTTGTCTTAATCAATTCTGCGCTGGAGTTGGCAGGTCTGGAGATGCAAAGCTCAAGTGGAGCTACATTACTGGCCCCAACACTTCTGACTGCAGCAGAGAGCCTCAAAATATGAAACATCTCTTGTGAAGCCAGTACGAATGCTATTCCAGCAACCTGGAAGAGTGCAATGATCAGGCAATCATGTCCACAGATGTGGCAGTAGGCAGCATGAGACACCACAACAAGACAACCTAAAAATGAAAGTTATCAATGGGTGACTGCAAGTACAAACGATAAACAAAGGATTCGCAAAAAGAAAAGGAGTACTTGTGGCACCTTAGAGACTAACCAATTTATTTAGTCTCTAAGGTGCCACAAGTACTCCTTTTCTTTTTGCGAATACGGACTAACACAGCTGTTACTCTGAAACAAAGGATTGAGACTTTAATGGTAAATAAACTTTTATGTAAAATCAGGCACAAGTGCATAATCATACTAAGGCATAACTCCTTACATCAATACACAGCAATAAAGACTACAAACTCAATATGAAGTCCTACCCAATAAAATGTAAAACTGACTCCTGTACATGATCAAAATAAAAAAATTGCAATGACAAAAATATCCTTAAGATGCATTCGGCCTCAAAACTTATGAATCTATGACACAAGTCAACAAAATATGCACAGAGAGTGTTCTGAGACTTCCAATAAATTCTCCAACAAAACCTGTTCCACCCCAGATGTCTAGATATTAAGCTGATCATCACACTAGAAATGTAATTATGAAGAAGTTAAAAGGAGTATATAACAACGTTTGGGTTGCACCTGTAAGTACAGTCTTTAAATGCTGCTAGTAAAAAGTTTATCTAAAGAGACAATTTAACAGGCTACAACACATTTGCAGCACTACTGGAAGTAAGAAGTTCATAAGATGCATGTCCAACCACACTAACAGCCAAAAACCATGGGCAATACCATTGTGATGTTATCAATAATAGTTTCATACTATATCTTAGAAAAAGTAATTCCCTATTTGCTCAAAGCTGACAAGGAAAATAATACGAGAGGCAGAGATTATCCAACAAATTCTTGGAATGTATGAGACAGTTTTTTTATTTCAGAAGGTGGAGAAAGCTACTAGGGGATAGTCTGTTCTAGATTTGATTTTGACAAATAGAGAGGAACTGGTTGAGAATTTGAAAGTGGAAGACACCTTAGGTGAAAGTGATCATGAAATGTGAGAGTTCATGATTCTAAGGAATGATAGGAGAGAAAACAGCACAATAAAGATAATGGATTTCAAGAAGGCAGACTTTAGCAAACTCAGGGCGTTAGTAGTTAAGATCCCATGGAAGGCAAATCTAAAGGGAAAAACAGTTCAAAAGAGTTGGCAGTTTTTCAAAGAGACATTATTATGGGCACAAGAGAAAACTATCCAGCTGCATAGAAAATCTAGGAAGTATGGCAAGAGTCCACCCTGGCTTAACCAGGAGATCTTCAATGATCTGAAACTCAAAAACAGAGTTCTACAAAAAGTGGAAACTAGGTCAAATTACGAAGAATGGATATAAACAAATAACACAAGTATCTAGGGAGAAAATTAGAAAGACCAAGGAACAAAGTGAGATTACACGAGCTGAGACATAAAGGATAACAAGAAAACATTCTACAAATACATTAGAAGCAAGAGAATGACCAAGGATAGGGTAAGCCCAATACTCATTGGGGGGGGAAAAACAACAGCAGAAAATGTGGAAATGACAGAAGTGTTAATTGACTTTTTTGTTTCTGTTTTCACCAAAAAGGTTAGTAGCAATTAGAGATATAACATAGTAAATGCCAGCGAAAATGGGGTAGGATCAGAGGCTACAAAAGGGAAAGAACAAGTTAAAAATTACTTAGACAAGTTATGTATCTTCAAGTTGCCAGGGCCTGATGAAATACATCCTAGAATACTCAAGAAAATGACTTATCTGAGCCATTAGTGATTATCTTCTAAAAGTCACGGAAGATGGGAGAGATTCCAGAAGATTGGAAAGGGGCAAATGTAGTGCCAATCTATAAAAAGGGAAATAAGGATAACCCAGGGAATTACAGATCAGTCACCTTAACTTCTGTACCCGGAAAGATAATGGAGCAAATAATTAAGCAATCAATTTGCAAATATCTAGAAGATAATAAGGTGACAAGGAACACTCAGCATGGATTTGTCTACAAGAAATCATGTCAAACCAACCTGATAGCTTTCTTTGACAGGGTAACAACCCTTGTGGATAGGGGGGAAGTGGTAGACGTGGTATATCTTGACTTTAGTAAAGCTTTTGATACTGTTTCACATGACCTTTTCATAAACAAACTAGGGAAATGCAACCTAGATGGAGCTACTATAAGATGGGTGCAAAACTGGTTGGAAAACCATTCCCAGAGAGTAGTTATCAGTGCTTCACAGTCATGCTGGAAGGACATAACAAGTGGGGTCCCGCAGGGATCAGTTCTGGGTCCAGTTCTGTTCAATATCTTCATCAATTATTTAGCTAATGGTATAGAGAGTACACTTGTAAAGTTTGTGGATGATACCAAGTTGGGAGGGGTTGCAGGTGCTTTGGAGGATAGGATTAAAATTCAAAATGATCTGGACAAACTGGAGAAATGGTCTGAAGTAAATAGGATGAAATTCAATAAGGACAAATGCAAAGTACTCCCTTTAGGAAGGAACAATCATTTGCAGATATACAAAATGGGAAATGGCTGCCTAGGAAGGAGTTCTGCGGAAAGGGATCTGGGGGTTATAGTGGACCATAAGCTAAATATGAGTTAACAGTGTAACACTATTGCAAGAAAAGTGAACATCATTCTGGGATGTATTAGTAGGAGGGTTGTAAGCAAGACATGAGAAGTAATTCTTCCGCTCTGCTCTGCACTGATTAGGCCTCAACTGGAGTACTGTGTCCATTTCTGGGGCCACATTTCAGGAAATATGTGGACAAATTGGAGAAAGTCCAGAAAAGAGCCTCAAAAATTATTAAAGATCTAGAAAACATGAGTTATGAAGGAAGATTAAAAAAATTGGGTTTGTTTAGTCTGGAGTTGTCATAAATATAAAGGGAAGGGTAAACCCCTTTAAAATCCCTCCTGGCCAGAGGAAAAATCCTCTCACCTGTAAAGGGTTAAAGGTAACCTCACTGGCACCTGACCAAAATGACCAATGAGGAGACAAGATACTTTCAAAAGCTGGGAGGAGGGAGAGAAGCAAAGGGTCTGTGTGTCTGTTGGTATGCTGCTTTTGTCGGGGATAGAACAGGAATGGAGTCTTAGAACTTTTAGTAAGTAATCTAGCTAGGTATGCATTAGATTATGATTTCTTTAAATGGCTGAGAAAAGAATTGTGCTGAATAGAATGACTATTTCTGTCTGTGTGTCTTTTTTGTAACTTAAGGTTTTGCCTAGAGGGATTCTCTATGTTTTGAATCTAATTACCCTGTACGGTATCTACCATCCTGATTTTACAGGGGTGATTCCTTTACTTCTATTTACTTCTATTTTATTAAAATTCTTCTTGTAAGAAAACTGAATGCTTTTTCATTGTTCTCAGATCCAAGGGTTTGGGTCTGTGGTCACCTATGCAAACTGGTGAGGCTTTTTACCAAACCTTTCCCAGGAAGTGGGGTGCAAGGGTTGGGAGGATTTTGGGGGGAAAGGTGTGTCCAAACTGTGTCTCCCAGTAAACCCAGTTAGAGTTTGGTGGTGGCAGTGGATATTCCAAGGACAAAGGATAAAATTAATTTGTACCTTGGGGAAGTTTTAACCTAAGCTGGTAAAAGTAAGCTTAGGAGGTTTTCATGCAGGTCCCCACATCTGTACCCTAGAGTTCAGAGTGGGGGAGGAACCTTGACAGGAGTGCTGAGGACATTCCAGAGAGTGCTTTGACCTATAGACAAGGCATGTGTGGAGGTCTCTGTAGAGCAGGTTTCCAGAATGGGGCAGATGCAAAGGTGAATTAAAGCCACTTTAGCCCTCTTCTTCATTCTCCAGGCTGGGAGTTTTTACCCCTAGTTTTAAATCTAAGCAAGATCAGAGGTGAAAGGATTTGGTGATCTCATCTCAGTTCCCAGTAGACAATTATTTGTATCCCAGAACAATTCAGCATAATTCGCAGTTTCTGCTCAGAATTCTGAAACAGCAGGGATGTCGCAGGCCCACAATGAACTATATTGGGTGAACAGGCCCACCGACAGCAATTCTGGGGCCCAGGACAGAACAGTCAATAGGCCCCCTAGAAAGGTCCACCTGATATTTGGGCAGTGCTGTGCCTGCCCTGGCTGGTGCCCAGCGAGCTGCTGCCGGCTGTGCTGCTGGGCACACTCTTCCGGCATGGCCAGGGCTTCCACATGCCTGCCTGGCTGCCTGTGCCGCCGCCGGTACCACCACACGCGTGCCTAGGAACCCTGCAGCCCATCCAGGCAATTTAAAAGGGCCTGGGGTGCCCAGCTGCTGCACCGCTACCGCAGCAGCGGTGGTAGCCAGGTGCCCCCGGGCCCTTTTAAATCACCCAGGCCTCTGGGCAATTGCCCCCTTTGCGCCCCCTCTGCGCCCCCTCTCCCCCGTCGGCGGACCTGTGGGTGAACGATATGGGAAAGCTGGCTTAGTATGTACTGTCATAAATATAAAGGGAAGGGTAAACCCCTTTGAAATCCCTCCTGGCCAGGGGAAAGCTCCTCTCACCTGTAAAGGGTTAAGAAGCTAAAGGTAACCTCGCTGGCACCTGACCAAAATGACCAATGAGGAGACAAGATACTTTCAAAAGCTGGGAGGAGGGAGAGAAACAAAGGGTCTGGGTCTGTCTGTATGCTGGTTTCTGCCAGGGATAGACCAGGAATGGAGCCTTAGAACTTTTAGTAAGTAATCTAGCTAGGTATGTGTTAGATTATGATTTCTTTAAATGGCTGAGAAAAGAATTGTGCTGAATAGAATAACTATTTCTGTCTGTGTATCTTTTTTGTAACTTAAGGTTTTGCCTAGAGGGGTTCTCTATGTTTTTGAATCTAATTACCCTGTAAGATATCTACCATCCTGATTTTACAGGGGGGATTTCTTTATTTCTATTTACTTCTATTTTTTATTAAAAGTCTTCTTGTAAAACACTGAATGCTTTTTCATTGTTCTCAGATCCAAGGGTTTGGGTCTGTGGTCACCTATGCAAATTGGTGAGGCTTTTTATCCAACATTTCCCAGGAAAGGGGGGGTGCAAGTGTTGGGAGGATTGTTCATTGTTCTTAAGATCCAAGGGTCTGGGTCTGTAGTCACCTAGGCAAATTGGTGAGGCTTTTTACCAAACCTTGTCCAGGAAGTGGGGTGCAAGGTTTTGGGAAGTATTTTGGGGGGAAAGACGCGTCCAAACAGCTCTTCCCCAGTAACCAGTATTAGTTTGGTGGTGGTAGCGGCCAGTCCAAGGACAACGGGGGGAATATTTTGTACCTTGGGGAAGTTTTGACCTAAGCTGGTAAAGATAAGCTTAGGAGGTTTTTTTTCATGCAGGTCCCCACATCTGTACCCTAGAGTTCAGAGTGGGGGAGGAACCTTGACATGTACCAACACGGCACCTGGCTGCAGCCCCTGTTTTTTGGTCCCTTTGTTTCAGGAGCATTAGAATCACCAAATTAAAAAAGAAGATATTTGTTAACAAGGGATTCTTTAAATAAAAAATGGACAGGGAAAAATTGCAGATTAGAACTGGTGACAAATCAGATTTAATTTGCTACTTATGTTTAAAGGTTAAAAAGCAAATAGCCTAGTGATCTAAGTTGTAATCAATGGCAGGGGGATCTTCATGTGCATGATAAATCAAAATGCAGCTAATGCCATTTCTACTGCCTCCCTAGCAAAATAATTTAACAACACTATGATGGTAAAATAATGGGGTCTCATCGTGAGAAGTACAGAACACCTGCATCTCCCATTGTCCTCAAAGGGAGTTGTGGGCACTCAGCACTTTTCAAATTCAGGCCCATAAAAAGCAAGAAGAGAGACAAAATAATTTTTATGCATATATGAAATCACAACACAGCACTGTTAATGGTTGCAAGGAAATAGAATCTTTGGTAGCTAGAAATGGTTGCTAGTAATTTAAATGCCTTAAGACCATATCAAGGCAGTGTCAAATCAAAGAAAGTCAGTTCTGCACCAAGTTGTCACCTGTCACCTTGGATATTCATTTAGATTTACCAAAGCTACATCTCTAGTGCAATGGGTGACTCATGCTGCTCTAGGATCCAGCATCTTTCACAGTAATGGGTTCACTAATTCTGTAGCATAGCTCTTGGCTTCTGCTCAGCAGTTGGCCTGCGGTTATAGACTGTACTATTTATTGAGCCTCATTAAAACTGCTGTCATGGGGAATCAATTTAGCTTGGCTTTAACAAAATATTATAAAATTGCCTGAATGTGCAACGCCCTTTGAAGGTGGGACTCATAGTTCATAACATATTCTAGTGCTTGTCACGTATGATACTGTACAATTTACAATGGACACACACATTTGTAAGTTTTAAACTAGCCCCAAACAAGATGAAAAATCACACACCAAAGTAATTTGAAATCAACTCACAGATAACACAGTTGCACATTCTCGATAAGAGCTGCAAATACCCTATGAGTTTGTGTCCAATACCCCTGGCAACAATCCAAAAAAGTATTTTAAATGTCATACTCAATGCTCAGTACATCTGGGCTTATCTATCATATTAATGAGAACTTTTCTTATATACTACTATGGTAATGGATAAGTGGGTTGAATGATCACAGTTACATGGCACTGCTACAGTTGGTGGGCACACCATGGAACAAAAATTTAGTTTCTTTACAATACAGCACAAGCTGCTAAAACAGTAAGACTGTGGTATGTTACCATGGTGTTCCCTTGCCAGAAATGCATCTGGGGAATACAACAGAAAAGAGTGTTTCCCAGTTACATTTGTGTTATCGTATTAGAGCTCTTTTACACATCCACACAGAGGTAATTGCCCTGAGAGTATATACAATTCCTCTATGTGGATATATACGTATGTAATCTTCACACTATTATCCATCATTTGGATCAACAACAGTGTTGTACCTGGTCATGTACCACTGAGCTCTAGACTGTGTAAGCAGTGGCAGATGTACTTGAACACACATTTCAAACACAAGGAGAGAAGCAGCTTTTTCCTATTTATTATATAAAGGGAATAAGCAAGATAGTATACAGCTTGTACAGCTAACAATACCCTGAAATTTCCTCTATTGGTGTATAATAGTCAGGAACAAGCAGAGACCATGTGATAACCTACATGAGTACTCCTGGAAAAGCCTGCCAAGGCGAGCAGTGGGGGCAAAAAAACCTAACTGGCTTCAAGACTGAGCTTGATAAGTTTATGGAGGAGATGGTGTGATGGGCGTGTGGCGCATCGGCAACTACCAGTCGCAAAAATTCCCAACTGCTGGAGATGGGACACTAGATGAGGAGAGCTCTGAGTTACTACAGAGAATTCTTTCCCAGGTATTTGCCTAGTGGGTTTTGCCCACATTCTCAGTGTCTAACTGATTGCCATATTTGGGTTCAGGAAGGAAATTCCGCACCCAGTCAGATTGGCTGAGATGCTGGGGGGGTTTCACCTTTCTCTGCATTATGGGGCACGGATCATTTGCAAGTTTAAACTAGTATAAATGGTGAATTCTCTGTAACTTGAAGCCTTTAAACCATGATTTGAGGACTTCAGTAACTCAGCCTGAGGTTAACGGTTTATTTCAGGAGTGGGTGAACTTCTGTGGGCTACAATGTGCAGGAAGTCAGACGAGATGATCACGATGACCTTAAAGTCAATGAGTCTATGTTCTGCTATGGCTGCTCCCAGGTAATGCAGAGCTCAGAGAACTGCTTCAATTAGCCATATGACTTTTTCAAAATGCTATATCTGTATTTCTTTTCTGATTCATATGCAAATTATTTTAAGGTGTTCTTCCCATATGTGAACATGACTTCCTCAGTGGCCGTAGCACTGGTATAGTGGATAGCCTTCCTGTCAAACAGTTAAGACTCATGAGCCAAAGCCTAATTTGAACCCAGGGAACTTAATTAATATAGCCTACAAGCACTGACCTCAGGACAATTTTTTTGTTTAGTCTTTCTAACCAACTTACACTGAATGTTACCTGGGTGAAGAATTACCAGCCATCTTTCACGACTCTGGCCCAATACTTCTGAGCCATCTAGTTCAGTGCAAGAGCATCTGCTACACTACTTCTCTGTGTGGTAACCCAGGTCTCTAAAATCCAATCTTGCCAGCAATGAAGTCAGTGGGAATTTTGCTATTGATTTCAATGGCAGAAGACTCAAGGCCTAAATGATGGCGCTTCAATAACATTCCTCAGTAGATGACTCTATTATCTGATTGATCCTTACGGTTAGGAATTGTTTCTCAATAGTAGCTAAAAATGGGGGGGGGGATGGTTTGTCTCCACATCATTTCCTTTTCTCTTGCCTTTTTTGACTGCATTATTACTTCTACCCACCAGGAACTTAAAACTATCATGTTCCAACTGTGCCACCTCTTTTTTAACATCCTAAATAGCCCTTTCTCTCCACCTGTTTTTATAGGATGTCTCTAACTTGTCAATCATTTTTGCAATCCTTTGCTGGACTCCCTCCAATTTATCAATGTTCATATTCCGTTTTGTAGCCTCAAATGGACTATAATTCTCTCGTTAAAGTCTTACTAAAAGCTAAATAAAGAGGAATGATACTTAGACTTACAAAGAGATGCCAAAAAAACAGATGCAAGAATATTTTTGATTTTTTGGCAACCGCATCAATGCAGCAAAAAAATTGCTTATTTTGGAAAATTTGCCACAAAACATATTGTGGCTTCCTACGTTATAAATGTGTGTATCCTGAATCAGGAAGAAAGGCTGTAATTATGAAACAGAATTTTCCTCTGATGACCACCCATGAAATAGCCAGTACATTCTTTCTCACACAAACACATGCTTATATTACACAGTGACTTCTTTAAGACAATGTGGCCAGGGGTCAGATATTATGCTCTTCTGGCAAGATCTTATTTTATTAATTTATTATTATTTTAAAAACTTACTGACAGTATTTTAATGACCTATCGTCTATTGTTGTTTATAACACACAATCAGATTTTCATGTAATAATTTCTATTCTTTGCTATCTTCAGAACAAATCAGGTTCACTCAGATTTCTTTTTCCTAAAACAAAAAGGCAGAATACTTCCTGGGGGTATTTTCCCTATTTAAAAGTTCAAAATGAAAAAAAAAATGGAAATCTAGAGCAAGAAATCAGTCCAAGTCTACTTAATCCAATCCACTGCACTTTCATGCTAAAGAAAAACATTTCTGCTTTATTTTAGATGCTAGAAAAACTAAACATCTACTGCACATAAAATCCTCTAAAATAATATCAAGCTCAAGGATATGTTACTCTCAATTGCCTTTCCAAATCTAGCTGAACAGCCTATGTATCTTAACTAGCATCAACCTAGTTTGCAGAATGGTAAAGCACATGAATGACTAGTGTTGTAATTGTATAGACCTCTCTGGAATTACCAGGCTATATTTTCCATATGAAAAACTAGCAATGAATGTACTTCTTTGTACTTTTCAACCCAGCATTTCATCAATAAGTAATTTAATGAAAGAAAGTGAGCAGGATCTGGGACAAGTTTGCAACTCAGTCTCATTTAACCATTGATCCCATTAGACAGTTAATAGAAAAAGGCCAAAGAGATTTAATGAATGTATATTAAAGTGGAAGAATACAGCCCAGGGAGGCTGTAGCTAACAGTAAAGCAATCCTGGCCCCATTCCAGTGAATGGCAAAACTCCCTTTGCCTGTAATAGAGCCAGGATTCACCTCAGATTAATATATTATGATTAATTATTATTATTACCAAATTCACAGTCCATTTTAGTCAATTTCATGGCCATAACATTTTAATATTAGTCAGTTACATGGTTTCAGATTTTACATCTGGAATTTCAGGGTGTTATAAACAATCCAAAAGGGATTGTAGGGGGTTGAAAAGCTGTTTTAGGGGAGGGTTGTGGGATTGCCACCCTCACTTCTGCACTGCCTTCAGAGCTGGGCTCTGAAGACAGCAGCCTTGGAGCTTCCTCCAGTGGGGGTAGTTAGATTTCATGGGGGAAATCTGATTTCATGGGCCATGATGCGTTTTTCACAGCCATTAATTTGGTAAGGCCCTACATATGACTCAGAACCCTTACACGTTGTGGGTTAACTTCAGAGCAGTGCGGGCAAGTAGACAGAGGACTGGACTGGGACTCAGGAGATTGTGGTTCTTCTCCCAGTTTTGTCACTGGCCTGCTGGGTGTCCTTAGGCAATTAATTTCACCTTTGTACCTCAATTTCCCCATCAGTAAAATTGGGATAATGATACTAATCTCTTTTGTAAAGCACATACAGATATAGTGATGAAAAGCGCTATGTAAGAGCTAGGTGTTATTTTATTTATTATTATTAAAATTTCTCCTTTTTTGTACAGATATGATCCCAGATAGCATTATCACACCTCTGTTTTATACCATCTGAAAACCTGCACCATTCAAGTCAATGCAAGTTTTGACTTCAATAGGAGCAGGATCAAGACCTTATTGATCTTAATCAGATTTCTTCTAATCTTTTATAATCTTGTCTAGCACAACAAATAGCCTTTTTGTGACTATGCCACAGAAGACCAAATGGCCTGTCATTAAGCTGACCTGTTCAGGAAGAGTTCAGAATAGCATACAAGGGAGCTACTCCACAGCCTGGGTTTTAAGACATGTTCAGGGTAGAACGAGATGATAAATTCATGTAAATGAGCTCCCTGTTCCCCCAATAAGTGATATTCTCTATTATTATTATTATTATTTATGTTATCATAGCCCAAGAAGCCTGAGTCATGGGCTGGGACACCATTGCACTAGACCCTGTAAAAATACAGAACAAAAGATACTCCCTGTCCCAGAAAGCTATTCTGGAATGAAGTTGCAAAGTTATAGCTATATTGCATTTTTAGAAGTCATTACCCGTAAGATTGCTCAGGTACATACATTTAATAGCTAGTGCAAACAAAATAAAATAAGAAAAACCTCATTGATATTATTTCAGCAGAGCTTGCTTATATAATCACCAACATAATGAATATTCCTATTCATTACCAGGATCAGATCACAATGAATGCAAAATGTAAAGATGCTCTTCTAAGTAGTATTGAGCTATATTAATAGCTTTTATACGATTACTGAAACAGATGAGCATTTCTCTTAGGTGGATGTGTGTATCCATCATGCTAAGCAAAACACATCCAGTACTTACATTGTTTTTATCCATACTTTATGCACTACCAGAACCATACATCAGTGGTACACTCATTACAATTTTTATGAACATGATATTTTCCCATTTTCCCCTTAGACTTGCTTTGTGTTCATAATTAGTCCCATTCCTTCTAGTGAATGAAGGTTCCACTTGAAATACCTTATAGAAATATAGGAATTGCCACACTGGATAAGACCAGTGATCTGTTTAATCCAATATTTGATCTTTAACAGGGGAAAATGTCAGCTGTATGCAAAGGAAGGGATAGGAAACCATAGAGAGGACAATTATGAAATTAACCAGCCAATAGGGAGAGTTTCTTCCAAATGCTTGTCAGCTAGTGGTTGGTTTATTCTCTGAACCTTGAGGATTTATATCCTGTCTTTTATTAAAAAAGACCTTTTTCATCCTTTCTAATAAAATGATTGTTTCATTTTCTATATGCATGTAAAATCCTTTTCAAAGGATTTCTACTAGGCGTTTGGCCTCAATTACAGCATGTGGGAATGAGTTCCATAGGTTAATTGCACATTGTGTAAAGTTTACTAGGTTTGAATTTACCATCTTTCAATTTTATTAAATATCCCCCTCCTCTTTTATTATTGGATGTTTTAGGAGGATTCATTTACCTCCTACAATATAATTTATTTTTACACCTATATTTCGTCCAGGCAGTGTTCTTGTAGCTGTACTGGTCCCTGGGTATTAGAGAGACAAGGTGGTGAAGTAATATCTTTTATTGGACCAATTTCTGTCCAGTAAAAGATATTGTATCACCCACCTTGTCTCTCTCTATAGTTTGTCCACTCATTTCCTTTTGTAAACTAAATATACCTGCTCTTTTCAACCTCTTCCCACAAGGAAATCTCTCTATACCTCTTGCAATTTTATCACCAGTCTCTGAACCCCTTTTATACCTTCTGAATTGTGTGCTTTAAAAGGTAGCACAACTTCCTTTCTTTTCCTGTACAGATACATAGGTACACACCTGACTTATCAGCTATCTCATGGAAACATGAAGGTCATGCCGGCAAAGAATATACTAACCAGATGTGCGTGTTTTTATCTATCTGGATAGATGGGACAGACAGGTAGCTAGAGATAGACAAAGATGCCATAGATTAGACCAGTGGTTCTCAACTCTGGTCCACCGCTTGTTCAGGGAAAGCCTCTGACGGGCCGGACCAGTTTGTTTACCTGCTGCATCCACAGGTTCGGCCGATCGCGGCTCCCACTGGCCGCGGTTCGCCACTTCAGGACAATGGGGGCTGCAGAAAGTGGCGGGGGCAGAGGGACATGCTGGCTGCCCTTCCCGCAGCCCCCATTGGCTGGAGCGGCGAACTGCGGCCAGTGGGAGCCGAGATCGGCCGAACCTGCGGACGCGGCAGGTAAACAAACCGGCCCAGCGCGCCAGGGACTTTCCCTGAACAAGCGGTGGACCACAGTTGAGAACCACTGGATTAGACAGAATGATCATATTTTTAAAACAACATAACAAAACAACACAGGAATACCCAACACACAAAATAATCTTGAGGTCAATAATCAAAACATTAATATTAGATGAACCAATTACCACTGAGAAACTGTGGATATTATCACTGAAGTCACCCCAAAATAATTCCAATTCAGCAGACCAGTTACTTGAAATAATGTCTACATTAATATGTGGCATATACTATTATTTATTATTTACTACATTAATATGGGGCATATACTATTTATTATACTATTTTATTATTTATATTATATGCTATTTATTATACTGTTTTATTATGTGGCATATACTATTATTAATTATTATTATTATTATTCAAATAGACACTTGAATGCTTCAGGTTTTGGTTAAGGTCAGAACATTCTATGGAATTAAGGATATGCATTGTTCTCATGTCAGACGAAGGTTTTATCTGAAGGCAATGGAAATGGCTTGTGAGGAAGGAATTTGGGATTTGCAGGAGATTCAGCATTGGAGAGTCTGATCCTGCCAAGTGCCGAGCACCTCCTGCGGGTTGCTGAGGCAATTCCTATTGACTGCAATAGGAGTACAAGGCACAATATATCACCTCTCAGAATTGACCCTTAAACAACATCCCAGACATAGGGCTGCTATTTGTTTGAACCACTGTGCACTTAATTTTTTCATAAGCAATAATATTTAAAGCCAAAGTGGACGTTGACTAGAGCTTAATTAATTTCCATTAAAACTCAAAGACTGATTAAGAATTACTAATTTTTAAGAATTAACAATAGGGCCCCACTCTTGCAAACCCCTTATACGCTTTGAAGTAAATGCAGGTGCATAAGTGTATTTGAACAAACAGTGAAAACCAAGTATAAATTATCACACAGTGTCTTCATTCGTTGTTATAGTTGTCGTTTGCAATTACTTTACTTGTAATGTGCTTATTCTGCTGACATGAAATTTGTACAAATCAGGAAATTTAATGAACTCTCACAGTGACACTAGCTTTGCTATAAAATCTTTACAGAAAGGTAGAGAGAAACCAACAGAACTTTATGCAGATTATCAACTGTTCAGATTAGCGAGAGGCTACTTCATTGAAAACTACCCCACAACAGACACACACCATCTACTTTTCAGGTACTTCACTTCTTCCATCATCCCACTTAGTTTTGTAAATGAATAAAAGTTCACTGCATATTTAAAAAAAAAAAAAGTATCAAGTCTAATAAGAAATCAACTCCAAAAAGAATACTTTTCACACCACAACAATGGAGATGGGACAGGAGTTCATATTGCATGTTATTGTTTGTGTTCCTTTAATAATGGGTTTTGTATTGCAGCAATATCGATGGTACCACATGATACATGGGTTGCTATGATACTTAAAGTACACCCTTTTACTGAACAGATATTTGACGGTTTCTTTAAAATGGTCAAAGCGGAGAAGCCGCTTTCCAATAACAGATCAAGAAAAAATATCAGTAATTTTATTAAAAGGTAGATTTCCATAAATGAGACCTACAGTAATCACTAAGGAAAACCTCATGACATTTTTAGAAGGCCAGAATTAATACAGTACTTTGTGCCCAGAGATAGCTTTGCAAGAGTACTATCCACTGAGATTTTCAGGGTTCTTACAAAACCAGACCTGTCTTCACTGTGCGATGGTAATGATTGCCCTGTTCCGTCAAAGGTGAAATCTCACAGGACTCAATCTTTCTGATCTTGGAAAAGCGCTGTAGGTTTTGCAAGGGGAGAGCTGGATAAGATGGCACTGCTGCAATGTACGTGACATACATTTTTAGATTGTCCTATAATTTGTTTTCTTTGTATCCTTGGAGATATGAATCAAAATGGAAGGAAATGGTATTTATTTGCTTAAAAAATAAATACTGAAGCAAGACACTGAAAATATTCAGTGCCCTTCACATTGAATGTATTTTCACACAAGTTCAAACAGAGAACGTTAAGTTACCACGTCTCCCTGGGCTTTGTTGTTCCTTCCCTTTCTGTTCCTTTTCTTTCCCTCCACTGGTCACTATTATTCTTTGCTTTCTCACCCTCCCACCCCCTTTTCCAGCATCTCTTTTGCTCCAGTCTAATTTTTCCACACTGAATACTTTAACAATTAGACTAATTTACTAATTACTGCCTAATTATTCATTCATTTAGAATTAATTTTCCCATTTAATACTTCTTTCACATCTGTCTTTTCCCCCCTCCCCTGTAAATTTATTTTCTCGGCCTGTTTCTATTCAGTATCATTTACTCCAAAGTATTTTGCCTTTGGAATATTTTCTCTTTAGACTTTTGCTCTGATTCTTCTCTACCCCTCCCCTTCTCCCCTCTCTGTTAAGTCTCTGCCCTTTCGTCCTTCTCTTCCCACTTCCTAGTCATTCCCATGTGTTCTCTCTTTCTTCCTTCTCTCAGTCTTTCCATTATCATCTCACTCTTTGCCACGCTCTCTCTTTCCCTCCACTTCTCCTTCTCCAGTTCTGCCCCTGCTCCCACAAAGATATAGCAGGAAGTGGAACTCCATGATCAGCATTCACACTGGAGAACAGAGTGACTGCTGAACTATGTCTACTTACTTTTGTTGGTTAAGGGCTGCTGTACAAGAGCAATGAGGTGAAGAAGATGCAGTCCAGGGCACAAAGATCACAAGCAGCTCTACCCGTCACTGCGTGAAGTAGGCTTTCCTGTACTTTAACTTCTAGTGAATTCTATATAGGAATAGGGTAGTTATTAATGCTAATGTTAGTCTCGATCTTTAGTCGCGGCCAGACTAGTTCCCCGACAGAACCAGACGGACGTAGCGAGGCGGTATGGTTCCCTGCCGCCCCAGAGAGGGACGAGATCTGGCCGAACCCTTCTACAACTTCTAAAATATAATGTCTATTTTTTAGCAAGAAAAATGTGCGCTGGACTAAAATATATACCAGAGGAATACACAAATATATTTCAACTGAAAGACCTTGAACTTAGGGCAGACTGTGGAAGTGAGGCTCGTATTTTATTAATGAATCATATTTTAAATCCACTCAACTTACTATTTTTAAATTTCCTCACATCATCTGAGCAATACATGTAAATGCATACTTCTCCCCTGTATATATGTAACTCCCACTACTGGGAGATGCTACTGGGAGTTGTGCTTGCACTGAAGCGACAATGCACATCATTCTAATCATAGTTACACTCGTGTCAAACAGGTTGTAACCCCATGCACTTCATTGGTATCACTCCTGATTTACATGACTGTGAGGTCACACTTAGGCACACTTATATTGGGACAAAACTGAGTTACAACTATATTGAAATTGGTGGGGTTTTATGAGGTCAGACTCTGGTCCTTAAGCAACCACACCTGACTACCCACCTGAGGAACTCCAAGAGATCTGGAATTAAGAGAAGACATCACGTGACTCAGACCCATTTTCTCACATTACAAAAGTCAGTCAAATTTGTCTCATATCACTTCTAATACCTCACAGTGTGACCTCACATAGAAAGTAGAGATTAACAGTCTTAATGGAACAGAGATGTAAACCAAACCAGCTAAAATTAAACAAAATGATCAGAATATCAGAGAGGTTTGGGATGGAAAAGGCTTATTAGGTTAATTTAGTCCATCGTCCTGCCAGTGCAGGATTGTTTCTTACAGGAACAGAATTATCCAGGAAGGGCCAAGATAGTCAAACAGGCAATTTACTTAGGCAAATACACAGTATCTGATACTTTACTCCAACGGTAGAGCAATACACACACCTGAAGGAAAAATGTCTTCCCATCTAGAGCTAGTTTGGTACTGTTTGAATCAAGTCTGACCAGCACTCACTTCACAGAAGTTATAAGTGAATAGTCTGGAAGTTAAAATTACATCCTTTGTAAATCATGGAAAGACAGATACAGGGACAGACTTTTAAAAAATGTCACATCATGCTTTTGGCTGACTCCCAACCTCATCTCTGAGTGGTGGCTATTTTATTTAATATAACTGGACTTTGCCCCTGGATGAATACCCTTCTTTCTGTCAGTTTTTGTTCTTTCTCCAGGCAGGGAAACAGTCATAGACCAATAAAGACAATACATCACCTAAACCCCAAAGGGCTCAGAAATGGAATGAACAATGCAGCAAAAATGCTGCTGTTTTGAAAGCCTGGTTTCTATAATTTCACGGAAAATGCATATGATAATGCAAGACCTCAGCTCCACTTCCTGCAAATATTCCTCAAAACAGAAATGTTTGCAATGGAAAATACCTTAAGAAGGGTATTAGTTCTGAGACAAACAGCTTGATAATTCCTGCTCCATAGTTACAGTCCATGGAGAAAAGTGAGGCAGGACGATCTGTAGCTTAAAGATTACACATTCTTGGTAATCTAGGTATCAGTTTATAATCATTATTTTAATACAGATCAATAACTAAGCCGAAAACTAGATCACCCAGCAATAAAAATGCATTGCACCATCTAGTTCTTTGATTAATATCGTTTTTATCATTGTTCTATCAATACAATTATTACAACGCACAATAGGCTAGATTAAAACCCTAGAAACTAGGCAGAAGCCCCCTGGAGAGGAGACTGCGATGGCTCAAGGCACCAGCATCCTCTTTGCTACACAAGAGTACATGCACAAAGACAACACAGTCCCAGAAAAGTCGGTGCTAGCTGGGAAGGGGCACAGTCAGCACCACTGGGAGAAATCCTGATTCGGTGCATCTATCATTATTTGTCTAGGCAAATAGGGCTTGATCCAATTGAATTTGATACTCAAGCTCCCACTGCCTTTAGCAAGATCGAGTCTTTATAGTACACTTGTCACCACAATATGTGAGCAGCTCTTTGAACATTGGATATCAATGGGTTTTGAATCAACAGGACTCTTATTGACTTCAATGGATTTTGCATCAAGCCGTGTGTGCTTATCCATCTTCTGTGGAGTCCTATCTGCAATTTAAAGCTATCTTCCATTGGTAATGCTGTTTCTTATCTTCACATCTACACTGAGATTGTACGCTCATCAGAGAGCTCATCCTCTTCTTTCTTCACAAAAGTTTCTAGAATTCTTTTGGGTGCCAGAGACATAAAAACCTTTAGGAGCATTGCATAACACAATAGACAGGACATGAAAATTCACTCTCTCTTATGTCCTGATTAAGGAGCTCTGTGCAGGTAGAGGGGAAGGGCAGTTGAGTGGTTAGGGAAGTAGCCTCATACTTTGGACAGCCAGGTTCAAGTACAACTTTACCAATGACATCCTATAATACTCAAGAAGCTGACTGAGGAGATATCTGAGCCTTTAGCGATTATCTTCGAAAAGTCATGGATGATGGGAGAGATTCCAGAGGACTGGAAAAAGGCAAATATAGTGCCAATCTATAAAAAGGGAAAATAAGGACAACCAGGGGAATTACAGATCAATCAGCTTAACTTCAGTTCCCCAAATGATAAAGGAGCAAATAATTAAGCAATCAATTCACAAACACCTAGACATTATTAAGGTGATAAGTAACAGTTAGCATGCATTTGTCAAGAACAAATAGTGTCAAACTAACCTAATAGTTTTGACAGGATAAAAAGCCTTCAGAATAGGGGGGATGCAGTAGATATGGTACATCTTAACTTTAGTAAGTTTTTGATACTGTCTCACATGACCTTCTCATAAACAAACTAGGGAAGTACAACCTAGATGGAACTACTCTAAGGTGCGTGCATAACTAGTTGGAAAACCATTCCCAGAGCATAGTTATCAGTGCTTCACAGTCCAGCTGGAAGGGCATATCAAGTGGGGCCTTAAGGATCAGTTCTGGGTCTGGTTCAGTTCAATATGTTCATTAATGATTTAGATAACGGCATAAAGAGTACACTGATAAAGTTTGCGGATGATACCAAGCTGGGAGGGGTTACAAGTGCTTTGGAGGATAGGATTAAAATTCAAAATGATCTGGACAAACTGGAGAAATGGTCTGAAGTAAATAGGATGAAATTTAATAAGGACAAATGTAAAGTACTCCCTTTAGGAAGGAACAATCATTTGCACACATTCAAAATGGACAATGACTGCCTAGGAAGGAGTACTGCAGAAAGGGATCTGGGGGTCATAGTGGATTGCAAGCTAAATATGAGTCAACAGTGTAACACTATTGCAAAAAAAGCAAACATTATTCTGGGATGTATTAGCAGGAGTGTTGTAAGCAAGACACAAGAAGTAATTCTTCCGCTCTATTCTGCTCTGATTAGGCCTCAACTAGAGTATTTTGTACAGTTCTGGGCACCACATTTCAGGAAAGATGTGGACAAATTGGAGAAAGTCTAGAGAAGAGCAACAAAAATAACTGAAGATCTAGAAAACATGACCCAGGACGGAAGGTATGAAAAAACTGGAAAACTTTGTTTAGTCTGAAGAAGAGAAGACTGAGTGAGGACATGATAACAGTTTTCAAGTACATAAAAGATTATTATAAGAAGGAGGGAGAAAATTTTATCTTCTTAACCTCTGAGGATAGGACAAGAAGCAACAGGCTTAAATTGCAGCAAGGGTTGGACATTAGGAAAAACTTCCTGTCAGGGTGGTTAAGCACTGGAATAAATTGCCTAGGCAGGTTGTGGAATCTCCAAGATTGGAAATTTTTAAGAGCAGGTGACATAAACATCCATCAGGGATGGTCTATTATTGCCATGGGCTCAAGGGACCGGACTAGATAACCTCTCAAGGTCCCTTCCAGTTCTACCATTCAGTGATTCTATGTGACCTTGGGCAAGTCACTTAGGCCTAGATCCTTAAAGGTATTTAGGCTCCTAATCAGCAAGCAGAAAGCCTTGATTTTTAAATCATAGATCTTAAATGTGTTTTGCATTTGTACACTTCAGTTATTTTCCTAAAGAAAGGTTGAGTTTCATTGGTTGGTAACCATAAAAACATATTGATTTGCAACTAAATACAGCCTTTACACTAAATTTGGTTCTTCTTTTTACTGACTGGGGGATACATTAAATCGATATACCTTTATTTAAGCAATTATATAGCTTGACTTACATTTATTCAGACTCTTAATTTTTACATTTTATTATGTTAGAAAATGGTGAATGATGCATTTCTTAATTCATCTTGATTCATTTTGATTTGTGTCAAGCTCTATTTCAATGGAAATTCAAACAATTAAAAAGGCACTTTTTTATTAAATAAAACGACCTTAAATGTGCTGGATACATAAGAAAAAAAAAGCTTACCAAAAGTTTTGCACTGAAAATTAACTGGTTTATTAAACAGAGGAAGTATTATCTGTAGTTAATTAATTGAACTCATAGTTTCTGGTCACCATATTCTTCAAGATTTTAGAACTTGTAGATCTCATCCTCTCCCATTCGGTTTTTATTCATAGGCTGGAAGAGTAAAACAAGTTTTCCTCTTTTTCAATTCCTAACTGATTTCTTAACTTTGAATGAACTAGTCATTGAACTGACATAGCTGCATAAACTAAAATGAAGAAATCTCTTTACACCAGCAAAAGAGGTTACTGCTGTCAAAAGCCAGTTTAGCAGTCCAACAAACTCTGGTTCCAGATGCATAGCCAGCAACTTTCACAAGCTCAGTGATTTGATTTTCTTTAAAACTTGGCAGCAAACATGTACTGCTTAATATTATTTTCTGTACTTAATGTAAATTATATTAATATATAGTAATACATTTAGACTTAACATCAGTTTATTTAAAAATGAACATGTTTTTAATTTAAATTGACAAATGCAATGTTTTTTTAAAAATCATTTTTCATCCACCTTGTCCCACAGGACCCTTACGTCAATCAGTACACAGAATGGAGGGTCCCTCATACCTTATTTACTCCACAGCATGCAACCTGTGCACTGAATACAAAATTATTTAACATCTCTGTTAGCTTTTGCAATGCGGTTCTTCAGCACAAAATTATTTCGGCCTTAGAAACATCAATGAATTTCACAGCAAACCGAAGGAAAAAGCAGCATGAGATCATGTAATTAAACACACGGTCAACCTAAATTGTAGCATTTCCTAACTTGTGGAAGTGTTTGACTTTCAACCTTCATAATGTGCTTTTAATACAGTGTGTGTGTGTGTGTACATTTCCTAAGTTAAAAAAAAGATTAGAAGTGTTAAGCAGCCTTAACAAAGAGGTTGCTATTGCTATATCGACAGGGTTTCCTCATAACGAAACATGCACTGGGACAATCTAAAAACATGTAATACAAACATGCCCATGTATTCAGTAGGATTTTATTGCTATGTGGATGGCAATTACTGCAACTGTTTCCTGTATTCCTCAACCCTCCACTGAAAATGAAAGGCTGCATCTCACAATTCATACTGGTGGGGGCAGCCTGAATAATGATGACAAATCTAGCAATCATTTTTTAATGATGTTATTTCTCTGTCCTAGGATTTCAGAAAAATCACAACAAAATCTTAATTAATTTAAAAGTTCCATCTAGTACAAAGTTAATTGTATTATCTGAGGGGCTGAAAGTTCCATCTTAGAATCTAACATAGTTACTCTGTTTGTGCTGATTAGAAACCAAATATATGAATCAGTACAATGCAAAAAACACAATTTTTAAAAATAAGGCCTAAAGGGGCAAAGCCATGATAACACACACTGACGTATAAAATGCTGTACCTTGCAGTACATAATGCCAATGGCATCAGACCACATTTTGCTTTAAGATCCACAGGTACAGTTCTCATCGTTGCCAGCTTCAAAATTAACCCTGTCCAAAGCGCTCCACTGGCCCATCGGGTATTTGCTGACTGAATCAATGCTTTTTTGGCCCACAGGATTGGTGTGTTCATTAATGCACATCAGTGCTTCACATTCAGGGTTCCTTCCTCCCTACATTGCAGCTGCACATCCAGCATGTTGGAGACCTGTACACTGAAATAGCAACCTCTGCCAGCTGCTGCTGCGAGATGTGAGGATGGGCTCCAAGAGGGCATGCCTGCTCCCAGAAGCAGCCAGAACTGATCCACTGCTCCCTCAAATGAAAAAAGTCACCATACTCACATTACTTTAAAGACAAATACCTATTAAGGAGTAGTTGGGATAGATCTACATGTGAGGAAGGTGAGTAATTATTTGATACAAGTTCAGGGAAGTCATTAACTAAACTTCTCCAAAAACTGCCTTAGGAAATTATTTCATGCAGAAGTGTCACACAAACAATAAATGAAAGCAGATTTTTGTTTAATATTAATGAGGCCTGTAAGACATTAAAAGGGCCTTTTTGTCGTATTCAAGCTAACTGTTACTTGAGTATGATGCTGGGCTCAGTGACAGTGTGTTTGCTACCACCAGATTTTTCTCAGAAACATATTTAGAAATTGGGCTAATTTGCATTAACCTTAGCAATACACATTGGCCTCTCAGTGGTGCTTGATCCAGGTCTTTTCTGTTGATGGGGGTTACAAGCACTTTATGGTTTGTTATCAATGTAAATGAATCCAGTCCACACAGATATCTGTAAAAGCTCTCACATGCCGTATGGTTGCCAGGCACTCCTGTTTAATCTGTGCACATTGTTCTTCTGCTTCTGTGAGTGTGCAAGAGCAAAATGCAACTGGGTTCCATTCAGAGCCATGTTGTTGCAACAATATACACCCATGTAGGCCATAGATGCTTGCATCTACACTGACCAGTGTGATTTGTTCACATCATAAGTACTTGAGGATTGAAGTGGTTGAAATATTTTCTTGTATCTTTTTGTCTTGAATTGGCACCCATAAGCAAGATGTGTTGGACTTTAACAGTTCATTCAGTGGTTTTGTCACTGTAGAAAGGTCTTCTAGGTACCTACCAAGGTAATTCACCATTCCCAGTCTCAATTTTGGTACATTCATTGGTGCAGTCAGTTCTCAAATTGCTTTTACTTTCTCAAGGTTAGGACTGATTCCATCTTTGTTTATTATCTGTCCCAAAAACTTGATTTGGGGTAGGCAGAAAACATACTTTTCCTTGCGTAGTTTCATTCCACAACTGACTAGGCTTAGGACATCGTTGAACATGTTGTGTTCTTCTATCGAAAACCTATATATAAAAATATTGTCCATAAAAACTACAACGCCATTTGTTTTGGTTAACAGTTCTGCCACCTTTTTTTTGAAAATTTCTGTTAATCCCAAGAGGTAAACTTTGAAAGCAAAATCTCCCAAAGGATATGATAAATGTAGTCAGTTTAGAACTCTAACGGAATTTGCCAGAATTCACTGAAGGAATCAAGTTTGGAGAATATTGTAGCTCCTTTCACTTTGGGGAGGAAGTCATCCAGTGTTGGGAGGATATAGTTTTCTCTTACAACTGATTCATTAAATCCACACAGATGCTTTCCATTTTGCTTTGTAATGGGTACCATTGGGGCACACCATGCAGCTGGCGCAGACATTTTCTTGATAATGCCAATCTGTTCCATTCTCTTTCAGTTTCCACTTTATAAAGCAATGGGATAGGAATGGGGCATATGTACACTATATAGTTCACCATTGTCTCAAGCTTATTTGTACAGAATCTCCTTTCAAAAGTCCAATATCAAATACTCCATCAAGTTCATCCACCTTCCTCACTAGGCCCACATGGCTGCCACACTGCGGCTGAGAAGGTTGTTGTCTTTGATCCTTTGATCACATACAAAGATAAAAGATAGGCACTCCACTTGTAAGTCAGTGGCGGGCAACCTCAGCCCATCAGGGTAATCTGATTGCGGGCTGCGAGACATTTTGCTGATGCTGACCGTCCACAGGCATGGCCCCCCCGCAGCTCCCAGTGGCTGCAGTTTGCCATTCCCGGCCAATGGGAGCTGCGGGAAGTAGCAGCCAGCATGTCTAATACAATGCATAGTGAAAGATAGACCAGGGGTCAGCAACCTTTCAGAAGTGGTGTGCCGAGTCTTCATTTATTCACTCTAATTTAAGGTTTTGCATGCCTGTAATACATTTTAACGTTTTAGAAGGTCTCTTTCTATAAGTCTATAATATATAACTAAACTATTGTTGTATGGAAAGTAAATAAGGTTTTTAAAATGTTTAAGAAGCTTCATTTAAAATTAAATTAAAATGCAGATCCCCCGGACCAGTGGCCAGGACCCGGGCAGCGTGAGTGCTACTGGAAATCAGCTTGCGTGATGCCTTTGGCACGCATGCCATAGGTTGCCTACCCCTGAGATAGACTGTAAGCTCTTCAGGGCAGAGACTAAGTAGACAAGACAGACAAAGGGTGGGAGGGCAGAGAGGTGAAGGGACTTGCCCAAGGTCACATCAGAGGTGGAAGGGCTGGGATTAGAATCCAAGTCTCCTGACCCCTAGTCCAGTGCCCTATCCACTAGATAAGACTGTTCCACATACCCAAATCTTCCTTTTGTGACAAAGCACAAACGTAGTCCTCAGTTACTTAGAACCTCTTTCCTTTCCTCCTCGTGTAGCCACTCACACAGATCAAGCCCATAGTTATTAAAAAGGGATTAGGTAGGGAAATGGAGGAAAAGGCAGTATGACATGCACCTTTGAACTCAAAAGAAAATGATGAATCTTCATTGCCTTTCTGGAATCTTTCTGCATTGAAAGTTCTAGCTTCAGTGAGTCACCTTGACTCTAACAAAGAAAGTTTCTTGCACATACAGGTACCATCTAAATGGTTTCATTTCATCAGTGAGGCTGCCTCTTTATTCAGATTCCTCTCATACAAACCACTTTTGACAGTCAACACACATCATTCGTAACAGCTACTTTACATCAAAGCAGAAAGATCAACATCAGCAGCATGTGGTTTTATGTTACAAGTGGGAACACTTTCTGAATTCATTTTGAGATTCAGGAGTTATTAAACATTGCTGCTGTTTAACATGACTCGTCAGTAAGGCATAGGGTGACCAGGTGTCCCATTTTTAAAATGAGGGTCTGCAAACTATGTCAAAAATTTCCAAAGGGGTCCACACCTCCACTCAAAATTCTTTAGGGGTCTGCAAATGAAAAAGAGGTTGAAAACCACAGTTATAAATGAGCAAACAACACAATAACTAAATGAACCATTCACACTTGCTGAGCTGGGACTAGAATTCTGCTTCTACAGATCCAAAATCATAGCCTTCTATGACCTGAGTTTAAGGAAGCTCTCTGTTAGCTACATAAGGAACGTAACATTCACTCTAAGCTACCGCTATTCACTACAGGACATTTCTTGTGCTCATAGGTCTCCCTCTAGTGATAGACAGATTTATTGCTCCAGTGGAATGCAGCTGTCACAGCAAGTCATGGTTGCTGAGTAAGTGGCGGTCTATCAGACAGTTAGAGGGCACTCCTATGGAGGACTTAAAATATCACAACAGAGACCTAAGACGGCACTCTGAGTTTAACGAGCCAGTGCAGCAAGCAGAGCAAGAGGGCGATATGCACATGGGAGCGTGTCAGGCTAAGCTGGTAGTCCGTTGCATCCAGTACCAATAACAGCTTTTTCAGCAGGTGGCTTAGCATAAAGGTTGAGTCCCCACACTGTTCCAGTGCACAACACACACAAGATGATCATGATCATCAAGATCAAATCTCCACTCCTCCTGGGATTTGCCTTTATTCTGTGGCTTTAGAAAAATCAACACAAGTAACACCACAGAGGACTGTACCCCAAAACAGCTCTCTATAGACCTCCACTCAAACTTCCTCTCAGGGTCATTTACTCACAAAGCTTCTTCCAACAGGACTTCCTATTCCTCCATCTTGCTCTGTTACCTAACAGAGTCCTTTCTCTTGCTGAGTAGTTCTGAGAATCATTTGGTTAGCGAAGTAGTTCTTCACACAGAGTTCTAAAACCTGACAATATCCCATGGGGCTGATTTTCAGCAGTATCAAGCCACCACAACTCCCAAATGAAGTAAATAAGAACTACAGGGCTGAAATATCAAGCCCTACAACAGTTCGGCTTACAAATAACAATAATTATTAATGTGCTTAATTATACCTATTTTCTTAAAATATAACCTATGCACAAGATTTCTAGGAGATTTAACTATGAGGGAAATGTGAAGGGTAAGTAATGATATATTTTGTAGCTAAAGGGACTCAAGGAAACATTAAGACATTTCAAATTGAAACAATATTTCAGTATCCTATAGCTCAAAAAATGTTAACCAGTTTTCTTTAAACTTTGCAAAAAAGTTTAGTTTTCAGAGCAAACTGATTTTCATAAGCAAAATTTAATAAATACTAATACAGTCAGGGATTACCGTGGAACTTGGTTGCAACATTAACTACACAGGGATTACCATCTTCATCTAATAAAGCCGCTGTTTGCTGAGAATCTGGTATACAGTTTTATTTCAATGACACTATTGGATCTCTAGGCACTATACATTTTGTACCTTGCACAGATGAAAAACTATTTTCTGAGATTTTCTGTTCTTTGGCAGGAAGCTAAATAAATACTGTTAAAGCAATATTCCTTTTTCATCACCATTTCATTTTACTTGTGGCTTTACAATAAATGGATGACACGCTACAAGAGCACTGTCTTATAGGGAACATTTGTTCGCATCTTGTTTTAGAGAGACCAATTCATGTTCACTTTGGAGTGTCCTAGTGGCCAAATTGAACCAGTCATTAGATGTGCATGGCATACAAAAGAAGTGTGGCACTTTATACATTTATTCAACAAGCCTTTAAAAGCCAAGTTAAATGACATTGTTGCATATTTTACCAAATGTTAACTTTGGAGTATTCTGATCTATGAGTTATTTGATCCAGGATCACTAAGGTGAAATGTAAAAGACTAATCCATCAGGTTTATCCACAATTTAGTAAATGGGATTGATGTAACTGCTGCTTGATGATATTCCACTGTTTAATTAAACATTTTGAATAAAGAACATATGAAAGTCAAGCAGGCCCTTAATTCTATGAAGGTTACATGTGATCTGTTGGCTTAGTTTGCCAATTAAATTATCTTCTAATTCCGACTTCTTCATGGCTTTGTGCTAAACTGACTGACTGTGTTAATGCTCAACAATGAAATCAAATTACACTAAAATTAATAGAGACACAAGGTGGTTGAGGTAATATCTTTTATTGGACCAATATCCTGGGACCAAAGTGGGTACAACTACACTGCAAAGTAAAATTAAAAGGCATCTTTTGGATCTTGTGTTTTGAGGAAGGATAATTTTGTGGCGAACTGGGATGCAAGAAATTTGGGCTGAATTCCTGATTCTGCCATGAACTTTTTGGGTGATCTTCAACACTAAACCTTGATTCAGCAAAGCACTTAAACACATGATTCACTTAAAACATGTGAGCAATCCCATTTCTATTCAAAGCACAGATCCCACTGAAGTCAATCAGAGCCTTAATCTCTATGGGTTTACCGAAGTCAAAGGACTTTGTATCAGGGCCTCAGTTTCCCACCTGTTAAATAAAGTTAACCACATAAGGTTATTGTGAGGATACATACATTAATCTTTGTGAGGCACTCAAATTATGATGATAGAATTTATATAGATAGTTGATAATGGTAGGGCCTGAAAAGAATTAACTGTGAATGGAATTTCTAGAGTAAAAACGCTAAAATACAGTATTTGATTTTAATAACTACTCATTTTAGGTATGGTATTTGTGAGCTAAATTTCTGATGCTAAATGAAATTGCTCAGAATCTGTTATCTGGAACTGATGTGGTGCTCTTTGATAATGATCACAATTGCTTTCATTGAGAAGCAACACTTCCATAAGCATTTTTTCTCCCAGTCAAGTATTGGCTCTAGCAGGACTGCAGGGTTGCAGCTTTAGACCCAGTATAGGAATACCAGGCTCATCTGCTCGGCTACCCTAGGCTCAGGACACCCTAGAAAGAGCCACGGTTAAGGCAAAAAGCTTAAGATGGGGTGGATATTGTGTTTTTATATTAAACACAGTGAAGCCGAATCTCAGACAGGGTTTGAGTTTAGACATAAAGGGCATATCTACACTGCACTTAGACACCCGTGGCTGGTCTGTGCCAGCTGACTTGGGCTCGCACAGCTCACAAGATCCTAGAATCTGGGCTCCAGACTAAGGCTGAATGTCTACACCACAATTAAGCAGTCCCTTAGCCCAAGCCAGCTGGCATGGACCAACCTCAAGTTTTTTCTTGCAGTGTAGACATACCCTAACTCAGGGTCTTTGTGCTCTGTTACAGATAGATTAGGGACTCAACTATTCTGAAGGACCTCTGGGTCACTTGGAAATTATGATGGTTGCATTTTCTGTCTACGTAAGGTCTGTTTCTACCGCAAATCTCCTTATGTCCTGCAGAATTGACAACAAACTTCAGAACCTTAGCTTTTATTGGTATGCCAAAAAAAAGTGTGGGGTGTGAGAGGCAGAATAACAATAGATTGATCAACTTGGGGTTTCATATTCAGCATATAGTGGCGGGCAGAGAAACATCAATTTGTATTTGTGACTGCATTGTTGCCAATACCTACCACTGGCATTTCTCATTTTAGGAGAATGACTTATTTACCTAGATTTAACTCAAAGAGAGGGAAGTAATCCCACTTAAAATTCTGCCCCTGTTGCTTTTAATTTTAAAACTAAAAACAGACTCTGTAGACTAGATTTATCATTGGCAATGGCCTTTCACCAGAAATGAATTTGCTTCATGTGTCTATGTTGGATGCAAATATCAAAAGTATTAAGTTAATATGTTAAGAAAACATGACCAGCAAATAATCAGGACCAACCTTGATCCCAACCTCAGCAAGGTCGATTTGAATCAATACTTGAATGGGAGACCTTAATGGAATACCCACATGCTGCAGCATATTATGTTCTTCCCCCAACTGCGTATTGAACTAATAGGTGGAGAGAATATGTCTAGTATGTAGAGAACAGGGCAGGGAGTCAGGAGATGTGGGTTCTATTCCCAGCAAAGCCGCTGTCTTGCTGTGTGATCTGGGACCAGTTAATTAATCATTATGCACTAGTCACCCTGTCTAAAATGGGGGAGATTAATACTTCTGGGGCATTGTAAGGTTTCATTAATTAATGTTTGTACAAATCCTTTGAGACCCACTGTAGATAGGCACAACAGAAGTGTAACTGTGCTATTTTCATTATGAGTATCACAACACAATGTTAGTGGTAACTATCCTACTGGAAGTTCTGTTTTTTGGACAAAATAATTAACAAGTCCTTACTTTACTGTGGTCTCTAAAGATTCCATGACACTTTCCACAGCAGCAATGGTCTCCTGGACAAATTCCAACTCATTTATGCTACAACCCTTCTTTACTTTCAATCAGATATTGTAGGCCTCCTGATCTCTATTGCTGGAAGACTGCATTGGTTTGTTAATGTTTGTAAATCATTTTGCAAGCTTTTGAGATGAAATATTAGATCTGGATTTTGAAGGCTCCCCAGAGTTCACAGGCTGAATCCAGGGTTTTAGCTTGGCATATTATATAGAGAGAGTAGCCAGTGTTGAAATTTGAACCTGGATCTAGATGTAGAAACTGTAGATTCTGAACATCTTCAGAATTCAGGACTGTCCTGTTCCTGAGGTTTGGTTTGAATCCACATTTAAAATAAGTCAGAATTACTGGAGCTAAGTTTGGGAATGTACAACCATTACAAATATATTCAGTGCATTCTATACTGAGCTTCCTTTTCCATCCTAATTTGAGATTCTACCCCCCCCCCGCCCCGCCCTCCCATTATAGATGTTCCCTGGGGTAGCTTTTCTGAATAAATGAAAATATTTTTTCCATTAAAACATTCTCTAGTGAATATGCTTTGATCACCTCTGAATGCAGCTTCCAAATACATTTACAAATACAAATACATTTTATAAAAATGCCGTACAGCAGTAACAACAAATCACAAGTTGATTCAGTGTCACAGTCCTCTTTCAAATGTCATCATGAAGAACATATTCTGCATCAGGGGGATTTTTGTGCATGTCACAAGAAACAAATCAGCCTTAAGCAACTCTCTTGTGAAACATACTGAATTCATCTCCATGTGTCCTTAGAATATAATAACTAACAATACAGTGTACTTGACTTTTGCATATAGTCACTGCTTTCACTGCAAGTACACAAATCTCTGAAGTCAGGTGTTTACAGAACAGCTCAATATAGCAAATAAACATCAAATGCACCATCAATAATTCAAAATTATTTTATTTTAAATGTAATAAACACTTTAGTTTAGACTTTTGAATGCAAGTTAAGAGAAACACAGTTCACAATAAAAATGATAAAATAAATACTACAGCAGTTCATTTATATACCACTGCTACCGCTAGAGGTGAGCCCAACCCTAAACTAAAACCCTAAACATCAGCTTACCCCCAAACCTGGGGAACAGACCATTCAGAATCCAAACCCTAATTCTGCAGCTATTTTCTATCTCTATAACTGGCTGAACCGAACCTCAAATTGAAACAGCCCTACATGTTTAGGATTTCAGAGTCTGGATTTACATTTTGCAGCTAGATTCCACCACTAGTTATTGCACATTCCCCGGGGTTTTTTTGGTCAATTTTTAAAAAAATTATTGTACTATGGTTATTACATTCTGATTTAATTGAAATTTACATCATTTCAAAATCATATAAAGAAATTAGTTTACTAGGTTAGCTCATGTTCTAAAGTTTCATGTTATATATTTTTGTTAAGCACCTGCTTAAGAGCTGTTCTGGAACAGAGATGCTTTCCTGAATCAGGGCCACAAACTTCAGCTGTGACAAATTCATGTTACCACATTTGCCCATTTTGTACTGAATGAAGTAGTGGAGCCACTCCATTTTCCACTGGGGAGAAACCTGACATTTTGGAGCCAAAAGTTGTGAGCCCTCTGTAATCCCAGTGCTGCATATATTTAGTTGACCAACAACAGTAATCTCTGAACATACACAGCAATGGATAATGACACAGTCACAGCTGAAACATTTGAGTTAATTAATTATTCCAAGTGAATGAACAGGGGGACTGTTTTAACTATCTGATATGAATGCAGACTTAGCTAAAGGTAAGTAATACTTTCCATCAGTGACAGTGTCAGAGAAATCCCAGGCTAGAGTTGCTTGTCTAGCCATACTTCCCATTTAGAAGACATCTGCAACCAAACCTTATGCTGTGATCTTAGCGGAGCAGGGTTAGGTTGGGTCAAGATCTGGATGGGGCATCCCTTAGGTCAACTAGGGCTTGTTCACATGGTGCAAAGTGCCCTAAAGGGGTATGATTTGTAGGGCACTCGACTGTGTTGCATTCCAGCTGCCCCCTGTAGATCCTGCTGGTGTCATATAAAAAGGAAATTCAGTAGCTGGGAATCTTCACTCCAAGTCAGTATTGAACAAATGTCCTATACTGGCACCCTCTTCGGGTGAAACTGAAAACAAACATCCTGGCTGATCATGGTCATTGAAGACCCAATAACACTTCTTACAAGACTAGGCACGTTATCCACCTTGTCTGGGTAACAAGCCAAACTTAGATAATGAGCTTGGCTGACCTAAATTGGCCACACAGATTCTCACAGATGTTTCCACAGTTGTGAAGTAATTAACCTTGATATGTATGACACTCAATAAATGTGTGTGTCTAGGACAAGATTTAAGCTTTCAAGTCTAGAAGCCCCTTACTATGCTCACACTCACAATGATCCCTCCTTATATCACAAAAACCAGCAAAATTTTCTATGACAATATCTGAGGTGGTTGAAGTGTCCTCATAAAATCACTGGTGACAGGAGTCAGTAAATACATTTTGCACTCAAACGTGCATATAGCATATAATCTTTAGTTTTCTATACATTAATTTACTATATGCTTCAATTCCTGTTCAAAGGCTTACAAAATGTTTCAAAACTTCACAGCATTCTAGCAGTAATGAATCAATTAATGAGTAAAATCCTCATTTTAGAGGATTGTGAGAGTGAAATCAATGGCAAAACTCTCATTGACTTCAGTGGAGCCAGGATTTCATCCCATGTTTCAAAACATGGTCTTTGCTTTTAGATTTGCAAAAGATGTGACATTTTTAAAGTAACATTCATAGAATCATAGAATATCAGGGTTGGAAGGGACCTCAAGAGGTCATCTAGTCCAACCCCCTGCTCAAAGCAGGACCAATCCCCAACTAACATAACAGGAGCCATGAAAAGTATCAAATGTTAATCATTCCACTGTGATGAGCTTTACAACATTTGTAACTAGCAACATTTACCGTCCATGAGCACTTGGGCAAAGGAAGAATGGCTTATATTCATAATTTTCAAATGTACAGTTAATTTTAAGTAACCAATTAAAAACAAGATTTCATTTGGGTTTTCCAGTAGAATGCCATCTATTGCAGACTGTTGTGTAAGTCAGCTAATCTTTCTACACACACTGCCTATAATTGGGCAAAACCAGGTTTGATTTCTCAGTTCGTAATTTCACAGATTTTAAGTTCAAAAGGGACCATTATGATAACAAAGGGCACAGAATTTCATCTAATTATTCCTGAATTAAACTCATGGTACAACTACAGTAGATCTTTATGGCAGACTTCTAATCTTGATTTAAAGACTTCAAGCACAGCAGTGTTAGTAAACTGTTCCAATGGCTAAATAACCTCACTACTAAAAGTGTACACCTTATTGTCTAAAACATAATAATAATAATAAGCTAATTTCTAAAAATTTATAATATATTACGAACATGTTTTAAAGCATTATAATTTCTCCATTCGTTGTCCCCCAAAATGGATAATAATTGGACAGGTCATGACCTTGAATAGACACAAGGTATTCTTATTTGCTTTCAAGGTAATCATCAATATGAAAACATTGAAATACTAGGATAATTAAATCAGACTCAAGCATGCACGTTATTTTATATATAAGATATATGGTTTTTTATCTGTGTTTGAAGACAAGAGCAAGGCCTGCATATAAACTAGCAATCAGCTCTCTAGGTGCTTTAAAACTGAAATAAAGAAATGATATTTTTAAATAGCCAAGAGGCACCCTCTCTAACAATCTCTTCCATTTAGGAAAGTGAGTGATTACTTTGTTCTAATAGGAGATTAAAACCTGCTGCACCACAACCACCTCCAGCAATAAGGTTTGCAACTAGAAAATGTTATACTGACTAGTCACATACAGTGCAGATTACTTTCTGAAAGAAAGTTTCACAGCAGGAATTATGAAACTGAAAGAAGCTCTGAAATCTTAATCTCTTTGAAGTGGCTGACAGTGTGATACTTCTGGCAAATGAAAAGGAAGCTGCTAGGACAGATTTATGTTCTCAAATACATTAACATATTCGATAGGAAGTCAATGCAAGCCTTACATATGAAACCTAGGGAAGAACTTGGCCCTTATCAAAAGGAAGAATTGCTGCCCACTTTTTTTTTTTTTTAAAGAAATGCTAGCATGGTATTCATTAACTACTCTCTTTTCATTTTCCAAACACATCAGGGTGAAATCTTCTGGCTTCCTGTGCAGGCTTATTAAGAGGCAACTTGCAGTGCTTCCACAGCACCTGGAGGTCAGGAAGCAGAGACAGAAGGAAGACACTCCTTATCTTATTGCTTACCAGAGCAGAGTTCTATATGGGCTTTCTCTATGGGAAGATGAAGATTGGTTTGTGAATAGGCCAAGGGTAGTGAAATTATCATTACTGGATCCTCAAACTCAAGTCACTGACTACATGTCCCATGTAAAGGGCATAGAGCAGGGTACACAATACCATCTTGCAAAACACTGGTCCCCAGGACAAATCCTTCCTGCTCTGGTTTTGAAGTGAATGCAGTGTGAAGTGAGACGGGTTCTGTCTCACTCGTACAACAACTAACACAATGGAGCCCCAGTCTTGGCTGGTGCCTCTAAGCCAGTGATGCCCAAACCTTTCCTGTCAACCCCTTTTCCCCCAACCAGTAATGGAATCTGTCTGTGGCCCCCTCCCCCTTGATTACTACACAACCAAGTCTTCTTCAGTAGAGGAGTTTTGTCTGAAGGTGGAGCTGGGGGTAGAACTGGGCATGGGAGAGGAGCTGGGGCAAGATGCAGAGCTGGCCTCGGAGGGGAGAGGGAATGAGGGCAGAGCTGGGGTTGGAGCTGGGCTGGGGGCAGAGTGGAGCTGGGTGATGCTCTCCCCCACCCGATTTGACGGCTGGCCCAGGGTCTGCTGTGTGCCCCCCCCAAGTGTTCTTCCACGCCCCGAAGGGGGAGCACTCCAAAGTTTGGGGACCACTGCTCTCAGCACTACCACCACATATACACACAAATGAACAAATGCCTGAAATGAATAGTATCTACTCCCTCTGTACCAAACCTTCATGCCACTTGAAGTATCTACAGTTCAAGTAAACATATATTGAATAGGTGGGCATTGAAGGCATTACATTTAAAGCTCCAGTGAGACAAAGCCCATTAGTTGTGTTGCTTATTAGAGTGCAGTACTATATATTTCTAACTACTAGTATTCTTATCAGGATGTTTGTTACAGTATCTCAATGGATTGTAACTGAAATACCACAGCTCACCTGCTCACGCAGGCAGTACAAAGTCATGGCATTTTCTTTTCTGATAATTCAGGCTTACTGCTCCAGTTGTACTTGTATGTTCTTTATGCTTCTCCGTGGTAGATACTGGTATTCCACAGTGTACAGAAGGTGTTTCCTGAGGCCTTTATCACAGCTTATGGCCACTGTCCGGCATGCTATGAGCACCTACACAAGAAGTACTGCCTCATTTTAGGAACATAATTTTATAGCAGTACTTAATGGCATATAAGGAACAAAAGTGCAATACCATATAATGACATTTGCATTCTTGACTGGCATGAGCTAGAGTAAAAAAGTATCACAACCTCTTCCAGAAGGACAATCACACAACCAGGAGGGTTCCCAGAAAAGGGCAGGTTTGAAATACAGCTAAGATTTATTCTCTAGTCAAAGCAAGTAAGGTGCCATATGAAGGGGAGACTAGGCATGCAGATGATTAAAGACTTATTTTTCCCCAAGAGCCTAGTCTTAGATTTACTGAAATAGGATTATGTAAAAAAGGCAAGTTGTTATAAACAGCCAGCTATGGGTTTTAAAATAATTGGTGTTGTGCTTCTTTACAGTATATAAAGAAGAAATTAAAGGTTTTTTTGTATTTGGTTATTTTGTTTGTTTGACGACTTTAGAAATATCAGAATTGTTAAATTTGGTCTTCCCAGGTTTTCCTGGAGGAACTCATATGGGTTTTAGAGCACATGTATTGTGAGCTCTTGCACCTTAATTAAAGAGGTGGACTGTAGAATCTTTAAAGAAGATGTCTACTTGCCAAAATGTCTGTTAAACATCGAAATTAAATAAGTGCTATCAAAAGCAAACAGCTCTAAATGGTGTAACTAAAACACCCTTCTCCTCACAGTGGCTCAGCTTTCAGTTCCTTGACTCCTGTGGTGTCATAATTTTGTAAAATCTCTGGCCATTACAAACTCTCCCAGGGCAGGCAGAACCTGAATACTATTGTTAAAAAAGAAAGAGACAGACGGTAGGGGGAATGTTGACTACAGATAGGGTGACCAGACAGCAAATGTGAAAAATCCGGACGGGAGTGGTGGGTAATAGGAGCCTATATAAGAAAAAGAGCCAAAAATCAGAACTGTCCCTGTAAAATCAGGACATCTGGTCACCCTCCCTACAGACTTTCAGACATCAAAAAGAGGAGCAGAAGATTTTGGGGGGATGGAAGGTTTTTGATTGGTTTTTGGTTTTTTTTTTTGGGGGGGGGGAGGTTTGGCCTAGATATGGGGTGAGAAATGTCAGTGCTGAGGACAGTACCAAAAATATCAAGGACCTTCCCTTTCCTACTCAGCCATAGCTTATAATAGTAAACTCCATGCTGTTCCCATCTCCTCCCAGATCACATTCCCCTCTATGTTTTTCCACTGATTACTGAGCTGCTCTTAAACAGTAGCGCTAATACTAACTGTTATAACCCTTTGATGACATCTTCTTCTATTCTTATAAGCAAACCTTTCAATAGTTAATTGTTTTTGCTCTTATGATACATATGAGTATGCTTTTTGTTGTTGTTCTCACCAGCCACAATTTAAACAGTGATTGACTATTCGTTGTAAGAAGCAGCCCTACCCTACCCATTCATATAATCAAATTAACCTTTACATAAATATCCATGGTATTGGTAAAGGATATTAGAAAAATGCTGTAAAATCTTTTATAAATTTCACATCCTCAGGAAGACAAACCTGATTTTGAATGTTTTTGTCATGTAGTTCAAAAAGGGCAGGTTCACAAAACTATTCTGTCTATAATGCTAAGAAACAAAAATAAAATAGGGTCATTTTTTGACCAAGTTGGGGGTTTGGCTGCCAGTACAAATCACAAGGAGTCTGCATTGAAAAACAATCTTTGAATGCTCCACTGTCTTTCAATAGAATAGAAGCAGGAAGAGCATTTAGCTCCTTGTGTACACACTCAGGGCTGTCAACAGAGTGAGAGTCATTATTCTGTCTAGCAAAAAGAAAAGGAGGACTTGTGGCACCTTAGAGACTAACCAATTTATTAGAGCATGAGCTTTCGTGAGCTACAGCTCACTTCATCGGATGCTGTAACATGGCTGTTACTCTGAAACCTGTATTCTGTCTAGGTTCTCATACCATTCTCATCCCTGCAGTATTGAGTGCATTCAGCAACAAGACTAACATCTGTCACATGTGGTTCCTTCCCTCTCTCATCTTCTTCCTAGGGGAAAAACTGTGTTCATAGTATACTTTTTTGGTGGGGTTTTTGGTGTTTCTTTTTTTTCTTTTAAATGTTCATGCTGCTCTGTGTTTATATAAGAGAAGGCAGGTCAAAGAAGTGCCCCTCGTACTTGGATTGGAAGGTGGCGAGTCTGTTATGGTCCTTACTTCCTGTGGGAGTGTGTCCCACAGCCTTGGGCCAGCCCCTGAGAAAGCTCTATAAGCATTTAGGTGGCATATTGGAGTTGGCCCACAGAGGGATATAAAATTGAACAAATGTTGTGTCTGGCTACACTCAAAACCAGAGGATATGAACAGACTCTGGTGATCAAGACAAACAGATTTTGTCTCATATGATATGTATGCACAGTTCCTAGCACAATGGCACAGGGTCCAAGATTAAAACTATTCCTCAGCATTGTCATTTGTTTGAAACAGATAGGCAAGGTCAGCCCATACTCAGCATTGCCAACCCCAAGCATTCAAAAATCATGACTCAGACCTCCAAAAATGAATGGATGAAAAATCATATTAAAAATATATATAATATATATTATATTAGGCTGTAGGTTAGACTCCTTTCCTGTTTTCAAATTTTCCTCTGCAATCTTGGGGGCTATGAACTGACTTTTATGTTAAATAAAAACTGATCTGTAAGCCACCTGACGCTTTAAGAACAATACCAATATCATGTAACTTGCAATAAAATGGCAACACTAAATACTTGGATGTTTAGTGGACTAGGAACCGCTGCAAGAATGGCAAATCACAAATATGAGCACCACTGACTACATCAGCTATCAGTATTCTCAAGCTAGTTGAAATTCAGAAGAATAATGAAATACAAAAGGGTAGTAGTCAGCCACAGCCCTGTGCCAAACATCACTGCTCTGAAAAATGCTGCTATGTTCATGACATTTTCCAACAGATATGGAAAGAAAATGGGGTAGGAGAAATGTCTACAGACTAACATCTGTAAACCCTCCTTTACACAGCAGTTGCTCTCTCTCTTACTCTGGCAATATTTTAAAAAATATATTCCAATTAATTTAAATTCATTTGGTGCTCTCATGAAAGTCGAGTTTCCCAAGAGCCTTTGATTTCCTCTCTGCATGCAGAGACGTGCTTAATTAAAACTTTCCATTAAAGCACCATTAGCTAGACATACAAGGCATACCAAGTTGTACTTATTTCAGAGTAGCAGCCGTGTTAGTCTGTATTCGCAAAAAGAAAAGGAGGACTTGTGGCACCTTAGAGACTAACCAATTTATTAGAGCATAAGCTGTAGCTCACGAAAGCTTATGCTCTAATAAATTGGTTAGTCTCTAAGGTGCCACAAGTCCTCCTTTTCTTTTTGCAAGTTGTACTTAGACGCCCTGCCAGAAAATCAGCAGTGCTGACTCTTCCCTTAAGCTAATGAAAAGTAGTTTAAACTATCAATGAAAAGGATGATTTATGATCATACTGTATATAAATATACAGCAGACAACATATGTCTACCATCTGCAGTTGGTGCAATATACTCTCAGATACCGTCACTCAGTTTCATCTGACGGGCTCCTGTTACCGAATGCTTACTGGAGATACTACACCAATTATTTTCTAGAACATTATAATAAAGTAAATCACCAAGCTGAGCCTTTAAAAGGTGTTAGGCAACTGCATGAACAAATCCCATTATCAAACAAGATCTGTGCAGATTGCTCCTATTCACCACTTTCAAAATTTACTCATAGGGCCTTATACCCACCCCACAAAGATGCAGATGTTACTGGATGCCGCTATTACAAGTTACATCATGGAATTCATACAAAAAAATCAAATTGTTGGGATTTTTTGTTATGATGTAAAGGTTCAAAAAGACAAATTAAAGACTCTAATAATTTGTGTGCTGGGACAAAAAAAAACTCTTGAAGAAATGAAGATCACTAAAAAAATATGTATTGCAAGGAGTGTTTGAAAAGCCTGCAGAATACTACAAAAATTTTCATTACAATGCATTTGCGATGCTCGGAGGACAGCATAAAGCAGCAGAAAAATACCTAGTGAGCAAGTTACTAGACATCCTAATAGGGAAACATCTCCTTTTCGCCAAAGATGAAGTGCTGTTATTTCTATATCTGAAAGAGAATAGGCAGTTATTATTATGATCGCGCCTAGAGACTGCAGCTCCATTATGCCAGGCACTGGTTACCAGACATGTACATTTCAGATAGGTTGGGAAGAGAGGGTTCACATTCAGATTAAGCTGAAACTAGGATTGTTCGAAATCAGGGCTAGGTTTCAGGTTTCACAGCACTGACCATCTTGAGAGAGAGTCTCAGTAAAATTCAACGATCATGGCAAATATCTTGTGGGACCAGCAGATCTCAAAGATTTTGCCATTAAGATAAATTGTTCTCATGAGATTCCAGATATTTTGAAGCCAAAATCTGACAAGAACAACAGTTCTAGTAAAATTGGAGCCATATCCAAAATCAGAGCTAACCATTAGCATATTAAGGACTCAAAATACAAAGCACTGAGGGCCCAATTCAGCACAGAATTTAAGCACATGTTTAAATCTCTCTCTATTCAGCAAAGTACTTAGGTATATGCAATTAAGGTGGATGCCTCGTTAGCACTACAAAAGTGAGAATTAGGCCACTTCCACCTTAATTGAATTGTCCTCTTTAGCACTGACCCCCCCAGTTGGTAAGGCAACTCCCGTCTTTTCATATATATATATATATATATATATATATACTGCTTACTGTATTTTTCACTCCATGCATCTGATGAAGTGGGTTTTAGCCCACGAAAGCTTATGCCCAAATAAATTTGTTAGTCTCTAAGGTGCTACAAGGACTCCTCGTTGTTTTTATCTTACAAGAGGAGACTAAAAGAGTGCACTTCTGGAACAGCTTTCAGTAGGAGTAGTTGGGGCAAACAATCTAACTAGTTTTAGAATGGAGCTTAATAAGTTTATGAAAGGATTTATATGACAGGGTTCCCTGCATTAGCAGGGGACTGGATTCATTTCTTTGGACACGAAAGAGAAAGTGACCTCATATTGTGGCTCCCAAAATTGTTCAAAGGTGATTTCACAAAGCATTACCTTTGCTTCCAAGGGGATGCGACATCAGGACCAGATGGAGGAGGCTCCAATAAGGCCTGATCCTGCATCATTAAAATAAATGTGACTTTTCCTATAAGACTTCCTGGTTCCACTTAAAGCAATGGCAAAACTCCCATTGATTTCAATGGTGGCAGGATTTCTTCTTTAATAGGAGCAGGGCCATGCTGTGTAATCCATGCCCATTTCAAATGTATCCACAAGACCATGCATTGGAAGGTGCCCAACCATGAACATCTAGAAGGAATCTCTCTTTGAACCACAAGCAATCACACTGTCTCCGAACTCTTATTAATTTAATAAAACAGGATAGGATTTGGTCTACAATGGGAAAGCTGAGCATAGAATTACTCACAAGTTATTCTCCCGTAATCAGAGAGTTAAAAAAATGTTAATCAAATTACAAAAGATGGAGTTATAGAGAGTGCTCTGTAATTTCAAGTGTCAACCACTTCTGAAGCTATAATTTATGGTATTAGTGTTTATACTTGAATTTAGAATACAATATTATCATTATGGACTCCGCAGGAAATAATCAGATGATTCTTATGAAAACTCCTAGGTACAGCAATTAAAACAATGGCAGAATACAATTCTATAAATTACAGAAATGACAAAAAGGTAACATTGAAATAAAGGGGGAGATTTTTCAAAGGCACAAAGGGCCATGCTTTCTCATTCCCTCTCTGAGGCTGCTTGGACCATTGTGCATTCTTGTGACCTTTCCCCACTTCTAATAGCTTCTCTGCCACAACCACATGAATATCTGCTAAGAAATTATCTTCAGCAGCACAATCAGTAGAAGCACATAATCACCCGTATATTTAAAACACAGTGAGCAATAAATGACTAAAATTTAATTCTCTCTGTTTTGGCCTGACTGCATGTGACATTCACTGTGCCATTTCTGGATCCTTGCAATAGAGAGTGGCACTGCTTGAATACAACTTTAACATGCCTTGTCTCTTCTGCTGTATTAAGTCGTTAACTTTGTTATTGCTGAATTTTGTTACTGTAGCAAAATACATCATTAAAATGTAATAAACTTTACAGTCATTTTCCAAATATAGACATCAAATATGCAGCAGCATCTTATCACTTCCATGTATGCAATCTGAGTGATATAAAAGGGTTTAATAGCTATTTGTTCTTTAATTTGATCACAGCAGATATACTATGGCATACAGATGTATATACTATACTGTACTATAGCGGGGCAGAAGAATGCATTCATCTGCACTGACTGACTCTTAGTTTTGCATATTCTATTTTTTTGAACAAAAACATTCTTTTTGCATAAATGCTATTCTCTTCTGAGCGTGGGGGTCACCTTTCACAGCCCATGGTATGGTGCTCAGTGAGAGCCTAGATTTAACAACTAAGGCCATGTCAACACTTCAAAGCTTACAGTGGCATAGCTGTGCCTCTGTAAGAGTGCGAACGGGAGCTCTCCCGTCAACATCATAAAACCAGCTCAACGAGCAACAGTAGCTATGTCAGCCGAAGAGTGTCTCCTGCCAACAAAGTGCTGTGCACATGAGCGTTTATGCCAGCAAAACTAATGGCACTTAGGGGTGTGGTTTTTTTCACAACCCCGAGCGACAAAAGTTTTGCCAATGTAAGTGCTAGTGTAGATATGGGCTAAATGATTTCGTGGAAATACTACATAAAATACCAACACAACAGAATCCAGAGTCTGCAGTTCACTCTGTCCCTGTGGTCTAGAGCCCAGCCTTCCAAACTGGAGGTGATCCCTTTGACCTCTGCCACCACATCCTTACCCAATGCTGCCTGCTCAACATGCAGGTGATGGTGTTTGGGGAGGGAAAGAAAATGGGATGGAGCCTATCAGTACAGCTAAGAGTGACGGCCAGCTGGGATCAGCTGAGAACAATGGGAAGTGTTCCTAGCCCACACTGAGATTCCTCAGCACTCCAGTGGCAACTGGCCCTGGGAGTGAGGGCCAAAGTTCTATATATGTACCTCAGTCTAGATGTTAAGCCACAAATTTACTTTAAAATGCAACATACCTTACAAAGCCATTAGTGATCTCAAGCATAAATGCAGTGTTTGGTTTCACACAACATGTGGCACAGATATCCACTACGCGAAAGCAATGGGACTACTCATGGGAATAGAATTAAGCAGGATCAAGCCCCAAGCCCATACTATGGATTGTTTTATCCATCTCTTTCAGAAAACTATCCAGTTCAAAGGGGAATTCTGCTTAATGATGAATGGGATGATATGGTGTTTCAATCTTTGGTGTAGGCAGTGGACACTAATGCCTCTTTCCTCTACCAATAAATAAACTACAAAGCAAAATGGTGACATTAAACAAGAGAAGTTACAAAGTGACAGAGGTTGGACAGCTCTGGGGCTGCAGAAAAGGACCTCAGGATTTACATTAGTACAATACAAAAGGCTAGTCTGATGCTTACATTTTTAGCCAAAAGAACCTTTAGTAGATGCTTGAAAGTCTGACAATGCAAAACAGAAGAACAGGTTTTCATTTAATTTACCAAATATGTCTATATTTGCAAGTGGACAGTTACTTGTGCGTGTTCTCCATACTTACATCAAGTGTCCACATACACTGTGCTGGGCACAGGTACACCCTGCACACAGGTGTATGCATCCTCATCCACCATGCCCCTTTTCAATATGAGACATTAGCGCTAACATTTATGGGGCAGTATCGCAGATTCCTGTGCATCACAGGATGCTCTATGGACAGCCTTGCTGCATATTGTTAGAACCATGCGGCACCTCCACACATTTGACAACGGCATCTCCCATAGGTGCTGGAACTAGGTATGTTGCTGCACCCCCTGGCTTGAAGGAGTTTCCATTATATACAAGGCTTGCAGTTTGGTTCAATGTCTCTCAGCTCCCCCACTATAAAAACTGTTCAAGCACTCCTGTATCTCTCTGACATTGCTCCCTTCTGCCAAATTCCATTGGAGAGATGAAGTAAGTCCATGAAGATGTATAGAAGCAGGTGGTTATTGCCTTTAGAAGCTGGCAACACCTGACAGCTACTGGTCAGTTGCCAACCAGTTCAGGGCTGGGAAGTCAACTGTCAGGGCAATGATTGTACAGTTTGCTACACTATCAATATTGTGATCTGCCCACAGGTGGTTCCCATAACCCAAGTCCCTGAAATTACAGCAAGATTTCAGGGAATTGGTTTTCCAAACAGTGTGTGGGGCATTGATGTAATGCACATCCCGATACTTTGTCCATCAAAAGGGGCCAGCAAATATGTAAACTGCAGTGGTTACCACTCACTGGTTCTCCACAGCTTCGTGGACCACAGGGATCAGTTCACGAACATAAAGTTGGGACACATGGGAAAGGTCCACGAAACCAGGGTGCTCAGGAGTTTCGGATTGTCTCACAGGAGGGAAAAAAGGACTTTATTCCCACAAAACAATGTGACTATGTACGGTGTTTCTGTGCAGACATGTATTTTGGGGGACCCCACATGCCCTCTACTACCGCGGCTAACGAAACCTTACCCAGACATCGCTGACCCGAGAAAAAGGGAATTCGACTACAGACTGAGTAGCTGTAGAATGGTGGTGTAGTGTACACTGGGGATCTGAAAACCCGCTGGGGACACCTTCAGACCCATCTGGATGCCAATGTAGCCAAAACAGTTCAGATTATTGTGGCATATTGTGCTTTGCATAATGTATGTGAGGCAAAAGGGGAATACTGCCATAGTGATTGGGCACAGGGCACTTCTGTTTTCCAAACCTTTACTGGCAGCCAAATCCCATCCTGCATGCACAGCTCCTGATTCCCAACAGGTCAGGGAAATTTGTGATGCTGTGCACTCATACATAATGGAACAGTGGGGAGTCAGAAGGTGACGTGGGACTGTCAAGGTACACTACTGCAATGCTATGGTGCTGCTTGAAAGCTCTCAATTGAGCACCGCCACATATTTCCTTTGCAAGGTACTTCGATGGGTTTTGATCCCCTGCAGTTAATGTACTAACTGAAAGCAGACATTTGGGGTGGACCCTCAAAATTAATACCTTTGGCTATGGTTTTGTGCTGTGGAGGCTGTTAGTGCACTTTAATGCCATAGCAATGTGTTACCTCAAGGGGAATAAGGCAACGCTTCTGTCAAGGTTCCTTCCCCACTCTGAACTCAAGGGTACAGATGTGGGGACCTGCATGAAAACCTCCTAAGCTTACTTTTACCAGCTTAGGTTAAAACTTCCCCAAGGTACAAACTATTTTACCCTTTGCCCTTGGACTTCCACTGCCACCACCAAACTATCTGGGTTCCTAGAAAACATAGTTTGGACACGTCTTTCCCCCCAAAATCCTCCCAACCCTTACACCCCACTTCCTGGGGAAGGTTTGGTAAAAATCTTCACCAATTTGTATAGGTGACCACAGACCCAAACCTTTGGATCTTAGAACAATGAAAAAGCATTCAGTTTCCTTACAAGAAGACTTTTAATAGAAGTAAAAAGGAATCACCTCTGTAAAATCAGGATGGTAAATACTTTACAGGGTAATTAGATTCAAAACATAGAGAATCCCTCTAGGCAAAACCTTAAGTTACAAAAAAGACACACAGACAGGAATATTCATTCTATTCAGCACAGCTATTTTCTCAGCCATTTAAAGAAATCATAATCTAACACGTATCTCGCTAGATTACTTACTAAGTTCTAAGACTCCATTCCTGTTCTGTCCCCAGCAAAAGCATCACACAGACAGACACAGACCCTTTGTTTTTCTCCCTCCTCCCAGCTTTTGAAAGTATCTTGTCTCCTCATTGGTCATTTTGCTCAGGTGCCAGCGAGGGGGGGAGAAGAAGAAACACAAACATCACCAATACAATGAAACAGTGACTGGTTTTAGAGCTTGAAGCTCAGACCCACAAAACCTCTCTTGGTGTTCAGAAAAATAATAAATGAAACCCCAATACAGAAACCTCTCCCATTATATTCAGGCGCAGTGAGTGCTATGCACAGACGCGAGGCCCAGAACCTTCAACTCTCTGGCTGATTGGGAGCCTTCGAGGAGGACCACTGGGGAGACCACTGCAGGATTCCCTCACGGGTAAGATGGCTTCGCTGTGGCAGGAATGATGATGACGACAGGCCTCTCCTTCCTCTGTCTCGCTTCAGGGTAGACGATGTTCTTCTCGCTAGCTCTGGAGCATTGGGAAGACACGACCGTGCACGCACTGCCGCTGGAATAGACAACCCCGCGCAGGCGCTGAGCAAGATCTTATATAATCTTTAAGGAGGGAAAAGTTGGGGGCTGGTTTTGGTGGAAAAAAATGGTTCTGTCCGGTTTGAGCCAGGGGACTCCAGTGTCTAAGTTGTAAACAAATTGGCTTACAAAGATGGAGTCCAAGGGTCACAGATTATATACTCCATATTGGATTTCATTAGAGCCAGTGATTTACATAACCTTTATCTTATATACATTATTAAAACAACTAATTAAACACATTTAAACAATACCAACACAACATTTTTTCTAACAAATGTTTTACCACATATTATCTGCTCTGTTTCAAGTTGTTTTATAGGGAGCACTGAAGCATTGTTTAAAGTTTAAAGAACAGTTCTGTAAGGTTCTGGGAGGGACTTAAGACATTCATTCAGTTCTCTCTTATGCTGTAGCTCTTATCAAGTGCTATTCACTGCTGTCATGCCACTGGGGTAGGACGCTGGCTTCTGGCAGCAGGCAGTGCTCCACCTCTATTCCCAACCCACCCACCATAGTGATGAAGAACTATTATACTGCTCCAGCAACAAGTGATGAGAAATTGCCCCCAAAGGTGGAGGAGGAGAAGCCATGAACCCCCAAAGCTGGTAGAATCGCAGCCACCACTTCCAGGAGGAAATGTAGGGTACTGGTGGTTGGTGACTCCTCTGAAGGGGACAGAGGCGTCCATCTGTCAGCCCTACATGGCATCCTGGGAAGTATACTGCCTGTCAGGGACCCATATCCACGATGTTATGGAGGGACTGTTGAGGATCATCCGGCCCTCTGACTACTGCCCCATGCAAGGATGATGTCATGGTAGGAGTCTACTATAGATCACCTAACCAGGAAGAAGAGGTGGATGAGGCTTTTTTAAAGCCACTAACAAAATCATCCAAAGCACAGGACTTGGTGGTGATGGGGAACTTCAACTACCCAGACATCCATTTGGAAAATAACATGGAAGGGCACAGATTATCCAACAAATTTTTGGAATGTATTGGAGACCCTTTTTTTTTTTTTTAATCTCAGAAGATGGAGAAAGTTACTAGGGGAAAGACTGTTCTAGATTTGATTTTAACAAATAGGGAGGAACTGGTTGAGAATTTGAATGTTCATGATTCTAAGGAATGGTACGAGGGAAAACAGCACAATAAAGATAATGGAGTTCAAGAAAGTTGAATTTGGCAAACTCAGGGAGTTGGTAGGTAAAGTCCCATGAACAGCAAGCAAGGGGGAAAACAGTTCAAGAGCATTGGCAGTTTTTCAAAGAAACATTATTAAAGACAAAAGAGAAAACTATTCTATGCATAGGAAATATAGGAAGTATGGCAAGAAACCACCCTGGCTTAACCAGGAGATCTTCAATTATTTGAAATTAAGAGTCCTACAAAAAGTGGAAAATAGGCCAAATTTCAAAGGATGAATATAAACAAGTAACACAAGTATGCAGGGACAAAATTAGAAAGAAAAAGGCACAAGATGAGATTAAACTAGCTAGAGACATAAAGGGTGACAAGAAAACATTCTACAAATACATTAGAAGCAAGAGGAAGACCAAGGACACGGCAGGCCCATTACTAATTACAAAATGGGAAATGACTGCCTAGAAGGAATGCCGCAGAAAGGGATCTGGGGGTCATAGTGGACCACAAGCTAAATATGAGTCAACAGTGTAACACTGTTGCAAAAAAAGCAAACATAATTCTGGGATATATTACCAGGAGTATTGTAAGCAAGACACAAGAAGTAACTCTTCTGCTCTACTACGTGCTGATTAGGCCTCAAATAGAGTATTGTGTCCAGTTCTGGGCGCCACATTTCAGGAAAAATGTAGAACAATTGGAAAAAGTCAGAGAAGAGCAACAAAAATGAATAAAGGACTAAAAAACATGACCTAGAAGGGAAGAATGAAATATTGGATAGGTTTAGTCTGGAGAAGGGATGACTGAGAGGGTAAATGATAACAGTTTATAGGTACATAAAAGGCCGTTACAAGGAGGAAGGAGAAAAAATATTCTCCTGAACCTCTGAGGATAGGACAAGAAGCTTAAATTACAGCAATGGCGGTTTAAATTGAACATTAGGAAAAACTTCCTAACTGTCAGGGTAGTTAAGCACTGCAATTGCCTTGGGAAATTATGGAATCTCCACCATTGGAGATTTTTAAGAGCAGGTTAGACAAACACCTGTCAGGGATGGTCTAGATAATACTTAGTCCTGCCATGAGTGCAGGAGACTGGACTAGATGACCTCTCAAGGTCCCTTCCAGTCCTACGATTCTATGGTTGCTCCCATGGTATTTGTTGCCAGTGGTATTTGTTTGGTGCAGGTGGGTGTATCCTTAAAATACCGCTCAGTGTCAGGTATCTTCACTGGTAGTTTAGTTTTGTTTCCTTTCTGTTCACCTTTTATTATTAACCAAGACAAAGACTTCTCAATAAAATTCACGTGCTGTGAATCCTGTTACTTACCCCAAATCTCTGGGAAGTATCTAGTATCATACTCAGAAAACAAGATACAGACACAAGTGAAGGAACAGAAACTTTTATTTACATACATACATGGAACAGTTTTTAATAGGAACAAATTAACAAAAAAATAGCCAAATCCCCTCGGGAGACATCTCCTCACTCCTCCCTTCCCCCTCTATGACGAGATAACTGGTTCTGTGGATGAAGGGAAAGCAGTGGACGTGTTGTTCCTTGACTTTAGCAAAGCTTTTGACACTGTCTCCCACAGTATTCTTGCCAGCAAGTTAAAGAAGTATGGGCTGGAAGAATGGACTATAAGGTGGATAGAAAGCTGGCTAGATTGTCGGGCTCAACGGGTAGTGATCAATGGCTCCATGTCTAGTTGGCAGCTGGTATCAAGTGGAGTGCCCCAAGGGTCGGTCCTCGGGCCGGTTTTGTTCAATATCTTCATAAATGATCTGGAGGATGGTGTGGATTGCACCCCCAGCAAGTTTTCAGATGACGCTAAACTGGGAGGAGAGGTAGATACACAGGAGGGTAGGGACAGGATACAGAGGGACCTACACAAACTGGAGGATTGGGCCAAAAGAAATCTGATGAGGTTCAACAAGGACAAGTGCAGAGTCCTGCACTTAGGACGGAAGAATCCAATGCACCGCTACAGACTAGGGACCAACGGTTAGGCAGCAGTTCTGCAGAAAAGGACCTAGGGGTTACAGTGGATGAGAAGCTGGATATGAGTCAACAGTGTGCCCTTGTTGCCAAGAAGGCCAATGGCATTTTGGGATGTATAAGTAGGGGCATTGCCAGCAGATCGAGGGACGTGATCGTTTCCCTCTATTCGACACTGGTGAGGCCTCATCTGGAGTACTGTGTCCAGTTTTGGGCCCCACACTACAAGAAGGATGTGGAAAAATTGAAAAAGTCCAGTGGAGGGCAACAAAAATGATTAGGAGACTGGAACACATGACTTATGAGGAGAGGCTGAGGGAACTGGGGATGTTTAATCTACGGAAGAGAAAAATGAGGGGGGATTTGATAGCTGCTTTCAACTACCTGAAAGGGGGTTCCAAAGAGGATGGCTCTAGACTGTTCCCAGTGGTAGCAGATGACAGAATGAGGAGTAATGGTCTCAAGTTGCAGTGGGGGAGATTTAGGTTGGATATTAGGAAAAACTTTTTCACTAGGAGGGTGGTGAAACACTGGAATGCGTTACCTAGGGAGGTGGTGGAATCTCCTTCCTCAAAAGTTTTTAAGGTCAGGCTTGACAAAGCCCTGGCTGGGATGATTTAATTGGGGATCGGCCCTGCTTTGAGCAGGGGGTTGGACTAGATGACCTCCTGAGGTCCCATCCAACCCTGATATTCTATGATTCTCACAAGGGGCTCAGGGGGTAGTGGGGTTTGGGGCTGAAAACAGGCTGTACACCATTGATTGGGTCAGACTCATCATTCCCCTCCTTAATGCTCTGGGGAGATTCTTCCAAGAGGGATTTCAGGTGACTGAGGAGGATGTGGTGCCAGGTGTCCAGCATGCTTTTCCCTGGCAGGGGAGCTGGGATTCACCACTTCAGCAACAGACTGCACGGCAACTGGAGGAGCAACATATGGTGCCTGTTCCTGCAGATTTCAGAGTAGCAGCCGTGTTAGTCTGTATCCGCAAAAAGAAAAGGAGGACTTGTGACACGTTAGACACTAACAAATTTATTTGAACATAAGCTTTCGTGAGCATCCGATGAAGTGAGCTGTAGCTCACAAAAGCTTATGCTCAAATAAATTTGTTAGTCTCTAAGGTGCCACAAGTCCTCCTTTTCTTTTTGTTCTTGCAGAGGAGCAGTGGCCATGGCATCAGTCGGGCCTCAAAAGCATTCCACCACAAATTGGACTAGCTATTGCACAAGTGCAAGATCCTGTTCTCTCTGTGCATGCTACCATTGCCTGTGCTCTCTCTCTATTTGCAGGAATGCCTCATCCTTAGAGCCCAATCCTCTCTTACCCTAAGCAAGTCCTATCCTTGATTCCTTCTGTCTGTGCCAACAAGCAAGTCCTCCCGAGTCCTTTGGCATCTTCCTTGGCTATCTCTGCGGTGCCGCTTCTGCCCTCCCAGTGGAATAGGCTCTCTGTCAGCATCAGAATATCCTAAGACAAGGGTAGCATAATATTTCATTTTGCTTTGGAAGATACCTAAATCTCCTCTCCCCCCCTCCGTACATAACACAACTGTGCTATCAAAGGCTACAATTCACAAGGAAACTGACTGTATTATAAGGTAGCAGACTGAGTTCCCATGGAAGAGGAGCAGATAACCACAAAGAACAGCTCTCCCAACCACCCCCTTTGCAGCCATGTCTTGTTTGGGGACCATGTCAGGGTGGAGCATGGGTGGGGTGCGGGGGCTGGCTTCAGGCATGTATTACCAGAGCAAGAGGGGATATTCATGGGGAGTTTGGGGGCATATTCAACTTACCAGGCTCGGATCCCAGTTCCTGCCACAACTTGGGGTCCTCTCCCAACTCAGCAGGGGTTTCCTCAACCAGGTCTGCCAGGTAGATGTGCGGAATCTTCTGGGTCTCCCATGGCTTCCTCTGGAACTATCTCCGAGGCCCAGGCTGCCTTCTCATCCTGCCCATCACCAGCATCCCACCGTACAATGAGGAGAGGGTCATGACTGAATTCAGACTCAGCACTTGCAGCCCAGGAGAGCCCATGGTTAAGCTCACCGTAGCAAAGGCATGTGCTAGGTCCTCTCCTAGAGTACTGTACGAGTCCTTCATCCTCTAGTACAGGAGCCTGAGGTGCTTCATGCTCTCCCAGCACTTAGACAGAGTCCGGTGAATGCCTGCCTCTTCCAGCCTCTACAAAATCTCCAAATACAGGTGTTTGTTCCTGCTGGTACAGGTGAAGTTATGGAGGATGTGGTATTCTGCCCACACATTGATCAGCACCTGGGCGTGCTCCAGAGACCAGGAGGCAGCTCTTGGAACATGCTCCATGGTCAGCACTGGTGATCAGTACAGTTCATAGGAGAACAAACTGCTCAGTGTAGGTTGCTAGTACCTATGGCAATGGGGGAATCAGGGACCTCTCCACCTTTGGGTAAACGTCAGGTAGCAAAGTGATCAGTGCATTGGGAGAATGGCCCTAAAGGACTATCAGTCCCTGTGACCTGGTACACACTCCTTGCCCCCATCCATACTGTACTTTAGAAGGGATACAGGGCCATGCCAAGGCAGAGGGGTGTACATACCGACACCCCTTATGCATGCTAGCTTTTGTTCACTGGACTATCCTTCAGATGTACTTCAGATGAGGACAGTAGGAGGGCTATGGCACAACAATGCATGTGTGACCACGTACACTCGCGAGTGTAGACACACTCTTAGTGGGAAGTAATTGGTCCATATTCACTGTCCATCTGCCTCAGGGTAAAACCACATCTTATGGCCAAAAGTTAAATGAAACAAATGGGTTTTCACAAAGAACTCCCACAACTTTCTGCAACCAGTGATTGTGATCATGTGTGTCAGGGAGACCTTTCCCTTTTCTTATCCAGCGTCTATCTTTCCCAGAAGTAATCATCTTCTCTTGTATCCAGTCCTATTCCCCTAAGGCAAAGGCCCTCTACAATCTATCCAAAAAGAACACACACCTGTCCTGCTCCAGCTCTTCCCTGAACTCTGTGGACTTCCATCTAAGTCCTCTGTCTTCACTTTAGGGGAATCATGCAGGTGCATTTAATGGGAGGCAGAGTGGGGGGGCTAAACCAGCCCAAAATGTATTAGTTAATTGCTGATAAACAGCCAGCAGCAAAGAACAAAAAGACACGAACCATTGTTATTATGTGGCTCCCTCATAAACATCAGTTATAGCTATGCTTTTACAGATTTCTTAAGGACTGATGGAGTTTATAAACACACACAGAATCCAGAAAATGTTTCCAATCAAACTAATAATTCCAATTAAGTCAAATTTTGAGTCTGCACTGATTTAGAATGATAGAAATGTAAATGTAGGGCTAGGAGGAACCTCAAGAAGTCTCAAATCCATCCCCTTGAGCTCAGGCAGGACCAAGTAAACCTAGACTATCCCTGACAGGTGTATGTCCAACCTGTTCTTAAAAACCTCCAATGATGGGGATCCCAAAAACTCCCATTGAAGCCTATTCCAGGTGTACTTATTATTGTGTTGTAAATGTGCGGTATGATACAAAGGGGAATACATGGACCACAATTGCCTCTGTGGCAGCTCCCCCCTTGCCACTACGGTTTGGTAGAAATTTCCTCCAGCCATATGGGATTAGTTCAAAAAGATAAGAGCCTTGGGTTATACTATGTCTTCTGTGTAGCCCCTGTTTGGGAACCCAGGGATAGCCACAGCTGGGGATATCCCTGGTAGCCTGACTCCTCCGATGGAGGGTAGATAGCACTGTTAGTCAGAGCCTCCTGTAAATTCCAGAGGCTCTGCCAGGTATGGCAGCAGACTACATAGCCTCTTCTATGAATGGGGCAAATCCGACCCCATGCCAATGGGATAGTCTGAGGAGGATCTCTGCAAGGTAACACTCATAGACACTCTACCCAAGAGTCTCCTTCTATGGGTTTTTCCACAAAGGGATTGTCTGGGCCACAGTATGAAAAATTGCTCTTGAAAAACGAGTAAGTAGGTAGCATGAATAAAACATCACATCAAACTCTTATTTGGGGGGAAAAATACTCACCTCTGCTAGTTCCACACTGGTGCCTTCTGTAGATTCAATTAATCACAGAGAAATTAGCATGGTAAATAAAAAAGGATGAGAATGGAATACTGAAAACACTTAGAATCATAGAATATCAGGGTTGGAAGGGACCCCAGAAGGTCATCTAGTCCAACCCCCTGCTCGAAGCAGGACCAATTCCCAGTTAAATCATCCCAGCCAGGGCTTTGTCAAGCCTGACCTTAAAAACCTCTAAGGAAGGAGATTCTACCACCTCCCTAGGTAACGCATTCCAGGGTTTCACCACCCTCTTAGTGAAAAAGTTTTTCCTAATATCCAATCTAAACCTCCCCCACTGCAACTTGAGACCATTACTCCTCGTTCTGTCATCTGCTACCATTGAGAACAGTCTAGAGCCATCCTCTTTGGAACCCCCTTTCAGGTAGTTGAAAGCAGCTATCAAATCCCTCCTCATTCTTCTCTTCTGCAGGCTAAACAATCCCAGCTTCCTCAGCCTCTCCTCATAAGTCATGTGTTCCAGACCCCTAATCATTTTTGTTGCCCTTCGCTGGACTCTCTCCAATTTATCCTCATCCTTCTTGTAGTGTGGGGCCCAAAACTGGACACAGTACTCCAGATGAGGCCTCACCAATGTTGAATAGAGGGGAACGATCACGTCCCTCGATCTGCTCGCTATGCCCCTACTTATACATCCCAAAATGCCATTGGCCTTCTTGGCAACAAGGGCACACTGCTGATTCATATCCAGCTTCTCGTCCACTGTCACCCCTAGGTCCTTTTCCGCAGAACTGCTGCCTAGCCATTTGGTCCCTAGTCTGTAGCTGTGCATTGGGTTCTTCCGTCCTAAGTGCAGGACCCTGCACTTATCCTTATTGAACCTCATCAGATTTCTTTTGGTCCAATCCTCCAATTTGTCTAGGTCCTTCTGTATCCCATCCCTCCCCTCCAGCGTATCTACCACTCCTCCCAGTTTGAGCGGGGGGTTGGACTAGATGACCTCGTGAGGTCCCTTCCAACCCTGATATTGTGACAGTTTAGTATTTAAAGGCATGGGATCTGCTCTTAAATTAAACTGAAGTGAAGGGGAATTCACATCTTTGTTAAAAATGACAGTACCTGTTGTCAATGAGGCTTGTGATAAAGCATCTTGGAAATATTTTCCTTCGTCAGAAGCTGCATATTTGAAAAAATTATTCTGATAGAACAACTGCTTTTTTCAATTTCATTATTCACTCAGGATTAGTTCAAATAGATAGGATTCACTGAATACAAACCTTGCACATAAAACACAGCAGTAGGTAGAAATAAGAGTTCAGCTACAATATACTTGGTAGCTTTTTACAATTTGATGATGAGAGAGCTTAGGCTTTAAATCGAAGTGCTGTGATTTTGTTAAATATTACTCTTCTGTATCATAATTAGCACCACAATACTAGAACTCATTCAGATTTCATTTTAGAGGAAAACAAACCTTTAATTTCCTTTTCCCGTAAGTTAACTGTTTTGTGTAACACAACATTTCCTTGCAAACAGTATTTTTCCATAAGCAGACTATTAAATATGAAGACTGAAATTTTCAAAAAAGTACCCACTGATTTTTTGGGGGGCGGGGGGGTCAACCTGGGAGGCTGGCAGGTTCAGCACCTCTGAGTATTCTAAACTGAGCACCCAAAATTTGGGAATCCAGAATTAATGGCCACTTTTGAAAATTTGGACCTAAATACATTACAGTTGTCTAGATTTGAACAGGGGGATCACTATCTATTGAAAATAACACAATCTGATGACACCGTTTACCCTTTTTATCTATCTAGTCAAAGGCATTTCCTCACTTTATACATAGGAATCTACAGAATGCCAGGAGAGCCTATTCCAGTGGTTCTCAAACTTTTGGTGACCCCTTTCACATAGCAAGCCTCTGAGTGTGACCCCCCCCTTATAAATTAAAAACACGTTTTTATATATTTAACACCATTATAAATGCTGGAGGCAAAGTGGGGTTTATGGTGGAGACTGACAGCTCACGACTCCCCCCCATGTAATAACCTTGCAACCCCCTGAAGGGTCCCAACCCTCAGTTTGAGAACCGTTGGTCTACTCTGTCTCTTTCTTTCCAGAATATAGTGAACCATTTAGCTGTTGTATATGATGCACAGCTGTTTGAGGTAGGGAATAATACAACACACAGTAAACAGATGTTACATAATAGCTGCATCTCACAGATGGACAGTGAGAACTTCTTGTACCCAAGGTCTGACAATACCTCACATCATTCTTGGCATGTACTTGACCTCATCAGATACACCACAGAAGAGTCTGGCTTTCAGAAAGGAATCTGTGTCAGGACTTTTCATTTACGTAATATTTAAGATACAATCTGCGAGTAAACAGAATAAAATTCTAAGGCCACTAGACGGCTGAAATGGATGAAACCTGTTGTTGGCCTTTTGTTGTAAAACTCTGAAGAAATAAAAACATAGTAGAAAAATAAAATGCTTTGAAACATGTGGTTTACAGATTAAATTATGTTACTGATAAATCAAATATCAATCCCAGCCCAACTGTAGCATAATTCATGGCATAAATATTACACTTAGTAGAATCATTTCATCTGGCACAAGCTTTAACTTCCCACAACCCAGAAAGACAATCAGAGAGAAATGGAAATCCTCAAAATTGCAGCTTTAGAAGCCCATTACTATGGACCTAGCATTTGCATATTTTCACTCATGAAAATGGGATATGTATAACTCCATTTTGGGTATTTTCAGCATCTCTCTTTCTGTATGGATGCACTCTGATACCAATATAATGTTCTATTTGATAAGTAAGAGGTGTCACATAGTGCTTCCGGGTAGCAATAATATAATTCTGTTTATATATTGCTCCTTGAATGAAAAAGAACTAAGGGATTATACAGTAGGGGAAAAGAAAAACAGACAAAACAACAACAGTAATGTATCCTGTTTATGTACCTTGCATAATATTATATTTACCACAAATAAAGCTTTATAGTATGGTCACATTCACTATACATTTTTTGAATGATGAAAAACATAAGAGAATACAGAAACTGACCTTTTAGTGCCAAACATAATGGTGGATGGTTTGCTTCACATTTATGAGAGTTCTGCACTAGACTGTTCTAGTTGATCTGGTCAAAAAAAGAAAAGAGAGACATTTTCAGACTAAGACATTTAGGAGATGGATGTAAATGTCCTGAAGAATGTCTTTACTATTAAACATCTTTCACCATAACTCATAAGAGACCATTCAGAAGTGTCACAGAAATAAGCAAATATGTGCAACCAAATATACGCTGATGTAGATCCGAAACCTGAGATTTTTAGCCAATCTTCCCCAAGGCAAAGCAGCCATTGATATCAATGACTGCTTCCTTAATTGGACCTTACTTAAGCAAACTGAGGAGGGACTTCAAGGATTGATCTCTAAACAATAAAAGACAAAACCTTTTTTATAAAAACTGAAAATGCTGAAAAATGACGTTCATGGTACTAAAATAGTCCCACCCCTCAAGTTTGCAGCTCATGGCAAAAAGACACAGCCTACAAAAGAGTTATACTTTAGGTTTGGTTGATTTTTCTGTGTAAAAGAAAGCAATGAGAAGATGCTCAGCAATAAGCAATCTTAATAATGGTGATTAAATTATTTTTGACTGATGGGAAGGTTTTAGCTATAAACTCCATCCTAATTTCAAAGCTTGAGGGTATTTCACATTAGTACAACCAACTCCAAGTCATTCCAGGTAAAATGTCTTGTTCTCTCCAACTGAGGAAGCAGTGATTGTTAAAACTGTATGTTTCATTGTGCTGGGTTTGGGCAGTGGCATGTTTGTCTCAATTTATCCAGTGCTCTTGCAGCATATCTGGTTTTGTCAGCATGGCTACCCCACTTTTAAAGCTGCAAAGGGGAAGATGGAGGGGATCTTTCCCCACTTTCTCATGCTTGTTTGCTTACAGAATCAGCAGACGGCACCTGGACAAGCGGCACAAATGTAATCAACCTGTGCAATTTCTCTGCCTATGCAATCACTCTCCCTGGCACTGAGTGGTGTCAGGGTGCCTGGAGTTCTGGATTGAGATTTTTAAAAAACACATGACTGAAGTTAAGCTCCTTGTCTGGGAATTTCAAAGAAGTTGGTGACCAGCTCTTGTTGAAGATCAATGGGTGTCGTGCACCTGACTATATTTTAGGCACTTTAGCAAATCACATGCCTAATTCCTTATTTAGTCACCTAAATAAAAGTGCCCTGGTATTCATTACTTGGCACTTCTGAAAATTAGACCACTTAGGCTCCTAATTCCCTATTCAGCCACCTGCCTTTAGATATGCATTAAAATAAAATTTTTAAAAAATTGGCCTGGGATTTTTTTCATTCTTAAATAGTACCAGAGTGAGCAGGACTCATGAGCCTTAGGTAAAATTTTCAAAAGTGCCTAAATGATTTAGGAGCCTAAGTTTTACTGAAAGTCAATGGAATCTTAGGTACTTTTGAAGGAGCAGTTATCTGTATTTATTAGATTGTGAACTCTTTATGGCAGGGCCTAGGGCTGTCTTTGAGTTTGTAGAGCACTTAAACACAACAGGGCCCCAATCCTATCCTGGAGCCTCTGGGATATACATAATAATGCTATAAATGATGTGGTATTGTCATTTCTCAGGAAGAGGATATGCTACTTGGGGAAGCTGCATAAGCTTAAACCTGCTGAGTACCTGAGGCATTCTCCCCTGGTGGGTGAGAAATTAGTGCAAATTCAAAGAGGGTAGGACACTGCCTCTCAAATAGCACCTACCCCATCTTTGCAAGCAACATTCCCTCTGTGCTCCTCTTTCCTGGCAGCACAGCTTCCTCCCTTTTTTGGAAACTACTACTTCTTATGTAAATATAGTTTATCACAAGAGGCATAGAAGAAAAAAAAACCCCACCACATTTTGATAATTTTTTCCAAGTTTTAACCAAACTGCCCAGTGAGGATATAGAGGGGTAGAATATTGAGGGGTAAGCCTTTTCCTCTTCTTCCAGTTGTCTACTCAGAGTAGCACTGATTTAATTAAATATGTTACTTTTACACCAATATAGTGCAAAAGGCTGAAGCTCTTATTTCCATTAAAACCAGATTTATTTTGAGTTAGCTTAACTCACTTTAAGAACAGGTTTAAGCTAAATCAAAATAAGCTTCCACACAGGGAGTTGGCCTAGAGTGAGACTCCTTTTCATTAAGAAAGGGTTTCTCTATAGAGGCGACTGTGCCCAGAGGGTGGCAGAAAATAAAACATTTAGACAGGAATACAGAGAATGACAACGAGAATAAAGGAACAAGAAGTGCATGGAGGACGATGACTTGAATTTGCTGACATAACTAAAGCAGGGTGGATTAATGAGACCATATGAGTGCTGATCACTGACACATACAGGTTTTTTAAAAAGAATGGGGCTCAGACTCAGGGTTAAGCCCAAACCCCACTTTCATCTACACACAAATCTTTCAGACTTGGGCTCGGACCTAGGACCCTACACGGGCGTATGGTCTGATCCCAAATCAAGCTGGAACCCAGGGTTTGAGCCCTACTGCTTCGCAGTATAGATACAACTCCCCCAACCCCCTGCCTCCGACAGGACTGGCTGGCAGGGCAACCTTGCCCCATTCATCCCTCCATTCCAACCAGCTCCCCTGTGGAGGCCTCCACCACCCTATGCCAGCACCAAGTGCACAGCAAACAGGGAAAGGAGAACGAGGGCCAGGAGACATGCAATGGTAGATGGTTTCTGTCATGTACAGGGCTTCACTGTGTGCACTTGTTCATTCATTTAAAAAAATGTATATTTTTTAAGATTCTGTTGTTACAGGTGTACTGGTGTGGTAACTGCAGCTGGCCTGCCTGCCAATGGGTGAATATTGTTCTTTTCAAATACATGTTTATAAATGAAGCTTTTTTATTTCATCAACAAAGTTTATTGTGTCATTGCATCAAATTATATTCAATGTGTATTTAAAATAACAGAAGTAAACAAATGATCGGGGACAATTAGGAATTAGTATGCAAACACTATTCTTCAATACATATAGCTTCTTCGGCTATCCTTCAATGCGAGGATGATGTCTGCCAAGGGGGTTCATAGCTGAGTTTTTAAGTGGCTGAGGAGCCCAATTCTTGCCCTGCAGTGTCAGGTGCCTTTGGCGGGTCAGAAAATGCCACCGAAATGTTCAACAGTGCATCATGGAAGCTCTGCCCATTTCCTGACACAGGAGTAAAAGCACAAGCAAGAGGTTTTCAAAAGTTGCCTCTGCCATGTTACTGGCTCCAGTAACTGGGTGCACACAAACAGAAAAGACTGCTTGGTGTTGCATTGGTGGGCTGTTTTAATTTCCTGTAATGTGCAGAGTGCAGAGTCAAGTTTTCCCACAATGCAACAGGAGGGTGCTAGAGAGCCTGGGATATGGCTGGTTTGACTCGGGTTTGCATGCTGCAGCGTGTACTCCAGAGGCCCAGATTCGAGACCATGTTAGGAAATTCTTAACATAGGATTAACAATCAGTGTAGATGCTCAAGCCCTGGGTTCTCTAACCCAGAATCAGCTGAGTTGAGTCCCACTAAACCTGGGGTTACATTGCAGTATAGACATACCCTCATATTAATGTCTTTTAAAAAATGAAAATGAGTTGATAGGGATGAGACAATGGATAAAATGTACTTGCACTTCAAGCCAGTTTTTGACACAGTGCTGCATTAAAAGACTGATGTGGCATATATGGTTAAGTATCATGCTTATGGTGAAATTCAGAAGTGGATGAAAGCCTGACTTAGCAATTGATTATTTACTCATATTATCTCTAAAAACAGCCTGGTTAGAAAGGAAGCAATAAGTGGAGTGTCAAAGGGACTAGAATAAAGCCCAGTTTCATTCATATTTCCCAACAATTGTCCAGTGGAGTCAATATCATGCTAGGTACACAATTAAATTATTATTATATTTAGCTTACAGTCCTCGTCCCATTGTTTCATTAACAATACAAAATGGCCCTCCTCATAAGCACCTTACCCATGCAAATATGTAAAGTGTATAAAACATGAATAAAAATACACACAACATATAAAATAAAAATATTGTACATGCAGTCAGATGTAACAGTCATATGACTTTAAAGTCATAATTTTATTATACTGAGGGCAGGCCCCGTACATTGTTGAGTATTTCTGCACCCAGTTAAATCACACAACCTCCACTTATGAAAATGGGGCATAGGAATTTTTGATTATTTTACCCAATGCACAGTAAAAGCTGTGTTATCTGGCACTTTACCAACCAGAAAGCTCTAGAAACCAATATTTTGGGTATAGGGCACGGGCTCTTGGAGGGAGCTTGGGGCAGTGGGTTGGGATGCAGGAGGGGTTTCAGGGTGTCTGATCCGGGCAGCGCTCACCTCGGGAGGCTCCCTGCAAGTGGTGACATGTCCCTGCTGCTCCTAGCCAAAGGAATGGCCGGGGGGGGGGGGGGGCTCTGTTAGCTGCCTCTGCCCTGCCCCAATCACTGGCTCCGCAGCTACCATTGGCTGGGGACCCATGGCCAACGTGAGCTGCGGGGGGGGCAGCACTTGCAGGCGGGGGCAGCACGCAAAACCGCCTAGCTGCGCCTCTGCCTAAGAGTAGCACAGACACGTCACCACTTGCGGGGAGCCGCCCAAGGTGGGCACCGCCCGGATCTGGCACCTCAAAACCCCTCCCAAACTCCAATCCCCTGCTCCGAACCCCCTTCCCCATCCAAACTCCCTCCCACAGTCTGCGCTCCGCACCTCCTCCCATGCCCCCACCCCCAGCCTTGAGCCCCCTCTTGCACCCAAACGGCCTCCCTCTTAGTTAACCAAAATTCTTGACATACCAGCACACCCATATTCCCCCAACATGATGATAACAAAGCTTCTACTGTATTTTCAAGTTCAGTGTAGTTTGTAATGTGGTGGAATTAAACCTGTAACCAAATTAGGAGTGGGCAAGAAACATTTTCTGGTTCTTAGAAAAACCCAATCTGAAACACCCAGCATCACCACCAGGAGTTCCAAAACTATAGGAATGAGAAAAGTCAAAATGAAAGAGCAAGACCAAGATCGACCAAAAAGACCCCCAATAAAATCCTCCAGATAAACTTAAAACAATAGTAAAAATAGAAGCTATTCTTGTTTGCACTGTTGCAGCACCTACGAGCCTCAATCACGGACCAGTGACACCTTGTGGTTCTCAGTGCTTTTTCTCCAATCACCTGCTTGGAAGGAGATCTTGCCTCTCTCAATCAATGACATATTGAAAGGACTTATAGCTATGTTGAGATATAATACAGAAAGTTTTTTTTTTTAAGTGCCTCTGACATATGAAAGACTTCACTTTCCCTTCCAATCGTAATAGGCTAATTTCTCCAGAGCTACTTCTCACTTGGTCTGAACTATGCAAACCACCAGTGGCAAATAGATAGTAAGCAGGTAGCAAATAGAATACCAGTGTGTTGGAATTCAAAGATCTCCAGGTTCAATGGCATCTGAAGTTGCACCCAAGTTCTTGAGTACCATACGATAATGTAAAGAAGTCAGAAACAAAGTAAGTTGTAAATTGCCATACAGTAAGTTTAGAATGTTTATATAGACATACAGTATGCCTTTCTGGAAGATGTGCTTTAGCCAAACACAAGTTATGTTTTAGCCAGACACAAGTTATTGGGCTCAACAGAGCAGTAAGTGGGTGACATTTATTGGCCTGTGATATACAGGAGATCAAAGTAAATGATTTAGTGGTCCCTCTTGGCCTTAAAAAAAAATTCTATGAATTATCTACACAGATATATGGTTTAAACTGAAAATAATATATTATTTCTATTAAGTGAAAATGAAGTTGTGAGATTATACTTAAACTCTTTGAATCAGTAATGTTTAGATTTCAGAATTAAAAGACGCATCCTTCTTGCCTGATTTACTTATTTATAAAGCCTACCACCAAATTTACTTATATTTGCAATGAAATTACTCTCCCTCTCACATAAAAAAAGTTTTACCTTGGCAAGCGAGGTTTCTTAGAGATATTCTGGTGACTCTACTGTAATGGTTCTTTAAATAATTAAGCAACTAAACCATGTGAAAATTAACACATCAATAAAATTAAGTACTTTGCAAATGGAGACAAAGGAAATACAATAATAAAAGGTAAATTCTGATTTACGCGAACTATGACTAAATACATCAACAGAAATTGTCATACTTTGAAATAAACCAGGAGAAATACCATCTGTTGTTGTTCCAAATGTCAGTCCTGTAGTAAGAATGAATAAATAATTCACCTTCTTAGCATAAATAACTAGACCTGCCAAGATTATGGCCACGGGGAAGTATACACGTTCATTCTAATTTTTATTTTTTTGTAATTTTTGCCTTCTATTATCAAGAACTATTTTTGCCACAGAGCTCCTTTGCTATCTGAAATAGAAATACTATAGGACTCTCTTTGTAAGTTATTTATATTTGATGCATTTGATTTTGGTGAACATTTCATCTGTCAACAGTCCTTTACAGCAGCTACTTTTAACAGTTTCCAAGGATCTAACATTGCTTATTAGGATTATGTTTGTAAGCCAATTAATTTAAACCTTCTTACACTGTAATTGTATTTTATTAATTTGTTACATGATCTTCATTTTAACATACAGTTCACTATGGCAGCTTCATTCTGTCCCCTGCAAGACACAATCGGGCTTCCTGGAGTATTCATTCTGAGACAGACAAACATTCATAGATTTCAAGAAGGGACCACTGTGATCATCTAATCTGACCTCCTGTATAACACAAGCCATAGAACTTCCCCAAAATAATTCCTAGAATTTTAGAAACAAAATATTGATTTTAAAATTGTAAGTGATGGAGAATACATCACAACCGTTGGTAATTTGTACCAATGGTTAATTACCCTCACTTAAAACTTTACACCATATTTCCAGTCTGAATTTGTCTAGCTTCAACTTCCAGCCATTAGAATGTGTTATACCTTCCTCTGCTAGACTAAAGAGCCTATTAAATATTTATTCCCCTTCTGCCAAAAATCAAGACGGACTTGTAGGGACAGAAGGCATGAAATCAGGATGTGTAAGAACAGAGCATATGGTTTCTTAAAGATGAAGAAACTGATGTTACTTTGGACAGACAGCCTGACATCTCAGGGTATAAGAAGGAAAGTGAGGATGTTAAAGCCTAGAGAAGCTTTAATAGACTGTTTACAGGCTCAACTCAATCCGTTCAGAAGAAGATCCTGAAAGTCAGATATTGTTCAATTATTATAAAAAAGGAACCAACAGGTCATTTGGCAATTTTTATTGGTTGTCCCTCAAGCAAATATAGCTTAATGAAATCAAAGTATAGAAAGCAGAGCTTCACACTGGCAGAACTAATTGTAAGTTGCTTAAGCTCCCCAATGCCAGATTTCTATGCACCTCCTCTGCTAATGCTACAGATGAAATATGCCTCGCAGTTGTAGAGGAGTGCAGAAGTTGAAAATAATTTGATAGGAAAAAACAGGAGAGATGAAACACCACATGGCACCATTCAGGAAAAGGCAGATCACATGCTACTTTCTCTTTACCCCTCCTGAGCTGCAGTCAGATATTTACTGGAGCACCTGAACACTGCACTTCAGTATTAGAGTTCTTTCTCCTCCCTGGATAAGAGTCAGCTAAAACTGATGAACTAAAATCCAGGAACTAGATAACAGAATGACTGATGCAGAACAGAGGTTCTAGACAGCAAATAAGCCTAGGAGGTTGAAGAAACAGAAGGTAATTTTGGTGTGGACTGATTAGAGTGGAGCAACACAAGTATTAGAAAAAAGAAAAGGAGGACTTGTGGCACCTTAGAGACTAACAAATTTATTTGAGCATAAACTTTCATGAGCTACAGCTCACTTCATTGGATGAATCCAATGAAGTGAGCTGTAGCTCACGAAAGCTTATGCTCAAATAAATTTATTAGTTTCTAAGGTGCCACAAGTCCTCCTTTTCTTTTTGAGATTACAGACTAACACGGCTGCTACTCTGAAACAAGTATTAGGCCCAAGAGGAGAAAATTCTAGTATGCAAAGTAGGAGAGGTCAAGCACAGAAGCAGATGCATTAGCTATTATGACAAGGCAAGTGTTGGATTTTTGAAGTGTTTTGCTCCACAGAAACTTCAGAAAACAGCCAATAGCAGACTCATCTGAGACCAAATTGTTACGTTTCATGTTTTCTGGTTTTAACCAAACAAAATGATACCTACATGTATTTTAGCCATTCTAGTAATTACCCCATATCTATAATTATTCCAAAACTGTCACACATTGTACAATGGCATAATTCAACTTTTTTCCAAATGTCATTTTTTCTATTAAGAGAGAAATTCAGTCATTTCCACAAGACCTATTTTGTAATAGTCAAAAGGATATAATAAATGAATGGGAGTTATATTAATTCCATAAAATATGAAGAATATCCAGGTTTAGTCATTAGCCTTCTGAAGCAGCTGGCCCAGTATACTGTAATGCAAAATTTCCTGACTACATTACAAAATGTCTTTTTGCAGAGATTTCCCTTTTTAATAGCCTTCCCTTTGTTATTAACTAGCTTGTCTAGCCACTTACCCTTTTAAAAATATATTTAATGGTGTAAAGGATCTAATTTGTAGACTCTAGCTGTTGTTCCATTGACATTTATTTAATGATGGGATCATCTGTTTACTCTGTCTCATCTTCTGGAGGATTCAGGAATACCTAATAAAAATGCTGGAGTAAAATGTTCATAGTATCCTATCTTTAAGGGGACAATACAGCTATATTAGGATTCATGTCTGCCATTTTTTCCAAAAGTGGCCATGTCTAAGAGTGGAAACCTACTAAACAGTACAATCTTCATCTACAGACTGAATTAGCACCGTGTGCAGCCTATGGCAGCCAAGACTTAAGCTAGAACCCTGGGGGGTCTATGGACAATACAGTGTATCACAGTTTCAGGGTAACTGTTTCCATGGTCCCTCAAGTGCACCCACTTAAGGTTTCAGGCTCCCAGCTGTCACTGGTTTCAGAGTGGTAGCTGTGTTAGTCTATATCAGCAAAAAGAATGAGGAATACTTGTGGCACAGAAGTGGGCTTTAGCCCATGAAAGCTTATGCTCAAATACATTTGTTAGTCTCTAAGGTCCCACAAGTACTCCTTGTTCTTCCAGCTGTCACTGTCACTTACCCTTCTCATCAGGTGTTATAAGGCTTCACAGCCCCCTGCCATACACTAATATCTCCAGCAAGTCAGTATGGCTTAAGGCCAGCCCCTTTGAACTGCTCTCTCTCTGGGGGCTATGAACAGTATATTGCCAACAGTTACAAGTTACCACACAGAGTACATTATTTTAAGGACAAAAGCATTACAGAGAAATCATTATAAAAACCAAAAACTTTCTACACACTTACTCAAACATACCAGAAATTGGGCATCAGACTTATGTGGTCTAGAACGCAAAGTCATTCCAACACTTCAGGATTGGGGCCTCTCCTTGGACAAAATGTCATGTCCATTTTCTCACTCAAAATAAAGGCCACTAGTATGTTTAAACTCCCCATGTATATATCCTCAAGTTCGTTTTTTGCCTCTTGGTCTCTGGAAAACCCAGTTTGAGTAATTATATGCAAACCACCCAACAGGGTGGTAACTCTCTGAGCTGTTTACTATCTTAGTAACTCACTTTAACCTCTGTTTTTTGTACCTGAAGGGGCTATGGTAACCCACCCTGTAGAACAGAATGCAATCATACATCAAAACACTCATAAGTGTAATACAATTGCCTTGAAAAAAACTGCATGGGGTTCCAACATCTGTTGCAAAGTGATCCTCCTCCCTTGGCCGAGTCAGTTGGAAATCTGACACGCTTCTCCAGGTTGGAAGTCACACTTCGTACATCTTTTAGTGTCTTGGAAAGATCAATAGACAACAGATTTGACTATTGTCACTTTGGCAGCTAGTAATACAGCATATCAGCAAATCTCTTCAGAAGATAAGGGTTTTGCAGAACTTACAAGAAAATATTTGGAGTCTGACCCATAGACAACTGAGGTCAGCAGATGTCTTTCAGCGGACTTAAATGAGCTCTGGATAAGGCCCAAGAAGTATAATTGCCTGGCTTAAGGCCTGTGAGGTGCTGAGCTCCTCATGTGGTCATTCCCAGCCCCTACTTTAGTCACTACTACCTTCTTGGTCCCCATCAGGGACCTCCACAGCTTTAAAAAAAAAATCACAAGCCTCTCCAGCTCAAGCTAAAGGACCAGGTCTGTAGCTCAGTTTTAACTGATTCATATCCTGTGGGGATCAGACAGAGGTAGATATGTAATATATACTGTACAGCAGGTTACAGTAGGATTGAGGATTAAATGGAATACTAATCAGTAAGCCTCACTCCTGCACCCACTAGAGTCAATAGAATTTTTGCCATTAACTTTCATTAAGAAAGGGTTTCTCTATAGAGGCGACTGTGCCCAGAGGGTGGCAGAAAATAAAACATTTAGGCAGGAATACAGAGAATGACAACGAGAATAAAGGAACAAGAAGTGCATGGAGGACGATGACTTGAATTTGCTGACAAAGAGCTGAAGCTGGGAGCAGCGCGGGGCTGAAGCTGGGAGACGCAGCACCCCCACAAGCCAGAAGCAGTGTGGGGCTGAAGCCAGGAGCCTCAGTGTCCCCTCCCGGCACTGAAGCTGGGAGCCGTACTGGGAGTCTCCCCTGACCCGTACACAGCCCCTAGCTACCCCACTACCTGCACCCTGAGTAGTTTTCAAACATTTTGAACTGAGTCCCCCGTTTCAGTTATATTTTTTGGTTGCATCCCCCTACAGCTCAGACAGGCTGGGTGGCTGCCTGAGTGAATCAGGGGGTGGAGGTGGCGCTCCCTCCCTGGACCCTGCCGAGCAGAGCTGGCTCAAGCCCCGTCAGCCCTTGCCCCCCAGAATAGAAGTAAAACTATGCCTATGTCCAAGGGTGTCCCCCCCAGTCCAGAGCCCTGCACTCACTCCTCCCCCTTTCCCCCCAGCCAGGCCTTGGCATATTTATAGCATGTTGAGAGGGGCCTCAGCAAGAAAAAGGCTGAGAACCCCTGGTATAGGTACCCATTTTTCCTCCTTAAAGGAGGACAGTCATTTTGGCATATTTGTCCTTTGTCCTCCTCATGTATCAAGAATGATGCTTAAAATTACCTCTTTTTGGCACTTTGGATTTTGTAATTTAGAAAATGATTAATAAAATCTTTAAAATAAAAACATATGCAATCCCTCCCCGAAGCCCTCTCACTCTCACTGAGGGGTAGGGCTCTGGGTTGTTCTATGAATACTCTTCCACTCTGTACTCCGGGGGGAATTCTGTGCCAAAACAATTAAAAATTCTGAACATAACACGTTAAAATTCTACAAAATTTTGTATATTTTATCAAAATAAATCATCACTCCAGTTTCAGTTGTTTTGGTAATTTATTTCAAAGTATCTGTCAGCAACTATGTCTGTAACAATACAGACGAAAAAAAAAAGATTCGGGAATTTTTTTTTTGACAAATAGATTCCTTATTAGGCATATTAATACAGAACTTCCATTTAAACTACAATACAGAAATGTATTTCCTGCACCCCTCAGAAGCAGGGCAAAGGCTTGAGGGAGTCTGGGATAATGGAGGAGCTGAGGAGGGGAGAAGCCTGGGAGTGAACCTGCAGGATTGTTGGGTATGGGTGGGAGAAGTATGGAACAGGGTTTTCAGGGGGGATTGTTAAGGAGTAGGGGAGCCTCCCCCATGCAGACCCTGGGTGACCTCTAGCCTCTCCCATTCAGCCTGGCACATCTACCCCATCCCCCTGTGTCCCTGCATCCCCCTACCTCCCTGTCCCTGCACCCCCATCCAGCGACACCCTCCCCCATTCAGCCCCTGGCTCAATGCTGTCATCCCACTAGCTCCTAAGCCCGTGCACCAGTCTGTCTCTCCCGCTAGCCTTTCTGAACCCCAGTCTGTGACCCTCCAGCAGCCAGTGTGCCCCGCTCTGTCTGTCCTGTACCTCCTCACCTGACCCCACTGTGAGGAACACAGCCTCTTCCCCCTCCCTCTCCACATGCTGGCTGCCCATTTTTATGGTGCCACAGCAGCCCCGGTGGGTGAAAGTTGTAACTGCAGCACCTCTCCTGCAGAATCTATATTCTGAGGAGAAAAAAAAACAACAAATCTGCAGGGGGACATGAATTCTGCACGTGCACAGTGGCACAGAATTTACCCAGAAGTAACTCTGCTCCTGAAAGGAAACAGACTTTTTTTGCCAGCTTAGTGGCTAGGTCTTCTCTGGCTAGGCCTTCTCTCTCTCTCCCCAACTCAGAGTCACACTGGCTCCAGATTTCTCTCTCACTCTCCCTCCAGGCACAGCAGTCCTATTCAGACGTTGGCTCCTCTCCCCTCACCCGACCCAGGAGCCTCACTCATTGGCCCCAGCCTGCAAGGGCTTTCAGTCCCTTCTATCATGACCCTTATCTTCAACCCAGCTTGGTCTGGATCTATGGAGCTCTGGTGGCCACCATACCTGAGCTCCCTGAGATTGTTGGGCAGTGCAAGTGGGCGCCACCATACTTAAGCTCCCTACAAGGGAACTCCAAGTGTGTTACAAATAAAAAAAAACCTGGTGGCCTCTGCCACTTTTATATCACATTGGTGCACTATATTTATCACGGGAATCACCATCCCAAGAGGTTTATCAGTGACTTAAGAAAAAGAATTTGAATTCATTAAAAGTAGGATATGAGATAACTATGCATTTTGCGGCTACTGTAAGTGTGACACTGATGTTTCAATTTGAGGTAAAGGTAATGTAATATATTGCATTAAAACTGCCAAAGAGGACAAAAGTTCAAAGATTCAAAGTTGTGACAGATTTATGTTACCAATCTGCCTGAGGCATCAGGTGATCAGGCTGAGGCTGCAGGATCGTTAGGGGAGGAGATGAAGGAGCACACCAAGTGACTAAATTTTAAAGCTTTATTAATAAAACAACAGCAGTGAGTGCTGGGAATGCTCCCACGTCACTCATAGGAAGAAAGAAAGCATTAGTGCCCCAGCCCTAACCCACTTTCATACTCACACATGCATGACCCGAGGCTGGCCAAGCCTGGGTGTAACATAAGAAGAAGAGGGGGAAGGGTAGACGAGAGTTCTGTCCTGTGCACAGGCCATCTAGGGTCCGCTGTTGATCTCTGACTTGCTTCAGCTCTCGGGGTGGGGGGTGGTTAAGTCCTGGGTTCTTCTGCGGGCATTTCATTCAGGGACCTCTGTCCCCCGTGCTCTCTGTACCAGTCCAAACCAGCCTACCGAGGCTTTCTTGACTTCCCGAAAACACATCAGCTTCAGGGTTGTTATGTTCCCATTCGCTAACCTTCACATTCTCACTAGTTTTTGTAATCCCCTACCATCTTGTTCATCTTACTTCTCTTTTCTCATGGTTGGCTGGGGTTGGGTGAGATACAGATACAGCTGCAGGCTTCTGGGCTGCACAGAGTCAGTTCGAGCGCCGTGACCTTGGACTGAAGCCAGCATCTGATCTTCAGACTGAGCTGAAGTGTCGAGTTAACCCGTTCTCTTCTCTCTCCCTCTCTCTTCAGCCTCTTGCAACCTGCAAAGGAACCTTTCACTCCACACTCACACTTTTAACCCTTCCCAAAATACCTTGCAATACCTGCAACAGCATTAGCAACATACAATGCTGATTTGCCTCCCCAAGGGACCCCCCTGAAGGAGGGGGCCATTGGGTTGTGACAAAGTTTTTTCCAAAGTTCATGCTCTTTATGAGTTACTGTAGCAGAACTCACCAAAACATGTCATGTTGTTAAGCAACTACTCATCAAAGTGTGGATGACAGCAGAAGTTGATAGTTCTATTTTCACTGATTCCAAAACTCCTTAAAAGTGTATCCTGTGGACAAAGTAAATCAAAAGCACTTTGTGAAAATGGGCTAGCCCCATATTCTATTTCAAAGTGTACAGATGACCTTAAAGAGAACATTTACTATTCAAAAGAACTGGTACTTCCAACAAAGATTCCATGAAAGGCTTCCCACATATTTTAAGGTACTCCACTGTGTTACCACTATTCAATACTATTAGATTTTTTTGAAGACTGTCATGAAACTTCTCAAACAAATCGCTACCAACCTAATCGATAGGATTGATGAGTTTGGACTAAAATTATCAAATGTATCAGCATATATAGGAGACAATGTGGGTGCTAATTATTCTAAATTTAACGGTTTTCCAAAAACAGAGAAAAAAGTGACATTCTTGTTACCGATTGTTTAGCTCATGTCATACACAGTAGCACAAGAGTTGCAGTGACCAAACTAAACATTGATGTAGAAAACCTAGTTTAAAAGGTTTACAGCCATTTTAGAATTCGATCACTGAGCATTCAACAGCTTTAAAGAGTTTTGTCAATTTGCTGGGGTAATACAGTAAAATTCTACATCACGTAGTCACACGTCAGCTGTCAATTGTACTTGCTCATTGAACAACTGGCAATGTGCTGAAAAGGGCTTACAAGTTACTTTCAATCTTTGGTGGAAGATAAATGCTGTAAAGTAATATGGGGTTGTTTTGGAGATGCTAAGTTGTACTATTTCTTCTTGAACCATGCTCGAAAAACATTCACAGATAGTACTGAAGCTCTGGAGTCAAAATTGCTCACAGTAACTTCACTGTTCAAACTGATGTCCAACCTAGACAATAAACTAAAATGTAGAATAAATGAAATTTTATGGTTGTGTTTTGAACTCCAAACAGAAGAATCTCAGTGAAAGTGAATGAAGAAAGTATGAAACAAATGTTCTGCTTTTCTTTAAAATCAGTGGACTAGAAAATATTTATGAAAGATGATTCACTGAAAATAATATGCACTAAAAAATCCTGTCTTATTGGGAAAATAGCATTCTTTTAAAGAATTTACAGAAACTGTTGAAACATTCAAAACTGATAAAGTTATTGATATGGACAAATTATAAGAAGAATTTTGTATAATCAAGGAAGTCATTTTGTCTCCAGAATTTCAAGACTGCACAGTTGTTAAAAAGAAATACCTCAAGATTTTCAAAATGGCAAACTCAAGCAGAAGCAGAAACATCAAAAATCTGAAAAAAAAATAGGTTCTTACATATTTTCCATTTCATGCAGTAATGCATAACCTGAAAGGATATTTTTGTTAATGAATTATGCATGGTGAAATGAAAGTAATCAATTGAAAGTGGACACAGTGAAAGCAGAACTACAGATTTGCTACAATTTTGAAAAATACTGAGTTCAAGTACCTGCTTCCAGAATTCCTCAAGACGCTGTTATACAAGAAATAGACAATAAGTTAAGGTTCGTGCATGCTTTCTACGAAACATTATTTGGTTAACTGAGTTTTGTCCTCATTTTTAGAAGCACTAAAAAGGACTTGTCATCCTTTTTCAGTTACCCATGGTGGCCACATGTGTTGCTACACATCACGAGAAAGAGATTTAAAATGGTCACTTAAGTGTAGCATTGTTTAAAAGAGAAAAAGATTTGCATCCTATGAAACTCTAAAAGCCAAATAGCAGGACACCAAAAAGGATGGTTTCTCTGCTAATTGAGGTCTTCATGTTTGAAAGGATGGATAATTTTGGTACATAAACAAGGTAGTGAAGTTCACAAGGGAAGTCACAAGAGCCTTACAGTTTTAATGGTTTAGGATGGGATTTTCAAAAAGCATCCAAGTGACTTAGGAGCACAAATCACTCCTAATTTTTAAATAAATATTAAAACCCATGCTTCAGGGTTTAAGCCAATCTCTAACTATTAGAGATCAGAACATGACCTAACATGGGGACAGATTATCCCATTACAGGGTTCTTATACCTTCCTCTGAAATATCGTGCACGAACCACTGTCAGAGACAGAATACTAAACTGGGTGGACCTTGGGTTGCCAGGTGTCCAGTTTTCAACTGGAACATCCAGTTGAAACATGAACTTGGCAGACGCTAAAAGTCCAGTTGACCACAGAAACCAACCTCCCCCACTGGGGAGGGGTGTGGGAAGGGCAGCAGCTGTGGCTGGAGCCACATGGAGGAGCTGCTCTCTGCTCAGCTGCTGACACCTGACAGAGAGCAGTGGCTGGCTTCCAGACCGGGCTCCAAGAGGTAGGTGCCGCTGCCCGAGGGGTGTCCTGTCCGCCTCCCTTTCTTCCCCGCCATGCCCCGATTCCCCAGCCTGTCACGATGGTGACTGACCCCTCTCCGCCCCACCGCCTTGCTCCAAGATCCGACTCCAGTGGTGCCCCGATTGCCCTGGTCCTGACCCCTTGTTATGGGAACTGACCACCACTGTGTTTCACTGTGCCCCAGCCCACTGTGCTCCGGGGACCAACACCCCCCTGCAGCATTGTGCCCTGACTGGGCAGGCAAGCAGGCTCCCCATCAGCTCCTCCCAGCCTGGTGCTGCAGGCAGCAGATGAGTCCCAGGACAGGGGGGAAGTGACCAAGGGGGGGAGTGGAGAGTGAGCGATGGAAGAAGGGGGGAGAGATGGGGCCTCAAGGGAAGAGGCCACTACAAAGTTGGCAACCCTAAATGGACCATGAGTCTGACCCTGTACGGCGATTCCTGTTTTCATCACCCACTCCTGGGAGACACCGTGCCTTCTTGGAAATTCCCTATTATGCTGGTGGGGTCAGTAATTTGCAAGAGTCTTTTGTGAGATGCAGCTTGGAAAACTAGTTAGCATATCTGCCCACAGCCTGCCCCCACTCCACGGTTTTCAGGTGGGGAGCATTTGGTGTTCTAGTTGGTAAAAGAAATGATACATGTTGAAATTTTCTCAACATTTTTACTGTTTTTTTCAAAAAGTGTCTAAAGTTCTAGTATTTTTGATCATTGGAAAATTTTAACCAGCTCTGTTTTTCTCAGAGGAAAGATGTTGCATAAAAAAGTTTCAACAAAAAGTTTTACTAAAACCTACATTTCAAAAAACTCCGACCTGCTATATCTGTTGTTTAACCCCATTCAGTCCCAAGAGCTTGGAGCTGCAGTAAAGGTAGCCTTAACATAGTCCTTGCAAGAAGGAAGAGGAAAATCTTTATTCCCTATGCTTGAGATGCCCTATCATATAACTATACATGTTCTAACACACAATGGAGTCTGGAGTATTCCAAAACAACACCGGGGTTTGGAACAGCCTAAGGGTCATTGTGGACTAGACACTGAAACAGCCAAAGTCTCAGTTTTATAAACTGGTATCAACAGTTGGGAAATCACTGCTGTAGGGAATGCACTAGAAGACTTTTCCTAACTCTAATTTTTATTCCTTTATGTTAAGCAGCACAAAGTCATTTTAGCCTTGTCTTCATAAGAAAAAACTTAGAAAGATATCAGCATTCAAACGGAAGCAGGACAACACCAGTAAGCAATAATGTTACTTTTAAAACTGTGAACGTTTTATAAACAAAGCAAAGTAAAACTCTGAGGTTAGAGAGAATGATTTGACTGTGTCACTTTACTTCTTTCAAGATACTGGGAATAACTCAGAGCACCTTAAACTAAGTAAAAGTAATCAGACACTAAACAGCCAAACCAGAGACTAACCATTGAACAAAATTCCCAGTTTAACATGAACTGATACGGTTTTATGATGTTGCTAACTAAGTATATGAAATCCACACACAATACAAGAACATTGCAGAAACAATTTTTAGCTTTTATTTTTCCTAGCACAAGGAATTAAGATGTGATGAACTAATTTTTTTTTAAACCAATTTCAATTTATAAGCAGCTTGGAGCAACCATGTATAAACTACAAGCTCTTTTTTTTCAAGCTTTCAGAAAAGTCTATGAAACCGTACAAAGAAGAATAAAAAATTGCTTTTCCTTGCTAACTTGTGAACAGCTCCCTCTTGCCTGTTAGCAAAATGAATTATTTCAGGCTGCTGTTTCCTTGCACCCAGCAATAAAGTTAAACACTCTTGCTTTATTTATTTAGGGGTTTCTATTAATTTAGCCAGATAGCCTCCTGGAAACTGTCTTGCACAAAAACAATAAACTGATCCCCAATTTTAATAAGACAGTTAATGCAGGCCTCCTGGGCTCCACTGCCACCAAGGCCAGCTCAGATACTTCTTATTAGAAAACAATTCAACTGAAAAAATAGCACTGCCCTTTGGTAAGCCACCATTCATCATGGTAGGCAATGTATTAGCCACAATGTTAAGACAGCTTCCCAATAGGCAATTGGGACGTTATAGTAGGATTATGTATAGGGTAACATCTAGAAACAGAGAATTCTACTTTCAGGAAGTGCTTGCTTGATGAGAAGGGAAAATACACCTCTACCCCGATATAACACAACCCGATATAACAGGAATTCGGATATAACGTGGTAAAGCAGTGCTGGGGGGGCGGGCGGCTACACCCTCCGGTGGATCAAAGCAAGTTCAATATAACACAGTTTCACCTATAACACGGTAAGATTTTTTGGCTCCCGAGGACAGAGTTATATCAGGTTAGAGGTGTATATGTGGAGGAAGGAACAAAGTCTGAATGTAGCACTGTCATCTTGGGGCTCGTTCCCAAACTTCCTTCCTTTGAGTCAGAAAATTTTGTGTATCTTTGGCAATTATTAACAAGAGAACATATTTAAAGTTTGCCTGTGGGGGGGTGGGAGGGAATTCTCTATGTTAAGGTTTTGTTCTAGTTCCCATCATTGTAGTATCTGAGCCCCTCCTAGGTTAGTGGACACAGGGTACTCCCCATAATCACAGAAAATTCTGTTTGGAATAGGGTTGGATTTTGGGGTGGGGGCACCAGTTATTGTGGATTTGACACAAGGGCCTCATAATGCCAACTAGCAAGGGGGTGCAGAGGGATTACAGGGATTTCCTGAGTCTGGTATTTACATTCTAGTTCACCAAAATGTGTCATGTGAGATCTCAAATAAAAGCCAGTGTCACACTGGTCATCAATATCATTGCAAAACGCATGTATGGATGTTGTATAAGGAATCATGTATACACACTGAAAATTATGTTCTTAAGGGACTGTGTCCAGGGACTGGTGACCAGCAAAGGTGAAAAATACATTCTGTCACACCAGAAATGTTTATCTACTTGTTAAATATTGTATGTTTCATAGTGGGTCTCTTCCCACCAGCCTGAATCAAATGGTAATGAAAGATTGTGAAAAACTTTGAAGAGAAAAGTAACACAACAAAGCAAATGGCGGGAGGACCCTATCTTCAGGTCATATCAAAATGTTTACTCTACTATATTTGGGGGACCTGGAAGACATCCTGTCACTCCTCACCTAGGAAGTAATTTGACAGCGAATTTGTTCCAGGAAAGTGGGATCTCAACCAGGCTTGGTTGAAAACACTCTAGAAAACTTGGGGTGAGAATCTTCTTTAGACAAGAGTACATCTTGTTCGTTTAGTCTCTAGAAAGTGTGTTATTTTGTTTTATATGTAACCCATTTGTTTCCAATATTCTTATTTCTCACTGTCACCTGAATCTCTGTTCTTTGGCAATTAACTTATTCTTGTTTTCATTATAAATATATTTAAGTGCTGTGGTGTTAATCACAATGCTGTTCTTGAGTTAAATCTTACAAGCTAGAGCAAACTGTTCCTCTGGGAACAGAAGGCCTGGTAATTCTGTGAGTGTTCAGTGCACAGGGGGCTGGGCATAGCAGGGAAAGCCCCAAGGGACTCAGTGGTTGGTGTATGCCTTTCGCTACCTGGGCCGAGAGCACTAGGCCTGTGGAGGCTTGGAAGGCAGAACTTGTGTTGCCAGAGGCTGGCAGTTTCAGGGAGTTGATCTACAGCAGGCACAGCCAAGACCTCCTCATGCTTAGGGCAGGTAATGGTGAGGTGCTTCAAAACCCTGGGTACCACTGGAGAGATCCACAGGGATATGGTGACAAGGCTTTATCAGAGAGGAAGGTCATGTAGTGACCCAAAAGTGGTCCTACTGTGAATTTGTCTCATCTCTTTTGGAGATTTGGACCACAGCCAGATCCCCTCGACTGAGAATTAAGGCCTGAGAAGTCCCATCACCAAACCAGGAATAAACCCAGACCCCTGATGGGATGACTGAGAAGGAACCCATGTAAGGTTCCCTCATAACAGCACAGAAATGCTATTGTGGGACAGACAGAGCTTCAAGGGCTGTGGGCATGTACTTACTTCTTCCTTCATTCTCTGTTGGATCTCTCAGGTGGACTACTGGTCCCTGTCCTGCCCCAAAAAACAATGCAGTAGAGCTTGTGGACGGAGGGGGTCAGAGAGCATAGTGCCCCATCCCTCAACTGTAGGGACACTGGCAAGGGGGAAGGGCACTTATTGAGCCCCCACCCCTGACATATCTGCATAAGGTGGCTGGGGATACAGAACCCGTCCACCCCTTCACTAAGGGAGCAGGGACTGTGATCTCCCTATGCCTCCCATCCCACTGCAGACACAGCAGACCCTGCTCTGTATAGTGTGGTTTTCTGAAGCTTCTCAGAAGCCAGGGAGAGGAACAGCAAAGCTGCAGGCTGTGTATGCTCAGCCACTATGTCTCCCTTTTAGCCCTTCTCCAACCTAAAGGAGGAGAGTGGCTTTATGTACCATCTCACACTGCCATCTCACTATACAATGTGTTGACAAAATAACAGAGTCCATCCTCCAAGGAGTTTATCATGCAAACCTGACTCAAACTGGAAAAAAGCAGCAGCAGTATTCTTCCTCAGCTCCATCCACATGCTAAGCTTTGCCCACCTGAGGTGCCAAAATGAGATGCCACTCACAGCACAGTTGGCAAGGTTAAAAAAAAAAAAAGACCACATGCACTCCTCAGGCTTCATTCTCCCTCAGTGGAGTTCACATACACACTTAGGCAAGACTGGATTAAGACATAGGCACAACAGATACTTGACTAGGGACCCAAGAACATCAGAATTTGAGCTTTCATAAAAAAGAGTTTCTAACCCCTATGTTTGAAACCAATAGCTTTAAAATCATAGAGCCATAGGGTTAGAAAGGATAGCAAGAGTCATCTAGTCTAACCCCCTGCCATGATGCAAAATATGAACCAAGTACTGTATAATCAATAAAGGGAAGTATGCCTTCTTCATTTCCAATTAACCCCAAAGTTCTAGAGAACAACGTGGCAGCCTCCAAAATATGTCAGGTTACCGATCTAGTGCAATGTGAACTTTGCATGTGAAGTCACAGGTGAGCACAGTTCAATACAGTACACACAAAGAAGGGTAAGGAAAGCATCAGAGTTGGAATACTTTACAGCAGCTGCCAAAGTAACAGGAATAGAAATGACTATATAACTCTGACAAGTCAAAACCAAATCATTAACAGCTTTGGAAATACTTCTGCTCCAATACGTATGGAAATGTTTGAAAACAAAAAAGAAGTCTGAAATCCCATCAGTTTTCCAATGCACACCGTTCCAAAGCCTTCAAATGGAAAACACCTTCACCATTCCGTCTTTTTTAAAGGCTTTAGGTTTCTGCGTTAATTCTGCATCTCCAGATTCAACCCTCGTGCAATTGTGTATAACAAGAACAAAAATCAATGAGCCTAAAATTAAAAACGTTAGAGAACGATGTTTTTATCAGTGACTGCTTCTTGGTCAGCATTTTGTTTTCATTTTGGTTAGGCAAGCTACTGTAAAGGGATTGCATTTGTCAAGAGTGGAACTTTGGCTACAGTCAACACTGCTGTGTATTACACAGTAATTTTGATTACTCGGTTTTAGTTCTGATTTTTTTAACACTGTGAGGTGAAGAACCCATGTAGAGGGGATGACTTTCTCTATCTACTAGCAGGTTCTTTCCCCCACATCCACCACATACATACTCCACAGTCTCCACCACCCTTTCCCCTGCCACTGCAACATATAGTGGGGGAGGGTAGACAACCAGAGTAGGGCAGGAGTTGTGAAAAGCTCTGAGGCAGGTTTCCCTCTTAGGGCAGCTGACTTCCAATGCAAAGTATAACAGTAATGCCATCACTGCAGCGAGAGCATGACAGAGGGAACTGTGGCAGGCAAGAAGGCAGGGAAAGCAGACCCAAAGGAACAAAAGTGGGATGAGATCTGAGAGATCTGGCCCCATTCCTCCTGTAGAACTGGTGATCACACACACAGCCTTTCAACTCTGCTGCCAGCCTCACCTCCAGAAGGGGAGGATGTGGTAGAACTTCAAAGGAACACAAGCCTGTGACCTTACCCCTTGATAACTCCCCTTTGGTGTTTTTTTCTGCATGGGAAGTGGCGGGTTGTGAAGAGCCATGGTTTGGAACTAGATTTTTGCTGCAACATTAAGTGATCCATCCTGTCAGCCAGTCCCATCTTATGGCAGATGGAGGTTTAGGGACACCCAGAACATGGGGTTACATCCCTGACCACCTGGGTATACATTCATGTCCTGGGCATTAGAATCACAGAATCGTAGAATATAAGGGTTGGCAGGGACCTGAGGAGGTCATCTAGTCCAACCTCCTGCTCAAAGCAGGACCTAATCCCCAACTAAATCTAAAACAAAACTAAAGAACATTGAAGAACATGAATGTATCAAATTCTTTTTTGAAGCCAGATACACTTTTGGCCTTCAGAATATCCCTTGGTGATTACAATCGTGACAGCAATTACAACATGGTTACAATGTATATAAATATGTAAAAGTTTTATATCACCTACTATATTATAATTTATATTGGTTTAATCATTAAACTTTTAGATATGCAAACGTTATTTTGCTTCTCAAGCATCTTCCGATTGCCCCAATTAACTTCTACTGTAAGCTACTATTATTCAAGAAGTTATTCAAAATGTCTAGCAACAATTACCTAAGTTGGTATTTAGTATTTAATAGCATCATAAAAGATGTAGGCATTTCAAAGGTAACTTCAACAACAGGTGTCCATCAGTTTTTTTCTTTCTAGAAGTACATCCTTAGAAAACAAGCCTACCTGAGATTGCCTTGGTATCAAAGATTTGTTTTTCTTCCAAAGCTGCTATACTGTAGCCTTATTAGGATTGCATCTCAAGACTGTGACTAATGACAAAGCCAATTAACATCCAGTCAGATAATACATTAAAGGAGAGCCCTAAGATGTCTTTAGGAGCTTCATGTGTGCATTTACGTTTCAGAGCTGGTTAACTAGTTATCACCATTTATTTAGCATAATAGAACAAGAACACATGCTAAATAATACAACAGGTCCAACAACATGCCCCCTAAAATACAGCTTCTTAGTAATCAATTTATTTCAGTCAATCCAGGAAGCACATCTGTATTAACATGGCTTTTTATCCATAACATAGGAAGAGAGGGAAAGTGAATGTTCTAATTCTTATGTGGTTTATATCATTCATAATAAAAAATGTTGCATACGAAAATGAAACCATATTATGTCCTCATCTACGAGATGCTGAAGGATGAAGTTATTTCAGAAATCTTAGGTAGGCAGATGTCATCCTTAGTCCCTTTTTTGTGTAACTTACGTAATGAAAAAGAATGCTGCTTTACAAGTTTCCACGTGCCATGGTGATGAAGCACCTCTATAGTAAATACTAAGGTCACCAGTTGTAGCTGTTTACAAACAGTCAGATTATGAATCTGTTAATTTGCAATCCTGAAAGCTCCTTTCAAAGTAAGATTAACATGGAGTTTCTGCTTATCATTTTGTTGTAGCCAAAGAGCCTCGTGTGCAAAAACAATAAAACTGGCTCCCCTATTTTCACCAATGAAAAGTTATGCAACAGCTCATTGTGTATTTACAGTATTTTATGAGCAAAGCAGCTAAACCCAACTGCACAGGAATACATACAGTAAATTGGTGAAACTGAACACTTTCATTTTCTCATTGATGTGAATGAAAGTGGAAGATACTCCCTTGCGTGAAATCAACACAATAGCTCCTCTAAATGTTACTGTCTGAAAATTGGAATTCAAATGGATAATGAGTAGATTTTTTTTTTCAAATTGTATCAAATAAATGCCAACCCTCTTTAGTAAGGGCGAGTCCACTTGAGACCTATACAGCATTCAAGTCTCATATAAGCCACATTTGAAAACACTAGGCTTCAGTGGTTCATAGGGCTTGTGTGGGCCCTCTGCACAGGGGTGAATTTCACCCTAATAGATCAATCCTGCAATGAAAGAACCTAAGTAGACTTTTATGAAACTGGGGAGGTGGGTGAAAATAGAATGCTTGTTTTCTGTAAATCAGATTAACTAGAACTGTTCATTAGCTACTTTTCAGTTTTTAAACAAATTAAATAGGAATAGTGATTAATGAATTAACAGATAAGCCTTAGCCTACTCCTGAAGTAGTATTACTCAAATTATGTTGGTTTATGCCAGCACAATCCCAGCAAGTCTCCGGTAGCAGACACAAGGCTTCAAATTGCAGTGACATAAGGCAACCTCAGCCTGCTTAGAGAGAGGAACTACAAGGGACCAGAACAACCCAAAGTGCAGGTAATGCTACCAATACATGAGGTCTGACCTGAACTAAAATTGCCCCCTGAAAATCTCATAGAAGAAAGGCAGTAGTGGAAAGACTGACCATAGCAGATGTCAGTCAATCTCCCGTAGATCACAAGAGGCTCAGCTCGTGCAGGTATGTTTAAATTGCACCTTTTTGTACAGCTGTGGTGAATATGGCCTAATAAATATTACCTCCACTTTACAGATGGCTGAACCAAGGTAGAAAAGTTAATGGGCTTGTCCCAGCTTACATAGCGATTCATGGAAGAGTTAGTTTTGTTCCTTACCCTAACCACTATCAGACTGGCTCATATTCTAATGTCTAACACCAGTGTAAATCCAGACTAATTTGGAGCTATTCAGATTTATATTGGTGTGATGGAGATCAGAATCTGCCTTTCATTTAGCTTGGTTCCTGCTATGATTTTTACAAGTCTATGGGCTCAGCTACATACATTAATTTTATTATGTTTAACAACATCCCAAAGCAGGGGGGAAAATGATTTCTTTTAAAATAGTCTTACCTTCTTTTCTCTTTCCCATTTAAAAGCAAAAACAAAAAAATAAAAAATGATACATGTCTGAGACAAGGTAGAAGGCAAGCTCTTGAAGGGACAATGAGAGCAGGGTATTTTAATTAGTAGTTTGGGATTTTTTTTCCTTCCTCAAATTAAGAAAAATATGCTGCTGGGACTCTTTAGTTAATTAGAAAAATAAGGCATTAGAAGTAATCGTATATTAGCAGAAGAACCTATTCCTACAAGAACAGTTCATGTTGATTCTACACTGTATGATATGAACACTGAATACTGGAGCAGTTTTCTCATGCATATAGATGACACACAGGTTGATTTTAAAACATTACCTTCAAAATCCAAATAAGGAAGTGAAAAATAAAGAGGTAATAGATTTTGTTAACTGCCAAATGAAGTAAGTTCAGAAACAAAACCCCAAAGACTTCCCATTCATAATAAGCAACAATTTGCAAGTAGTGTATACAGCAGAAAGGACCAAAATAGCATCCAAGGAATCATCAAGGAATCTAGGCCAAAGAAATCTTTGGGGTTGACCTTGAGAAACAAAGAGAAATTAAGAACATTGATTGATTGATTGAAGATGAACGATGTTGAAAAAGCACCTGAAATGCGAGGCAGGACTCAAGATATGACATATAATTGAATACATCATGGAATACTTCGAAAGAACCGCACACTATCAAAAAGGGCACTATTTATTTTACAACTGGTCAAATTTAGTCCTGGTATAAAAAAATTGCTTCAAAAAGGAGTTGTACCAGGAATGAGAGAAATTAAACTTTAGTACAGAAATAAATGAGTCACCATTATAGAGAAACAGTGGGAACAACATTTATGGTTAAGATCCTCACTTTGCCAAAAGGTGAGACAGTAAGAAAAAAATGGACCACCTGGTGAAAGAGAGAGACATACTGACTTGAGTAAGGAATGCAGGATTCCACCTCAAGTACATGCATTTAAGGTTCAGAAGTAAGGGATTTAAGCCTAACTCAAGAGGTGAAATCCTAGCCCCAATGAAGTTAGCAAATCTCCCATTGGCTTCCCTAATCTCTTTATTAGGGCCAAGGTTCCATCCAACTTAACCAAACATCAGTACAACTCAAGCAGAAAAAATCAGAAGTGACTAGATTCAGTGGTCCCCAACCTTTTTTGTGGAAAGACTGTGGGCACCAGGCACCCCACCACCGAAATGTGGGCAAGTGGCAACGGCAACGCTTCTCGGCGGCATTTCGGCGGTGGGGTTTCCTACAGGCGCACAAAACCTGCGGGCACCGCGTTGGGGACCCACTGGAACAACTGCCTCAGACAAAGAGGTCAAAAGCATGAATTAAAAAGTTGCTGAAAGTTTAGTACAGTTAACACAGTAGCTGAGAGTTTTCTGTAGATGTTTGATTGTACTTTTACTCCTGGGGAAATTCTGCACCACTGCAAAATGCGGAATTTTACACAAATTAACGTTGTGCACGCAAAATTTCCTTTCTCTGACAATAATGGACTGCAGTGCTGCTGGCCGCCACTAGGGGCCACTGAACCTGGCAGAGCCCAACACACACATAGAAGACCCTGCCCGGGGAAGGGAGAGGGAGCTAGTGGGTTCCTGGCAGCTGCAGTTCCCAGCCTGTCCTGAGGGAAAGACCAGCACGCAGGAAACTCCATGCAAGCCTGAGACCAACCTTTGGATCCCTGGGCTCTGGGGGAGAGGAGGGTGTCTGAGCTAGGAGGCCACAACTAGGCTCGGGGGGGGGAGCGGTTTTGGGTGTATTGGCTGGGGGACACCGTGGCTGGGCTCTGCGGGGGAGGGACTGTGGGGGAGGCAGAGGAACAGGAACTAGGGTGTCATAGGGGTTTCTTTAACTCTCTACTCCGGGGGGGGGGGGGGGGGGAGTGTGTGTGTGTGGTTAGAGACATACTTGCTGACAGGTATTTTGAAATAAATTACCAAAACATTTGAAACAGGTGTGATTATGTAGTGTTATTTCAACAAATAAAATTTGCAGAGTTTTAAAATATTGTGAGCAGAATTTTTAATTTTTCAGCACAGAATGCTCCCAGGAGTACAGTTACTTTGCTACATTATAGTAATACTACTTATGTTGTTCTAATCAAGGATCAAACAACATTTCTATTATATGGCACAAAATACCTTACCTTGATGTGCAGAGCAATGAATCTCTACCAGAATATCTAGGGTCTTTTTTTATGTTGGTGGATACTGTCATTCAGTACCCAAGAACTATAGCTGAAATCCAGGCAAAACCAGAAAATCTTTTGTTGGTTTTGTTTTCTCCCACATTTCTGGAATTTAAAATGTTGCCAAATCTTCAGTTTCCATTTCACCCTATGAAAAATATTTTCTTTACAACATTTATTTCATGTGTGTCTGAAAATTGTCAGTGGTACTAGTGATGAAATTAACGTTTCCTAAGAGGAGACAAGCTGAAGTTATATTAGCTAAACACAGAGGAAATTACAGTAATTGTTTTGCATAATTGACTGAGGTGCACCATTGGATAAAGAGATGCTTTCCACTGAAGCATCTGACGTTGACTCACAAGCAGGTTGCATGGATCCAGGGTGAGTCAGCCTACTTTATGATGGTCAGACATCTCATATGACAGATGCATAGCCAGCCAAGTGCCCCAACGCTCTTGCTTTCTGTAGTCAGCTAAATTTGACCATGAGGGCAGAGAGTTTGGTTGGTTTTTATTGTCTTATATTAAGCACACATATGGAAAAATTATTTTACACAGTGGTGATATAATTGTATAAAATATTTTTGTTTGTAAAATACAAAATGTGGGCCAACACTTACAAACTTGGGAGCCTATGATTAGACACTAGATCCATATTTATGCACCTTAATTTTATCTGAATTTTCAAAGGGACTAAACACCTAGAGCTCCCATTCACTTCAATTAAAATGGTGGATGCTCAGAACCTCTACAATTCAGGCCTCTTGATTCGGTGTCCAAGTGTGAATGTAACTGCCTAATTTTAGTGGCCAAGTCTGAAAATTATTGGTCTTTGTAGATTTTCAATCACGCCTAAGCAAGTCAGAAGCACAAGTTCCAGGTCCATCAAAAATAAATCAACCTTCTACTCTTAACTCTCTGAGGTTTTATGGAAAATCTGAAACCAATAATTTGTATTTAAGGGGTAGTACAAGTATTATTGAGAGCCATAATATCAAGTGAACAGCTGAAGGTATGAAGCTTTCTTGAACTTGTTTCTTTATTGGAGTTTTATTTTGGTTTCTTCTTTTCATAGCAGAATGAGTAATTGGTTGGATATTGATTGGGTACATGCTCAAAGTGCAGTATTAGCCAACACATCTGGTGTCATTGTTTTATTTTTATCTTTATCTTTGCTACAGAGCAGACACTAATGGAAGAATTAGGCTTAGCCTTGCTTTGGGGCCTTGTAGCGCTGTAGTGGGTCAGGGGGAGCTCATCAAGCCACAGCCCCTCCCTTACTGGGGAGACTGCACAGACTGTACAAACATTCCGTATGCTTGGTGAATGATATGTGGACTGACATCAATGTTCTAGATTGACATGGGTTCACAGACTTGTGACGATGCAGTATTTCCCACCCCAGTCCTTAAGGTGGAAACCTAAACACTTTCATTTTTTACTTCCATACATTCCCCTCCCTGAAGGGCTCCCCTATCTTTAACATAATTGATGTAATGCCAAGATAAATTGTAGCCTATAAAGAAAATCCAGATTCCCACTTTGAGAGAACGCACTGAAATTTACTGGGGGGAAAAAAAAATCTCCAATGAGGTAGAGTAGAGTAGAGAATTATGAAGTCCACAGAAGAAAATAAGGTCACAGAGAGAGGAAAAGGCTGGAGACACATTGCCAACACTCATGATATTTGGAGATTTTCTTAGAGCCTCATCTCCTAGAGTCATGTTAAGTTAGAATCAGATTTCATTTAAAAGAAGAAGTGCCTAGATCTTGTGATTGCAAAATGAGCCCTACAGTCACAAAATACAGAAAGCAAATAAGAACACAACATTTATTATTTTTGAAATCTCATTATCTTTAAGCCAATCTTATGATTTTGGGGGCCTGACTCATGGGTTTTGAAGGGCTTGGGTTGGCAATACTGTGAAAGTAAGAGGAAATGGAACGTTTTATAGGCTGGAGTTTGTTAAATGTGTTATGAAGTGAGGGTGTAAAAGATGCTGACAGAGAGCAAGTGGGGGAGGAAGGGAGAGAGAGAGAGGAAGAAAGACTAAGTCAGGAAAATGACCAACTTGGTGAGTCATTCAGGTCTAGGAGGGATTCAAGAATCGCATCTGAATATGTTTTGATGATACTCTAAAAAGGCCCAAGTGAAAAGTACACTGTGTAAAATTTCAAATTTTCAGAGCTAGAGAGTTAATAAACCCCCACATGGGAGATTTGAACTGGTGAGACCAGAGGATTAAATCAGTTCTAATTATGCCACTATTAACATCACCATTTACATGGCTAGCCCTTTTCTAATTAAACCAAACAGAATTTCTGGACACTGATTCACTTCATTGACAAAAAAAAAGAGTAAGGAAGAATGAGAATGTATGTATATTTTGGTTGCACATTTCTCCATAAGTAGGGAACTATTAAAATAAAAGTTGTATCTGATATTAAAATAATTAGGTCTCTACAAAAAAAATTGAAGAATAAAATGTTAATGCTCAAAGCAATACCCTATATTTTCCCATCAAGTTCAGTCCTGTACAGATAACAATACTGCTTGTACTTAAGTCATTATTAGGACACAATGCTTCAAGCACCTTTAAGACATCTAAGCAAGCAGCATGGCACTATAATTCAATCATATTTCCTCACCTCTTCTGAAGCCCTTTTCTGATTAAATAGCTTATTTAAGCATAAATTATGGAGAATGAAAAGTCTTCTTGTACTGTCCTCTTGGCACCAGAGACTGAAAGCTCAGCACACTATTGCTGGCAATATAGCCAGTTTGACTCTCTCTGCTGAGATTGATCACTTTATGGGGTAGTTCCTTGCATCTCTGGAAGCACAAACAGATGAGATGGTCCAGTACTGGCAACCTCTAGATCTCATTAGCTGAGCAGGGGACAGAAAACCACAAAGCCTCCTTACTGACAGCACTATGTAGAAGTTCAAAGACAGGCCTACATGCCTCCTTCTGAAGCTTAGCAGGGATCTTTTTTTAGCTGATAAGGGCTTATCTTATAACCCTTCTTAGCTGTGATCCCTGCACATGAACTAGAGAAAAACAGCAGCCAAAAAAAAAAAAAAAAAAAAGGGGGTACATACAGTACTTAGTAAACATAGATAACCCAAATACACTCCTATCTATATACTCTTACCTAAACCAAATACAGTTTACCTGCATTTCTTAAATATCTAAACAGGGCTCTGCAATTATAGTTTGGGTTTTTTGCATCTTGTTAATCTGACCTCTCTCTCTTCCCCCCTCTTTCTCTGTTCAAGTAAAGCAGATATGATTTAATAATTATGTCACATGCATTTCCTTTTAAATCCAGATGCTGTGGTTCTACAGTCTGGGTGTACACTTAATATCACTTAGACCTCTCTGCCTATCTGGCTGGACCCACTTACCAGCTTGTTAATCATCTGCTAAAAAATTCAATCCCTGTGTATTTGTGCAGGATACTGGGTTGTTTTTTGTTTCTTTTTTCATTATATGTTAAGGCCATGGCCATTACAAGAGACTTCCCCATAATCTCATATTGTAGAGATGTAATTTTCAGTGTAAATAATGTTTGTTTATTGTCCCAAATCACTTTACAGGAGAATGAGAGTAGTGAAAGTGGCAATGTTCTTTCCAAAATGATTGACACTAACTTTACTGCTATCCTAATGGAATAAAGAATGGGATAAATTGATTTTATTATTGCGAGAGAGCACAAAATCACCACAAAACTGGAACACTAACATTGGAAAAATGAGAACAATGACATACCTGTATTATTTTCCACAAATTAGTCACACAATTCAAGGGCAAGGCTTTCATTTTACATTCATTTATTCACACTGGACAATCTTTACTACTATGATCTCATAGGCAACTTCCTTTCTCAGTTACATCAGGGTAACCTCAGGAGTAATCCATAGGGCTACAGTGGTGCAACAGAGGAAGATTTGGCCCATATTTATATATTTCACATATACTTTGCATAAATATCTGCGTGGATGATGAGGATGATAATGAAGAATTTATAAGGAATTGAGGATTATGTTACTGTCTCAGTAACTTATTTCTGGGGGGGGGGGAATTCTGCGCCGATGCAGGGTCACAGAATTCATATGGCCCACATTTTTCTGTGCCCCCCACGCAGAAAAATGCAAAAAAATATCTGCCAGGAAACATGCAGAAAAAGGCAGGGAAGCCACGGGGGAGGGGGGAGCACATGTGCAGTTTTGGGGGGGATAGCTCCCCAAATAGAGGCAAGGCATGCGGGGGAGCACACGGGGTTACGTGCCACTGCCCCCCTCCCTCCTCATTTCTGAGAACACAGAATTGCCAGCTCTGAGGCTGCCTCTTGTATGGGGTCTCTGCTGACTCTGCCGCCGAACACAGCCTCCTGGGTCCTAGTGACAGTTGTGCTTCCCTTTTGTATCCTGGAAGCCTTCCTTTTTTCTGCGTAATCGTGAGTTCCTGCAGTGGGGCTGGGTAAGAAGAGGTGGCAGGGGAGAGGCAGTGGGGAAGGAAGCGGGGGATGGAGAAGAAAAGGAGATGGGGGAATCATGTGGGGGAGAGGGAGGGGAAGGGGGATCCTGGCATGCGGCATCCCCTCGGCAGCAGCTGGGGCTCCCCCACTAAGTAGGCCCATCGAACCTTGACAAACCCTACCTCCCTACACCTGGATCCCTCCGACAAGCCCCCTGCACCCAGACCCCCACCCCACCGAGCCTCAACCAGCTGCACCCAGACCCCCACCCCACCAAGCCCCACTCCCCCAGCACCTAGACCCTCCCCCACCCCAACCACCATCACCTGGATCCCCTGCAGTCCGATTGCCCCTGCACCCGGAACCGCCCAACAAGCCCCTGTGCATCCAGATCTCCCACTGAGCTACCTGCACCCAAACTGCCCCACACAGAAACCTCTCACCCCACATCTGGATCCCCCCCACACTTGGATCATGCTGGGCTGAGCCTGCCTACCCATACCTGGTGTGTCTGGCACAGAGGGGCAGGGCCCTGGGGTGTTTTTGGGGCAGGCCCAGGCCTTGCACTGTATCAGGGTCAGGTGCAGCCTCACTGATGAATCCCTGTACTGAGGGAGGTGAGGGCTTCAGGGTGATCTCCCATCACAATGCAGCCAGTGGTCTGTGCACCCCACTGTCATGCTGGAGCCACATTTATTTATTGAGAAATAAAATTTGCAGAATTTTAAAATACTGTGCGCATAATTTTAATTTTTGGTGCATAATTCCCTGAGGAGTAAACATTAAATAAACTACACTTTCATATTACAGATTACACATTTCATATAATACCTAATTGTATAAGAATTAACAATGAGGAAAAAATAACGAGTAATCACATACAAAAATCCATTGCCTACTCATTTGTCATTTTTATTCACATCACTCATTATTTACATCAACACAACCTCAACAATATCCATTTAATACTAAAACTGAACTGAAATGTTTCTAGTGTTTCCTTCCAAAACAAATAGGATTGCAGGAAGTACTAAACTTGGTTAAAGGGCATGAAGGTTTTTGCTATTTGTCTGTAATCTTTTTATATGTCTGGTAGGCATAGTATAACAATTTGAAATTTACCAAATAGAGGAAAAAATAACCTCTCTTACATACCAGAGTGTTGTTTTTTTAAACCAGGCAACAAGAGCAAAACAAAGGATTAAGTTTTTTCTATTTTCTCTCATTTAAACGATTACTGAAAGTGCATTGTACTACAGGACAAATGTTGTTCCTTGGTGTCTTCTCATTAAACTTCACCAGCATTGAAGCAAATAGCCTTGGATCCTGAGCACCATTTACAGTGGATAGGATTTAACGGCTTGGCACATGTAAAAATCTGTAGCAGTCAGCAGCTGTGTCAGGAAAGGTTTCAAATACAAAAGAAAATATGTTTAGTAGCCTGTAAAGCAAAGATGCCTAACCCATTGCAGCACATACAGCCAAGTTAGCAACTAACCATGAAGCAGTGGACAGCATATACATTTTATATAATTAAATCCACAGAGCCACTCCGTTTGCATCTCCTCTGACAAAGAAATTGTTGAGATTCTTCACAAGTAGTTCAGAGCTGTTTTGGTTGAATTCTGCTTTAAACTGATCCTCCAGTTACACAGAGAAGGAGCCTGTGGTATTGTCTTATAGCACATGGGTTTCTAGAGCTCACAGGAGAATGGCAATTCCATTTTACAGCAAACTTTAAAAAAAAAACTTCTGAATTGAGACCGAATTGAGCTAGGTGCGACTTTCTCCCTCCCCTGTCCTGGCCTCAAAAAAAAAAAATAGATAGATACATCTCCACAAAACATTTCAGCTTTGTTCTGACCACAAATACTGGTTTCACATCATGTACCCCTCTGTAGAGTCTGCTGTTACAGCTGTGTCTGAACAAGAACTCCCACTTTGATCCCGATGTACTTTGTGGAGAGGAGTCAAAGTTCTGGTACAAGTCCAGGTGTGAATTTCAAGAATAAGGCCTCCCTGTAATGGAGCAAATGAGCCTCAAATCTGAACTCTCCTGTCCCAAACTTTTCTGGTTTCAAAATCTGGACTCAGGCTCAAAGTGCAAGTTAGATCTGAGTATATCTCTACCTCTTTCTACCAAGTTGTCCAAAGACAAGTAAAATGGCAGCATTTAATTGTGAGATCACTGACATATAGTAATTAAAATTAAAATGTTTAAAAACATTGAAATGTATCGTCAGCATTTGCAACTAAACTTTTGTATTGCTGTTAATGTTTTAAGTGTAGACATTTCTGCTAACCTCAACCTCGTCTTTAATATTGCTTAAGAAGACTTTTGTATGGACACACACCAATTTGCATGGGCAAGTAATATATTTTCATAGGCAAATAGGCACCTGCATGGACAAAAGTAGCAACTGATTGTCTGCATTTGCAATCACAAATGTTCCTATAAATGTGGTGGTTGGGCATGCAACCAATGGATTATACAGTACAATGATGGACACAGAAAATTAAGGGCCACTTCTTGAAACCTTTTTTTCCCCTAAAATACTAAATTGAAACAAGACAACAACACAGATAGTAAAAAGAGTGTTTAATCAAAGTACTCCTAAAGTGTTTTTTAAAACTTCCTAAAGTATTATCTAAATCCTGTTAAAATAGAGCATGACTATAGACTAAGAAAGAGAAAGTCAGTGAGGTAATATCTTTTATTGGACCAACTTTCAAGCTTACTCCATATAAGCTCGAAAGCTTGTCTCTCTCACTAACAGAAGTCAGTCCAATAAAACATATTACCTCATCCACCTTTTCTCTAATATCCTGAGACCGACATGGCTACATCACTGCATGCAACTTGGCAGAAAGGTTTTCATGTGTTTTGATGACAGTACACAGGGACATACAGTAAGGCGGTAACAAGAGCTGTCATTCAAGTTAATCCATTCAGTACACGACTAGTGTAAATAAATATTCCCTTCCCTTTGTTAACGCTAAGGCTGGAAGAAATAATCATTAAAAAAAACCCTGAATTTTGCTAAACACTAAAAAGCATTAGAAATTAAAATGGCATGGATATATTTGAGAGGCAAATGACAAAAAAAAGCTAGTGGTTTAAAATTCCCACAGCCCAGATCTCCACAAGAAACTTAAGTAACTTAATCCTGGCATGGAAACTGAATGCTCTGTGCACTGAAATTTGTGTCGTTCTAATGTGGAAGCATTTTGGTGCACAATGTCAGGTATAAGCATCTGGAAAACTACAAGCCACTTAAACCATCTTTTAGTGCTTTATACCATCCTAGTGTTAAGCCCTTTAAATTCCAGTTGACTAGCGTGATTTAGATTAATTTGCCTGTTTTAAAAAATAACTTATGATGACTACAAATGTTCAGCAGAGTACTTCAGTAACAGCATGCAAATAGGAGTAGGAAAAATAAAGAACAGACTACAAAAACCGTAGAGCGGCTTTTTTTTAAATACTCAATTGCTATACCTTAGCTCACATTCTTGTTTTCATTGATTAACTGGAGGATCTTAAAAAGGACAAAACGTATCAAAATTCTAACAATCTGTACAACATATATAAAGAGATGTACATAAGAGTAAGTAACTTGTGTACAAAAAAACCCAACTGATTTCTTGCAGAAAACATTAGCCCATTCAATTCTGGCAGTTTTCTAAAACATGCTCTGCCTGGTGAACTAAGCAAGGATCATCAATTCATTCTAAAGATCATTTGAATGAGCATTCTTATCAAGGGGACAAATTGTATAAAACACAAAGCTTCACCAAAATCAAGTTATAGGGGAAAGGGAAGGGAGGGGAAAATTTGAAGAGAAAAAGTTGTTTGACAAAACCTATAGTTCCAAACAGATGACGCTTCACATATTTGTAACAGTTAAGGGATAATCTAAATTAAACCAAATGAAACAGAAAAAAATATTTAAATTTTGCTATTCCTCCTCCTGATGGATTCATTCAGAAAGACTGCGGAAGAGACTGGCCCTGTCCTGGTAACAAGTTGTAATGTCACAGAGTGAATGGAGACATTACTTAGATAATTGGGTAGGAGGAGCAAGTAGAACAGAATACCTTGGCAATTAGCAACGATGAGAAAGGACATTGAGAATAGATGACATTTGTATTTTGTCCAAGGGATCTTCCCCATGATTCTTGAGTTGGGAGGATCCTCCCATCAAAGTTAATAGCCACATTCCCCTCAAAGCCTTGGATTGTGCAGACTTCCTTTTTGGCTGAAAAAGGCTGATTATGACTCCTTTCAGAGTCCATCAGTGCTCTCCCAAATCACTTAAGAAGCTTCAACTATAGAAAGTCAGAGCCTGCTTGCTTTCTCCCCTGGGAAATTAATTTCTACAACACTTATCACAGAATCTGAGTCCCTGCCTGCAGCATTCAAACATGCTTGAAAATTTGAACCTGCCAACAATGAATGAATGGAATTGGGTATGGTCACATACAGATTACATTTGTCTATGTTATGAGTTATTTTTATGAATTAAAGTATCTTTATAAAGAGCTTAGACAGTCCATAGACACCCCCATGTGTATGCATTATGCTAGAGTCTTTAATTACATGTTCACATACTTCCCCCCTCCCCCAAAGAACCGTGCCTCATTCAGGATAGTTCTTCACAAACTACAGTGAATTTCTTTTCACCACACCCCTGTGAGATGAGGGGATGGTTCTGTCCCCATTTTACAGCCAGGAAATGGAGGCACAAAGGGAATTAAGGTCAAGTGTCCACAGCAACCTTTGTTCTGGCATTTCCTAACTTTTGAGAGCTTCACTTTCCAACCTTAACATGTTTTTAACATATTTGTGGGTGTAATTCCTCTATGTTTATTTTTTAAAAAGTTAACTGTAAGAAGAGAAATCCTAGCATGTATGACCATCCTGACCCTTATTTGGGTCATCAGCAGGGATGGAACACAGAACTCCCCCCCGCCATCTGAGTTAAGGGATTACCTGATAGCAGCATCAGGTTGCCATGTTCTGTGTAGACCAGCATTAGAAGAGGATGATACACTCTTTGCCGGAGGGTTTCACAGATACTTGGTGACAGCAGAGGAAAGGTGAGACTCAGGAATCCTGGGTTCCACTCCAGGCTCCCCACCACTCCATCCCAGTTTCCCCACTTAGCTCCCAGTTTCTTTGCCCACCAATCCCACTATCCCCTAACCACCCAGCTCCCAATCCACTCCCTCCAAGTCTAGCACTTATCCCCGCTATGTTTCAGTCAGGCTGCCTCCTTCTCCATGCAGCCTGGGTGCCTGCGGTTTAGGCCAGTGGTTTTCAAACTTTTTTCGGGCAACTCACTTGAAGAAAATAGTTGATGCCCATAACCCAACGGAGCTGGGGATGAGGGATTTGGAGTGTGAGAGGGGGCTCAGGGCTAGGGGTACAGGCTCTGCGGTGGGGCCAGGGATGAGGGGTTTGGGGTACAGGAGGGGGCTCTGGGTTGGGGGGGGCTCAGGGCTGGGGCAGGGGGTTTGGATGCAGGAGGAGGTCAGGGCTCTGTGGTAGGGCAAGGGATGAGGGGGTTGGGGTGAAGGAGGGGGCTCTGGGTTTGTGGGGAGGCTCAGGGCTGGGGCAGGGGATTGGGGCATGGGCTTACCTCTGGTGGCTCCTGGTCAGTGGCGCAGCTGGGGTGCAGATGCAGGTTTCCCGCCTGTCCTTCCACTGCAGACCGTGCTGCACCCCGGAAGCAACCAGCAGGTCTGGCTCGTAGGCGGAGGTGTGCAAGCGGCTCTGCGTGGTTCTTGCCCACAGGCCACTCCCCCCCAGCTCCCATTGGCAAGTTACCGGCCAATGGGAGTGCGGAGCCGGTGCTTGGGGGGGTGGAGGGGCATGTGCAGAGCCCCGCAGCCCCTGTGCCTACAAGCTGTACCTACTGCTGGCTGTTTCCAGGGCACAGCACAGTATCAGAACAGGTAGGGATTATTAGTTTTTACTGATCGGCCGCCAGGGTCCCTGGGTGCTGAGCAAGGCAACCCAGTGCTTTGCATTCCGTGATCCAGTACTGGGTCGCGACCCAAACTTTGAAAACCACTGGTTTAGGCCACCAGGGAACTCCCCTGACATAAAGAGAATCCCCCTGCAGTGCAGAGCCTCTGTAATGCTATTGAAATGGCCTCAATGTTTCCTCTCAAAACATACTCAGAATCAGGATGGGCAGCCGCTATTTGGACTTCAGCACTCTCACCTGGAAGGTTCCATGGGGACCTAGCCTCCCTTCCAACCTATTTAACATGTGAGATTGCTAAGGGAGACAGACAGAATAGTCTCAAATGCCAGCTACAGGTAAACATATGGAGGCAATTGTGATCTTCCCTAGTGGGATGGCTAAGCAGAAACAAATCACAGCTACAGGCAGTGAGGCCTCTTCAGCAGAAGAGAATATTTGTATACACAAGCCAAACAAAACAACAAGCAAAAAGGGAAAAACAAACACTAGCTTTCTGTGCTCCGAGGATCCTCAGAGCCAGAGTAAGGAGCCTTATCTTTCCCTAAACGACATTCTCATCCTTCTCTCTGTTCAGCAGTTCTCCCCTCAAGACCTGTCAAAGGGAAGAGAGCTTGAATTAACCTGTTTACTGGGAACTAGATAGTGCTTCCGCATTTTCTGACAGGGTTACTCCTGAAGACCTCTTGGAAGCTACTATTAATAGATAATTTGGCAGCTGGCTCAGTTAGCAGCACATCTTGCCAGATGTACATTACACCCAGTCAAGGGCTCTAACCATTGGACATTCTTCTCTGGGTCCAATTAGAGCAAACATGGGGCAAGCTCAGCCTTCACTAAACATCCCCCACCAGCATTGTTTGTTCATGTGCATACAGCATATAACAGAGGAGCATTTTAAACATTTAAAATAAACCAAAAATAAACGTGTTTATAACATCACTTAACAGCATAGCTAGGCATTTCTTATGCAGAAATGTAGCTCGGAAATGAAGGTTCTAAATAAATAATGCCATCATTAACTCATTTTCCTTGAATACAATGGGAATTCTTTTGGGGGCCCGATTCTCCTCTCACTTACACCACTGAGAATCAGAAGTACCTTCACTGAAGTCAACAGTGTTTCACTGGTGTAAGACTGGCCTGAGTACTGAATCAGACCCAAAATGCTTACGAGAGCATTTCTTAGCTCCAAGAACATTATGTAATTTACATTTAACATGAAAACTGCCACAGAGTTTTACCATCTATGACTTATATTTTAAATGCAGATGCACGAGTAACACTCTAATATTGAAATGTCAAGGATTAGAAGATGCCACCAAAGAGACAAAACAATAATGTGAGACAGTTTATTTTGAAGTGTAGTACATTTTGAATCAGCATATATTCTCCTACTAGTGAATTGCTATTAACCAAGGTATCCACATTCTGCCACTTTTATTCACACTGAAATAAAAGGGGACTACTCGGTGTAAGGTGCAAATCAAGGAGGACTGCTTACTTGTGGACTGAGATACTATTCACAGTGAGTAAGGGTGGCACAAGCCAGCCTCTAATGGTTTATCCAGATCCAGTCTCTAAAAAACTAGAGCAGTGATTAAAATGATTGGATAGAAGACATGTGTTCTTTCTTCATGTCCACTTTTGGGGCCCAAATCTGCAAAACACTTATGCCCAGGAGTAAAGTTACTTGCAACTGAAGTAATGTGAAATACACGTCTGAGCAGCTTTACTCACGTATGCTTCAGGCTCTTCAACAGGTAATTCCTCAAAACAAGTTTAGAAATCAGTAGAATACAAGTCCATATAACTTGCTACTATTAAGCAACAAGAAAAAAATGAAAGTCAAGTGAGATCTGATGGAAGGCATCTACGTATGGATGCACTATTAATTTCCTTTCATTCTAACATGAAATGATCAGATAAGCAGGACTACTTCTCCAATAACTTATTGGGACAGCTTTTTTTCTTACAATGTTTTTCCAGATCTTACACTAAGACTCAGAGGACCAGATTCTCAATTAGTGTAAAATGACACTCCACTGATTTACACAAGGTGAAGATCCTACCTACTGTACCCAGCTGTTTAGAGTTCAATAAACAGGTAAAGTCCTTTCAATTTTTCAAGATAAGAGTATTCATGAATGTTTTCAGTCATGCGTCCCTACGAATTAGACTCCATATTAAAGGATCAATTTGGAAATAAACTACTGAACAACTGTTTCTATACAACCAATTGAGCATGGTCGGCACTTTGCAGACAAGTAGAAAAATAAGATCTTAATTGCAAAGTGCTTACAATTTAGATACACAACATATAGAAGAAGGGTGGGATACAATATATAGTCAAAGTGAATGAGCAATGAAGGATTAGCCTGTGTGGTGTTAGTTCTGTGAATTTCTTTTAGTGTGTGTGTGTGGGGGGGGGGGTTTGGTAATTTTTCTTTCGTTTAAGTATCTAGTTAGATTCTTATAGTGTCTCCATTATGGCCTCTAAGCACATTATCAGTCTTGTTAAAACCTCTCAGAGGTGTGGGAATTCAGGTTTGTAGGGCTTCAGGAAAAGTGTATTTTAGTGACGGACATGGAGGATGAGAGAACTGAGACACAGTGGGCTGGGTCAAGGAGGAAGATTCAGGGCACAGTGCTATACAATGTACTACATCCCAGACAATCCCCAATATTCCCTTCCATGCAAGCATATACAGAGTAGGGACCTGTCTACACTTGAATCACTACAGCATAGACCCTAACTATGCTGATGGGAGGGATTCTCCCATCAGCAATCCACCTTCCCAAGACGCAGTAGGTAGGTCGATTTAAAAATTGTCCTTGTGCTCTCTAATTACGTCATTCTGGTGTGTGGATTTTTTCACACCCCTGAGCGACATAGCTGGGTCGATCTAATTTTATAGTGTAGACCAACCCCAAGTGTGCCTGGAAATGAGTGCAGTCTCCTCCTGCCCCCACCCAGTTACTTCAAGCAATCTGTGGCAGGGAGAGCCGTGTGTTGGTCTTCTGCCAGTGGCTTAATTTCACATTCTGAACCCACCAGTGAAAGAGTCAACTCTACAGCAAAAATCTTTCATAATCAGTAGCATAGATGATGAAAACGATGACTTGCAAGAGTGACACTTTCTAATAGGTTAAGATTAGTCCTTCAGCTATTAACTTCACTGTAGAAGAATATTGACAAACAATCCTAGAGGAAATTAAAAAAAAAAAATCAAAACCACAGACCAAGATAACATTCCCAAGTTGGAAACAAAGCAGAAACAAACAAATAAAATGTATTTTATTTTTTTCCTCTGTCTTCTTTTGACTTAGACAGCTACTACGACCTGTGATCCCTAAAGAAAATAATGTTTGCTTTCTCCACCCCTGGGGATTTGAAAGCTGCTTTAGTTTTTCTTTTCAGTAACTGCCGCAGCTTTAATATATCAATCATCTATTAATCACCTGGGAATGTGTTTAGATCAGCATCATAAATCTTGTCTTTTCTTCAAGTTAATGCATACGACAGCTTGGGACTCAGCTATCACAAAACTAGACAACTGAATGGATTAGGTTTACATCAGCAATATCTATACACTGGGTTCTGTAATTAAACAGTGATAATTTATACAATGAGGGAAATACAATTAAGGAAGAGACAACCTAATCTAATGCCATTGTATTTAATACAAAATGCTGACCCTCAGCAGAGTTTCATACGCAAAATATTAAAAATATATATAACTCTTGATTTCATAACTGTATACAAACTGTTTGAGTATGGAATAAAATAATTATGTTTGACATAGTTTGAGAGGAATCACCCATGATGACAACGCTATACATTGCCACAAAAAGATAGATCTGGGCACATTCAAGACATTTATTAAGTTTCACCACCTTTCCATATCTGTAGTATTTTTCATACCTTTCTAAATTACCATCCTAATGACTAATACAATGAATATTTTGCTTGTGAAATGGTTTCATTCCAGTGCAACCTGAAGGGTTTTATAAAAATAAGACTTGATCCCAGAACTGCTCTGCACACAAAGCTTCCACTGATTTCCACAGGACTTCCAAATGCAAACTAGCTGCAGAAGCAGGCCATACAAAAATGGCATTTAATGTATTACATTCACACACACACAGAGCGTAACCTCCTAACAGAAACCTGAAAGGACTGACAATACGAAGTTGTTTAATGGAGTCATCTAACCATTGAGTAGTAGAACTGTACTCATTTTGTTTGCGGCAAAGAGTCCTGTGGCACTTTATATACTAACAGACGTATTGAAGATGGGTCTTCACCCACAAAAGCTCATGTTCCAATACGTCCGTTAGTCTATACGGTGCCACAGGACTCTTTGCCGCTTTTACAGATCCAGACTAACATGGCTACCCCTCTGAATTTTGTTTGGGGATACTCTGGGATGGCGTCTTGCCTAATAAGGAGGGCCACTTGGATACCTTCACAAACAGCATCACTGAACGAGTAACAGCCCATGACATCAGAGGAAATCCTTACTCTTCTGAAAAATGTCATGGGATCTTAAATATCTACTCAGTGCAGCAACAGCTTTGGTTTACAAGACACTTTGAAAAGGCTCCATGCACAGGAAACTGCACATAATTCAAGTTTAACTCCTTCAAGGGATATTTTCTATGCCCCCACAAAATGTTTACGCTCCTGCTGACATGCTACTGCATGGCTCATGCTTAAGGCTACAGTTTTGTCATGGATATTTTTAGTAAAAGTCAGGGACAGGTAGCAGGCAACAAACAAAACAAAAAATCACAGAAGCCATGACCTGTCCTTGACTTTTATTAAAAACATCCCTGACAAAATGGGGAGCTGCAGGGTCCCCATTGCCCTGCAGGGCTGAAGGTGGGGGGAGTCCCCCCGCCACCTCTACCAGTGGTTGGGGAGCTGTGGGGGGCCCCTTCCTGCAGCTGCTGAGCAGCTCTGGGATCCCTCTGCCGCCACCGGAGGCGGCTGGGAGCAGCAGGGGCGGAGGGTGCAGCTACTCAGCAGCTGAGTGGCTGCGGGGGGGAACGGACCCTGCCAGCAGTGGCATCCGGCTGGGGAGCTGCGGGGGGCCTCGTAGCCGCTGAACAGCTCTGGGGTCCTTCTGCTGCCATTGCCAGCTGCTGGGCAGCTCAGGGGTCTCTGCTGGTGGCAGCAGCCGGTCAGTTGTGGGGGTCCTTGTGCCGCTGGTAGCTGGGGGGAGCTGTGAGGGGCGGCCCTTCCAGCAGCTCCAGGGTCCGTCTGCTGCTGCCAGAGGCAGCTGGGAGCTGTGGGGGTGGGGGTACTGGCTGCTTGCAGAGGTTGAGCAGCTGCAGGAGGGACCCTGTCAGCAGTGGCAGCCAGTCAGTTGCAAGGGGGTCCTGCCACCTTTTTTTTTTTTTTGCTGACCACTTCATTTTATGTGTTCTATTTTTAAAGAAAATTGTAAGTTTTCTGGAATGTCTTGATTAGCACTAGTTCAAGGTGATTTAAGGTTTAATATTTTTACAGAATATTCTTTAACTTGAAGAGAGGTTGTTAATACTCTGGACAGCATGAAATGTAATTTGTTACAAATTATGAAACACATTTGGCTCTAGATACAGGCAGAGCAGCTTTCTAGTACTTCTGCTTTTCAGAAGTGCATTATTTTGAAAAACTACACTGGAACAAACTTACAGGCCTGATTATGCAACACTTGGCAAGTAGTACATAAGCATGTAGATTGTCAACTCAATGTTTTGTTTCCATACTGTATTATTCAAACTTCACTTGTATTGCCTAGTGAAATCATGAATTCATACTCTTTAAAGAGTTCCATCAGCTTCAATGAAAGCTTTGCCTAAGTATTTATTGATTAGAGGGCACATGACAGAGATGGGCAAACTACGACCCAGGGGCCACATCCGGCCCACGGGACCCTCCTGCCCGGCCCCTGAGCTTCTGGCCCAGGAGGCTAGTCCCCAGCCCCTCCCCCTCAGCTTCAGCTCACTGCGCCGCTGGTGCACTGCTCTGGGCAGCCGGGAAGTGCAGCTGCAGAGCTGTGGCCTGACCCAGTGCTCTAGGTGGTGTGGCTGTAGCCACGCAGCACAGTAAGAGGGCAGGGAGGGTTGATAGAGGGCAGGGGAGTTCGGGGGTGGTCGAGGGCGGGGGTGTGGATAGAGGGGGGCGTCAGAGGACGGGCAACAGGGGGTTGAATGAGGGCAGAGGTCCCGGGGGGTGGGTGCAGTCAGGAATGAGAGGACGGGTTGGGTGGGGTGGTGGTGGGCAGCCAGGGGCGGGGGGTCCAGGGGCAGTCAGGGAACAGGGAGTGGTGGATGGGGCAGGAGTCCCGGGGGGCTGTCGGGGGCAAAAAGAGAGGGGCGGGGGGAGGGTCAGTCGGATAGGGGTCGGGGGCCAGGCTACGTTTGCTGTTTGTGGAGGCAGAGCCTCCCCTAACCAGCCCTCCATACAATTTTGGAAACCCAACGTGGCCCTTAGGCCAAAAAGTTTGCCTGCTCCTGGCATAGGAGATGCATCTTATACATACTGCTTATTATTATTGTTAATATTATTCATCAGCTAAATATGCAGTACATGCTGTGAGCAATCTGTCAAAATGATTTATGAGACGACAAAATAAATACAAGAGGCTCTGCTTAGACCTTTTAAAATTTTGGCTTTTTCATTTATCTTTCAACTTTGATCAATACTAGATTTATTAGCAGACAACTACACTTAGAAAGATACTCACATCTACTTTGATTGCACCATTACACAAGTGCCTTATGTGGCTTTTCCCTACCAACATGCTATATTTTGACCTAAAGGCTTTACTGCTGCTTGATGGTGCATGCACATCCAGATGAAACCCACCTGGGGAAAGGAACAATTATGTCCAAATATTTCAGCATTTTGCCTCTCCTGAGGACTTGAAAAAAGGATAGTAGGCATATCATGCAACCACTAACAGGGCAAAGGGAGTTCAAAGAGGAGCCACAAGAACGATTTAAAGGATTGGAAAACATGCCGTATAGTGAAAGACTCAAGAAGCTCAATCTATTTAGCTCAAAAAAGAGTTAAGTGATTTGATCAATATCTGCAGGGGGAGCCAAAATGCGATAGACAGCTCTTCAATCTGATAGACAAAGGTATAACAAGCTCCAATGGCTGGAAGTTGACACTAGAAACATTTAGACTACAAAAAAAGTTGCAAATTTTAACATGAGCGTCAACAATTTACAAAAAGTGTTATGGTGAACTCTCCAACCCTGGAACTTTTAAAATCAAGATTGTATGTTTTTCTAAAATATATTTTCTCTAGTTCTAATACGAATTAATTCAGGGAAGTAATATGGCCTATGTTATCCAGGTCAAACTATATTACAATGGTCCCTTCTGACCTTAGAATCCAGAAATCTATATGTAACCCTTCTGCCTGTCAGAGTTGGCAGCAACAAGGGCCGGGTTCAGTATCTAGGGGTTCCATTCCAATAGCACAATGCAAAACCGGCTCGAGCCCCCACCCAGTGACCTGGGACAAATATATACCCCCGCTGGGCGCCTCCAAGAGGCAATACTTCCCCTCTCGCAAGCACATAGTCTGAGTGTAGCAAAAGTCTTTTAATAACAGAGAGAAACAATGTGGCATTATGTTGGGGAAACACCACCAACAGGATTCATAACACAACCCATGAGCAAAAAAACCCACCCCAAGTAAATTCGGGCATGTCCTTTCCCTTTGGTTCTTGAGGCCAGCAACCCAAAATTACCCAAAGTCCCAAAAGTCCAACGACCCAAAAGTCTCTGCCCCGGTCAGGGCAGCCCCAGAGTTCGGAAGTTTATCTGCAGTTTTACCTCCCAACCTGGGTGGAGGGGGGGTTAAGGAGGCACCTTATGTGGTTCAAAGCTGATGGCCCCACCTCTCCATGGGGCTCCGCTCTGCCAGCTGCCCCATGAGCTGCTCTAGGCATCCAACTGCTCTGCTCCACCAGCCGCCCTGCTCCACAAGCTGCTTTGCTCACCATCCCGCAAACTGCTCTGCTCCACAAGCCGCTCTGCTCACCGTCCCACAAACTGCTCCACCATATATCTTCAGACTCCCCCACTACTTATCACAACACTCAGTGATTTCAGCTCTTAGTAAGTTTAGCTCTTCTGTGATTTCAGCTTGTAGTAAGGGAGCCTCAGTGCTGGTGCACCATTAGCCCAAAGTGAAGTTAGCTCAGCAGCCTGTAACTAGACTCCTAATGGAATCAAAATTAGCTCTGATATTCCACAGTGGAGAGAAGAGGAAGTGCAATTAGCATATAAGGCCCTCACCAGGGGGGGCCCATGCCACCAAGTATTAATACCTGTCCCCAGCCTCTCTCAATTCACAGAGTTTTGGAACCCATGTCCCTTGCCTAGCGAGTGCTACTTAGTTGATGGTGAGTCACTCCAGCATAACAAAAGGCCAAGTACAGTTCCACTGTCCTTGATTCCCATAATCAGGGTAGTAATTTATTCTTCCTGCCCCAATAACAGAGACACTGGGGATCCCACAGCAGCCAAAGTGACCATTTGGGCAGCTATGGCCTCATTGTAGGTGGGGTGGGTGTGCCTATGCAAATGAGATCAGCCCCTGAAGTTCTTTTCCACAACTTGCCACACCTCACCACCAGATGTCAGGGTGGAGCTCATACTGACTCTGCTTACATCTAAATTAATACCTAGCATGAATCAAATTATTCCTCTGAAATTATTAAATTTAATTTCCCCCTACATCTTATTCTTCTAAATTATTTGGACTGGCAAGTTTGTTAACTACCATGCAATACACTGTTTTGTTACCCTGTCAATAAATTGTAAAGAGATATATAGAGCCCTGATTTACTTATCCATAAAAGCCAGGAAACTCCCATACAAATGCATAAACTTGCTGTGGATCTATCTGACCATGCCGAATGACAGTTGGGCCCTATATGTATGGAGAAAAGAAGAAATCTGTTCCCCTTTCATCAGCTAGAGGCCATGGACTGCTCAAGGAGGAAGCAACTCATTCTTCCACCACCATCAGCATATCATGGGGGGCATGGATCAGCAGTTCACATCGCACTCCCCGTCAGTACCCAGCCGGGACAAGCTAATGATCCAACCAGCAGACCAAATTCAGAGATGAATGCTGGTCACATGTCACCTGAGGCACTTGCACATACACTAAAAAGCAGTAGTATACTATGCATATGTCATAAATATAAAGGGAAGGGTAAACCCCTTTGAAATCCCTCCTGGCCAGGGGAAAGCTCCCCTCACCTGTACAGGGTTAAGAAGCTAAAGGTAACCTCGCTGGCACCTGACCAAAATGACCAATGAGGAGACAAGATACTTTCAAAAGCTGGGAGGAGGGAGAGAAACAAAGGGTCTGTGTGTCTGTCTATATTCTGTCTTGGCCGGGGATAGACCAGAAATGGAGTCTTAGAACTTTTAGTAAGTAATCTAGCTAGGTATGCATTAGATTATGATTTCTTTAAATGGCTGAGAAAAGAACTGTGCTTAATAGAATAACTATTTCTGTCTGTGTATCGTTTTTGTAACTTAAGGTTTTGCCTAGAGGGGTTCTCTATGTTTTTGAATCTAATTACCCTGTAAGGTATCTACCATCCTGATTTTATAGGGGGGATTTCTTTATTTCTATTTACTACTATTTTTATTTAAAAAGTCTTCTTGTAAGAAAACTGAATGCTTTTTCATTGTTCTCAGATCCAAGGGTTTGGGTCTGTGGTCACCTATGCAAATTGGTGAGGCTTTTTATCCAACATTTCCCAGAAAAGGGGGGGTGCAAGTGTTGGGAGGATTGTTCATTGTTCTTAAGATCCAAGGGTCTGGGTCTGTAGTCACCTAGGCAAATTGATGAGGCTTTTTACCAAACCTTGTCCAGGAAGTGGGGTGCAAGGTTTTGGGAAGTATTCTGGGGGGAAAGACGCGTCCAAACAGCTCTTCCCCAGTAACCAGTATTAGTTTAGTGGTGGTAGCGGCCAATCCAAGGACAAAGTGTGGAATATTTTGTACCTTGGGGAAGTTTTGACCTAAGCTGGTAAAGATAAGCTTAGGAGGTTTTTCATGCAGGTCCCCACATCTGTACCCTAGAGTTCAGAGTGGGGGAGGAACCTTGACAGCATATAGTCCTGATCCCGTCTCTTTTTAGTTCCTCCTGCTGAGTATCTGGAGGACATAGAATAGGAGCCCTGTAACATGGATCTCAGATAATGTACAGCCGTTTGCCTTGTGAGGAGCAAAGTTGGTAAACTCTTCTTATGAACTGTTATGAACTCCATTATGAATGAGGAGCTTTCAACGAACTGGCCCTTGTGTATTCACCCTGGCTCACAGCAGCTCCAATATTAGTTCCAAGGGGCATGGTCCCTTTGAGGTTCCCATAGTTGCCTGTCAGTCAAATGGTGAGAATCCATCTCCAGCCCCACTCCTACCTAGACATCAACAAGGAGCCTCCCTCCACATTATTACTAAAGCACCAGAGTGGTCTGAAGATGAGTTCTGTGTAGCTCAAAAGCTTGTCGCTTTCAGCAATAGACATTGGTCCAATAAAATATATTACCTCCCCCACCTTCTGTCTAATATCCTTGGACCAACATGGCCACCACAATGCTGCAAACATAAAGCACCAACAGACATCTATGGCTGATCCCCTGAGGAGGGGAAGGAGTTAGGCAGTAAAAGGGTCCTTTGCTCTTAGGGAGCACTGGTTCCTGTGAGAAGACGTGGTGCTCCTTAGAAAGTGTGATGTCGCAGAAGCAGCTTGGCCAATGATGTTAGGATTAACAATGTTCTGCATTTGTTTATCTATGCACCTCTATTTTTACTCTGTTTTTCTTCCTTTCCCTGCTTTTAGAAGCAGCAGATTAAAACTAGCTAACAATCCACACAGCAATTCTGTGTTTGCTCACATTAACAAAAAAGGACAAGGAACAGGACGGCATTCCAGGATCACTTTGCTTCTGAGGGTAACAGGGAAGTACTAAGAGATACTTACCACAGCAGTAAACTTACTAATCATACTGCTACCACCACATATAAGCATCAATAATGGCCACAGTTTCTAGCCTCTGCACAATCAGGAAGATTTGAATATAACCCACCTTTTATTTCCTGTTTGGGACAGCAAGCAGTTGACATTCACAGGATACTGTATCCTCTCCTTATTTATGTCAACCCTTGAATAGGGTTGGTAGATGCAGAAGAAAAATACATTTTTAAAAGTACAGAAGGAGCATATGCTCAGCTGCCATGAAGTGTCATTGTTCCATTGAAGTCAGTGTAATGGCAACAATTTACTCCGACTGAAGACGTGCCCCAAGAACTCCAACAAACAGGTGTGTCTGCTTCTTTTTCTTTCATCTGCTCTCTAATTGCAATAGCTCTCAGTCCTACTAAAAGCACCTCCATGACACAGACCTTGCTGTGTTGCAACACAAAAAGAAGCTCTTAATTCAGGTATCAGTAGCCCCTATTAAACACAAAAGTTCAAGTTTCTTCTTTTAACAGCCCAATAAGTTCAAAAGCACCTACTGCCCTCCTCAGTTAACTCAGCTCATCACTAAGCTATATTTGGCTGCAGTGGCATTTGATTTTGACTGCAAATTGCCATCTCTGGTATTTATTTCAACAATGTCATTAATTTAATATTTTTGCTACAATAGACTGAAGAGAATAGCAGGCTCATTGAAGGACCAGCAAGAAAGGAATCACACAAGGTAGTTTAACAATAAAAGCTAAGAAACTTTCTTAGACTTAATAGCTGACTGGAAATGTTAATAACCTTACAGTTTTGCTTCTGTTAACCTCAGGGAAGCATTAATTCCCAAGGAAATGTCTTGGAGCAGTATTAATAATACAACCTTTTAAAATGAATTGAACTACAATAATTATTTTAACATCTCTTTACACAGCACTATTATTCTCCAAAGTGCTGGAGATGTGAATTGTGATAGAAGTGTAATATGAACCCATGGAACAGGAGTTGTGTAGTTTTTAAAATAAAGAGTTTTAAAAAATTCAGATAGTGCCTTAAACTAAGCAAAAAATGAAGCAATAAGAGCTTCCAAGGAAAAGAAACGCATGGAGTCAGAAAATTTACATCTTTTACTGCCTGAGAGGAAAAAAGCTATGTGCTGCTAAACTATACATTTATGGGCAATTAATGCTCAACACTCCAACCACTTAAATATTTCTGGTTTCAGAGTAGCAGTCATGTTTGTTAGTCTCTAAGGTGCCAAAAGTACTCCTTAAATATTTCTGTTAATTGGGCTGAGTTTTGGACATCAAAGGGAATTTCATCTGAGTAGGGATTCGGCTCACTATATGAATTATAATTTTAAAAAAAAGAGTATGTTCTATACATATACACATTCTTATGGTAATCACTACTTCTGTTTTAAGTTTAAGTACCTTGGGCCTGATCCATAGTCCGCTGAAGTCTTTCCATAAAATTGCCTGATCTTTGGGTCAGGTGCCTTATGAATAAAATACATTCATTAGTGTTTGAGAGGTATTTAGGTACTACAATAGTGAGTGAAACAGAAGTGCTTCCAATTAAATAAATGTAGCCTTGACTGTTAGATGTATAAACTGAGGCATTTTTAATGTTCTGGTAATTCCCTGGATTTAAATAAGATTTATGACCCCAGCTCAAAGATAATCAAATGCAGGGTGCAAATCAAGGTTGGCATGTTCAAAAATTTTCCTCCATAGTTTTCACTAAATTGTCATCATAGGTAACCCAATCTGTTCTTCCCTTCTCTTCCAGTCTTATGGAACTGACAGCAAAGGGAAATGTGCAAGAATTCAACTTTCACATTAATACATCCTCATAAAAAAAGGAGCATACCAGTGCAGCATGGAACAGCAGTTTATTCACATACACTCTTACTGGTCTGCAGAAGGCCACAGATTAGAATTCGTTTGTCTCACCCCCCCCCCTCCCTTTTGATGGGTGAAGGAGGAATAAACACACTACAGTCCTCATTTCCTACCTGCAACCCACTCCACACCCAGAACACCACTAATTAATGGAGTCAAGAGTACACAGCACAAAGGTAGCAACATTTGGGGACTGGAGAACTTTAAAATGCCTTTAACTTTTACTGACTTCTAGTTAAATGAATTAGGCCTAACTTGCAAACATTTAAACGTGTGCACACATCTATTTTCATGAGTCCCACTACAATTCATGCAATGTGCACAGTCATCCGTGTGTTTCCAGAATCAAACGATTCAATTGATAGGTCCCCATCATGCTATCAAATGGAAAAATACCAGAAACTATCCACAAATAAATTGGCATTACAAGGCTTCACAAGTCAGGAGCGTAACGGAAATATTTGCATAAACAAAAACAATTTCCCTGCAATTCCACAAAAGTATCGCAAAGTATTATTTTTTTCCATTATTAAATCACTTCAGTAAGATGAAAAGGAGTACTTGTGGCACCTTAGAGACTAACCAATTTATTAGAGCATAAGCTGAGGAAGTGAGCTGTAGCTCACGAAAGCTTATGCTCTAATAAATTGGTTAGTCTCTAAGGTGCCACAAGTACTCCTTTTCTTTTTGCGAATACAGACTAACACGGCTGTTACTCTGAAACCATTCAGTAAGATGGATATCTGATTTACAATCTGCAAATAATCCCCTCCCCATATGAAAGGAGAAGTAGGTCCTGAAATCCTTCTCATTTTAGTCATTAAACATAAGTCCTATATATAAAGATGAACTGACTACCTTATAGATTAATAAGGTTAGTTTAATCCAAAATTTTCTGATATAGATGAATAACAAAGATCACTTAAAATGATTTTATATTCATATTTTAAATCGACCTCATCATGCTTATTAGGTTAAATATCGTCATCTATTCTTTGAAATAAACATGTATTTTAGTTTAGCACTTAGCAAGATATTCCCCACTGACAGACATTTAATGAATAAAGTACTTAATCAGTACTAAACTATATGAACACACTTTATATTTATTTCATATTAACAATGAAGAATTAATGTAATGTTTTCATGCAGAAAGCAAATTTTAATCCAATAAGATTTTATTTCCCGTTTTTGTTTGTAGCAATTTTGTTTTATCAGAAGCTCCTGTAAAATCTTAATAACTGGGATTTTGCAGCATTATAACATTTTTATAACGTAATTTGAATTTTTAATTACAAAAGCAACTTAGTTTTTGCATTTGCTTCTCAGTCTTATTTTTTGACTATTTTAGTTGCAGTTTACTTCTGTTGAAGCTTCTGTGCATTAATATAGTTAAACTCCCCATTTAATAATGATGACTACAGAACAATAGCACCACTGGTGTAATCATCTCACCAGATATGCATATTTCAGGAGGCTGCTCTACTGAGAATAAATGAGTACAGTGCAAAAGTGCATCTCCACTGGAACATGCCAGCAGAGAAAGAGATGCAGAGTCTCTGATCAGATCAGTCAGCAGCCTTTCAGATTTCGTAATGAGAGGACCAGGGGACCTCTTAAGATAGCAAACAAATGAGGATGCAAAAGTCTTGCCGACAGCTAGGGCAATCCAATTTCCTCCAAAGGGAAATGGGCTAATCTATAAGAAGTCATCGGGTGGAAATTAAGTTGTGGAAACTGCGGGGACAGACAGACTGCCTGTTCTCCTACAGAGAACAATCCCAAGGATTTCCCAAGAGGAGAGAGAAGGAAATCCATGACATGATGAAGGAAATCCGTGACACGGTGATAGAGAATCACATGCAGCTTCTGCTATATCACCTCCTCAGGGCTTCCTAAGCATAATAGATGCTACTCCCTATTCTCAGATTCTGAGCAAATGTAGCAACCAAACACCCAACTTTAAAGTTACACCTACTGTAGTTCCAAGCCACACGCTCACAAACGGTGACATTCCAGCTGGATGCACTCACTCACTCGCACCCCCCCGCAAGGAAGACAGGCAGCCAGCCACCCCTCGGAGCTGCACCTACCCCCCGCAGTACTGTACCGGGATGCGCGGAGGGCTGGGTTGGGCTGTGTGTGTCGGCACTGCGGCGTCTCGGAAGCTGCGGTCAATCTCCGTCAGCTCTAATGAGAAGTAATCAGCCCCCCCCAAAAAAAAAACGCTGCGGTTTAGAGAGGCTTATTAATGCTGCCAAGCGCAGAGGGGAGCAATGCTCCGAGCACCAGTCCGGCCAACTGCGGGGAGCACCCACTCCCCCCAGCCCTGCCTGGAGCCAGGCACCCTCCTCCGGCACTCACTCCCCGCGGGCATCCTTGCCTCTGCCCGGCACCCCCGGGGCAGACAGACCCGCTCAGCGGCAGCGGCATGCCAAGGGCACCTGCCGCTGAGCGCCCCACTCCAGGCTGGCTCGGGCACGGGCTGCCCTGCCCGTAGCTCGGCGCCTTCCCGCTGCCGGGGGGTGGGGGGGGGGCAGGCTCCCGAGCACCCACCCAAACTTACTTGGCGGCCGGGGAGCGCTGCGCTGGCTGCTGGCCGGGTCCCGCGCGGCGTGGGGCGGGCGCGGGCGCGCGCGCGCGCTCGCTGGACTCAGCCAGCGCTGGGCTGCGGAGCTGCCGGAGCCCGGCCGGACATGCTCAGTTCTGGGGCCCCCCTCGGCGGGCCGTACCATTGAACCCTGGGGGGGGGGAGGGATAATCTGGACGCTACCAACAAGAGGGAGCTAAAAATAGGCCCTGCCCGGAAAAAAAAAGGCAAAGAGCAGCAGCCTGAGGGAGCTGAACCAGGCCGGCCGGGGGGGGGGAGGGGAGGGGAGGGACGTCGCTCCGCGTTCGCGCTGCGGCTGGGGCTTGGCCTCGCGGCTGCTGCGCCGCCTGAACTGACTGAACAAGCCGAGCGAAGGACGGGCCCGCCGCGGGCGGCTCTGCGGGTGCGGGCCGGGGGGCTTCTCACCCTCACCGGTGCCTTTGCAAAGCCGCCGGCCGCGGCGGACTGTCACTCTGGGGCCGTTCCTCAGCCCCGGGAGCCGCGGGACGGGGCCGCCCCCGGCTGTGACGGATGCGGGGGGTGGGTCAATGCCCAGCGTCTCCCTTGGGGGGGCCCGGGAGAGGTTAAATTTCACACGATCGACGCCCCCGACTCCAGCCGGGGCAGCCCGTAACGCTCTCGTCTTTACTTCAGAGCAGCTTGGCCCGGCCCTGGGTCCCCCGGCGGGACCCGCCGCAGCAGAGCCCGCAGCCGCTGGCGGGGCGCGGAGGGGAGGCAGGCGGGCAAAGTCCCTTCTTCTTCCTCACCCGCCACCTCGCGTTGGCTTCTGTAGGGACCAGGATTTGGGAGACAGCCATTCCCCAGCGCATCCCACCACTAAATCCACAGGCAACCCCAGCCCTCGTTCCTTTCAACATATCGCCCCTCCCTGGTGTGACTCCCCCAAAGTGGGACAGGGAGCCTCCAGGGAAGGCCATTTGCAGGGCATTTCCTAGCACCAGGGCTCCCCTTGGCTCACATTATGCCATTACATCGGAAGATAACAGAGATTTGTTCGTCTCTAAGGTGCCACAAGTACTCCTTTTCTTTTTGCGAATACAGACTAACACCACTGCTACTCAGAGATCAGATGCGCTCTCTCACAACCCCCCCCCCCCCCAACCACACACACACTTACCTCCGGTTGCTAGTCAAATGGCTTTAGGGAACTATTTAAAAGAAATTCAAAGCAACCTGAATGTGAATATATAAGGTTGGGATGCACTTCAAGAGTGAGTGGTGATGTCCTCCTACCTGTGAGGGGATGATAAATTGTATCATACTGTTCAGCCACTAGGCTGTGCTGTGTGTAAAATACCTGATTTAAAGGAACCTCAGCCATACCTGGCAGAGCACTAAAGGCTCTTATGATGAACACATCTGGTATGTATAAGCAAATTCTGTAGCCAGGCCAAATCTGGAATAGGGACATAACATGGTGGTAGGAGTAAACTAAGAACAGAGACAAAAGGCACAAAGAAACAAAGGTTGCAGGATCTCATCAACCTGTCACTCCTCAATGCTCAGAGAACGTTACCCTTGACAAACCTTCACCATGGACTGACTAGAAGCAGTATTTTGCAAGGTTTTGAATTGCCAGCAAACTCCACAAAGAAACTAGACATGTACAGGTATCAGCTTTAATTTATGCTATGAGAAAGCAATCAGAGCATATATTTAAACCCTTTGACTTTACTGAGAACAATCACAAATGTGACTATGAAAGGGTTTTAGCTATTTTGGATGCATACTTTACACCACAGAGAAATGTTGTTTATGAAGGAGCATGTTTTCATCAGAGAATTCAAGAACCAGCGGAAAATGTTGAATGTTTATAAGAGCTTGGCATGCATTGGCTGAAAACTGATTTAGGAACTGAAAATAGGAAAATATCAGAGAGAGACTGGTTATTGGGTTAACAGCTAAAACCTTTCACAGGAGCTACATTTGAAGAGAAGTTTAACTGTAGCCACAACAATTCAAATAGCAAAGCAGTCTGACCTGGCAAGACAGCAAAATCCGAAAGCAAGTTGCCAAACTTGAAAAACAAGACACTAGTTTAGAAGCTATAAACAGGTGCAGCATAAGTGCTAAAAGTCATTACCATAAGACCCCTGAGGCAAAAGAGTGAGAACTCCCAGGCTAAGAGGGACCAAGCTTTAGTAAACAGGCACAAGGTGTGGAAAAAGTCAGATCCCAAGACATGATGCATGTCCAGCCAGAGGCTTACAATGTAATAAATGCATGAAATATGGACATTTTGCTGTTTACTGCACCAAAGCAGTAGGGAGTTGACTCATACTATGGTCAATCAAGAGCCAGTGTTTCTTGGATCTATCAGTTGTGATGACATAGGGCCTGCCTGGACAATGAAACTGAATATTCATGGCAAGACTATTGACTTTAAAATTGACCCAAGAGCTGATGTCACAGTCATCTCAGAAAGGACTTATAGTCACCTCATGCCCTCTCAGAGGTGAAGTCACGTGACACAGCTCTGACTAGCCCCGGAGGTATTCTGAACTGCATGGGGCAGTTCACCAGAAACAACTTACGAAGACAAAAGCTATGCATTCAGAGTATATATGATCCAAGGACCACAGACTCTCAGCATTCTGAGCTGCAGTGTGTCAGCCATAATAGACCTAGTGAGAAAGCTGGAAGAACTCAATAATTGGTGACGACTTTTAAAAAAAGATCCAGTACAAATAACCTTAAGAAACAATGCTGAACAATACAACGTACATACATCTCGCAGGATTCCTGTTGCTTCATAATGTGGAAATGGAGTTAAAGAGACTGGAGCGGATTGACATAACTGAGAAAATCTGTAAGCCAATAGCATCATGTCCACCAATGTTATAAAGAAAAATGGAAAAAATACAAATCTGTGTGGATCTTAAAAGAGTTAATGAAGAAATTGTGAGAGAAAAATATATCCTCTCAACACTGAATGACTTCCTCCCCAGAGTGAAAGGAGCTACAGTATTCTCTAAGTTGGATGCCTTGAATTGATTCTGGCAAATTCCTTTAGGCAAAAAAAGTGCAAAACTGACTACATTTATCATTTACCAACTGGTAGATTTTGTTTGCATAGATTATCATTTGGGATTACTAGTACACCCACCATTCTCCAAAGATGGCAGAATCCTTAACAAACACAAATGGACCTGTAGTTTTCATGAAACATATTCCAATATGCGGATCTTCAGTGGAAGAACATAACAAAACCCTCATAGAAGTCCTGAGTCTAATCAATCAGTCTGAACTAAAGCTAAACAAAGAAAAATGTGTTTTTTGCCTACCTCGAATCGAGTTTTTGGGACAGATAATAAACAAAAATGGAATCAATCTTAGCCCTGAGATAGTTAAAGCAATTTGAGAATTGATTGTACCAGCTAATGTACCAGAATTGAGAGGTATACTTGCGACGATAAACTACCTTGGCTGATATCTACAAGATCTTTCTACAGTGACAAAACCATTAAATGAACTCTTAAAGCCGACACCTCTTGGTTATGGAGGCCAAATCAAGAAATTACCTTCAAAAAGGTAAAAGGATTGATCTCAACAGCTCCAGTTCTGAAGTACTGTAATGTGAACAGGCCACAATGGTCAGTGCAGATGCAAGCTGCTATTACTTATGTGGTGTATTGTTGCAACCTCATGGTTCTGAGTGGAAGACAGTTGCATTTTACACTTACAGAAGAAGAAAAATGATATGCACAGATTGAACAGGAATGTGTGGCAAACATATGGGCATGTGAGAACTTTTATCTATTTGGGCTGGATAACAGACCACAAACTGTTTGTAACTCTCATCAGCAGAAAAGACCTGGATCTATCATCATTGAGATGTCAGTGTCTGTTGGTAAGGTTAATTCAGTTAATTTAGCCCAATTGCTAAATATGTCCCTAAGAAAAATCCAGTAATAGCGACACACTCAACTGTCATAAAGAAAAATAATTCACTGCCCAGATCATATGTGATCAAGTTCGAAAGTGGAGAATACAACAGAAACCATCAACATCTACAGTTTGTTCCTCAGAAAAACAACAGAGGAAACTGCAGAGGGCAGGTGCGGAACAAGAAGATGATGACTCAAGGATTTCAAACCAATCACAGCCCGTTGTTGCAACTAATGGCCAGCCAGATGACCAAGCCATTACATGTTTGGATTGTGTAATTAAAAAAACAGTATGATTCAGAGATACTTAACAGACTGATATGTACTGAACTTCAAAGTCAGTGTGATAGTGTAACTATTGTAAATAGGAGGAATGTAGAATCTAAAGGGGGAGATGTAATAGAATGATAAACTGTATTATTCTGTTCGGCCACTGGGTGGCACTGGGTGTAAAATACCCTATTTAACTGGTTTCAGAGTAACAGCTGTGTTAGTCTGTATTCGCAAAAAGAAAAGGAGTACTTGTGGCACCTTAGAGACTAACCAATTTATTTGAGCATGAGCTTTCGTGAGCTACAGCTCACTTCATCGGATGCATACCGTGGAAACTGCAGCAGACTTTATATATACACAGAGAATATGAAACAATACCTCCTCCCACCCCACTGTCCTGCTGGTAATACCTGATGATCACTTTAGATAAGCTATTACCAGCAGGACAGTGGGGTGGGAGGAGGTATTGTTTCACATTCTCTGTCTATATATAAAGTCTGCTGCAGTTTCCACGGTATGCATCCGATGAAGTGAGCTGTAGCTCACGAAAGCTCATGCTCAAATAAATTGGTTAGTCTCTAAGGTGCCACAAGTACTCCTTTCCTATTTAACTGAACTTCAGGCATACCTGGCAGAGCATTAAAGGATCTTATGATGAACACATTTGGTGTGCGTAAGCAAGCTCTGTAGCCAGTCCATAGCTCAGTGGTCCCCAAATTATGGGGCTCGCCCCCCTAGGGGGCCATGGAGGAATGTCTGGGGAAGAACAGCAGGGCTCTAGTCACCCCACACAATGGGGCTGCGAAGGAGCGCCACCCAGCCCTGCTCTGCCCCATCTCTGTTCTGGCCCCAGTCCACAGCCGCAGTTCCGGCTCCGGCCCTAGACACAGCCCTGTTTCCAGACATGGCTAAGCCTCTTCTCTCAGCCCCATGCCCTGCTCTCGACTCCTGGCCGCTGCTCCCAGCTGTGGCCCCTAGCCCAGCTGTGACTCCATTCCCAGTCTGAGGTGGCACAGACATATTCTATCACTGGTAAGGAGGGGCGTGAGAGGAAAAGTTTGGGGACCACTGCCATAGCGGGTTTGACACTGCCTTCCTAAAAGAACAGTAAGAATAAACAGGATATCAACATCATATTATTTTAGATTTGTACCATATTACACAGTATAAATACATTTTAGTGTCCTTGTGCACCATCAGTGTTTTTACTGACTTCTGCTGTTGCAACACATCACTTTTATAATATGGATAATATTAACTGCAAAACCTCACATACAGGAAAGAGTAAACTAAGAAGGATAACATAAGGTCATTCAATATTCTGATATGACCTCACTTAGAATAATATATACATTATTGCTATATTATTTAAAAACTCCAGTTATTTAAGCAGGCAAGGAAAAGTGATGTAAACAAAAAGTTTATCTGTGATTGTAAGGAGTCACAAAACCCAGTGCAGTCTCGGACAAAAAACGTTAGTGAAGAGAAGCAGCTCTCAGTTTTACCCAGATGAGCATAAGCAGAAAAGGAAACATTAAACTGCAGTGATATCAAATAAAGTAGGAGGAAGGAAGTAATTTTCATACAGAAGCTGACATACAGAAGGATGGGTTATTAAACAAGATTATGTGGTAACCTTGCTGCAGTATTTTAAGAAACAATAAGATGACATCATGAAGATTATAGTACTAAAATGGGAATGAATCATGATGACTAATTGTCTCCTCACTCTTCAATACTTTTACTGCATTCTCATGTAGGTAATGAGATTCTCAGACGCAATATATTCTGTAAGGAACATCAGGAACTAATTGCAACCTTAGCAGTACATAAAAAACATTGTTGCCTATTTTGCTGAATGCCCCTAACATACTTAGAGAAAACATTTTAAAAGACTACTGGAATTCTTTAGCATGGAGCTATAGCTCCTGATGATGGTGTCAGACAGAATAAAGGATGCAACTTTCTGGGTGCAGCCTCTTGGGTGAAGAATAAGGCAGACATGGGAGGGGCAGAGGACCAGTCTGGCTCTGGATGCAGTTGAAAGAAAAGAATTGACCTCTAGAGCAGCGGTTCTCAAACTGTGGGTCGAGATCCCAAAGTGGGTCACAACCCCATTTTAATGGAGTTGCCAGGGCTGGCATTAGACTTGCTGGGGCCCAGGACTGAAACCCGAACCCCACCACCCGGGACCAAAGTCTGAGCCCAGTGGCTTCAGCCCTGGGTTACAGGGATCAGGTTACAGGTGAGTTTTGGACCCAAGCGAGGAGAATGGTGAGACATGAAGCCCTCTCTCCTTTCTGTTTTCCATTTCTCATCTTTCACTTCTCCCTTCTCTTCTTATCCATTCCTACTTTTCCCTTCACTACTTGTTTTGCCTTCCTTCTTTTTTCAGAGGCAGCAACCTGAGTGGATATTGGAGACAGCTCCTCTCTCCTCCTTCCTATTTTGCTCAACAGAAATATTAGCAATTTAGGTTGTATCTACACTGGAAACACACAAAATTCTTCCATCGACCTGTCTACACAGGGACTTAGGTCGGCTTAATTATGTCTCTCAGGGAGTGAATATTTCCCACTCCTGAGCAACGTATCTAGGTAGACCTAACGTAGTGTAGAGCAATGCTTAGACCCTATTTGAGGACTTAAGTGGGACTTTAACAGAACTTGTTTCATCTTCTGAACATAGGAGATTTTCACCTTATATGCAGACTTTACCATTTATAGATCACACTAACTGCAAAAAGTTAATACAACATTATGCTGAGATTTTTTTTCTGAAAGATAAAAATACAGGAAAGTTAGAGTTAAGGTTCAAATATTTATGATATTTAATCTGATCATGGCAACAGTCTCCAACTATGTAAAAAAGTGGTTATAAACTGGACGGTGATCAATTGTTCTACAGTGTTTTCAGTGTTGTTGTAGCTGTGTTGGTCACAGGATATAAGAGAGACAAGCTTTCAAGCCTCACAGAGCCCAGACCTGAAGAAGAGCTAGTTTCTTTCACCGACAGAAGTTGGTCCAATAAAAGGTGTTACCACACCTAACTTGTCTTTCTAATTGTCCTACTGCTGAGGGCAGGACAAGAAGTAATTTGATTAATTTTCAGGAAGGGACATTTAGTTTGGATATGGGAGGAGTGGAAGTTTAACTGTAAGGATAGTCAAGTAATGGAATAGGTTACTTGACCATTTGAAGGTTTTTAAAAACAGATTAGACAAGCGTCTTTTGGGGTGGCCTAGGCATGCTGGACGCTGCCTCAGCACAGGAGGGAGGAGCTAGATGACATCTTGAGGTCCTGTCCAGCCTTACATTTCTTGGATTAAGAATTATTTTGCCATCTAAGTGTTAATTTATTGGCCTTGATTATCTTCTCATTTACACCAGTTTTATCCTAGTGTATCTCCATTGACTCAACTCCAGTTAGGATGATTATTGTTTGAAAACATACTTTTTATCTGATCAAATATTACTTAGCATTAGGCACCAAAGCCAAAATCATACAATTAGATCCATGGATGCGGAGGCATTTGCATTTGAGGAGGAGAGTCCAGATACAAGATTGAGGCCTAAGTGAGTGACATCCCTTAGAACACAAGAAGGGTTGTCACACTAACTATAGGGCCAGTTGTGCTCAGACTAGGGAAAAGGTACAGTTTAAACACAAAACACTACATAATTAATTGTACAAGGGAATAATACAGAAAAAAATGTGGGTGCTCAGTGGTTCACAGTCCTGGGCCCCCAGAGAAGAATCTTCACTGTGTCAGTTATAGTCCTAGCTGAGTCTGTAAGCAACAACCTGGTATACAGCTGATACATATTTTCCACAGACTCCTTTTCCCTTTAAGTTTGCTATCAGAGTATGCTGTATGCTGAGTCTGCAATTGGAGTGTTTTAAAATCTTTCTGAAAACCATCACATCTAGGCTGAGACAAAGCATGAGAAAAATTAGGCTAAATAGAAACTTTGCAAAAGATACTGTATAAGTGACTGAAAAATAGGACGGGTCTAATTTGTCTAAAATGTCAATGGATCCTGATTTTTAAAAGTATACACAGTATATTTTTTAAAAACCGTTCAGAATGCTAATGTGATCAAAACCTTAACTTTGGGGCTCATAGTGTGATGTGACAATAGTTAGAATTTAAGAGTAATAAAACAAGAATCCTCCCTAAATCTGATAAAACACATTATATAAAATTCCCAGTTTCACTATCACTATTAATCAGTATGGCTGACATTGGCTTTTGGGGATTGTTAAATACTGTAGCTTTATGGCCACTGTAACTCTCTACAGACCAAATCCCATTTCCAATGTCAAGCCTGACCACACAGGCTTGGTGCAGGGTATGGTCACAGGGGTCATGAAGACTGCTTCATGATTGTTATTGCAGCGAATGTAGCCCCTGCTGCTGACACACTCCTCTCAGCAGGAATGGTCAATGGATATGAGCAGCCTCATATCCATGGGAATCCATCATCCCCCTGCAAACAGAGAACTTTTCTGGCATCCCATTATCCCCCAAGCACAGCAGAACCATAGCAGTTCTGCTGCCATCAGAGTTTTCCATGCCTGTAACAGACTGACAGGGTTTGCTCCTCTATGAAGGTATGGTACAGGTGCTGTTTCTACTTGTCTCATTCCTACATCCTCATTTTGTAGGAGTCTGATCAGAACAAAGAAAACGGGGTCCTTCCTGCCACCCTGAAATGGGAGAACCACATTGACAACAATGGGAGTTTTGCTGGGCAAGGATTGCAGACTCAGCCTTTTAAAAAATTATCTGTCAAAGAAATAGACCTCTTACACGGATCCTTTCTTTTCTTGTGCACCAAAATGTAACATTTAAAAAAAAAGAGCTGAATAATTTTCAAGTGAATGCCTTATAAAATGTAAAGAGGAGATTCAGTTTTATAACCTCCATGCCAAGCCAAGTAGATTTCAGGTTGGGATTTTCCTCAGAAGAAATTCAGATGTGTTTCTAGCATTTTGATTTTTCCTGTCCATATGCCCCTCACAGTTTTACTTCACTGTAATTGGTACCTTTTCCCAGTCAGTCTGCAGTAATCTACTTTTTACTGCCCCTCTATGGGCTTTGGATTTTGATTATAGATACTGGAATTTAAACATTAATCTCTCACCTCTTTGACTCAAAGTTCCTGGTAGGCATATTGGGGCTTGGAGGCAAATATTTTACTCTTGGATTATAAATTTTCTATTTTCAGAAGTGTATGGGCACGTCATTCTGTTCATACATTAGGCTCACACATTACACTGCTATGTGTATATAAGATTAATTTGCTTCATTTCCAAAGATGGTAGTAGTTGAGCAATGTATTATGAACATAGTAATATATGTCTGTGCCTGTTCGCATATATAACACTTCTAAATGTTTCATGAAAGGATTCTTATTAGTTACTCTCACTTTTAATAATAAACCTTTCCAACCTGCTTTAAACATTAATGAATTAAGCCACACAACACTCCAGTGAGGTAAGAAAATATTACTCTCTCCTTTTTTAGTTTTAATTAAATTGCTGCAGTGCCTAAAGATTTCAATAGATCTTATGTAAATCCAGATAAATTGATAAACAAAGATAAATTGACAAATACAATGAGATCTCTACTATCAGGGTAGATGTAGCATGCTGAAACAGGAAGCTCTAAGAAGTTTCTAGCTCACTGACAAAGAGAGCAACACTAGCAGCCATCTACTTTTTTTAAAAAAGCAGCGTGCCTGTTTGAGATCAATATTTAATCTAACACAGCCCCTTGATTTCGGTCACTGATTCCAAACAAGCCATGCAAAAGGAACACTATCAAATGTCTCTGTTAATCAATGGAACTACACCAGCACCAGGAGTAAGTGCTTGTGTTATTGGGTCCTTAGTTGCCAACTGGAATCAATAGGAACCAAGAACCTATGTTAAATTTTTCTAGAATTTCCACTAGGGAAGGTAAATGCTGCTGTAAACAACCACAAGGACCATTTGGGATCAACTGTGTCTTGGAAGAGGACACTTAGAATGACCAGTAGGCAATACTTCATGGGAATAAGTGTATACATAGGAGCAAATGTGTATATAGGAGCAGCAGCACATAGTTTTTAGACCTCATACAAGAACAAGGTTTAGAGATATCTCCAACCTTTATCAATCTCTGTAAGAGGATTTGTGAAGCTGAAAACAGTCAGTTGTGCTTTGTCTACAGTGGTAAAGATTACAGTCTCCCTACCCTCTCTCACAAAAATCTTAGTGACACTAACAATAACTAACAGGTGTTGTGCTAAGGATAACTAGCTACACAGCTGCAAAAGCAAGACGTGCATGAATTTGATAAAAACCTTATGATATTTCTACAAGTCATGGGAAATGTAGATTTTATCCACATAGAAAATCATCTCCACCATTACAAAAATAAATCATTAAAAACAAAAAGTAATTCCACTTAAAAATTCAATTAAAAATTCCCTATCTTAAACGTGAAATCCAGGAATCAGCCAGCCAAAAGGTAACTTACTTACAAGTTGGTTTAAGAAAGAGTAAAGAATCTAAATTCAAATAAGCCCCAAATTCAAAACATTATAGAATAATAATGTGACAATATGAACTGTTTGAAATCTCTGGTCAAAGTGTGCAATTATCATAATGAATTGTTTGTATTCAAAGTAACACCTACGTTTAGCACACAGCAAATGGGGTAGGGCAGGGGGATGGCAAGGGAAGCAGTAATAGCGTGGTTAAAAGGACTAGCTAAGCACAGAGAGTGCAGATTTTGATTATGTATGTTGTGTGAAAATTAATGAATCTGGCTGGCCACGTGGCCAGGTGTTGTCATTAACTACTTTACTATCAGTATCATTGTGATGATGACAGAGGCATCTTTGCAAAAATTAATTTGGGGAGGTCACACCATGCGTCAGGGGCAGCCTGGAAGAAGGCATGCACGAACAACACAGGTGATGGAAGCAGGCTTTTTGTACCTATGTGACCCTTGTATATGATTTATATAATGCTCTATCACTTTAAGAAGAGCTGCCTGGAAGGACGGACCTGAAATTGTCACCTGCCAGATGCTTCTATGGTAGGGTGCTGCTAGTCTTGGTGCTACTGCAACAAACAACTTCACAACCTGTTTGGACTCAGCGACTTTGGTGTAATCTGCTTGTCCATTGTGCACAGGGTAATGCATAGTATTACAAAAGGCTACACTGTACGTACCAATGGTTGGAAAAAGAGGAAGTATTGGATTACAAACACTGATGTGGCTACTGTCTTACAATGCAGATACATCTCAGCTTCTTATCCTTCCAAGGCAAAAGTGTAACTGGAATTGTTCATCTGGTTCTGCTGTAGAATAGGTGGCCAACTTTGTAAATACAGGTATAACGCTTATTACTGGTCAAAGCCCCATTGACTGATAAGGAGATGGCTGCTGGTGCGCGCGCAGCAAACAAGCACCTGGCTTTTTTTGGACCAATATTTAATCTAATACAACCCCCTTGATTTCTCTACTGGATTCCAAACAGGATGTGTAATGTTTGTGTGCTGCAGCAACACAAGCAGGTGCCTGCTGGTTCTGTCAAACGAGCTAGAAACTTCTGGTAGCTTCCAACTTCAATCTACTCCCTGAGGACAACTCCTCATAAAATGAGAGGCAGAGCATTTAGCAAAATGAGCAACAGGGTCCCAATTACCCGCTTTAATTGGGGGTTTTCAAAGACTGACACACAGTGCACTGCACTCTTTTAGCTGTGTGTCCTCCCAGATTTGTAGGGTCATTGCCTAGATCAGCAGTTCTCAAACTATGGGTCGGGACCCCAAAGTGGCTTGTAAAAAGAAAAGGAGGACTTGTGGCACCTTAGAGACTAACCAATTTATTTGAGCATAAGCTTTCGTGAGCTACAGTTCACTTCATCGGATGCATAAAGTGGAAAATACAGTGAGGAGATTTATATACACACAGACGATGAAAAAGTGGGTGTTTATCATACACATTGTAAGGAGAGTGATCACTTAAGATGAGCTATTACCAGCAGGAGAGTGGGGTGGGGGGAGAGAAAATCTTTTGAAGTGATAATCAAGGTGGGCCATTTCCAGCACATTTCCAGGAGTTAACAAGAACGTCTGAGGAACAGTGAGGGTGGGAGAGGAATAAACAAGGGGAAATAGTTTTACTTTGTATAATGACTCAACCACTCCCAGTCTCTAGTCAAGCCTAAGTTAATTGTATCCAATTTGCAAATTAATTCCAATTCAGCAGTCTCTCGTTGGAGTCTGTTTTTGAAGTTTTTTTGTTGAAGAATAGTCACTTTTAGGTCAGAAATCGAGTGACCAGAGAGACTGACGTGTTCTCCGACTGGTTTATGAATATTATAATTCTTGACATCTGATTTGTGTCCATTTATTCTTTTACGTAGAGACTGTCCAGTTTGACCAATGTACATGGCAGAGGGGCATTACTGGCACATGATGGCATATATCACATTGGTAGATGTGCAGGTGAATGAGCCTCTGATAGTGTGGCTGATGTATTTAGGCCCTATGATGGTGTCCCCTGAATATATATGTGGGCACAGTTGGTCCTATGTTGCAAGGATAGGTTCCTGGGTTAGTGGTTCTGTTGTGTGGTGTGTGGTTGCTGGTGAGTATTTGCTTCAGGTTGGGGGGCTGTCTGAAGGCAAGGACTGGCCTGTCTCCCAAGATTCTTCAGGGTGACCCATCACTCTCACAAATCTATGCAATTCATGCATATCTCACCATTGCGGCTGTATGTACTCTTAGAACTGCATCTGTTAGTTATTGTCAATTTAAATAAGCTTTTTATACAAAAAGCTGGGGAGGCTGTAATTTTTGCTATTACAGGCAAAGCACGACTCTTTTGTATTTGACATTACTAATCCCCTTAAAGAGATCTATAAATGTTGGACATTTATCTAAAGTTGCATGAGGTCCAAATGTGATTGTTATTCCTATGTATAAATGTAGTCCTATGGAGTACTGCTTATTGATCATTGTTAAGGTCCTCTAAGAAGGCCCATACTTGGAGATATTTAAAGGTAGACTGAACAAATCACTAGAAAATATACTATATGGAACAAGCCTGCATTTGTAGGGTGATGGATTAGACAACATAATCGGTCTTTTTCATCTCCAGTTTCTATGAGTTTTCTCATCTAAATCATTAGAAGTGACCCCTGACCAAAAGATTTTATTCTGCACCATTGAAGTTCATAGGAATTTTGCCTATTACATCAATGAGAGTAGGACTAGACCCTAAATTCTTTCCTGGTTTAAGTTACACACATGATAGCAACAAACTTTCATTTTTTAATGTAACTGGGTATGCTAGAAGCTATCTGTGCATTTCCTTCCAATAAAATGATCAACTTGTTTATATTATTCTGTCTCCACGCTACTCATTCTTTATTTGTTTTGGATAATGCGAAAAATGAATGACCTCAAAAATGCCTGCGAATTTGTAAAGCTTTAAAAGAGCATGTATGTAACTGTGTGGATATCTGAGCAACAGTGTGTGGATTCTTGTTCTTCGTGATGCTAAATCTTAGAAAATGTTGTGCCCTCGATCTAACCTTCTTTCTTACATTTTGGGCAAGAGTTATAAAAATTCCGACAATTAGATTTCAAATGTTGCTTCCGGCTATCTCTTTTTATTCATTCTGGTGACCCAGAATTTTTTTTTATATAATTTTTTTAAGAGAGCAATTGCTTATTTCACTCAGCTTGCTCCCCACATAAGACAAAAGGTTTTCATTCTGACAGTCAGGTGCCACTTTCTGTTTTTGCATTTTGGTTTCCACGTTAATTTGAGTACTAATAAAAGGGTGTGGATTACAGATCAAATGCCTTCCTCAGAACTGGTACAGCATGAGAAATGACAGTGAAATCTTCCCAACACAAACTTTTAAAGGACTTCTGCAGCTGGAAGATGTGGGAGAGAGATAGGAGTGGGAAAGCATCTGGAGAAGTTTTTGGCTTCTTGGGAGGAGCCCCTTAATATCCGGCCCCACCATCAGGAAAGCTCTTAAGTGTGTCCATGGACTAGGCTTTAGCACATGCTTAAAATTAAGCATGGATTAAAGTGCTATCCTATGAAAGGATGGACTTAACCATTTGTTTATGTGCTCCTCTGAAGCAGGACTGGCAAGGAGTAGAAAGGTCCTATTTTGAACTTTAATAGCCTAGTGCTGCACTATAAAAGATACTTGAGATCTACACTAGAACTTTATAGTGGCTATGGCATAGTGTCAGTAATTGCATAGTAAGGGTCACTGCATGGTCTACTCGTTAAAGCACAGCACTCAAGCACTGAGATTTGGGTTCTGCTACCAGCTCTGCTATTGACTTCTGTGATTTGGGCAAGGCAGATAGGTTGGGATTTTCAAAGGACCTATTCCTAAAGAATTGAGGTGCCTTTGAAAAGCCAACTCTTAACCTCTCTGTGCCTGACGCAGATAACACCAATTACCTATCTTACAGGAGTGAGGTTAGGCCTTACATTTGTAAAGCACTTTTACACCGTAGATGGTAAGTACTAAAAATGTGAGATACAGAAATCTACTGGTTAGTGCTCCCTACTAGCTGTGCTTCATAGTTTATTTGATTAGTCCATTGGAGACAGTAGGGGCTATGTTCGCAGAGGTGATGGAGTATGGAACCACACTTTTTGGTTCCTTTGATTTAGTGGCCTGCTATGTTCATTTGTTGTTTAATGTCGCTGGTAGGATAAATTGCTGCTAAGTAGTTATCAGATTGTTATAAGATGTCAGGGATTCTAGAGCTTGTCACCATGCCTCAGTGGGTGTATCACAGCTGAGGATGGCAGATTCAGGACAAACTGCTGAGAAATAGGGCAGACACCCCAAACTGCTAGCTATTCTATTATTAGATATACCAAGCCAGAAACAGAAGTAAATTTCTGTCTCTCCACACTGGTTAACAAAAAGTCCAAACTGCTGTCTCCTTAGGCATCTCAGGCCTTATTTCACCACCCAGATACTAGGCTTTATGAGGAGTGGTTACTGAAAATGAATTTAATCAAACAAAGAGTTCTTCTGATCTCAAAAGATCAGCCACATACCCAAGTCAATATATAACTCAGATCTTATATCAATAATCACACTGTTGCTAATCCTTTAGCATCTAATATCTAAAGGTTTATTTAGAGAATAGAAAAGGAGAGAGTTAAAATGGTCAGAAAAATCATGCACATACAATCACTGCAAAGTTCTTGGATGAGGTTTGTAGCAGTGATGTTACTGGCTGCTGGCTTATAAAATCTCTAGTAACTTCCAAAAGATTGGAAGGTTCTCAGTCCATAGTCAATATGCTCCTTTTAGTGTAAGTCCAGAGATCAGAGAAGGGAAGAGGCAAAATGGAGATGATTCCAGGGTCTTTTATATCTTCTCCGATGTGGAGGGAATGTTCTCAGTCTTTGTGGAAAATTACAGGCACAAGACCCTGGAGTCCAGGGACACATGGGCAAATCACATGCCCCATATTCTGGCTAAACCATCCACAGGAAAGTTCGCTGGGCTGGAATTTCTTCTATGGCGCATTGTGAGAGTTAAGTGTTCCTTAATGGGCCAGCAATTTGAATAGTCCATTCACAGTATGCTGTCTGGCTTCAATATAGATTTTACCTGGTGGGTGTTACTCAGGAATACAGCACATGTGTAGGATGCCAGTACATAGTCAATATGTATAACTTCAGATACAAAAATTATACATGCATCTAAATAGGATAATCCTACTTAGCAAATCATAACTCTTCCATTGACACCTTACATGATATATTTTGTACATGTTTTGTTGCAATTGTCTAACAGTGGCAATATTAATTATATAAATGGTCATGTTTCAATCATACAGCATCACAGAGCTGTTTGTACTGGTGATTTTAGTATTGTTTGAATCTAAATAAATAAAGTATTAAATAAATTTCCTTTAACACAAGCAATAGGGGCTAACGGAAGACGCTGATCAAACCTGTAGTTCTGAATGATCGTTATGGGCAACACAGCCAAAGCGACATTAAAATCTAGGGCCACTATGATTTAATATAGTATTACCAGAGCTAATCAGAAAATTTCAGACAAAATCAAAATGGACAGAAAATGAAAATAAACATTTAAAAAAAAATTCAATGTTTTTTGCCCTTATTCTTCAACCAGCTATACTTATTTATTCATTCTAAATAGAGCTGGTCACAATTTTCTAAGTTTTGAGGTTTTGGTGACATTCTTCAACTGAAGTTTCAAGTTTTAATTAAAAAAGAGGGAACAGATTCTTCATGAAAAATTTCTTGAGAAACATCTCCATTTTTTTGATCAGCTCCAATCCCAATTATATTCCAATAAGATATAATTGGGAAATATTAAAAAGAGGCAGCTGATCATTTTCAAATCCTTGCTAGGGAATAAGACAGTTTTCTTTAGAGTATTTGTTACTTATTTTTGTAAAGGTTGCTTATAATAAGATTAGGCCTAATGCTGATCTCAGTCTTGCTGGTGTAAGCCTATTGGAGCTACTTCTGATTTACACTGGACTAAATGAGCAGAATCAGGCCCATCTTTTAGATTTTCCATCGAGAAATATCTTTTGTCAAGTGCTTCAAAGTCATTTGGGGACATTTAACCAATATCACAAATGATCTATTACTTCACATACTACTGTATGTGACTACAGGAACATTATGGTTTAAAAATATCACATAGGTTTCAAGATGAATAAGTTGATGTTTGAGCCAGCAGAATATGTAACTTTATATCTGTCTGGCCTCTCTTTAGACTACCAACATGGGCATTAGTTGAACTGTGATTTCTTAATGTTTTACTCAGCATGAGCTACATAGAACACGACTGAGCATGGATAAGTTAGTTAATATGCTTGAGAACAAAATACATCACTAATATATTCCTAGCTAACTAGCTCATCTTGTCTTTGATTTACAGTATAAACCAAAGTACTAAAAATGATTAATTTCAATTAAACATTAAAGAAGCTACCCACAATCTCTACAAATGCCCTTCCACTAATGTAAATCAAGAGTCATTCTTTGGAAGCCCCCACATTTACATCTGTGTAAATAAGTGGAGAATCAGAGGCGATAGTCACTCGCAGGCCCCACTGACTTTACTTTAAATCCTGGCCACACTAAAAGCAGCCTGTTCACATACAAAGAACCCAAACAAACAAACAAACAAACAAACCCCAAGATTTTTAGGATTCAGACAGGAGCTATTTTTCAGGCTGGATTGTTAAAGAAAAGTGATATTGAACAGTTTCCTGATGGTCCTCCATTTTAGATCCCACGCTGCTGGACTCTATTGAAATCAATGAAATGTTTGGAAGCCCTGGAAGAATTCTGTAATAACTTTCCATGAATATTTGCAGACCTGAGAAGGATGATAAGCTATGACAAATTTAAGGTGTTGGTCACATATGTCCAGAAAGAGGACAGCTTTACAATTAAAAAATGAAGAATTATTAACAAAAAATAACCCCCAAATCCTCAATTTCACCAAACCTTGCTTGGTTTCATTCTAAAATCTGAGTGCCAGTATTAACAAAGAGCCTTTTCAGTCCCACCATTAAAAAAGAAACAGCTCACCGTTTACGTTTCTAATTAAAATGTTTAAAAATCCAAACTGGGTCATGGGAGGAGAGCAGCAAAATCTTGTACATGAGTGAGGATGATAAAGACAGAAGGACAAGTGTCACCCATTTCAGCTTTAGGCCCTTTCTGTATGAATCTAATTCCTTCCCAGCACTAACACCTGAATTCCATTTCCAGCCTCCTTTTAAAGATGGCATCAGAAGCAGCTCAGTAGGCCTACTATGACTCATTAGCCTATGGTGTAAGATTTCATGTCCGCAGTGGTTTTGTATGTCAGCATGTACTGCACCCTACAAAAAGGGCGACATTGAAGTTCCTAGACAGTGAGGCCTGGTGGAAAGGCTTCAAGGCCTGCTGGGCCTTTTCAGATGTAATTTGAAAAGATAAGATAAAACTTTTCATTCACCAGTCCTTTAACTTAATTTCTTCTTGCTCTGATGTGTACCCTGCATACTTAGGCATTTATCTGCACTGTTTGAAGTTTGAAGCTGTGGGATACCCTCCAGGGAGGAAAAATCCAAGATGGTCATATGAGCCCTTCCTACTCCTACCCCTGCAGCACGCTTTAGCCTTTGATTGATTTGGTGCAAAATGCAGAAGTCACTAATAACAAGTTATCTTAATCAGGCAGCTACATAAATAATTAAGGATGAGACTGGTGAACCACCTGTAGAAACATTAAAACTCTATTTAGTACTTAAACACAAACAAGTAGAATTGCAGTTATAGAATCATAGAATCATAGGACTGGAAGGGACCTCAAGAGGTCATCTAATCCAGTCCCCTGCACTCAAGGCAGGACTTTAGTATTATCTAGGCCATCCCTGACAGGTGTTTGTCTAACCTGCTCTTAAAAATCTCCAGTGATGGAGATGTCCAACATAAACTGCCCTTCCTGCAATTTAAACCCATTGCTTCTTGTCCTATCCTCAGAGGTTAAGAAGAACAAATTTTCTCCCTCCTCCTTCTAACAACCTTTTATGTACTTGAAAACTGTTATGTTCTCCCTCAGTCTTTTCTTCTCCAGACTAAACAAACCCATTTTTTTTCAATCTTTCCTCATAGGTCATGCTTTCTTAACCTTTAATAATTTCTGTAGCTCTTCATTGGACTTTCTCCAATTTGTCCACATCCTTCCTGAAATGTGGCTCCCAGAACTGGACACAATACTCCAGCTGAGACCTAATCAGCCTGGAGTACAGCGGAAATATTATTTCTTGTGTCTTGCTTACAACACTCCTGCTAATACATCTCAGAATGATGTTTGCTTTTTTTGCAACAGTGTAACACTATTGACTCATATTTAGCTTGTGATCCACTATGACCCTTTGATTCCTTTCTGCAGTACTCCTTCCCAGGCAGTCATTTCCCATTTTGTTTGTGTGCAACTCATTGTTCCTTCCTAATTGGAGTGCTTTGCATTTGTCTTATTGAATTTCATCCTATTTACTTCAGAGCATGTCTCCAGTTTGTCCAGATCATTTTGAATTCTAATCCTAGCCTCCAAAGCATTTGCAACCCCACACAGTTTGGTATTGTCTGTAAACCTTATAAGTGTACCCTGTATGCCATTATCTAAAAAAATCATTGATGATGAACAGACCCAGAAACAGAACTGATCCTTGCCAGACCCCATTTGATATGCCCTTCCATCTTGACTGTGAACTCTATGGGAATGGTTTTCCAACCAGTTATGCACCCACCTTATAGTAGCTCCATCTATGTTATAGTTCCCTAGTTTGTTTATGAGAAGGTCATGCAAGACAGCATCAAAAAGCCTTACTAAAGTCAAGATATATCACATCTACAGCTTCCCCTGTCAAAGAAAGCTATTAGGTTGGTTTAACACAATTTGTTCTTGACAAACCATGCTGACTGTTAGCTATCACCTTATTATCTTCAAGGTGTTTGCAAATTGATTGCTTAATTATTTGCTCCATTATCTTTCCGGGTACTGAAGTTAAGCTGACTGGTCTGTAATTCCCTGCCTTGTCCTTACTCCCCTTTTTATAGATGGGAACTATATTTGCCCTTTTCCAGTCCTCTGGAATCTCTCCTGTCTTCCATGACTTTTTGAAGATAATTGCTAATGGCTCAGATATCTCCTCAGTCAGCTCCCTGAGTATTCTAGGATGTATTTCATCAGGCCCTTCTGACTTGAAAACATCTAACTCATCTATGTAATTTTTAACTTGTTCTTTCTCTATTGTAGCCTCTGATCCTAGCTCATTAAGTTAGATGTCCAATTGCTACTAAAATTTTTGGTGAAAACTCTTATAGAAGAGTCAGAAGAGTAAGAATAATAAGATAAGTACAGCAAAATTACATAATCTATTGCGCATACTCACAACATTATGGAGATCATCAGAAGTGAAGATGAAAAGAATAGGAAGTGGAGGAAGAACCAGAAGTGGGATGTGGCACTCCAGGCTTCCATCACCTGGTCACCTGAATGTCCTCACCAGAGGTTGGACATGCACCTTTTTTATACACTTTTGCCTACTCCCACACATATCCAGGACCATATTTAGATTGATTTCCAGTCCCTGCCTGGCTGTTGTATTCTGGTGAACCATAGATTGGTTTCTGATTGCTGACATAAGCTATTTGCATTAATATATTTCCCAGTGTTTCCAATATATTAATGCTGTTAACCTCATGGTTACACATACAAAAATCTCCTAGAATTTCATTAGGAGTTTGTTATCTTGTTCTTTTGCACTGTACTTGTTTATCATAAGATACGTATTACTAAATCTTATAACCCCTAGGTCAAATACTCATGCTAACAGTATGCTAACTGCTTGGTTCCCTTAACTCTATTAGGCCTCAAACTTATTACCACCCCATTTTGTTATGTGCATATTTGTTTCTCCTTACTTGTGTTACAGCTTTAATACTAGCATCTTTAAACACATAAATTAGAGTTTAAACATAAGCAAAAACCTTCTGAGATCAGGTCAAGGGTCAAGGTCAACAACACATATGGGCAGCAGGCACAATCTGATTCCCAGCACTGAGAAGCACAATGGGGACTAGGGTTGGCAAGAACAGCGGGCTACACTATCATGCCCAGACTACATTTCTGTGCTGGCCCAGAGTCTTGTCCCATGAATGTAATTAGCGCAACAGTTTGTGGGGAGAGAGTTCTCACTACAGGTTTTGCATGTAGCAGGTGTTCCAACAAAGGTTCTATATGCCCTTTAGTTGGCAATCTTGAAAATGTAGTTCAATGTCATCCTGAAGAGTCTTTTGGAAGTAACAGTGGCTACTAGAGGCTTAATCCTTTATTGCAATTATGAATATTCAGAATTGTATGGAATTGTTTCAGATGTAACACATTCATATTGTGTGTACATGCATAGTAAATCAACTAGTTTCGAAGCGTTATAGCTTCCTACAACACTCTGAAAGCAACAGCTTAGTGAAACAAAAGCAACTGAAGAATTTTAAAAAGTATCTGAAAGGGTTTGTTGCAAGCTCTTTCAGCACAGACGTATGCTGTCAATAATGAATGATTAAGATCAGCATTGAAAGAGGCAAGCCCCACACCAGGCTATTGCAGTGCGTAGGAGCTGCTATCTAAAGTAAGCCACATTAGAATGCCATATCAAATCACAGAGAGACAAAGTGCGTGAAGTAATATCTTTTATTGGACCAACTTCTGACAAGCTTTCAGAGCTCTTCATCAGAAGTAGGTCTAATAAAAGTTATTACCTCACCCACATTGTCTCTCTAATATCCTGGGACCAACATGGCTACAACAACAGTGCAAATATCAAATCATTGGTACCTATGTAGTCCTCATTATCATAGTACTTGAGCACCTCACAATCTTTATTGTATTTATCCTCACAACATTCCAGTGGCAATAGGGAAGTATTATCCCCATTTTACTCATGGGGAACTGAGGCACAGAGACTAAGTGACTTGCCCAATGTTGCACAGGAAGTCTGACAGAGCAGAAAAGTCATCTCTGGTCCCCCCAGTCCTGTACTAGCACCCTAACCATCCCTCCCCTATAATAGCTCAGTGATGCACCATGCCACATGACAAAAGGAGATTAGGAAAGAGATAACATGCAGAAAGCAGCAAATGAATACTATTAAGACCATGAGAGAAAGGAAGAAAGAATGTGCAAGTGGACAAGAAGAGCAGGATCAGAAAAAAAGGGCAGGGAGTTTCCTGGGTATCAGTGAAGTCACAGTTTGGTCCTTTGATAACATAATGGCGTCCTACAGAGCAACTCATCTGCTATCTTTCATATACTGAAAGATTTGATGGGAAATTTGTCTTGAACTACTAAGGCTTCTTAAAGGATTTGCTGTAGTGCATTTACTGAAGCAAAGGGGTTGGTTTGAAATTTTTACTATCGTATCTTTGGCTTTGCTGCAGGTACTACAATATCTCCATTTAAAGAAGCCTTTTCTGGTATGTCCATTTTTGGCAATTCTATCTCCATCAAGCCAACTATACCCATAAGCATTTAGGGACCTGTGTTGAGAATGGAAAAGTAAAGGAAAGTCCTGAACAGAACTGGAATGCAAATGAAAAGGACTAAAGTCAGAAATTTAAGATGCAAGAGATTAAAGTCCAGGACTGCCATGGTAGCATTCTCTGAAACCCTTCTGGTTCCATGCACAGGGACAGTTACACATGCACGGATGAAATGATGGTGATGGGAGGAGGGATATGGGTTTATTAGAAATTGGGGAACTTTTGGGGAAAGGAGGCACCTATATAGGAAGGATGGGTTCCACCTAAAGCAAAACAGAACCAGATTGCTGGTATATAAAATTAAAAAGGTTATACAGGAGTTTTTAAGCTAAGGGCTGGAGGAAAACTCACAGATGCAGAGGAGCATGTGGTTCAGACAGATACATCCTTTAGGGGAAGAATTTATTAAAGGGAATACTCTATGTCTTAGTAAAGAGAGGATAGAAGCTGATAAAATACAGGTAGGAACTGGAGAGAAACAGTCAAACGAAAAAGAGTCCCACTCAGTTACATCACATAAAGGCAGGCAACTAAATATTGACAAATGTTATAAGTGTTTTATACAAGTGCTAGAAGTCTAAATACCAAGATGGTTGAACTTGAGTGCTGGGTATTAAAGGAGAATATTGATATAACAGGCATCACATAAACTTAGTGGAACAATGATAATCAATGGGACCCAGTAATACAAGGGTACAAAATATACAGGAATGACAGAGTAGGTCGCACTGGTGGGATAGTGGCATTATATGTGAAAGAAAGCCTAGAGTCAAATATAGTAAACATATTAAATCAAACTGTTCCACAGAATTTTTATGGATAGAAATTCCATGCTTCAATAATAAGAGTATAGCAGTAGGAATATACTACTGGTAGCCTGACCAGGATGGTGATGGTGATTTTGAAGTGCTTAGGGAGATTACAGAGGCTACAAAAACAGAAAACTCAATAGTAATGGGGGATTTGAACTATCCCCATTTTGACTGGATACATGTCACTTCAGGATGGGATGCAGAGATAAAATTTCTAGACAACATTAATGACTTTCTTGGAGCAGCTAATCCTGGAACCAGCAAGGGGAGAGACAATTTTTGATTTAGTCCTAAGTGGAGCACAGGATCTGGTCCAAGAGGTCAATATAGCTGAACTGCTCAATAATAGCAACCATAATGTAACTAAATTTAACATCCTTATGGGGGCAAGGGGTAATACCAAAGAAACCCACCACAGTAGTCTTTAACTTCAGAAATGGGAACTGCACAAAAATGAGGAAGCTAGGTAAGAAATTAAAAGGAAGAGTCACAAGAGTGCAATGACTGCAAACTGCCTGGAAACTACTTGAAAAACACTATAATAGAGACTCAAATGAAATGTATAACCCAAATAAAAAAAACAGTAAGAGGACCAAAAAATGCCAACATGGCTAAACAGCAGAGTAAAAGAGGTTGTGAGAGGCAACGAGGCATCCTTTAAAAATTAGAAGTCAAATCGTACTAAGGAAAGTAGAAAGGATCATAAACTCTGGCAAGTCAAGTGTAAAAGTATAATTAGGCAGGACAAACAAGAATTTGAAGAACTTGCAACAGACAAAAAAAATTGTATTAATTTTTGTAAATACATCAGAAGCAGGAAGCCTGACAAATGAACGGTGAGATCACTGGATGATCAAGGTGCTAAAGAAGCACTCAAGGAAGACAGGGGCATTGCAGTGAAACTAAATGACTGGAGGATAGTTAATGTAATGCCGATTTTTAAAAAATGCTCCAGAGGTGATCCTGGCAATTACAGGTTGGTAAGCCTAATTTACTAGACAAATTGATTGAAACTTAGTAAAGAAAAATAGATGAATATGATATGTTGGAGAAGAGTCAACATGGCTTTGTAAAGGGAAATCATGCCTCACCAATCTACTAGAATTCTCTGAAGGTGTGCATGTGGACAAGGGTGACCCAGTTGATATAGTGTACTTTGACTTTCAGAAAGCCTTTGACAAAATCCATCACCTAAGCCTCTTAAGCAAAGTAAGCTGTCATGGGATAAGCAGGAAGGTCTTTGCATGGATCAGTAACTTGTAAAAAGATAGGAAACAAAGGGTAGGAATAAACAGTTTTCAGAATGGAGAAAGGTAAATAGTGGTGTCCCCCAGGGATTTGTACTGGGACCAGTGCTGTTCAGCATATTCATAAATTATCTGGAAATCAAGTTATATAGGGAGGTTGCAAAATTCTCAAATGACACAAAATTACTCAAGATACTGAAGGCCAAAGCTGACTGCATAGTTACAAAGGGATCTCACAAAACCAGGTGAATGGGCAACAAAATGGCAGATGAAATTCAATGTTGATAAGTGCAAAATAATGCCCCCTGGAAAAAATAATCCCAACTATACATACAAAATCCTGGGCTCTACATTAGCTGTTACCAGTCAAGAAAGAGATCTTGGTGTCATTGTACATAGTTCTCTGAAAATATCTGCTCAATGTGCAGTGGCAGTCAAAAAGGGTAACAGAATGTTAGGAACCATTAAGAAAAGGATAGCTAATAAGACAAAAAATCATAATGCACACACCGTAAATACTGCGTGTTGTTCTGGAAGCCCCATTTCAAATAAAAGATATATTAGAATTGGAAAAGGTATAGAGAATGGCAACAAAAATGATTAGGAGTATGAAACAGTTTCCATATGAGGAGAGATTAAAAAGACTGGGACTGTTCAGTTTAGAAAAGAGACTAATAAAGGGAACATAATAGAGGTCTATACGATCATGAATGGTGTGGAGAAAGTGAATAGGAAAGTGTTATTTACCCCTTTGGGTAACCAGGAGTCACCCAATGAAATTAATAGGAAGCAGTTTTTTAAAAAAACAAAAAGTAGTATTTCTTTACACAATGGACAGTGTATCTGTGGAACTCACTGCCAGGGGATGTTTTGAAAGCCATATGTATAAGTGAGTTCAAAAAAGAATTAGATAAATTCAAGGAGATTAGGTTCATCACTGACTTTTAGCAAAGATGGTCAGGGATGAAACCCCATGCTCAGAGTATTCCTAAACCTCTGCCTGCCAGAAGATGGGACTGGACAGCCGGAGATGGGTCATTCAATAATTTCCCTGTTCTATTCATTCTCTCTCAATCATCTTGTACTAACTATTGCCAGAAGAAAAGATAGTGGGCTAAATGGACCATTGGTCGACTCTGCGTGGCTGTTCTTATAGTCTTATGTTCTAGGAGTTAAAAGTCTTCTACAAACTCTAAATACAGACAGTAAATGTCCAAATAGTCTTAACTCTGTTTGACTAAGTTTATAAAGAGGTGTGGAAAAGAGAGTTAGCTATTGGTTTTAATGATGGCAAACAAGTTGAGAAAAAATATACAAAACAACCAGAAGAACATACAAACTGCTTATTTTTTAAAAAAGTCACTGAAAGGGAATCTAATGGTATAAAGCTACTTGTCAGTGTCCAATTATATCTTTCTTGAACACTATTGTGGAACAATCTGCAATATGGTTAGTGAGGAAAAAGCAGGGTTTAGAAGAGAGGTCCTGCAGGGATCAAGTGTTTGTGCTCAGTAAAGCAAAGATTACATGTTGTCTGCAACTGCAGATTAGGTAATTTTATCATAAACCTGAATAGATATGTACAGGAAGATGAAACTCAGCAAGATACCCCCAAATTAAGGCAGATAATACTAAGCCACAGGCCATGTGGATTTTTGTGATTGATGCCCCTGCAGGAAGACTGAATGATGTTACACTTGAGAAAGATGTCACATTTATATGCAGTACCTGGGAAGTACTGTTTCAGCGAGAGGTGGGTCGGATAATTCAGAATTAATGAGGAAGCCTTCAGATGGTCTTGTAAGATTTGGTCCCAGCATGTTATAAAGAAAGAAAGCACATGTACCACAGATAGAGTTATCTACCGATTTATCTGAAAAGGCTCATGGGCATTCTGTAGTTCATTCCAGTAAACACACTGAATATGTGTTCCTTACATTGAGATGAGTACAGAATTCCTTCCATTTCCCCACTGAAAAAGAAGACACTGTAGGGGCTACAGCTTCCTCCCTATTTGATTAATCCACACCCCTTTTCAGAATCTTTGATTACTGTAGTGGGGGATGGAAATATGAGACCTATTGAGGATTTTGGATGGCTAAAAGTATCCTGTATGCTGATATATTTGAGTGCTCCCCACCCAAATACATAAAATCAGATTCTTAATATAGGTATCACCACAGTTGTTTTGAAACTGATTTCTTGAGAAATTATTGCAAGAAGGTTAGTGTTTGATGTCCCGTTCATATAGGCTGTCAGTCTCTGGCTAGAACAAAGTCATGTATTCTTTCTGTCACATTCTGGGGTACAATCTAGACTAGTGAGAGGTTGTGTCATTGCCTGCTCCGTAACCCTGGGTGCCTCATAATGCTTTGCTGTTGTAGCTCCCAACCCTGGGCTGCTCAAAAACAGCCAGACATCATATGGTCATACCCTGGGTGTCTGTATACAGCTACAGCCCTGGACCAGCAGCTCTGACCCCAGCAACCTGTCAGCAACATTCCCGTCACATTCTGGCTTCCACCAGCCTTGGTTACACTTGCACGGTGGCACTAACACACTCCCAATTCTGAATTTTCCCCAGTATGTGTGTTCTGCAATGTCCAGGCTTCTCCTGGACACTTCAGATATTAGAGGACCATTGCCCCTTTCAGGGGTCAATATTCAACAGTTCGCTACTTTAACTGGAATTACCCAAACAGTTCAGTTTGACCACAATGCTGGATTGGTTTTGATTAAAAAAATAAAACAAGTTTATTCCACTACAAAGAGACAGATTTTAAGTGAGTTCAAATGTAATATATTAAAGTCAGAAATGATTACAATAGAAATAAATATAAAATGCTTTCTAGTAGCTGAAACTTAACAAGCTAGACTTGGTTCAAGGTACAGGGTCCCAGCATCATTAATGAACAAATTCTCAGGTCAGGATCTTCCCCCAGAAGCAAAGGGCTGGTTCCTTTGTCTTCTTAGGTGGAAGGGAGAGATAGGGAGTGATGGGGTGGTTTTGCCCCCAAGTTTTATAGTCTGGTCACCCTTTGAAATGGAGTCTTCTGAGAATTACCCCTCAAAGCAAAGTTTATTCAAACAGTAAAGAAAGTGCCAGGGAGTCTGGTGGTGAAGGTGGCTCCATATGCTTTCTTTTCCCATGTATGCTGAAATGCAGATTTGCTGTCTCCTGCCATTTCCCCCTCTTGCTGTCTCAAGGACCCTGTTTACTACTTATCTGTAAATTGAGGTAAACACATGTTCCTTAGTTTAAGATAGACCCGTTTAACAACTTTTGCCTCATCAGGGCTTTGTGGATTTGAATATGTGCTAACATCATCATAAAGGGGGACTTCATAACTTTACATATAATCTTGCTATATACATTTCACCATGATATTGTTGACCAGCAAGTTTTTGGTTTTCAAATGATACTTCACAAGGCACATTTTGTACAAAGATTATTACAATAGTGTGTAGGGTATGAATACAGGGGTACTTTCAGTCATTTTCTAAGAAAAAAAAAGGGGTGGTTTGGCCACATTTGACCTCATTCAGAAATGGAATAAAGTTGTTCCTGTGTGACAAGCCAAGTTGATGTTAGTTGATTCATCACTCCATGGTTTTCATAAGGAGTTAAGCTGAAGGAAGTTTTCCAGTGATGCATTTGGAGGAGGAGGTTATGGGGAGAGGGTTAAATCCTGCAATCATTACTTAAATAAAGCTCCCTTTTGCTATTGTTTATTTGTGTCTTGTGGGGGAGATTTTCAAAGGTTCTACACTCATTGAAAATTAATGAGAGTAAGGTGCTTAAGTCTTATTTGTATTTTTTTAAAATTTACTTTGAAAGTCAGACACAGTGGGAAATATTCCATTACTCATTAGTAATTTTTAAAAAAATCAACTGGTATTAAATTGTTGTTTATTCCCCCCTTACATTGATTTATTCTCTCTTTACATGTATCATTCCTTGAGGCAGTGACTACATCTTTGTCTCTCTGTAATAGCTCTACTGTAATATAAAATAATTAGTAGTTAAAAGAAACTGCCCATGTTGTTCCAAACCAGAACCCTGTTCTCATTATTCCTACCTATTCTTCCTCCAAGAAAAGCAACTAGTTAACAGCACAAAATACAGAATTTTTAAATTTTCAAAACAATAAATATTAGACTAATTTTACTGTGTTTGGAATATACATAAATGGAGTTTTAGATCTTTAAACCATGTTTTCAATTTACACTCATCTAAATGTGCTTTCACAGGTTTAAAGTGTCTGAACAGGGCCACTCTTGAAAACCATATTTCTGATTTTCATGTATATCAGAAGGTTCAAAATGAGAACAGCCTTATTAGCAATCACTATGCTGTCTTTATTCATTTGTTCCTAATAACCAAAGAGTTCAGCAGACAGCTGGCACCACCTGTGTTTCCTTCAGCGAATGGATTTTATTTAAGAGTAGTATCTGACAGCACTGCAAGATAAAGAGGAATTGATCACAGAACTAAAAGTTAGTGGTTGCTTGGATGCATGTAATCATGACTTGATTATTCTGTTTGCACACAACAAATGTAAATTCCAAACTAACCCCCTTCACACACACACACAGTGCTTTAAAAGATCCAGTTGAACAAACACCTGTCAGGGATAGTCTAGGTTTACTTGGTCCTGCCACAGAGTAGGGGGCTGTAACGATGTGAAAGAAGGAGATTACATAGGTATAGCATGATTTATTCTTGACAAATCCATGCTGGCTATTCCTTATACCCTTATTATCCTTTAAGTGGCTACAAATTGATTGTTTAATAATTTGTTCCTGTATCTTTCCAGATATCAAAGTTAGGCTGCTGGTCTATCACTGGTCTTTGTTCCCCCTTTTAAAGATATGTACTATGTCTGACCTTCTGCATCTTCTGGGATGCCACCCATTCTCCATGAGTTCTCAAAGATACTTGCTAATGGTTCTGAGATTGCTTTAGCTAGTTTCTTAAGTACCCTAGGATGAATTTCATCAGGTCCTGCTGACTAGAATACATTTAACTTATCTTAATATTCTTTAACCTGTTCTTTCTCTATTTTGGCTTGCATTCCTTCCACCTTTAATTCCTTCCAATATTAATCATGTTGATATCTGGTCACCTTTAACCTTTTTAGTGAAGACTGAAGCAAAATAGGCATTAGACCCCTCAGCTTGCTCAATGTCTTCACTTATTAGCTCTCCTTCCCCACTAAGTAGAGGGCCTACACTTTCCTTCAGCTTTCTCTTGCACCTAATGTATTTAAAGAACCTCTCCTTATTGCCTTTTGTGTTCCTTGCTAGGTGTAACTCATTTTGTGCCTTAGCCTTTCACATTTTCTTCTTACATGCTTGTGCTAGTGTCTTGAAATCATAGAATCATAGAATATCAGGGTTGGAAGGGACCTCAGGAGGTCATCTAGTCCAACCCCCTGCTCAAAGCAGGACCAATCCCCAACTAAATCATCCCCGACAGGGCTTTGTCAAGCCTGACCTTAAAAACTTCTAAGGAAGGAGATTCCACCACCTCCCTCGGTAACGCATTCCAGTGTTTCACCACCCTCCTAGTGAAAAAGTTTTTCCTAATATCCAACCTAAACCTCCCCCACTGCAACTTGAGACCATTATTCCTCGTTCTGTCATCTGCTACCACTGGGAACAGTCTAGAGTCATCCTCTTTGGAACCCCCTTTCAGGTAGTTGAAAGCAGCTATCAAATCCCCCCTCATTCTTCTCTTCTGCAGGCTAAACAATCCCAGTTCCCTCAGCCTCTCCTCATAAGTCATGTGTTCCAGTCCCCTAATCATTTTTGTTGCCCTTCCGCTGGACGTTTTCCAATTTTTTCACATCCTTCTTGTAGTGTGGGGCCCAAAACTGGACACAGTACTCCAGATGAGGCCTCACCAATGTCGAATAGAGGGGAATGATCACATCCTTCGATCTGCTGGCAATGCCCCTACTTATACAGCCCAATATGTCGTTAGCCTTCTTGGCAACAAGGGCACACTGTTGACTCATATCCAGCTTCTCGTTCACTGTAACCCCTAGGTCCTTTTCTGCAGAACTGCTGCCTAGCCATTCAGTCCCTGGTCTGTAGCGGTGCATGGGATTCTTCCATCCTAAGTGCAGGACTCTGCACTTGTCCTTGTTGAACCTCATCAGATTTCTTTTGGTCCAATCCTCTAATTTGTCTAGGGCCCTCTGTATCCTATCCCTACCCTCCTGCGTATCTACCTCTCCTCCCAGTTTAGTGTCATCTGCAAACTTCCAGAGGGTGCAATCCACACCATCCTCCAGATCATTAATCCTTAGAAATTTGTCCATATATCCACTTTGTGTAGGATACCTTTTTTGATTTTCAGGTCATTAAAGAGCTCCTGATGGAGTCATCTTGGCCTCTTACCATTCTTCCTGCTTTTCCTTTGTATTGGAATAGTTTGCATTTGTGCCTATAATATTGTCTCCTTAAGAAACTGTCAGCTCTAAACTCTTTTTCCCCCTTAGATTTTCTTTCCATAGGATCTTTCCTATCAGTTCTCTGAGTTTGTTAAAGTCTGCTTTTTTGAAGTCCATTGTCCTTATTCTGCTGCTCTCACTCCTTCCTTTCCTTAGAGTCATTAAATCTATCATTTCATTACCACTCCCATCCCAATCTCCTTCAGATTCACTCAGTTCCTTTCTGTTCACTACCAATGGCTGTCCCCTGATTATTTCCTCTACTTTTTGGAATAAAAAGTTGTCTCCAACATATTCCAAGAATTTATTGGAAATTTTGTGTTTTGCCTTATTCCTTTTCTAACAGATGTCTAGCTAGTTAAAGTTCCCCATTACTACCAGGTTTTGTGATATTTCTGTTGTTTGTTTTAGAAATGCCTCATCCACCTCCTCTTCCTGATTTGGTGGCCTATAGTAGATCCCTACCATTGTGTCACATCTATTTTTCACCCCTTTTATCTTTACCCCGATACTTTCAACTGGTCTGTCTCGCCTCTCCTTCTGGACCTCAGAACAAGTGTATATATTTCTCATGTATCATGCAACACCTCCTCCCCTTTTACCCTGACTGTCCTTTCTGAACAAGCTATACTTCTCTATGCCAATATTCCAGTCACAAGACTTACCCCACCAAGCTTCTGTGATGCCAATTAAATAATAATTGAACTTACATACTAATACTTCCAGTTCTTCCTGATTATTCCCCATACTCCTTGCATTTGTTTATCAACAACTAAGAAATTGAGCAGAATCCACCACTGATTTCCCTGTTGTTACTCCTGTGACCCTATTTTAATTCTCCATGTTCCCCCTCCTCCCTCAAATCCAACCCTTTCTTATGTCAGCTATTTTTATATTTACCCGAGGGCTTTTGACACCTGCCCCCATTGAACCTAGTTTAAAGCCCTCCTTACTAGGTTGGTGAGTCAGATGTGAAGATGCTTTTCCCATCTTCCCATCTCAGTTTGGTTCATGATGCATCATGGGAAATGTAGTTCTCCAGGAGCCAATTGAGAAGAATGCGGGCCTGATCTACAACTCCAATGAAGCAATGTGCCACAATGGGGAAAAGCAGTTTGATGTTGAACTGATGCAAACAAAATGTTTTAGGTCAGTTCAACAAAATTAAATACTCTGCCTTGTGTCAAACCAGCCTGAAACATTTTATTTAATTTTTCTTGATGGAAAAGCTGACATTTTCCCATTGAAGATTTAATTTTGTGGAAACTTGGTTTTCTATCAAAAATGATTTTGACAAAATTCCAAGCTAACTGTAATTGTTATAGAGTCATGTTGTAACCACTATTCAGCAGTGTCTGTATACTCCTTAATAAGAGTTCTGTGTAATTTGAGAATATTTCCATTTAAATTTTACTGGCTTTTGAAACCTCATAGATACCAAATCTCCTAAAACCATTGGATTTACTAGGCTTTTGCCCATTTGAAGATGGATTTTAAATAAGAATCTCTCTCTTCAAAAAGAAGCACTGATTGAAAAAAGGAAGGTGAAGTATCAGCCAGCCTTAGCTTAGTTGATTCTTTAAGCTCACTTCCAAGAGTAGGCTCTAGTTTCCATTGAAGTGATTCAAGTAAACATAATCCAGTGTATTTGGAATTAAAATGCATACCTTAATAAAGGCTGCCTTCTGAAGGAGAAGTACAAAGTATAAAGTCATCCCCGCAAAATAGTTTAAAAATAAAAGCAGACAAGCATGAAGAAAACAACTTTTGTTGTTTTCAACAATAAACGTTCTGCACTAATAATGATTCATTGTTCCCTAGAAACATTCACTAATAAGAGTATCATAAAAGCACAAAGGCAGGATCAGCCAAAACTACTGTTAGATTAGCTAAACATTCTTAATCCTCTAATGAAGCACTAATTTTAATAGGATGCTAGTGTGCCCTCTAGCACTGGTCTATACGATAGACAAATAAAGTGCTTCTTTTAAAGTGCTGACTATGACCCTGATCTTGCAAACACATATACACATTACATTTTACTCATGCAGTTAATCCCATTGAAATCAATGGAAGTAAAAACTTTTGGTATATTAATGTAAATGCTTTTTTATAAAATATAAAGCAAAAATAAAAAGTCATTTAAAGCTGTTTTGTCTCACAGCTATATAAAGCAAGATGGTAGTTATGATTAAAGCCCCATTTATACACAAATAGCCCCTTCCCAGAGAGAGAAAGAGAACTGTAATTTTCCATGGAGCAAAAATGGAAAATTCAGGAAGGAAATCAGAGAGACAAGGTGGGTGAGGTAATATCTTTTATTGGACCAACTCCTGTTAGTGGAAGAGATAAGCTTTCGAGCTTACACAGCTCCTTCTTTAGGTGTGGGGAAGGTACTCAAAGTGTTACAGCTAAATACAAGGATGGTGTTACCCCAAAATTCAGACTTTAGGCATCCCACAATGGCCTTCCTACCCTACCAACTCAATTGTCAATTTGATCAGTTTTGGTGGGCAACAGGAGGTGGCCTGTCCTAGAGGAATGGCCCAGGTTTACCAGGGAGTTTGTGTCTGACCATCGGAGGACTCCCCAGAACACACTAGTTCTGTTAACCCTTGGGAGGACACACATACAGCCTTCCGCCTGAAGGATTAACACTCAGGCAGTAATTTCTTCTAAGACAAAATAACTTTTATTTAACACATAATATTCTCTAATACAGTAAGTCTAATACATATATCTAAAGAATAAACCATATACACAACAAGCATAAATTAGAATATAAACAAACTCTAGCAGCATATATACATATTTAAATATCCAATACTATAATATTCAAAACCCACTACTATGATACTATGTAATACATATATACTATACAATTAGCACAATTTGATACTATACATATGTAACTAACACAGTTTCAAATGGTTACATTGTGCATGCAATGACCGGTCACATGCAGAATGTTGACAGCAAGGTATTACATATTAAACATATAGACACATACAGACATCCAGCATTATTAACTCAAGCATACACATACACACTTCAATAGGAGTCTATTAAAAACATTAGGCTTACTTCTCCTGATATCTTCTCTCCCTCTGGGCAGTCCTTCTGTTCTGTCAATTGTCACCGTCCGCTGCTACTCTTTCAGCCTTCCTTCTTCTCTCTTCATGATTTCAGCTCTTCTTGATCTTTCTTCTCTGGCAACTCCTCTGCTCTTCCTCTCACTCCAGCATGCCTTCCCCTCATTCTAACAGGGACTGACTGTAGGCTATCAGTGCTCTGCCTTATGTACAGTTGGCCCACCAATCAGCTTCAAGCCCTGATTGAAAACCTGTGACTTTAGAATGTGGACCTGTTTGAAGACATGTGTTCTACCTGACTGACCCCTCCTTTCAGGTGTTGGAGTGACCTTTGTTTCACCCCAGTCGGCCTGCTTGCTATTGGCCAAATTATTCTAAGGCCTTTCACAGCTCTGATTCCTTACGGCTGCCATTTTTTTTCCCTCGCTGTGACTGCTTAAAACTCTATATACCTTAACATTGTGCTTCACTGACACCACTCCAATTTCACTAAGGCCCAAATCATGATCTCTCCCTGCTTCAGGTAATGGTGACAGGCCAGCACCATTAATGCTGGACAGCACTTAGTGCTGAATAGCGTTTTCAGCTGTTTTCAGCACACAGAGAACAGCGGAAAAATCCTCTGTATCAGGGGAACAGATAAGGAGTTTACACATGTTGCAAGGGTCCATTCAAGGTAGAGTGGGCAGTAAACACTCTACAGTTGTAGGACAAAGTGGATTACAGATTGTTGTAATGAGCCATAGTGTCTTTAGTAAGTCCATGGTTTTTAGTGTCTAGCAGCATTATGAATTTAAGTTCCCAGGCTCATCTTTTGAAGAAGCAGGTTTCCTTTGTGCAGGTTTCCTTCAAGGATAGAGACCGAGAGGTCAGTTATCGAGTGATTGTTTTGTGAAAAATATTCACCCTCGGGTGATAGGGTGTTTTTGTCTTATTTTTTCTGCGTGAGTTCATTCGAGAGTGTAGTGATTGTCTGGTTTAACCCACCTAGTTGTTACTGGGGAAAATCATTATGTTTCACAAAAACATGTTTTGATTTATAGAATTAGCAATATAGAGATTTGTGGCACTTTACAGAACAGAGAGGACACTTTGATAGCCAGGTTCAAACAAATCAACAAAGATTTATTAATTCTAAGAAATAAAGAATTTGAACTTATTCATTAGCTTGTCAGAGCATCAAATGATAAAGCCATAAGTTGTTAAAGACATAAATTGATTTCTCTAGAATTTGTTAAATACTCTGGAACTTCTGCTATGGGAAAGTTCTTATTCAGGTTATTATTTTCTGCTGCAGAATACTGTGTAGTTGCAAATTCTCTGGTTTTATCCACCTGTTTTATCCTCTAGGATTAAAGTCCCTGGCAAGATCTTTGCTCACATTCTGCTAGTTAGACATCATCATAGACAGCAATCAAGTTTCACTATTAGGCAATCACAAGAGCAGCACTGGGGTGCAGTTTGCGGGGGCTGTAGTTACCCCAAAATTTGCCTTAGCCACCCTGTAGCCATTGCTCCCAGTGCAAAGATCAAATGTTACACAGAAGTAAGGGTGGTATGGTATGGTATTGCCACCCTTACTTATCCACTGCTGCTGGCTGCAGTGCTGCCTTCAGAGTTGGGTGGCCAGAGAGTGGTGGCTGCTGGCCAGACACCTGGCTCTGAAGGCAGCGATGCTGCCACCAGCAGAAAGAGTCAGTGAAAGGAAGTAAACCAAATCCAGTTCTGCTGAAAAGCACCCAGGGAGCCCTGGGAGCAGCTGTGCTGTGAGCCCCATGCACTGAACAGAAGGGAGAAGTTTGCAACTGCGCTCACAAGGCTGCGAAACCTTCTGGTGCCTGGAGGCTGGGTGACATTTCGCCTCCGCTGCTCACCATGTCAGTGCCTAGGTGTGACAATTCCTGGGCTGCAGAGATTTGTGGAGCAAACCAGAGCAGAGTGATTGACAGGGGAGCTATTGGGATCTTCATGGTGAAACATGCACACAGCTGCATGGCCCAGCTCCACTCTGTCTCCTTCGCAATTCAGCCACAACTGTGGGATTTGCACTCCCCACTCAACTCTGTGTCACCAAAGGGCAGAGCCGGAGAGCAGTGCTGGGTGAGTGTTCAGCAAACTGAACTCTCTCTGAGACCACAGCGGCCTTCCTCAGCAGCTCCCCTGGCCACTTCTCCAAACCCTCCCCTCTCCCTCCACCTCTGCAGCAGCCAGCTCCTCCTTGGCTAGCCTCCCGTGCCCTCTTCAGCCACTCACTCCAGCCGGGCACCTCCAGCACACTGCCTCTTCAAAAAGATCTTGCAGCCATGTCAGGCTGCACCTGTAACCAGCCTTTAACTATCAACAGCAGCCTAGCTAATTGTGCCACTATAGCACAGCCCCCCCAATTTTCTAGCCCCCCTCAGCCCGCTCACTTGGAAGAGATTGGTGCTGCCCCTGGGCAGTCAGCAATGGATGCTGTCCTTACTCTCTAGCTTCTCCAAACCACTGCCCATGGTATGGAGTTGAATGTCTCATGACAGAAGACTGAGATCCAGAACCACGGAGCTTGACCACCAGAGCCCCTGGTGCAGGTGACAATAAGTACCACAGAGAGTGCAGATGAGTTCATCTACCTAGAGTGCAAGCAGAGGTCAAATGGTCACAGTAAACTGGGTGTTCTTCAATGAATAGGTCTCACTGCTCCTGTATGAAGTCCCACTTATGGATGCAAAAGTGTTTTTGCGCTGAGACAAAGTCCATGATCTATCAAACTTGTGTTCTACCTGTATTGCTGTCCAGATAAGAAACCTGGACCCTCTCACAGGCAAACTTGGAGCATCTAGAGGCATTCCATTTGCGCTGTCAACACAAAATCAGGATTGTAAAATAGTTTGATTTTGTGGAAAATGTCATAATCTTGCAGAATTCTGGGCTTCCCTCAATCACTCCTTATACTCAAAAGCAGAATTTTCAGCTATGTCATCAGTATGGACAAAACACCCCAGCACACTGTGCTCTCAAATTCTCCATTGATGTATGAAGAGGTGCATGCCCTGACTCTACCTGGTGTCACCTGTGAGCCCGCCCCAGAGATTTCTGGAGTCATAGGATTGATTCAGATCTGCCTGGTGCAATGCCATGAATTACGGTCACTCTGGCTGCTGCAACGGTCCTCTGTAGACTATGTATGTTTGATGATGATGATGATGGTGATTGATGATTACAGCATAACCAATAGCAATTTTCAGGACTTGCAGACAAAGTCACTACAATATTTGAGACTCTAGGGAATGCTAGCTTCCAAAACTGAAAGCTCAGTGGAGCTAGTTTCTTTAAGTTATTTCATATTGATTTAAAACTGTACTTTTGCTGGAATATTGTTCTGAAAGAGTTATATGCTGGAACACACACTCTGTGCATGTACAGTATGTGAAAATCTGGCAGAATATTTAATATTTTCTCCCCATTGAGATTTTGATTTTGATTGCAAATTTTACATATTCACCAATGTAATATAACAGTCTTAGCCATGAATGTATCCATTATAACCATTGCCAGAGTATTGTTGCCCCTGTGGCCTGAGCAGTTAGCCAATATTCACGGCATTGCAGGTTTATTTTCATTAGGAGAAGAAAATGGTTATGAGTCAGTTATATTCTTTGATGCAATCCTATTTATTTACAAAGAATAAACATGCAATTTCCCTATTATGCCAACTAAATAACACCACCTCGCCGAGCAGCATAGAGTCAAGGTCAATGTAGTTAGGTCAACACAATGCCAGTGCTGACACTGCATTACTTACATCAGCTGTTGGTGGCCTCCAGGAGCTGCCCCACAATGCCCACCCTGCCTGCTCTGGTCACCGTTGTGAACTCCACTGCACAGCAGCCAGCTGGACAGGGAACTGCCCCTTCCCTTTAAAGCCCCATGAATTTTTGAAATTCTATTTCCTGATTGCCTGGCTTGGAGAGTACACCTAGTAACTCTAGAGCACACCTAGCAACTGCCCAGCTGACCATGCTGGCCACACGCTGCAAATGCACTCCTGCCTGGAGTACACAGGAGGTGTTGGATCTCCTGGGTTGTGTGAGGAGAAGAGGCTGTGCAGTCACACCACTGATCCAGCCATTGAAACGTCGACAACTACAAGCAGATTGCTTGGGATATGGAGGAGAAGAGCTACAAGAGGGATCAGTAGCAGTGCCATGTGAAAGCCAAGGAGCAGTTGCAGGCATACCAGAAGGCAAAGAAAGTTAACAATTGCTCTGGTGCAGAGTCTCAGACCTGCTGCTTTTACAAAGAGCTGCATACTATCCTCGGACAAGACTCCACCCCTGCCCCCCGCCTCCCAAGAGCCTTGTGGATACTTTGGAGGAGCTTGAGTCAGAGACCCCTGCCATGAACATCAAGGAGGAGGTGTTGGATGAGGAATTGGAAGAGAAGTATGGAGACAGGCAACCAGACAATCCAGATGCGCAATGAGCCAGGACATATTTTTGACTCAAGTGCAGTCCGGCCACACACTAAAGTCCATCACAGGCAAGCCTGATGCAGGGGAAGGAACGTTTGTTAAGTGTTCTGTTTGCTTTGAAATTGCAGTGATGGAACAAAGTAGCAGGACACATCTGTTGATTTACTCTTTTTTTTACTTATGCTAGAAGAGGTAGTGAAACAACCAATACAGGTAGAGTTGCTATCTGCTTCTCATCCCCCTCTACAGTTAGGCAGAACAGCCCCTGTGGAACACTCTGTTAATGTGCACTGGAATGTCCTGTGAATTCTCCGTAGATATACTGATGAAACTTTCCTGCAGGTAGTCTGCAATCTTCTGCTGAAGGTTTCTGGGGAGGACTGCCTTATTTCCTCCACTGCAGTAGGACATTTTCCCATGGGACTCAGTGATTACTTCAGCAGGAACCACTACATCACACAGGCTAGCAGCATACAGTCCAAGTCGAGCACCCTGATGCTTGAAGAAGCTGTTCCCTTTCCACCTTCATTACCCTCAGGAGTGAGGTATTGGCTAAAATCACCATTGCCTGTGGAAAATGGTGCAAGTATTCAGTTCAGTTACTCTATACACATATACTTCATGCCTGTGAGCTATCCCCTCTCATTTCCCCAATTCACTCACCACCACAGGGCCATACTCACCATAGCTGGTGCTGTGACTGCCACTGTAAATCCCAAGGAGAAGTGAGAATGTAGTTTTTACAACTTGTGTGGATCAAGGGGAGTGAGTTCAGTATCCTGACAATGGTACCTTTGTGTTCTGTATCGTCAGCAGCTGCAAATGTGTCATTGAGAGTCTCTTCATCCACACCAGTGGAACGGCTGAGGCAGATAAGGAGAATAAGGAAGAGGACTCAGGATGACATTTTCCAAGAGATCCTGCAACCCTCCGCTGCTTCAGTTAATGAGCACAGGTCTTGGAGGATCACCCTTGCAGACAACATGAACAGGGATAGAGCAGAGAGGAAAAAGATGTAGGAAAAGGAGAGGGATGTGCAGCAGAAGATACTTAAGCTTCTCAAGGAGCAAACAGACATGCTGCAGAGTCTAGTGTACCTGCAGGTCCAGCAATCCCATGCTCGTCTCCCTCTGCAGGCCATAGAGAACTGCATATCAGGACCTCCCTATACCCCTCCTCAACATTCTGCATGGCATCAAGGGCCACTGCACTACCCCTACCGCTACACGCCTGGGGACATTAAAGACATTCACAGCCCCACATACAGTGACCTCTGAAAGACATGGTTGGTATATGTATATCTGAAATGGATATGACTGTTCTTTCCCCTTCATAAGTTTTTTCCCTTAATTTATTAAGTTTATTAAGCTATAAATGTTTTTCTATTTGCATTGTTATGGAATAAAAGTCTGTTTTTGGAAACATAATTCATCTTTATTAGTTTGATACAGAGGATGTTTCAGCTGCTCCCTGTGTGCTGAAAATGCTGTTCAGCACTAGGTGCTGTCCAGCGTCAATAGTGCTGATCTGTCATCATTAGCTGACGCAGGGAGAGATCCAGATTTGGGCTTTTTAAATTAGTAAAATCGGAGTGATGACGGCGAAACATAATGATAAGGTGTATGTAAATATTTCATTTGTTTGGTAACTATAAAGATTTAAATAGTCAATAAAGATACTTTTTAAGCAGTCACAGTTAGGGAAAACAATATGGTGGCTGCAACAAATTGGGGCTGTGAAAACCAAAATAGTGAGCTTACAATGATTTGGCCAATGACAAGCAGGGAGACTTAGGTGAAATAAGGTCACTCCAACGTCTGAAGGGGGGGTGTCAGTCAGATAGAACACAAGTCTTCAAACAAGTCCATCTCTAAAGGCGCAGGTTCCCAATCAGGTGCCAGATTCTAAAGGGCTTGAAGCTGATTGGTAAATTCAAATTGTATGATGTCCAATATCCAATCAGAATAGGTCAAGATCTGTATATAAGGTGGAGAGCTGACAGGCTTCAGTCAGTCTGTGTCTTCTGAGTGGAAGGCGCCAGTGTGAATGAGCAGCAGTGCAGTTCTTGGAAGAGAAGATTAAGAAGAACATCTGAAAGAGCTGAAATCAGTGAAGTCAGAAGAAAGAAGCAAAGTGGTGGAGCAGCAGTTGACAGAATGCAAGAATCCAGACAGAGCAGAGGGAAAGAAGACAATGGAAAAAATAAGCATGATGATTTAAGGCAAAGACTCCAATTGAAGCATGTATGTATATGCCTGAGTTAATAAATCTAGATGTCTCTGTATGTGTGTGATGCTGCACCCCATATTCTTGATAATTGTATGATTAAGATATGATTATAACATAATTATGATGCATATGTACAAGATGTGTCTTGTGAGGTGCCATTGGGAAACTCATGATTTCCTGAATATGATTATCCTATTTGTGTGCATGTATCATTTTTGTATCTGACGTTATGAATATTGACTATGTATCTGTATTTCAAATGTGGTTACACCCTGGGTAACACCCACTAGGCAAAAGGCTTCCAGTCTAGACAGCTGGTTGGGAAGGGCCTATTCAGGGTAATGGGCCATTAGGGGAAACAATAGGCCTTAGGAGAAGCTAATCCCCCAGCTGGGGACCCTTCCTCAGAATGCTCAAGACAGCCTACGCGTAGTGGCTTCTATGACTCAGCAGAGCATGTTAGGGCTTGTGACCAGACCACATGACACTGAACTCCATTTTGGTACCTGCATTTTTCCATAAACTGGACTGGGAACTGAGTTTGGAAGAAAGGATTCCCACCATATGAGAAAGCTATATAAGGCGGGGTGTAACATCATCTCTTGGCCTCACTCCCTACACAACAGAACTCCTGGAAACACCTGAGAAACAAAGACTGAACTGAGGGAAGTACTGGTCCCAGGCTATAGGGATTTCTAGCTTGTGTATGGCAACTTGTTGGACTGCTTGTATCATCAGTCAGGGTGAGAAACTTATATTTGGGTAGTTTGCGTTTTTGTTTATTTGCTAGGCAATCTGCTTTGATCAGTTTGCTATCACTTATTATCACTTAAAATCTATCTTTTGTAGCTAATAAACTTGTTTTTTGCTTTTTCTAAACCAGTGTGCCTTTGAGTAAAGTGTCTGGGGAAAAATCTCAGTTTGGTTAACACAAGCTAGCGGTGTATATCTTTCCCACATCGAGGGGAAAGTGAACATATTAATGAGCTTACTTTGTACAGATCTCTGTGCAGTGTAAAACGGTATAATTCTGGGTTTATACTCCAGCCAGGGTGCAAGGCGGAGGAGCTGGCAAATAGGCTTTGTCTCCTGCCTGTCTTTGAGTGCTTGGGTAAAGCTCTCAGGTATCTCAGTTGGGTGTATGGCATCACCTGCTGTCATGTTGGGTGATAACAGGGCCTGGGGAGGCTGGCTTTATCTCCAACAAAGCAGTGTGAGCAGGATGCAGCAGTTTCCACGGCTCCCAGACTGCACCCGGGAGTGACAACCTGTCACAGTGTGTGTTCACTGTTTATTATGTTTTAGTGTTTTATGTGCCTTGCTGCCAGCATTCCGCATGTAACTGGCCATTGAATTCAGAATGTAACCACTTAAAACTGTGTTTAATTGTATAATAACATAGTATTGGGTATTTGAATATGCATATGTGCTGATAGAGTTTGTTTGTATTCTAATACATACCTGCTATGTTAAAAAGGTTTATGGTTTATTCTTTTTAGTATATGCATGAGACTTATTGTATTAGGGAATATTTTGTGTTAAATAAAGGTTATTTTGTTTTCAAAGAAATGACTGCCTGAGTGTTAATCCTTTGAGCAGAAGGCTGTATCTGTGTCCTCCCAAGGGTAAATGGAACTAATTTGTTCTAGGGAGTCCTCCGCAAGCCAGAGATGAACTCCCTGGTAAAACCCAGGCAATTCCTCAAGGGCAGGACACCTCCTGTTATGTACCAAAACAGACCAAACTGACAATTAGGTTATTAGTGTAGGAAGGCCACTCTGGGGTGCCTGAGGTCTGAATTTTGGAGTAAGAAAGTCACAACATATGCTGGGTGGTACTGATCACAGACAGTATTAATAGGTGCATTGGAAATGTTATACTACTACACACACAGCACTCCAAGGATTCATACAGGGTTGTAAAAGAGCAGGGCCGGGTACAGCACAGTACAGCAACAGACACTATTCTGGTTTACTAATAAAATGGTCTTCCAAAGCCTCCCTGAGGCATATAGCTCCATGTTGAGCTCTTCCTATAGCCTTGGTACCTGGCTGCTCAAAATCAGCAGACAGCCACTCCACCTCTGCCCTCCACCCCAAGGGAAACTTTCCCCCCATTGCTTCAAAGATGTTATGCAGGAGACAGAAGGGAGCTTTAACCATTGGAATATTTTTTTCAGTGAGGTCCAATCTCATGAGTAGACAGTGCCAGCAACCCTTCAAATGACCAAAGGCATATTCAATTGTCATTCTACACCTGCTCAGCCTGTAGCTGAAATGGTCCTTGGTGTTGTTGAGGTGGTCAGTGTATAGCTTCATCAGCCATAGGAGCAAGGGGGAGGCTGGGTCTCACAGGATCACTATTCGCATTTCAACATCACCAATAGTAATCCATTGTTCGGGAAAGAAAGTTCCTCCTTGCAGCTTTCTGAACAGCCTTATGTTCTTAAAGATACACGTGTCATGCACCTTCCTTGACCACCCCACATTAATGTCGGTGAAGCATCCCTGATTATCCACCAGCACTTGCATTAACATAGAAAAGTAGCCTTTTCTGTTGATGTACTCTGTGGAAAGGTGGTCTGGTGCCAAAATAGGGATATGCATACTCACTATTGCCCCACTGCACTTTAGGAACTCCATTGCTGCAAAACCATCCACTATTTCCTGCACTTTGCCCAGAGTCACAGTCCTTCACAGCAAAAGGAGATTAATGATTCTGCACACTTGTATCACAACAGGCCTCACAATGGATTTCCCAACTCCAAATTGATTACCAACTGATCAGTAGCAATCTTGCATTGCAAGTTTCCACAGTGCAATTGCAACTTGCTTCCATACTATCAGTGCTGATATCATTTTAGTGTTGCTCCGCTGGAGAGCTGGGGCGAGCTCTGCACACAGATCCAGGAATGTGGCTTTGAGCAGTGGCTGCAGAATTTTTGAATGCACATCATCCCAAACCTGTATGAAAATGTGATCCAACAAGCCAGTTCTTGTTTCTCAGGCCCAGAACCCACGCTCCACCATCTGAAGCTGCTCTGGGAACACCACCAACAATCTTGAATTGTTTCTTTCTGTGTTTCACAGCAATCTAGCCTCCAGGGAATTGTCGTGTTCTGCACAACTCCTCTTGTGGATCAGCAAATACTGCAGCATCAGGCAGCCCATGTTAGCAACACTCATCACAATAGTGCAGAGCTGTGCAGGAACCATGCTTCTGTCAGAGACTGAGGAGAGAAGCATGGATTTGTGTGGATAATTTTCAAAAGAGGCATGAAACATTATGGGATGCAGATGAAATTATGGGATAGAGAATGCTGCCTTATGGGAAGGTGAATCCATGCTCCCAGTCACCCCGCATGATTTTTGGCCCGATAAGACATTGCAAAACCTTCCAAAAATACCCTGCGCTACATGGCGGCAAGCTGCACAGTGGGATAGCTACCCATGTATCAAGGAGTCAGTGGGGGTTTGTGGAGCTGCTCTCTCTCTGGCGGTAGTAGCACCTAGTGGTAAGAGCCCAAGGCACCACCCTCTCTAGCAGCAGTGGTGCCTTGTATCCATAGTCCAAGGTCCCACCCTGTCTTTGGTGGCACTAGTGCTTCGTATCCATAGTCCAAGGTCCCACCCTGTCTTTGGTGGCACTAGTGCTTCGTATCCATAGTCCAAGGTCCCACCCTGTCTTTAGTGGCACTAGTGCTTCATATCCATAGTCCAAGGCACCACACTATCTAAGATGGCACCTAGTGGTAAGAGTACAGTATCTGCTGTAGCTAGTGACTGTATCGCCCAATGTTTGGAATCCCAGTAACTGCTACAGCCAGGGGCAGTATAGCCCAATGTACAGGGAGGGCAGGGGCACCGGGACCCACCCTACGCCAGGACCCTATAAAGCCAGTTACCCTGTTGAGGGTCTAGCTCTCCATGTCCCCAAACATGTCCCCCAAGTCACTTCCTACCTTTAGGCCTGCCTCGGGCTCTCCTCCACTGGCAGTGGCTTGAGGCCCCCTCAGCCCCCGCAGTTGACTGGGCTTGGAGGCCTGTCAGCTTCTCAACAGGAGCCTATAGAACACATCCACTCTCCTCCTCAGCCAGCCCAGACTAAGCTAAGCTGCTGCCTTTCATATGCTCTCAGTGCATACCCGGCAAAGATAAGGAGGCATGGCCTCTTGGGCAGGGGCACGAGAGCCCTCCCAAAAGTGGGGGCTGGCCCTGCCCCCCACCAAGCCGGAAGCTGGAGTGGGGCCAGGGGGTCCCCCCGCCCCAGCCAGGGGTCGGGATGGGGCAAAAACAGTCCCCTGCCCATGTCCCCACCCCCCAAACCCCAATCCAGGGAAGGTGGAGGGACCCAGGCTCCCCCAGCTGCCTGTGTGACTCTCCCTCACCTGGCTCTGGCTGGGGGGGCGGGGGGGACCTTGAAGCTGCAGCCCGGCCATGATAAGAACCACGCAGGTAGCTGTGGGGAGCCGCGGCAGGGCGGGGCCACCAAGAGCAGCCTCTGACCTGTGTCCCCATCTCCCGAGCCCCCTGCCCAGCACAGGTGGAGGGTCTGGGGCTTCCCACAGCTGCCCATGCGACTCTTACCATGCACAGGCAGTGGCTCTGAGGCCCCCACCCCTCCCCTGGCTGAAGATGGGCTGGGGAGAGCCGCGTGCGCAGCTGTGGGGAGCTGGCATGGAGTCGCAGACCCTGCACCTCCACCTGCCCTCAGCTGGGTGGGGACATGGGCCAAGGGTTGCTCTCGGCAGGCCCCCCCTCACAGGCAGGTGGAGGGTCCTCCACCGATCCCCACAGCTGGCCAGGCTCCCTGTCCAGGCTCCATGTTGTCCTGGCCACAGCGAGTGGGGCCTCAGGGGCAAGAGGAGGGGAAGGGGGTGGGGTCTGCCCTGGTGAAGAGTGGATGGGCCAGTTCCATCCACTTTCAAAAAGTGGGAGGGGCCTGGCCTCCCCCCTCCCCCCCAGTCCAGCACCACTGTCCCAAAGCAGTTTGTTAACCCCGATGTCGCTAGTGTGGGGTTGATACACCCTGTCACACCACTGTATACTGCTCTGCATTGATACAAGCACTCCTAGTGAGCACACGCACCACCGACACAAGGAGCGCAGGGTGGATGTGCACGAGCAATGTAACAATTGCAGTGGCTGAACACCGAGGTAATTTAGGTCAACATAATTCTGTAGTGTAAACATGGCCTTAATTGCTCCTTCCTCTTAGTCTGAAAGAAGGCTGCTAAGTACATTCATTGGCGTTAAGTAGGTATAGTATAAATCAAAGAACTACTTGTGGGCGGCTATTAATACCTTCGAGCATAGCAGTATTAAAGCTTTATCCTGCCATCACAAATTGGAATTAAAGTTGCACAAAACTTTCACAACAAAAAGCTAAACTAATCAAATCTGAGTTTTTTATTTAATTACAAACTCAAGTTTAGGCTCATTCAGGGGTGTTGGAACAATCTGGGTAGTGGGGATGCTGAGAGCCATTGAACCAAACTGTAAACCCTGGATATGACAGAAACCACTTCAAGTCAGGGAGTGCCACCGCATCCCCGCCACCTCTAGCTCCAGCACCTATGGACTCTTTCCTCAAATGGTTTTCTATGATGTGGATTCAACCTTGAAAAGCAAGGCTGTTTCTTTAAAGAGCTTCAAATTTTGAAGCTGTGCAGATTTTCATTGCAAAGAGCCATTTTAAAGGAATTTTGCAAAAAAAAATCAATACTGGGCGTAAAATTACCCCAGACTAAATGGCTCAGAAGAATTTCAGCAGTTTAGCAGGGCATATTAATGACTTTGGGTTTTACCTTTAAAAGAACCAGAAAGTCAGCAGAAGTATTTACAGAATGTGTTGCATGGTTTTTGCTATGTCAGTTTTCTTGATGTTATTAACTCCTACTCTATCAAACTGAACAGTGTATAACAATAGGTCAGATCCTCAGCTGATGTAAATCAGTGTTGCTGGGCTGAAGTCAAGGGTGCTAGTCATGATGCTAGTCAGAATATTTCTCCATGTCTCAGCAGAAAGCTATGCTACTGAAGATACTGAGCCATTCAGTGTTTTCTGAACCATATATGTTTTAATCACATAGCCTTTTACAAAGATATGCAGCAACAGAGTCTGACAACGAGTAAGCCAGCTGGAAGTGCTGGAGTCATCTTTTTCCGAGGACAGGTAACCACTCACAATGAAAGAGATTGATTTTAGTTAAGGCTGCCCCCCCCCATCCCCACGGAGACTCTGTGACTGTTTTGAAGGTTTATGACTTCTCATCAAAAATGCAGTTTGCACTAGTTATAAAAAGATTACATTAATATTGTATCTTGCTAAAATGACCATATTTTTATACAGAGAAATAAATAATATAACAATGGAGTTCTTCACAGCTCTATCAGAGACAGGGAGGGTGAGCTCTCTGGTGGGCTATACAAGTTTCTCTTGCCTAATCTATACTAGACTCAGGATTGCTGATATAGTGATACCAGCAACCCACCCAGTGGAGATGCATTTTATACTTGCAGAAGAACTCTTTTTCTTGTATAGCTTACTCTAGTTCCCCACATAAAATAACCTATGCTGGGAAAAGGATTTTTTGGCTGGTATAACGGTGTCCACACCAGGGCTTACTAGCCTAAAAATGTCATCCAGATTCACTCCCACTAACTAATATTGTTATGTTGGCGAAAGTGTCTAGTGTAGACCTGGTCTTAATTTGTGTTGGTCATCAGAGCTGACAAATTCGAATGCTGAGCTATATACCTGCTATAATGCTACTGAACACTTGAGAACAGCTGTTAACTATGGTTAGTGGATACTGCAGGATATTTGGCCTGGAGCTAAGTTTTGAGATTTTTCAGATATGGAGATGGGCATTTTCATACAAAGGGGCACTGGAACTCCAGGCATGCCCTGTGCACTGCCTGGCAGTTCTTGAGGGATGGGTTTGAGTCTGGTCCCTGTTTATATAATTGTCCTTTAAATAAAGCACCTTGAGTTTCTCAGAGTACTTTGCAATCCTTTTAGTTACACAGTAGCAACTGAAATGTGTTTATTTGGTTCTGAAAGTCTAACACAAGATTCGTCTGCTGCCCATGTGTGCAGGTGTCTCCCCACTTCAGCTGTAGGATCCACTTACTTCTTTGTCTAAATCAGGTAGTTTTCATAGGTATTTTCTTCAGCTTGACATAGTGAAAGTCCCAAACCTTTGGAACTACGAGCACATTTTTATCAATACAATAGCCACTTTGTTTTACTTTAACAGACTTCACTGTGTGGAAGTTAGGTTGGTCTCTGAGAATTTGTCTTCATTAGAAAATGTTACATTTAAAACCTCTGGTTAAGAGTTGAGATGTCAATATGGTGCTGACCATGTCTAATCAGTTAGTGTAAATGAATCATATTCAGCATGTCAGCTAATGTGGATTAAACTCCAGTCATATGCTGATGCCTCAGATAAGACATTGAATCTGATTCTGATCTCACTTACAGTGGTTTTATACCAGCCTAACTATTGATTCAGCAGAATTACTCCCAATTCACACTGGTAAAAGAGATCAGAAACAGCCCCAGTCAGTGCAGTTTGTCCCTTCTTTTGGAGGACCCAGTCACATCTCCGGCTATTCAGAGCAGAGATACCCTATGAAATACATTTACTCTGGAAAGAGGTATTGTTTCCTTATCCCTGGTATGTATTCTGGCTAGACACTGTTTATGTGCAGACATTATGATGTGGGCACCTTCTCTTTGTTATACAATATAGGCTGACCTGAAAAAAACTCATTTAACTAGCGTTTCACTGGAACTTGAATCAGTGAACCAAAGATGAAAGATCAGCATTTTATATACGGTCATTCAGCTCCATCAAGCACATCTAAAATATTACCACTGAAATGTCCAGTCTCATATCATATTTCAGAGTCAATCCAATTTGGCAAGATTACATTTAAATATTTTCTGGAACAAGCTTGCATTGCTAAAAGCCAGTTAAAACTGTGTTGCACAGAGGCTATGTTGCATGGTAACACTTCATATTTCATTATGGTTTATAGGGACTTGACACATTTAATGAACACTAATAAATTCTGTTCATGCCAACAAAATATATCAATACCAAGCCTGAAACTTTGTCTAGGGTTAATTCCAACTATTGCTGAGGTATCTCTATGTCTCTTATTGGCATAAAATAAAAGAAACACACATTTTAAAATAACTATACTTTTCCCATACCATTCATGAAGGTGATCACCTGGCTGAGGCCTACATCTAATCCAAGAAGGTCTCTGTTAATGTTCTGTACCAAATGCTTCAGAATAAGATGAAAATATTTTATCACATATGAAACACTGTCTTTTGGAGGAGATGGAAGTTTCTTCGTGAACTGATTATAAATTCAACCTGTGTAATGTAGAGTAGATTAGTAGCTCTTAATTGTTCTCCTAACTAGCGTAACTGCAGGTTATATTATTTATTTCTGTGTCTAATTGCTTTTATGTCCTAAAGCAGTGAGTTCCATGGGCTAATGATACATTCTGTAAGAATTATTTCTCTGTGTTGCCTTTGAATTTCTTTTTTGTGGAATGGGACAAGTTAAAAATTGGTTTTCTATTTCATTTGTGATATTAGAAATTAGAGATGTGAAAGTCCCATTAAGCCATCTTGTCAATCCTCCAGAAGATTTTTCTCTAGAGTGTATATATAACCTGTGGGCAGGCTAGAGTTCACTTCATTGCCCTTCTCCAGTGCCCAAAAGAATGCAGCTCCCATAGAAAAGCACCTGGAGACCCAGAATTCAGTCTCTTAGGATTTTCAGCAAGGATTACACAGGATCAACCTCTCCACATTCAAGTCCTCAAAAGAACAAAAGGAATGAACTTAATTAAGTACCAATTCTATAAAATCTTATGATAAAGACACATAATAAAATAATAGCTTATTTTTTACAACATAACATGGCTACTTTATAATCCACATACATTATCTTCACAGTTATACATAAACATAAATAAAGAAAACAAATTAAATCTGGACAGGTCAGTCCCCACAGAAAAACAGTGAGAAGAAACAGGGAGTTCCCAAAAACTTAGGTTTAGTTCACTTAAGTCTCAGTTAGTCTTTGATCACCAAATCTATACAGTCTGCTGAGTCTAAAACAACATCTTCCCTCCACTTGCTTGTAGGAATCTTCAGTTGGAATCCATGCAGACTCTTCCTCTGATGAAATCACTGCTAGCCAGTCAGCTAACTCATTAACCAATCACTCAGTTAAGTATATGTTTTTTTTTTAAAAAACCTGTTACAAGAAAAATACAAAATTGAGAATAGCAAAATAAATGACTCTTCCTCATTATCACATTTAAAGAAAAGTTGGTGAATCATAATAGTTCAGACAATTTAACTAAAACAGCTTGGCTAAAATCAAACAACATTCAAAGTATACAATTCAAATAAAAATATATTTTTCCCTTTCTATAATTAACACTGCCAGGGCTTCACTGTTGGAGCATTAACAATATACTCCTGAGGGAATTCTGAACCAGAATAAAAGTTCTGTGCCAAAAATTAAAAATTTGGTGCACAATATTTTAAAATTTTGCAAACTTCTGAAAATTTTATTTGTCAATATATATATGCGGATGCTCCAGCATGGCAGTGGGGAGCACAGACCATGGGCTGCACAGAGGAAGGCGATCACCCACCCCTGTAACAGCTGCACCCAACGGTGACACAGTGCAAGGGCTACGCCTGCCCCAGAAACACCCTGGGGTCCTGCCCCTCTGCACCAGGGGCACCAGGTGTGGGCAGGCAGGCTCAGCCCAGCAGGATCTAAGTGTGGAGGGGCTCAGTGTGAGGGGTGTCAGGGTGGGGTGAGAGGGTTCTGTGTGGGCCAATCTGGGTGCAGGCGGCTCAGTGGGAGATCTGGTTGCACAGGGGTTGAGAGGTTCTGGGTGCAGGGGCAACAGGACTCTGCAGGAGGGTCCAGGTGAAGGCAGTTGGGGCTCAGCAGGAGGGTCTGGATGTTGGGAGATGGGGTTTGGCAGAGGGGTGTGGGTGTGGAGTGTGGAGCGCTCAGTGGGGGGGTCCAGGTGGGGGAGTCCAGGTGCTCGTGGAGTGATTTCAGAGTAACAGCCGTGTTAGTCTGTATCCTCAAAAAGAAAAGGAGTACTTGTGGCACCTTAGAGACTAACAAATTTATTTGAGCATAAGCTTTTGTGAGCTTCAGCTCACTTCATCGGATGCATGCAGTGGAAATCATTCAGTGTGTTGATATAAAATCTCTATTATACAGTTCTGAGGGAGGTGATGGCGGAAGGAAAGAACCAAGGGGTTTCTTTCTTGGCAAAAGAAAAAATAAAGTGACAAGTGAATAAAATGCAGCAATAAATATCATCCAGTAAAGCCCTGGGCATTAGAATTTACTCTTGACAGCCTTACATTGGGATTATGGATCTGCAGAATTAATTACAACTATCTCATTTCTAAGAAAGCAGACTACTTACGGGTTTAGCTGACCCATAATGCTTAGCTTCCTTAAGGAGAGAATACCATTAGTGACGTAGAATTGTAAGTCATTCCCATGCTATCCTGGCAAAAAAGAATCATTATCTTGTCCAAGCAATCATTCTTTCATTTATTCCTAAATCAACAGATTTCTTTTTCTTATTAAAGCCAGCATACCCTTATAGCAGGCCATCCCAATGGAGTTTAAAAATGTCCCCAAAAAGAACAAGGGGGCTTGTGACAAGGTACCATCCCAGAATACATCCCCTCATGTCACAACATGGCCTTGCAGGTATCCCACACTCAGTTACTTCCTGGTTCTCCCAATAACTTATCCACAGCCTGGAGTACTTGAAGTCATATCCTCTTCTTGGGGTCCACATAAAGTGCTATTCATACTTGAATTCACTCAGAAAACCCAAACATTCAGATAAATGTGTCTTTAATTTGAAGCCTGTACACAACTTTCTAAAATACAAAGTAGGTAATGGAATATCATATTGGATCAACTTCTGTTAGTGAAAGACTTGAAGAAGAGCTCTGTGTAGCTCAAAAGCTTGTCTCTGTCATCAACAGTTGGTCCAATAAAAGATATGACTTCACCCATCTTGTCTTTCTAATATCCAGGGAACTACATAGCTAAAACAACACCACAAAAAACAACTTTCTAGAGCACTTATCTTCTGCAACACAAGTTCTTTGACACAGACATTTGGGAGGAGATGTTTCACATCCGATTTAAAAATAAAACTATAAAAATACCTTAACACCACTCTTTGATTCATACGAAAAAGCATTTCTAAGGGTATGTCTACACTACGGAATAAGGTCGAATTTATAGAAGTCGGTTTTTTAGAAATCGGTTTTATATATTCGAGTGTGTGTGTCCCCACAGAAAATGCTCTAAGTGCATTAAGTGCATTAACTCGGCGGAGCGCTTCCACAGTTCCGAGGCTAGAGTCGACTTCCGGAGCGTTGCACTGTGGGTAGCTATCCCACAGTTCCCGCAGTCTCAGCTGCCCATTGGAATTCTGGGTTGAGATCCCAATGCCTGATGGGGCTAAAACATTGTCGCGGGTGGTTCTGGGTACATATCGTCAGGCCCCCGTTCCTTCCCTCCCTCCGTGAAAGCAAGGGCAGACAATCATTTCGCGCCTTTTTTCCTGAGTTACCTGTGCAGACGCCATACCACGGCAAGCATGGAGCCCGCTCAGGTAACCATCACCCTATGTCTCCTGGGTGCTGGCAGACGCAGTACGGCATTGCTACACAGTAGCAGCAACCCCTTGCCTTGTGGCAGCAGACGGTACAGTACGACTGGTAGCCGTCATCGTCATGTCCGAGGTGCTCCTGGCCACGTCGGCTGGGAGCGCCTGGGCAGACATGGGCGCAGGGACTAAATTTGGAGTGACTTGACCAGGTCATTCTCTTTAGTCCTGCAGTCAGTCCTATTGAACCGTCTTATGGTGAGTGGGCAGGCGATACGGACTGCTAGCAGTCGTACTGTACCATCTTCTGCCGAGCAGCCATGAGATGTGGATGGCATGCAGTCCTTCTGCACCGTCTGCTGCCAGCCAAAGATGTAAAAGATAGATGGAATGGATCAAAACAAGAAATAGACCAGATTTGTTTTGAACTCATTTGCTTCCCCCCCTCCCCTGTCTAGGGGACTCATTCTTCTAGGTCACACTGCAGTCACTCACAGAGAAGGTGCAGCGAGGTAAATCTAGCCATGTATCAATCAGAGGTCAGGCTAACCTTCTTGTTCCAATAAGGACAATAACTTAGGTGCACCATTTCTTATTGGAACCCTCCGTGAAGTCCTGCCTGAAATACTCCTTGATGTAAAGCCACCCCCTTTGTTGATTTTAGCTCCCTGAAGCCAACCCTGTAAGCCGTGTCCTCAGTCGCCCCTCCCGGCATCAGAGCAATGGCAAACAATTGGGCATCTGAGAGTGCTGTCCAGAGCAGTCACAATGGAGCACTCTGATGGGGCTAAAACATTGTCGTGGGTGGTTCTGGGTACGTATCGTCAGGCCCCCGTTCCCTCCCTCCCTCCGTGAAAACAAGGGCAGACAATCATTTCGCGCCTTTTTTCCTGAGTTTCCTGTGCAGACGCCATACCACGGCAAGCATGGAGCCCGCTCAGGTAACCGTCACCCTATGTCTCCTGGGTGCTGGCAGACGTGGTACGGCTTTGCTGCACAGTAGCAGCAACCCATTGCCTTCTGGCAGCAGACGGTGCAATACGACTGGTAGTCGTCCTCGTCGTGTCCAAGGTGCTCCTGGCCATGTCGGCTGGGAGCGCCTAGGCAGACATGGGCGCAGGGACTAAATTTGGAGTGACTTGACCAGGTCATTCTCTTTAGTCCTGCAATCAGTCCTATTGAACCGTCTTATGGTGAGCGGGCAGGCGATACGGACTGCTAGCAGTTGTACTGTACCATCTTCTGCCAGGCAGGCAAGAGATGAGGATTGCTAGTAGTCGTATTGTACCATCTTCTGCCAGGCAGGCAAGAGATGAGAATGGCTAGCAGTCGTACTGTACCATCTTCTGCCGAGCAGCCATGAGATGTGGATGGCATGCAGTCTTTCTGCACTGTCTGCTGCCAGCCAAAGATGTAAAAGATAGATGGAGTGGGTCAAAACAAGAAATAGACCAGATTTGTTTTGTACTCATTTGCCTCCTCCCCTGTCTAGGGGACTCATTCCTCTAGGTCACACTGCAGTCACTCACAGAGAAGGTGCAGTGAGGTAAATCTAGCCATGTATCAATCAGAGGCCAGGCTAACCTCCTTGTTCCAATAAGAACGATAACTTAGGTGCACCATTTCTTATTGGAACCCTCCGTGAAGTCCTGCCTGAAATACTCCTTGATGTACAGCCACCCCCTTTGTTGATTTTAGCTCCCTGAAGCCAAACCTGTAAGCCGTGTTGTCAGTCGCCCCTCCCTCCGTCAGAGCAACGGCAGACAATCGTTCCGCGCCTTTTTTCTGTGCGGACGCCATACCAAGGCAAGCACGGAGGCCGCTCAGTTCACTTTGGCAATTAGGAGCACATTAAACACCACACGCATTATCCAGCAGTATATGCAGCACCAGAACCTGGCAAAGCGAAACCGGGCAAGGAGGCGACGTCAGCGCGGTCACGTGAGTGATCAGGACATGGACACAGATTTCTCTGAAAGCATGGGCCCTGCCAATGCATGCATCATGGAGCTAATGGGGCAGGTTCATGCTGTGGAACGCCGATTCTGGGCTCGGGATAACAAGCACAGACTGGTGGGACCGCATAGTGTTGCAGGTCTGGGACGATTCCCAGTGGCTGCGAAACTTTCGCATGCATAAGGGTACTTTCATGGAACTTTGTGACTTGCTTTCCCCTGCCCTGAGGCGCATGAATACCAAGATGAGAGCAGCCCTCACAGTTGAGAAGCGAGTGGCGATAGCCCTGTGGAAGCTTGCAACGCCAGACAGCTACCGGTCAGTTGGGAATCAATTTGGAGTGGGCAAATCTACTGTGGGGGCTGCTGTGATGCAAGTAGCCCACGCAATCAAAGATCTGCTGATATCAAGGGTAGTGACTCTGGGAAATGTGCAGGTCATAGTGGATGGCTTTGCTGCAATGGGATTCCCTAACTGTGGTGGGGCTATAGACGGAACCCATATCCCTATCTTGGCACCGGAGCACCAAGCCGCCGAGTACATAAACCGCAAGGGGTACTTTTCGATAGTGCTGCAAGCTCTGGTGGATCACAAGGGACGTTTCACCAACATCAACGTGGGATGGCCGGGAAAGGTGCATAATGCTCGCATCTTCAGGAACTCTGGTCTGTTTCAAAAGCTGCAGGAAGGGACTTTATTCCCAGACCAGAAAATAACTGTTGGGGATGTTGAAATGCCTATATGTATCCTTGGGGACCCAGTCTACCCCTTAATGCCATGGCTCATGAAGCCGTACACAGGCAGCCTGGACAGTAGTCAGGAGCTGTTCAACTACAGGCTGAGCAAGTGCAGAATGGTGGTAGAATGTGCATTTGGACGTTTAAAGGCGCGCTGGCGCAGTTTACTAACTCGCTTAGACCTCAGCGAAACCAATACTCCCACTGTTATTATTGCTTGCTGTGTGCTCCACAATATCTGTGAGAGTAAGGGGGAGACGTTTATGGCGGGATGGGAGGTTGAGGCAAATCGCCTGGCTGCTGGTTACGCGCAGCCAGACACCAGGGCGGTTAGAAGAGCACAGGAGGGCGCGGTACGCATCAGAGAAGCTTTGAAAACCAGTTTCATGACTGGCCAGGCTATGGTGTGAAAGTTCTGTTTGTTTTTCCTTGATGAAACCCCCCGCCCCTTGGTTCACTCTACTTCCCTGTAAGCTAACCACCCGCCCCTCCTCCCTTCAATCACCGCTTGCAGAGGCAATAAAGTCATTGTTGCTTCACATTCATGCATTTTTTATTCATTCATCACACAAATAGGGGGATGACTACCAAGGTAGCCCAGGAGGGGTGGTGGAGGAGGGAAGGAAAATGCCACACAGCACTTTAAGCACAGCACTTTAAAAGTTTACAACTTTAAAATTTATTGAATGACAGCCTTCTTTTTTTGGGGCAATCCTCTGTGGTGGAGTGGCTGGTTGGCCGGAGGCCCCCCCACCGCGTTCTTGGGCGTCTGGGTGTGGAGGCTATGGAACTTGGGGAGGAGGGCGGTTGGTTACAGAGGGGCAGCAGTGGCAGTCTGTGCTCCAGCTGCCTTTGCTGCAGCTCAACCATACACTGGAGCATACTGGTTTGGTCCTGCAGCAGCCTCAGCATTGAATCCTGCCTCCTCTCATCACGCTGCCGCCACATTTGAGCTTCAGCCCTGTCTTCAGCCCGCCACTTACTCTCTTCAGCCCGCCACCTCTCCTCCCGGTCATTTTGTGCTTTCCTGCACTCTGACATTATTTGCCTCCACGCATTAGTCTGTGCTCTGTCAGTGTGGGAGGACAGCATGAGCTCGGAGAACATTTCATCGCGAGTGCGTTTTTTTTCCTTTCTAAGCTTCACTAGCCTCTGGGAAGGAGAAGATCCTGTGATCATTGAAACACATGCAGCTGGTGGAGAAAAAAAAAGGGACAGCGGTATTTAAAAAGACACATTTTATAAAACAGTGACTACACTCTTTCAGGGTAAACCTTGCTGTTAACATTACATACATAGCACATGTGCTTTCGTTACAAGGTCGCATTTTGCCTCCTCCCACCGCGTGACTACCCCCTCAACCTTTCCCCCTCCCTGTGGCTAACAGCGGGAAACATTTCTGTTTAGCCACAGGCAAACAGCCCAGCAGGAATGGGCTCCTCTGAGTGTCCCCTGAAGAAAAGCACTCTATTTCAACCAGGTGACCATGAATTATATCTCACTCTCCTGAGGATAACACAGAGAGATAAAGAACGGATGTTGTTTGAATGCCAGCAAACATACACTGCAATGCTTTGTTCTACAATGATTCCCGAGTATGTGTTACTGGCCTGGAGTGGTAAAGTGTCCTACCATGAAGGACGCAATAAGGCTGCCCTCCCCAGAAACCTTTTGCAAAGGCTTTAGGACTACATCTAGGAGAACCGCAAATGCCAGGGCAAAGTAATCCTTTCACATGCTTGCTTTTAAACCATGTATAGTATTTTAAAAGGTACACTCACCAGAGGTCCCTTCTCCGCCTGCTGGGTCCAGAAGGCAGCCTTGGGTGGGTTCGGGGGGTACTGGCTCCAGGTCTAGGGTGAGAAACAGTTCCTGGCTGTTGGGAAAACCGGTTTCTCCGCTTGCTTGCTGTGAGCTATCTACAACCTCCTCCTCATCATCATCTTCTTCGTCCCTAAAACCTGCTTCTGTATTGCCTCCATCTCCATTGAAGGAGTCAAACAACACGGCTGGGGTAGTGGTGGCTGAACCCCCTAAAATGGCATGCAGCTCATCATAGAAGCGGCATGTTTGGGGCTCTGACCCAGAGCGGCTGTTTGCCTCTCTGGTTTTCTGGTAGGCTTGCCTCAGCTCCTTAAGTTTCACGCGGCACTGCTTCGGGTCCCTGTTATGGCCTCTGTCCTTCATGCCCTGGGAGATTTTCACAAAGGTTTTAGCATTTCGAAAACTGGAACGGAGTTCTGATAGCACGGATTCCTCTCCCCAAACAGCGATCAGATCCCGTACCTCCCGTTCGGTCCATGCTGGAGCTCTTTTGCGATTCTGGGACTCCATCATGGTCAACTGTGCTGATGAGCTCTGCATGGTCACCTGCAGCTTGCCACGCTGGCCAAACAGGAAATGAGATTCAAAAGTTTGCGGTTCTTTTCCTGTCTACCTGGCCAGTGCATCTGAGTTGAGAGTGCTGTCCAGAGCGGTCATAATGGAGCACTCTGGGATAGCTCCCGGAGGCCAATACCATCGAATTGTGTCCACAGTACCCCAAATTCGAGCCGGCAACATCGATTTAAGCGCTAATCCACTTGTCAGGGTTGGAGTAAGGAAATCGATTTTAAGAGCCCTTTAAGTCGAAATAAAGGGCTTCATTGTTTGGACGGGTGCAGGTTTACATCGATTTAACGCTGCTAAATTTGACCTAAAGTCCTAGTGTAGACCAGGGCTAAGTAGAGCAGTGAAAGCTATCTGATATGTGATCAGAGATATTTCAACCTTCTCCTTATTTCACCCATATGAAGGCCCTCTACAACAGGAGAAAAAGACAAACCTAGAGCATAGCTAATCTTCTTACATAAAAATGCTGGGCCAGATCTTCATTCCCCATTCAAGCCGCTCTAACGGGATACCTGTTATACCCTAGTATAGGACAATTTCTGTCCAATCCATGCTGGTTTAGGATGGGCCTTGCACTCCAGCAATTCCTGTCTAATGGAATATTCCCTAGGGGACTGCTACTGCCAGCAGAAGTCAGAGGGGTTCTTATTAGGCTACTTTTAATTATGCCAGAGACCAAACTGACCCTCTTCTTTCCCAGGATCAGGGAAGGAAAGTGGTTTAGACCATCTTTCTCCCACCAGACTCTGAATTCTGTGTCCTAGTGCAACTTTGCTGCAACAGAGGATCTGGCCGCCTATTTTTAGAGTCACAATAAATATACATTATTTAATCTATAAATCTTTGATAATGTACTTTTAAAAATTACTTCCCAAAGTTTCACATCACTCCTCTATTCTTTGCATTCTATAGTCTCATATGTTGTACGCACACATCTGGTGGTGTCCTAGTATATTTCTGTTTTGGCATAACTTTCAGTGAGTATTCACAGTTTGCTACTATAGTGTAAATCAAGGTTTACTAGAGGCAGTGTTATCTTCTGGTATTGCTATTACATCATGTTGTGAAGGAACTGTAATTAATGCATGTCACCATTGTAAGTGTTCTTTGGGAAAGACTTGTCTAGAATTTGACTGAGATTTCCCTGCAACATCAAAGTCATTATTATATACTTCTCTTAACGTTATTCTGTATCAACAATAAAGATTTGATTTGATTACTACCCCATTTAAACATGTGACCTGAATCTCCATTGCTTTCCATCTTCTCTAGTCATGCACACCGATGCAAACCGAATGTAACATGTTACTACTCTGATCAGTTAGTATTTTACACTCATTATGCAGAGATGTAAATGACTATACATGGTGCAAGGCACTAGAAAATTAGGCCCAGAGACAATATTTTTGATGCTTTTTATTCCTTGCACATGAACTGCTAACTATTAGACTGCTAGCAAGCAATGTTTGTATTCTAAATATGTCTCAAATGCTTCCTGCCTTCATGCATCAGTGAGTCATCAATACATTATTTATCATAATACACAGTTAAAAAAGAATCAGTTGGAAAAACAAATCAATACTGACTATGTAACTGTTTTAACATCTGCTAGCTTCTCCAAATGATGATAAATCACAAAGACTTGTTAGAAGCAAGTAGCTATAACATCTGTTTAATATTCTTAATCCCAGTTAATGTACGCTTTTTGCTTCATATATTGAAATTTGCCAGAATCAATGTTGGACAATATGGTTCTGCGAGCACTACATCAAATACTATCCATCAACAGAAATATCACCAGTAACAACCAAATACAAATGTTTATGTAACAAATTTCCCCCTGCATGACAGAACTACCGGACTTTGGATCTATTCATTTTCTTCAGTACAACTGGGTGAAATAATATAATATATTATATATAATTGTATTATAATTATTATATAATTATATATAATAAATAACAGCAGGTAGCTTAAACAATGTAAAACATACACATCACATTGGGACAGGATGCAGAATGAGGAAGAAGAGCAGAGTGTAGTTAAAACAATAAGGAGTGTAAACTCGATGAGGTTACTGATGATTAAAGGAAATATCTAGGCCCTTGTACTGTGTTACGTACATTCATTTAATTTATTCTTGCCTTGTGATTATTATCTAGTGCCCAAACTTGTGCTAGTTGCTTTACAGTTGCATATTAAGACAGGCCTATGCACTGAAAAACCTAGAATCTAAACAGACAACATGTAAGTTCCCCTACCTCGAACAGTAATCCCACCAGAGCTGCACTCTTACCCTACTTGGATTTTACTTTTGGCCTTCATAGGTTTTTTTTCCGACTCCAATTATGTTTCCCCAAGAATGCTGCTGCCTGGCATCTCCTCTCCTCAGAGCTCCACTGCCTTCAGCAGTTACACAGCAATGGAAGAGGGTCCTATTTAAGTCAAGCATCTTCATTTTGACACCATTATTCCACACTAACTGACAGTAGCTAAGGCAAACAAAGGCGGGAACAGGGCCTGACCCTGAGCCAAACCAGCCTGGTGAATATAGATGCCATTTGTATGTACCTTGTCATTTGTAGAGCACTAGAGGGAACATTTTCAAAGGCACAAAAGGCAATTAGGCATCTAACTCCCATTGAAAGCCAGTGGGTGTTCGGCATCTGGCTCTCATTTTTGCCTTGATAATCTCCCTTTAGATTATTTGAATTAGCCTGTACCCCAGAGCTAGCAGAAGAATTTTTGAAAATGGGACTTTCTGTTTCAGAGGCAATAGAAGGCTATGAAAAAGTTTACCAGAAAGCCCAAAGAAATTCTTCCTGACTTAGTATGCTGTGCTGCAAAGAATCTTCATGACAGAGAAGCAGTGGTATCTTTGCTGCACACCTCAGTAACAAGGTGAAATGGGACATCATAATGAGCAGCACATGTTCCAGAACAGGGCCACGTTCTTCAAATGGCTCCAGTTTGCATGATCAGCAACCCGAGTCACACAAGCATGCTGAGTAGTTAGGAATGCAATTATCCTACTGCCAAAAGGTTGGGGTTTGTGGGTACACAAAAAACATTCTGAATGTTTGGCCTCAGCTATTGACAGGGTCTATATCTGTGCTAGCTTTCCATTACTAGTCTAGACCCAAAGTCTGCTCACTGAAGACTTCGGCAGAACATTTCCTATGTCTTGAGTAAAAACTTTAGGATACAGCTCACAATCGCTAGCATTTTTCATCTTCAAGTCCCTTAACATCACTAATTTTGTAATGACTTTATACTGAATACATTTTGCTGTCATGTCATTAGCATGCTTATATAGGATAGTCCATTAGGCCGATTGTTTAGAATCTGAATCACACAGAAAAAGTTTTAGTATTTTGACTAAAAGCTTAGTGGAGGACAGATGCATGTACCTCCCAGTTATATCTGGCACAACTCTTAATGATTTGTCCTCTGCCATGGCAGTACTGAATTCAACAATGCATCGAGTTTGGCTCTCTTTATCAAAACACTGCAAAAGCATTAAAAGCTTTTGCTATCAGTCCAGGCAACCTATAATTTCAAAACTCAGCTTTTTTATTTCTGAGTTCATGTGGTCTATTCTCACATATTAATTGTTTAGATCTTTCAGTGATATTTTTCCACAACCTGCACAGGGTTCACACATGATTTCATATGCCTGCTAAGTGTATGCTTTTCTCTACATCCATTATTTTGCAAATATTCTTGGGCAAAACTATTAGAAGCACTTACATGTATAAAAAGCCTAGGTCCCCATTTTCTAAATTAATTTAGGCACTTAGAAGGCTAAGTCTCATTGACTTTCAATAGCTAATGTTTAAAGCAAGATGAGAGCCTAATGATGTAGATAGGCACCTAAGTCCACCATTTAGGCACCACTCAGAAGTTGCCTAAACCCCATAGGTGCCACAGTCACTTAGGAATCTGTTAGCATTCTCAAAGTGCTGTCAATACCCCACATGGCACATAGCCATGACCACAGAAACCAGGGCTCGTTCCTAGGTGAAGTCACAGACCCAACTACGAGAACATCTGCACCCACCATCTGTCAGCCCCCTAACTGAAACAGAATCTCCTGAGAACCTATTCAACATTTTCAAACTATGTGGCTGCATGCATATCTTGCAACTGGGATCAGATCATGTAGGTGTTCTGGGAGGGCCACATGCAGGCCACTGGTAGGCTGAGGGTCAGCAATGTGCACATTCAAAAGGGATGGGAGTGTAAAGTGAAATTCAGGATGAGCATGAGACAGCTCAGAGTCAGAGAGATAGATGTGTTTGGTTTGGAGAGATATTTGAGTCAGACAAAGATAGATGCTAGGTTTTGGGTTAGCTGGTGCAGGACAGGGGTTAGATTAGTGGATCAATGAGTTAGTGAGGTACTTAGACAAGCTAAAAGAAAAGTGTAAGGAAGACTAGGTTAGTCAGCTTGGATGAAGGGAGAGCTGAATTAGGACTGGCGAGTGAGGAGGGGTGTTTAACATCTTTATTAATGACCTGGATGTAGGAATAGAGAGCATGTTGATCGTATTTGCAGATGACACAAAGCTATGGGGTGGGGGGAGGTTTGCCAACACTTTGGAGGATCGAGTTACGATTCAGAGGGATCTTGATAAATTGGAGAACTGGGTTATAGACAACAAAATGAAATTCAACAAAGACAAACGTAAGGAGCTACATTTAGGGAATTACATTGATAGACATTGGGACGCAAACTTTCAAAATGATTGGCAACCTTTGGCATGTGGCCCGTCAGGGAAATCCGCTCGCGGGCTGGGATGGTTTGTTTACCTGCAGTGTCCGCAGGTTCGGCCGATTGCAGCTCCCACTGTCTGCAGTTTGCCATTCCAGGCCAATGGGGACTCTGGGAAGCAGTGTGGGCTGAGGGAAGTACTGAGGGAAGATTTCAAGTTGCAGTGGGGAAGGTTTAGATTGGATATTAGGAAAAACTTTTTCACTAAGAGGGTGGTGAAACACTGGAATGCGTTACCTAGGGAGGTGGTAGAATCTCCTTCCTTAGAGGTTTTTAGGGTCAGGCTTGACAAGGCCCTGGCTGGGATGATTTAACTGGGAATTGGTCCTGCTTTGAGCAGGGGGTTGGACTAGATGACCTTCTGGGGTCCCTTCCAACCCTGATATTCTATGATTCTATGATTCTACTGGCTGCCGCTTCCCGTAGCCCCCATTGGCCTGGAACGGCAAACCGCAGCCAGTGGGAACTGAGATCAGCTGAACCTGTGGACACTGCAGGTAAACAAACCATCCCGGCCCACCAGCGGATTTCCCTGACGGGCTGCATGCCAAAGGTTGCCGATCCCTGCGTTAGACTGAAATTCTCCCCCTGCCAGCATTGCCCTTTGAATGGAGTTTATTAGAGTTATAGATGGTTCCCTGTGTCAGTCTAATTCAGTCCCCCGGTGTGTATTCATCATGATACAGTCTTTAATTACATGATGATGTACTGTTTTTCCTACCCTATCCCGCCTCATTCAGTGCACTGGATGGACTGTGCTCAGATAATGAGCAGCTTTCAATGGAAGGGAAACTTTGTCTTCGCCCCTGTAGCTCCGGGGTGGAGCATGCTCAGTGATTGTGGGGATGGCACATGCACAGTCTGGTCAGCACTGGAACTGTGAGGGGCTAGAGCATGCTCAGTGAGGATGGAACCTTCAGAGCTTTTAGCTATTGAACTCTAAGAAGTCTACTGAGCATGTGTGAACTGAGATTTTTCAAAGACTTGTAAAGTGGCTAAATTTGGGTGAGTTTTCACAGGAATAACAAAGGCCACTGCCTGTTTCAAGTCTTTATTGCAAAATGGAGCTGTGCTAGAGCTTCTAAAAATGTTGCCAGAATTTTAACATGGGTAGATAATGTGCTTCCCTAATCTTGTTCTCAGATGTTGCTAAGTGATTCTTACAAAACTAAGTGATCGGGCAACAAAATGGCAAATTAAATTTAATGTGGATAAATGTAAAGTAATGCACATTAGAAAAAATAACCCCAACTATACATACAATATGATTGGAGCTAATTTAGCTACAACTAATCAGGAGAAGATCTTGGAGTCATTGTGGATAATTCTCTGAAGACGTCCATGCAGTGTGCAGCCGGAGTCAAAAAAGCAAACGGGATGTTAGGAATCATTAAAAAAGGGATAGAGAATAAGATGGAGAATATCTTATTGCCCTTATATAAATCCATGGTACACCCACATCTTGAATACTGTGTACAGATGTGGTCCCCTCATCTCAAAAAAGATAAACCGACATTAGAAAAGGTTCAGAAAAGGGCAACTAAAATGATTAGGGGGTTGGAACAGGTCCCATATGAGGAGAGATTAAAAAGGCTAGGACTTTTCAGCTTGGAAAAGAGGAGACTAAGGGGGGATATGATAGAGGTATATAAAACCATGAGTGGTGTGGAGAAAGTGAATAAGGAAAAGTTATTTACTTGTTCCCATAATATAAGAACTAGGGGTCACCAAATGAAATTAATGGGCATCAGGTTTAAAACAAATAAAAGGAAGTTCTTCTTCACTCAGCGCACAGTCAACCTGTGGAACTCCTTGCCTGAGGAGGTTGTGAAGGCTAGAACTATAACAGGGTTTAAAAGAGAACTAGATAATTCATGGAGGTTAAGTCCATTAATGGCTATTAGCCAGGATGGGTAAGTAATGGTGTCCTTAGCCTCTGTTTGTCAGAGGGTGGAGATGGATGGCAGGAGAGAGATCACTTGATCATTATCTGTTAAGTTCACTCCCTCTGGGGCACCTGGCATTGGCCACTGTTGGTAGACAGGATACTGGGCTGGATGGACCTTTGGTCTGACCCAGTATGGCCGTTCTTATGTTCTTATGTTCTTATGCTGAACCATTTTTAGTGAAACTAAAAAGAAATTCAGCCTGAAACAGACACCCGACTTGGAATATTTCAGCCCAAACACTTAAATTTGGCAAAGTTATAAACAACTGAGAAGAGGGTCTGATAATGGGAAGTGTCAGGCTGTGCCTGTGAGAATGCGCTATTTTCTTTACCAGCTATTCATGTATATAAAGTTGTGAAGGTAGCATCTTGTAGCAGGTGCAGATGAAAAAATATTTTTGGTAAGAGAACTGTTATGAAAGAAGAAAATAATGCTATTAAATTATTAATTGAATGAGTCGGCTCTGTCAAATTAAATAAAAAAATCATGTTCAAGTTCACCATCATGCTGCCTCCTTGATTGATTTTTCCTGGCCTTTTAAAAAAGATTGGGCGGCGTTGCAGCACTATCTAACGCTGTGCTCACATGCCAACATAGGAGCAGCAGACACAGCTTAAACAGCATACAAATGAGTTCCGGCTTCATCACAACCTGAAGGGACCAGGCCTGAAGCAGGTTTTTGGAAAGGGACTCTCGTAGCCTTCCCTGTATATTTGTTACTTTCGCATATGAAATAAAGTACAGAATGTTTTTCATTATTATGGAAAGAATTGTGGAAAGATATTTATTTCTTATAAGTGATGAATAAAAATAAACTAGGTGATTTTAAATTGTAGCTTTTATGTCCTTATCCAAAGACTATTGAGATCAATTGGAATCCTGCCATTGACTTCAATGGGCTTTGAGTTAGGGGCTAAGCTCTGTTCCTATAATAATGAAGAACAGAAGACAGAATTCCAAGGAATAAATTGGGGCTGATCTCCAGATCTGAGAGACACCCCTGCTGTGCAACTATTTGGGCCAAATTCTGACAGTGCATTGCTTTGAGAAACCCACCAGAAAGCTCACTCACAGAATGGAGAATGTGGGATGGAAATTTTCTGCTCCAGTTCTGGTTCACTCCAAACCCCCAAGACAAGCCACACTACAGACCTTCTGTGACAGGAGATGTAGTGGCTGGGAGCAATCCACTAATTTCTGTGCCTATGCCGAGACATGGAAGCTCTACTTCCTACTTCTATTCTGGACAGGAAAAAGTCACACAAGGGCGATTGGTTGATTATTATGCAGACATCTGGGGGAGGTCATTTACATGAAAGGCTAACCTTTTCCTTTTACACTTAAAGTTGGCTTAAATGGCAGGAATTCCAATAAATGTGTTGTGTTGCTTGTTCTACCCCAAGTCAGTATCCCAAGTAATAAGTACAGGCTTTGTTGGCACTCTGTTCCCTAACTGAATTCAATAAAATCTTCTGAAGCACTTTCCATTATTCACTCTTAAGTCACGCAGAACAACCAGGGCTGTGTCTGACAAAAAACTGCTCTGAATCCGCATACCTAGAACAGTGATAGCAAGAGCTGTCAAATTGTTTCCCCTTTTTAATCTTCTCATTTGTCTTATTAGGGATTGTCCGGTAGCTAGCCTATTTGTTCCTATTGAGCCTGATCTTTCTTACTGGGTAGGTAAAAGTTTTGTTTCTTGCTATATGGCAATATTCTCTTCAGTGAAGGTTCTGGTATTGTCCAGGCACCAGCTGCACAAATATAAAATAAGCTTGTTTTAAAGACCAGGTCCCATTTCCAGGGGTAATTTTGGTAGGGGGGTTTCCATTTGTAGGATGGGAACAACAGCCAACCAGACTGCGATGAGTGCGCAAGGCAGGGAGAGTGAAAAGAGTTGTCCAAGGAAATAGGTAGGGAGAGATAGGAAACTTCACCATCTGCAAAGAGCAGAACAGGCACACATGGGGAAGCAAGCTGCACTAATGAGGCTGCCCATGTACCACAGTGTGTATGGAGGAGCTCAGGGAGGGATGGTGTCATATCCAAGGCACAATCCCCCCTGGTACTTCTCTGGGGCAGTGCAGCCTGCCTCACCCAGATCAGTGCCTCCCAGGCATGACTGGGCCCATAGACTGATGGTGGATTACCAGGCAACGTCCATTTCATTTTTATGTAGTACTCTAAATGTAGAACACCAAAATGGCTTCATTGGCACAGTTGGCTGGAGGGGGAAGTATTGATTACAAGATTTAAAGTAAGAAAATGACTGGGCAGACAAATGTGTCTAAAAATAATATTATTGAGCCAGGCTTTGGTATAGTAATGGATGGAGAAAGAAGAGACACTGCTGTGCAATCCACTATGTGCCACTCTCCCCAGTCCTTCATGTATCCCTTTCCAGGCTATCAGGGCTGTTCTGCTGTCCATCACATTGCCAGTACCTTTGGAGATTTGCTCATTATCCCAAGCCTTTTTGAGGTTTTCCCAAGTGGAAACATCTTGAAAAAACAGAGCTAGATATATTGCTAAAAATAAGAATGAGTCATCTACAGGATTTCAGCAAGTACACTGGAAAAATAATGGAAATACTAAAAAACCCCTCTATTTTCAGGATAAAAAAGGAACTGTTTCTCCTTCTTATCTAAGATACACATTTATTTTATCTAGAATACTTTGTTTTCCCTTTTTAGTAGTCAGTATCAGTCTCATTAAATCATTCTATCCAAGTTATAATTAGGATAACTTTTCATCTATTTATGTTGTGCCAGTGATATTTTAGAATGGGCCCTGAGAAAGAGCTTTGGGTGAACAAGCACACTGGCAGGCTTTGGAAACTTCTTCTGGACAAGCTGCCAGCAAATTATTTCCTTACCAAATGTCAATGAGCTAGACATGACTTGTCAGTTTGCATCATTTCTGAAAGACTGTTCTCTGTAAGTTAGATCAAAAGTCAGATGTTACATGTCCGGAAAAACAAAAAAACAAAAACAAACAAACAAAAAACAACTCCCCGACCTCACAACAGATTTTGACTGTGTATTAGGGTATTTACACCCCTAGAACTGGTAAGAAATGTTATATTTGAATGAATCCAACTTACTGTTGCACTGTCCTGCGGTCCAGTTTTAAGATTACGGATTCTGATGCACGATGCTGAGCTGAGGCACTCAAGGATTCTTTGCTAAGTGCAGTGGAGATGTGGACACAAGAGTGATAGAACAAATACAAAGTAGGGGCTTTACAGAAATTTCAGCACTAACACTGGTATAGAATCATAAAAATGTAGGTCTGGAAGGGACTTCAAGAAGTCATCAAGTCCAACCTTCTGCACTGAGGCAGGACCAACTGAACATAGACCACCCCTGACACATTTGTCCAACACGTTCTTGAAAGCCGAAATGATGGGGATTCCACAACCTCCTTTGGAAGCCTATTCCAGAGCTTAACTACCCTGGTACTTAGAACATTTTCCCTAACATCTTACCTAAATCTCCCTTGATGCTGATTAAGCCCATTATTTCTTGTTCTACCATCAGTAGACATGGAGAACAATTGATCGCCATCCTCTTTATAGCTGCCCTTAACATATTTGAAGACTGTTATCAGGTATTCCCTCAGGTATCAGGTATTTCTTCTCTTCTCCAGGCTAAATATGACCAAGTTTTTAAATCTTTCCTCATAGGTCATGTTTTCTAAACATTTTGTCATTTTTATTGCTGTCCTGTGGACTCTCTTCAGTTTTCCACATCTTTCCTAAAGTGTGGTGCCCAGAAATGGACACAGTAGTCCAGATGTGGCCTCATCAATGCAGAGTAGATTGGGACAATTACCTCATGTGTCTTGCATATGACACTCCTGTTAATACATGCCAGAATGATATTAGTATTTCCCTCAACTGCATCACATTGTTGATTCATATTCAGTTTGGTGATCTACAATAACCCATAGGTTCTTTTCAGCAGTACTACTATGTAGCCAATTATTCCTAGTTTTGTAGCTCTGCATTGTTTTTTTTCTTCCTCAGTGAAGTATTTGCACTTGTCTTTATTGAATTTATATTTTTGATTTCAGACAAATTCTCCAGTTTGACAAGGTTGTTTTCAATTCTAATCCTGTCCTCCAGAGATCTGTCTAATCCTATCCTCCAGTAGTAGTCAACATTTTCATTAATAACTTGGATAATGGAGTTGAGATCGTGCTTTGTCATAAATATAAAGGGAAGGATAAACCCCTTTAAAATCCCTCCTGGCCAGAGGAAAAATCCTCTCACCTGTAAAGGGTTAAGAAGCTAAAGGTAACCTCGCTGGCACCTGACCAAAATGACCAACGAGGAGACAAGGTACTTTCAAAAGCTGGGAGGAGGGAGAGAAACAAAGGATCTGTGTCTGTCTGTATGCTACTTTTGCCGGGGATAGACCAGGAATGGAGTCTTAGAACTTTAGAAGTAATCTAGCTAGGTATGCATTAGATTATGATTTCTTTAAATGGCTGAGAAAAGAACTGTGCTGAATAGAATGACTATTCCTGTCTGTGTGTCTTTTTTGTAACTTAAGGTTTTGCCTAGAGGGATTCTCTATGTTTTGAATCTAATTACCCTGTAAGGTATCTACCATCCTGATTTTGCAGAGGTGATTTCTTTAATTCTATTAAAAGTCTTCTTGTAAGAAAACTGAATGCTTTTTCATTGTTCTCAGATCCAAGGGTTTGGGTCTGTGGTCACCTATGCAAATTGGTGAGGATTTTTACCAAACCTTCCCCAGGAAGTGGGGTGCAAGGGTTGAGAGGATTTTGGGGGGAAAGACGTGTCCAAACTATGTTTCCCAGTAAACCCAGTTAGAGTTTGGTGGTGGCAGTGGAGATCCAGGGGCAAAGGATAAAATTAATTTGTACCTTGGGGAAGTTTTAACCTAAGCTGGTGAAAGTAAGCTTAGGAGGTTTTCATGCAGGTCCCCACATCTGTAGCCTAGAGTTCAGAGTGGGGGAGGAACCTTGACATGCTTATAAAATTTGTGGATGACATCAGGATGGGAAGGGTTACAAATTCTTCCCATTTTGGTGTCATCGGCAGATTTTGTAAGCATACTCTCTGCTCCATTATCCAAGTCAGCAATTAAAATGTTGACTAGTACTGGGCCCAGGACTGATTCCTGCAGGAACCCCCTAGATATGCCCTCCCAGTTTGACAGCGAACCATTGACAACTACTTTTTGGGTATGTCTACACTATGAAATTAGATCGAATTTATAGAAGTCGGTTTTGTAGAAAGCGTTTTTATACAGTCGATTGTGTGTGTCCCCACACAAATGCTCTAAGTGCATGCGGTGGAGTGTGTCCACAGTACCGAGGCAACCATCGACTTCCGGAGTGTTGCACTGTGGGTAGCTAGCCCACAGTTCCTTCAGTCTCCGCTGCCCATTTGAATTCTGGGTAGAAATCCCAGTGCCTGATGGGGCTAAAACATTATCACAGGTGGTTCTGGTACATATCGTCAGGCCCCCCTTCCCTCCCTCCTTCCGTGAAAGCAAGGGCAGACAATCGTTTTGCGCCTTTTTTCTTGAGTTACCTGTGCAGACGCCATACCACGGCAAGCATGGAGCCCGCTCAGCTAACCGTCACCATATGTCTCCTGGGTGCTGGTAGACGTGGTACTGCATTGCTACACAGCAGCAGTTAATTGCCTTTTGGCAGCAGACAGTGCAGTATAACTGGTAGCCGTCGTCGACATAGTCCTGGGTGCTCTTTTAACCGACCTCAAAGAGGTCAGGGGCACCTGGGCAAACATGGGAGTGACTCAGCCAGGTCATTTCCCTTTTAAGTTTCGTCTCATGGCAATTGAGTCCTACTGGCAGTGCACTGTCTTTTAATCAGCAGTCAGCAGAAGACGATGGCCAGTAGTCATACTGCACCGCCTTCTGCTGAGCATCCAGGAGATGACGATGGCTAGCGGTCGTACTGCACAGTCTGCTGCCAGCAAGATATATAAAGGTAGATGAAGTGGCTCAAAACAAGAAATAGACTGGATTTGTTTTGTATTCATTTTCTCCTCCCTCCCTCTGTGAAATCAACAGCCTGCTAAACCCAGTTTTGAGTTCTAACCTTGAGGTTTTGAGTTCTATCCTTGAGGGGGCCATTCAGTTTCTCACAAAGCCAACCCCCTTAGTTGATTTTAATTCCCTGTAAGCCAACCCTGGAAGCTATGTCATCAGTGGCCCCTTCCTCTGTCAGATCAATGGCAGACAATCGTTCCGCGCCTTTTTTCTGTGCAGACGCCATACCACGGCAAGCATGGAGCCCGCTCAGATCACTTTGGCAGTTAGGAGCACATTAAACACCACACGCATTATCCAGCAGTATATGCAGCACCAGAACCTGGCAAAGCGAAACCGGGTGAGTAGGTGATGTCAGCGCTGTGACGAGAATGATGAGGACATGGAGACAGACTTTCTCTTAAAGCATGGGTCCTGGCAATGTGGGCATCATGGTGCTAATGGGGCAGGTTCATGAGGTGGAACGCCGATTCTGGGCTCAGGAAACAAGCACAGACTGGTGGGACCGCATAGTGTTGCAAGTCTGGGATGATTCCCAGTGGCTGCGAAACTTTCGCATGCGTAAGGGCACTTTCATGGAACTTTGTGACTTGCTTTCCCCTGCCCTGAGGAGCAATAATAACAAGATGGGAGCAGCCCTCACAGTTGAGAAGGGAGTGGCAATAGCCTTGTGGAAGGTTGCAACACCAGACAGCTACCGGTCAGTTGGGAATCAATTTGGAGTGGGCAAATCTACGGTGGGGGCTGCTGTGATGCAAGTAGCTAACGCAATCAAAGATCTGCTGATATCAAGGGTAGTGACCCTGGGAAATGTGCAGGTCATAGTGGATGGCTTTGCTGCAATGGGATTCCCTAACTGTGATGGGGCCATAGACGGAACCCATATCCCTATCTTGGCACTGGAGCACCAAGCTGCCGAGTACATAAACCACAAGGGATACTTTTCAATAGTGCTGCCAGCACTGGTGGATCACAAGGGATGTTTCACCAACAACGTGGGATGGCTGGGAAAGGTACATGACACTCACATCTTCAGGAACTCTGGTCTGTTTCAAAAGCTGCAGGAAGGGACTTTATTCCCAGACCAGAAAATAACTGTTGGGGATGTTGAAATGCCTATAGCTATCCTTGGGGACCCAGCCTACCCCTTAATGCCTCATGAAGCCGTACACAGGCAGCCTGGACAGTAGTCAGGAGCTGTTCAACTACAGGCTGAGCAAGTGCAGAATGGTGGTAGAATGTGCATTTGCACGTTTAAAAGCGCACTGGTGCAGTTTACTGACTCAGTTAGACCTCAGCAAAACCAATATTCCCACTGTTATTACTGCTTGCTGTGCGCTCCACAATATCTGTGAGAATAAGGGGGAGATGCTTATGGCGGGGTGGGAGGTTGAGGCAAATGGCCTGGCTGCTCGTTTCACACAGCCAGACACCAGGGCGGTTAGAAGAGCACAGGAGGGCACGGTGCACATCAGAGAAGCTTTGAAAACCAGTTTCATGACTGGTCAGGCTACGGTGTGAAAGTTCTGTTTGTTTCTCCTTGATGAAACCCCCTGCCCCTTGGTTCACTCTACTTCCCTGTAAGCTAACCAACCTCCCCTCCTCCCTTCGATCACCACTTGCAGAGGCAATAAAGTCATTGTTGCTTCACATTCATGCAGTCTTTATTAATTCATCACACAAATAGGGGGATAACTACCAAGGTAGGCCAGGAGGGGTGGTGGAGGATAGAAGCACCAGGAGGGGTGGTGGAGGAGGGAAGGACAAGGCCACACAGCACTTTAAAAGTTTAAAACTTTAAAACTTATTGAATGCCAGCCTTCTGTTGCTTGGGCAATCCTCTGGGGTGGAGTAGCTGGGTGGTTGGAGCCCCCCCCACTGCGTTCTTGGGTGTCTGGCTGAGGAGGCTATGGAACCTGGGGAGGAGGGCGGTTGGTTACAGAGGGGCTGTAGCGGCGATCTGTGCTCCTGATGCCTTTCCTGCAGCTCAACCATACGCTGGAGCATATTTGATCCTTCAGCAGCCTCAGCATTGAGTCCTGCCTCCTCTCATCATGCTGCCACCACCTTTCAGCTTCAGCCCTCTCTTCAGCCCACCACTTACTCTCTTCAGCCCGCCACCTCTCCTCCCAGTCATTCTGTGCTTTCCTGCACTCTGACATTGTCTGCCTCCACGCATTCATCTGTGCTCTGTCAGTGTGGGAGGACAGCATGAGCTCAGAGAACATTTCATCGCGAGTGTGTTTTTTCCGCCTTCTGATCTTCCCTAGCCTCTGGGAAGGAGAAGATCCTGTGATCCTTGAAACACATGCCGCTGGTGGAGAAAAAAAAAGGGACTGTGGTATTTAAAAAGACACATTTTATAGAACAATGGGTACACTCTTTCACAGTACACTTTGCTGTTAACATTACATACATAGCACATGTGCTTTCATTCCAAGGTCACATTTTGCCTCCCCCCAGCGCATGGCTAGCACCACCCCCCTCCCCGTGGCTAACAGCGGGGAACATTTCTGTTCAGCCACAGGCAAACAGCCCAGCAGAAACGGGTACCTCTGAATGTCCCCTTAAGAAAAGCACCCTATTTCAACCAGGTGACCATGAATGATATCACTCTCCTGAGGATAACACAGAGAGATAAAGAACGGATGTTGTTTGAACGCCAGCAAACATAAACTGCAATGCTTTGTTCTACAATGATTCCCGAGTACGTGCTATTGGGCTGGAGTGGTAAAGTGTCCTACCATGGTGGATGGAATAAGGCTGCCCTCCCCAGAAACCTTTTGCAAAGGCTTTGGGAGTACATCCAGGGGATCTGCGAATGCCAGGGCAAATTAATAATTAAACATGCTTGCTTTTAAACCATGTATAGTATTTTAAAAGGTACACTCACCAGAGGTCCCTTCTCCGCCTGCAGGCTCCAGGAGGCAGCCTTGGGTGGGTTTGGGGTGTACTGTCTCCAGGTCCAGGGTGAGAAACAGTTCCTGGCTGTCGGGAAAACCGGTTTCTCCACTTGTTTGCTGTGAGCGATCTACAACCTCATCATCATCATCTTCCTCGTCCCCAAAACCTGCTTCTGTGTTGCCTCCATCTCCATTGAAGGAGTCAAACAACACGGCTGAGGTAGTGGTGGCTGAACCCCCTAAAATGGCATGCTGCTCATCATAGAAGTGGCCTGTTTTGGGCTCTGACCCGGAGCAGCCGTTTGCCTCTCTGGTTTTCTGGTAGGCTTGCCTCAGCTCCTTAAGTTTCACGCGGCACTGCTTCGGGCCCATGTTATGGCCTCTGTCCTTCATGCCCTGGGAGATTTTGACAAATGTTTTGGCATTTCGAAAACTGGAACTGAGTTCTGATAGCACGGATTCCTCTCCCCATACAGCGATCAGATCCCGTACCTCCTGTTCAGTCCATGCTGGAGCTCTTTTGTGATTCTGGGACACCATCATAGTCACCTCTGCTGATGAGCTCTGCATGGTCACCTGCAGCTTGCCACGCTGGCCAAACATGAAATTGAAATTTAAAAGTTTGCGGGCCTTTTCCTGTCTACCTGGCCAGTGCATCTGAGTTGAGAGTGCTGTCCAGAGTGGTCACAATGGAGCACTCTGGGATAGCTCACGGAGGCCAATACCATCTAATTGTCTCCACAGTACCCCAAATTCGACCCAGCAAGGCCGATTTCAGCGCTAATCCCCTTGTCGGGGGTGGAGTAAGGAAATCGATTTTAAGAGCCCTTTAAGTAAAAAAAAAAGGGCTTCGTCGTGTGGACGGGTGCACGGTTAAATCAATTTAACGCTGTTAAATTCAACCTCAACTCCTAGTGTAGACCAGGGCTTGAGTATGGTCTTTTAACTGGTTCTGCATCCAATTTATAGTAATTCCATTTAGACCAATTTCCCTAGTTTGCTTATGAGAATGTCATGTGGTACTGTGTCAAAAGTCTTACTAAAATTAAGATATATCACATGACTGCTTCCCCCCCCCCCACCCACTAGGCCAATAACAATACAAAGAAGAAAATTATGTTGGTTTGGTATGATTGTTCTTGGGAAATCCATGCTAGCTATTTCTTATAATCCTACCATCCTCTAGGTGCTTACAAATTGACTGTTTAATATTTTGTTTCAGTCTCATTCCAGTTATTGAATTTAGGCTTACTGGTCTCTGATTCCCCGGGTCCTCTTTGTACTACACCCTTTTATGGATAGGTAGTGTGTTTGCTACATTATCTAAATATTCTCTAACTTGTTCTTTCCCCATTTTGGCTTGTGTTCCTTCCTCCTTATTGTTAATATTAATTGCATTTAGTATTTGGTCACCATTAAGCTTTTTAGTGAAGACTGAAGCAAAATTGAACACCTCAGCCTTCTTGATGTCTTCTTATTAGCTCTCCTTTCCTGTTAAGGAGAGGACATACACTTGCATTTTGGAAGGGCACAGGGTGGGGGTACGGACTGGGGAGGGCCTGGGATGGAGGTTGACTGTGTTCTACAGTCACACGGTTTGTACAGAAAGCAAATTAGTGAATTTCCTTGCCCCATTCAACTGGCCAGCTTTCTTCCCACTCTGCATCAATTCCAGGATTCCACTAATTATCACCTGTGTCTTTAGCTGTGGGCCTGGTGGCTGCCTCCCTACTCTCCTGCTGTCTCAGTGTGTCTCCTTCTTCATGCATAGCAACTGCTTACCCCAAATCCCAGAGGCTATTTGGATAGTAGAAGAAGGAAATGTGTATTCCCCTCATCGCCAATCTGGCTGGGCTCCCTCTGCTTTTGGCCCACCAAATTATGGAGGGGGTGGGGGGGTCCATCACTGAATCCTCCATGTGCACTACGATTCCCTGGATCTCAGCGGGCTGCAGTACTGTTTCTTCACTCAGCCTCTTTTGCACGTTTCCTGGGTGCTGACTCTTAGTCTATTACCCCTTCATAGAAATGGAGCCCGAAGTCCACCCAGGACATATGTTGACCTCCCAAGTCCTCCAGTAGCATCACCCTTTCCCAGAACCCTGCCAAAAGTGTGAGCATTCTGGGTTACAGTTTAACATGGGAACACGGTAGGTATAGATAGCATATCACACACAGACACTTTGTACAGAATTCTAACACATTATTGATCTTTACTTAATCACATGAGACATACACAGATCTATAAGCATTTCTCTGCCTTAGTTTCCTCATCACTCCAGAGCATTCTTTGGGCTAGGGTTAGCATCCTCTGTGGGATCCAGATTCCTTCCCCTGCAGCTATCTGACTTCTTTTCCGAAACAGGGAGCCCCTCTCCCTAGGTCAGCATGCTTTCCTCTGATTTTGACCTGTCCATTCCTTTCCTTCCTCCTGCCCAAACTTCCTGTGTGTGCTTTTGTGGGTTTCCCCTCTAACCAACCCAGCCCCTCTGATTTTTAAAGGTTGGTATCAACACCTTGGTGTTTTTGTTTTGTGTTTGTCCAGTTCCAGCCCCCATCCCAGCAGACCAACTTAGCTGAACTGGTTCCACCTTTGGGCACTGTCCTTAGCATGACTATCATGTGGAAAAAAACACTGTCATTAAAGTTAAGTATTCCCCTTTGTCCTTGTTCTGGTGCAGACCTGCTGCAGATCCTGTCCAAAATGATGAATTCTGCATTTACAGAGGGCATTGGTAATACAGCAATTGCCATAGTAACAACTTCATAATATCTTCCATGATATCAACCAAAATCAATAACTTATACAGACAGATTCCCCAAATCATCACACCCCTAAAGTACATCTCTTGACCCTGTTGGCTTCTGATGTATGCTTATTCTTTCTTAGAATTAGATGAACAACCTTGAAGAAGAAATTGCAGATGAGTTAGGTTGATGGGTTAGTGTTCCTTGCTCAGAGAATCAAATAAGGAAGAAAAACAAGTAGAATGACGTGCATGTCATCAAAAGGAGGCTTCAGCAGGTACAGTATATATAGTCCATACAAATATTCTGCATTTCTCTGCTATAGGTGTGTGTGTCTTAAATTACAACCCAATAGATCAAGTATTTAACACCCACAACACACTTCACAAACTGAATCATTCTTCTTTTCCCACCTGCTTCTAGGATGTGCTCTGTGTGGTCTAATTAATGTCCATTTCAGAGCTAAGGAAGAATTTGCTTCAGGGACAGAAATAACATCAATAAACAACATTTAAAGTCTTAGGGGTGAGTCTACACAACTATTAGCAAACTCCCTCACATCTGAGCTCTCAATTATGGCACTTTTGTTAGGCTTACACATGACAAAGCACTTGGTACACTTTTCTGTTCCAATCAAGCATCTATCATTTCCTCTTTTCCACTTTCCTCCACTTTCATTTTGGCCTTTGTCATTATTGTTAAACCAGTCTGCAAGGGTATGTGTTATGAGAGCTATCTTCAGTAATAAAATAACTGGGGGAGGGAAGTGGTGGTTACATTTGTAGAGCTTGGCAGCCATCCAGTTATTAATTAGAGAGATACTGTTGCTCTAATACTAATAACTCAGCCTATTGCCACCTTTCTTTTTGCATTTTACAAAATCTTTTAGCTCATAATAGGCATGAGACCTAGTGAAAACTTGTGATTTAATGCTCTACACCTTACAACATTATAATTCTAGTTCCTTTTAAAAGGCACTGCTGCTGACAGCCAAGAAACATATGAGCTGATGAGTTTTATCTTAGTCAGGCTGTCTTAAAGAAATCTATAGTTCTAGTCTTGCTATTGATTGCTTTTCTGATACTGTCTTCCTATCTGTACCACACCACAGTGCTCCTGTTAGTCTCTTATAAACTTGGACAAATCAATGGGAATATAAAAAAATGGATTCTTGCTCTTTCTAGTTGTTTAATTAAGAAGAAATGTGTTAGCCCAATGATATAGCTACTATTCAGACCCAGTAGTGCCTCATTCAACTCCTACTGAAGTTAATGGCAATCTTTCACGTCCTTTAATAGGAGTTGCATCAGACTAGTAGGGAAACAGGTCTAAACTGTTAGACTTTTTGACCCTGATCCTACAATAAGTTCCATGTGGGTGGAGCCCCACTGAACGCAGAGGTTACTGCAGAATCATGGGTTGGGTCTGTAGTCGGTATGCTCCTTTATCCCTTTGTACATAAGCAAAGGAACAATGCAATTTTAGGTTTTCACTAAAGGAGGACGTTAGTCTCTGTGGCTGTTTGCATGTTTCTCTCTGAGCAGGCAATTACAGATTGGAAAGGTAGGAAAGTGATGTAGTGATCACATATTGAGGAAAATCTGACACTGTAGGTCAATATAACAAAGCCAGGGCCTGAGACAAAATTCCATGGAAAGATCATCTAAATTCTGTGACAATGTTAATTTATTCCTTCCCAATGAAATATCTTCATTCCCTCCCTCCGTCCTCTCCCCCCCCCCCCGCATATTAAAAGTACTGAAGACATAAAATTCAGCAATAATTATTTTCAAAGGTTTTTTTTCCCTCTTATTCTCCCCAGGCTGTCCAGCTCCATATCTCAGGCCTCCTTGTTGTGATCTCCAGGCTGTGCTATACAAGAGATTATGCATTCAGGCCTCCTTGTTGTGATCTCCAGGCTGTGCTATACAAGAGATTATGCATTCATTTTTGCTTAGAAGAGAAATTCCCTTTCTAACTTACAATGGGTTGGGCTGGGTTGGGTTGGGTTGGGTCAGCTCCACTGTCAGGTGTGAAGAAACTGGAATAGTTACTGCCTGGGTACACTGAAATAATTTTTATAGCTGTTTTTCTGAATCTCTTTGTAGGCTCCTGAGTGCTTCTAAGAATTAAAATAGAGCTGGGACAGATCAAATGAGTCAAGATAGAAAGGATTCAAAAGAGTCAAACTGAGGAAAGGTTTCCCATCTCATCCCAGATTGTTGTCTGAAGTGGTAACCTTCAGCAGTAAATTATAACTACTGTATTTATATTTATCTGTATTGAGGTAGAGCCAGCGGCCCGGATAAGGAATCAGGGCCCCATTCCACTCTGCACTGAACACACATATAGCAAAAAGATGGCCCCTACTCCAAAGATATTACAAATTATGTGATGCCTTTTTATGGCATGCTGAGCTCCCCATCCTATCCAAACCTACCCATATGTTGACCTTTCTAGCTCATAAATCACTATGGTACCACTTGTGCCACCCTGCCTCACATCAAGTAGAATCTTACTACACCAGCAGCTGAATTGACTGTAGTGAAACTATTAGTGTAGCAAGGTTTTATTCAATCTGAGTAAAGGATATCCAATTGGCCCTATGTGATCATAGCTTCCTCTTTTGGTGTCTCCTCTCCACTGCCCTATCCTTGCTGCCTTGGATTCTATCAATAAGGATTGTGGATTATAGAATATAAAACCTTTTAGAACAGCTTTATTCACCAATCAAAGAGCAAGAGAGTCCCAGAGATTAAAAACCACACCCTCATGGGAAAATACAATTCTTCTTAGCTCTCAGTGGTTTGATTCACAGCCCATACCTTTAGAAGTTTCTCAGTTAAACATCCTTAAATCAAGGTAGGTAAGGTTGTGACCAGGTGCCAGCTCATGCCAAGGTCCCTAGGCCTCACTGAACACTGACAAATGCATAGCTGGAAACCAGTCTGGCTCATGTCCATGTTAGTATTGTTAAAACAGATATTAGATTTATCGAGATGTGTCTAGTGTTTGGACTTTATGAAATGCTTGTGAGTTGTTCCATTCCTTAATCTCACTTATAAAATCTGTATCCTGTGTTATAAGGTAATACTTAAATGTGCTTTGTAACTTTAAAAGTGTTTGATATGAAACTGGAAACCCACATAGTCAGGAGAGAAGCATTACCAAGTGTGAGATACTAGTTTACCATAGAGGTGTCATTTCCTGCCCACCCAAAGCAGGTCTATGGACACCGGACAAACTATTGTGGAACATCAGTGAACAAAAGCCTTTGTTGATTGTTCCCCCCAAACACATGAAGAGGGGATGTGCACAAACCCTCATTCCATCACAGTTTGAACTCTGGAGGAAGGGAATAGAAATCCCTGACCAGAAATATCTGTATCACTGTGCTGCTTGGAATTTGGAGACGACATAAGCAAGGGATCCCCAAAGGATCCTTAGCCCCAAAAGACATATAGAGTTTGCATATTACAGCAGCACTATTACCTTTTGAAACCTAAGACTGTAACTCATTGGTGAGTGCATGTTTACCTGCTTTAACCTTGTAATTAACTCTCATTTCTTTTTCCTAGTTAATAAATCTTTAGTTAGTTTATTACAGGATAAGGTACAAGCATTGTTTTTGGTATGAGATCTAAGGTACAATTGACCTGGGGTAAGTGACTGGTCCTTTGGGACTGGGCATAACCTGAATATTGTTGTGATTTTTGGTTTAAGGGTTGATATATTACAAAGGCAGGCTTGCCTGGGTGGTGACATAGACTGGAATCCCCAAGGGGACTGTCTGTGACTTCATGTTAAGGCTGTTATAGTGCTTGAGGAGTTGACACTTGTTACTTGGCTGATGAAATCTAATTATACAACAGACAGCTAGTTTGGAGTTTGTGCCCTCTTCCTTGACAGTCTGCCCTGAGGTTGGCACTTATGAGCCACTCTAGACAACTTGAAAGAAGTAATGTCTTTTATTAGACCAATAAAAGATATTACCTCATCTTCCTTGTCTCTTTCATATCATGGGACCAACACAACTACAACACTGCAATCCTTAAATTCAGTTATTTTCCAGTAGTTATGGCCATATTATATATAATCCTGTTTCTGGACTCCCATAGTACTGTAGTTTGTTCCTTTCATGGCTGGCATTATCATTATTACCCTTTTCAAGTCATCAGGTCATTTGTCGGTCTCACATAGAGTTTCAATGATATCATTTATTCAGAACGTTTGACATCTGCCTCTTTGGTTTGTTCTAGAGTCTTTGCTGTACTTAACCATTTCTTGTTTTAGGATAGTTGACAGGCTGAGCTTTTATTGATGAATCCATCACTGTACCTTCTCATGAATAAAATGGTGATGAATAGATATGGATGTGGTAGGAACAACCAACTGGAATCTGGCTAGTTTCTCCAGGATGATTGGTTAATCCGTCCTTTCCAGTACCCAGAAAAAAAGTGTATAGCTGATTTGTATCTGTAAAGTTTTGAAAGCATCATGCACAAACTGCACAAAGAGAAACTAGCTACTTTAAAATAATGCTTCCAATATGCTTATACACCTCCTACATTACTGACTGCCTTTACTCCTCATATGCTACACCGCATGTGACCTCGGGAAAACTGCTACTTCGTAGCTCCATGTAAGCTTTTTTCCATTTATACAACAAAATTATCCTCTCTGTATAAACAATATTCACAGTACTGATCCCTGTTAGATTCTTTGTGCTTACTCGTTCCATGCGTAAGATCTTCAGTTACATTCATGAGCATTCCATATGCAATAAGAGTGTGGAATATATAATGTAAATTAGAGAGAACAGCATTACCTATAGACTTTAGGGACAAGAATCACTCATATGCTTGAGTATATCTAACTCTACTGATAAAACTATCACCTGGATACATACTGTAAACAATCATATATGGCTCTTATATAGCACTTTTCATTTATAGGTCTCAAAGCACTTCTATAAAGGAGGGCAATATCATTGCCCCATTTTACAGATGGGGAAAGTGAAGCACAGAGTGGTGGAGTGAATTGCCCAAGGCTATGCAGCAGGCCATGGCAAAGCCATCTATAGAACCTAGTTCTCCTGAGTCCCAGTCCTGTGCTTTAGCCAGTAGGCCACAAGTACCTGGTATGAAAGAAGGGAAGGCATTAAATTTGTCACATTCACACAGAGCCATAACTAACCATTTTAGTGCCTGGGGTGAGCAGTAATATTTGCTCCCTGTTGAGGCAATGTGTGGAGGGGGCACGTGGGGGCATATGACCCCCTAGATTTCTGCCTCCCATTTAGCACAGAGGTTTTCAAACTGTGGGGCGTGCCCAGGGGGATGTGGCCCAGAGTTTGAAAAATGTCACCTCCTGCCAGAAGCTGGCAGATTGGAAGCTGGTGGGATCTGCTTGGGCCCTTGGCTGCCCCGCCCCAGCCCCATGGTTGCCAGGCTCGCAGTCACGCAGCCCGAGCTCTGAACTCAGCCATGTGAGCCCGTTGTGCAGCCCAGGCATTGGGGGCAGGCGGCTACTGGCAGGGGAGACTCGCTTCCGCCAGCTCCCGAAACCAAGGCTGTGAGAATGGAGTGACCCCTAGAGTTACCATATCTCAGGGTCCCAAATAGAGGACACTGTTGGTGGGAGGGGGAGGAAGAGCTGGAGTGGGCTTTGGGGGTGATGGAGGCGTGTCTGTGTATTGTAAAGGAGATTCGGGGGTGCTGGAGGGGGTATTTGGAGGCACTGGAGGGGGTATCTGTGGCAGGGGTATCAATGAGAGATGGGCTGTCAGTGCTGGGGTGGGGGATAGGCCGGCTTAATAGGGGAGCCCCAGCTACTGCTGCTGCAGAGGGGACACTGCATGCGGGACTCCCACTTCCCCGCATTCCCTTACCCCCTTCTATTCTCCATCATATCCCCCTCAGCTCCCTTACTCTATATCCTCCACCCCTACACCCACCTTGCCTTGCACCCCTTTCCCTCCCCCGCCCCCACAGGCACTCACCATTGTACAGGATGATGGCTATATAGGGCACCCAGCACATGTAGAAGGGGAAGCAGACCGGCCCTAGGACTCAGGAGGCAGCGTCCAGCTGCAGCGGCACCAGCGGTAGGGGAAGCAGCTCCATACGCCCTCAGCTCCTGGCCCGGGCCTCTGTCTGGGAGGACAATGCCCCCCTCCCCCAAATTATGCTCATGGACTCCGGCTGATGCAGCTGGGTCCAGTCCTGGGGGCTCTGATGCCACAGGGCCCAATCTTGTGTTGCCTCATTTTTGTGCCCCTGCCAGCTCTGGTCCTCTCAGCCCACCCTAGTTACAGCCCTGCAATCACATTTTTCACCAGCTTATGTCAGTGTGATGCTGTATAATTGAAATATGACCATTTGTATCACTGATATTGCCACCGTTAGACAATTGCAACAAATCTTGCCCAAAGAATGTCATGTGTCAATGGAAAAATTATGACTTTCCAAATAAGATTATCCTGTTTAATAATATGGAGATATACCTATTTCATAGAACTGGAAGGGATCTTGAAAGGTCATCGAGTTGAGTCCAGTCCCCTGCCTGCATAGCAGGACCAAGTACCGTCCCTTATTTTTGCCCCAGATCCCTAAATGGCCCCCCTCAAGGATTGAACTCACAACCCTAGGTTTAGCAAGCCAATACTCAAACCACTGAGCAAAGTTATGAAATGGGGAGACCAAGTGGCATCAAATAATTTCAGAGTCAGAAGAATTTTTCTTTATTCCACTCTGCTGGCTCACATGGGGAGTGTGAAGTACTAAAACCTCAGTGGTCAGCCAGGAGATTGTGCATGAGATATTGACAACTACAGGAGGCAGGATACTAGAATAGATGGGCCAATGAACTCATCCAATATGGCAAACTATGTTCATAAAAAAATAACACTGCCCTGTAATGCTTGGAATTACTTTGAATTTTCAGAGCTAGTTTTATTAATCACTAGTGGCAAGCAATTTGAGTTTGAAAACACATCTGCGTGAAATCCTAATCCCACTGAATTCCATGGGTGTTTTTTCATTGACTTCAATTAGGCCAAGGTTTCACCTTCTGTCTCTCTCTTTCTCCTTTTGTCTGTTCATTTAGGGTTTTCTTGGCATCAGCTGGGGTTGGGATCAGAAAATTATTCAAAATAACCCCCTATTTAGGCAGGTATCTGAATGTTTCTGGTCTGTTCAACCAGAGAGTATAATTTGGCTATACCTATCTTTTGGTGGTGGTTATATCACCTTTCTTTGTCTCCCTCGCTCAGCGATGTGCACTAGTTATCATTACTAAGGCTGCGTATCTATCACGGAGGTCATGGAAGTCACAGATTCCGTGACTTTCCGTGACTTCTGCAGTGGCTGGTGCGGGTGGCTCTGGGGCTGCCCGAGCAGATCAGGCAGCTCCTGGGCCAGCCGCACTGGCTGTTGAGGGGTCAGTCTCTGGCCACCCACACCCCACCTCCCAGCAGCAGCAGATTGGGTATGGGAGGAGACTCAGGGTTGGGGCAGGGAGTTGGGGTGTGGAGTGATGCTTACCTGGGGAGGGGGTTCCCCGAAAGTGGCTAGCATGTCCCTGCAGCTCCTAGACCCAAGTTTTAGTTAGGGCTATACAGTACAAGTCATGGACAGGTCACGGGCCATGAATTTTTGTTTACTGCCCGTGACCTGTCTATGAATTTTACTAAAAATACCCATGACTAAAATGTAGCCTTTATCATTACCCTTTAAATCAGAACAGATCATCTGGCTTTGTGATTAATGCCTCTCATCTTTGTAACAACACTGAGCATACTTAAAAGCCTCATCAAGCTAATTAGTAAGAATGCATTTGAGTCAGCCATGAGGTTTTAGGGCCTGCAGCACAGTTCAGCTATGAGTCCCACAGAAGTATTACGTCTGGTGTGTTTAGCTGTGACTTCTAAGTAATATTTGGGTGCTTTGTACCTTTTGCTTTAATGGAGATCAGAGAGACAGCACTCAATGGCATGTCTGTGCTGGTTTCATCCGGACTTATGCCTTTAAAACTAATTTCAATCTATTGGAGTTGATCAGAATATTCCTATTATGAAACGTCCTAAATTACTCAGCTGTGGTTGATGATGAGATAATTAAGCAACACCTATGTATGAGGACAATAAAGATGGGACACAGACAAAATAAAATGGGTTAATTAATATACTGTACAGAGAAAAATAAAAATTTGAGATAAAGGTAGAACTTTAATTGTGAGACTATTTTGGGCCTTTATAATTAGGTTACTGTGTTGGTTCTATTTTTGTCATTGCTTTAAAAAAAAGACTTGCAGCTAAAATGCTATATCTGATTTTGCATTCTGTTTTATTAATTTATACGGGCTGATTCTGCTTTCATTTACCCTAGTTTTACACTGTTGTGATTCTATTGATTTTAGTGCTGTAACTTCTGATTTACATTGGTGTAATTTAGTAGAGAATCAGGCTCACAGAACCTAATTCTGCATGCCTGTCTCAGTCAAAACTCCCATCAACAACAATGAAAGCTTTGCTTGGAAAAGGAGGTTGGTTCCCTACTTCGCTCAAGGCTGATCCAATAGCCTCCAAAGTCAATGGAAAGACTCCATGGAAGCTGGATAAAGTTGAACTCATCCTAATAAGCAGCTATATCTGATCACTTGAGTGAACTTTGAGTAAAATATGAGATTTTTCACAAATTTATGAATTTTTAACCACTACCCAGGCGTTGGCATTTCTGCAAATTGATGCATCTTTCCTCTGTGAAAATGATCAACCTTATTCATCAGATCTATTTTTGACTAAGAAAACAAAATTCAGTGGGATTTGTACCTATCTTGCTGTTTTAATGGTGTTGCATTAACAAATGTCCTCCAGGTTAGATGCTAAGTCTCTTTCCCCCCCAAATCCCACATTTTGGTGTTACAAAACATCTTTTTTTGTGCAACTGTGAAAGTTACACTCGCAGTCACCGGTATGCTCTGTGGTTCCCAAATCATGTACTACAGAATAGGATGATAGTGAAGCTAGAGCAAAACAAGGTAAGAACTGCTTTGGCCCCAGACTACAGTCATCAAAGTGAATCCATCATCTCTTTTTTTCTCCCATCCTCCATTGTATAAGTTACCCAACCCATCTCTGTTCTTCTCCCCTTCAACAGAGGCCCAATCCTGCTCTCACTGAAGTCAATTGAAATATTTAATGGTGGGATCAGGCCTAGGTCAGAAAACTTGTTTTTGGACTATTCAGACTCCATTCACAACCTACACACACCCAGGGATGAACTTGGTGCAGTGTGTCCATGGCGTCCTTTCGTCAGAAGACTGCTTCCTGCACTGAAAAATACTACTGTCACAGCCACTGTAGCTCCATTAATGTACCCTGGGCAGCCACCTGGATTTACACAGATCCCTGAGCAGAATGATGAATTAAGCACAGGTGCAGGGCTAAGCATCCCTGAGCTGTGATGCTTGTTGCAGACATCCATCTCATGACACTGCATTCAATATCAATTCTGCGATGAGACAAGATATTTTTGTGGGATGTGGGGTTCTTTCAGAGTGGAAGGAAGTTTACACAATATTTGGAGCCTCATACATTACATTAGAAATATTGCAACAGTCTGTCTTGAGAGGGAAATCATGTCTTCATTACCTGATTCTTCAGGATCTAGATCCTGCCCCCTGCCGAACTATGTCTAGAGTATAAAGAAAGATTGACAATTCCAGGGCTGAATTTTCTGTAAGCAGATCCTTTGTAGTGTACTGTAGTCAGAAAAGTGACATTCCAAATAATTATAATATGGGGTTCTATTGTCTTTCAGTGATTGTCAAATCAGATTCACTCATTTGGCAAGTGCAAAGGTGCCTTGACCAATGCCAGATCTACAAACTGAAAGTCAAGCATTATATCTATTTGGTTTCAGAGTAGCAGCCGTGTTAGTCTGTATTCGCAAAAAGAAAAGGAGTACTAGTGGCACCTTAGAGATTAACCAATTTATTTGAGCATAAGCTTTTGTGAGCTACAGCTCACTTTCACTCATCATAACAAGCAATAAAAAATCCTGCATTTGTAATAGACAAGTGCTTTGTTGATTATGCTTAAGAAAGAAAACAATCCAGCCCATCTTTTTATACCTATGTCAGCTCTGTAGTGAGTGAAAAGTGTATTTTCTGAGTGAAAGTGTATTTAGTCACCCAAGTAAGCCATTAAAGCTCAGAGTACACACAAAGAACAGTTGAATAGGATGCCACTTAAACAGTCTTTCTTGTGAACATATGTACACTTTCAATAAAGTATATTTATTGATGATACTTCCTTTGGAAATGCAACTTTTTAAAAATGAAAATAAATTATTATGAACACTATTAGCTCTGCTGCACTGAAATTATTTAAACACAGCCCAAAATTTGAAGTAGGTCAATTTTCCTTTATAGTAATGGTTAGCAATTTGTTGTGACTCCTAAGTCCCAAAACGTTAACCATAGAAAACACTGGTATAGATAAGTCATAGAATTAGGAAATCAAAGATAATAGAGATGGGAAAGACTTATTAGATCATTTAGATCATACCACTTCCAATGCAGAATTGCTTCCTAGTTCTTCTAGTCCTCCATTCTTCTAGTAATCCAGTCCAGTTTTCAGTGTCACCAGCAATGGAGTTTCAAAGTCACCATGATCCTGAACCTTGTATGAGGGTATAACAGTGATCCTGAATTATACAGATTTGGGGCTGATTCGTATTGTTTGGTTTCAGAGTAGCAGCCGTGTTAGTCTGTATCCGCAAAAAGAAAAGGAGGACTTGCGGCACCTTACAGACTAACAAATTTATTTGAGCATAAGCTTTCATGAGCTGTAGTCTTTAAAACTAATTTCAATCTACTGGAGTTGATCAGAATATTTCTATTATGAAACATCCTAAATTACTCAGCTGTGGCTGATGATGAGATAATTAAGCAACACTTAGGTATGGGGACAATAAAGATGGGACAGAGAAAAGATAAAATGGGTGAATTAATATCCTGTACAGAGAAAAATAAAAGCTGTAGCTCACGAAAGCTTATGCTCAAATAAATTTGTTAGTCTTTAAGGTGCCACAAGTACTCCTTTTCTTTTCACATTGTTTGGTAAGCCTCTTACTTTTTCTGCTAGGTTTCTTCATTTTCAGGTCTCATATTTAATCATCAGATAATGATTTTCTGTGAGGTTGAATGAGCAACTCAAAATGTTACAGGTTGCTTTGTCCCAGTACAATTTGTTTTACTACTTGCATGATAAATGTGGTTGCAGACTATTTAGGCAACTCATCCCCTCGGAATAGCAATTTTCACCAAAGTGCTCATTTGGCACTGCTTATGTTACATCAGAATTATGTCAGATAATAATTTGTATTTATTTTTATCATTTCTCTTTAGACTGTATGTTATTGGCATCAAAATGGGACTTAGCCTAATTATATTTAAGTGCAGGTAGTATTCAGCAGATCAATAATTTTCAACAAATTGGAATTTTGCTCAAAGAGTCTGGAGAGATCACCTTGATAATAATCTCCCGCAATTGTTTAAACTCTATTCTATAGTTAAGTATACAATGAAAATGTTCCCATTGTATAAGTATGTGCAGTATGTTTTTTACTTAAATATTTGAAATGTAAATAAATGTTTGATTTAATATGCATTATTCATTATAATTTCCCATAATGCAATGTTAAGTGAAACAGTGTTTAAGGTAAATATATATTCCAAAACACACACAGCTGCTGTAAATGGGTCATAAAATGGATGTGACTTACAAGTGCTGAGATCATTCTCCAGAATCCTCCACCTCATGGGCTAGCCAAAATTGAAGGAAAGGAGAACATAATCTTCACTCCCCTTGACATGGATAATGAAGATGAGACCCTCTGTTCCTCCTCTCCTCTCACTTGAAATTGAGATCCCAGTGGTGTCTATTCCCTCCTCTCTCTTTCTCTATCCCAGGGGAAGAGGTATGGTGACCATATTTTCCTACACTGAATATGGGACACCTGGTAAAATTACTCATATTCAAGTGAGTTCAATGGCAATCAGTCAGAACTATGCAGTACAAACATTCAAATTAACATCAAGTTGACTGAGCCCCCGTTAAAAAGAAATATCGTGGAGTTGGATTCTTTTTATTTACCTTCTTATCTTTAAAGCTTTAGGGTTTACACGGGGAGGGGTGACACACATACCCCCCCCAACAGGGAGACGTAACACACACACACACACACACACACACACACTCCCGTACACCTCTCTCACACAGGGGTTGTGACCTACCCTCCATGCCCAGCACTCTCCGCCCTCCATGCCTGGCTGGACATGTTCCTGAGGCAATGCAGCGGGGTGGGCGGGAGAGGCTCACAGGGTCAAATCCCCCCACCCCTGATTTCTGCCAGGATTCATACCAGAACATGGCCAGCAGTAACCTTTCAGCAGTTTGTGGGAGGGAAGGGACAGGAGCTGCTTCCAGCTCCAGGGATGGAAGGGTGGGGGAAGGGATGACCTGGCCCATGTCTTTGCAGAGCACTTCCTCCCCGCACACACCCTGTGGCTGGAAGCAGCTTGTCTCTTCCTGCCTGCTTAGTGTCGAAAGACAGCTAACACCTCCAGGCTGCTGGTGGCCACTCACATAAGGGGTTAAGCCCTAAGAATGCATTGTGCACCAATGTGACAGATTTATGTTACCAATCTGCCTGAGGTGTCAGGTGATCAGGCTGAGGCCACAGGATTGTTAGGGGAGGAGATGAAGGAGCATACCAAGTGACTTAGTTTAAAGCTTTATTAATAAAATAATAAAGTAACACGTCACTCAGAGAAAGAAAGAAAGAAAGAAAGAAAGAAAGAAAGAAAGAAAGAAAGAAAGAAAGAAAGAAAGAAAGAAAGCGTTAGTGCCCCAGCCCTAACCCACTTTCACACTCACACACGCACGACCCGAAGCTGGCCAGCCCGGGCGTAACGTAAGAAGAAGAAGTGGGGAAGGGTGGATCAGAGTTCTTGTCCCGTGCACGGGTCATTCAGGGTCCATTGTTGATCTCCAACTTGCTTTGGCTTTTAGGAGGGTTTTAAGTCCTGGGTTTTTTGGGGGTGTTTTGTTCAGGGACTTTGTTTCTTGTGCTCTTTGAACTAGTCCAAACCGGCTTTCTGTGACCTTCTCAGCTTTCCCAAAACACACTGGCTTTAGGGACGCGAGACTTTGTTTTTCCCCTTGCTGGCCTTTGCCGTCTCACTAATTTTTGCAATCTCTGCAGTCCTGCTCAGCTTAGTTCTTCTTTCTCATGGCTGACTGGGGTTGGATAAGATATGAACACAGCTGCAGACTTCTTGTTGAGCGCCGTGACCTTGGATTGGGGCCAACATCTTATTTTTGGACTGAGCTAGCCAAAGTGTCAAGTTAACCCGTTCTTTGCTCTCTTCCTCCCCCTTTGGCCCCTCGCAAACTGAAAAGGAATCTTCCACTCCACACTCACACCTTTAACCCTTCCCAAAATGCCTTGTGATGTCTGCAACAGTGTTAGCAAAATCCAATGCTGATCTGCCTCCCCAGGGGACCCCCTGAGGGAAGGGGCCATTTGGTTGTGACATTCCGCCCCGGACCCCGAGTCAACATTTTGTTGTGAGGGGTCACTACTTAGGTTTTCACCCTTCTTTTGACACGGTGGCTAGGGTCACTGTTGGTCTCCTACATAAACAGCAATATCACACAAACAAAATTGTTAGGGCAGTAACAATTGCATACACTAGTCAGTAGTGGCTTCTGGCTTTATTAGTAACATAGCATAACATGTCCCCTGTTGGCATAGATGCCCCCTCCAAATGGCAGGGGCAAAGGCAGCTTTTTTCAAATTAAACGTGTGCTGCAACACGGTAAAGGAGGAGGCATCTGTCTGGAATACGGTCAGTTGTTCCCAGGTGTGCGTTAAGGGTAGGAAAACATTGGGTGTAATTCATGAAAAATTAAACACAACATAGTTAGAAGAAAGAAAAGGAGGACTTGTGGCACCTTAGAGACTAACCAATTTATTAGAGCATAAGCTTTCGTGAGCTACAGCTCACTTCCTCAGATGATCTGAGGAAGTGAGCTGTAGCTCACGAAAGCTTATGCTCTAATAAATTGGTTAGTCTCTAAGGTGCCACAAGTCCTCCTTTTCTTTTTGCGAATACAGACTAACACGGCTGTTACTCTGAAACCTGTCAACATAGTTAGAGTTATTAGCCATACTTTGCATAACCACGGGCCAATACACAGAAAAATTTTGTGCCTGAGAGTGTAACAGCAAATCAAGGGGCACTCTGGGGTAGATGGTTCTCCAAACACATGCAGAGGTATTGGAAAACACGTGGGCCTTAGTGGGGGCATATCCCAATGCCTCCCTTTCCCAGCAGATGTGTTGACGCATCTTATAAAAGTGGTCTGGCATTGCCTTTTCTCTACACATCATTTGAGGGGGCTTCATAGGCCACAGCTGCCAAGTGTTGCCCTCTGCAATCCATATGTGCTGATAGTCAGAAGATGTAGTCAGCACATACAGCTTAGCCATGTTATTGTGGGGAGCCACCTCCCACACGTTGTGATGGACCACCCAATTCCAGATAATACATGATGCCACATTCCCAGGACGCTAAGCCACAATTGCCACCCCCCCCACCAATGGATAATTGACCTTTTTTTTTATTATGGCTAATTTTGAACAGTGGTAAAATTAATAAAGGAGGACAAAAGAGTCAGACACCCGAGGATTCCCATAGATATGTGCTACCATGCATACACTGTATTACACTAATAAATTTTGCAGGCCTGAAGCAGCAAGAGTGGTCCCACCACTCCTGTTCGGGTATTCCTGGGCTCTCACTATTACTGCCTTGTTCTGTTAACAAAGCAAAAGGGTAAAAAAAAGCAACAACATAAATGCACCTATTGAGGAAATTGAGGCACATACAAAAACTTTCTAAGTCATTAGTTGTTTTGTTACAGCCCTTCCTGGCTTTTGTCATGGATGTTGTTTGCCTGGTTTAGGAGGTTACAACAACAATATTGCAGGGGCTTCAGCAGCCATGAAGCCTAGCCAAAGAGGTGGCTCAGAAGGAGAGGGTGCCTAGGGGACAGAGCTGCTCTGTGCTCCCTAGGGGCAGGACACAGGGCTGTGGGGTGGGGGGAACAGTTGAAGAGGGTACTAAGCCCCTGCCCAGGGGCTGCTGTGGAGCCTGAAGGTCCAAGGCGGGGAGAGGCTCAAAATCACTTTCCCCTCTCCCCTGCCCCACTCCAGAGCTGGCACACAGCAGGGGCTGTGTTGATGGACCAGCGAGGGGAGTGGCCTGGCCCCATGCACTGAAACTTCACCCTGCCACCAGCCTTGCACACCCCACCCGCATTGTTGGCCACTGGACCCTCCCACTCACCGCTGGTGGGTGGGTGCCTGGCAAGCAGGATCTGGCCAGCAGCAGGACCTCCAGTACTGATGGTGGAAGAGGCACAAAATACGGGACAATTTGCCCATTTTTAAGAAAAGGTCAGGACACCTGCAGGAGACCTTAAATACAGGACTGTCCCTTAAAAACGGGACGTCTGGTCACCCTAGGGCGAGGGAACCAAAGAAGGACTCTCAATTCTGACTATCTTCTCTCGCCAGGGGGCCCTAAGAAGTCAAACCTTCTCCCTAGCTAGAAAGCTCAGTCTTTGGAAAGGTGCCATAGGGTAGGGTTGTTTTCCTCTATGTCTCCTGCAGACTACATGAGAAAAAAAAGAGGGTTAGGAAGGAAGTAAACAAAGTTATCTTTGCTCTTTTATAGTGGCTCTGTTTGGTCTGAGGCCCTGTGTACTTCCCATCTGAAGCAGCGAAACCTCTAGCGTATTTGCTCTCATTATCATGAAACATTATACATATACAACTGTGCCTGAAGTAGCACATTGAACTGATCATCCCTTTCTTTAAAAGTTTAATTACTGTACATTTTCAATGGTAGTTTCAGTACGTTTCAGTTACATCTATGTGAATGTATTGGCTCCCTCTGGTGGTTGACTGAGCATTTGAAAAATCCTACTTGTTTCAACAGGAACTCCATGTAACTTGATGGATAAGTTGGTTGGATGCTGATGTCTATATATCTGATGCAGCACAAATTCGGAGAAATCTTTAAATATTATTGTTAATCTGTTGTGTATTGTCCTCATCACCTGCATCTGCACAAATATTTTCCGAGAGTGCTATGTGTGCATGTGATGGGGCAGAGAGGCCTCCATGCGGACAATGAGAGGGTTAAGGAAAGCTGGTGGACCCAGCTGATCCTGCCCTGCTACACCTGCAGCCAATGTCAGGTGTGGAGAGAAGAGCTAAAAGGAGAACTAGATCAGTTTGGGGATGAGGAGGAGAGCACAGCTTGGCTTCCCTTTTTAGCCCAAGGTCCAGTGTGCTTCAACAGCAGCTGTGGGACCTACAAGTTGTGGACTAAACTGTGGCATGCTGGGAGAACTTCCTGGTTCCTGCCAGGATGTACGTTCTGCCTCCCCAGCAGGAAGTTGAAGCACTGACTGAAGCTGGGAGCATGAGCAGGCAAGCAGAGAGGAGGCTGCTGGACTGTAATCCTGTTCTATACTTCTTTATGGAATAAAACCTTGTTCCTGGTGGTTTGTCTGAGTGGCCCTGGTCTGAGGTGAATACACACTGACACACAACACAGAGCACACAGAGGAGCCTCAGGCCCAGTTTCCCAAAGTTGAGTAAAAAGTCACAAGGCAGACTTTCCCTATTTTGAACAACCTTATACTGGGCCAGTGAGCAGGAGGGGGGGCTACACCTTAATGAGAGATAAGCCTGGTTGCAGTCCTGAGAAAGAGCTCACATGCTAGCTGGTTCAGCCCTTATAGAAGGGACAACCAGAGTCTGGGGGACTGGTGCAAGCATGGACTGTTTAGGAGACAAGCCCTGAATAGAAGGGTGGGATCCCACTGAAGGTTTGTGGGATGACCAGAGCTATATTTCTTTTGTTCCCATTACCTTTGGACCTTAATGCCCTGGAAAGGGTAGAGCTGAAGGGTGGACTGGACCTCACAGATACAGAAATGTACTAGCAGAGACCCATAGATGAGTGAATTGGTCCTGAAGGGACATAAGGGGGTACCATGCTGGCAATGTGGTTAGTTGGTTTTTTCTTTTTTTTTTTTTGTCATCTTGCTGGTGAGAAGGTGCTTTCCTAGTTACCACTTAGGGCAAATTCTATTGATCTCAGTGGAGCTACTCATGATTTAAACTGGTGTGAGATCTTGAATCAGGCCCTAAGTCTTCTATCCACAGTAGGCATAAAGGGTATGTCTACCCAGGCTGCGGTAGTGAGCTTCCCAGCCCAGGTCAACAGATTTGAACTCATGGGGCTCTGATAGCACTCTAATAATAGCTGTATAGACTATTCCCATCCCCATCCTTAGGCTTCAGAGCCCAAGCTCCAGCCTGGTCGGTGACTTCAAAATGCAGACTAGGCCATTATTTTTAGAGTGCTACTGTGAGCCCCACGAGCCAAGTTTGTTGACCTAGGCTGGGAGGCTTGCAGTCACAGGCTGCGTAGACATACCCCAGCAGACCTTGCTGAGATGCTCCTGCACGCTGTTCAAGTTCTGCTGGAAATAGTCAGGTAAATATAGAGCCATGTTTTGTGACACCTCCTTGATGGTAAAACATGTGAATCTTTCCCCCTCCCCTCTTCTTGCTAGTTTTATTTTACTAAAAGAATTCACACAGGACCATCTGGTTCCTGATTTATAATCAAAGCAATCCCACTGAAGTCAATGGACCAGGTTCTCTTCTCATTTTGCACAGGCATAAATCAGGAGTAACTCCACTTGACTCAGTGGATTCAAGCAGTGTAAAACTGTAAGTGACATCAGAATGAGGTCCAAGATCTCATAAATACCCATGATCCTAACTCTATGCAATTGATGAAATTTCTGTGGGAGTTTGGCCTGAGACAAGAGTGTTGATTTCGTGTTCTGAAGATGCAGTAATTTATTCCAGGCAGGTGGCTTGATTCTGTGCTTGCTGATATCCCTTTGTGAGGCGGCATTGCTGACCTAGTTTGGCTAGGTTTAAAAGCCAGGCACTAGCGAACACTGGAGCAACTAGAAGGTAACAGAGAAGTTTCTGTGGGAGTTTGCAAGTGGGATTTTGAGGGGACTTTTTTCCATTTCCTTTCCTTTCCTTTTTTCTAGGAATAGGGTCTAGGAAAAGAAGACAATGATGGCTACTGAGACAGCACTAGAAATGACCAGAGGAGGAGAGGAGACGAAGATGATCAGATGCAGAAGCTGTGAGATGTACATCATCCTTGAGTGGGTGTCTGATGGAAGCTACTTATACATGAACTATTGCCTGATAGAGCTCATGGCAGAGAAGATCCAAGGATTTGAGATGCAGCTGGAGATGATGATGATGGAATTCAGATGGGGATTTTAAAGTATAACAGAGGAGAAAAGAGAGGAGATGGCAGACACAAATCAAGATTTACAGACACCTGCTGAACAAAAGGAACTGGAAGGTGAACTGCCACAAGACAAGGGTGATCCATGGAAGAATGTGACCATGAGGACAAGTCTGAGGAAGAGGCCAACTAGCAATGGTGAATTTGAGTTGAATAACAGGTTTGCTGCACTGGGGAATGAGGAGGAGAAACAGGCAGAAGATGGGGTGCTAAGGAAGAAAAGAAGGGAAGCCAGTCCTTGCAGAAGGGAGGAAGAGATGGAGATAGCGAGGGATTGGAGCCTAAGGAGAAATGAGGATGATGTAGAGGGCACTGCAAGGGAGCACAGAAGATAGACTCATACCAGCACCAGGAAGAGACGGGTCTATGTGATAGGGGACTCTGTACTCAGAAGAATCTACAGGCTGGCACCAGACCAGATTCTGGCTACGCAGGTGGTGTCGGAGAGAAGGCTTTGGTTTCTTTGACCATGGGATGGTGTTCCATGAAGGAGGAGTGCTGGGCAGAGACGGGCTCCATCTTACGAAGAGAGGGAAGAGCATCTTTGCCAGCAGGCTGGCTAACCTAGTGAGGAGGGCTTTAAACTAGGTTCACCGGGGGAAGGAGACCAAAGCCCTGAGGTAAGTGGGAAAGCGGGATACCGGGAGGAAGCACAGGCAGGAATGTCTGTGAGGGGAGGGCTCCTGCCTCATACTGGGAATGAGGGGCGATCAACAGGTTATCTCAAGTGCTTATATACAAATGCACAAAGCCTTGGAAACAAGCAGGGAGAACTGGAGGTCCTGGTGATGTCAAGGAACTATGACGTGATCGGAATAACAGAGACTTGGTGGGATAACTCACATGACTGGAGTACTGTCATGGATGGTTATAAACTGTTCAGGAAGGACAGGCAGGGCAGAAAAGGTGGGGGAGTAGCACTGTATGTAAGGGAGCAGTATGACTGCTCAGAGCTCTGGTACGAAACTGCAGAAAAACCTGAGTGTCTCTGGATTAAGTTTAGAAGTGTGTGCAACAAGAGTGATGTAGTGGTGGGAGTCTGCTATAGACCACCGGACCAGGGGGATGAGGTGGATGAGGCTTTCTTCCGGCAGCTCACGGAAGCTACTAGATCGCATGCCCTGATTCTCATGGGTGACTTTAATTTTCCTGATATCTGCTGGGAGAGCAATACAGCGGTGCATAGACAATCCAGGAAGTTTTTGGAAAGCGTAGGGGACAATTTCCTGGCGCAAGTGCTAGAGGAGCCAACTAGGGGGGGCGCTTTTCTTGACCTGCTGCTCACAAACCGGGTAGAATTAGTGGGGGAAGCAAAAGTGGATGGGAATCTGGGAGGCAGTGACCATGAGTTGGTTGAGTTCAGGATCCTGACGCAGGGAAGAAAGGTAAGCAGCAGGATAAGGACCCTGGACTTCAGGAAAGCAGACTTCGACTCCCTCAGGGAACGGATGGCCAGGATCCCCTGGGGGACTAACTTGAAGGGGAAAGGAGTCCAGGAGAGCTGGCTGTATTTCAAGGAATACCTGTTGAGGTTACAGGGACAAACCATCCCGATGAGTCGAAAGAATAGTAAATATGGCAGGCGACCAGCTTGGCTTAATGGTGAAATCCTAGCGGATCTTAAACATAAAAAAGAAGCTTACAAGAAGTGGAAGGTTGGACATATGACCAGGGAAGAGTATAAAAATATTGCTCGGGCATGTAGGAATGTTATCAGGAGGGCCAAATCACACCTGGAGCTGCAGCTAGCCAGAGATGTCAAGAGTAACAAGAAGGGTTTCTTCAGGTATGTTGGCAACAAGAAGAAAGCCAAGGAATGTGTGGGCCCCTTACTGAATGAGGGAGGCAACCTATTGACAGAGGATGTGGAAAAAGCTAATGTACTCAATGCTTTTTTTGCCTCTGTTTTCACTAACAAGGTCAGCTCTCAGACTGCTGCGCTGGGCATCACAAAATGCGGAAGAGATGGCCAGCCCTCTGTGGAGATAGAGGCGGTTAGGGACTATTTAGAAAAGCTGGACGTGCACAAGTCCATGGGGCCGGACGAGTTGCATCCGAGAGTGCTGAAGGAATTGGCGGCTGTGATTGCAGAGCCACTGGCCATTATCTTTGAAAACTCGTGGCGAACCGGGGAAGTCCCGGATGACTGGAAAAAGGCTAATGTAGTGCCAATCTTTAAAAAAGGGAAGAAGGAAGATCCTGGGAACTACAGGCCAGTCAGCCTCACCTCAGTCCCTGGAAAAATCATGGAGCAGGTCCTCAAAGAATCAATCCTGAAGCACTTGCATGAGAGGAAAGTGATCAGGAACAGCCAGCATGGATTCACCAAGGGAAGGTCATGCCTGACTAATCTAATCGCCTTTTATGATGAGATTACTGGTTCTGTGGATGAAGGGAAAGCAGTGGATGTATTGTTTCTTGACTTTAGCAAAGCTTTTGACACGGTCTCCCATAGTATTCTTGTCACCAAGTTAAGGAAGTATGGGCTGGATGAATGCACTATAAGGTGGGTAGAAAGCTGGCTAGATTGTCGGGCTCAACGGGTAGTGATCAATGGCTCCATGTCTAGTTGGCAGCCGGTATCAAGTGGAGTGCCCCAAGGGTCGGTCCTGGGGCCGGTTCTATTCAATATCTTCATAAATGATCTGGAGGATGGTGTGGATTGCACTCTCAGCAAATTTGCGGATGATACTAAACTGGGAGGAGTGGTAGATACGCTGGAGGGGAGGGATAGGATACAGAAGGACCTAGACCAATTGGAAGATTGGGCCAAAAGGAATCTGATGAGGTTCAATAAGGATAAGTGTAGGGTCCTGCACTTAGGACGGAAGAACCCAATGCACAGCTACAGACTAGGGACCGAATGGCTAGGCAGCAGTTCTGCAGAAAAGGACCTAGGGGTGACAGTGGACGAGAAGCTGGATATGAGTCAGCAGTGTGCCCTTGTTGCCAAGAAGGCCAATGGCATTTTGGGATGTATAAGTAGGGGCATAGCGAGCAGATCGAGGGACGTGATCGTTCCCCTCTATTCGACATTGGTGAGGCCTCATCTGGAGTACTGTGTCCAGTTTTGGGCCCCACACTTCAAGAAGGATGTGGATAAATTGGAGAGAGTCCAGCGAAGGGCAACAAAAATGATTAGGGGACTGGAACACATGAGTTATGAGGAGAGGCTGAGGGAGCTGGGATTGTTTAGCCTGCAGAAGAGAAGAATGAGGGGGGATTTGATAGCTGCTTTCAACTACCTGAAAGGGGGTTCCAAAGAGGATGGCTCTAGACTGTTCTCAATGGTAGCAGATGACAGAACGAGGAGTAATGGTCTCAAGTTGCAGTGGGGGAGGTTTAGATTGGATATTAGGAAAAACTTTTTCACTAAGAGGGTGGTGAAACACTGGAATGCGTTACCTAGGGAGGTGGTAGAATCTCCTTCCTTAGAGGTTTTTAAGGTCAGGCTTGACAAAGCCCTGGCTGGGATTATTTAACTGGGAATTGGTCCTGCTTTGAGCAGGGGGTTGGACTAGATGACCTTCTGGGGTCCCTTCCAACCCTGATATTCTATGATTCAGAGAACAGAAGAGTGTGCTCTCAGCCAGGAGCAAGGATATGAGATGTGGATGTGAGATTGAAAAGGCTCCTGATGGGAACAGGGAAAAATCCACAGATAGTGCTGCATGTCGGGATGAATGACACTGCTAGTTTCGCACTGGAATGGATCAAGGACAACTATGCTGGGCTGGGAAAGATGCTTAGAGAAGTGGAAGCTCAGCTGATTTTCAATTGAATACTTCCAGTCCCTAGAGAAGGAAGGCAAAAGTGTGACAAGATAATGAAGATCAACAGATGTCTCAAGGATTGGTGCTATGAGAAAGGTGCTATGAGAAAGATTGATGGTTGGGAGGCATTCACATTAGCTAAGGACTTCTTCTTAACTAATGGACTTCTGGGGTATTAACCTTCTTGGATAAAGGCTGACATGAGTGATAAGAATGACTTTAAACTAGGAGATGAGGGGAGAAGTTTGGGAGAGACTTGTGAAATCTCCACATCTGGATTCAATACACAGAAGCAGGAAAATCAGTTGATGAAGGCATACTGAAGGATAATGGAACACCACAGGATAAGAGTATGGACAGCAAGGTGAAAGGAAGTATAAATATTAATTGGAGTAGTAGTCATGGAGGTGTAACAATTAGTGACAGGATAATATCTAATCTGGCTAGAAAACTGGGTGAGGTCCGAGGGAAACAGCTGAAATGCTTGTACAATAATGCAAGGAATCTGGGTATAAAATGGGTGAACTGGAACTACTGATGCAGGAGGTCAAACAGGATACTATAAGGATTACAGAAGCATGGTGAAATAACCCTTTAGTACCTGTATTCCAGGCATGAGGGCATGTGCTGATTAGGAGAGCTAGGAATAAAGGTAAAGGTGGCTGACTAGCACTGTATCAATGAAGTTGTAAACTAAAGAAATAACTAATAATATGGACAAAACAACTGGTTTGGATCAAAATCACTTTGAGAAAGTATTGTAAAAGAGATTCTATTAGGATAATGTTAGGGGCCTGCTTTAGAACCCTGTGGTCAGCCTCCAATATGGATAGGGATCTCTTTAATATTATTAGAGAGAGAAATACTTTTGGGAATTGTGTCAAAATGGGAGACTTTAATTTTCTGGGTATAGAATGGAGAATAAATGCTACTAATATGGGTAGAGCCTAATTATTCCTGGATGCGATAGATGATAGTGTTCTTCGTCAAACTGGCACCAAATCAACAAAAGGTGATGCAGTTTTAGGCTTGGTTTTGATAAGCAGTGAGGATATCACAGAAGAGCTAGTCATAGGAAATAACCTTGGATCGAGTAATCACAAACTGATTCATTTTAAATTAAATGGAACAATAATCAAAACCTGGTCATTAACTACGTTTTTTGATTTGGAAAGTGCAGACTTTGGGAAATTAAGGGAATTAGGTAAATGAATCAACAGGATTGAAGAGCTCAAGGACTTAAATATGGAGGCCTGGAATTTCTTCAAATCAACTATACAAAAACTAGCTGAAATTTCACCTAACTGGATGAATAACCACTTCAAAAAGGTTATTAGAAGTAAGCAGAGAACCTATAGGGCATGGAAGAAGCAATTGATCAGCAAAGAAAGTTACATCATGGAGGTCAGAAAACGTAGGAATAAACTAAGAATTGCTAAAAGTCAAGCTGAATTAAGCTCTTGCCAAGGAAATTAAAATAAGTAAGAGGGTTTTTTTAGTTACATAAATAAAAAGAAAATAAGGAAGGAGGAGGCTGGGCTGCTATGCAGCGTGAATGGGAAGGAGATTAAAGATAGTTTAGGTACAACTCAAAAACTAAATGAATACTATGTCTTGGTTTTCAATAGAGATGATAATAGGGGACGTGCATGAAAGCAGTATGGTTGATAGATATGTGTCTAATAATGGAAATTACCACATCTATGGTGGAAGAAAGACTTAAAGAGCTTAATGAACTCAAATAGGGAGGATGAGATCATTTTCATCACGGAATATTTAAGGAACTTGAAACATGAGATTGCTCATACAGTAGCAAGGATTTTTAATGTATCTATTTATTCATGGATAGTACCATATGATTGGAGAATAGTTAATGTTGTATCTATATTTAAAAAAGGAAAAAAGTGATCTGGGCAATTACAGAATGATTAGTCTGACCTCCATAGTATGGAAGGCTTTAGAACAAGGAAAGAATAATTAGGTAAATGGTAAAGTGGATGTAATGCAATATGGTTTACCAAACATAGATTATACCAGACTAACCTGATTTCCTTCTTTGAGAAAAAAACTCATTATTTAGCTAAGGGAAGTGCAGTAGGTCTGATGTACTTGTGCTTCAGTAAAGCATTTGACATAGTGCCACATGGGAAATTAGCGAAGATGGGGATTAGCAGAAGAATTGTAAGGTGGATAAGGAAATGACTAAAGGGGACAAGACAATGGGTTGTGCTGAAAGGTGAATTATTGGATTGGAGGGAGGTTAGTAGTTCAGTTCCTCAGGGACTGGTTTGGGGACCAATCTTATTTAATATTTTTATCAGTGACTTTGGCACAATAAGTAGGAGCGTGCTAATGAAATTTGCTGATGATACAACATTGGGAGGCATTGTCAATACAGAGGAGGATCAGAATATTATACAGGATGATCTGGATGACTTTGCAGACTGGAGTGACACAAATGGGATGAAATTCGATAGTACAAAGTCATGCACTTAAAGTTAAATAATAAGAATTTCTGATACAAGCTGGGGACTCATCAGCTGGAAGCAACAGAAGAGAGACTGGGTGTGTGAGCCTATCACAGGATGACTATAAGCCACCAATGTGATGTGGCTGTGAAAAAGGCAAATGCCATCCTAGGATGTATCAGGCAAGGCATTACCAGTAGAGACAGAGAGTATTACTGCCATTGTACGAGGCACTGTTAAGACCTCATTTGGAATATTGTATATAATTCTGGTTATCTATTTTCAAGAAATATTAATTTAAACTGGAAGGGGTGCAGAGAACAACTAGAGGGCTGCTCAGGGGAATAGAGGGCCTATCTTATGTGAAGAGACTGGAAGAGCTTGTCTTGTTTAGTCTTGCAAAAATGCTCAGAGGGGATATGATTGCTCTCTATAAATACATAAGGGGTGTAAATAGTAGGGAGGGTGAAGAGCTATTTAAGCCGAAAGACAATGCTGGTGCAAGAAGAAATTAATATAAACTGACCATGAGCAAATTCAGGCTAGAACAGTGGTTCCCAAACTTGTTCCACCGCTTGTGCAGGCATGTACTGAACGCCGCTTCCAGCAGCTCCCATTGGCCGGGAGCAGCGAACTGCGGCCAGTGGGAGCCACAATCGGCCGAACCTGTGACCGTGACAGGTAAACAAACCGGCCCGGCCCGGCAGGCTTTCCCCGCACAAGCAGCGGAACAAGTCTGGGAACCACTGGGCTAGAAATTAAAAGGTTTCTAACCAGCAGTGGGCAAGGTTCTGGAACAGCCTCCCAATAGGAATTGTGGAGGCAAACAACTTAATTAGTTTTAAGAGAGCAGGACAAAGTTAGTGCAGTTGTATGACGGGGTGCTTGAGACGCTAAGGGGCAAGGCTCAACAGCCCTGTCGCTCACTTCCAGTTTATATATTGTATTCCTAAAAGTTCATGCTTCAGGGTTTCAGCCAGCCACCTGCGGGGTCAGGAAGATTTTTGCCTCCACACACCTAGTGTGTTCTGGGTTTTTTTAATCTCCTTCTGACGCAGCATCAAGGATGGCCATGGCTTGAGATGGGATCTTGGACAGGGTGGGCCAGGGCTCTGAGCTTTTTTTTTCCCCCAGATACATAGTTGGTTGGTTTTTGCTCAGGGGGTCAGGATCTAACTGATCACCATAAGTGGGGTTTGGAAGAAATTTTCCCCCAGGTCAGATTGGCACTGACCTCTGGGTTTTTGGTTTGTTTTTTGTTTCTTTGTTTTGCCTTCATCTGTAGCATGTGGGTACAGGTCATTTGCCAGGATTATCTGCATATACCTCAATCATTTCCCTGCCATTGTGAGGGCCTAATGCACCGGTGCACCTCAGTCTCTCCTATTCTCTGCCTGTGGCACGTAATAATCTAGGCTCCCGTGGGCTGTGGTGCTTTAGTCTGGTTTCCGTTGCTGGGTTTGGTGTGTGGCTACTGGGTGGTGTTGGTGGCCTGTGACATTCAGGAGGTCAAACTAGATGATGTGGTGGTTCCTTCTGCCCTTCAATTTTATGACTGTGATTCAACCCACTGAGATCAATGGGACTACTCACTTGAGTAAAGTACATATGTAAGTGTTTAGAGATTCAGGGCAGGATTTGGGCCATTTTATGTATTCTCCCCTTTGCTGTTGCTTTTAAGTCCTACAGCTAGTCTGTACTTTTTAAAAAAATGTTCAGTTTCCTAAATATTTTCTGTGGGTGACATGGCTTTTGTGATTCTCATTTAGCATAATACCATTTTATTCACACAGGATTTCTGGATATTGTTTCAAATAATGCACAGAAAGTTAACTGGAGAAAACTGTAAATAACCTCAGCCCTGCATCTAATTTCTCATGCTGTTCAGGTGTTCCAGAAGGAATCAGGTTCTTTTTTTCATAGCTGTCCTTCTCACAGCTTTACTCATATATCAATAAAATGTATTCCCAGGCACACTAGTCTCTTGGCATAATCATTCAAAAATACCATCTGTGCTTTGCTGGAGACTTTATTCTTTTGTGAAACTGGCAGTGGCCACAAAGTTCATTTGAATTCCCAGTATTCATAATCATCAAAGAGTCTGAAATTCTCTTTTTAGAGCCAGCTTTCTACATTGAGAGAACTCCTACGGTTCAGAAAACGAAACCACTTATTTTTCCCTGAGAGGGGAAGAAGGGATGCTTCCATATGTCTCACGGAGCATCCTACATTTCCTCCCACATTTTAGTCACCAACTTGATAGCTAAGGAAAACTGGATGAGACTCCCTTAAAAGCCTGTCAGCACTTGCTCTTTGATCATCAGTACAGATTGCTGTTGACTTTAAGGAAGCACATTTTTCGCCCCGGGACTGAGTATATTGCCTCTAAACAGATCATATTTAAAAGCTACACTAATGACATATGAAGATACTTTAAATCTTTGGATGGATTCCACATCACTGGCAATTTTTAAAGCACGAGTAGCTGTTTTTCTAGAAGAGGTGCTCAAGTACAAACAGGAATTATCTTTGGGAAGTTCTATGGCCTGTGTTATGCAGAAGGTCAAATTAGATGATCACAGTGGTCCATTCTGGGTTTATAATTTATGAATCTATGAAATCATAAAATACTTCTCAGAAAAAAACCACAGCACAATATCTTCCCACTATAAAGCTGAATTACTTCCCCTGTTCTTAGTGTAAACTGTGCTTAGAATGGAGCATGAAAGTTCCTTTTTGCCTCTTCCTATCTCTTTAAAATAACTGGATGCAGTTTTCTCCATCTCTGCTAGGCTCCTGCAGCTTTTGAAGCTCTAAATATAACAGCAGAAAGTTCAAACATGCTGAGCCCTTTGTTCTGTTGAGTCTTTCCACACTGAACTTCTTTTTTTTAATCTACAAATTCAGGTACACAACATAAATCAAATAGTTGGTGGAACAATTACTTCCTTTTCTGTGCTTATTTTAAATCTGCCAATCAAAGGTACCAGATGGCACAGAAGGACATAAAAGTTCTGGGACTGATAGTGCTCCCATTGAAGAAGATGGCCCATAGTTCAGTACTTAAGAGGTCCACCTCTTACTGCAAACTGAAGAATTGAAATCCCATATGTCCAGGCTCTCTTTTTAGTGGGCAGTATTATATTCCTCCTCAGTAATATTTTCTGGCATGTGGAATTACAGAGCTTATGTGAGACTAGCTGATGCAATTAAATTTCAGTGCAGTGTGTCTGTGTAAGGAGCAGAACAAGGCAGTATTCTTCAGGGTAGGTGAAGCTATTTGAAAAAAAAACAAACCAACCAAAGAGCTGGTCCAAACCTCAATCCAAATGTGACTGAAACCTGAACTTATTTGAAAGCTTCACTTTATTAGAAAGAATAATTACTCTTCCCCTCACCCCTGCCCAATCTAAGGTCTAGACTGCCTTTAACAGAGAAAAAGGATAGTCCAGGGGTTGTGGTGCCACCCTGGGACTCAGAAGATCAGGCTTCAAGTCCTTTCTCCACTATGGTCTTCCTGTGTGACCTTGGACAAGTCATTTAGTCTCTCTATGCCTCAGTTCCCCATCTGTAAAATTGGGATAAGAGTATTTTCCTACCCTCAGAGGGCTGTTGTGAGGATAATTATATTAAAGATTGTAAGGTGCTCAGGTACTACAGCAATGGGGTCCTTAGATAGCATAGATCCCCTACCTTTATCATCCCTTCCCAAAATCCATGGGCCTTCGTGTAGTACTTGAAATGTGGAGTCTGGCCACCATGGCTGAGCAGACTGCCCTCCTCAAATTCTGCCCATTCTGGGACTACCTTATGACCAAAAACATATGGTTTTCTGACATAACTCCACTATATTAGTAGAGAACTTGACACACCATGCATGCTGCTTCAGACCAGAACAAGATGAGTGATATAGTTAGTTAGACATAAACTGAGGTGTAGATCAGTAAGGGTAGGAGCATATGGAGATATATGCCTGCTGGAGCCAAAGGACACCTTGAACTGAGTTGCACAGAAATTATACTATAATTAGGATGTAGGACAGAGAGGAGGGATACAAAGAATCATAGTCATTGAATTCAAATCAAGGGAACAGAAAGATGGGAGTATGGTTAGAAGACATGGAAAACAGAAAGATGGGGGGGTGTCACAGAATGGGAGATACATCAGGTTTGTCTGGGAGGTTTGGTCAGGAAATGCAAGTATAAACTGAAAAAATGTTATTGTCGAATTACATGGAATATTCTTGGCAGAAGCTAATGTGCTGTCTTGCTTCTCTATTGCCTTTCTTTTGTAACCAAGTAGAAAGGTCTCATGGTTAACAATATTTTTTCTCATTGTACCTTTCTCTGGCTAACCCTATTGTACTCTACTGAAACTAACTCTGATGTCTGCCTTCCTGAATTCCTAAAACATAGGGAGTAAATGAAATTTAAGATTTCACCAAAAGCAACTCCAGAGAGGAAACCAAACAATGCAGGGAGCCAGCAACTCTCAGATTCTGTTTTGGAAGCACAAAACTCCCTGGAATTCTCTAGAACAGTGGTTTTCAACCTGTGGTTCGTGGACCCAGTGATGCTGGATCAATTTTTATAGTGGGGGTGCTGAAGGCAGAAACCACATATTTTGGGTTGTTATTACTACTTCAAGCTGGGGTGTGTGTGTGTGCAGCAGCACCCCTAGTTCCAGCACCTATATGGGGGTCCATGAGCTGTAGCTCACGAAAGCTTATGCTCTAATAAATTGGTTAGTCTCTAAGGTGCCACAAGTCCTCCTTTTCTTTTTGCGAATACAGACTAACACGGCTGTTACTCTGAAACCTAGAAAAATAAAGTTTCAGATCCCAGAAAAGGCATTCCATTTTTCTGATCAATAAATAAATATGTGAACATCCCCACCTAAAGGTCAAACTTAGAAGTGTTGTTGCTACCAAAGAAGCCCTAAGTTTAGTGCCCTTTCTCACGCTGCATCTAATGAGCACATGCAACATTTATACCTGAATTCTGTTCAGTCAGTTTTCAGTCTAAGATGTACATGGTAGGGGACCACAGGTTGAATTTCCAAAGGAGTCCACACTTCGATTTGAAAATTTTTAGGAGGCCGCAAATGAAAAAAGGTTGAAAACCACTTTTCTAGATTTGAACAGAGGAAACCTTTAATTACATTAGCTGAAAAAGACAGCCTTAGAAGTGATCAGAAAATTCTGACAAAGCATTCTTTTGTCAGAATTTGTCAATTCATCAAAATACAAATATATCACGGAAACAAAGTTCCAACCAGCTTCCTTGCCTGACACCATGGCAGTCTGCCAGGTGGGCTGATAGGGAGTTGAGAGCCTACAAGCCCTGGGTCCCAAGCTCGCAGCTCCTCTGCAGCCTTGGCTCTGGGGCAGCCAGCCATCACATAATTCAGTCACCTAAATCATGCACTATTGTTAGTTAATGATGGAACTAGACAAGCCATCCTTCATTTCTCTCCTGTTACTACACCTGACAAACTTCTAAGAGGATTCTGAAATCTGCAGACTGGGGTGTGTGTGTGTGTGTCCGTGTCCGTGTGTGTGTCCAAACCAGGATTAAATACCTCCTCAGATTTTAAATCTCATGTTACAGCCTGTTGATTTATTGAAGTAAAAAAGTAAGCTTGAGAATTGTTCAGTAGAAATTACTACTCCCTGATAAACAATCAGTGGAAGTCATTCTTCAATTTTCCATGTTTAAATTGCGGGTTTCTCTAATGCCATCAGGAGTAGCAAACAAAGATGTTCCAAGTAGAAAAGAATTTAACGCTGGTGTAGGAATATCCAAAAGAACTTTCTCAGCAAAAGGCTGCTAAAGAAATACTTGCCTATATTCTACAAAAGAGTTCTTTCACATAAAAATAAACAAAAATTAATCTCTGAGAGTTCCAGAAACTCTTAATTTCTTTTACATTTTTGTGTGCAGTACTGTTGTAGCTGTGTTGGTTCCAGGAGATTAGAAATACAAGACGGGTGAGGCTGTCTTTTATTGAAGAAACTTCTATTGGTGAGAGAGACAAGCTTTTGAGTTTACACAGAGCTCTTCTTCCGGTTTGGGAAATGTACTCAGGATGTCAAAGCTAAATAGGAGGTGGAATAGATTGTTTAGCATAAGTAGTTAACACATATTTCATGGAATCATTCAAGGTGAAGTGGCGCATTAACACCCCTCTAGGGCAGGATGGGGGAGAGGAAAAAGAAAGCTGGTGGAGGTGCAGTTTAAGTGGGTTATAGACTGTTGTAATAAGCCATAAATCCAATGCCTCTATTCAGTCCATGATTTTCAGTGTCTAGCAAAGTTATGAATTTAAGCTCCCAGTCTCATCTTTTGAAGGTGTTGAGCAGATTTCCTTTGAGACTGAGGACTGAAAGGTCAGCTATAGAGTGATTGCTTTGTGAAAAGCATTTGCCCACAGGTGATATGGTGGTCTTGTCTTTTCTCTATGAGTTCATTTGAGAGTATAGTGATTGTCTGATTTCACCCACATAGTTGTTCTTAGGGCAATTGTGTACTGGATGAGGTATATCACATGTTGTAATAGTCATGTGTGGGACCCATGGATCTTGAAAGGTCTGTTGTGGGGTGTGTTGATCTTCATAGAAGTGGAGATATGTGTACAGATGTTGCATCTGGTCTGGTGCATCTGGTCTGGTTACAGGTGCTGCTTTCAGTTGGTATATCCTGGACTGTAGGGTCTCATGGGTCTAGAACCCAGGACTCCATGCTGCCACCCAGCAGCACCTGTAACCAGCCTGTGCTCTATTGCCCACAACCTGCTGTGGACACAGACCTTAGGAAGTCCCACCTCAAGAAGTCTGACAGAAGTAGTTGCATGGTTCCTGATTGGTTTCCCACCCTATAGAAACATCAGGGGCATTCCAGGAAGTGTCCAGGCTACAGTGTGGATCTTTTGTGGTTGCTATGACCATTTCTGCACCGTGCTCCTGAACTCCTGGCATCAACCTCGGCTTGATTTGGACTTTGCCTCCTGATCTGGACCATGAAACCTGACTCTGACCTTTGGTATAGACCCTCGCCTGGAACCTGACCATGAGCTCCTCCGCTACTCTCAGCCTCAGGTTTGACCCAGCTCTGATCCTTGGTCCTCATGGTCCTTGTTAGGATCCTAACAGTTTGCCTGGACCACTCTAGCCCATGGTGAAGGCCTATACTGGGGGAACATGGAGGCAGTGGGCTATTCCTGCTCGGCATGCCCCAGGGGGTACTGGAGATGCCTGAATGGGTTGGCCACTCTGAGGAGGAGCTCCCCATGCTTCAAGTGCAAGTATCGCTGCTCGCAACAGAGAACCAAGCTCTGCGCAGGTACTCAGCTCCATGATGAAAATGCAGTGCTGTGGACCCGACCGGCACGGCACAGCACACCACAGATAATCAGCTGGTACAGGAACAGGTGGCCTGGCTGCAGGATGAGAATGCTGCACTATAGGTATGGACTGCGGCCACGTACCTGGATCCAGTTCCTCTCCCAGAATGTTTTAACAGGGACCACCAAAAGTTCAGGAGGTTTATTAATCAGTGCTGCTTGCTGTTTCTGCTTCGTCCCTAGTCCTACCCAACTGACCAAGCAAAAGTTAGCCTCCTAATGGGGAGATGCATTGGACTGAGCCTCACCCCTACTCGAATGAGTGTGTCCGACACTATTGGACTGGGATGCCGTCTTCTTGGCATTTTCTGCCATATTTTATGATGCCCACTGTGCATATTTGGCTGAGGTGGCTCTGCAAAAATTCTAGTAGGGGCAGGGACTGGCCTCCTCCTATGCCTCCCACTTTTGGCAACCAGTCTCTGACACTGAGTGGAATGAAACAGCTCTGCTCTATCAGTTCCAGGGAGGACTACGTGAGGAGATTAAGGATGAGCTAGCTCATGTGGAGGCCCCAACAAACTTGGATACCTTCATTGACTTTGTCGTACACACTGATACTAGGCTCAGCAAGCAACATGGGGAAGACAGGATGTTTGTGCTATTACCTGGCCAGTGCCCCTTGGTACCTTTTGTCAACCCACACCCCGAACCCATGCAGCTGGGAAGCATCCACTGCCATGTGACCCCTGAGGAAAAGGAGCACTGTCACAGGCTGTGTTTCTACCTTGAAGGATCCAGCCATACTCGTGCCAACTGCCCATCCTGAGCTCTAGCCCAAGCAGTTTGGGAAATGACCAAACCCAGGCCAGCTAGAAGGGGTTCGCCTGGGTAATCCTCGAGATACTGCACCCCTACTCCTCACCTAGGTACGCCCCAGGCATGGTGAGCACTCACTGCACCTTGAAGTCCAGATTTGACTCCTTGTTCCAGGAGAGCCTTACTGAATCCCCCCACAGTGGGTGCTGGTGGACTTTGGAGCAGCAGACCACTTCATAGATGCTGATACAATCCAAGTCCTTTGGTTGAATCGGAATACCCAGACAGTCTCTAACCTCTGGAAACTATAGATGGTTCATGCCTGTTATTGGGGACAGTGCCTCTGGAGTTGCCATTCAGGACCATCAGGAAGTCCTTCAGTTCAGAACGATCCACTCACCACACTTCCCCATAATCTTTGGCATTTCATGGCTGGTGGCTCAAGATCCACACATCCTCTGGCATGAGCATCAGGTTAGCTTCTGATCCAAGTTCTGCGTGAAGGTCTGCCTACACACACACCATCTGATGAACCCCAGAGCCAAGACATGCCCCTCGGGCCCTGACCATGGGTGAGGTGGGACCACAACACGAGTTGACTCCAGAAATGTCTCCTGTGATGGGCTGTCCACCCAACACAATACACTAGAGGACGAATTAAATTTTCTGGGACTGGTCAGCTTGGAAAAGAGACTACTGAGGGGAGATTCAATAGAGGTCTATAAAATCATGAATGGTGTGGAGAAAGTGAATAGGAAAGAGTTATTTACCCCTTCACATAACACAAGAACCAGGGGTTACCAATGAAATTAGTAGGCAGCAGGTTTAAAATAAACACAAATAAGTACTTCTTCCATGGTCAACCCGTGGAATTCATTTCCAGGGGATGTTGTGAAGGCCAAAAGTATAACTGGGTTCAAAAAAGAAAAAAAGTTCCTGGAGGATGGTCAATCACTGCCATTAGCCAAGTTGCTCAGGGATGCAACCCCATACTCTGGGTATTCTTAAATGTCTGACTGCCAGAAGCTGGGACTAGATGACCTTCTGGGGTCCCTTCCAACCCTGATATTCTATGATAGGGGATGGATCATTTGATCTGTTCATTCCTTCTGATGCACCTGGCTCTAGCCACTATCAGAAGACAGGATATTGGGCTTGGTTCATCATTGTTCTGCCGCAATATAGCCATTCCTAAGCTCTTATGGGCTTGTGGCCTATGTCATTGGACTGGAGAGATGGAACTTCCCTAGTATTCAACACACTCAAGATTATGTGAAAAATGGCCACTCGATGACTTGGGATGAAATCCATAGTATCTATGAGATACTACAGTGATGAGCACAGAATAGGAACTTAAATAGAATGGATCTAAAGTGCCTAGAAAAATACAGATGTGCTAGTGATGTGGAGTTGTACTGAGCAGGCACCTCATTGAATCCCCTTAGAGAAACTCTGGCAAAATGCCCAACACCATGATCAATAACATATCTATCTTCCTAGACAAAACTTTCAATAGAAGATTAAGGGGTAAGCAATAGTAACCCCGATGGAAGGGAAGCATGGTCCAGCAGTTAAGATGCTCTCCTGGGATGTGCATTGGAGTCCCTGCTCTGCAACAGATTTTCTGTATGACTTTGGGCAAGGCATTTAACTTCTTTGTACCTCAGTTCCCCATCCATAAAATGGGCTTAGTCTTGAGGTGGCTATTAGTCTAACTACTAAGCGAAGAAACTGCCATAAATTGGCCCTACCAACCCTTGGCATTGTAAAAAGGGAGGATTCATAGATTTGAAGGCCAGAAGGGACCATCATGATCACCTAGTCTGACCTACCGCACAATGCAGGCTACAGAACCTCACCCACCCAGTCCTGTAATAGACCTATAACCACTTGATGAGTTACTGAAGTTCTCAAATCTTGATTAAAGACTTAAAGTTACAGAGAATCCACCATTTACTCTAGTTTAAACCTGCAAATGACCCATGTTCTACACTGCAGAGGAAAGTGAAAAAAACCCCAGAGTCTCTGCCAATCTCACTTGGGGGAAATTCCTTCCTGACCCCATGTAGGGCAATCAGTTGGATCCTGAGCATGTTGACAAGACCCACCACCCAGACATCTGGGAAAAAATTCTCTGTTGTAACTCAGAACTCTCCCTATCTCCAGTCACTTGGGATATTTGCTACTCGCAGTTGCAGATGGGCCACAAGCCATTGTAGGCAGTCTCATCATACCATCCCCTCCACAAACTTTTCAAGCTCAGTCTTGAAGCCAGTTAGGTCTTTTTTCCCCACTGCTCCCCTTGGAAGGCTGTTCAAGAACTTCACTCCTCTGATGGTTAGAAACCTTTGTCTAATTTCAAGCTTAAACTGGTTTTGGGACAATTTATATCCATTTGTTCTTGTATCAACACTGGCACTTAACTCCTCCCCCTACCTGCTATTTATCCCTCTGCTATATTGGTAGAGAGCAATCAGATCTCCCCTCAGCCTTTGTTTGATTAGGCTAAACAAGCCACATGTCTTGTGTCTCCTCTCATAAGGTAGGTTTTCCATTCCTTGGATCACCCTAGTAGCCCTTCTCTGCACCTGTTCCAGTTTGAATTCATCTTTCTTAAACAAGGGAGACCAGAATTGCACACAGTATTCCAGATGAGGTCTCACCAGTGCCATATATAATGATAATAACACTTCCCTGTCTCTACTGGAAATAGCTCACCTGGTGCATCCTAGGACTGAATTAGCTTTTTTTCCATGGCTGCATCACATTGGTGGCTTATAGTCATCCTGTGATCAACAATTATGCTCAGGTCTTTCTCCTCCTCCGTTGCTTCCAATAACTATGTCTGCAGTTTACAGCATTCTTATTGCTAGTCCCTAAGTGTATGACCTTGCCATTTGCACTATTAAATTTCATCACATTTCTATTACACCAGTTTTCAAGGTTGTCCAGCTCTTCTTGTATGATATTCCAGTCCTCGGTATTGGAAATATGTCCCAACGTTGTGTCATCTGCAAATTTTATTAACACAGTCCCACTTTTTGCGCCAAGGTCATTAATTAAAATGTTAATGAAGATTGGTCCCAAGACTGATGCCTGAGGAACTCCACAAGTAACCTACTTCCAACCTGACAGTTCACCTTTCAGCATGACCTGTTGTAGTCTTCCCTTTAACAAGTTCCTTATCCACCTTTCAATGTTCATATTCATCCCCATCTTCTCCAATTTAACTAATAATTTCCCATGTGGAACTATACCAAATGCCTTAGTGAAATCCATGTAAATTAGATCTAATGTTTTTCCTTTGTCTAGAAAATCTGTTATCCTATCAAAGAAAGATCAGGTTGGTCTGGCATGATATACCATTGGTACGATTATGTTTTATTTTATCCCAATTGCCATTTACCTTTCTGTCCCTAACAACTTTCTCTTTCAAAATTTGTTCCAAGACCTTGCATACAATTGAGGTTAAACTAATGGGTCTGTAGTTTCCTGGATCACTTTTCCCCCTTTCTTCAAATTAGGCACTATATTAGCAATTCTCCAGTCATAGGATACGACTCCTGAGTTTACAGATTCATTAACAATCCTTAGTATTGGGCTTGTAATTTCATGTGCCAGTTCCTTTAATATTGTTGGATGGAGATTATCAGGGCCCCTGATTTGGTCCCATTAAACTGTTTGAGTTTGACTGCCACCTCTGCTATAGCAATTTTTACTTCCATTAGTCTCCCTGCCACTACCCCTAAGCTCCTCATTACCCTTATTAAAAACTGAGACAAAGTACTTGTTTAGGTGCTAGGCCATGCCTAGATTATCTTTAATCTCCATCCCATCATCAGTGTTTAGCAGTCCCACTTCTTTCCTTGTTTTCTTTTTATTATATAGCTATATAATCTTTTGCTGTAATCTTTAATTTCCTTTGCAGGGTCCAACTCTGCTCAGCTTTTGGCAATTCTCACTTTCCCTACACTTTTTGACCTGCAGGAGGTAGCTTTCCTTAATGATCCATCTCATCTTCCATTCCTTATAGGCTTTCTCCTTTCTCTTAACCTGCTTGCTCATCTAGCTTGATGAATAGTAACACCTGGTATCAGTGGATAGTAACCTCTTCCATATGACAGCGTATTGACCTTTGTAACTGTGATCCAGGTCCCAATCATATGGTGTGGGTTAGGATTATAAAGTTAACATGTTGCATGACAAGGCACAGTATCTACTCCTAGATGGTGCCACAACTTCAGTTGTGATCTGTATATTTGTACCTAAAAACATAGGTGTAGAAATCTGAGTCCCAAATCTTGGAAGTAGAAAATTGCACCTGTGATTTTTAGAGGCTGCTTTTGGAAATTTGCCACCAAAGGTTACAGGAATTTTTGGAATCGGAGGCATACAATGAAGAATGCTGATAAGTGCACAAAATGAATGTAGACGTTCCCATTGCAGTCATTGCTATGATATGAGGCACACTATTAACAAGGCAGGCCATTCACTTTTCAGAAATACAGCCAAAATAGCCAACTGTTTGTTTGTTTTGGGCTTCCATCAATCTGCCAGCTATTCCTGAACTTCTAAACAGCGACATTATCCTCTAACACCCAAGTGCCACTACTGCGCAGAGTGGTAGATAAGTGTTTCACATAGTGCAGGGACTTTACCCCAGAGAGGAAAGATGTATATACTATCATGTATATACAGAGCAACAAAGGGCTCAGTGCATTTTAATGGGATTTTTTTCTCTTTTCAGAAGAAAAGAAGAGCTTTAGTTTGTATTGTTAGATGAGCTATTTTATTTATTACAATAGAAAATGGTGTTTTCCTCTTCCCATGACAATCATGTGACAATTAATAATCAAAAGGACCGTGTCTATTCTTTTCTTTATTTTTTTGTTCTAGGGGTAAAAAAGAAAACAACAACTTATTTTGGGGGAGACAAAACCCTTTATTGCAAGCTAGCCAAAGGCAGTCTCTATCTGACATCTCACTGCAGCACTGCTTTTTAAATAGATTGCAAATTGTGTCATATCAGATGTGAGGTAAACCGAGAACTGCAGATTGCAGAGATTAACATGCATTTGACTGGGGACATTTGCCAGCCCTCTTTTCCAAATGTTATCCATCGTCCTCTTAAAAGTCAAAAGCTATCAACACCAGTGAGGCTCTCTTCACCATAGCAAATGCAGTAACAGAACCAGAATGAATGCATATTAGAAGCAATGTCTGATATTACAACACCACATTTCATAGTGAGAGTACCGGATAAGGAGTCTCAATTTATATTACACATGAAGCATGAAATTGCTTCTTTCTCTCCCCAAAATTATCATCTTCTAAAACACATACAAGGAAAAAAGGTTATCTGGAAAGTTAATTGTGGCTGGGGAAAAAAATCAGTACTAACATACTGTCTGGCACCCTAGACTCAAGCAATTAAACAAAACATTAAGGCTTCCTTGTGAGGATAGCATTGTCCCTAGGATTATTGCCAGCATAATTTTTTTACCTGCTGAACATGGTGTAATTTAGGTGCAGTCTTGTTAAATTAGTGAAGTCTAGTAGGTGCATGTGACTGGTAAATGAATTATGAATATGTTGATCAATTTGCTCATTCTGTATCGGCCGCATAACAATGCCCATTGCAAATCAGACTTCACATTCAGAGATATGGAACAGCGTTTCGTGAAACGCTGAACTGTGATATAACTGAGGCAAGGGTGGGGGGTTGAGGTAATATCTTTAATTGGACCAACTTCTGTTGGTGAATGACAAGCTTTTGAGCTAGTCAGAGTTCTTCAGGGGTGATACTGATATTCTTATGCCAGATTGTTCCCACTGGGTGGTAATGCGCATAAAGAAGGCAGGGAAACAAGGATCCTGCTGTGGAGCTTCCTATGCATCCTTCCATCAGGGGAGGTGGATTTTGCTCCTTTTTCCTATGGAAGAACTGTGCCTAGCCCACAAACCCCATAGATTCCCTAAGATCTGCAGAGATCTCAAAGATTATCAAGGACATTGAAGCCACATTTCCAGGGATTCCCTGCCTGGGACTACTCCTTGCCACAACCTTCCCTTAGAGATCTCCACTCTCCAGCCTGCTCACCATTCCCTCTCCCTGCCCCTCACCCCCATGTGAATCCCTGGACTTGATGGGTTCAAGGGCTACCACTGATCAATAGGGTACAATCTGACCTTCTGTTTGGCAGTGGAGTGAAGTGAGTCAGTGGTTTCTATCAGCTCTGAGCAGAGAAAAATCTACCATCAAAACTGGCCTTAACTGACAACCTTGTTACCCAGGTCAGCAGAGAGGCCATGCATTCCTTAGAAAGGAGATTGGGACTGTCCTCTCATTCCTCGAGGCAAGGATAAGGATGTAGCCCATGCTGTGCCATTTCCATGTGGCATGGCCTGCCCCTGCCTGAGCGTGCACCTTATTCAACACCGGTGTCACTGGTTTACCAGTATAGCCTTTTTACCCACATTAGACAGATGTTTAGTCATGGGATGTGTAGCTGAAGCCTCATGAAAGTCCTAAGACCCCCAGAAGTATATGCAGTGACACAACAGCAAAGGAGAGCAGGTGGCCAGGGTTCCATATCCATTTAATGTGGGAAACAACAAAAGTGGGTGAAGGAAAAGTACCCTTACTAAGAGAACATTGCAAGGAATGTGGCAAGCTGAACCATTATGGCAGGGCGTGCAAGAGCAGAGGAAGGTCTCAGAAGGATTCAGTCAGACTTGTACAAGAGGGGGACGGCACATTACAGGGAGGTAATGAGAGAGTCATGATGTCCTTGAGTCCAAGAGCGTATCAAGTACAGGCTGTCAGGACAGGAAAAATATCAACCTCCATGCATGCACCAATGTTATTAGGGAAATAATGTGACTCCTTAGGGACCCTCAATGTGACTCCTTAGGATGAATTGGACTCGAACACAACCATTACAGAGAGCAGGAGCAATCTAATGTACTACAATGGGAGCATAGTGCAGTCAATAGGAAAATGCGATCTAACAGTAACTAACCTAAAAAACTGAAGTTTGTGGTGGAGGATGGTAAGTATCACAGACCTCTCTGGGTAAATATAGTTATACAAGCCATAGATCTGGTCAGGATGCAGAGCCAGAATTATAAGAAAAGGAGTACTTATGGCACCTTAGAGACAAACCAATTTATTTGAGCATGAGCTTTCGTGAGCTACAGCTCACTTCATCGGATGCATGCCATGGAAACTGCAGCAGGCTTTATTTATACACAGAGAATATGAAAAAATACCTCCTCCCACCCCACTGTCCTGCTGGTAATAGCTTATCTAAAGTGATCATCAGGTGGGCCATTTCCAGCACAAATCCAGGTTTTCTCACCCTCCACCCCCCCACACAAATGCACTCTCCTGCTGGTGATAGCCCATCCAAAGTGACAACTCTTTACACAATGTGCATGATAATCAAGTTGGGCCATTTCCTGCACAAATCCAGGTTCTCTCACCCCCTCACCCCCCTCCCAAAAACCACACACACAAACTCACTCTCCTGCTGGTAATAGCTCATCCAAAGTGACCATTCTCCCTACAATGTGCATAATTAAGGTGGGCCATTTCCAGCACAAATGCAGGTTTTCTCACAGCCCCCCCACCCCCATACACACACAAACTCACTCTCCTGCTGGTAATACCTCAGAATGGTCACTTTGGCCTTAATTATGCACATTGTAGGGAGAATGGTCACTTTGGATGAGCTATTACCAGCAGGAGAGTGAGTTTGTGTGTGTGGTTTTTGGGAGGGGGGTGAGGGGGTGAGAGAACCTGGATTTGTGCAGGAAATGGCCCAACTTGATTATCATGCACATTGTGTAAAGAGTTGTCACTTTGGATGGGCTATCACCAGCAGGAGAGTGCATTTGTGTGGGGGGGTGGAGGGTGAGAAAACCTGGATTTGTGCTGGAAATGGCCCACCTGATGATCACTTTAGATAAGCTATTACCAGCAGGACAGTGGGGTGGGAGGAGGTATTGTTTCATATTCTCTGTGTATAAATAAAGCCTGCTGCAGTTTCCACGGCATGCATCCGATGAAGTGAGCTGTAGCTCACGAAAGCTCATGCTCAAATAAATTGGTTAGTCTCTAAGGTGCCACAAGTACTCCTTTTCTTTTTGCGAATACAGACTAACACGGCTGTTACTCTGAAACCAGCCAGAATTATATAGCTGCGGTGAAAGAAGTGAAATGAGTAGTCCCATGACAATGGAAAGAATTTTAAAAGCATATGGGGATGTTTCCAAAGGTAATAGGTGTCTCAAGGAAAAGCAGTGACTGGAAGTTGACTCTACACTGGAACCCGTGCTTATTATGAAGGAAATTCCAGTGGCACTATGCAATGCAGTACACAAGGAACTCGAAAGTCTGCAGAGCAGGGGTATCATAGCACCTGCACAGGCCAGTACCGCCTGGATAAGCAGCAAGGTGTTGGTAAAGATGCCATCAGACAAATTAGGTATATGCACAGACCTCAAGCAATTGAACTGGGCACAGAAAAGATGCCATTGTCCACTGCCCACAACCGATGACACCTTGCCAGAACTTTCCAAAGCCAGCGTCTTTATGGTTTGATGTGAGGAACAGGTTTTGGCACATAAGCCTGAAAAAGAGTTCAGCATGCTGACTACCTTTGCAACACCATCTGATCACTACAGATGACTGGGCCCAGCACCAGAGGGGTTCCAGAGAAGACTCACCCAAGTGCTGGAAGGGCTGCCTGCGGTGAAAATAATTGCAGATGATCTCTTCATTATATACAGCTTATACTGGTATAGCTTATGCCAGTTTGGCCAAGCAAAATAACTAACTAAACTGCTATAAAGCACCTTATACTGGTATAACTGTATCTACACTAGGGTTTTACTGGCATAGCTCTGTGAGTAAAAAACAAGCAACCAAACTCCAACACACCTCAGACTAACATAGTGATGCTGGTAAAACTTCTGAGTGTAGACCAGTATGACATTACCCACGGTCCAGTCTGGACTAATGAACAGTTATGTCCCCTCAGTTCTCCAACCTGGGGTGCCTGTTACACTGCTTCGTTGCGAGAGCAACCACTCCTGGTTTGCTCAGATACAGCCACCAGCATGTAAGTTACTCCCAGTTATAGCATACGAGTACTGCAGCCAGCTGCTCTTGAATTACACTGCAGAGTAACACCAGCAACTTCCAGTCCCAGAGACTTTCCCCAGAAATGTACGCCTTGTACTGCCTCGCTCTCTCTTGGACAATACAGCTCTCATAAAGTCTGTCACTTTATTAATAAAAAATGATATGCACAAATCCTGTTAACTATTTTCCCAAACACTTCAGTTCAAACGCACCGATTTAGATAAATCAATAAAACAAATGTATTAACTACAAAGATAGATTTTAAGTGACTACAGGTAACGAGGCATAAAAGTCAGAACTGGTTACAAGAAAATAAAAATAAAATGCAACTAATACCTAATTTAACAAGCTAAGTGAATTAAAAGCAAAGATCTCTCTCATCACATGTTTCAGCAGTCTCTACTGGATGAATTCATTTCAGTCAGGATTCCTTCCTCAATCCAATGCTGCTTCCTTTGTTCTTCAAGTGTTGTTGATGCTGTGGGTAAAGAGAAAAGGAGAGATAAGTGTGTCTCCTCTCCCTTCTTACAATACTTTCTCTTCTTCAAGAATCATCTCCATCTGAGGTTCAGGAGACAGAAAGTCTGTGTAGATGGGAATGCCAAGCTGTTTCTTTATCAAGATTTAGATTTTTTGCCTGAATCCTCTTTCCTGCCAAAGAATGGTCACTTAACCAGGTGGTGGTCCATTTGATTTTGTTGACATCTGGCTGAGGAACTGGTTTGTGACTGCTCCCCAGACCTGCAACATGTCTTTGTAACATCGTACAGTAGAATCTAATAACTCTACATACAATATTGCCACACATTTTACCAGGACAATAATGGTCAGCAAATTGAGTTTTCAAATGACACCCCAAAGGGCATACTTTGTACAAAATTCATCAAAGACCTGTAAAAAAGGGTGAACATAGGGTTTCAGATTGTCACAACCAGGCCTTACTATAGGCAAGTCTACACTTAAAATGCTGCATCAGCCTAGCTGCACAGATGGAGCTGTCCCGCTGTAGTGCTTTAATAAAGATGCTCTATCCTGACGGAAGAGATATCTCCCGTTGGCCTAGTTAGCTACTTCCTCTCAGGGAGGTGGATTATGTCAGCAGGAGAAAATCTCCCACCAACATAGTGCTGTGTACAACAGGGGCTAGATAGGTATACTGCCACTTGTATAACAGGGGTGTGGATTTTTCACATCCCTGAGCAAGGTAGTTATACCCATATAGGTCTGTAGTGTAGACCATAACTGTGTTAGAGAAAAGGGATAGTCTGATAAATTAATCCTGCCTCAGTGGGGGATGGACTAGATGACCTCTAGAGGACCCATACAGTCCTACCTTTCTATGATTTCAGTGGTTGTTGTACAGTGGCACTTGTCTTTCATCTCTTGGTTACTCACAGTACTTCCTGCATATGTATGTTAATACCTCAATTTCCAGGAGTATCTAATGCTTTGGATCCCTCAAGTTTTGGATACCCAAGTTGAGACACCTTAAAGAGGCTGGATCTGAAGGTGGATGCACAGCACTACTGAAAATCAGGGCATTAATTGCCTCCAAATGAGCATCCCAAAATCTAGGCACATATAATCACTAGTCTCTTCTGAAAATCCCAATCTCTGTGCACAAATTTTACAGCTAGAACAGAGTATTTTAAAAAACAAGTAAAAAGAGTTAGTTTGTCAATTTTCAGGGCACTAGACTCCCAAACAGAAGTTGTTCCAGAGTGAATTAACAGTGAAACAAAGGACACTCTACTGATGCTACAGACTAAAAACAAGTTAAACCTGTATCAAATGACAGCCTAAGGGCAGAAATAAACTGAAGTCCTTTAAGTACTTTGATGCCAATATTTCTTGTATTTTTTTTAAAAGGCTCCTAGGGCCTCGCTAGAGGTGCCTATAACAATGATGGATCATCAAGTCCATCCTTGTGCTAATGTACTTTAGCAAAGGCCCTAAGGGAGTTAGGTGCCCAGCTCCATTGGCATTCAGGGCTGAGTGCCAACTTTAGGAAAATCTGATTCCTATGTAGTGTTTGAATTTAGAAACACACAAAGTGAGGCACCTAAAACCATTAGTCAGTTTTGAAAATTTGGCAGCTATTTTTTTTCCCCGTGAGCAAGTATAAACATTTCCAGCTAAATAGCCAATTCTAGTTAACTGTTTAAATTGTACATGGAGCAGAGTTTGAGAATTGCTAGAATAGTGATTTCTACCCCTGCCTATAAGTCTTTAGGGTAATTTCTATCCAATCCTATTGAATGTCTATAGAATCTTATTGGTCTAATTTTATTCTATCAGGCTTTCCCACATTGTTCTGGAGTTCTCTTAGTGAATGCTGAAGCAAAGAGAAAACAAATAAATGTTGATGTTCTTACATTCCCTAGGTCATGCACCAGTCTGCAAGGGAGGCCTTTTGTAGTTTAACCTAATCTGACACTGACAATCCCAATTTTAGGAGCTGTTGGCATTTTTCAGAGCTCAGCAAGCTTCTAACTTGGTATAGATAGTTGATGTACACAAAGAGTAGATGCCAATAGTCTTGCATTCACTGGAACGCAATAAAATATGCGTTTGAGTCCCACATATGTGAGACAAGGGTATCCCATTTATATGTGCCAGTCCTGTGCTGTCATTCTCTAAATCAGAGATGCTTACAACAACCACACATCCACAATAAACAAAGTGTTTTTTTAAAATTGGCATGTAAGATGAGATTTACACATCACATTTATTGGCCCCAGTATGGATATTGAGGAGTTAATCATGTGCTGAGTGCTGTGGCACATGACCAAACACTGTACAGAGATTATTAAATGGCGAGGCACAAGTCTAACAGTGAACAGGAGGGGAACATATGGTATGAAACTCATTATTTGTATATAGCTGACTTGAAATTTGAAAAATGTGCCCCCATGATCTGTGGGCCTGATTCTCCTCTTGCACTGGTGTAAAACAGGGGTACCTATTAATGTCAATGAGTTTATACTGTTGTAAAACGGCTGAATCAGACCCTAAAGCTGTACTCTATTGTGAGAAGAAATTAATGTACAGTTATGCAGGCAGTTCGAGATAATGGAAGACATTTCCCCTTGCTATTATTTTGCATGGATTTTATACATACCAAAAACTCAACAAACCATATATATACAGCATCACTAAAATACATACAACTATTTTAGGGTGGAAGGCAGCAACCAGTTCATGCACAGCACAATGCACAACAGCACAGAGAAATTTTGGCTAAATACATTGTATAATCTCTTACACTTACACAGAGACTCAGAATTGGTCAGATTTTCAAAACTTGGCCTGCACAAATGTACATATAAAAATACATCTAACTGGTCATTTGCATATGTAGTGTAGGCATGCAAATATGTATCCATTTGCCCATGTAAAGTCCTGGGAATCAGCCCCTTAATAAATTGGCAGGTCAGAAGGACTTGTGCCTTTAAAATTTCATCAGAAGTGATGATGAAATGAATTTGCTGCAAATCAATCTCTCTAATCATTACTATCCATCATCATCAAAATCTCCAGTGCTAGATAAATACCTCCTCAAAGATTTTTGTGTTTAGGAATTTACACAATTGAAGTGGCCACAGGTTTTACTATCGGTTTTATCGCTCTTTCAGGAATCTGTCTATCTTCCAACAAGGTAAACATGTGAACAGCCTTCTCTTAATCTTTTCTTCTGGCTATGAGCACTAAGTACAGTGTGTGCATTTTTTGATCTTGCTCTGAGATGTCGGATATCTTAACTCATTGTCATGTCCATTATCGCTTCACCTACTTCTCTCTCCCTCCCCCTGCCCTGGGTGACGGGAACTTAGTGCTTCATATTGCTGTTGACAGACCACCTCTCCAGTGACGTAATGTCAATGCTAAAGGGATACATAGCTTTTGGTTTCAGTTTCATGGTAAAGGGACTGATATGCAGAGTCCAAACATGTCCTAGCTGTATTTGCTTCCATCCAAACAGGCTAAAAGTAATACCCAAGCCTTTCTTGTTCCAAATTTCAAAAGGTGCCTCAATTTAGTGACAGGTAATTTTTACTTTTAAATTTTATTTTCTTCACTGCTTTTTTTCTTTGGCAGAGCTTTAGCTTCAGTCCCAGTTTCTGATTTTCATTATTCATCTGCTCTATTATCCTATTTAGAACCAGCTTCTGGTATCCATACAATGAGTAGTACTTTGAGTATTCCCATTTGAAATCAATAGAACGACTCAGACAAAGGCTATCCTCCACGTAAGGGTGACAAAAGTCAAGCCTGTAGCTATTTGTGGAAATGAATTCTCTGACCTAGTTTTTTTTTTATGAGATGAGACCTTTCAGTGACTACCTACCTATCTAGACTATTAAATAGGTACCCGCTATAATCCAAGAGGCTGCCATCAGTATCAGAACTTGCCAATTCTAGTTTCCTCCTTACTTTTCCTGAAGCAGATGGGGGTAATTTTTTAAAGATTTCTCTTTTCTCTGTTCCCCCTCCTTTCCTTTCTGATTCTTCCTCTATTTCTTTTCCTTACTGCTTCTCTCTTCTTCTTTGTTGTGTATGGCTGTAGCTGTGGGAAAATTAAGCTGAAGAAGTGAGTTTTGTATTGTGTGCTGAAGACCTAAGATATGTCACTTCTGGGAATGAGATCCAAAGCCTTTCCTATGCTTGGAAGGCCTTGACTCCTGCAGTTAGCGTCACCCTGAGGCTGACTGAGGTAGTTGTTGAGGGAGGATATTATTGCAAAGAGGGAGATACACTCCAGTGTAGCTTCAGGCAATTCTATGGATCAATCCTTAAAGATTAATACCAGTGGCCCTGGGATCAGGTAGATGTAAAAATGGCTTATCGCAGGGGCGTGCACAGGAATAAAAATTTGGCCACTTTTGGAGGGGCACTTTCTGTGCCCCTGTGGCCAGAAGGGTTGCCTCCCCGCCCCGCGGCCAAAGGAACTGCCTCCCCTCTCCCCTGCCGCGGCCCCAGCCAGGGGAGCAATCATCTCCTGCACCAGTCTGGGGGCGGAGGAGCTTGCTTTCCCCACTCCAGCCCCAGAGGAGTTCTGTGCCCCACTGATCGGAGGGGCTGCCTCTGCTTGAACCATTTGTGCATGTCCCTGTCTTAGTGTCATCTTTGTCCCCACCCACTTGCACTGAACACAACTCAGCTGCTCTGGAGAAACTGGGTCCTTATTTAAATATATGGTTCTTTCTCAAGCAGCATAAAAACTAATTCATTTTAATATATTCTAGAGTGGAATACTCATCTAGAGTCTGGTAGTGTGAGTTACTGAGCCCCTTCACCTGCCTTCAAACATACTGCAACTATAAGGAATTTGCATTTTCCTTGTACTGTTTTTGAAGTCAGTGAGAGTGGGAGTCTAATTCATGGTTCATTCTGGCCTTAAAATCTATTGTGACCAGATAGTCTGACCACCTGCATAATACAGGCCATAGAACTTCACTCATCAATTTCTGCATCAAGCCCATAGCTTCTGTTGGAGCAATAGCATATCTTTAGGAAAGACCTCGTCTCATCCCGACTTAAGTCTTAAAGTGACAAAGAATCTTCCACGTCCCTTGGTAAGTTGTTACAGTTATTAATTACCCTCTCTCTTTTAAAACTGTATGTTATTTCTAGCCTGAATTTGCTTAGCTTCAGCTTCCAGACACTAGATTTGTGTTATGCCTTTGTCAGTTAAATAAAAGTCTCGTACTGTGAGGCAGATTTATTTTCCAGACCTTAAATCATTCTTGTAGCTTTTTTCAAAGCCCTTTCCAATTTTTCAACATCCTTTTTGAAGTACAGACACTGGAACTAGAAACAAAGTTCCAGTAATGCTCTCACTGAGACTGTATGCACTACTTTGCCTTGATATTCCCATTCTGACACATACAAGTGTCACATTAGTTCTCAGCCATGGCATCACGCTGGGCACTCAAGTTCAGGGTCATGGTGGATAACTAACTAAAGGCCTTTACAGGGACATTGTTTTCTGGGACACAGTGCACTACCATGCAAGTGTTCCTAGTTGCATGACTTTGCAGGTAGCAGTATTAATGTACATGTTGTTCAAATGAGCCCAGCTCACCAAGCAATTCAGATAACTGTATAAAACTGACTAATCCTTAGTACTTATCAGTAATACCAATTCTGCAGCCCTAGCACTCACCTTCTCTTTGTGGGTAGGCAACTCTTTGCACTATGCTATATTACTAGTGGTGGTTTCCCACTTTTACTAAAGGTTTGGGTCCACTCTGTGAAGATGAAACATTTGATGTCAATAGGACTAGTCACGTGAGTTGATACTACTCAGACTATTAGGGCTGCAGAACAGGGCCCAACAAAATATATCATAAATTTCAGTTAGTACCTTTTCTCTGAGATTCTGACCTCTAGGAATTTGATTGTGTGCAGTAACTTTGAAGCACAGATACAAATACAGTGTGCATCATAAGAATATTCTATAATTATAACAATCTATATCTCAGTGTCTTACCACCCACATTATAGCATTCAGGGCAAATTAATGAGCATATGCTACATTTCTAGTTCTGTTTGACTCTGTCTATAATATGGAAACGCTGTCATCTGCTCACAGCAGCCACTGATTTGTAAGTTGTGAACTAGCAAATGCCAATGTCTAGTTACAATGCTCTGATGCAGCTGCTGCTGCCTCCATTTATGCCATAAAATCTTTTCCTTCCTGGGCATTTCTATCATCTAACCACCATTTGCACTTTTATAACTAATTTTTTGTCCTGTTGGAAGTGATTCATTCAACCAGTGTCCCTTCCCCTCCTGTTTTCTCAGGTAGTTTAAGTTCACCATCACTGCAACACTGGAATGAAATATAAATACCTGTTAGTCCCTGGTGTTTGACACTACAGTAGCTTATTTTCCTTCAGATGAAAGCCTAGCACTGTTTGTTAACCTTGAGTTTAACTGCTAAGGGCTTGAGTAAACGAAAAGCTTTTCACATACCTCCCTATAACAAAATTGCCATGTTCCACATAGTCATGTGCCTTTGTGTCTCTGTGGGCAGGCAACTGATGCACTATGACCTGCTATAATTGGCCAACCTGTTGTGAAGTTAAAGCACACTAAAAGTATTAAAATAATTCCCACTAAAGTCCTCCAGAGCTCTCATCACTCAACCCCCCCAATACGCATGAATAAATATTGTTTGGGCTAATCGGTGCTATGCCTATAAACTCACTACAGTTGTTCTGCACCATCATTACTAACATTATGGTTAGATTATGCCTGGCTACTATACTCATAGGTAGGACACAATAAGTCTTTAACTCACCCACAGAGTAACTAGGCCCAGACAGGTGGTGTATGGAAAGAGTGTTCCCTAGTAGCATCCCAGGGATGCAAACCAACTGGATGGGAATGACTTGGGGTGAAGAGGTAGCTGGTCCTGACCAGAGAAGATGGTGATAAGTATCTTTGAGGCGGAGTGAGAAAATCCCCCCAAATCCAGTATAAAATCTATCCTTTTGACACAGGCTGGACATTTCTGGATCATTCCAGTTCATTTTCAGTATACTGTAAAATTCAAGAAGTTTTTGGGACCCCCACCCCTCCATGGTTTTAGCCAAAGTACTAGGATGAAAGGGAGGGTTTGCAGCCCCATATTCACTCTTCTCCCCCAACAGAATCAAACATTTGGGGTCAATTTCATCCAACTTTGATGTTCTTCTGAACCAGGTGCTTAACCTAAGCTAGGGCTCAATACTACAAAACCTTAGTGCATTTTGAGCAAACAAATACTCTTAACTCCCGTCCACACCCACTTGTGAGGCCACAGTCTTTTACTGTTAAACTCTAAAGGCTTTGTATTATTTTCCTGTCCCTACTTTAGGACTTGTGTGTGTATATGAATTCCATCATTAGGTGTGACCTAAATAGTCATGCTAATTGAGACATTTATTGCTCATACAACATGCTCCTGTGCACACTGCAGCATCTAGTAATTTCTTGAAGAAAGGAAAAAAGCTTTTTTGAAAGAAATACTAAAAGCCAAAGACTAAGATTATCGCTTGTCCTTTTTGTAATTGTAGTGTAATCAGCATTCTACATTATATTTACATTTCAAAGAAACAGGGAGCCCTATTCAACAGCTGTGCAATTACATTCCACTTACAGCTCACATTCACTCTCAGATAGATTATCCTGGTGGTCCATGCCTCATGTTTCACTTCTGCGCGAGGATACAACAGCTTCCTTTAATAGAGGCCAATGATTATGAACGTGAATGGTATTTTATATGGAAATAGTGTAAGCATATTTTTTTCTGATTCCTGAAATTGTGATGGCCAATTCAATGCAAAGTGACTTATTAACAAAGGAATCTAACAATAGTGCTACTGTTCTTGGCTTATGTTTGAGTCCCTCTTGATGGCAAGTCAACTTATCTCATCACTTAGCAGCAGTTTTCTTTCTATGGGTGTGACCATTAGGTTTACAAAAAAAAGTCCAGTCAATTACAGCTGGGTGAATAATGGATTTTTTGGTTCACTTGCACTTCTGAATAATTGGGGAAAAAATCATTTGGCGTTAAATCCATAATTTACAGTGAAGCACAGAGCCCTGCCATGCACAGCAAGGAGGAGGCGGAAGAGGAAGAGGAGTATGGGGGACAGGCAACCAGGGGATCCAGGACCTGTTTTTGACTCCATAGCAGTTCTGCCAGTTGAGTATGGGTGAGCCCAATGCAGGGGATGGAATCTCAGGTAAGTGTGTAAAGAAATTTTCCAGTACAGGGATGGCACCACCAAATCAGCAGGACACATCTTCTGACTTTTCATTAATTTACTCATAGTAGAAGAGGTAGTGGTACAACAAAGAGAGGTAGAATTGCTACCTGCTTTTCATTTCCCTCTAGAGTTAGGGTGGGAGAGGGCATGCGGAGCAGTTTATGTGCACAGGGATACCCCTTTAAACCACTTGGGAGATCTTGATGTAACTTTCATGGAGGTACTCTCCCAAAGGTTTCTAGGAATGGCAGCCTTATTTCTTCCTCTGCAGTAGGTCACTTTCCTGCTCCAGATGGCTATAACTTCAGCAGGCACCATTGCAGTAAACAGGCTAGTGGTATATAGGCCCGGGTGCCTTTGGGATGCCAACAGCAGCTGTGCTCTCTCTGCCAGGAGCGAGATGTCAACTAAAATCATCACTACCTGTGGAAAATGGTACCAGTAGTCAGTGCCATGGCCCTATACCCATATTTCCCTGCAACCAAGCCATCCCCCCTCATTTCCCTCACCCCTGGCAGGTCATACTCACCATGGCTTGAGCTGAGAGTAGCACGAGGGATCAGGAACTCCAAAGCAGAAGTGTCATAAGTTTGTCTCATTTAATACTTTAGGGGAGCAAGAGAAAGGGGCATTTTGAAGCTTAAGTTTGCTTTCCAATCCTACTATACTGGCAGTGGTGCCTTTGTGTGTTTTTTCTGTAGCTGTGGTCACTGCAGCCTTCACCTACACTGACCTGTGAAAGCCACAGTTGATGTATGTGTAGCTACAATGGACAGCAGTATTCCTTCCTCTTGTTTATTTATTAGGGTTCCTAAATATTTTTAAGTTACAATGTATTTACTTTTACATTCTTCAGATTATTTTGGAGCTCTTTTTGTTAGTGAATAAAATGCTTTTGTTTTGAGTTATTCATCTTAGTTTACAAAACATGATGTATAACTAAGGCTAAGATTTTGTCATGTTTATTTTTAGGAAAAGTCATGGACGGTTCATGGGCAATAAATAAAAATTCACAGAAGCCTTGACCTGTCTGACTTCCATGGTTTCCCCCAGCACTGTGGTGGCTGGGAGCTGTAGGGTGACCATATTTCCCAGACAGAAAACAGGACACCCCCAGCCACTCGCTCGAGGCGTCCCTCCTCCTCCTCTCCCCACCCCCGTTGCCCATTGCTGGAACTCTGGGGAGGGCTCCCTCAAGCAGGCTGTCGCCTGCCTCTGGAACCCTACTGGGATCCTGGTGGCTGCCAGCTCCAGTCCCTCAGCCCCTGGGACTGAAGCAGAGAATGTCATGGAAGTCTCTGTGACATAAATGTAGCCTTATGTATAAGTTTGAGGAGGATACTAAGATGGGAGGGGTTGCAAGTGCCAGGGCAGATAGGATTATAATTCAAAATGATCTGGGCAAACTGGAGAAATGGTCTGAAGTAAATAGGATGAAATTCAATAAGGAGAAATGCAAAGTACTCCATTTAGGAAGGAACAATCAGTTGCACACATACAAAATGGGAAATGACTGCCTAGGAAGGAGTATTGCAGAAAGGGGTCTGGGGATCCTAGTGGATCACAAGCTAAATATGAGCCAACAGTGTCACACTGTTGCAAAAAAAGCGAACATAATTCTGGGATGTATTAGCAGGAGCGTTGTAAACAAGATATGAGAAGTAATGCTTCCACTCTACTCTACACTGATTAGGCCTCAGCTGGAGTATTGTGTCCAGTTCTGGGCACCACATTTCAGGAAGGATGTGGACATATTGGGGAGAGTCCAAAGAAGAGAGACAAAAATGATTAAAGGTCTAGAAAACATGACCTATGAGGGAAGATTAAACAAACCTAGTTTTTTTCAATCTGGAAAAGAAAAGACTGAGGGGACACATGATAACAGTTTTCAAGTACGTAAAATGTTGTTACAAGGAGGAGGGAGAAAAATTATTGTTCTTAACCTCTGAGGATAGGACAAGAAGCAATGGGCTTAAATTGTAGCAAGGGAGGTTTCGGTTGGACATTAGGAAAAACTTCCTAATTGTCAGACTGATTAAGCACTGGAATAAATTGCCTAGGGAGGTTGTGGAATCTCCATCATTGGGGATTTTTAAGAGCAGGTTAGACAAACACCTGTCAGGGATGGTCTAGATAATACTTAGTCCTGCCATGAGTGCAGGGGACTGGAGTAAATGACCTCTCAAGGTCCCTTCCAGTCCTGTGATTCTATAATTCTATGATTCTATGTGCAGCAAGCACCATACAATTCCTAACAGGCCCCCAAACTGCCATCCCAGTTTGAGCACAGTACATTATTATGGCTCTCTAAGCCATATAGCTCCTTATTGAGCTTGTCGATTAACCCTTGTGTCTGGCTGTTCATATTCAGCAGACAGCCACTCTTCCTACACCGTCTACATCTGTGGAAAGTTTACCCCCTTTGCTTCACAAACATTATACAGGATACAACAGTAGCTATAGCCATTAGGATAATTTTTGCATTGAGATCCAATCGAATGAGTAAACAACATTGGCGTCCTTTCAATCTACCAAAAGCACATTCAAACTGTCATTCTGGAGCTGCTGAGCCTTTAGCTGAATCTTTCCTTGCTGTTGTCAAGGTGGCTGATGTACAGCTTCATGAGCCATAGGAGTAAGGGGTAGGCTGGGTCCCCCACGATCACTATTGGCATTTCAACATCGCCAATGGTAATCCCCCAGTCAGGAAAGAAGATCCCTGCTTGCAGCTTTCTGAACAGTCCTGTGTTCTTAAAGATGAGCGTCATCTATCTTCCCTGACCACCCAACACTGATAGTAGTGAAGTGCCCCCAGTGATCCACCAATGCTTGCATAACCATGGAAAAATAGCCCTTTCTGTTGATGTGCTCTGGGGCCAAAATGGGGATGTGCATACTGTGTGTTGCTCCAGCCCAGCTCAGGAACCCCAGAGCTGCAAAGCCATCCACTGTATCCTCCACATTGCTGAGAATCACGCTCCTGCGTAGCAGAAGATGATTAATGGCTCTGCACACTTGCATGACAATAGCCTCCACAATGGATTTTCCCACTTCAAAAATGATTTCCCACTAACCAGTAGCAATTTAGCCCTGCAAGATTCCATAGTGTGATCGCCACTCGCTTCTCCATTGTCAGTGTGGCTCTCAGTTTGGTGTCCCCATGTTGGAGGGCTGGGGTGAGCTTAGCACACAGATCCAGGAATGTGGCCTTCAGCATATGAAAGTTCTGCAGCCACAGCTCATCATCCCAATCCTACATTATGATGTGATCCCGCCAGTCAGCACTCTTTTCTTGGTCCCAAAAGCAGACTTCCATCATTTGTAGCTGCTCCGTGAATGCTACCCACAGCCGTGAAATGGTTCTCGCCAGGTCCCCTAGCAATCTGATGACCAGGAAATTATTATATTCTCTATAGTAGTTGTTGTGGTTCTGCAAATACCGGAGGATCAGGCATCCTGTGCTTGCAATGTTCATGACAAAGTGCAGACTGTGCTTCTGTCAGAGTTGGTAGACAGTGACAAGACCTGGGCAGGTTTACGGGAATTTGGAAATAGGTGCAAAATTATGGGGTAGAGATGATATTATGGGATGGAGAACATTGCATTCTGGAAAGTCGACCCCTTGCTCCCTGTCACCACTGCACAAGTCGTTTCTGTTCCAGCTAAAATGACTCAAGAGACAACGTGCTGAACGGTGGTAGGTTGCACACTGGGATACCTACCCACGGTGCACCGCACTGCACATCGACACAAGCATTCCTGGTGGATATATACTACGCTAATGCAAGGAGCCACGTATGCATGCTCACAAGCAATATACGAACTGCAGCATCCGTATGCCAACATGAAAAACTGTGTAGTGCAGCATGGCCTTAATGCAGATGAAAATGTTAGGCATCTAAATACTCTGGAACACAATGAGAACACCGCTATTTGGTCCAAACCTCAAATTACTTTCAGGCATGAAATTTCTCATGCTGCTTGTCAGCCCAGAAGCTGAGTTTATTTTATTTGCCTTTGGATATTTTTATTTGGAAATTTTAATGTGTTTAGTTCATTGAAAGTTCTGGGAGCATAGGGTTCTTAGCTAGTATGGGCCCTGCCTGCACCAAGGGAGACCATCCCATTCCTGCATTCTCCCTACATTTTAATATCCATCACATTTCCCAGGTCTGGCAGCTTTACTATAGATTCTGAGAAGCACCAGTTTAAAATTTTGCATACACTACTGGGTGCATTGCACTTTGGAGCACACACCCTTAGAGGGTATTAACTTTATCAAGTTTAGAGTGTATTAACTTTAACTACTTAAGCTTGTATTTGAGTGAACAAACTCATCCATACAATGTGTGTTTCTTTAGCCTGCCAGCTCATTCCTTTGCAAGCCTAATAATCAGTGAATATTTTTCCTATTTCCAATTCTTTGCAAGGAACTCTGATAATATCAGTCTTGACAGGAAAGTTAAAGAACCTTATTTTAATGCTGTAGCTCAGATCTTCAGGTTTTTTGTAACTATTGGTATTAAGCTTCCCAGATCCTACTGTTGATGTAATTTAAATACCCTTTAAGCAGTCTAATTCCCACAGAACATAGCTGGCATATGAGGGAAGTTAATTTGCAAAATGATACTAATTTGCTCTTTATTAAAGTCTAACGTTTCTTCACCCATGAGCACCATTATGTCCCATCTGTGCCTATGCTCTGAAAACATCTATGGGTCCAGAATGCACTCCAGAGAAATAACAACATCCTTCCTTCAAATGTAGCTGTCTTCTTAGCAAGCTAAGCTTTGACAATTAAATAAGATGAATTCCCCCCCCCCTTTTCAATTCTATAGTGTCCCTACCCCTACCAGTCACTGCATCTGACTGCTTGCGGGCAGCCTTGGAGCAAGTCACCACCTCTTGTCACAAAGCAATCCCTTCCCCCATATGAAAGAATTAGTGATATGGTCTGTGATTTTAAAAATTGCAGTGGTGCACTAGCCGTTGAGTTATCCCAGCCTCCCTTTTACCTGGACAAAATGGGATTCTGTATAGTAAAACATCTGCAGAAAAATCTAGGGCTGGTTGAATGAGGAATCAAACTCATAAGCCCTGTTGAGTCTGCCAACCTGAACCTGATCACTGAATGTCTTGTTTAATTAAATGTAGCATTCTGACAAAAGAGTGTCTTGTTGAAATGTCAGCCCCAAAGAGTCTGGTCTGAGGAGAGCTGATCGCTGGAATACTATACAAGTAGCAGGAGACAGCTAGTGATCTCTTGGTTTGTTGAAGCCTCTGAGTAAAGTGTGCCCCTTGAGGTCAGTGCCAAAGGCTTTTCTATAGTGGATGAGGACACACTGACTATCAAATTCACATAACCTGTTGAAAGGATTCTAGAAGTAATCAAACAAAACATCAGTCTCCCTGTCATCTTACTATGGGGGATGCAAAAACAAATCAAGAGGGTTACATACAAGTCCCAGACTTCTGTATTGTATAACATTAGCTCCAGGAACACATAAAATTGGAAGAAGTTTTTTCCTTTCTCTGTTTCAATAACTATTATGAGAAGCCAGCTTAAAAGAGAACAACAAAATGAAAAGAAGTAAAACTAATCAAAATAGCTATTCTTTCATCTAAAGTTCTTTCACCATGATGAATGACATTTATTACTTAGCTCGTCTAACATCTCATGAACACTAATAGCCAAGTCAAGTAATCTTTTAACTTCGTTAAAAGTGGTGAAGAGTTAATAAGCATCTCCATTACCTAGCATTTACTGTGCATGGTAGAGCAACGCTCATTTAGCATTCCCGAAGTGCTGCATCCTGACAATACTAAAGGCCTTGAGTATTCATACACTGAGTGTTTTTCCTGCTGGAAATTAATGGCAGTTTAGTTCTTTGTACTGCTGATTTTGTTCTTTGCTTTCTGTAGTCTGATTAGTCCCTTACCGGCATATTTTAGAAATAGAATTTTAATGGCTAGCCTTAATGTTCCAAGAACTGCTAGAAAGATCAGGTGTCCACATTGCCATTTCCATGGAGTATGAATGATTTAAGAAAGCTGAAATAGATATTTTCTCTCTCTGGAAATTTATTGAAATCAATGGGATTTTCTCCTCCCTCCCCCCCAAAAGTGGCAGCATTTGTGCCATCTTCTATGGCACTGGATCTTTTAGCTGGAAGATCTGCTCCTGGTTGACTTTTCTATTTTATTTGAAATTTTTATTATGATCTCATCCAGCTCTGTTAACATACTACTGCAGTGATGAGTTCTGTGCATGTGATCGTTTCATCATAATATATGGGTTACCCTGCTTTTGCTAGATATCAAATCTGCGTAATCAGAAGAGTAGCTATGCTTGATATCTGATTTGTGAACCCATCTTTAAAAAAAACTAGTAAGGCTAGGATTTTCAAAGCAGTCCAAGGATACATCTACACAGCAAAAAGCTAAAAACCACTCCAGCAAGTCTCAGCACCAAGGTCAACTGACTCGGGCTTGTGAGGCTTGTGCTGTGGGGCTAAAAATAGCAGTGTAGAGGTTCAGGCTTGGGCTGGAGCCCAGGCTCTGAAAGAGGTGAAGGTGGAGGGTCTTGGAGCCCAGGCACCGGCTCAAACCCAAACATCTACACTGCTATTTTTAGCTCCACAACATGAGCCCCATGAGCCCAAGTCAGTTGACATTGGCTCTGAGACTTGCTGTCACGGGTATTTGTTTTAATGGTGTAGTTGTGCCCTAATGCAGCTTTGAAAATCCCAGCTGAAATCAATGGAACGTTACAGTGTTTCTAGCACAGCATAGCACCCAATATACCGGACATGTCTGGCAGCTGTTAAAGTGGTTGGAAGAGGGAAGGCAAAATTATTACTTTTACAATAAATTACCATCATCAGGTGCGTTTGGCAGAGTGAATCATTCAGCCTGCACAATCACAGATGCTTTATCCAACATGAAAAGCACTATATAGAACTAGGTATTGTCATCAGGAGATTTCAAGCATTCTACAAAAGAAGTCCCTAACATTATTCCCCCATTACAGATGGGGAAAACCAAGGTACAGAGAAATGAAGTGACTTGCCAAAGATCATCCAGGAAACCAGCAGCAGAGCTGTATATAGACTCCTAAGTCCCAGTCCAGTGCTCTACTCACTACTCTCACATGGCATAGACTCATAGGCATAGGTGCTGGAACTAGGGATATGGGGGGTGCTGCAGCACCCCCTGGCTTGAAGTGGTTTCCATCATATCCAGGGTTTTCAGTTTGGTTCCATGACTCTCAGCACCCCCACTATAAAAATTGTTCCAGCAGCCCTGACCATAGCGTTAGAAGGGGCTGTAAGGGTCATCTAGTCTAACCCCTGCCAAGATGCAGGATTTGTAGTGTCTAAACCATCCAAGACAGATGGCTATCCATCCTCCACCAGCCAACGCACAGAGAAGGCTTGTGTCTCACAACAGATACCAAATATAACCTAATGAACTGAAATTGCAGATCCCTCCATAATGAAATGGGAATTTTAAACCGAATTTATACATTGACATGACAACTGTATCCTGATATTTGGAATCTGTGTCTCCTTATTACTTACCCAACTTCTCTTTGTAGTCAGATGTCATGCTGTATCAGTTCCCTGTTGTGGGAAGTGGCTGTTAGATGTACCAGGCTCTAATCAAATTACAAGGGATTTATCTTTAAAAGGTTTTCTTATGAAATCCAAAGCTTTTTTTTTTTTTTTTGCCAAATGTGATCTCATCAGACACAGGAGGCCTTTACTCTCTGCTATACTGTATGTGACTGACGTATCAGTTCCTGGGTGGAGGGAAACTACTCCAAGCTCATGTCTATACAGGTAAATGGATAAGTGACTTGGTTTGTCAGTACTTGATTTTAACCCATGTGCAGGGCCATGGCAGCAGAACACTCACCTGGATGGAGTTGTGTCACTGCAAGGTGTCTCCATATCCACCTCACTTGGAACTGCACAGATGGCTCATGCACCTCCAGAATTGGGTGGAGAGGGGACATGGCCACAGCATTTAGGGAAATGTGCTGATTCCAATGGAAGCCTCTGCCAGATGGACTTCTATTGAGTCACAGAATAAACCTGCTTGCTCCATACACAATCTCTGGGAAACATGATGGTAACCGGATACATTCAGATTATAGCCAGCAGCATGTGAACCAGTGCATTCCCAGTCTCTGGCAGACAAGCAATAAAGTGATTCGGCCTGCAGGCTAAGCCCCAAATCCTGCAGCTTCAAATGTTACCAAGCCAGTGCATGGTAGACCATGACCTGATCACCACAGAAAAGGTGTGGAAAAAAGGAGATCAGAGAGACTGTAGAAGTACTTATAACAGGGGGCATCACAGTATCCACTTATTGTCTACAATCAAAGTCTTTAGTCCCTTTCCCCCATAATTTCTCTAACTCTAAGGCAAGACCACAGTTTCCCAAGGAGGCAGGCCCCAGCCTGTGCCCAACTCATTGCAAATTCAGTACCTTTTCCCTCTATGGTGATTGTATCTCTCCTCCTACCCCTTTCTGGAGCTATTTTTTCACCTTGGCATGCCTCCAATCTTCATGAGTGTTGGCTCTCCTCCTAGAATGAGCTGGGTCCCCTCCCACTCCTAACAGCCCCTGAGAGGAGGGATTAATTGGAAACACCTGCTTTGGGAGTGAGGGTAGTGTTGTCCTTCACCTGACAGCTCACACTATCACAATGTTTCCTGTAGTGAACCACTTGGCCAGCTTTTTTTTCCACAAGCACCGACAGTACATTTCAATGAGTGCATGAGCTTTGTGGAATTATACTAAATCTCTGATCACACACGGTGGTCAAGATTTAATCCTTTTGCAGTTAATATCTCCAGCCACGCAAGCTCATCTACTAGATTTACAGCACCAATGGCACCATTCAAAGGCCTAGCTTGAGCTTTGTAGACTCACTTTAAGACACCAGATGAAGAGCACTGTTGTTCAAGCCTGGTTTCATTCCTCACATCTCATGAATGACTGCAACTAGAAACTATAAAATCTGGAATGAGAATTTAATTAGCAATTATGCCCTGGGGTAAGAATTCTGAGATTGTCGGCCATGAATTGATTAGCTTAAGCTGCTAAAAAGGTGCTGACTGCTACCATGAACCTAGAACCTGTAATGGGAAGGAGTGTGGATTTTAAAGCTAAAGATAGAGATGATGCCAAAGAAGAGGAGCTGTGTTTTATTGAGTGGTGATAATTACAGAACCGCTTTAATTCTGCCTGGTGTATATAATGCCAGATTCATTGCTTGGAAAGTATGCTGTGCACTCTGAACACAGGCACACAGTATGGTTTCATATGGTATTAAATGGGTAGGCAGGCCATTTCTCCAGTTTTAAGCTGGACCATCCTGTGTTTAAATGGCTTGTTGTGTATCTGGTACTGAGACAAAACTGGGTGAGATTTAGTCTGATATCACTGATGGGGGATGCCATTTTGAAGAGAACGCCCCTTTGTCCTGGTTGACGTGATCTCACACACACGGTGCATGAGGTCACGTCGCACAGAGAATGCTATTTTGAAGAGCTTACTGTCCTGCCCCGCAAGCATGACCTCACTCTTAGCTATTCACCTAACCCATCCATAATGATTTCTGCTTTATTTAGTGGCTGGGTAGATGGGGCCTCACTAGAACTTTGCTGCTGTCCTCTATAGCTTCAGTGAAGAGACTCTCTGTATTATTACCCCTTCAAGAAGTTATCTCCACATTAGTTCTAATTGAAGAATCCTCCTAATAGCACCAGATTCTCAGTGGAGGAATACCAGTAGCATACAGAACAACTGGACAGAATCCTTGCCAGCACAAACACACTCCTTACTGTGAAATAGAAGCCCTTTTCTCCTTTCTCTCGTCAGTTCCACTACCCAACCAATTCTGAGTTTGTGTTCAGTTATGGTGCCTCCCAAAGAGCCACTAGAGGAATTCTGGGTACAAAGCTTATGCCCTGAAGCTCCCCCCAGTTGTATTTCCCCCTGTTTACCCATATATGAAGGAGGAGGGCTTCTGTCCAACTGGAGTTCTGGATTAATCGTTCTTGCAGATACAGCAGCTTTGTTGCTGTCCTTCCCCCTGTTCACCCACAGATGGGATCAGAGAGCACTTTAGTCTCTAGAGTTTAAGGACTTACATGTTCATGGCATCTGCTATTTGCATACTGTATACCTGTAGTTCTCTGAGGCAAGGACCCTGTCTAGGATTTAGCTCGCTGTTACTTATTGGTTTTACACCAAAACATACTGACAGCTAATTTCCTCATTTGGTCTGAGATTACAATAAAAAGAAGTCCCAAACATTCCTTAAGCTATTATTTATAGAACAGCAAATATTTTATAACATTAAAATCAATGAATGCTCAATATATTGCACATTGAACAATAGGTTTGGCTTAGTTTAAACTCTTAGACCATGAGGGATGATATACCTTTATACATTTCACATGAGATTTTCAAAACTGCCTCTGAGATTTGGATTCCCATTTTCCATTGAAAGTTTCAGCCTTATATCCTCACTAAGTATTAAAAAGAATTTGGCAACTGAAATGGTTAAAAACCATAGTGAGGGACACGTATTGGAAATATGCCTGTCCATGTGTTATGTGCTGAGGGAAGTTTACCTTTCTGGACCTATTGTGCTATGTAGCAGGTACTGGAAATATTTGTGTTTGTGTTAAGCTATTATGATACCCATAATGATGGAAATTTAAGCAAAATATGTTTTAATAAAAACCTTAATTTGATTTTTTTAATTTCTTGTACGTTAAGCAGAATAGGAATTTGAAAGAGGGAATTTGAAATTGTTATTCAAAATTGCTATTTTCACTAAATGAGAAATCAGACTTAATGCAAAGAACAGGAAGATTTTAGACATTCTAGATATGCAAAACCTATGCCAGTTTTCTGCTGATACAAGGTAAAGCAAAAAATGCTACAGGAAAAAATCTTGAATGGGAAAATTTTCCATGCATGAAAATGTAACCATGGTGGAATTTAACATTGGCAGCAAACATAAACCACCAATGAAATTGCTTTTGATCTGAGAACATCTGTTTATGTCTGCAAAATCTTAATGAAAAACAGCCTTTTGTGTGTCGTCTGCGAGGGAAGCCTCTGTTCTAGACTCACTTTTTCCCTAGCTTAAATCAGGCCCAACAGACCAAACCAGAACACAAATGCCAAACTTCCCTGTACTTTGGAAAAGTTCCCTAACTGGATCTCTAAATCTGACCTGAATTATGTGACTCAACTCATCGCTAGTACATCTGTGGGCCTGATCTTGAGAGGTGATATACACCTACAGCTCCGACTTACGCCACATGAAGGCCCTAACTAATAGTTTTTCCTACCCCAATAGGCATTCTATGGATGTGTCCAGGTGAATACTGTATATAGGTGGAGTAACAAAGTAAAATAGGTAGGCAGATCATAATTACTTTCTATTTGCATAGTGATTGGCTTTCATGAAGAGACATGAAATTTATTATCACTGTATTTTGACCACAGGCATTGGGTTAACACCTTAAACCACTGAGAAAAATGCCAAGAGAATTTGAGTCAGTGCCTCTGTTTCATAGTTGTTCTTCTGTTCCTGGCCAAATTATTATATCTGTAATAAATGGGGAAAGGGGGGGAATGAATCTGGGAAGCCTAATACTAACGATTGCAAAACAAAAGGCCAGACCTGAAGAGCTGAAATACAGTATTAGCGAATAAAAATAACATCTGCAGACTCCTTACACAGAAGCCAAGGACTTGAAATAGGTGAAATGTTCACTGATTACTTAGCTTGTATAGGAACAAACGCAATAGTTTAAAGAAACACACACTTTTTATGGATTAATCTGTTCATTCAGGTAAATGCACCCGTGAATATACTGTTATATGATCACAAGCTAAGGACCAGATTTTCAAAAGGACTCAGTTCCCAGCAACTCCCGTTGTGACATTTGTGGCCAGATTTTCAAAATAGCCATGCTGTTAATGTACTGAACTTTTTTCAAAATCTACATACCCTTTTTGTGTCAAAATGGGAGCTGCCCTACTTTGAAAATCTGGCCCAGGTACTGGGTGCTCTTTTCTTTTGAAAATGTGGGCCTAATCCAGAATCCATTGAGATCAATAGAAATGTTTCATTGACTTCACTAAGCCTTGGATTTGGCCCTAGATTCTGATATTTGGACCTGGACTCTGCTGGGCTATTGGACCTGCAGAAAAGTGACCAAGCTGCCGCTCTGTGGGGTCAGCTTATTAATGGTAGGGAGAAATTAGGAACAGCAACACTTCCCAAGGTGCAGAACAGCCAAGAACTCTTTGGAGTTTTGGAGTGTGTTTGCAGCAGAGTAACTGTACTTGATGAATACTAAAGACAATAAGAGAACAGCATAACACCCATATGGCATATGATATGTTCACTTCATAATTATTCCTCCTGTTTTCTTTGAAGCTTAGAGTATACAGTACTTATAGAGAGCTAAGGACAGACAGTACGGAATGTTCCTTGGCACCATGTTGGAACATTCAGCAACGACTCAGAAGGAAGAGTTCCATGTATTGAATTAAATCTGATGAGAGCCCAGCTTAAGGGGGACATGACTGCACCCAACACATATTATGAAGACCTAAAAAAATCCACAGGATTACTCCAACCGCACACACCTTCCTCAGCACGCATTGCCTGGAAGTCTGAAATGTATCAATGAGTTCATAGATTTCAAGGCTAGGATATAGAGAGTGCCTCAGCCATTTGAAGCACTTTGCTTTTGCTGCCCCTACAGCATGAGTGACTGGTACGCATTACCATTGCCTAGGTCTTGCTCATAGCTATACCACTATGTGCACAGCATGTGATTTATCCATAAGGCTGTTTTCACATGAATCGCAGTTAAGTTTCATTGAAAACAGCTGTTATTGGAAGACTGTTATTATTATTGCAGCACTCCCACAGTCTTGAGGACCTAGTACTGGTAATATTCGGAAGTTGATTGCAGTTGTAACTTTCGGGGCTGTTACGAGAACTTGGGAATTAACCACACACTCGGTTATCTTAGGCTGGTATGACCCTGGCTGGACACAACACCTTAGGATCCTAAATTATTTAGGCATTTTTGAAAATGTTATTTTTTTTTGTCTAGCATAAGATAATCAAGTGTATTGCCAGAAGGCAAACCACAACATACCGAATAAATGCAGGGGATACATTTTTTGATATTTTGTATTTGGGTTCATGACTTTGAATGCGTTGCATGAAAATCCATACATTTTACCAAAATGTTGCAACTTGCTGCACACATTTTGCAATGCTGAAATTAAGTATTGGTGCACGTTACAGCCAGCAAACCCCCAATATCAAACACTGATTAACAGACCTTTAAAATATTTTGGTTTCTATTCTCCCTGTCCCTCCCCCCCCCCCCCAACAGCTGCTTAAGAAAGACTAAAAGTGCAGAAACTCTGGTTGAAATTTGCAAGCCTAAACCCCACGTAAGCCCCATTTTGAGGATTTAAGGGGCACAGAGGGCTTGTACTCACTAATTGTTTGATCACAGATTAAAGACCTCTAAATAAATTTCTGATCAAAGTGACTACTTGTAAAAATAAAACATTTCTATGGGATGGTTTCCACTGAGGATTTTTGTTTTCATGATTTCTTAATTTCTTCCAGAATTACCAAAACATGTAGCAATGTGCTTTGCTCACTATTGTATGAGAAGTCACTCAACACTCAGCAAATTGAATCCGAAGTCTGTTACCAATCTACTCCCATATCTACTACCCCAAGTGTTTCTACAAGAGGGAATGTGATTTCTCACAGACACTGGAGAGTGCTGCTTAATAATTCATTCTAAAATTTAATTTCAAAGCTTGTAATCATTTAACTGTTTAAAATGGAATTAGTCACTGAAGCAAGCTGAGAGGAACCTAGAGTATTATTTAACACCCATTCATTTTACCTTCAGCTTAGTTTAAAAACTGGATCAATTTCATGTTCAGTCACATCAAGGCACTGAAGTAATGGGCCTACTTCTACATTTGTTTTGGTTATTGCTGGATTAGGCACTTATATTATAAATGGAACAGCTGTACATGGAAATATGGTTTGAGTACATACCACATGTATGAACATATAGTGCCTCCTTGCCATTAGCTCTCGCTTGACAGAATTTTCAACAAGTATGCTGTGTAATATTTGAGCTGTTTTGAACAGTACTAGTAGCAATATGGCTAGCATACAAGAGAAAGGGCTTGACTGTGACTTGAACTACATATCCATGCAGGGGCAACAGTTAACCTTCCCACTCTTGTACCTTATATCCCTATATGGACTTTGACCCTTGGTATTGGTACTGAGCATGATAGAGGACCTGAGCTCTGCATGCCCAATTTTTCCCTTCCAGTCAGGGGTGAAAGTAACTTAAAGGACTTACGGGTACTCCGGAATCCTGAGCAGGGGGCGTGGCCTCAACCGGACGAGGCGAGGCATTTAAATACACAGGCCCTATAAATCAATATTTAAAGGCCCCAGGGCTCCGGCGGTGGCTGGGAGCCCTGCGGCCTTTAAATCACCCCCAGAGCTACCAGCTGCAGAGGCAGCTGGGAGCCCCGGGGTTCAGGGGCGATTTAAAGGGCCCCAGGCTCTGTCTGCTGCTACTGCAGCAGAGCTCCAGGCCCTTTAAATCACCGCCGGCGCACTGCCGCTGCTACCCCGGGGCTCTGGCAGCGGGACTCAGGTGGTGCTTTAAAGGGCCCAGGGACTCTGGCCGCTGCAGGGAGCGCCAGGAGTTCGGGGGGGGGGGTGTGCTTTAAAGGGTGCGGGGCTCCCCGCAGCGGCCGGAGTCCCTGGCCCTTTAAAGCGTGGCTGGAGCCCTGCTGCCCCAGGGGCTCCAGCAGCGGGGCTCGGGGGGTGCTTTAATGGGCCCGGGGGCTCCAGCCGCTGCAGGGAGCCCCGGGGGCACTTTAAAGGGCTCAGTGCTCCCCACAGCAGCTGGAGCCCCGGGCCCTTTAAAGCGTGGCCAGAGCCCTGCCACCACTACCCTGGGGCTTCAGCAGCAGGGCTTGGGGGGAGCTTTAAAGGGCCCCGGGGCTCCGGCCGCTGCATGGAGCCCAGGGCCCTTTAAAGAACCAGCCTGGGGAAGCCAGTCCGATCCGGCAGGGCATACTGGCTCTTGCCGGTATGCCGTACTCGACTGTACCAGTTTACTTTCACCTCTGCTTCCAGTGCAACTGGGCAGTGAGTGGGTAGAGCTTTGGATCCATCCTCAATGTTCCAGCCAGTGGAGATGACCTGGTGTGGGTGGAGTGGGTTAATCATTTGCTTATGGTATAGGCCAGAAGCATACTCCTATCCCCTGGAGCTACAATTTTTTCCCCACAATGCTCCTGGAATGGTGCAGTCAGGCACTGTCCCTTCCTGTGGCACAATGTAGCCCAAGACTTACAGGGAATTTCTGTTGGAAAGGAAAGTATTGACAATGTTCTCAAAAAACAAACTGGTGGGTCAAACTTGCTTAGATTCAAGAGCGAAATCCTGCAGACTCTAACGGATCACTAATCATGTATGCTCGTTACAATGGAGCAGCTCATTTGAATGGCGGGACTTGCCGTTCCTCCCTAGGCCAGACAAAGATACTGTCTCTGAGATACATCTTTATATCTTCATACAAACAAGTTAGTACTGCCCTTCTGACATAGGTATAGTAGTTACTGCCCCTTAAAGTGACTAGTTATCACTCATCACCTTGTACATGTTGGTTTGATCAAAACATCTCTATTACATACTGTCATCCTGACCTTATCTTTTAGGAGAGGTCAGAGTGTTCCTGTTATCCTTGGGGAATGTTTTTGTATCATTCTTGATATCAGGATGTTCTGGTACCACTTGATATCAGGATGTGTTTGCGTGAGCACTTTGTGACTAGCACTTCTTAGGAATGTGTATTTCTGCAGTATCAGCTCTTTTCTTGCCAAATTCTGTGAGCAGGTCCTGTCTGATACCAGGCCTCTGATACAAGGGCTTATGTTTCAGGCTCTCTTCCTAATACACAGGCTTGCTAGTTGGAGCAGCCACTGGGGAGAAGCAATTAGACCCCAGGAATGAGTGATGCACAAGTAAGAGACTGTTTGGGAGACAAGCTTGAAGGAAAGGACGGGGCATCCCCTGGAAGGGCGGAGAAAGGAGACAGTCCAAATTGAATTGGATTTGCTTTATGTAGTGGGATTTTTAGGGGCTGAACCCATCCAACCCATACAGAGGCTGAAGGGACAATTAGCTGATGGGCCAGAGTCCTGCTATAGTTGGCAGCAGAGGCAGAGACATTTTCCCCCCTGAGGAGACCTGTGGCCATGTTGAGACACCTAGAAGGGCCCCATGGAGGTGCTCCTCCTGGTATGGTTGGACAGAAAAACAGCAATCAAACTGCTTATCCCAAGCAGATAGAAGAGCCTTGAATGGGTTCAGACCATGGACAATGGATACAGCAGAAGAAACACCTGGAGACAGTTGCTTTCTAGTATGACAAGCCAGGACCAAAAACCTGAAAAGTATAACAAGCCTGAGAGTCACTGTAGCTTGATGGTCACCCGCTCTGGCCCTGAAGGGGTTAAAACAGCCCTGGGAAAGGGCTGCCCCTGGGAGCCAATAGCCTAGACTGATTGGGGAAGCAGCCACAACTGGGGCCACACCCCCAATCAGGCCACAGCTGGCCCTATAAAAGGGCTGCTAGGTAGGAGCTAGGTAAGACTTTCTCTCTAGCTGTAGGGGGAGAAGGACCTGGCTGCCTGGGAGCTGAGCAGGGTACCTGAGAGGAGAACCCCAAGGCTGCAGGCCTTGCTGAAGGCCTGAAGCAGGTACTGGGGTTGCAGAGGAGCAGGGCAGCCTAGGGTTAGGCAAAGGTAGCAGGCCCAAACCCTCCTTGCTGATGATGAATGGTTTACAGACTGCAGTCTGCCCCAGTGAGTGGGGCCTAGATGGTGACTGGCTGTAGCTACTGAGGTAAGGTGGGGATAGAGGGTGGGGATTTCGCAGGGAGGGGAGACCCAGAGACTGCAGGGGTACTGCAGAGGGGAGAACCCTGAGGTAAGGGGCACTGGGGTCTGGGAGGGACATGGGGGCCTGAGGCAAGTGGGACACTGGCCTGCAGAGGGTGCTCTGGAGGCTGGAGAGCTAATTCCCAGGATGAGCAGCAGGTGGCTCTGCACTGGTGAGTCATTGCCTTGCTACAGTCAGGTAAGGAATGGAATGGTGAACAGAAGACACCTGTAACAAAAGGCTCTCTCTGATAGGCCAGCCTGCTGAAAGAGTCAGAGGGCAGAAAGACTCATTCTCTGAACATTTGCCATTTTAAAAACTTACTGTTAGCTAACCCAAGTGTTACCTATCTAGCCACCTGCCTCACTTAGCTTTTGTTGAAAATAAGACTATATAAAATATACTATTTATTTTGCTTCTAATTGATTTCTCCCTTTGTATTAAATCTTGTTTTTAACTAGACGGCTTCAGTCTCAGATTGTCTGAGAATTATTCACAGGCTGGCTGGGAGAGTTGAAACAACCTTTAACCTTTCAGAAGAGTCACTGAAAGAAGAGATGTGTGGAGCCTATTCTGGCTGGGAGTATGGGTCAGAAGGACACCTTGTATAGAGAGGCCTCTTCCATAAACTGTGTCACTTGCAAGGCTGCCATGTAATGGATGCACATGAACAGAAATACATGAACAGAGTTTATGGTGAGTTTTATGTGACCACCCTCCCAGCAGGGAAATACTGGCTGCTGCTCTGTCTGAGGCCTGATTGCTACAGGGTCATGTTGATGAAATTCAATAAGGACAAATGCAAAGTATTCCACTTTGGAAGGAACAATCAGTTGCACACATACAAAATGGGAAATGACTGCCTAGGAAGGAGTGCTGCGGAAAGGGATCTGCGGGTCATAGTGGACCACAAGCTAAATATGAGTCAACAGTGTAACGCTGTTGCAAAAAAAGCAAACATCATTCTGGGATGTATTAGCAGGAGTGTTGTAAGCAAGACATGAGAAGTAATTCTTCCCCTCCACTCCACTCTGATTAGGCCTCAACTGGAGTATTGTGTCCAGTTCTGGGCACCACATTTCAGGAAGGACGTGGACAAATTGCAGAACATCCAGAGAAGAGCGACAAAAATGATTAAAGGTCTAGAAAACACGATGTATGAGGAAAGATTGAAAAAAATTAGGTTTGTTTAGTCTGGAAAATAAAGACTGAGAAGGGACATGATAACCGTTTTCAAGTACGTAAAAGGTTGTTACAAGGAGGAGGGAGAAAAATTGTTCTTAACATCTGAGGATAGGATAAGAAGTAATGGGCTTAAATTGCAGCAAGGGAGGTTTAGGTTGGACATTAGGAAAAACTTCATAACTTTCAGAGTGGTTAAGCACTGGAATGAATTGCCTAGGGAGGTTATGGAATCTCCATCATTGGGGATTTTTAAGAGCAGGTTGGACAAACACCTGTCAGGGATGGTCTAGATAATATTTTGTCCTGCCATGAGTGCAGGGGATTGAACTAGATGACCTTTCAAGGTGCCTTCCAGCCTATGATTCTGTGTTTCTGTGTTCAGGTTTGACTACACGTAGAATTATTTTGAAATAGCTATTCAGGAATAACTCCATGTGTAGCATGTTGTAATAACAGGTCCTACAACCTGAATTATAAATTCAACAAAAAGTGAATGAAAATTCATAAAGTATCTCAATAGCCTATAGCAATAAATGTTAATGAGAAACAGTGCAAAAGAGAGAGGAAAAGGCTAAATTAGTCTAAACAGAAAGGTGTACTAATATAACTCAAAGACTGTATTAAAATCAGGCTTGGTAACCAAAAGTATGGGACCAAAAAACAATGGACCAAAATTAGTGTGTCAGAAATTAGGCCTAATTTGTGGAGAAAATAATGAGGGGAAGGGCTATTTAATCCCAAACTTCCCTCTTGGGGTCCTCAAAAAGATACATGGGGAGGGGGGAGAATCTGGCTACTGCAATGCTGGCTGACGGAAAGGAGAAGATGCAAATGCTGGCTGTCTCAAAGAAAAGAGAAGGGGAAGGAGTGAACTTTACCACCCACACTGTCTCCTGGGACTCCAGAATCCTGTGTGACACTATTGTGTCTTGTTTGTCTTAATCCTGAGAGATGTCCTGACCAGGCTAATCCAGAGAGAAGAATCCAGATGATCCCACCAGCTCCAGCTAATTCCTGAGCACCATCAGGGATGTGAGACTTTGTGTTATTTTCTTCCCTCCTTTATTTCTTCTTTCCTATCTCTTGTCTTTTTCCTTCTGTCTACTAAGAGTCTGGCTTAGCTGCTCAAGACTGTATTTTGCAACACTGCTGTAAGCGTATGACCAGAAAGGCAGCTAAATGCAATCACCTAAACAGTCTGTTGCTGGTATGAGTTTGCCAGGTCTCAGTGTAGCTGATAAGACTGTGCTGTGCCTCTCTTTTCCCAGCAGTAAGGTTGTAAGTGAGAGTCCATTCCAAAGACAGAAAGCTGCATTTTCTATCATTCCTGTTCTTTTCTCTCCCCTCTTGTGTGTGTTTGTCTTGTTCTGTCTTCTAGAAAACAAACACTCTTCAACAACAAAAGTAACAACGACATCTCCAGCCCATCTCAGTTAACTTCTTCACTCTTCCCCAAAAGGACAGTTATTACCATCAGAGAAGGGGGTTTTCTTCTAAAATCTTAACTCACTCACTCATCTTAAACTTTATTTAAAATGACTAACATGGAAGGTAGGAAACCTGCACACACAGAAAATGACAAGGTACTCCTCCAACTGACAAAGTGTCCATGGGTTCCAAAAGACGCCACAGTGTGAAGAGGCCTATCAGTCCCTATGGGTTTTAAATAATAGATTTCCCATTAGACAGGTTGATTTCAAACAATGCAAAAGTGATTAACATGAAACGTGCTTAGTTTTCAGTTAGTCAATGGTACTTTGCCTGGAGTCCTGCAACACATTCAGCTTGGTATGGCTTTGTCAACCAGGAAGAAAGTGCAGGCAGGCAATGAGCATTGATACTAAGGAGGAGACAAAATAAGGCTAGTTTAGTATTTCCTCTTATTCAGGAGATCTGTGATCTGATCTTATTTGCCTTCTCTTTATAATTCCTGAAAAAAGTACAAAAAGAAGTATTCTTCTCTTGTGATTAATCTTAGAAGTCACCTAATGCCTTTATAATTCATGAAGAGTTGACATTCAGCTTAAGAGACTTTTCAAGATCCCTTATGTGAAAACTGTCAGCTAGTGTATGAGAGGATCCTATAAAGAGTGAGACAGCCCATTATGAATCACTTTCCTATGTTCTGTTTTGTGTATTGGAAGTAAAGTTCCTAAGCTTGTATCTTCTAAATAAAAGGTTTTGCAGACAGATATTTTCTGTTAAATGTAGTGTGACGGGGCAAGGTCAGATGGCTATAGAAAAGTAGTGGGAGATAGATATATTAGCTCCAGGTTAAACAAATCCCTGGTACCAGGATAAATTAAATGGCAGCTGTTCCAGGTCAATTAACACACCTGGGGCCAATTAAGAACTTTCCAGAAGGCAGGGAGAATGCTAGGTTGATTGGGACACCTGAAGCCAATCAGGGACTGGCTGAAACTAATTAAAAGCCTCCCAGTTGGTCAGGTGGGTGTGCATGTCAGGAGCTGTGAAAGGAAGTTGCGCTGTTGGAGAGACTGAGCAGTACACACCATATCAGACACAAGGAAGGAGGCCCTGAGTAATGGTGAAGTGGAGCCTGAGGAAGTGGGGGCTGCTGTGGGGAACTAGTGCAGGGAATTGTATGTGTCATGTTTCTAAAAGGTCAGCTACCATAGCTGATACTATTAGGGTCCCTGGGCTGGAGCCTGGAGTAGAGGGTGGGCCTGGGCTCCCCCCTTTGACCCTCCCCCGATTAATCCCTGAGATTGGGAGACAACAGAGACTGTGCAAGGGAGGATAGCTTCTCCTTACCTCCCTTGCTGGCTTATGATGAAAATGGCTCAGTAGACTGTGGCCCTTGCCTCTAGAGAGAGAAGGGTTACGTGGAGGGTCACAGTGAGCTGCTGAGGCTAGCGAAATCTGCCAGGAAACGTGGGACCCACAGAGACAAGGACAAAGCTTTGTCACAACTGGTGTCAGAAGGGGAATTTCGTTTACAGCATGGCAGAAGAAAGGTTTTAAAAATAAGTGCCCTGGGGTTTTGGATTTTTTTTGTTTTGGTTTGTTTGTTTGCTTTGTACCACAATGGAGGAGGTGGTAAGAGCTCTGGTACAAGCCACGGCAGCCCAGCAGGAGGCTACCCAGGTTCAGGCAATGGCGCAACAGGAGTCTATGCGGCTACAAGCAGGAAACCAATCAATTATTGATGAGCCAGGTGACCCAAAATCATGCCCTCTTGAGAAAGGTGGTGGACCAGCTGAAGATCCTCACCATCCAGGCCTGGGGGTCTGACAGGACGTGAACCCTGAGGGCCACTGGTTGTCTGCCAAAGATGACATCAGGAGATGATGTAGAGGCATATCTCCTCTCATTTTAAAGGACTGCTCAGCATGAGGCATGGCCCCAGGAGCAGTGGGCCAGCATTCTCGCCCCTTTTTTGTGTGGAGAGGCCCAGAAGGCCTACTTTGACTTGCCTGCCATGGATGCCACTGACTATGCCTGTCTGAAGGCAGAGATCCTAGCACAATCAGGGGTGATGGCAGCAGTAAGGGCCCAGAGGTTCCATGAGTGGAAATAGCAGGAGAACAAACCCCCAAGGTCCCAGCTATTCAACCTCATACACCTTGCGTGGAAGTGGTTACAGCCTGAGGTGCGCAGCCCAGAGGAGATCTTGGAGACCCTGGTCATGGACCATTACATGTGGGGACTGCCGCCAGATCTCCACAAATGGGTAGGCCAGAACAGTCCATCCACATACGACGAGATGATCATGCTGACATCAAGACAGATGACAGCCAGGGAACTGACCTGACTACCCAAGGAAGCAAGGATGTCTTTATGCATCTGAAGTGAGCTGTAGCTCACGAAAGCTTATGCTCAAATAAATTGGTTAGTCTCTAAGGTGCCACAAGTACTCCTTTTCTTTATAGTTGAGCATGTACTGCAGATGAGAGATCGGATAGTCTGAGTTACGCCTATTGTACGGGAACATTTGGAGAGCACAGGAGATGCAACAAACCCATTATAACCACCAAGCGAAGCTTCGATGGTTCCAACCAGGGGATCGGGTGATGGCACTGGTGCCCACAGTGGAAAGTAAACTGTTGGCCCTGCAAAGACCTGGCAGAGACCCTGCAAAGTAATCAAAGCTGTGGGAGAGGTGAACTACAAGGTGCGGCAGCCAGGTCACTGGAAACCGGAGCAAATATACCACATCAATTATCTAAAACCTTGGCACGATCAAGAGGCACACTTAGTCATGCAGGAGACCCTTCCCCAGGAGGATAACTTACACGAGCAAGTGAGGATATCATTCAACTTGATGCCGATCTAAAAGATCGAGGCAGCCGACATGATTAATCGCAACCAAGATGTGTTCTCTACAAAACCAGGGCGGACGACTGAGACCTATCACCATATCCGCACAATCCCCAGAGCCAAGGTAACATTGAGACCCTACCGAATCCCAGCAGCCAAAAGAGAAGAAATCAAGGCCCAAGTAAAGAAAATGTTACAATTAGGGGCTACTGAAGAATCTCAGTCAATGGTCCAGTCCAATTGTTCTAATGCCTAAACCTGATGGTACCACGAGATTCTGTAATGACTTTCACTGACTGAATGAAATATCCCAGTTTGATGCATACCCCATACCACGCATCGATGAACTGGTTGACCGACTGGGTAGTGCCCGATTCTTGACTACACTGGATCTGACAAAAGGGTACTGGCAGATTTCTCTGACCAAAGAAGCTAACGAAAAGAGAGCATTCTCCACCCTGGATGGGCTATTTCAGTACACAGTCCTCCCTTCCGGGTTACATGGGGCCCCAGCCATATTCCAGCACCTCATGGATAAGCTGCTGCGTCCCCATACTAGTTATGCAGCTGGATACCTAAATGATGTCGTCATCCATACATCGGACTGGGGAACCCACTTGGAGAAAGTTGAGGCAGTACTGTGCACCTTAAGGCAGGCTGGCCTCACTGCTAATCCCGCTAAATGCGCCATAGGGCTAGCAGAGGCTAGATACCTGGGATACATTGTGGGAAGGGGCATAGTGAAGCCCCAAACAAATAAGCTAGAGGCAATTCAAAACTGGCCACGGCTGACGTGAAAGAAGCAAGTCCGCATGTTCCTAGGCATGGTAGGCTACTACCAACGTTTTATTCTCCACTTCGCTACTAGGGCAAGTCCCCTAACAGACCTGGTGAAGGCCCGAGGTCCAGACCTGGTAAAGTGGACCGACACAGCAGATGGGGCATTCACAGATCTTCGGACGGCCCTCTGTAAATACCCCGTACTCATAGCCCCAGACTTTAACAAGGAATTTATCTTACAAACAGATGCTTCCAAGGTGGGGTTGGGGGCGGTTCTGCCGCAAATGGTGGGAGAAGAGGAACACCCGATCCTCTACCTAAGCAGAAAGCTTCTCCCAAGAGAACAGAAATATCCAGTAGTCGAGAGAGAATGCCTTACTGTCAAGTGGGCTATGGAGACACTGCGTTATTACCTCTTAGGCCAGCGATTTACTCTTGTGATGGACCATACACCCCTCCAGTGGATGCAGCAGAATAAGGAAAAGAATGCAAGGGTCACCAGGTGGTTCTTATCCCTCCAACAATTCCAGTTCCACATACGGCACAGGGCTGGATGCCACCATGGCAATGCTGATAGTCTGTCACAAGCATACTGCCTGGCATCCCAAGTTGCCTAATTCTATGGTGTTGAGCAGAGCAGGGAGGAGAGATGTGTGACGGGGCAAGGTCAGATAGATATATTAGCTCCAGGTTAAACAAATCCCTGGTACCAGGATAAATTAAATGGCAGCTGCTCCAGGTCAATTAACACACCTGGGGCCAATTAAGAATTTTCCAGAAGGCAGGGAGAATGCTAGGTTGATTAGGACACCTGAAGCCAATCAGGGGCTGGCTGACACTAATTAAAAGCCTCCCAGTTAGTCAGGTGGGTGTGCATGTCAGGAGCTGTGGAAAGAAGTTGTGCTGTTGGAGAGACTGAGCAGTACACACCATATCAGGCACAAGGAAGGAGGCCCTGAGGTAAGGGTGAAGTGGAGCTTGAGGAAGTGGGGGCTGCTGTGGGGAACTAGTGCAGGGAATTGTACATGTCATGTTTCTAAAAGGTCAGCTACCATAGCTGATACTATTAGGGTCCCTGGGCTGGAGCCTCTGAGGCTAGCAAAATCCGTCTGGAAACGTGGGATCCACAAAGACAAGGTCAGAGCTTTGTCTCAGTAGTGTGTGTGTGTAAAAAAAAAAAAAAAAAAAAAAAAAAAAATCAGACCTTAATCAAAAAATGTAATGAACTTCTATGGGTAAATCAGCAAGGAATACTGCTCTGTGGCTGGTGATCATGTAGTCACCAACAGCTTTGGTGGCACAATAAGATTGAATATCCAGCCAGACCACCATAAAGGACCTAACTAGAGATCAATCCGAGTGGGCACCAAATCTGCAAGAATACTATGGCCCCTTTGGGATGTGCCTTGATGATAATGAGAATACTGGAGCATCCAATACAATAGGTCCTGTTCAGCAGACATTCTGGACCAGATTTCAGAGTTAGGCATGTACATCTGCACAATAGTACTTAAAGTATGGGAAACCCAGCCAAATCATCAAATGCAAAAGTAAAGATTTTGGTAAGGACAATCACTGTACACCTCTATTGGAGAAGCTGCTGTACACCTGTCCATTTGGACAAAACCAATTCTGTGAGAAGAAATATTTGCTGATGTGACTATATTAAATACAACTATTGACATCTTTGAACATACACGATGCTTTTAATTTGGGAGCAAATCTTGTATACACAATTCATCATATTCATGTTGTACCCTGAAGCTGCAATTCTAATTCATAGACAAAAAGACCCTGTTAAAAGACCACACAGTAGTTTAAGAAAACAATTATAACACAAAATTGTTAAGAAATGACCTGCCATATCCTTGTAAACTTTGATTTAATTAGCTGATATTTATTATTTTATTCAGTGTTAGATGATAGAATCAATATTTTTAAAATCAGAATAATCAGCACAGCAATAATGAGCTTAGCTGGAGCAAGGAACAAAGAAGTCATTTAAAAGGCAAACACTTAAAACATGTATTGCTTCAATATTGGCTAATTGTGCATTTTATTGGTATAGAAACTAGCACTTTTTTCTTGTCCATAAGTTCTGGGTGACGTTTTGTGAAGCTTGCGTACCCTCTGTGGCAAAGTACCTTGTTCTGCTCAGTAGACTCAGTCCTTTTTAGCCTTGGAGACACTGGCTTGGTCAAGGCTAATCATTACAGGTAGCATAGGGTCCGGTTATTCCTTTCCCTGATCTGTCCCTTGTGCTTGCTTCCCTTCCCTTCTGGAGAAGGAGTGCAGCCTCCCTTCCTGGAAGGGATCTGTCTCTTGCTGCCCTTAGCCTACTGGCAACTTCTCTCACTCTCTCACACCCTCCCGCCCTCCAGCAGTTGGAACCAGTTGAACCTAATTAGCTCCCTAGCAAACCTCATTTCCCCATGGTTCTCCTGAGTGGACAGGGAGAGGCCTTTTAATCCCCCGGGACTAATTACTACACCTCCCTTTTTTGTAGCTGTTTGTCCTCAGTTTACCACACTGTTTGTTTGTCCTGGGTTTACCACACCTCATACTCCATGAGGTGCACCCATCAATAGATAAAATAGCCACGCATCCCTAGCAGCGGATTCTAATCTCTAATGTACCAGAGTAAAATAGGAGTAACTTCACTGAAGTTAATGCATCTGGGCCTGTGTAAAACTGCTGTGGAAGAGAACCTAGTACCTAGATTTTTAAATGTCAGTTACACTGGTGACATGGATTAATTTAGTGTCTCCTGTAGCCATGATATGGGAAGCAATTATTTTTAAAAAGGAAATAGGTGTTAACAGTAAATCCATTGTAAAACTGCAAGATAGGGATGAAATGAAGAGCTTGTGTCACCACTGTGATGTGTTTTACCAAAGAATAGAGTTAGTAGGCCAAATTCTTTGCTAGTGTGGCTCCACTGAAGTCATGCATATACACCAGCAGAGAAGTGGACTCTGTCAATTGATTTAAGGTTAAAGCAGGCAGATCCTCAGCTGAGGTAAATGACCATCACACCAGTGGAACACGGACAATTTAAACCAGCTAGAGCTCCAGAAGTATCTTAACTGTTAGAAAATCTCGTATTGGCTCAGAATTCTCAGGGGGCCAATTTGATTCTCACATCTGAGAACAAAATTGGCATATTAAAGTAATAATAATAAATAATAATTGTATAACACTTACCTTAATGCCTTACATTGGCAAATTGCTTTCTAAATATTAACAAATGTATCTCATTGAGAATAGGACCAAATATAAAAAGAGCAAACAATCATATACGTGTTCTAGATTCAGATGGTGGAAATATACCTGTGGCTTGCCATACTATAAGTGAGAACACTGCTTTTTAGAAGTGTCCCCATTGCAGGATTTCAAATAACCCAAGCTGTAAGAGCATGAACTGTTATGCAGTTTTAGCTAGCAACTTGATAACATACAAAAGGGGTCATCCAAGAACATACATTGCTGGGAGATGCCACTTTGTTCACCTGGTTCATCAGCCAAATTCTTGAATGAAAGATCTGATAAAACATTTCATAGTTCTTTATTCTTCAGTCAATTCTCCGCTTTGATAAAAATATCCAGACAATGTAAAGGGGCAAATTGTGCAGTGAGTCAGTAAAATGTTGCAACTACTAAAAATAACAATTGGTGAGTAACATTTCAAGAAGCTTGAATCTAAGGAATGGTAGCAAAGAGCAACTAACTGAATATGGGCATCACATTAGTAGTTTGAATTTATATATTACAAAAATCTCTGTTATTTTGCCTTTAAATATAACTGACTTGAACCAAGTTGGTTTCTTTGCATATTTTATACTTAGTGGTTTAATATCTGATTTGTTTCAAGCTGTTTCTTATATTAAATTCACAGTTTGGTACCTGTATGGATACGAGGGGAACCAATGCTGAGGATATATTTGTAGAAAACAAAACCTACTCTAAGGAACAATTCTCATCTATTTATATAGACAGTCATATTTATCGTCTCTCATAATACAAGAAAAGAAAACATGAAGGCAGCATATTTACATAGCAGATGGACAGACCGACAGATGCCAGCCAGCCATTGGAACTCTCTGCCGCAGGGCAGAGGCAAGGAGTGGAGACAGACATTTTTTTTTAAAAGGACATTTATATGAACAAAAAATGTCAGCAGCTACCATAACTAGGACATTTTCTATGAGAGATTAACCCCTAAGGCACCCATATATGATGGTGATTGTGATGGTAAAAGAATCCAGGTAGATAATGCCCATATGTTTCAGAACATAAGCTAAGCATGGATCTCTTGGGGTTAGGAAGAAGTGTCTTCATAGACATATTATTGTATAAGAGTTTCATAGAATCATAGAATATCAGGGCTGGAAGGGACCTCAGGAGGTCATCTAGTCCAAGCCCCTGCTCAAAGCAGGACCAATCCCCAATTAAATAGTTTAATATTGGGGTTTCTCTCTGACGTATCTGGCAATGGCCGCTGTCAAAGACAGGATGCCAAATTAAAATGTACCATTAGTCTCATCTTCATATGACATTTCCTATGTTCCTAAAGATTTTTGGACTGTGTATTTACATTTTCTCTCTCAGGTTTTGTATTAGGAGTGATAGCAAAGAACAAATGAATGAAATGAATAGAACCTTTTTAATCATACAGAATAGGAAGCAGGGTGTATATTTTCAAGTACGCTAAACAGTCTTAATATTAACTGCAGACCAATTTACTGATGTTTTCATGTCAGTAAATCCCACTAGTAAGGAAAAATACTGCTTAGTTAAACCTACCTTTGTATCAGTCAATGTTAAAAGATTAACAGTAAGAGAAGAAGAAAAAATCCATAATGCTGCCTCACTAAAATAACTTTTCAGACCAGTGTGATTTTCCCCCCAGCTCAGCTTCTGCAGAACCCCAGAGTACTGTGGGAACATGCTTTCACCAGCCTCCATTCTTCTTCCAGCTTCTGATTCCAAAGAAACCCCCAGGAAAGGAACATAAAAATGAATCCTTTTATTATCGCACTCCGATCATTAGGGCTACTGTGCAGCTTACTTTTAGCATATCTCTACTGTGAGCATTTCAAGCAAGGTATGTTCTCTGTCAGTAGGGAAAATTCCTTGTAGGCTGCTTCCCTTTGAACTAAGCCCACCCTTGGAAAACTTCTCTTATACTGGTTTCAGAGTAACAGCCGTGTTAGTCTGTATTCGCAAAAAGAAAAGGAGTACTTGTGGCTCTTAGAGACTAACCAATTTATTTGAGCATGAGCTTGTTAGTGTATATCACTCTGACCCAAGAATCCCTTAATGCCAACTGGCAAGGAGGTACAGGAATATCTTGATTCTGGTGGGTACATTCTGGTTCACCAAAGAAGTCATGTGAGGTCTTAAATAAAAGCCCAGGGTCACACTGGTCATCAATATCATTGTGAAATGTGCCTACAAATACTATGTGAAGAGTTTATGTTTATATATGGAAAATATGGTTTTAAAGTCTGTAACAAGGCTGGGATGAAAAAACAGGTTTTCCTTCAGACAGGGGGTCAGAAATGTATCTTTGTCAGAATGTAAATTAAGCATTGTAAGCTAACACAATGGATGCCCATTTATACGTGAACTCGGAAGTTAGCAAAGACATGTAAAGTCAATCAGAAAGGAGCACACAGGAAAAACAAACCATGAATGGTTATCCTGGCGGTGTGCAAAGACAATAAACACTGGAATATATCTATAACCCCATCATCCCACACATAAGTAGTAAATGGGCAGTGCATATATATTCATGAAAACAGGATCTCAGCCAACCTTGGTAGAAAAGCCATTGCAGATATTGGGTGAGGTAGAGCTTTTTAGACAGGAGGTTAACCTGGTAAGTTTAGTCTCTAGAAAGCATGTTATGATTTTGTTTTATATGTTATCATTTGTTTCCAATATACTTCCTCACTATCACTTGAACCTTGAATCTTAGATATATTTCTTATGAAAATGAGAATAAGTTTATTATCAAAGTGCTGTGAGATTCAGCAAAGTGCTGATCCTGAGTTGAATCATGCAAACTAGTGTGCATACTGTTCCTTTGTGGACAGCAGACCTGGTATTTCTGTGAGTGTTTGATGGATAAGGAGGCTGGACACTATAGGGGAACACTTCAATGGGACTCAGGGACTGGAATATTAACCTGCAAGGCAAAGTAAGGGCTGGCATTGCCCAGAGGACAGTATATGAATGGCTAACAGGCTGGTGGTGGTAGGGAGCTGACTCCCTCACGCTAGCGGTGAGGATAACAAGATGACTCGCAGTCCTAGGTACCTCAAGAACCACCACAATGACATCACTTGATCTGGTGTTCTTTCTATCCATTAATCCACCTGGAGATCTGCAGCTCTGCCTGACCCCTCCTCCACCACTTCAGATGCCCAGCCCCTAGGCCAGATTCAGCTCACTTGTTCTATTCGTGGCCTGCACAACATTCAGTTTCTGCAAAATCTAAGTTTAATTTTTTTTTTACAGAGAATGTTTTTAATGCATACGCTTGTGAAGGAAACCTTCCAAGCATGAACCATGCGTAAATGATGCAGTGTTTCCTTCCTGAGCCTAATACAGAGTTAAAAACTTCTCTGTCCCCATTACTTTCAACTAGATATTAACACTCACGTCTGATGATAGATATTTAAACTGCCAATCAGTTTTTAGAAAATTGATCATTTTTTCACTAGGTGTCAATTTTAAATAGTGCCACTGTGTCTCCAGGAGATCTGACATTTTGCTGATACTTCCCCCTCCAGGGTAGTGGAGCATGACACAGAAAATGGAGTTTACATGGGCAAAACATAGATTGTCAAAAGATTCTTAATGCACAATACAATACACTGTTCAATTGGCAGCTTCCTATCTGATTTAATTTCATTTATATCTGAAATTCTCCCAGTGCTTCCAGCACTTTAGTCTTTGATGTAATTGGACGCAGTTCTTAGGTTTTTTGATATAATGTGATGGAACATATTTTCTTTAAGTCACTGAATTTATGCAAGCAAAACAAAATATTTTACATTAAGAAGATTTTATCCAAACATGCTGGATTCCCAGAATACAGTTCAAGATTAAAATCCCAGTTAAATATGTGCCAAGGGCAAATTAAAACTGGCTTGTTCAGTTCTCCTTGTAGTTAAGGATGTTTGGCATAAACATTAGTTATAAAGTACTGTACATATCCTGAGGTTCTGGGAGGGAGTCTAGCTGAGCTGCATACTGCAGGCTCTGTCTCTTTATACACTACATTAGTGTCTACAATTGTTAAGCAAAATCCTCCTGATATATATTATCTGATCGAGAAGAAGTCTCAAGATCCCCCTTTAGTGGGCAGGCAGGTTTGTATGGCCTTAATAAGGTAAATACTACGCCATAAGAACAAGAGAACATCACCTCAGTGAGAAACATTACCAAAGGATAAAATTTAATCCAGCAAACAATAGCACAAATCACAACAGCATATCATAATATAACTAGCTACTGACAGTTTAAGACTACTCAATAGCAATGTTTCTCAAGGTAACGTATTTGTTCAAATGCTGCAATTTTTTTTACTGCATTCTGGATTAAACAATAGATTAATCTGTTCCTGGTGCTTACCCTTGAATTTTGCTAGGTATTGAATTGTTGCTTCAGATTTCTTCCCCAGAAACATCGGTGGAAGCACGTGGAAAAGACTTTCAACTCCTACCCTGGGAGATGAGAATTTTTCTGTTATATAAGAGTTCTTTTTTCTCTTGGCTTCAGGAATGCCTTTGACCTCAGCTTTTAAATCTACTAACAGTACAATTATTGCGCATCCGCCAAGCAGATTAAGGCCGAGCTTCCTAGGTATTGTGATATCCCGCTCCACATGAGGATCTTTGTGCCAATACCTTCTGACAGCCATTTTTCTAATCATTGTGATGCATTTTCTCCTTCAACAACCTGAAGTCCCCTCCAAGTACTTGGATTCTATGGGTTCTAGTGTAATGTTTCTAGCAATCCAACATAGCTATTTAATGCCTCATTACCCTGCCTGGATGCATTTTGGGTTTTAATACAGTGCTTTATATTCAGGTGCTTTGAATTTTAAAGCAGTATTACTTAAAAATAATTGTAGTAACATGGTACTCCTAGGTTTCAGAGTAGCAGCCGTGTTAGTCTGTATTCGCAAAAAGAAAAGGAGGACTTGTGGCACCTTAGAGACTAACCAATTTATTTGAGCATAAGCTTTCGTGAGCTACAGCTCAAATAAATTGGTTAGTCTCTAAGGTGCCACAAGTCCTCCTTTTCTTTTTATGGTACTCCTAGTTGTTCATATGCAAGGCCTAATTACACATTGCCCATCCATCAGGATTCCGTACTTCCCGGTCTTTGAGCCTTTTAAGTGAATTTAGTGCAAATGAAAAAATGCCAGGATGCCTGACAGCCCTGTGGATTGAAGCCCTTTTTCCATGAGACAGTGGCAAGACAGGTTTTCCCACACTGAAAAGAATATGTCTCAAAATATTCTCTCTTGAGATGAATGGTTCATTCAGCCTCCATCTGTATTCACTCCTTTGCCTTTCCGCTAAGCTGGCCACCCAGCGGCATAATTAGAGCTGAATGAATACTGCAAAAAATATTTGTAAACATTTCTTTAATGAATTCACTTCAGCTGTGTTCATGTCAGGAATGGCTGATTTTGAGGAAATATTGTAGATTTTGAGGAGACTAAATTTTGAATTTGTAATCATAGTTGCTCTAGAATTGCAATTCTAACTTACATTTCTTATCCAATAAAGGAACAGACCTACACCATGTGACTTTTGTTTCCATTCAAAACTGCTTGAACTGTGGATATAAAATACCCAAAACAATATACACAGTGAAGTATTTGCTGGTAGGCCATAGGCTGAGATTTGTTCACATAAAACAATATCCAATAACGAAGAATTTTGTGGAAATCATTAACTAATTGTAGACTGTTCTTTCCTCCACACCATGTGCCTGGGACCGGGATCAGAGCCATAAAGGCCCATGCCCTGTCATATGACAGGGGTCCCTATTCATCATCCACTTTTTTCCAATACCAAGGGTGGATTGGACCAACTTCTGCTGGTTTCATACCTAGACTAACAGCCACCTGAGGTCTAAGCCTATTTTGCAGATGGGGAACTGAGGCCCAAAGAAGTTAAGTGCCTTGCCCAGAGTCATACAGAAAGTCCACTGCGGAGCAGGAACTTGAATCCATGTCTCCGGCAAGGACCCCAGCCACTGCGCCATTCATCCTCATCATTGGTGGTCATAGCAGTCACAGATCTAAATCTTAAAGAGTGTTTGTCCTCCAAACGTGGCAGTTGCAGTGGGTGGAATAGAGATCCTTGTACAGACTTAGCCTGAATAAATAGAAATGCAGAGAAGCACAAAGGGGAGTGACCCCATCCGCTGTTCCAATAACATGAAAGCACATTGAGAAGTAACTCCACTCGCCGTTAAGATTCTGAGTGATTAGCCTACTTCACTATCCAGGCAGGGACGACACTAGTTCCTTACAGCAGTCAGCAAAAAGGTTTGCAGACACTCTAAAATAAGATGGGTTTGGTTAGCTGACTTTCAGTCACAGCAATTTAACTTGAATGCAGGCTGAGAGTTAACTACTACAGCTCCACAAGCAGCAGAAAATTACATTGCGTGTGATGCAAACTCCCCTACTTTCTGCTGACTCACAATCCATATTGAAGGATGATTCATACCATGCCTCTTTTGAGCAATATTTCATCAGTATTTATATTTTGCACCAGGCAAGGTCATTAGGACACCCTCCATGAATTTGGAAATAAGGCTATGTAAAGACACACAGTAAGCATGTAAATTGCCTTCCTACAAGTGGGTGCAGAGCATTCCTACATGCCCTAATGCACCGGCATGAACCAGGTCATGATTTAGGTCAAAGTAATTACAGTATGACTTTGTACTTTTTAAACCATCACAATGTTGCCTTGTACTCCCCTGCACGCCCCCCTCCCCCCCATCTGTCTATATCCTGTATCTCTTATCTTAGACAATACACCTCCAGGGGCAGGGAATGTCTTTTTTGATGAATGTTTGTACAACATGCCTTAACATGCACAACATAGGATAGATGAATGGTTGTGGTTTACTTTTCAGGGATATTCCTTTACAAATAAAGGAGAAGTCATAAAAAGCATGCCTCTGGGCTTCCACATAGAACATGGTAGAAGATGATCTTTATTATTTCGAGTAAACAATTCTAGCAGTGCAACTCAAAATTCTATTTACTTTCTCCACAGAGATTCTCTTATTTGATAAAAATAGCTTCCCCCCACAGTTATTTTAACTTCTTGTTCTACTCTGTTAATTTATTAGAAATCCCAGCATCCTGTGTGTTTATATTACAAAAAAATCCAAAAAACAAAAGACAAGAGCTTGCCACTTACACTGAGGAAGCTTCAGGGACAGGGTACTTGTTAGTACATCTTTTTCTATGAGCTTATCAGCTTTTTTTTTTTTTTAAACACAAATAGCATTTTGAATCATTACAGTCACTACAGTCCACTCTATTAGCCTTTAAGTCATATTGACTATGATTTGAACCAAAGTTAATGTTTTCACTTATTATTGTTCTTGCCACAAATCCTCTGAAATATTTTTAATGATTCCACTTGTCAGCTGTCCTCTGGATTTTTTTTTTTTACTCTGTGCACTTCAGAATTGAATAAGATAGGCAAATTTATAATGCTCAAAATAAGGAATTGAGTTTTTAAGGGATCTTCAAGTAGAACGTTTGATTGACTTAAAAAAGGAAACAGAGACCTCTTCTCATCTACCCACACAGTCATTTGATAATTCCAGATATTGTGTTTACTTATTTCATATTCAAAAGCTGGACAATAATTTTCATTTCTATTTTTGTTTTTAATTTAGTTCCCATCTTTTGTTGGCCAGTGCATATAATTCTTAATCAAAATGCTCCAGATATAAATCAATTTCCTATCACTGACTCACCATGTACTGGTTACTTAACCTTTCAGTACCCCACTTTATTCCTCTAGAGCAGTGGTTTTCAACCTGTGGTCGGCAGACCCCTGGTGGTCCGCAGACTATGTCTAATATTTCCAAAGGGGTCCCCATCTCCATTCGAAAATTTTTAAGGGTCCTCAAATGAAAAAAAGGTTGAAAACCACCGCTCTAGAAAATGGTGCTACCGATACTTGTTTAATGCACACTAACAGCTTTTGTCCCCCTCTAGTGACCAGATCACTTAATGTGTTTACTGCCATCTAGTTCAAGAACTTGATCCTTTAGCTCGTGCTTTCAGATCTAGAAGTCCCAGGTTCATTCCCTGCAAATGAACTGAGCAGGCATGTCATTACACAGATAGGACTATTATGAGGCTAATTTAAGTGCTTTGAGCTCCTCTGATAAGGATCCTCTGATGAGTTACTATAGAAGTAACAAAAACTATGTTATTATACTTAACTGCTTCGGCTATTTAAAATATTCTGCATCTAATTTTGGTGTTACTCATTTACCTTGACTTCAAAGGACCTTTGAATCAGACCCCATGCAGGAACAGAGTCTGTATCACAACTAACACGTATGGCATCTCTAATGTTCCATAGATTAGTATGGGAGTCAGGATGCTTAGGTTATATGCTGAACTCTAGAAGGATGTGAGTGTTTCTACTTACAGTCAATAAAGACAAGAACATAGGTTGAGACAAAAAAGAGACATGGAAAATTTCAGCACAAACACTTCAAGTCTTGCAAAATTATAAGCAACTTACACAGAGGCTTATAATGGAAATGTTAGACAATTCCAGCTATATATGTGTCACTATCTGTTCTGCCTGTACACACACACACACACACACACACACATATATATATATATATATATATATATGCATCCATTTTAAAAAATCTGCTAAACTTTCCAGTAGTTGGATTGTTTTAAAAATGCTTTGCTTGCAGCACCTGAGTTACTGCCAGTACTGAATTTATATAATCTGGTGAAATATTTGAAACAGTTACTGTTTTATTTTCTCTTTCATTGATTTATTTCGGTTTTTGGAGCTGGAAAAGTTCTTAAATTCCATGACTGTGGCTATAGGGGCTGCAGACTATGAGTGAAGCTTGGCAGTACTGAGATAACTCTCCCGCCTTTGTGTCCTCCATTATCACTAAGAAAATTACATACCATGGGAACATTTCCTTCTGCTTGCAGTAACAGTGCAGTGTTGTCATATCTTAAGACAGCCAGCCTGGGATTTAAATACACAATTCTAAAGCAATAACATTTCCCAAGAATAGTATTAATGACCTTTCAAGCTGCTTCTGTACCTTTGTTTAGTGAAATTAGACCAACTTCAGGTTTGAAGTGAATACAATTTGTGCCAATTTTGTTGCAAGTTTGACAGCTACCTCATCAAGTGTGTGTTTTCCAACTGGAGTCATGCTAAGTAAGGCATATAAACTATTTCAGTAGGTATACCATACACAATTCAGTCCCACTGATTCTACAGGATGGGTACAAAATTCACTTTTGGGAGAATAAAAATATACCCTGCGTTGCTATTAATGATCTTTGCAGGTAAGCAAATGCTACCACAATTGTGAAATTCCAATGCAGGCCTCCACTGCTCTTTTGAATGACACACATTCTTTGCCAGGCAATTGTCTAGAGGACAAATTCAGTTCTGCTGTGTGTAGATGCAACTGTATTTGGTCCTAAGACTCTACTTGACAGGTCTCTGATTAGGATTCTTGAACTTTTGTTCTTTAATTCTGCTTATCCTCTAAGAACTTATTCCTTACACTTTGATTTTTGTTAAGATGGTCATCAATCTAGGTAAGTCTCACTGTATTATAAACTATTATGGGGAAAAATAGATGGAAGAAATGTAACAAAAGAAAGTCAAATTTCACTGACATCAAGGAAAGAACAGATTAGTGTCAGATAAGTTAACATTTTCTGCATTATTGGAGAGATTCCATTTCATAATACTAAACGCGAAGATTTACTGCATATAATGGAGGACTTATGGTCATTGTCTCAGTATTTTTAAAGGTGCATTATAGAAAGTAAATAAATGTTTTCTCTTTAACTACAAAGCTAGCATAGCTTCTGCTATGTATATTAACATACATATTTACATTTTGGCATTTTAAATATACTCACCATATCTGACTAATAGGAAATGATTCATTCTACACATTACCCAAATAAATGCATACATAATTTTTTGCCATTCACATTTACCTGGAGCCCATTCAGTTTTCACAAGGGAAAATCAATGACATGCCAGAAGCGTATAGCAGATTCCATTTATAGGCTATTACTGAACGTCAAAATGTTTCAGAATAACATCTGACTCATTCAGAGTCATCATGTTTCCAGTTACTGTAGGAGGAAGAGAATATTAATTTACTCTTGACAGTGATGTACTTTTCCAGGGATCTTTCTAATCTTGTACAAATATACTTCAATAGAAAAGTTGCTGCTAACTTTATTATCAAAGGACAAAGGAATAAGGTCAATGGAACAGATCTGCAAATCTAAAACGAAGAAAATATATAACATAATTTAGCTGGATAATTGATTACATTATACACAGTTTAGTTATATAAATCTAATTTTAAAAGATTCTTTGCATAACATTTGAAACTAGTACTCCAGAGTAGACGTTCAAAAGATATTTTCTTCAGATAAAAGGGATGTCTGATATAAAGGACAGTACATGTAGTCCTGTTCATTGATTAGGCAATTCAGGGGGGAAGTTATTCGCCTTCTATATTCTTGTTTTTGCCAGTTGGACATTCCCCTTAGATGGCACTTGAGTCATAGTGAAGTGCTGCTTCAGAAGCTTTATCTCATACTTGCCACAGCAATGTTCTACAATTTTGCTGGAAGTTTGAGACAACTGCTAAGAGATCTATTTTTTCAGTAGTGTACTGAAGTGTCTGTGATGCTGCATAGTTGCATTAGTGTTAAAGGTTGTTTCCAACACATGTGCCCCTTGAAACAAAAGAACAACAAATTTTTGTTGGAAGGAAGATGGTTCAGAGGTGCCCTTCAGATGCCATTGCACTCCCATCACCTGGAGCACTCGCATTTTAATCATTAACACCATTATAATGACTACACATCAAGCTAGATTCTAACTTTGCCATCAGCCTGAGTGTCAGGTGGTGTGAGCTTGCCACAGGAACAGACCGGAGAACAGATTTTGATTCAGACACAACTCCTCACCTGCTACAAAAAGGGAGTAAGTTACTTCACTCTTTTCATGGAGCAGCTTACTTCTCCCTGTGTACTGGCCAGCTGCTTTGCCTGGCAAGTAGGAGGGCTCTTACCACTTCCCACCATTGCTCAGAGGGTGGGTACCAGATGGACAGCCCTTGCTCTCACCTGCTAGAGCCAAAATAGTAACCCGGGCAGAGGAGTACGGGGAACTTTGATTGAACTCCCTGCTACTCCCCTACACAACCAGGAAGGAGTGACTTTAACAGTCTAGTGGATAAATGCTAAATACTGTTGTTTCCTCCGTTACACAGCAGCTTGATCTACAGAGCATGAACCACCATCCCCCTGTTATCCCTTTTAACCTGAGCAATTAGCCAAATGGGTGTTGTGGGTTGTTCTAGTTAGGAGGTGAAATTGATAATACAGTCAGGTATTTTGTCTGATGCAATCTTGTTTATTTATAAAGTTTACACATAATGTCCTGTTTCCCTGAACACGATAGGAATCAAACAGCAGGACACTGTTGTTTTGCGCACTGGTCCAAGCCTGCCTTTCCAGCCAGTGCTCTGCTCTCTCTCATCTCCAGTAATTCTTTAGTGCCTGGTTGGCTTTCCAGCTGCTTCACACACACAGACCCCGGCCCAGCAGCTGCTCATATAATTCAAATTTCCGAGTGGCTGTGGATGTGCTTTTGTTTTGGCTGGAGACCTAGGCCTGTGTTTGGGGTGGAGGCTGCTTACCTGTTTCAGCCACCTGATTACAATGGCTTCTGTTACGTTTGTTCTGAATGGAAGCTAGTGGTTACACCTGACCTTTAACACCAAGGTTTAACCCAAACGATAACAATAGAGTCTAACCCAACCTATAACATCCCTGCTGCATCGCCACTGGGTTCAGGAATAACTTTAGCCCACTGCTTTTAGTTTGCGCCCATGTAAACACCTTCAGTACAGATTTAAGAGGTTGGTATAAAGAGCAGTCGTTCCAGCAGACACGGCTTTCCTTTATAACCAAGTACAATGCACAGATTTTTACCTATTGCATTGATCAAGTAAGGGTGATATATGTCATGCAACTCATCCCTGGTTATGTTTCAAGTGTCTTTGAGCTCTGCTTACCTCCTCATAGCACTAGACTGCACTAGACTAGAGACAAGGAAAAGTGATAAAAAACAAATCAGCACACTCATTCTTGGTAGATTGTGTTAAAGGGCTTTCCCTTCACCCCCTCCGCTGGGGTGAAGTCCGAAGTGCAGGCAAGGTTAGTTCCAAGCAAACATATCCATCGCTCTACACGCCGGCAGAGTCTGGTTCCTAATGTTCCATTCCCAGCTCTGATGCCGCAGAGCCTTGTCTGTGTTCCCATTCCCTGTTCCCACCTCCTCCTTCTTAGGAGACCCAAATATACCTGCCATGCATGCCCACAGTCCACCCCTTTTGTACCCCATGGGAGGGTTAAGGAGTGAGGTTGTGCAACGGTCAGGGATAGGCATTTCTTTGGTCTTTTAGTGTTATATACCTTCCTCCCATCCCTGTTTGCCTCAACCCCTATCTCAAGGCAAGGTCAAGCAACCACTCGGGAGGGGCAATCTTAAAGTGTGCTCATATATTACACTACCACCATGCTCTGTAACACTTTAACTGCTCTTAGCTATTCCCATTGTACTAACAAACCCATCTGGCTAGGGAGAAGCAACATACACAGTGTCTTTGTCCTTTGTTCACACATAAGAGTGAGGATATAAGAGCATCAAAGGTCAAACCCAAAATTCTATCTCAGGCTGACAAACAGGCTTATACGTTAATAGATGGTTTGGTACTCTGAGACAATATTCCACAGAAACAGTAACCTAGGTAGAAATATACAAAATAAATGGGAGGCATTACATTTCTAACCCTGGTTAAATTGGGATGTGGAGGGGGTCAATAATAGGGTGTGGGGGTAATAGGGTCCTATATAAGACAAAGTCCCTAGTAAATCAGGACATAGGGGCATCTGGTCACCCTAGCTGCAAGCCCCCCAAAATTGCAGTAGTTGTGCTGTTTCCAAAATATTTCTTCTTACTATTCTATCCTTTTCGTTCTTCCCCATAGTCTCCACCACGACCACATCAGGGTCCTTCAATCCAAAAGCAGAAGTTTGTATCTATTTTTTTTTTTAATTTCTGTCAGGTATCAATATTTTGCCTACCCTTCTTGTGTGAGAACAAGGGATCCTATTATCTTTGGGGAACATATGTGTACGCTCACAGATTCTAGCCAGGTCTCTATTTCCCCTTCAGTTCTACCCTGCTTTGCTCCACTCATCATGATAACAGTATTATATCAATCCTTTCCCTCCATTTTAGCTGGATTTACAGCTGTGAGAGCTTGGAACAACCTACCTGTGGAATAAGCCAAAAGAGAGATGTGGATTCACAAGCCTAAGGGGAAGCATAATTAAAGGTACTTGCTACAGTGTCAAAGCAGGAGCAAGCACTTGAAGTGACAGGTCTACATGAAAATACTACCCTCCGCTCACAGCAGCTAAACCCCACCCTATTAATCTGATTGGTTGTTGTCAGTAAAAGTGGCAATTTTCCTAGCTGGCAGCTTGCCAGCAAAACACACCTATGGAATTTGCCTTTTGAAACAGACCAAATTATTAAAGTGTGGGGCTGAAACAAACATGATATTCCATGTGCAAACAGTGAATATGCTTCTTTCCCCTGTAGTGGAGCAGAGTTATCCAGTTCATAGACTAGGCAGTGTGGCAGGAACTCCTGAGTTCCAGTTGCAGCTTTGCCACTGGAAGCACGCTATGGTTTTGGACAAATCACAATCTCTCTGAGAGCTGGATTGTCCCAGAACAGTGCAGCTCTCTCAATGGATTATGAATAGAGCAGTGATCCCTGATGTAGTTTGGTCCAACCTTCTGAGGACATTAAAAATGAAAACCATCAGTGCCTTGAATTAGCAAAGGAAGCCAATTGAGCCAATGATGGGTGCAGAGCACTGATGTGACATGCAGGGCCAGATTAACACATAAACAAACCAGGCATGGCCCCAGGGCCCAAATTCCTTGGGGGCATCCCCAGACTGAGTCATGCTGTGACTCTGCGCACCTGTCACAATTCCACTCACTCAAATTAGGCCCAGCCACCCTTCCATCAAGACAGACCAAATTTGAGTGGTGCTGACATCATGATGGAGAGCTGGGCCAAACCTGAGTGGGCAATGGGGCAGCCAGCATTGCTGCACCGGGTGCTCCCTGCTCCCAACAACCTTTGTCCCTTCTGGTCTGTCCCCAGGACTCACTCAGCAACAGCATCAATACCTGCTACAAGTGGCGGAGCTGCAGTGAGTGTCCACATGAGGAAGTGCCAGCTGGGGGAAGGGAAGCAGGGGGGCGGGGGGGCTAATAGGGCAGTCTCCATGCAGCAGGAATTAGTCACTGACAGACCTGGATAGGGTTAGGGTTAACTAAGCAACATCGGTTCAGCAGGTGCCAGACATGCATGTGCTAATGGATCACTAGTGCAGCTGTGCTGGCCAGGACAGCATCACAGGTGCCGATTTTTCCTTTTCTCTGGGGCTGCTCAACCCCCGCTTGTCTCAAAGCTCCCCCCCACCTGCTCCCTTCCCCCAAAGCCCGTCTTTGCTCTGCCTCTTCTGGCCTTTTTTTTCTGTGGGTGCTCCAGCCCCAGAACACCCACGGAGTCAGCACCTATGGACAGCATTAATATAAATGCATCCATATCATGGAAGCATCTAGTTCAGCTGGCAAGTAGAAAGGCCCAGATTCACCTTGGACCGATGTCCATTCATGCTGGCTAGTGTGAGAAAGATGGATTATAAAACTGGTTGAATAATGTAATTAATCAGTTACCTCTATGAGGTTTCTCACTGTTCTTTGGATCTGTGTTCCTTAGCTAAAGTACAAACTGGAGAATTATAAATTTATGAATTTTATTAGCCAAAATTGGCTTTACAGCAAACAAGAAACTGCAGAAAGGAAAAATAGAGGACTAGATGATAGTGTTCACAGTGTCAAAAGTTGAACTCATCATGGGATATTACAATTTTCTAGAGATAAAAAGTAAGTTCAATTAAGTCAAGGTCTTATCACAATGTTGTCACAAAGGGAAACTTTTATTCTAGTGCTATACTAGTCTGGCCAGGTAATTTTGGTATCAGCATGGAATATAGATCCTTCCAGTCAAGTTTATAGGCTAATGGCCATATGGAACTGCTTTCTTCAGCTCAACCAAAGTGCTCAAGCTAAAGTGGAATTAAGGAATGTAGGTGAGTTACTTACTTATCAAAGAATGTCAGCTCATTTCACAATTACCTTCCCCAGGTGATCCTCGGAGCCCAGCTTTGCCACTAACACATGCACAACTACTACACACTAAACCCAGAACAAAATACCCAGGTAACAATTCTGAAGCCATTCTAATTTCCTTGGAATTTCAGTAGTGCTGTAGGCTCCCAAGTCACTTCAAGCAAAGGTTCAGTGTTAAAATCTTTAGCATACCCACCAATGCAAAGCTTCTTCCTCTTTTTGTTAGGAGGCTGAAAATTATCTTGACCACAAAATCTGCATGATTTTAGGCTGATCTATTTGAAATGCCCAGGGTTTCTCGCAGTAATGTTTGCTGTTGGGAAGCACAGTTTCCTTTTACAAACAGTACTAGACTTAGTTAGTTTCATGAGTTTCTCTGGCATCAAAGCTTTCAATTACTGAGGGCTTGTCTACACTTACAGTGTTGCACCCATGCAGCTGCTTCGCTGTAGCACTTAGGGAAGATGCGACTGAAGCTAACAGGAGAACTTCTCCTGTCAGCGTAGGTACTCCACCTCCCCGAGAGGCAGTAGCTATGTCAATGGGAGAAGCCCTTCCATTGACATAGTGTTGTCTACACTGGGAGTTTGGGCTGTATAACTGCTTCGCTCAGGGGTGTCGATTTTCCACTCCCCTGAGCGATGTAGTTAAACCAATGAGAGTTTGTAGTGTAGGCCAAGCTGTAGTGATTGAGCATAATTTCTAGACAACTAAGACTAACTTGTTAGTTAAACACAGTTTTATATTATACGGTTTAATCATTCAGAGGGTTTTAACTCAGGTACATACTTTCTGAGAAGCATTTAGCTTAATATACTAAGTTTTCACTTGCATACGCAATAAATGTATAGAAGTTATTTTGGCACTACCAACTGGGACTGGGAAGAAGGCAGGTTCTCCAGCCCAGCTTCACAGTTGCAATGACTATAACAATGAGATAAAGAGTTCATTCGGATGGTTCATTCAGGGTGCTGTTACCTGTATTCTTATTGTCTTTTGGGATTTTACTCAGTCTCCCTAGACATGAATTTAAAAGGCAGAGTTAATATCATGCTTGTCAGTGACAAGAGTTTAGTTGTTAGCAAGCAGGAGGTGCTCTCACCGGCCAGGAGATGATGGTCCTGCTTACAGTCTATCACATACAGATGTTTTGGCTTCATGGAGCAACATGTTGAGCAACACAGAGTTCCATACAGTTTCTGCTGGGCTGCACAGACAGGCTCCTCTTCTTGGCAAAATTGATGTAGGCCAATCAGAAGGTGACCCATGCTTCTGATTAAGATTTGAAATTGCTCTCAGATACAGCAATTTAATATGGAACCACATCTCTTGTGGAGTCCAAAAGCCTTGACTAGTATGGCAGTCTTGATTTGCATCCCAGCCCACTCCTGAAGCAGCTGTTACTCTGATGGCAGAGAGCACTGACATTTTCTTAAATATGGGTTAGATCACTCCGGATGTATTTACCAGACTTAGGTCCCAGTCCTGCAATGAGTTCTGGGCGGGCAGAGCCCTGCACCAGTGCAGACCACCTTTGAAATCTGTGGGGCTCTATCCTGTCGGTGGGGTCCTCGCATGTGGAGCTCATTACAGGGCGGGACCCTTCTTATCTGAAAAAGGGCAACTTTCTGTTATGTACTAAAAAGTTTGGTTTAACTTATTGTTTGTTATTAATTGTTCATTTTAAAAAGGGATGCATTCTATTACTGTCTATTATTTGGTTTGGTGGATGGAACAGGTCAGTTCCAGCCTTTACAAACAGGTCAGTTATTTCAAGGGCATTTCTTTAAATTTGTTGACGTTCGGCTCTCTCGGTCAAGAAAGAACAGAACTAATTTAATATTGCATTAATTTCAATAGTGACATTTACTGCAGCACTGGAAAAGCATGGAAACAAATCCCATAGAGAAAAATGCTGGTGCTAAACATACCCTTAAAATACTCAACAAGCAATGAGGAACCTTATCAAATACATTTCTTCAGCTGATTGTACAGATTTTTTGTTGTTGTTGTGTACTTACTAGTTCTTTCAGCAAGTTCAGAAAGAGCTACGTAAAAACTCACCCAGATTTGACCAACCCGGACACTGGCAGATAAATAGTCTGGGACAAACGCTGAAGATCTACGGCACAGGGACGCACCAACAGCTGCAGTTATAGTGGAGCACCCACAGAGACGCTACTCGAAGCAGATGAGAGTTATTAAAAGGTTTAAATGAATCTCGTATGTAACCCTTCTGCCCGTTGGAGTGAACAGCAAGAAGGGCCAGGTTCAATATCTAGGGGGTTCCTTTTCAACAATATAACCAAACCTGGCTCGAGCCTCCACCCAGTAACCTGGAAAAATTTCACTCTACCCTCTGGGCACCTCTAAGAGGCAATTCTTCCCCACTCGCAAGCACAGAGTCTGAGGTAGAAAGTGTTTCTTTAATAAAAGTAACCTAGCATTAATCTGAAAAAACAGCACAAGAGGTATTCATAAACATGAGCAAGACACCCTCCCCAGAATACACAGGGCAGTGTCTTTTGCTTCAGGTTCTTGAGACTAACACCAAAGTTCTTGTAGTGTGCCCCCCCCCTTAACACCCCACTCACAGTTGTTGTGCCTGGTCAGCGCAGACCCAGAGTTCAGCGGTACATCTGCATGAATTCTCCTCCCACCACGAGTGGGGGGTAAAAGCGACCATGCTTGCTCTGCTGTCCAGGCTCCAGCCAGCTGCCCGCTCACCCTGTATTCCCACAATAATTACAACACTGGTAACCATATTTCACTACCCCTGCATTCAATACTAAGGTGATTTGTAACCCAACACCAGCCAATGTTGATCACTTTGACACCACTCTATCTGCTGAATTTGTAAGCAGAGCAGGAGCAACCTTTATTTACAGAGACACATCCAAAGTCTCTCCCCCTCTCAGCTAGCTGTCAGGGAAGCATTCATTCAGACCCTGCTTACACATATATTACAACTGATTTCAGAGTTTGTAGACCAAGATAATAGCAGCGATGTTAAATCTGCCAGTCCCTCTGGACCACTCCAAATATGGGGTCCTCAGTCCATTGTTCAAAGCTCTTCTTTGTTAGAAATCACAGTCCAGAGATAGCAGGAAAGAGGCAAAGAAGTGATGTCACACTCTCCAATGTATACCCCCCAGTGCCTGGAAAGTTACTGTCTCAGAAATGGAGTCAGGGATCACATGTTTTAAGTGCCTTGCTGAGTCATGAGGCATCCATTGTCTACATGCTCGCTGAGGCATCCTCAGGAGGGGCTCGCTGAAGAGTTGATTCTCCTTAATGGGCCATCAACACATGGCTGACTAGCCTCGATGTACATCTGTCTTTGTGGATGTTATCCAGGAACACAACATATCTGAGATACAACCATATAGCAAATATTCATAACTTCAGATACAATTATGTTACATAGATTTAAACAGGATATCCATACTTAGCTGCTCATAACTTTTCCAATGATACCTTACAAGACAAACTTTGTACAAGATTTATTGCAATTGTGTAACTGTGGTAGCAACAGTAATATAAGTGGTCAGCTTTCTTTCTATACAGCGTCATACAAACTGAGTCAGTTTTCCAATTTTTCTAAAGGCAGCCTATCACAGACAACATGTTTATTTCAGTAAGTCCAGACATATTTCTCATTTGTCAGTCTGAAGTGAAGAAAAGATTGGATTATATATTTACTGTCCTTGCCAAAGGATGACTCTCAGTAGCATCTAAATGGAAGGGTGACTTTTTTTCCCCAGAGCAGAATGAAATATTGAATGCTTAAGGCTGTGTCAGTCTTAGCTGAGAAGATGCTGGCTCCCTAAGCATGGTGAACTTCTCTTTGTTAGTACTTATGAATTTTCAAACCTGTGGATCACAATCCCTTTAAGGCTATTTGAACCAATATTTCATAGTTTAAAGATTAAATGAGCAGAGTTGTATGCTTGGGACATCTGAATCTTACTCTTCTAGGTCACAAGTCTTAATGTAGCTTAAGTGATTAGTCATTAATCATCTAGGCCACATTAAGACTTGTGACCTATAGGTGAAAGATTCAGATCCCATTACCAAGCTCTGGAGCTATCCAGTCTCCTAATACCTTTGTTAACAACAAATCCTCTTTAATGAACAAATTGAAAAACAAAGACAAAGAGTTTGTTCAAAGTTACCTTTTATCTCTGTAGGGGTAGAATTCTATTTAACATGGGCTTGAAAACTCCTGAGGATGATAGACTGAATTATGCAGAGTTCTATCATCTTTACTGCAGACAGTAAGGAATAAAAAATAGAAAGACCGCATTCATAGTTTTCATCCTTGCAATATCTATGCATAGCAGTATGTGGCAACAGATGCATCTTGTTATACAATAGAGATAAAGTAAGAACAGGTTTCCTTCTGATTTTTTCCAATGAAAGAGTACTTCTGATAATGTGCAGCTTTGAAACAGTTGGTTATTCAAATCACGACTCAGCGGTGACTGTGCATCTGCACAGAGTCATATATATCTATAGCAGCTGACTCATTTCCAGTTTTATACTGGTAAATCTTCGTCATATATCAGATTATAGGAACTCAGAGAAAAAAGATAGTAGCTAAATCTGGGATGTCCTTGCAGTAGTACTTATTTGTCAGGTTGAGACCAATGATGCACATGATTCTCATATGTGCTTAAAATTACCTGGTTTGGAAACACCTGCCTTTAGTACTGGAGGACTGAGGAGGTGCAGGTTATAAAAGGTTCTATACTACAGTGGAAAGCTTTAGAGATTGCATTTCCAAGTGGAGAGTTTTTAAAGTCTTAACACACTTTAAGTTTTCAAAGTTCTGTACAAATATCAAACAATGTTACTCTTTGTGACCCCATCTACATTCGGCCAGGGACTGTATAAACTGAGCTTGATCAAACTTCCAGCTAAAGTAGTTTCGCTCACAGCCAGCATGACACTGTTTAAGAGGCATTCTATCTTAGGCTCTGCTATGGCCAAGTGTCTATTTAGTGTGGAATTCTTAGCTTGGCTCTATCTCCACTGTAATTCGCTAGGATCACTTAGGTGACTTTGTGCCTGGCTACCTTAGCCTGTATTGTCGAGTATTTTTCATTCAGCATCCATGAGCAGATGAAAACACTGCTAACTCTCACCCCACAAACATCAAGTGGACTTTCCAAAGTCATTTAAAAAGGTGGTTCTGTTTCCAATGCGCAGGAAGATTCATGCAGTTTGAGTTAACTTTGCTGCTTGTTCAGAGAGTCATGTTTGGTGAAATATGGGACAGCCATTTGCAGCCAGCTACCTTGTTTCCTCTTGACCCTGGCAATGGTGGATGCAAATCAATGCTTTTAAGAAGACCTATAATGGATCTTCTGGCCTTCTCCTTAATCAGGTATTGCAGATGAGGCTGGGAATCCATGAGCAGAACATGTCATCTTTGAAAATAGTAAAAATACCTTTCAGTTATTTAAAAGTATGTCCAATTATCTCCAAGTATGATGCATTTCTCAAACCAACATGAAAGCTGAAGTTGAGGCTGGCAAAGCTTAGCTCTCTGATTTGTTCCGTAGACTGAACCATAGATGTGAAGGAATAAATGACAGACTGTTCTATAGCTTTTGGTCACCGGCACCCAGTAGTTGATGGAACAAAACCATCTGCAATTAATCTAGTAAATTTAATGCCAATGTTCATGCGTAACTGTACTAATTTTAACAGGTTTCAGAGTAACAGCCGTGTTAGTCTGCCTTCGCAAAAAGAAAAGGAGTACTTGTGGCACCTTAGAGACTAACCAATTTATTTGAGCATGAGCTTTCGTGAGCTACAGCTCACTTCATCGGATGCATACCATGGAAACTGCAGAAGACATTATATACACACAGAGACCATGAAACAATACCTCCTCCCACCCCACTGTCCTGCTGCACATTGTAGGGAGAGTGGTCACTTTGGATAAGCTATTACCAGCAGGAGAGTGAGTTTGTGTGTGTGGTTTTTGGAGGGGGGTGAGGGAGTGAGAGAACCTGGACTTGTGCAGGAAATGGCCCACCTTGATTATCATACACATTGTGAAGAGAGTGGTCACTTTGGATGGGCTATTACCAGCAGGAGAGTGAGTTTGGGGGGCGGGGGGGGGGGGGGGCGGAGGGTGAGAAAACCTGGATTTGTGCTGGAAATGGCCCAACTTGATGATCACTTTAGATAAGCTATTACCAGCAGGAGAGTGAGTTTGTGTGTGTATGGGGGTGGGGGGGGTGAGAAAACCTGGATTTGTGCTGGAAATGGCCCACCTAGATTATCATGCACATTGTAGGGAGAGTGGTCACTTTGGATAAGCTATTACCAGCAGGAGAGTGAGTTTGTGTGTGTGGTTTTTGGAGGGGGGTGAGGGAGTGAGAGAACCTGGATTTGTGCAGGAAATGGCCCACCTTGATTATTATACACATTGTGAAGAGAGTGGTCACTTTGGATGGGCTATTACCAGCAGGAGAGTGAGTTTGTGTGTGTGTGTGTCGGGGGGGGGCAGAGGGTGAGAAAACCTGGATTTATGCTGGAAATGGCCCAACTTGATGATCACTTTAGATAAGCTATTACCAGCAGGACAGTGGGGTGGGAGGAGGTATTGTTTCATGGTCTCTGTGTGTATATAATGTCTTCTGCACGGTATGCATCCGATGAAGTGAGCTGTAGCTCACGAAAGCTCATGCTCAAATAAATTGGTTAATCTCTAAGGTGCCACAAGTACTCCTTTTCTTTGTACTAATTTTAACAGTAATTCATTTTATCGCTCTAATGTCTGCAGCAGTTCCTAATGTAGGAACATTTAAATGAGAAAATTGCAGGCTTCCTAAAAAAAAGTATTAGGAAGCAATAAGCAGAGGGAAACTAATATCCCTAAAATCTACTTATTCAGTGTTGGTCATGTAATCAGAAAGCAGTCAAACCATGAGAGGAAAATACTACTTGTGCTCTGACTGTGGATTGCCCACAATGAAAACTTCCTTTACAGCTTAAGACATAGCTAGTGAGCATGTCTATTAACTGCCACACTCTATTTCTGGATGTTTCTGGGCCCTTTCAGCTGAGTTGTTATGCCCTGGACTTTGCATGTGTGTGCAGACGGAGTATTCCAACTAAAATCCACGTCTCCTTCCCAGGGCTTCTCTCCCTTTCTTTGGGAGAAAGCAAGCCAGATGCTGTAGTGTAAAGCACGTGGTTGTATCCTATCCAACCAGTTACCTCCTTTATGCCAATCTCCTTATGGGTGTTGATGAACAGACCTGGGTTCTTCTGAATCCCATCTCCCACTCAGTAGGGTATAACTTATTTATTTTCTTCCCATATGAATTTATTTGGTGGTGTCTCCGCACCCCTTGCTCCTTCCTGGCAGGGTCACCAGGGCAGGTTGGTAGGATAATTCTATCCACAGGGTAATCCCCATTTTTGTGCCACATAGTTGGAGACTCCCAAGAAATAACAAACACATACAATATATTGTAACACAGTAATTATATAAAACAGGAGATAAATATAACATAACAGGATAAAACACTATTCTGTGGGTCACTGGTGCCCATGCTGATAATACCCATGAATTCCCTCAGTCACGTGACCTGATATAGCAAATGTAAACAATTAGTGTCCCATTGGTACGCATACTTTGTAGGGGCCCTTAATGACCTGTGACCATGATATCATCTGTGCAGCAGTTATCAACTGAGTTCAGTTGCCCAAAAGACTCACAAGAAGATGATAAACAGGTTTAATAGGCAGCAGGTAATAAAATTCCCAACCCCTTACCCCCTGGCTGGAGGGCACCGTGCAGGGAGTAAGGGGTCCCTCAAGCAATTTCCCTCACTAACTAAAAGATGGTGCACTCACAACTCTGTGAATGATCCTTGGGTTCAGAGATGGCTCTGGACTCCTCAGCCACTGCAGTAATCACTGCTGGCAAGTGCCTTCTTCATGCAGGAGTCAGGCTGCTGCTGGTCCCAGGATTTCCCCTCACCACAAAGTGGTTCAAGGCTCAAGGTGCAGGTTACAAAACTACACTAAAAATCCAAACTTTAGTCTCCCACACACTCAGAGCAGGCAGTAGCCATGGACTAGCAGCCAGAGCAGAGCTGGCAATGGGGTGACTGATTTCACCTAGGGAGCTGGAAGGCTAACTCCACCTGGCTGGGTGGGGACAGTTTTCCCAGCAAAGCTCTCTATGCCAGGAGTCACCTTGAAGAGGGAAAGGTGTTGGATTCAATTTTATTTACTATGTTTTCCTTCAGTTGCCATCTTGAATTTGCAAAAGGACAACTAGTCCTCCATATTGGGAACACTCCTTCATGGAGTGTTTGGCGCCTTTTTCCTAAAGAGCAGGAAAGGTAGCGTCATGTGACAGCCTAAGTCTGCTCAGCAACAGCAGAGTACTTAAGGGCGGCACTCCCATCACTCTGGGCTGTCCACCAGAGTGTCAGTCAGTCTCCCACACTTGCAGCCTGCTGCTAGTTGGCTCCCAGCCAAACCAGGTTTCGAGGTAAATCATTGTAATCCATCTAAGGACATTAAGGACGTACTTGCACGCACCTGTAATAACAGCATACAGGAAAATAGTACACATACCACATGCAGGACATCGTGATCAAGAACAGAACAAAGAAGACCAAGAACAAGGCCACTTCCCTGAGTGATCGCCTCGTATCTCCTGTGTTCCCGATCCCATTCCTGTATCTTGTGATCCTGTTCCTTATCCTCATCAGCATCCGTGTCCCCTGTGTCTACGAGAAAAGGTACTGTAATTACCCTTACTCATCTCCTCACTTTACCCTAATGTCCATAAAAGGGTTTGGGGTTCCGGATTTCATACCCATAAAATATGTTAACAATCAAGCCATTATTTATTATTGTATATGTTTGCAACCTTAGTTTAATTGGAGCCCTTGGCTTATTGTACTATTTGTTGCTTAGTAAATGTTATCTTGTTTGCACCTTATCCTGCCTAAGTCTTTAATCACTACCTAACACAGTTGAATAGATGCGTATATGTGGGTAGAGCTTGCAGATAGCCCATCTTCTGACAAATGGTTTGAGTTTTAATCTGTTTCAGGCTAACAAAGGCGCCTTGCTTCCAGGTCCCCAGAGGCTGGTTCCCAGACAAATTCAGGCCTGGGACTCACCAGCTCCTCACACAGCCAGTCTGACCATTTCCAGTGGTTCCAGACTGCTCCAAAATGGCTTCTCCCATACCAGAGGGCCCGGGAGAGGGCATCTCATTTTCCATTGGTCTGGCTGGCTCTTCTTCCCAGGCTTTCCCTTGTCAATCATTTGACTCTGCCTCCTCCTCCGAGCTGGTATGGGTGCTATCCTCCTCCAAGCTAACAGGGGCCCCTTTCATTCTAATAGTGGCTTTCCTCTCTCCCTCAAGGTTGCAGTGCAGACTCTGAGTCTGCCCCTGACTCCCCTTCCCTACCAGGGGCAGTGTACCCCTCCCTGATTTACCAGCACACAGAGCTCCAGGGACCTACATAAACTCCTTTGGGGTTACATGGGTTACACAAGGCCAAGTGGGAAAACAAACCTTAGATTTTTCTTTTTGTTTTGCTCAATTTCTAGCCCAGTCCCGGGGGCCCTGAGGAATAAAACTGTGAAGTCACTCTTCTTTCCCATTCGAAGGAAATGACTTGAACAGTTTGGTACGTGTTCTCTAAGTGCTGGTGTTCTTTCCCCCTTGTTTATCAGGAGAAGATTAAAGGAAGGTGAAAAATAGTAAATGTTGATTTTTCAGGGTACTATTTTTATTTAACTATCAGCACATGGTCTCAGATTCACTGGCTGTGCCACTGTCTATAAATACTGAAATAGTCATTGGCAGTGGTGGGCAGGGGACAGAGACTCTGTAGTCCAGTGGTTAGGGCACCCACCAGGGCGATGGGAGAGACGGGTCCAATCCCTTTGCTTCGATCACGCTTTCATTATTTATCTACAGTGGAACATCTTCAAGAGACTGAGGGAGCCCCACGTGAGAATACCCCTTAGCTCAGTGGTTACAGCACTCTCCTGAGAGATGTGGGAGACCCCTAATCAAATTCCATCTCCCCTTCAGATGGAGCACAAACGTGAACTGGGCGTCTCCCACATTCCAAGAGAGTCCTGTAATCATAGAATCCTAGAATATCAGGGTTGGAAGGGACCTCAGGAGGTCGTCTAGTCCAACGCCCTGCTCAAAGCAGGACCCATCCCCAACTAAATCATTGGGCTAAATCACTGGGCTAAAAGTTATAAGGTGGCACCGGCACAACCACTGCCTTTGACTGGCTGGATTTTGTCTAGGACCTGATGTCACAGACTCAGAGACTTCATGAGCGGCAGGTATCATAGGATGGGGCCCCACCCCCGCTCCAGCCCTGCAAGTGCCTGTGAGTTCCTGCTCTGTCATGGCCCAGGCTAGGGCTGGGCTGGGGCCGGATGGCCTGCCACCAGGATTTGGGGAGGTTAAGGCTGGCGATCGCCCGACATTCCGGTCGGGGCCGCTGCGGCGGTGCCACCCACCCTGCGCTCTGGGGCTGGGATGGGGAGGCTGCAATGGCGCCACCTGCTGGCTGCACCAGGGAGCACTGCAGCCACACCGCCTGCCTCGTGCCCTGCGGCTGGGGCTGGAGGCGCTGCAGCCTTGTGCTCCAGGGCTGGGGTTGGGGAGGGGGGCTAAGGATGGGGACGATGGCCTGGGACGGGGGGTCCAGCGGCTGCAGTGGGGCTCTGCAGCTCTGGGCTCCAGAGGAGGGATGGGGCCTTGGGCAAAAGCGAGTGGGCTAGCCTCCCACAACTGCCGGTTCACCCACCACCCATGATAGACTTTAAGGCCAGATGAGACCATCATGATCATCTAGTTTGACCTTCTGCACGTTGCAGGTCACGGAACCTCACCCACACTCTCCCGTAATAAACCCAAATCTCTGGCTGAGTTACTGAAGTCCTCAAATCATGATTTAAAGACTTCATGTTACAGAGAATCCACCATTTACAGCCTCCAAGCATGTCTACCAGATTAGGCCTGCCTGAGATTTCAGTGCCCGAATCTACCAACCCAGTATGGCAAAGTACCACAAAGCACTGAACAAGATTGTCTTTAGGTCTTTTTGTTTGCTTAAATGACAAATAACTTTCCAGTGTAATGTAATAATGAGGCTACTTGTATAATTTAATATAATTTAAGAACTTTGATTTGATATGGTCCGGACTTTATTTCATGGGAGAAAAAAGAAAAAGTTAATTACCCTCTGTATTAAAAAGGTTGAGTTGATGCTAAATTCCACTTAAGTTAAATTCAGGAGAATACAGTTTATTCAAACATAATCTCCCATTTATATGCATTAATCCCTTTCCATTTCAAATTGGTAGCTATTCCTGTGCCTCTTAGAATAAAGAGACAAGGCGGGTGAGGTAATATCTTTTATTAGACCAACTTATGTTGGTGAGAGAGACAAGCTTTCAAGCTTACACAAAGCTCTTCTTCAGGGCTAGGAAACCTACTCAGGGTGTCATAGCTAAATACAAGATGGAACAGATTGTATTTAAATATAGTTAGTAGTTAAATATTTCAAGGGACCAGTCAAGGTGAAGTGGCCCATTAACACCCCTCCAATCACTGGAAAAAGTGGGAGGAATCAGCTGGGGGGGTGGGTGTTAGTAGGTTATAGGTTGCTATAATAAGCCATAAATCAGGAGTTCTCAAACTAGGGCTCGGGACCCCTCAGGGGGTTGCAAGGTTATTACATGGGGGATTGTGAGCTGTCAGCCTCCACCCCAAACCTCGCTTTGCATCCAGCATTTATAATGGTGTTAAATATATAAAAAAGTGTTTTTAATTTATAAGGGGGGTCACACTCAGAAGCTTGCTATTTGAAAGAGGTCACCAGTACAAAAGTTTGAGAACCACTGCCATAAATTCAGTATCTCTGTTCAGTCCATGATGTTTAGTGTCTAGCAAAGTAATGAATTTGAGCTCCCAGGCTTATCCTTTGATTGTTGTTTTGGATTTCTCACATGATTTTCAGGTAACTTTCCTGATTTTTTTCTTCCAATGTGTGGGAGCACAGGATGATTTCTTGTTTGAGACAGTCCCTTCTGGAGTATGTGAGGTGCAGTAAGTGATTCCTCAATTTTTCTGAAGTTCATCTGCAGAGCTGTTCAGCATATTTAGAGTTGTATGTAGTGGTCAGAGGGTTATAGATGGTGAGACCTCTGGAGATGATGTTTTGTTTCTTGGATTTGCTCAGGAAGTAGATATCGCTGTTAAGTTTTGCTTCCTTTTTCTTCATGTTGTGGACTTTCCTTTTCAGATGGCAAAATTCGATGTCTTCCATTGTTGTCTGCAATGTTACTTTAGCCATGTCAGTCTAAAGATATTAGAGTGGCAAGGGGGTATGTCTTAGAATAACCAGTTTAGGAATCATAATCTTCTACATTATCCTAAATGCTTCAGCTCATCTCTTGAGCAACACATAGTAACAAGAACATATCAGTCCATTACTCTGCACACTGGACTTTCCATTACCAAATCCAAAACAGGATCTTGATCCTTATTTTACAGGGCCCTCAGTGGTCTTGCAGTCCCAGGAACCACATCTCTCTCCATGAACATGACTTGCTATGATAGATGCAATCCGGGGCAATGATGAAATCACCATTGTCCAGTGATGAAATTACCATAGAAGCCTAAAACTATGCCATCTTAATAGCTGATCTGCTTCTGTGCAACTCCCATCTACCAGATATCAGGATGATCATGGATCACTTCCCATTCAGATGAAAAAGTAAGACTTTTCTTTTCAATGGCATTCACAAAATATCAACATAACATAGCTCAGTATGGATAGACAAGGGCATATGTACAAGAGAAAAGAAAGAAATTCAAAGTATACCCCAACAGCTCCAATAAGGAATGGAGGGAGAACATTGTTCTCCAACATAGAGTGCTTATGTAATTTTTGTCTATGCTTAGACACCAGAGGAATAGGAATGTTAATATACCCAACAGCCTAGATTAGACAGGCAGTCCTGCTTGACTAGCACACATAGCCTGGAAAAGAGGTGGGCAAAGATGGTTTTGTTATTAAAGCAGAGGATTGGAAATTAGAAGATAGGGGCTCAGTTTTTAACTCTGCTACAGACTGCCTGTGACACCTTGGTCAAGTCAAGTAGGGCCAGATTTTCAAAGGTATTTAGATGCCTAAAGAGGCACGTAATGGGATTTTAGAAGGTGCTGAAGAAGGTTAAGTGCCTAAGTCCCAATGTAAAATGGAAATAATATTAGTTCACTACCTTACAGGGGTACTGTGGGTATACATTTGTAAACCAAATACTACAAACCAATGCTAAAATATTTTATTGCAGTATATTAGTATTATAATCCAATGCCAAATTTAATGCCTTTTTACTTCAGTCTTTATTTAAAAAGTTAATTATGACCAGATGCTTAACTCAATATTAACAACAAGGGAGAAGGATCTCAGGCTAGAATAGGGAAAGAACAGGTTAAAGAATATTTAAATAAATTAGATGTATTCAGGTCGGGAGGGCCTGATTAAATTCATCCTAGAGAATTTAAGGAATTAGCTGAAGCAATATCTGAACCATTAGTGGTTATTTTTGAGAATTCACAGAGGACAGTTGAGGTCTCAGAGGACTGCAGAAGGGCAAACATAGTACTTACGTTCAAAAAGAGGACAAAAAAAGACCCAAGGAATTATAGACCAGTTAGCTTAATACCCAGAAAGATATTGGAACAAATTATTAAACAATCAATTTTGTTCAACCTGCAAGATAATAAGGTGATAAGTAATAGGCAGTGGCAAAATGGATTTGTCAAGAACACATCATGCCAGATCAATGTAACTTCCTTCTTTGATAGAGTAACTGATCTAGTGGATGGAGAGGAAAAAATTGACATGATATATCTGGACTTTAGTAAAGCTTTTGACAGTACCACATGACATCTCATAAACAAACTAGGGAAATGTGGTCTAGATTAAATTTCTACCAGGTAGGTGCAAAACAGGTTGAAAGACTGTACTCAAAGAGTAGTTCTCAATGGATCCCTGTCATACTGGGAAGACATATCAAGTCTTGGGTCTGGTACTATTCAATAATTTAATTAATAACTTGGATGATGGAGTGGGAAGTTTGCTTATAAAAATTGCAGATGACACCATAAGGGAGGGTTGCAAGAACTTTGGAGGACAGGATTATAATAATGATCAGTTGTTCTCCATGTCCACTGAGGGAAGGACAAGAAGCTATTTTGCTTAGTCTGAAGCTAAGGAGACTCAGAAAGTTATTCCTAATATCCAGCCTATCTATGAGACTAGTTAAGCATTGGAACAGGTTATCTAAGGAGACTGTGGAACCCCCATCATTGGAGGTTTCTAAGAACAGTTAAAGAAACACCTGTCAGGGAAAGTCTAGGTATACTTAATCCTGCCTCAGCATGGTGGAGGATGGACTGATCTCTTGAGATCCCTTTCAGCACTACATTTCTTTGAATTACTATGGTAATGAGGGCAATATAAGTATGTAGGTAAATATAAATGTGCTCCTTATTCAGAAAAAATAGAAAACAAAGCCAAGATAAGATGATTCGTACTAGAGCTGGTCAAAAAAATCCACAGTTATCGAGATGCCCAAAAAGCCACAATCAAGGAAGAAGGCTGTACTGGTTAAAAAAAGACATTTTGTTTCGAGGAAAAGTAAAGTCAGGTATAAAAAATAAAAAATAAAATATAACAAATGGAAGAAAGGGAAACTTGTTAGTAAGAATATAAATCAGAAGTTAGGAACTGTAGAAAATTGATAAGGGAAAGAAGGAGGCACAAGGAGAAATCTATGGCCAGCAGAGATAAGGAAAACAAGAAGGAGATTTTTAAATATGTTAAGAACAAAAATAATCTTGACAATGATATTGGTTCATTACAAGATGGAAATGGTAGAATTATCAATAATAATGCAGAAAAGGCAGAAGTGTTCAATAAACATTATTCTGTATCTGGGGAAAAACAGATGTAGTCATAGCATATGGTTATGACAACACTCTTTAATAGCCTCCATAGATACTAGAGGAATGGAAACAGAAGCTACTAAAGTTAGATATTTTCAAATCAGCAGATCCAGATAATTTGCATTTAAGAGTTTTAAAGAGCTGGATGAGGAGCTTGCTGCACCATTAATGTTAATTTTCAATAAGTCTTGGAGCACTGGGGAAATTCCACAAGACCGGAAGGAAGCTAAAGTTGTGCCAATTTTTTAAAAAAAGTAAACAGGATGATCCGGCTAATTATGGGCCTGTCAGTCTGACATTGAACCCAGGCAAGATAATGGGGTGGCTGATACGGGACGTGATTAACAAAGTATTAAAGGTGAATAATATCGTTAATGCAAATCAATATGTTTTTATGGAAAATAGATCCTGTCATACTCACTTGATATCTTTTCTTGATGAGATTACTATTTAGTTGATAAAGGTAAGTAAGGCATTTGAATCTAAGGCATTTGAATTGGTACTGCATAACATTTTGATTAAAAATCTAGACCAATATAAATTAACACGGAACACATTAAATGGAATGAAGCCTAGTTATCTGATAGGTCTCAGCTTGTAACTGTAAATGAGGAATCATCATTGAATGGGTGTGTTTCTAGTGGGCTTGCACATTGATTTGTTCGTGGTCCTATGCTATTAACATTTTTATCAATTAGCTGGAAGAAAATATGAAATCACTACTGAGAAAGTTTGCAGATGACACACAAAAAATGGGGAAGTGGTGAATAATGAAGAGGTCACTGATTCAGTGTGATCTGGATCTCCTGGTAAACTTGGTGCAACCAAACAATATGCATTTTAATGCAGCTAAATGTAAGAATATATCTGTAGGAACAAAGAATATAGGCCATATTTCCAGGATGGGAGACTCTATTCTGGAAAGCAGTGACTCTGGGAAAGATTTGGGGGTCACGGTGGATTATCAGATGAACATGAGCTCCCAGTCTGACACTGGCCAAAAGACCTATTGCAGTCCTGGGATGAATAAACAGGACTGGAGCAGAGAGGTTATTTTACCTCCATATTTTTCACTGGTGCAACTGCTGCTGGAATTACTGTGTCCAGTTTTGGTGCCCACAATTCAAGAAGGATGTTGATAAATTGGAGAGGGTTCAGAGAAGAGCCACGAGAATTACGAAAGGATTAGAAAACATACCTTATAGTGGTAGACTCAAGGAGCTCAATTTATTTAATGTACGAAGAGATGGTTAAGGGGTGACTTGATTAGTCTATAAGTATCTATATGGGGAACAAATATTTAATAATGGGCTTTTCAATCTAGCAGAGACAGACGTAACACAATCCAATGGCTGGAAGTTGAAGCTAAACAAATTCAAACTAGAACTAAGGCACACATTTTTAATAATGAGTCATTAACCAATGGAACAATTTACCAAGTGGATTCTCCATCACTGATCATTTTTAAATTGAGATTGAATGTTTTTCTAACAAATATATGTTTTAGGAATTATTTGGGGGAAATACTATGGCATGTGTTATTTTGGAGGTTAGACTAAATGATCACAATGGTCAATACTAGGCTTCATTGATAGAAGAATGCAAGTAAAATGAAAGGCCATGGTACTCTAACTTCATAATACATGAAATACAGTAGTGTCACCGGGTATCATCACTGTAATTTGTAGACATGTTAGTCTTTATAGTGGAAAGATTTAAAATGGCTTATTTGCATAGTTTGTAAAGTGATGAAAATGAAGAAATCTGGTCTGTACAGATGATTAAATCTGGCATCTGTGAGTGAGTAAATCTCTTGGAACAGTCTAAATAAAGTATTCTGAAGTACTAGAATTTCTGCTATTATTGTCTGTATTTGCAGGTTGGACCAGGAAGCAAACATTTCAGTACTTCAAAATAGATCAATTATTATATTAGGTTACCTGGCCTGCACTTTCTGAATCCAAATTAAAAATGACCTTCCAAGGATTTTTTAAAATTGATTTTGTCCTTTATTTTTGCTTCTTTATAATGTATGAAGGTCTGAAATGTGTGTGTGTGTGTGTGTGTGTGTGTGATTTTTTCCCTGCTTTTTTATCCTCTTAGAATGATCAGGAATGTCAATTCTGGTCTTCCTGAGTGTCGACTGAGGACCTTTGCAGAAGCTCAAATGTTCACTGTGAGCTCTCGTGTCCTAAATGAAGAGTTAAGCATTGTAAATATTCAAACAAAAGTTCCCATTTCTCCCAAGTGTTCATTAGCCATTGAAGTTATATATATATATATATATATATATATATATATATATATATAAAATCCAAACCCAAGTTATATATATAAAACCCCAAATCCCCAGCATTTTTAATTAATCTGATTAAAACTCCTCCCCTCTAAATTGTTCAGCTTTCAGTCTAAATAAAGAAGAGACATGGATTTCAAATACAACAAGCAAGCAGAAAACAAATATTTTTGACAAGTATTTTGGGCCTTCTCTATGTATCAAAAAAGGGGCAGAAGCCCAATTTTATTTTCCCAGTCACATGTAAAGACTGCTTCTATCATTATGATCAGGAGGAGAAAATTCTAATGGGCAACATCAGGCTGAAGACCGAAGTAAAAGTAGAACAAATTTGCAAGTGTTTTTAATATTGCCAATCCCTGTTCAGAGTGCTTTCTTTTTTCTAAAAATGAGATCTGCATCTGTTGATAAAGTCTTAGGTGTGGCTATTAAATAAATAACTGATAAATAGGGAGAAGGAGTGAGCAAGGAGTATTAATTCTGTGTAAGGAAATGGAGCCAGCAATGCATGAGAGAAATTCTGTAATCAATAACTTAAAGAAGAACATACCCAGGTTGGAGCCATTAAATCTCACAAAGGGAAACATACCAAAGGTAGTTCAACCTGTGCAGATAAAACAATGACAGTTCTTCAGAGGAATAATAACTCAGTCTGCATGACATGGAAATACAGAGGGCCAGTGCTTTGGCTGGTGTAAATCAATCAAGCTTCTATAAAAGAATAGAAGCAGATATCCTAAGGTCCCCTTAAAAAGGTATCATATTTGTGATTCTAGATTATGCCAGTTCATACTGTGAAGCTATACTTCTTAGATCAATGTCAGCTTGCACAAAAGATCTAGTTATTGAAGTTGTTTACCAGGGTGAAAATTGCCTGTGAGATTTTAACTGACCAAGGCCTCAGTTTTATAGCTAGACTATTGATGGAAGTATTCTCCCTGCTACAAACAACAACAGTTCAGACTTCCATGTACTGTATATGCATGGATGGACTAGTGAAACATTCCAGAAGAATTCTGAAGAAATGGCTGTAGAAGTTTAAAGTGAACATGTGATACTGGGACAAGATATTCCCCATATTTTTGTTTAATCATTAGAGCGCTACTTCAGTCACCCACCTGGATCATTCCACTCCTACTTTTACACAAGCCCCAGGGTACCCTGATTTTAATAAAACTGACTAAAGGTAAGACAACCAGCAAGCCCACCAGAAGAAATCTTAGTATCACTCTGATATGTGGAAATGTGAGAGTTCTTGTTGCAACAATACACTCAATCTCAGCTTGGTGTAAGGACTTTTTTAAATAAGCTCCCATGTGCCCATCTTTATTGCCCCTGGAGGCCACCTATAGTGTTTCTGAATTTCTTTCGCACTAAATAACAAATCTACAAAAGTTACCTAAAAGGACCCTCTCTGACAAGTTTTGGAATATGACTAGAGATACAATATGTTGCAGTACTTATAGTGGAGTGGGGGAGGGAGAGAGAGAGAAGAGTTTCACTTTTCCCCTCTGTCCAGCACAGGTAGTCTCCAGCTTTCTCAGTTTTTTTTTTCCTTTTATAAAGTAAGAAGAAAAAAGGGTAGCAGCAAAACCATCTACAACTCCTCTTCCATCATCTTCTTGTGCAAGAGGACTACAACAGTGGAAAAGATGACAATGGAAGGTGTCCATAACCATTTTATGTTCCAATGTCAAATGAAATTTCAGTGGAGGACTCATTCAATCAATCAAACAAAAACTGGTTATAACATGACACATCGTATTGTTCTGAAGGGATGTTGCAAATGACGTGAATCTTAAAGAATTCTTAAGGAATACAACCATGCAGAATATCACTAAAAATCTAAATAATTAAATTTAAAATGATTCAGGTTTATATTTAAACCAAGAAATAAAATTATTCTGGACCAAGGACTAGAATCTATTGTATTTATTGTCAAAGATGCACTGTTTCAAAGAGGGAGTAGAAGAAATGTAATGTCATATTCTCAAGCCCAGTGCTGGAAGTTACATGTCGAGTGCTTTCAGTCTTTTGATTTCTTCATGTATTTGGGTTTAAGAAATCTTCGGTTATTTTGTAGTTTGTAATAAATAATGTCTCCAAGATATAATTTAACCTGACAACTTTAATGAGAAGAGAAATTATGGTTCATAAGGCTCTTTACTAAGATCCTTTTGTATAATTAACAACAAAGTTAATGAGTACTACTGAGCCCTGCCTTATGGACCAGCTGCATCTCAATTGCACCTCAATACGGTGAAGTAATTAGTAGTTCAAGACCATGGTAATGAAATATATTTTATCAGAGACTTTGTTTCTCATAAGTTAATCAAGATGTTATGCCGGCCTAAATTAAATGGACAGGTTTTTAATAAGTCTTAATAACCTGTCGTAGCACCTAGCACGGCAGTATAAGCTATTTGCATTTCAGCATCAATATTTGTAACCATTGCTAATTTTTGAAAATCATGGAGGATTTCCGTTCATTCAGATGTGAATTAGCTGCTGCAGCACTGGGAGAGATATGTGCCTCCTACTCTTAGGCAGCAGCAATGTCAACTCTAACCACCTTGTTTTCCTCCAGCAGGCTCCAGCATCCAGCCAGATGTGACAGGAAATCAGCAAGGTGGTGGGAGGCACGTGCCATTGTCAGCTGCCAACCATTGAACCAGAGCCAGTGATTCAATTCCATTCAGGTTCTTATCTTAGAGGCTCACTACTCTAGTAGCGGCGTACCTTCCAATAGTGCATTAAGCAATATGACTACACATCTGTCACATGTTGTTTGTTCTCTCATCCTCTCCTGAGAGGAGATGTATGTAGTGGAGTGTCTTGTTTTGGTAGTTTTGTTGTTGGGGGCTTTGTTTAACAAATGTATAGCTACATGTATACTTAGAGAAGGCAAGGTCAAAGAAATGTCTTACACAGGTCACATGCAATCACAGGGAGTCAGCCTATGCAGTGGATCAGAGGTCATCGAGCACTGTAATTGACATCCTACAATAGCAACATTACACAGCTGCGCATAGAGACAAAGGGAACCAGCTGATGAGCACGTACTGTGCTACATAAGGAAAAGTTACAGGTAGGAAAACACAGAAATAACTACAGTGAGCTAGACCTCAATAAATCGAAGCGGACAACATGCTGTGCCATGCACTATGTGGAACCTCTGGCATTGCCCTCATGTATTCTAGCTGGATTGTGGTGTTTTGCCCTAAGTATGGAACTTGGTAGGGATCCATTATAATGTCCTTCCTCAGAATGCTGAAGAAGCATCTCAGACCAAGGTGGGGCAACAGTAGTGCAAACCCCACTTGCACCCACACACTGTGTGCTGAACTGCATTTACCCATGCCCAGACTTGCCAGGCCAGCGTGTCCACATTTCTCTCTCTGTGACTCTGCACACACAGTGTGTAACAGCGTGCAGTAGATTGTGCACCTTGCATTTCATGGCTCCATGCTTCTGCATACAAACATACAGTGCCCACTGAATTCGGCCATATTTCTTTGTATGCTGGTTTTTACCACGCTGCATTCTGATTGTCTGGTTCTGCTGATAGCCTTGCAGGGGATTTAAAATCTGAAACACATGATGTTACATCAGTCTTATCACAGAACACTTCATTTTCACAAAGAGCACACAATATGTAAATGAGATGGAGGTAGGACATACTGGAAAAAAGGATAACAGCCTTTCTTCCCTCTACACTATTTAAGTGACTGCTTCAGGCTTTAGCAGCAACATTCGTTATAGCTGGTAGCTCTAGCTCCCTCCTTCCTCCTTTGTCCTGGTGCTATCAGTGGGGTATTACCCCACTTAGAAAAAGAGAAAATAAAATGAAAGTAAAACAGACCTCAAATGGATTTCCTGGATGTATTTCCCTTGGCCTGAGTTTCTTGGCCAGAGTTTTCATTTTTTCTCTGCAGATTGTGTGAATTATTCTCTATCAAATGTTGTATGTTGCCTTGTCTACCTCTATGTTATACAGACAAAATGCATTATAAGAGCAGCAGACATTTTTTCAATATTCATAAGTCATTTGTAGAAGATAAGTGATCTTTAAGTCTGGTTTTATTCTAACTTTCAAACATCTCATTACCTAAAAAGGCTCATTTCTGCAGTAATTTAAATATTAATGAGCTTCATTTTCCCCTCAGGGAGTAGGATTTCATCATCAGCAATGGCTGCTTCCAGTTGGGAATCATTTCTCAAACATGAAAGTTTTAAAATCTGTTCTGTGAACACATAATTCTGAAGTGAGTCAAATATAAATGGTCCTAGATTACAGATCAGAGAGTGCTGTTTCTTTTAGTTCATAAAGATTTATACTAGGGAAAGCCAAAGCAGACACTATGGATCTATACCCCTGAACTGTGGGTGAGTTCAGATTTGAATCATCAGACCTTATCTTTTACGAAAGGTCAAAATCTGAAAGTCAAATCCTGTGGGACAGGTTCAAGCTTCAAGAAGCTGCCCCGCCCTTGTCCCAACACCCTAGTCCTGTCTATTTTTCCCACAGACTTTCTTCCCCACTGGATCCTGCCTCCAGCCATTCATTCCCTCCAATAAATCTCATCCCTCCTGCCCCATTTAGCAGTGTTGTCTGATGACCAAGGGTCCAGGTGACCTTCAATATCTACCTTCTCCTAAGATCTTTGGGATGCTCCAAGCTGTCCACTCCCTTTTGGACATCTTGGGAGAGGGGCTGACAAACAGGACACTCCCCATTTTCAAATGAATGGGGTCTATAGGCTACTGAGTTCCCAGCCACTCAAGGGCTGTGTGATTTTTAGTACATTTCTAAAGGTTGCTATGACCTTTTCACTCTCACGTCTCTTCCCCCATTCAGTCCACTAAAGAGTGGGATTCTCATCTGACAGCCACAATAACCTTTATTAAGGCTTTTGCTAAAACCAGATCAATCACAGCCCACAGCTTTCGCAGGAAGGGCCATGACAGCCAATGGGGTGAGAGGAAGCAGTACAGTTATTTAAATAGCCGGAAGAGGTAACTCTTTGCTGCAGAAGCACATGGCACTGCAGTTCTAGATGACAATACCAGGATATTCCAAATTTGCTTGGAGACATTTCTCAAAGAAAATGTCTGGCAGGAAAGGGGTTGGTGGTAGCCTTGCTTTGAAGGGGAAAAATACAAAATATTGGGTTAAATTCTGGCCCTATTGAAATCAATGGGAGCTTTGACATTAACTTATGTGGGGCCAGGATTCCATCCATTATTCCTATCTTGTAATATAGTAATTTCAGGCCTTAGAATCATAGAATCATAGAATATCAGGGTTGGAAGGGACCCCAGAAGGTCATCTAGTCCAACCCCCTGCTCGAAGCAGGACCAATTCCCAGTTAAATCATCCCAGCCAGGGCTTTGTCAAGCCTGACCTTAAAAACCTCTAAGGAAGGAGATTCTACCACCTCCCTAGGTAACGCATTCCAGTGTTTCACCACCCTCTTAGTGAAAAAGTTTTTCCTAATATCCAATCTAAACCTCCCCCACTGCAACTTGAGACCATTACTCCTCGTTCTGTCATCTGCTACCATTGAGAACAGTCTAGAGCCATCCTCTTTGGAACCCCCTTTCAGGTAGTTGAAAGCAGCTATCAAATCCCCCCTCATTCTTCTCTTCTGCAGACTAAACAATCCCAGCTCCCTCAGCCTCTCCTCATAAGTCATGTGTTCCAGACCCCTAATCATTTTTGTTGCCCTTTGCTGGACTCTCTCCAATTTATCCACATCCTTCTTGTAGTGTGGGGCCCAAAACTGGACACAGTACTCCAGATGAGGCCTCACCAATGTCGAATAGAGGGGAACGATCACGTCCCTCGATCTGCTCGCTATGCCCCTACTTATACATCCCAAAATGCCATTGGCCTTCTTGGCAACAAGGGCACACTGCTGACTCATATCCAGCTTCTCGTCCACTGTCACCCCTAGGTCCCACCCACCTTCTTTTGGTATGCCTATGTGTGTTTGCATTAAAGAATGGGCAAACCATTTCTTACCCATTAAGAACCTCAGTAATGTACCAGAATAGAACCTGAGTCTTCTAAACCTGATTACTGTTGCACAGCATTTGCACTCCCCACCACCTACAGCTTCCAATACGGTTTTCTGGCCAAATTCCACCATAATTATCAGACATTTCTGTCTTCAACCCTGACTGTGTATTTTGTAAGGAAGTATTATCTGGTACATAATATACCACAGAATGAATGTAGTGTGGAAGGCTTTCCATTTTGTTATTTATCCATAGCCTTTATTATGTATACAGAGCCAGTAGTGCTAGGTCACTAGCATACAAACTGGAACTACTGTTTAGGGCCCACCAAAAGAGTCTGGAGACTTTTTGGGCCCATGCTGGAATCTTCTCCAAGAACATTCTTTACTTTTTGATTAATGGGATTGTGACACTGCACCCTATATTCATCATATTATTATGCTATGATTATGGCATAATTATGATGCATTTTGTACACGATAAGTCATGTGAGGTGTCATTGAAAAAGTTGATTGGCTGAATATGATTATCCTATTTGTATGCATGTATGATTTTTGTATCTCAAGTTATGAATATTGACTAGAGACCTGTATTTCAAATGGGCTTACTCTGGAAAACACCCACAGCCAGCCTTTCAGGTACAACAATGAAGAAGCCAGACGTGGCAAAGACAATGGACTGTAGAATAGCTTAACCTTCCTGTGCGTGTTTTGGCCAGCCTGTAAGCAATGGTTGCTATAACACTGCACGGTCATGTGACCAGACCACATGTCTCTGGACTCCATCTTGGGTTGTCTGTATTTTTCCACAAACCAGTCTGGGAACCAAGTTTTGAAACAAAGGGTTCCCGCCATATGCTAAAGCTAAATAAGGCAGGGAATGACATAATCGGTTGTTCTTCACTCCCCACACAAGAAGACTCCTGGAAACACATGAGGAAAAAAGACTGAACTAGGGGAACTGCTGGACCCAGGCTAAAGGGATTTCTAGCCTGTGTATGAAGACCTGAGAAACCCAAGCTGTAAAGCTAATGCAGCCTGTGCCTTAAGAATCTACTAGTCTGCCTGTACCACCAGTTAGTGTGAGACTGGATATGAATTAGCAGATTTTATCTAGTATATTAAGCTTAGTATGCATTTTTGTTCATTTGCTAGGTAATCTGCTTTCATAGAATCATAGAATATCAGGGTTGGAAGGGACCCCAGAAGGTCATCTAGTCCAACCCCCTGCTTGAAGCAGGACCAATTCCCAGTTAAATCATCCCAGCCAGGGCTTTGTCAAGCTTGACCTTAAAAACCTCTAAGGAAGGAGATTCTACCACCTCCCTAGGTAACGCATTCCAGTGTTTCACCACCCTCATAGTGAAAAAGTTTTTCCTAATATCCAATCTAAACCTCCCCCACTGCAACTTGAGACCATTACTCCTCGTTCTGCTTTGATCTTTTTTATCACTTATTATCACTTAAAATCTATCTTTTGTAGTTAATAAATTTATTTTATGTTTTAATCTAAACCAGTAAGTTTGGAGTGAAGTGTGTGGGATTCTTAGTTCAGAGGAGCTGTTGCATATTCCTCTCCACATTGAGGGGGCGGTGAACTGGATGACAAATTTATACAGGTTGGGGTTTGGACCAGGGCAGGATGGTATTGCTCTGGGGTCCTAGGCAGGAAAGCTGGGGGTTATTTTGGCTATAGCCTCTGTATTGTTGGTTCACATGCAGTGGCTGGTCAGAGAGCCTGCATGTAACTGCAACTGGGTGTGTCCCTACCTGTGTGTTGCTGGTGGAAGTGTAAGACCGGGAGCGTATATACAGCTTGTCACAGCAGCACAGTGTGAGAGGGAGCCCAGGCTGGTGGGTCAGAGGGCTCAGCGGTACCCCAGTTCCAGGTGGCACCCTGGGAGGAACCCATCACAGGGATTTGTTGACAAGAAAGTCCATCTACTATACCTAATGAAAGTCATGATGAGAATTTGAGCCACAGGGGCCCATGGAGGGAAGGCAGGCTCACCTATTCATGGTGAGGGAGAAAGTTTTGTAAAATCAAACATTTTAGGGTAGTCTTAACTAACTTCTGAACATCTAGGTTGTGTTTAGATATGATTCCATGCTGCAAAGTTCAGGTTGTTTAGAGCTGGAGTTCTGGCTCAGGACCATGGCTATAGAAGCCTTTGTGAAAGTGCTTGTACAACTGGAATGATCAGCATCTCTGCTGCTTACACAGAGAAGCTGAAAATACACTATATAGTCTTATTCTATTAATTATCTTTACATTTGCTAAGCTGAATTTATTCTGAACAGACACTTCACACTGTTACAATTGTTCTATTTCCTTTTCCCTCAAGTTCATGCAACACAATAAAAGGCAAATTGAATTGAGATAAAAATGCTTGTTTAATATCCTTGCTCCTTAATATCCTTAATTTTATTGCCTAGTCTTTAAAAGGAATTGAGCTTTGGGAACTTTATTTTTAATCTATAAGTGATTATGCTGAATGCTTTGGGGGAAGTCTTGGTAATATATTTGCCAGTACTACTTCTTTCAGATAGGTCTGGGAGGTATCTGAATTATAGCAGGTGGTTAGCTACCAGCTGACACTGCTTTGATAAGAGCCCAGTAAAACAGCAGATACTAAGATGCTAAAACAATCACTTCCCCAATCCAATACATGACAAGATGCCATTTTGATTAGTGTCCTTGTAGCTGCATTGAGACCTCTTAATTTTACTGGAGAATAGCCTTTGATTTGTTTATAATAGGGAACCTTGATAAACCAGACAGTATTTGACACACAGAAGTAGCAATATTTTTAAGGTAATGTTGCACTCTTTAAAGGCACACAGGACAAGAGTATCAGAAAATTGAATATTTAAGATAGCACTTTAACTCTTGAGGGTGATATGAATTCATATATAGATGGAGTCTATACTATAAAGCAAGAACCTTTACAGTGTATTTTCCTATTATCAATTGTCAAGATATTTGAAGCATAAATAAGCACTAAGTTCAAAGGAATTTGCCTATTATACATGTCAGATTGACAAGTGTAAGTCCACAGAATAGGTATTGTATGAATGATGACCGTGCAAATGGCAAAGCCATTGGCAAGAAGCTCCACTATTGCACTCCAGCAGTCCACAGAGAGGTCGGATGAGGAAAAGGAGAAGAACCAGAAGAGCCATTGAAATTTAAATTGGGTTTGCATGGGAAAAATTCTGCTCTGCACATAAATGGACAGATTCTCAGCTGGGGTAATCAGTATACTTCTGTTGAAGTCAATGAAGTTACACAGATTTACAGAAGCCGTGAATTGGGTCCAACGTTTTCAGTGACATAGTAAGCGTTATGCAAAGTTCATAAAAAGTTTTCCATGTAAACCCCAATGTAATGTCAAGGACTCCCCTAACTTTGATAAGATATGTAATTTTAATAGCTTAATTGGTGCCTACATGCTGTAGCGGTGTGGCCACCCACTCCTGCCTGGAAGGGCCTAAAACAGCCCTGGGAGAGGGCTGGGGCAGCAGAAAAGCTGGGCTGATAGGGAGGCAGCCTCAGCTGTGGCCACACCCCAAACACACCCAGGTGGCCCTATAAAAGCCAGTGAAGCCAGGAGCAGAGGAACTCTCTCTCTCGCCTGTTGAGAGGGAAGGACCTGGCTGCTGGGAGCATACCAAGGTACTTGAGGTGGAGCATGGCTAGGGGAAGGCCAGAGGAGCTGGGGAGCTCTGGCATGGAAACCCTGCAGGCCTAGTGGAAGGCCAAATAGGTACTGGGGTTGCAGAGGGCAGTCCAAGGGGTAGGCAGAGGCAGCAGGTCCAAACCCCCCTTGCCTATGATGAGTGGCGCTTACACTGCAGTCGGCCCCAGGGAACGGGGGCTAGGTGAGGACTGACAGTGGCCATAGACTGAGGTGAGGCGAGGGGCGGGTAGAGAGTTGGGGGTTCTCGCGGGAGGGGAGACCAAGATCTGTGCAGGGTACTGCAGGTGGCAGCACCGTGGTGTGAAAGGGGCCCTGGGGACCAGGCGGGACTTGGGGGGCCCAGCAGCAAGTGCGATACCGGCCTGCTGAGGGTGCTCCGGAGGCTGGAATGCTAATTCCCTGGACGACTAGCAGGAGGCGCCGCAGGGGTGAGTCTTGCCCTGCTACACATGCATTGCCCATTACCTTGCATCAGCTCAAACAAGAGGTATTGGCCACATGGGTTTCCACTCTCAGAACTTGTATTCCTCAACCTCTATAGTACAGTTAGTATTCTGCAGAAATAGAACACCAGTCTTCCTTGTATTTTATCTGCCAAGTAATATGGAAATCAAATGCACCATCCTTTTGACCTTTTGGAAGAGTCAAAAAAAGTGCCGGGCAGCCAAGCTGTTGGTCACATTCAGAAGATCTCCATTTAACGGCTTGAAGAAAAACTTATTGTAAGACAGAACACTTGTAGCTGACAGATAATGTCATGTAACTGCATTCTGACAGCAGGTCAGCTAAAATTGAAGAGGTCCTTCACTGTAAATACATTAAAGAATGAGAAATGTATCTTTGCCACTTTTCCAGATTCATGATTCAATGACACCAGCGAAGCAGATAGACTCATGAAGGTGCCAGCTACATGTCAGGAATGATCAATGAAAAACAAGAGAATTTTGTCCACTGATATTAGGTGGCAGGGGAAGGAGAATGCAAGGAAAATCTAATAAAATAGTTACCCTTGAGTCAGGAGCTGCTGCTACTCCCCAATAGTGTTATCAGAATTACTACCTCTCATGGCTCTCTTCCTCAGCATTGTCATTTATCATAATACATAATATATACCTGAAGAGCTGCTCAGAAACTTAGCACATTAATGCACATTTTGATAGCCCCTTTTCTTAATATGGCTTCATATAGGGGAACATTACACTTATGTTCATATTTTCCAAGGCCAGAAGGGACCATTGTGATCATGTAGTCTGTGTTCCTGTTTAACACAGACCATAGAACTTCCCCAAAATAATTCAGACATCTGCACTGGCTTCCAGTTAGCAAACTTCAAAGCATTGGTTTTTTCCCTATTACCTCAAGTCCTAAATGGTCTGGGTCAAGATTACCAGAGGGACTACCTATCTCCTTGTGATACCACAGTAGTTGAGATCTGATAAAGTACACATGTTGGCCTTCATCTGGTTTAAATGGACTATGGGAGGGTGGTATGTCATTTGAGACCTGAGGCCCTCATCTACAGAACTAGCTTCCGCACTCTGTTAGACACATCCAAGTCTCTTGACCTTCTATCAAGGCCTCTATTTCCCAGGAAATTAAGAAGATAGATGTTGATTTTGGGGAGGTTTATTATCATTCTGACTAGCTAATCTAGATTGTGCTCTGTTTAGTTTTTCTCTTGCTTCTTTGCTACCCCTCTGATTCTGGTTTGATCAGTAGCATTTAGTCATAGCTCAATTTATACTTTTCCTTGCAATCATTTTTGACTAGTTGAATATATTCAAACACCCATGCAAAACAAAACTAAGTGTACTCCAAGTACCAGTGTCAACCTGAGAGCCTCTTCAGTATATGCCATTACTGTGTAGAGTGAAAGATACACTGGTCTCATAATAATTCTGTGCAAAAAGAATACTTCTAGACTCTTCATGAGCCAGTGATATTGGCAGATCAGCTTCTTATTGTGTGGGTGGCAGATGGGTGAGGGAAACAATTATTTTATGTATACAGGGTTCAAATGGTAACAAATGGAACTCCCTCTCTTCCATCAGATCAATAGACATTTTCAAGCCCTGCTTTTAGCTCTGAAAAGAGCAGGGAGGAATATCAAATTGTTTTACACCTTTAGAGCTATGGAAAATAAATCTACTTAACCATACATTTTAGTGACCTGTTTGCTTCAGCTGCCACAAACGAATATTCATTCTCATCAAATAAGCAATATCTTTAGTTTATGAATAACAATGCAGAGAAACAAAGGACAGCACCCCAAGACCAATATCATGCTGAGAAGGCTTGTGAATGTCTGTGTCCTGGAAAAGAACACAACAGCAGAGCTATCTCCTTGATGCCAGTTCTGACTGGAGTTCAGTACAGTAGGACTCCCCCATGATCTGAACCAGCCTTAAATATTTAGCATGTTACTTTAAAGAAAGCTAAAGCAGGAGCAACTCCAGATTTTAAAAATGGAAAGTATATTTTAAGAGATGATGAAGCTGCAAATGAGCACTATTGAAAGCAGGTGTGGCACTAATACCAGGAGCAGGGGCAGCTGGAATGAAGGGAGGTTCAGAAAACAGAAAAGAGAAAGGAAAACTAGGAGTTTCTTTTCAAAAATATATTTTAAAAAAGCTTACTGTCACTGTCTTTTTATTTCCAAATTACATAAATCCTAGAGAAACAGGCTTTGTAATGGAAACTGTCACAACTTTAATAGTAGCACTTCTAGCAGGATTGACTATACCATCAGCCTTACTATTTATGCAGGACTTTTCAAAAAGAATGCTCTTGGTACAAAAGTTCTGAGTGAGCTCCTCTAAGAACTAATTTTACTGGGAAAGCTATCAAATAAGTTCAGGTACCCATCCCAAATTTTATTTGGAGAGATCCCCGAAACAAGAAACAATTCTCAAAATGTGACTGGATTTTGCATTTGTTGCCCAGCAACATGCCAACAATTAGGTTTTTAATGGAAACAAGAGTTCCAATTTAACCATCTATACCAGACACATAGAATGCTGAAAGTGTGTGAAACTGTCCACCCACTGTGTTTATAACAGCAGATACTGCAGGGATTGAGCTCTGAAAAGCATAAAACTATAGAAGAAGAGAAATAACATGAAGTAGGTCATTATTTGCCTAGAATATGGTACTGAGAATTTGAAAGTTGGCCTTATGGTCCCTTTTGTTACCAGTAAGACAGGCCTCTCTGGACTTCTATCATTTATGTGAGAAAAAAGGACAAATGAGAGAGTGCTATTCCCATGTTACTCCTGGGGGAATTCTGCACCACTGTGTGCATGCAGAATTCATGTCCCCCACAGACTTTTTGGCTTCCCCATGGAAAAATGGCTTTCTGACAGGGAAGCAAAGGGAAGCCACAAGAGAAGTCAAGTACCCCTCCCCCACAGTGTAGGTGTGTCATTTTGGACTCCCAAGGCAGCCTGCAGAAAGGTGAATCACTGTAGGGGGGAGAATGGGGTTGGGTAAGCCCTGGCCGGTAGCTCCCACCCTGTGCTGGGCTCAGCTGCTAGTCTGTCCTGAGCCGTCCTGGGCTGAGGAGGACGGGACTTCCTCTTCCCCTGCAAGGAGCGGCTGGGGCTGGGACAGACCCTCCCCCAGCTGCAGAAGCTCTGCACTTTCCGCTTCCTGCCCCCATTGCTTCTCAGTCGCAATAGGTGGGGTCACTGTATGGGGAGCTGCTCCCCCATCTGCCCACCCCCCATGCATCCAGAACCCCCGACCAAGCCTCTGTACCCAAACCCACACCCCATCAAGCCTCACCCTCTGCCTCCAAAGCCCCCCTGCTCCCAGACCCCTGCCGAACCACCACCCTGCACCTAGACCTCCACCCCTGCACCCAGATCACCCCAGCTGAGCTCCCCACACTTGAATCCCCACCCCCAATGAACCCCACCCTCCTGCACCTGGACCACCCCAACAAGCCACTACATCCAGACCCCCACCCCACTGAGCCCCAGCCAGCTGCACCTGGACCCCCACCCCATCAAGCTCCACTCCCCCAGCACCTGGACCCCCCCCTGTTGAACCTCCCATGCTCAGACTCCCACTGCCAAGACCCATCCCCCATGCCCAGACCCCCCTGCTGAACCCCAACCACCTTCACCTGGATCTCCCTGCAGAGTCCGATGGCCCCTGAACCCCTCAATGAGCCCCTGTGCATTCAGATCCCCCCTGCACCCAGACCCCCACTGAGCCATCTGCACCCAGATTGCCCCCCACAGAACCCTCTCCCCCCACACCTGGATTCCCCTCCTCCCTCACCCCAACTAAGTCCCTCCACACTTGGATCCTGCAGAGCTGAGCCTGCCTGTCCACACCCAGTGCACCTGGCATGGAAGAGCCCGGCCCTTGTTCTGGGTCCGAGTCCATGTCCGGGGCAGAGGGGGCTGCAGGGTGATCTCCCATCTCCGTGCAGCCAGCATCTTATGCTCCCCACTGCCATGATGGAGACTCCACATTTATTTATTGACAAATAAAAATTACATATTGTGCACAGAATTTTTAATTTTGTGGCACAGAATTCCCTCAAGAGTATCATGCATCTCCCCCACCCCCATTATATTTGCCAGGATCTGCTCAGAATAACTATTGGTTTGATATGTCAATAAGCAGATCTGTATCAGCAGAGTTGACCTTAACCTTGAATTTGTACTTCACTCTTTCTGTGTGTCAATCAGAACATGATGATATGGTTTGTGGATGGAATGCAGAGGGGGAAGTATAGAATTAAAAAGGGACATTGTCCATATTTTTAGATCTAGACATAACTCACCTCAAAACTGTTATAAGCTGGGAGACTGGATGGCTAGGAGGGTTAAAAGGGTAACAGGACAGAGATCAAGGTATCCAGGATCACAGAATCAACATTAGACTAAATCCATATGTCTTTAGCCACTGGGAGCAAGGAAGGCAGTGAGACTGGGGCACCCACAGTGATATGTTTAGTTGTTTTTCAGTGTTTAGATACCACAGTAATAGATGCCTTAGACACCATCAGGATCTGATGAAACTTGCTAACTACTACATGTATAAAGGCAAAGTTCCAGATTACCAGTCAGGCACCTTGTTAACAATGACTGGATGAATAAGGCAAAAATAGGGACGTTCTCATGATCAATCATCTTCATGAGAAAGGAGGCTACCTTGTGACAATCAGTTCTTCACTATTTCCTGCATTTTGACAGAAATCAGGGCTTTAAGTTTAGTTAGTTCAGGTACTTAGAATATAGTTCACAGTCCTTCATGAGACACTTGTGTGACCACTGCTGGGAGGGAGTAGATTTTAACCAAGCTAGAAAACTTCTCTTGTCTTTTCAGATAGGAAAGGAGGTCCAACTGTCTTGATTGGTGGCAAGGAAGTCAGGAAGTCTTAGATCTCCTGCATCATGCATTGGTCTCACCAATTGGGGTGACCTTTCAAGAGATATACTGCCATCTCAGTGAATGCTTCCTCTTCTGGACCCTCTGGGAGCACTGTAGCATCGGTTAACTGTGTCAGCTTGGAAGAGGAGGAAAGCACAGTACGTCCTGGAGCGCAGCACAAGAGATTTATAATCTCCTCCTCCTCGGGCATTGGTGTTGGTTCCCTCTCTGCATCTTCTTCTTGAGTTGCCCAAACAAACTATCACTCCAAACTTCTTTGAGACCTTTTGGAGCCCAACCTTTCATCGGGTAGAGATGGTGAATGGAGAGCTCTTTGGAGCTTCAAGTGCTGTTTTATCAGCAGTGCAAAGTGAAAGAATGTCATCCATGATAACAATCTTCCACCCTTTACTCCTTCCAGCACATTCCCTTACTCTTTTCTCTTTCACCAGCTGTGAGAAAGGGAAATATTACTTGTTCCCCAGATTTCTTCAGCTTTGGCCTGGAATCTATGCAGGCACTTGCTTAGGGTTAGCGGCTACGTTTGCAATAACTTGCTCATTGTTTGCTTACGTCTAGTGTGCATCTAACTTTCTGTGAGTGCACAAGAGGAGGGGACCACTTCTTGCATCCCTATTCAGGGAACTAATGCAATGAGAAGTCTACAAAATCTAGACTATTACAGTTGACCTCCTCCCCCTCCACCCCCCCAAAAAAAAGAGGTGGTAATGCAGGGACATAGTCCTACACCCTTCCTACTGCTCATATTTTTAAAAAGTGTTCTCAGGGACTCCTCTGCCTTGTACTCCCAGATTTGTGCCTGCTTCAGGCATCTGGCCCCTGGAAGCAACCATTAATGTGCAACCCCTCCTCACCTCAATATGGGCAGTGGAATAAAGCCACAAGTCTTTGGAAGACTAAAATGGGTCCAGCTTAAGAAGCCTCCAGTGAAATCTTAGGGGCCCAAAATTCCAGCTCTTGGGCTCAGCTCAAAGCAGCTGTCTCCGTTTTATGCAGCGAGCACACTAATGAATGCTCTGCCAACAACATAAAAAAAGTTTTTCCCATCAGTTGTCACTACACAGTGGAGAATATTCCTCAGTCACCATCTCAGAATGATGACTCAAACTTCCCAGTTTATTGAACCCTGATCATACACCATTGATTGCAGTTCTTTCTGTACCAAGTCTGTTCTCTGCAGAACTCTAGTTTGCTCTTCATTTCCATATGTTACCACTCAAGTGCAGTAATTGTTTCTAGCTTTCTCATACCACATTGTATGCATATGGTTATATTCATAGATTTTTATAAGCCCACATTGGCTGTTGTATTGTTCTGTTTTAATTCTGTTGTATTTAAACTGCTTTTTCACTGACCTGGGTATAGTGACAGTGGGGAAAGCTTTATCAATCATCATCTTTATTAAAGCAGCATTTACACTCTATACACCATGCTCCAGAAAGAGTCGGTGCCAACATCTATTTTGTATGGTTTTACAGCGGTGGGTTATGTCTGGAGATTTAGGATCTTTTCCAAACACCTTAGCAAGAAAGGTTACAACAGAAACCAGGAACTATGGCATGCTCGAAGCAAATTCATAACTTTGCTAGACACTAAAAGTCATGAACTTAATAAACACATTGGATTTATGGTTTATTGCAACAGTCTGTAACCCACTAACCCCCATTTTTTGTCTTATGACTGCAGAGGTGTTAACTGGCCACTTCACCTTGAATGTTCTCTTGCAACATGTGTTAACTCCTTAGCTTAACAACCTGTTTCATTTTGTGCCATTTAGCTGTGACACTCTGAGTACCTTTCCCAGACCTGAAGAAGAGCACTGTGTAAGCTTGAAAAGTTGCCTCTCTCACCAACAGAAGTGGGCCTAATAAAAGATATTACCTCACCCACCTTGTCTCACTAATGCACAAAACAGTCATTTGCCAAAAGAGAAACAAAATGCATCAGATGCCCTTTCAGGCACTGACGCTGACTAGAAAATGTGTTTTAATCCTATTCCCTGAGAAGCAGCGATTATACAGCCCTTCATTTTCCTCATTCTAGTGAAGCTTACTGCTGAGTTGTTAAGTTAGGATGCTGCTCATCCCACAGTAAGTCTTTCTTTAGTTGAGGGTCTTAAAACTGAAATCTTAAAACATTAGCGCTGCTTTAAAACTGTGCTCAAAAAGTGTTGGTCACATCTAGTTTTATCACACAGTTTCCTTGAAAGTGGTCCCAGTTAGTTTTTTAGCTATCCAGTAACATTCTAATTAGAATGGATTTTGGCAGTTAGCTCAGGATGGTATATTAGGATCAGGGACTTTGAGCAGTGCCACCCTTCAGAGCAACTACTGTGATTTCAGATTTCCATGACACCAAATGACATCCTTTTAATCCATTTTCAAACCTGCTGAGCTGTGTTTAAGAAGACTGGGGAAGTGGATTGCACACAAAGACATATCTGCCCCTTTTAAAGTCTACCTTATCACTAAGGCATGTATTCAGACAAGCTACCTGACACCCATAGTACTTAAGAAAAAAATTAAAGTTTTTTGTGGTCTATGTTCACCACCTGATTCTGGTAGAAGTCAGACAGCCAAAGCTGGCTCTTTTCCATGAAACAAAATAGAGTGCAATCAAATGATGCTGTCCACAATAATACACGCTCAATGTAAGTGTATGGGGGTTTTGAGGGGAGGTGTTTATTTTACACAACACTAGTTCAGTTGCTAGAGCTTTATATTTCCTCCCATCTCTTTAAATGTAGAATTCTTTTTCAAGGTGAGCATAGCTCTGGGAAGCAGAAAGTGCTTTGCTTCAGAGATCCAAGATCCCTGCAACACTTCCATAGTGAATGTGAGTGTACACATGAACTGAGATTCACCTGATTTGACAATACTCCGCTATGAGTGTACCGCACGGACTTAATTGTGTCATCCCTAATCAGCAGGCCAATAAAGGCAGCCAAGCACCACAGGAGCCAGCAAACAGAGCTGAAATCAGGGAAGTTTGAGTAGGAGTTTGTGACGGAGTGGTGGTGTTCTGTTTGTGTGTGTGTGTGTGTGTGTCTTTTTTGTTTTTGGTTGTTGGGGTTTTTTGTTTTGGGGGGGGGGAGGTTGTGGTGACTGGAGCTTAGGAGAGAAGGCTATTACAGCTACAGAGGCAGCAGTGGTAGTGATCCAAAGAATGGAAGAGATGAAGATTACTGAATGTACATCATTCTAGAGAATATATTCTAGAGAGGGTACCTGAAAGGTGCTTTGTTTGTATGAAGTACCACCTGACAAATCTGATGGAAGAGAAGATCTGAGGTTTGGAAATGCAGGTAGAGACTATGGTTAAGTTTTGAAAGGCATTGAGCCTACGATGGAAGGAGAGAGGAGGCTGATGGGAAACCTCAGCACTTACAGATAGAAGCTAGACTAAAGAACTGAAGGTTCTGAATGAGGAAAATGCCCAATGAAAGCATGACTATGAGAATGAGGCAGAGATGGGGTAGCAAAGGAGAAACATAGCTGAGGAATGCAGAATTGGAAAGTTAAGGAGAGATGCAGGCAGCAACAGAAGATAGGAGGGCAAGAAAGAAAAAGAGTAGCTAGTTCTACAAAAGGAGAAGAGTCAATGTAGGTAGCCAGAGTTCAGAGATCCAGGAGGATAGATGATGACTCACAGAAGATTGCAAGTGAGAACTGAAGGCAAGAAGACTTGCAGCCAGAAAGAAGAGAAGGAGGAAGTCTGGAGAACCACACCAACACAAGTAAGAGGCAGATCTATATGACTGGGGATTCCCTACTGAGAAGAAGAGACAGGCCAATCACCAGACCTGATCTGGAGAACAGAAGGGTGTGCTGTCTGCCAGAAGCTAAGATATGGGATGTAGACCTGCAGCTGAAGAGGATCCTAATGGGAGCAGGAAAGAATATGCTTGCTGGAACACATCAAGGGAGACTATGCCAGGTTGGGGAAGATGCTTAAAGAAACAGAGATTCAAGTGATCCTCCGTGAGATTCTACCTGTTTGTTCCTAGAGGAGGAGAGTGAAGTTCAGACAAGATTATGATGGTCAACAGATGGCTGAGGCAATGGGAGTCATTCACAGACAGAGGACTGTTCTCATGGGATGGACTCCATCTGAGTGGGGGAGGAGTGGAAATAGACTTCTGGGATGGAGGTTGGTACAACTAATTAAAAGAGCATTAAACTAGGAATTTAGAGGAGAGGGAGCTGGGAGATGTGCATGTAATCTCCATGCTTTATTCTAATATTGAGCAGAAGAAAAATCAAGTAAGACAGGATACAGCAATGGAGAAAGAAACAGAGGATAGGAGAATGGACATCAAGAGGGGAAAAGTGCCAATACCAATGAGAGTAACGGTCAGGTAGCTGACACTGGGAGTAGAATGAAAATCTAGGTGGGGAAGAAATCTGGGTGAAGCCAACCAACAAGCAAAGACAACTAAGGTGTCTGCGCACCAATACAAAGAGCCTGGGTAACAAAATGGAGGAACGAGAATTATGGGTGCGGGATGTGAAAACAGACATTATAGGAATAGTGGAAACATGGTGCATTAGTAGACCTGATGGAATACAGATACTGAAGTGTATGTGCTGTTCAGGGAAAAACTAAAATAAAGGTAAAGGAGGTGGAGTAGCACTGCATATTAAAAACAAGGTAGAGTGTAAAGAAATTAGAAGTGATGTCATGAATAAAATGGAATCTGTCTGGATCAAAATCACTTTGTGGAAGAAAAGTAACAGAGGCTCCACTAGGATAGCAAATTAGAAAGTGTAGGGGGAAAGTGAGAACTTCCAAAAGCCAACTAGAGTTGGACCTTACAAAGGAAATTAAAATCAATAGTAAAAGATTCCGTAGCTATATAAATAAAAAGAAAACAAGGAAAGAAGAAGAGGGACCACTAAGCACTGTGGATGGGGTGCAGACTGAAGATAACCTAGGCATGGTCCAACATCTAAACAAATACTTTGCCTCAATTTTTAGTAAGAGTAATAAGGAGCTTGGGAAAGTGGCAGGGTAGCTAATGGGAATGAGGATTCAAAAGTATGCGAGGTCTTTGAACAAATTTTGAAAGAGAAAGTTGATAAGGACTGTAGTGGGGTGGTCACCCAGCTCCGGTTAGGAAGGGGTTAAAAGCAGCCAAGGGAGGCTGGTTGGGTAATCAGCCACAGGTGTGGTTGCACCCAATTAGGGCACAGCTGACCCTGATAAAAGGGGAGACTGAAGGAGTGAGAAACACTCTTGCTGCAGCTGAGGAGCAAAGAGGCCCAGACTGCCTGGGAGAGTAAGCAGGGTACCTGAGGCAGAGCAAGGCTGGGGAAAGGCAGGTAGAGCTGATGAGCTCTGATCTGGTGAGTCCACAGGCTGAGGCCTTGCTAAAGGTCAGGGGAGGTCCGAGGGAGGCAGCTGGGCTGGAAAGGCAGCAGGTCCAAACCCACTTGCTGATGATGAGTGGCCACTTCAGACTGCAGTTTGCCTCTGAGGGAAAGGGCTAGATGAGGACTAGCAGTGGGTCACTGAGGTGAGGTGGGCTTAGGGGATTGGGGTTTCCCAGGGAGGGGAGACCCAGAGTGTGGGGGCACTGCTGTGGGGCAGCACCCCAAGGAAAGGGGCAGCAGGGTCCAGGAGGGACACTGGGCCTGAAGTGCTGTAAATGGTGGAGATCAGGAGAAAGCAGGCACTGGTAGGAAGACACCGGCTAGCAGGAGGTGCTCCAAGGCTGGAACTGAGCTAATTCCCAGATGACCAGCAGGAGGTGCTGTGGCGGTGAGTGCTTGCCATGCTACAAGGACATAGAGGTAAATTGCAATTGGGATAAAAATAAAACATGGTTTTACAAATGGTAGATCATGCCAAACCAACCTGATCTATTTTTCTGAGAAGAGAACTGATTTTTTAGACAAAGGAAATGCAGTAGAACTAATCTTCCTGGAGTTCAGTAAATCACTTGTTACAGTTCCACATGGGACAGTAGTTAAATTGAAAAAAATGGGGATTAGTATGAGAATCAAAAGGTGGATAAGGAACTGGTTAAAGGGGAGACTACATTGGGTCATCTGAAAGGTGAACTGTCAGGCTGGAGTGAAGTTAGTAGTGGATTTCCTCAAGAATCAGTCTTGGGATGAATGTTATTTAACATTTTCATTAGAGACTTTAGCACAAAAAGTGGGAATGTGCTAATAAAATTTGCAGATGATACAAAGTTGGGAGAAAGAGCAAACTATCGTACAAGAAGATTTGGGCAATCTTAAATTGGAATAATAAAAATGGGATGAAATTTAATAATGCAAGTTGCAATGTCATGCACTTGGGGACTAACAACAAGAATTTTTGCTATAACCTGGGGACATATCAGTTGGAAGTAACAGAGGAGGAGAAGACCTGGGTGTGTTGGTCAATCACAGGATAACTATAAGCTGCCAATGTTATGTGGCCATGAAAAAGTCTAACGTGGTCCTAGCACACATCAGGCATGGTATTTCCAGCAGAGATCGGGAAGTGTTATTACCATTATACAAGTCACTGGTGAAACCTCATCCAGAATATTTGAGCAATTCTGGTCTCCCATTTTTAATAAAGATGAATTCAAACTGAAGCAGGTGCACAGAAGGGCTACTAGGATAACCAGAGGAATGGAAAACCTATCTTACGAGAGAAGACTTAAGAACTTGGCTTGTTTACCCTAACCGAATGAAGGCTGAGGGGAGATATAATTGCTCTCTATAAATACATCAAAGGTATAATAACCAGGGAGGGAGAGGAGTTATTTAAGTTATGGACCAATGCTGACCCAAGAAGAAATGGATATTAACTGGCACTAAGCTTAGGTTTGAAGTTAGACAAAGGTTTCTAACCATCAGAGGAGTGAAGTTCTGGAACAGCCTTCCAAGGGGAGCAGTGAGGGGCAAAAACATAACTGGCTTCAAGACTGATTTTAATAACTTTACAAAGGGGATGTTATGATGAGGTTGGGCCACATGCCATTGTAAGCATCCACAACGGCTAGTAGCAAATAGCTCCAACGGCTGGAGATGGGACAGTAGATGGGGAGGGCTCTGAGTTACTACTACTAGTTCTTTCCCAGATGTCTAGCTGGTGGGTCTCGCCCCTATGCTCAGGGTCTAACTGATCACCATATTTGGGGTCAGAAAGGAATTTTCTTCCAGGTCAGATTGCTAGAGATCCTGGGGATTTTTTGCCTTCCTCTGCAGTGTAGAGTATGGGTCACTTTCTGGATAGAAATAGAGTAAATGGTGAGTTCTCTGTAACTTAAAATCTTTAAATGAATGTTTGAGGACTTCTTTAATAGACCCTCTATCTGAGTTACTGTAGTGGATGGGTGAGGTTCTGTTGTCTGTGATGTGCAGGAGGTCAGACTAGCTGATCATTGTGACCCTGGTGACCAGATAGACCATACTCAGGATGCCACACTCAGGGCAGACTGCAAGAAATTGGGCAGATAATCTCCCAAACTAGTGGTTTATTCTATAATTAGACTCACCAAGCCAATAACAAAAGCACTTCTGGAGTACCACACTGCTTAACAAAAAGCCCTTTAGGATCCCATCTAGATAACCAAGTCTAATATAGTGAGAGTTTATTAAAATCCTATTCACCATAAATCAAGTTCTTCCAGTCCAAAAGGATCAGGCACATTAGTCCCCAGGTCAATGAATATTTTCTATCTTACCAAATACATGCTTGCAGCCAATCCTTAACTAAACCTAAGATTTATTAATAAAAGGGAAAAAAAGAGTTATAAATTATTAAAAGATCAATATACATACAAATGATTCCCAAATGTTCGTAGATTGGGATCATAGCAGAGATATAGCTGATGGCTTGTAAAAGTCTCTCTGGAATCAGTTCACTGGGTTATAGTCCAATAGGCAGTTTGGGTGTAGAATCTGTTAGTTTCTTCAGGAGAATCCAGGCAATTATCCAGAGACCTTGGTCCTATGGCTTAGACCTTCCCTCTTAAAGTTTAAGCAGACATGAGATGCAAGAATCAGGCCCAGGGCTTCTTTTATAGTTGAAACAGACTGGGCACAGACAGGCAACTCCACCATGTGGGCTTGGATGAAAGTGAGCTGACAGTTTGTGATCTCTATTCAGTGGTTCCTTTCTCAGACAATACCTTTAGCAATAGCTATTCAAACCATCAAGATAGTTCACAGGTGGCTTACTATGAGTAATTACAAGCTTGGAGGAGTGATGAAGATAACAATATTATTACACCACATGTTCCATCTAAATGATAGCCCCTTTTGATCTCTGAGTCAATAGAATACAATAATGAAGCATTATAAGACAGGAAGGGGATTTAGCATCCACAAGCTAATTAGATTTGTTAGATTTCTAATCGAAGGCTGGTAAACATAGATACATTTAGCACTTTTTGATTCTCTAACAATACAGATAAACAGGTTAAAGATACTAATCTACTTTACATGGCTTTAACTATCTACAAGGAATGGCCCTGTTTACCATTGCAATACCCTTTTGATATGTCCTTAAGGGTTGCTTACTGGTCACCCAGCTTGCTAATTGTTTAACCTTCCTGGCCCAGCATTACAATCATGATGGTCCCTTCTGGCCTTAAAGTCTAAGAGTCCCTTAAGTTTTTCCATCCATAAAATTCAAATTTCTCTCTGGCCACACCTAAATGTTTAACTAGAAGGATATTCTATTCAGTTGGAACACAGGAACTACCATACTAGATCAGACCTTTTAGTCTATAATTTCTAATCACTGCAGAAACTGATTTGGAGGAAATAACTAGTAGTGAATTTACCTGAGTAATTAGATTCTCTGTCTAATCCTGCTCCCATGGAAATTTATCTAATGCACACACTATTCTGTTCTTGTTATACTGTTTTATTCTTTACAGATTTTGTAGGAGACATTTAAATTACATGGTATTGTTTGCTACTTTGACCTCTTCTTCATTACAATTAATTTAGTGCTCCTAAAAGGATGTCAGCCATGGAAACCAAAGTCTTTTTGTATACAGAACACACACAACGTGGGTAGCATTACTGCAAGATTCCTCATCCCAATGTCCTGATGTGCGTCAATCATGCCCTGGAAGGATCACCAGAAAGATTAAGGTTGGTTCAAGTTTGCTGATTGGATCCTGGCCCCTATGCTAGAATTGCTAGCTAGGGTTTGATGACAATAATGGAGACATTTATAACATAGACTACTACCTACTCCAACGGAAATAATTTCACATAGGCAAATGAACATCAGCCAGATAGTAATAAATGACTTCAGTCAGTATCCACCTAGTCTGGATTTGAATCAGGGACCTAACTGAGAAAAGCTCTTTATCCCATGACCATACATTTGAACAAACTATTTTCTTAACTTTTCTGCAAACTTCAATTTCCTTTTCATAATCTGTTCTACTATTCTACTTCCTAAGCTACCAGAGAGTGATTCATTTCTATTACTAAGTTATAGTTCTATCCAAAGGCCCCAGTGTTCTTGGTTCTCCTCAGACATATAGGTAAACAGGGTAGTACAGGCTAGTCTTCTTTCCAGTGAACTATGTACACAGGGGCATTACAATTTAGCTAACTTGTTTCCATGTCAGAGTAGTGTAAAAAGCATAGAAAATAGCCCAAAATAAATCCGTCTTCATAGCAATGATTAACATTAGTGTTAAAATTTAAACCTTGCCCTCCTCAGTTGTTAGGCTTGATTCTCTTACACTTACATTCTTTTACATTGTAAACCCAATTAGTTCAATTGCATTGGCGTTCGTGAAAGGAGAATCAGACAAATATAGGGAGCAGGTACTAGTTTTGTGAGGATAATTAACAATGTTTTATTTCGTATAATTCAGACTAGTTTTATTGTTTTCATTTAAAACCTCTTCCATGAGGAAAAACACACCTCATTTGTGATGGACAGAAACTTGTACTAGAAAAAAGAAGAAAAGATTAAGTTTATTGAAACTGATGCCTCAGATGAGGCTTCCTGCAGAATGATTAAATATAAAGATAATTGCAGAAGACCCTCTTAATGAGCCATATCCTCAGCTGTTGTGAATCATTGATTTCACTGATGCTCTGATTTACAGTAGGTGAGCGTCCAATCAAATACCTCAGTGGACTATGTAATGACAGGATGAGATGCAGTAGGGCTTCACAGAGCATCCACATTAGTCTTAAGCATTACATACGGTGTTGTGACTGAAGATATCCGAGCTGGGAACATAATACAGCATTACCGCATTGTCTCACATCTTGTCTGGAAAAAAGTTCTTTTCCATTTGAAGTCTTTTAAAAAAGCTCCTTTTTAATTGATTCAGGTACCCCAAAGCTGCCTGGCACTAGGCATAGTGATAGCTCAAGCATATGTCCTTACACAGGGATTTCACTATGTTTGAGGGTGGGTTAAAATACAAGGTTTTGTATAGCAGCATAATAGGGCTTGTGTCTTCACCCCTTACCCAAGGGATTATTATGAGACCCTGGTCCTTTAAGACCCCAAACTCCCAGCTCTCTGAAACTCTGCCAGTTACTTCTATAGTAGTCTCTCCAAGGCCTGGCAACATGGTCCTCCAGAAGTCTGTCCTTCTCCACCCCATCTTGTAGGCTAGGAAGAAAAAATATGTCCCTATTGCTCAGCAGTCTTGCCCTACTCCTTATGGCAGGCTTCTAGGTTCATTCCTTAGGCAGCACCTTGACAGTCTACTGCTGATTAAAAGAAAAGGAGGACTTGTAACACCTTAGAGACTAACAAATTTATTTGAGCATAAGCTTTCGTGAGCTGCAGCTCACTTCATCGGATGAGGCTCCTTGGGATAACCTCTCTTGCAGCCACCCCCCTCTGGCTGAGCTGCAGCCTTCTACCCAAGCTGCTGCTAGCCAGACACTTAGTCAGAGCTGGGGAAGTCATTACTCCCCACTAACCCTTTCATGGCTGTGGCAGTGTGGGGCTTATAGACCCCAACACAAGTAGCTGATGACCACTTGTGTTAAAGAAAAATCCAGGTAGGACCTGAAGACAGATCTGGAGCCCTGAAAGTGGGACTGCTTTTGTGAGATTTGCCACTATTTTCTGCTTGTGCAAAGCATTAAGAAAAACATTGTGCATACTGCAAAGAAAAATAGATAAGAACGAATATGACACTTTGTTCACCCATTTCTCTTTCAACAAGCAGTAAGACAGTCTAGAAATCCAAACTATTACTGTTGCCACCAGCTAAATAAGTGGAATACTATCACGTTCAAAGCTCTATGTTAAAGCAGATATATTATTGCAACTGTAATCACAGAAAAGCCAGAATTAAAAACTTCAAATAGGATTTTCAAAAGCACCAGGATTGGTTTAAATTTGCTCTCACTACAGAAAGGATGTGCACAAATTGGAGAGAGTCCAGTGGAGGACAGCAAAAATTATCAGGGGGCGGGGACATATGACTTACAAGGAGAGGCTGAGGGAACTGGGTTTGTTTAGTCTCCAGAAGAGAAGAGTGAGGGGGGATTTGATAGCAGCCTTCAACTACCTGAAGGGGGGTTCCAATGAGGATGGAGCTAGGCTGTTCTCAGGGGTGGCAGATGACAGAACAAGGAGCAATAGTCTCAAGTTGCAGTGGGGGAGGTCTAGATTGGATATTATGAAACACTATTTCACTAGGAGGGCGGTGAAGCACTGGAATGGATTACCTAGGGAGGTAGTAGAATTTCCATCCTTAGAGGTTTTTAAGGCCTGACTTGACAAAGCCCTGGCTGGGATGATCTAGTTGGTGTTGGTCCTGCTTTGAGCCGGGAGATTGGACTAGATGACCTCCTGAGGTTTCTTCCAATCCTAATCTTCTATGATTTTATTAATTCAATTACTGGAATAAGAAAACTCACCTTGATTTAAATGGCATCCAACCCAGGCCAGTACTGAGTGGTTTAGAAAACCCCACTCTGAATGCTTTAATAATAGCAATGTTAACTTGCTTCATTGTATATACTGGATTGATGGAGTGTGCATGCCATGCCCTGGAACTGCAGGGGTTAATGCCTCTCTTTGGGCTGAGGAGACCATAAGCCCTTGAGCCTGCTGGGCATGCTCTGGCTGAAGGCCAGGTATAAAAGGGAGCAGCCACACAGTTGGGGTGGACTGCTGGAGAGGAAGAAGGTGTGCTGCAGGCTCCTGTTGAAGGGCTGCCGGTAGGCCACACTGCAGAGGCCAGCCAAATGACAATGACCCCCAACCCCCAGGCTCCAGATGCCACACAGGGAGGTGAGACTGTGGGAACCATGAGAGAAGAGAAGTAGGTAGGAAGTAACACAGGGAGTCTTTGTGGGAAAGTGGTTAGAGAACTGGAGACAAGCTTGGTGTGTTTTGGCCAGATCCTGGCTGAGCTGGTGGTGGGCAAGCCAGCCACTGACAGGCCCCTGGGTTGGGACCTGGTGGAGAGGGAGGGCCTGGGTCCCCTATCCTGGCTGCTGCTGGCCCACCTCAGCAGCTCTATTTACTCTGGTCACTAGGCTGCCCAGCCCTGATAGAGGGTGGTGATAGGGACTCTGACTGTTAGACCACCCTGCTCTGATAGAGAAGGTGAATAGACTGACTTTGGCTGTTAGGCTACATTACTCTGAGACCCATAGGTGTTGTGCAGACTTAGCCATGGGTCTAGAATGACCCATGCTGCATCCCAAAAGGGGATGGGATGTGCATGACCTATGACACAGAGGTTCTCAATCTTTTTCATACTATGGAGCTCTTCTCAGTAGAAGGTTTGTCCCATTAACTGCTGATGGTGCTGGAAGGGAGCATGGGCCAGTTCTCCAGCTTCATCATATCAGATGGGGTTACCTGGCAAGTACGCTTCCCTGCCCAAAAAAAAAAAAAAAAAAACTGGTGTCCTTACTCCCACTTGGTGAGCAGTTGCTCATGTGAATAGTTCCATTGATGTCACTGGGTCTACAGTCATGAGTAAATGCTTTCCAGTGTGAAGGACCCCCCAATTGGTCCTAAAAGGCCAGTAGGTAGGGAGAACCAAAGAAGGGATAAGGATTCAGGGAGAGCAAAGAACTTAATGGGCAGCCTCCAAGGGCTTGAATAAGCATCCAAAAATTAGGATGCTTTTCTGAACAAACCTGGGGCCTGAATCTTTAGGATTTTCCCCATCATAATTTTAAAAATTTCCTTTAAAATGCAGCTTCTTTGCATCATTTCATGATTTTTTTTCAATGTCATAATAGACTAAATGTCACAGACATGATACTCTGCCAGACTACATTGTCTTTGTTCTCTTGGTCTCCTAAGAGATGAGATCTATAAGAGTCGACTCAAAAGTGCATTAGTTTCAAGACCCTGGCAATTAAATTATGTATAAAAGAAACAAAACATTTTGTCTGCATACTGGTGAATACAAGCTTTTGCAGCCTGTAGCCTATCAGCCCCAGACACCATTAGCTGCTTTGGGGACCTGTCTGGGATATTGCTATATAAATATGTCATCAGACCACTATTAAGATTTGAAAAAAACAATAATGCAGGTGGAATCTGAACTATACTGTAGTTTGTTGAAGTGGGGTTCATATAGCTGTTATACCATTGCAAGGGGCTTTCAGCCACTAATCTCTTCCAAACAGGACTCATTGCAGGCTAATACTTGCAGGCAAATAAGACATCAGACAAAGTTTATAATTTTAGGTTTCTCTGTCCGCAATATATAACCTTAAAATGTGCAGGATTTTTTTGGGGTATTGCAAATGGTCATAGCAATAGAATAGCTGATAAGCTGAAGACTGTCATACTACTAACATTGTGGGTGCCATGAAAGGGTCATATGTTCAAAGAGATGCATGTAATTAAATGCACCTAATTTCTGTGCACAAATAAACAATTTTTACTTCCGTAACAGCCAGCTCAAATTTTGTTTCTGTAACATAAGCCACCATGATCGGTTTTGTAAATTGGGTAAACTAATTTCATAAACTAAACCTGTAGAATATGTACTTTGAGATGACACATTCTTTTATAAAGTTTCTAAATGTGAACATGTGCCTGAAATATACATTGAGAAACTAATGGCAGGAGCACTTTGATGGGACCTTTACAGACCTGCTTTGTTTGAAAGTGCAGTTTCAAAGTGTAATCAATTTAAGAGATTACAGTCTTCATTAACATAACCTGCATACTGTGGGGAAACCTATTTAAGATTCACTCTTATTGCTAATTCAGGAATTTTGCTCCTCTTAGATACTGATTATAGGTTTATCCAAGCAAGACAAAGCTGATCTTCAACTTGTTGAAACAGACCTCCTGTAGTTGAAGTATTAAGTTGTTTTGCATCATTTTTAATTATTTAAATGTTATCTGAGAATTGAGATAATAGTTGTACCATAAATGCAAGACTAGCAGGAAACAAGGAAATTAACTCATAAGATAAAATTTATGCACCTGATCCTCAGCTAATGTGTATTGGTGTGGTTGGTTCCATTCTGAAGTGCTGAGTTCTGTCCTTCCTGCTCCTTTCCTTTGCTCAGTCTCTATGGGTTGTACTCACTGTCAGTTCTGTTACCCCGGGACAGGAGCTAATGAAGCCTCTTCCTTCCCAGAAGAGCTAGAGATTTTCATTTCAATTAATTTGTTGCTTGGTTTGTTATATTATGTTTCATTGTTTAATGATTCCCATGCACCTTTGAAAATTAAATGACAATGTTACCATAATAGTTGGAAAAGCTTGCCTTGGATATCTTTATAGCAGAAAGTTCTCAGCCTTTCTCACACAGGGACCAACCCAGGAGCTCTAATCTAGCTAGCACTCCTTTCATACCTAGTAATATGGGGAGGGCAGGGAGCTCATGATACCCTATTTGCAACCACTGGGTCGTGACCTCCCTGTTGAGAACCTCTGCTTAATGTAGTTATTACTAGTTTTTTAAATATTACTATTTTTATTAGGGCCAGATTGTGGAGCCTGTGCTTATCCTTGTGAACTCATGCATACAGGCTCATTGTCTTCATTGAGCCTGTTCATGTGAGTTATTATCGTCCACATAAGTAAGAGTGCACAACCTAGCCTTCCAAGAACTGAAATGTTTAAAATACCTACTATGCATTAGGGCACCATTGCTACATTTCCTTATCGTTTGTTTAGTTTAATCTCTTCCTGTAGATGTTTTCTAATGGATTACATTCATATTGGAATAACTTTTTTTGCATTGCAACAAAAGAACTTTTACCTCAAAGTCTAAGTACAGAGAAGACAACGTGTCTGTTTTGATTTCTGCACTTTCTTGTACATTAGCTAGTAATTTCTTTCTCCCTATGCAGTTTCAGCATGAATGACTGCTATCTTTTTGCCTTTGATCTTTAACCAGAAAAGAGAGGCTATACTCTGATTTTAATAGTACTACTGCTTGCATTGTTTGGCCCAACTTTAATCTAGATGGGACTGGGTGACAAAGGAATCTTCTGTTGTAAATTGAAAAGTCTAAATTTCCCATTTAAAACTTGCCATTGAGATTTGCTCATGTAGATTTGTTAGATATATATTTTATGAAGGTTTTGTTCTCTGCAATTAAGCTCCATTTATACTTGTCAGAAAATCTGGCAATTGTGCTTTGTGTGTGCATATATTCAACATCTTGGACATCTTCTCTGATCACATTTACCTTTTTTCCTCTTTGCCTTGTTTTTTCCATCATTCCTGGATTGTTCAAACAAAGTTTAGTAGCACCATCTTGTGGATACATGGAATCATTACACCATTGAGCATTATCAAAAGCAAAAAAATGCCTGCCTTGCAGCTTGATTCAGGTACTCAAATGAGCTTCATACTTGGAAGAGCAGTCCCATTGAACTCAGTTGGACAAAACTGGCATAAATAAAGGGGTACTGAATTAGTTCCTTAGTCAGGAACTAGGCTTGGTCAGAACTTAGTCAGTGCTAGGCACTGTACAAACACAAAAGTAAGAGGGTCCTTGCCCCAACAAGCTTAAAATCTAAACAATACTTTTCTTATGTTGTCCATATACAAGATTTCATAGGCTTTCATTGTCTTAGTATTGATTGTTTTGATTTATTGTGTATTACAACTATTTATTTTACAATCATATTTGATCCACATTAAACTTTGATCTTACACTTTTTTGACTGGCCTGCATTTCAGATACTTCCTTTGTGAGAGCGTTTTCACATCAAAATTGTCACTATTTTTTTTAAAATCTATTTTTATTTTTTCCTCTTAAACCAAATTCTCATGAACCTGAATAGAGTTTATTTTTGTAGATGAACATGTTGGCTTAACTCATATTGAATTTTGTTGTTTGCTTGACTCTGCCTTCAAATTAGAACAAAAAATCTATGATCCCAGGCACAGTCAAGTCACCTGTCATTCATCAGCTACCTCAGGAGAGTTCAGAAGCCATGGGTTCAGTGGGAGTGGTAGAAGAATAACACAGTTTTCTAAAATGATGATGAAACTTTCATAATATTAGATTTAGCTATTAAAATTACTCACCTTGAAATGGGGAAGAGAAGAATTTTGCAAGGCTGATTTACAAAGATTTTTCTTAAGTATGAGGGATATGAAAAATAGGTACAGCTACAACTGACCTAAATACGATTTTAATTATTCCATATCCAAACCTGCTTGTCACAGGAAATAGTATTGTAGAGGAATACAGAAGAAGGCAAGTTATTGTGACTAAAGTTGGCGCATACAGGCTATTTTATTGCAGTGTTCAGAGTCTTTCATTAAAATGGAAAGCTGTTTTGGTAAAATATGTTGAACTGCTGCCCTCTTGTGGTTTAGAGTTCCTTTTAGCTGAAGCTGAGAAGTACAAAGTAGACATGTTTTCCAACATGGTCTGACAGTTAGGTCACATGCAAAATATTGCACGAAGTTAAAGACAGTGTGAATTAAGAATAGAGAGGCAAGAAAGCTTATTCCCATTAAGTTCAGAGTGTGCAATAGGCAGTATTGTGACTGTCCAACTTAGACAGCCAGGAGGTGACAGAAAAAAGAAACAGTTTGGTGGGAGAAGGTGCTAAGGTGTCTAGTGTTAAGTGTTCACAAGTTAAAGAAGCTTTAACAGTGAACCATTTCATCCAAAATGCAATGGGACAGAGGGAGAAGCCCACAGAATGTGGATGGAGATGACTCAAGCTTTATTAAGCAAATAACAAAGCTGCCGGAAAATTCTTACCTTCTAGCAAAGAGGGATTTGGGGGCCTCAGGATGATGATGAGGCTCCTAAAACCATATATTCAGGGGTCCATGGGAAAGACCCAAGGACATGGACACATTCTGCAGAAATGGCCCCTCTGCTCAGCATTGCTGCCTATCCCTCAGCAGGACAGGTGTTGCAGGGGCCATAGTGCTACTGGAAGAGTTGCCCTGGGGAGCCATACTTCCACTGGCTGGATCCCTCTATTTCTGTTCAGTAGCAACTGCACCTGGGAGGCCACAGGACCCCTGCTGCAGTCTATGCACAAATCCAGGGAATGAGCAGGGGAGAGCTCAGCAGACTGGCTGGTCCCCTATTCTACCCACTCCTGCCTCCAACCCTGCCCTCAAAATACCAAGGAGCATTGATCTTTCAGAACAATGACATTGCAGGCATGCCATGCCGTGGAAGGATGGCACCCCCTCCTTTCATATGGCTAGAAGAATTCTGGCTGCATTAGGTCCCCTCTGCTTGTATAACCAGAGAGGTCAATCCAGACCAACAAAATTAAATTACTGAAAGCATATACAGGATTCCCACTCTTTAAACATTTTGACTATCTGAGCTGGATCCTACCCTGCACTCTGGCTGCTCTGTGCCATTCCCTGAGGATTCTCCTGACAAGTTCCCATGCCACTGGCCTCCAAGGAGTTTTGCCTGAATTAGGCTAACTGAAAACCAAAATTCTGCAGTTCAGTTCTTGCTCAGTCCCAACTGCAGGAAAACATTGGGTGAAACCCTGGCCCCACTGATGTCAATGATGATTTTGTCATTGATATCAATGGGGCCAGAATTTCACCAACTGACTAACTGATTTGGCTCATGAGGTAGCAGGGGTTGCATTTATCTGCTGCCTTTCCTGCAGCCTCTTTGTCCCAGGTAGAGTGCTCATTCTTTTAGGGCTTCTGCAGGCTCTGAAGTCAAAAGGAAAGGCAAGAATTTTCAACTGAAAAGGCAGAAAGGTGTTGCAAGAAGTTATCCTCTGACATTGCTTAATAGGTTTATGGAGAGGTACTCTAACTCTTTTAATTTGTTCTCCAGCTGTGAAAATTATCTTTAATTTCTTGACTTTCTTATTTTGACTTCAGTCCATAAAAATGCCCATCTAAACTTCTCTGAACTCCTCTACAACAATTAAAATAACCAATATAACAAAATCTACACTAGAAAAACAGAACCTTCCCCCACATATAATTGTTCAGTTGTAGACTTTCACTGTCATTTTCCCATTGCCACTTGGTAATGCTTCAAAAGTTGAGGAAGTTTTGAAAAAACAAAATCTTGGGAAGAATTAATCTAAATTTTTTTAGAGGCAAAAAGGGGGAGGAAGAAGAGAGAATAAAACCACTTTTTGAAATATCCTTTTCCAGTTGTGATGAAAATTTTGATTTATGTTTTAGTAAAACCAGAAGTAGAGCTGTTGGGAAAATACATTATTTCTGCCCAAAATTTCTAGCAAAGTGTTTTTGGGGGAAAAAAAAAAAAAAAAAAACCTTGGAAACTCTTTGGTTTTCAATTTGCATTGAAAACCCAATTTTAATTTCTTAAATTTTCTAATCCCATGAATTTTTATTTCAAATAAAGAACACTTCTAATTGAAGAAAACTAACAGAAAAGTTTTGACCAGCACTAATTACCATAATCTAATATGAGAGTGTCAGGAGCAGGAATAGCTGTGGAAAAATTAGTATCCACTTGATAGACACACATAGAAAATATACTTTTCACTCCAGCTCTTATCACACAATCCAGCATCTCCCCTGGATCTCAGACTCCCAAAATGCAACCCTGGGTCACAAATGGTGAATGGTAAAGCCAAAATTATTCCCTACAAGCTCTGCCAGCTGTTTCTCCCAAGACTGAGACACAGCCATTTAGCCTCAGTCTCCTGCAGACAGTGGGTCATTCATTCCCCTGCCTCAACAGGGCTGGAGAAGATGCAAACATAAAGCTGAGTATCTTCAGTGTATTAGGGACATTGCAAACCATCATTCCTCATTTACATGTTGAAGAGGAGGGTAGACAAGAAGGCGACTTGTGTTACTCTAGCACAGAGAGTCCTTGGAGCAGAATAATAATTCTCCAAAATCATCCTCTGTGATTTCCATCTGAAAAGATTGGCTTTTGACTTTGATCCTATCAACTCCTGCCAGAGACTGCCCCCGTATCAAATGCTGGTGGTAGATGTAACCAAATCAGTATGAACACTTGGAGCCAGATCCTCAAAAGTACTTAAGCACCTAACTCTCACTGAAGTCAAGTTAGGCGCCTAAATACCTTTGAGGATGTGGGCCTTACCCAGCGCTAGGAGAAGGTCATCAACCAGTACCACCAATGCTGTTTCTGTCCCTTACCAAGGTCTAGAAATGGACTGAATAGGGTCCAGGAAATTGGTTAATTGTAGATACTGCCAGTGTTACTTTGCCGCAACCATCTCAATAAAAGCCCACAAAAAGGGAGATTTGAACCAGGCTAGAATGTCAGTGTCAAGTAATTTGAGCAGGGGAATCTAATCTTGAGCACACCTAGCATCCTATGCTCACAAATGGAGATACTGATGATCTCCCCTAGCAACAGGCTCAGTTAACACTATTATTTATTGTTTGTATTGTGGTAGCATCTACAGGCCCAGTTAGGAGTCAAGTTCCCATTGTGCTGGTCAGAGTACACACATTTAATAAAAGAGAGAGCGTCCCTGCCTCAGAGAGCTTATGACCTCAGCACTTCATGTAACACAGCAGTTGTATATGAGAAATTATTGCTCAACACTGAATCTTGTCAAATATTCTGTTTTAAACCTCTGGTTTTTGTGGAAGATTAATGAGAAGATTATGGCAAAGTAACAGACAATGGATTTAACTGACCTTGTTTGATCCAGTTTCAGATCTGGGTATGGTACAGAAACAGCTGTGGTGGCAATGGTTGAATATCTCCTACTGGCAATGGAGAAGGCTCAAGTGGCCATTCTAATTTTCCGACACTTAGCAGCAGCCTTTGATACTGTTATGGCCTCATAGGTAATAGCTGAGAAGCATCATTACTATCTGGTAGCAGCAGATAGACATGGGTCCAACTCACAGGATGCAGTTAGAAGATATCCCTGTGAGAAATTGCAGAGCTATGTGATAAATTACATTTATCACACAACTTTTACCACCCCACCTGTTCTCTGCCCACTAATTCATCTCTGCCAAGGATATTTCAGTCTACACAGATGTTTCGAATAACAACTACTGCTTTTTAAAAAACCACTCACCTAGGAAATATTTCCTTCTTTGCTACTTACCACTATGGAATTTTTCCCCTGCACTAGGATGGACAATATTTAAATTTGAAGAGATGGATGTAAATCTGACTCTGTGGCTGCTAAATAATGAATATGGCAATCAGAATTGAAAAAATATTGAAAAAATAAGGCTTGATGAAGAGACCAGTTTCCATGTTGTTGCTTATTTGGTCCATTCATTGATCAGCATTCCATCAGACTGGGGAGTCTTCCCTATGAACAACTATTGCTCTCCCTCACTCATCTATAGGGTCAGATTCTCTACTGTCTTGCAACCTGCGTAGTTATTTATACCAGTGCAAAATGAGTGCAAAGAAGCTGTAATATGCTACTAAATAAATATTTCATGCTCACACCAGCTATTGGGCCTGATTCTCATTTACACTAAGGCCTCTCTACATTGCTCTGCCAGAGCAAAGGGACTATGAATTGGACATAATTGTACTGTATGTCCACTTTCAGGCTCTCTTACATGGCCAGAGTTGTGTAAAGGGACTTTAGTGTAAATGAGAATCTGGCTTATACTGTTTTAAACCAATCCTGTACTCACCTGTACAGGAGCACATGACGTCACAAAGTGCATGGCAATGGAGAATAAGAGCTCTAGCATCAATGTGGTATTCCTTCAGCACTAATTTAATGCCAGGTGATGATAAGGATTAGCATGAATGAACACTGTATTAGTAGCTGCAAGAATTATGGCCATGGGTAGGCTCTTCTTTCTTCTCTGCACTTTCTGCTTCTCCCAGACCTACCTGGGCTTCCCAGCATGACTTAAATTTAAGAAATGCTTAGTAATTGTTTAGGAGAGGAAGGTGATCAGGAACAGTCAACATGGATTCACCAAGGGCAAGTCGTTCCTGACCAACCTGAGTGCCTTCTATGATGAAATAACTGCCTCTGTGGATATGGGGAAAGCAGTGGACATGATATATCTTGACTTTAGCAAGACTTGACTTTTGATATGGTGTCCCACAGTATTCTTGCCAGCAAGTTAAAGAAGTTTGCATTGGATCAATGAACTATAAGATGGATAGAAAGCTGGCTAGACTGTTGGGCTCAACACGTAGTGATCAATGGCTTGATGTCTAGTTGGCAGCTGGTATCAAGCAGAGTGCCCCAAGGGTTGGTCCTGGGGCCAGTTTTGTTCAATATCTTTATTAATGATCTGAATGATGGGATGAATTTCACCCTCAGCAAGTTCACAGATGACACTAAGCTGGCGGGAGAGGTAGATATGCTGGTGGGTAGGGATAGGGTCCAGAGTGATCTAAACAAATTGGAGGATTGGGCCAAAAGAAATCTGACCAGTTTCAACAAGGACAAGTGCAGAGTCCTGCACTTAGGAAGGAAGAATCCCATGCACCGCTACAGGCTGGGGACTGACTGGCTAAGCAGCAGTTCTGCAGAAAAGGAAGCGGGGATTACAGTGGACGAGAAGCTGGATATGAGTCAGCAGTGTGCCCATGTTGCCAAGAAGGCCAACTGCATATTGGGCTGTATTAGTAGGAGCATTGCCAGCAGATCGAGGGAAGTGATTATTCCTCTCTATTCGGCACTGGTGAGGCTACACCTGGAGTATTGTGTCCAGTTTTGGTCCCCCCCTTTACAGAAGGATGTGGACAAATTAGAGAGAGTCCAGGGGAGGGCAACGAAAATTATTAGACAGCTGAGGCACATGACCTACGAGGAGAAGCTGAGGGAACTGGGGTTATTTAGTCTGCAGAAGAGAAGAACAAGGGGGGATTTGATAGCAGCCTTCAACTACCTGAAGGGGCTTCCAAAGAGAATGGAGCTAGGTTGGTCTCAGTGGTGGCAGATGACAAAACAAGAAGCAATGGTCTCAAGTTGCAGTGGGGGAGGTCTAGGTTGGATATTCGGAAACACTATTTCACTAGGAGGGGGTGAAGCACTGGAGTGGGTTAACTAGGGAAGTAGTTGAATCTCCATCTTTAGAGGTTTTTAAGGCCCAGCTTGACAAAGCCCTGGGTGGGATGATTTAGTTGGTGTTGGTCCTGCTTTGAGCAGGGGATTGGACTAGATCTCCTGAGGTCTCTTCCAACTCTAATATTCTATGATTTTATGATCTTAAAAATATGTTTGCTGAAGCATAATAAAAATGCTTAAACTATAAGAAAATGCATTTACTACACATTTTCCTAGTATTAACACTGCTGTGAGATTTTGGTGACTACCTAGAGAGGTAAGAGGTCCTGTCACTGCCTGCCCTGTAACTTCCGGGTACCTTGGTGCTGTGAGGCTGTGGTTCAGGTCCCCGACACCAATAACCATCCCACAAACATAAGGTCTCACTTGTCAGTGACACACTAACAGTCTTTCCAGTACTCCACAAATACATCCTCCCCTGAGTTCTTAAGTGCCAGACTCTGTGGTTCGTTACCCATGAAGGTGTGAAACCATCCCCGCAGGTATCAGTTCACTTTGGGTTACACACTCAACAGATTTTGTACACTGGAGACCTACTTGGGGTGAAAATAAATGAAAAGTTTATTTAATAGAAAATCCAGAGATACAAAGACAAAATAGTGAAGGAAAGCAAACATATAAGAGTTACACAGCAAATCAACATAAAGATGCAACCTCGAGCATCATGCTTTCAGGTTAGATAAAATCCCTTTTCTAATACAAGTTACCTATTGCTAGTGTACCCCTAGCTATAGTGGGGATCCAGCAGTCATAGACAGCTAGTCAGAACTGCTTGCATAAAACAAATGCTTATTAGAGAAAAATGCTTGAGAAATATGACATGAGTTTAGTTTGAAATGAAATCATGACACTTGATCTCTGAAGCTCACTGAAATATTGCAAAAGAGTTCTCCCATTTCTGAATTGTCCCTGCCTTTTTTCCTGGCTTATGTACTTGCATTTTCAGCTAAGAGATTAATTTATATAGAGTCTTTTCAACCACACAGTAAAATGTTTGCCCACTGCCTGCTTTACTGACACTTCAGATGATGGTTTGACTGGAGCATTGCTCTTTGAAGGACAATTAACTCACTCCATATAAAGTGGTGTTGCCATATTCATTTTCCTGGAAAGGGGGGAGAGAGAGAATATTTGCATATGTTTTTGCAAATAAAGAGGATTCCTGCAATCTAATATCTTGACACCGTTACATAAAATTATGATTAGGCTGATTTAAATGGTGTCGAGACCAGGGGAGGGATAGCTCAGTGGTTTGAGCATTGGCCTGCTAAACCCAGGGTTGTGAGTTCAATCCTTGAGTGGGCCATTTGGGATCTGGGGCAAAAAATTAGGGATTGGTCCTGCTTTGAGCAGGGGGTTCGACTAGATGACCTCCTGAGGTCCCTTCCAACCCTGATAATCTATGATGCTATGAGACACCGCTAGTGCTCACTCCAGGTCCTTATGAAATGCCTGTCTGAGAACCAAATCTTCATCCCTGTACAAATCCTGAAAAAGGCACATGGGTTATCTGTGGGGATGGTGGCATGGAATCAAAAATACGAGGTCACAACTGTTAATATGCCCCTTGGGCTGCAATAGCAACGGTGGCTGCTTTGCCGCTCTTCCGTGAGTGGGTTTGGCCAGTAGATTCTTCTCATCATGACCCAGCCCTCCTCCACCTGGCCCTCTAGTACAACTACAAAACACGCTACCCACAGATGGAATCCTTCCAGAGCGTGGCTCTACGGCAGGCAGGAGCTGCTCTTTAAAAGCCCTGCCTCAGTCATTGTGTGTCTCCTACACTGAACACTGTGTTCCCATTATGTGGGACAGAATGAGCTGTTCACCTAGTGGTATCTAAGTAAAAAGTTTCACATTTTGGAATTTCTTTTCCTGTCCTCTTTTTTTTTTTTATCAAACAAATTCCCTGGAAAAGCTACATTAAAAGAATATGAAGGTTGCACAAATAAGCACCCAAAGTTGGAAATAGCCAAAGTTAAGACTGCACATGCAGACTCTCTCCCCAGTAATCCCTCAGCAGGGGTGCCCAAGATGTGACCACGTTGGTATAAAAGGGAGGAGACTGTCAGAGTATAAGAAGGGCCCTTTTCCTTAGAATGCTTTCCTGCTCTGGCCAGGAGTCACCTAAGCCTGCTGATCTTCCAGGCATATTGCAATACCTTTCTGTTTGTGTGCATGTTGGTGGAGGTCTGAAGCTGTTGAAGATGGGATTTCTGTCCAGCAGAGAAGTGCGGTGACCATTGTGGGGGGTTGAAATCATTCTGGTCCGCTTACTACGCTTTGTCTGGGGACAGGTGCGGTAGCGTGGGAGAAGTGCTGCTGCTTTAGGTGGTTTTATGTTTTGAAACTCTGATGTTGTTGTGTTAAATGCATAGAGAGGGCACTCAGATCTGTGGCCAGGCACCCTTTATGTGGCTTCTTTTAAATCAAAATTGAAATAAATAAATACAGTCCTCAGAGTTGAAAGCCTGTGCTGTCATGTGGGTGTGACAGCTGGGCCAAGATTACCACCATCTCTGCAGTCTCCCTCATACAACCAATGAAATTGTTGCATGCAAATTACCTTTGGAGTACTGGTGGTGATTGGTTGAGTTACCTCAGCGATCATAATGGTCTAGGACTTTGGCATCTCGTAGATATGTGATGGACTGCAGCCCTACACCACAGGGATGTAATTGGTAATATCAAAATGGCTGAGAACTTAACAATTGGATGGTAACAGACTGCAAAACCCAGTGATGACTGAACCTGGTGATATTCTGGACAAAAAGAGCTCTCAGCCATGCTGTGGCTGCTTCTGTTGCTTCACACTGACTCAACAGACATTCTTGGCTTCGGAGGGACAAACAGAGTAACATTCCTGGAGTCTTATTATATAGATAATACCAATGCAATTCTTTTTCTACATTCTCTCAGTCAGTGTGGATATTTTATACAAGTGAGTTCCGTAGACTCTGGCATACGCATGGTAATGCACAGTTGCTAAATGTTCCACATGCGAATATATTAGAAAAAACTGTATTGTCTAAGATTGTCTTTTATGAGAAATAATTTGACCAGGTGATCAAATACTGTGTCATAATGTACCTGCACAAAGGGGAAGGGTTAGGATGCATGTGCAACTTTAACATGGGCATTTTTTGACTTCTGAGTGCTCAGCCCTACTCCCGTAACTTTCTGTGTCCCATCCTGTGCACCTGCACAGGTAAATAAGAGAGCACAAGGTGCCTCTAACGCCCCTGCACCAGGTACCTGCATCAGGGTGAGAAAGGGAAATAGCCTCTGCAGTGCAGCTTTTGTGTTAGCCTCCCACACAATAGGCAGGGTGGGGAATGGGTGGAGCTTTGGCTCTGACCCCTCAACCACTGCACTGGCATGATGGGCAAAATACATCACATTAGGTATAGGGCTGGTACAAGCTAAATTCCCCCCGTTGCAGGGGTGGAACCACGAGGCACATTGTGACTGTGAATGTTTACAGCTTGTTAAGTTGTTAGTACAGTTTAAGAAACACCTGTGCTATCCTGGAAGCTTCAGTGTAATTATCCCTGAATCAGCTAAAGATTTTTTCTTATCTATACTTCTTTGCTTAACTCTGGGTATACTTTAAAGAGCAAATAGATTTGACAAGGGCAGATTTCAAACCATATAGAATTCCACGTAGAAGCTAAGTACATTGTGAAGCAAGATGCCAGAGCCATACATCAAAGAAGGAACAAAAAACTGATTGTGAAGGAGGGGACACTGATTCTTCTGAGTCTATAATACACACAACTCAAGGTGCACTTTTTTAGTAAGTTTTTATTGTAACCTTGCAATCATGGTAGTGTTTCCATTCTAAAGCCTTGTTTTCAAGTATTTATGACTATGGATTGAAAACCAACTTTTACCTGAAAGTGGCTAAAGAAGTTCTTGCCTACCATATTAATTTGCTGTGAGGCTATCCTCTGTATGATTATTTTCAGTAGAAGTAAACAAAGAAATATAGCTGTCAAGTATCGGGGGCAGCCATGTTAATCTGTATCCCCAAAAACAACAAGGAGTTCGGTGGCACCTTAAAGACTAACAGATTTATTTGGGCATAAACTTTCATGGGTTGCATCTGAAGAAGTGGGTTTTTTACCCATGAAAGCTTATGCCCAAATAAATCTGTTAATCTTTAAGGTGCCACCGGACTCCTTGTTGTTTTTAAAGAAATATAGCTGTGGGTGTTAAGTCATCTTATGTGGCAAACAGCTGCATTAAAGGAATTTAATTTTTTTCACTGAATAGTTAGACCCCAATCAAGCAAAGCGCTTCCAACATTTGAACAGTAACTACTTTGCTGCACCTCCTTAAGTACCTTGCAGAATGAAGGCCTTATATTGCACTTTTGAGAAGATGCAATGAATTTCCTTATATTTACCGTACATATATTTTCTGTTCCCAAATTAATGCTTGTATTCTTTAGAGACAGGTATTTCTTATCTTTACCAGCCATCTGAGTATCTTCATTCATGTAGATTAACTAGCAGAAGAACAAAAATGGTAACATAATTTCTCCCTAGCAAAACTTGACCAGAAACCTGCCCAGATTGGACTTTTGGTTTTTCTCGGCCCATTCAGTGTGGGAAATCGCTTATTTTCTGCTCTCACCCCCTGCTTGCACCTCCCACATATGTATGACTAGCATCAAGGTGCTGTATATCAGTTCATAAAGGTTGTGTGCCTACATGTCACTTTCAGGATATATCCCAGGTCTGAATGCTGGTCTCCCACATGAAAGCAGGATGTGCTGCCAGCAAGCTGCAAGGCCAGCTACAGTTAGATTTTTCATTTAAATTTTGGCACAGTCTGAAGTCATTCCTGTTACTTCCAAGAATTGTTGCCATTGTATTAAAAAGAGTAAATTTGCTGCTGAGTTACTTACTGCCCAGAAAATCCAGCTGAAACCTGCTACTGCCAAATCTGAGGATTCAATATTGGACCAGGGCCTTTAAATAGCTTCTGCTGCTGAGGATTTTCTGCTGGCTAGAAAAAAAGAGGGCTGATAAAGCTTTAGTTTGAAGGATTGGACATGGACTGTTAGAAACTGAAAATTGCCTCTTCTGGTATGGTTACTACCTATCCAGGTTCTTTTTGATTGAATCATCTGTTTTTTAAGCCCAGATTTGGTTGCCCAGTGTCAAGGATAAAAAACCCCAACTAATTCTCCTAAGTCTGAAAGACAGGGGCTCTGTTCATTGCTGTACTGTACCTCTGGTAATGCTTAACACTTTGACTCTTGCTGAGCCTACCTCCGCACCTTTGTTCTGCTGCCACATAGTTCCCACTGTAACTTTTCTCCTCTTGTGCTGATATAGTCACATTTGCTAACCTTTTTCAGTATTTCTGAAAATACTCTTAATTTTATAGTAAACACCTGCAAATATGTAACATGTTCAGAAGTACACTTGACTGTGTATTATATCTGTATCTACAGAGGACTGTCATTATACCTCTCCTATCACATATGCACTTGGTAGCTATGTAGTTGCAGGAGATGCCCAAGCTGAAATATTTTTATCTCATTTTTATTTCAGTGGAGTTTTTTATTCCATCTGTAGATACATCTTCCACAACAGTTCATCCAAATCTGTACATGTGTACCAGGTAAACTGAACTAACTGGCTGTTTTCAAACCCTCACTGTGAATACTCTGTAGCATGACCAGATGTCCCTATTTTATTGGGATAGTCCTGATATTTGGGGCTTTTTTCTTATATAGATGCCTATGCCCTCCATCCCCTGTCCTGATATTTCACACTTGCTATCTGGTCACCCTAATACTCTAGTATGTACTCCGTGAGTTCCTCTGCATTTAATGACACTGTAACAGCAGAAAACCCTCCCTGATCACATATTGGACCATTGCTATCCTTTTGAAGGAATACTTCCTAATTTACTGCTAGGTTCTGTAGGAAATAACACAGCTCTATGATGACTTTCATGTATGATTATAAGAAAGGACTCCCAGGCCTGTGGATCTGGGTGCTGGTGTGAGCAGTCATACTAGGTGATCTTTGTGATGCAAGCAGTGATGCTAGTGTTTGGCTGCTGTTGATATAACAGCTAAGAATGTCCTTTTCATTTTCCTGTGTAAGAGACTTGGTGTGTTGGATCTATATAATCTCTGACACAAACCACTTAAATACTCAGGGCTAGACTGAGAGTTTACTCTCAGGCCACAACAAGGGGCAGCTGGAAGTTGTTCCCCATGAGAAAAACTGGGAAGGAATTGTATCTCCGAGAATGCTGGTATATGCAGGGGAGACAGCAGAGTCTAAAACAGTAGCATATTGCACGGCTTACTTCTCAGGTGTATAGAGTAATCCACCATCCTGGCCTCAGTATTTATGATCCTTTATGAGTTGGAGAATGGCACTGGGGAGGAGAGAGAGAATGAACTGAATAAAACAGTCTTTGCAAACAGACATTTGAATGAAAACTGCCATTTTGGTTTGTTATTCAAAACCCCTTTTATTCATTTCCTAGAAACATCTGTACAAGCAAACTTTTGGTTTGCAAGGATGTTTGAGGGAAGTGTTGTGCATACTCATGAAAATATGTAATTGCATGAGTATTCATGCTGGAAATTTTCATGCAGCCATGCTGAAAGCTCCTCGTGGATTTGCCAATCATCCAATCCAAGAGCAGAAAAAATACAATCTGATTTCAGAGAGCACTCATGCTGCAAATACAGATAGTGAATATTGTGACAGCAAGTAATCCACAGACTGAAACATGTTTACATAAATTGTTCACTTAATTTCAAATGAATAAATTTGCAAAAAACCTGTTACTGGATAATTAGTGAAAAGAGAGAGAAGCTAGATTATTCCCTTAAAATCATTCATGCTGCTCTACTGACCTCTTTTGTAAAACATGTAAAGGTCTATAGACGAAAAGCAGCATATAAGATCTAAGTGTTTGTTCACAGATTGTCTCCATGCAGTTATATAGTACATGGAAAAGTAAAAAGTGTCTTATATTTCAATATTTTAATTTTTGTTACCATATCAGAGGAAGGGGTATAAAGTAAAATACACAAGGCTAAAGCATTGTACTGTGGGTGCTAGTGTTATACGGCTGTCCTCTTCTGGAAGACCTCGGAACCCCTCAGGTGTGTGTCATAGGCCTCACAACAGCTATTGCTGAGTGGTCTTTAGCTCAGGTGACAGAGTGCCTCCTGTTGGAGCATAAATCTGAGTTCCGACCCACTGTTCCTGTGCAGGTGTGTGTAGCCACGGTGTGCTGTTGCAGACTCTTACCCACTCCAGTATCAGGGGCCTCCACTGCCTCGGTTTCCCTTCTCCCCTACTTAATCAAATATCATACTGAAGTTATTTTTCTCAATAACCCTCCTCTTCTCGGTCTCATTTATTATTCCACTGGGTTGTAACTTAAAGCCAGCATCTCCCCGCCTTCTCCTCCAGGCTCAACAGTTCCTTCCGGCCCTTCCTAGGACTCAATAGTTCTTCCAGTCCTGATCAGGGCTTCACCTTCCTCATATACCTGACTCTAGGGCTCCACAGACCTTCGCAGCCCTCCCAGCTGAGGCTTCCCCTCAGCCAGTTCCTGCTCCCCATGGTCTCGCTCCCAAACACTCTGCCTTGGAGCTCTGGAGAGTCAGCTCTACTCTGCTGTCCCTCAGTCCTCACCAACTAAGGGAAGTCACAGACTTGCCTTATATACTCATGTAACTTCTACGTGACACCTTCACAGGACCACAATTCCCGAGATGCCCCAGGGAACAATGTCTCAGCGTGCCGTCTCTTAAAGAGACCAGACTTGAAACAGGGTTGGCTGGCCCCAGACTCCACCTACTCCTATCCTGTTATAAGTGTCAATCATAAAAACCTACAAAAATGGCCATAGATTTCTTAGCAGGTTTTAAGAATAGGATTTGAACTGTTGTGAACCACAGATACTCAGGAGAGAAAACTAGGGGAATGTATAATAGACTAGCTAACATATTTGTTTGTCACTGCCCTTGAGAGGGTCAGAATCAGAACTACTCAACTTTTGCATTGAAACAACTACATATTGAAGCAACATATTCTTCTTCTAGGTATAGCTAACCAGGTGACTCATTGGTTTTCGTTTTAATCCACAGCAGGTTTAATTTAATAGCTAAAGCTTTATGGTAATTCTCAAAAGTAGGGAGTATAAACCCACCACTCTTGTTTGGTGGGATACGTGTACAAGCTCCACACTGGTGAACTGAGGAACAGCTCTGGGCCCAGAAGGCGCTGTCCTGCTGCACCTGCTGGGCATGTGCATGTTCACATTGGAGGCCCGACTCAGAAGGGAGCAGCTCAGTTTAGTCTGGGTGGACAGAGCAGGGGAGCAGTCGTGTGCTGCAAGCTCCTGGAGGGAAATTGCTGGGGCTCCACATGGCTGAGACCAGGCCCAGCAGCTGAGCTGCCACAGGCCCTTCACCCCATGTAGGCAAGAACAATTGACCATTGCTGATAGAGGAAGACACTCCAGAAAGCAACCAGAGAAAATTCCAGAGGAAATCCAGAAACAGACTAGTGGCACTGAAGGAGGAACTGCAGCCGGCGTAGGAAGTGGCCCATGGAACAGGCGTAAGGGTGCCCACCCCTCAGTCACCTATGCGAGCTATTATTCACAAAGCCCAGGGTTGGAACCCAGTGAAGCAGGTAGTGCCTGGGTTTCTCCACCCCGGCCACTGGTACTGGATACTTTTATTTTTTCAATTTTATTTTAGTTTACTATTTTATCATGTTGTCCAAGGGCCTGATTATTATACCCTCCATCACACTGAGTAGTATCTTATTCCCAAATAACGCCACTGACTTCGGTAGGACAATTAATTGTGAAAGTTACAATTCGCTGTGAGTAAGGGTATCGAAGTCTGGCCCAGTAGTACTTTCAGTATAATTTGATTTAACTGGGTAGGTCTCCCTAAAGCTGTTGGAATGTTATGACCCCAAACACCTGAGGTTTAACAAATACTATGCTGTTTACCATAGATACCTCAGCTGCTTAATATCACTGAGCTTACTCAGACATGCAAATCCTATTGATTTCAGAGAGAGTCCTCAGAGGAACCAAGAGTGATCAACATAATTTATAGGTGCTTCTAATCCTTGGGCTAGGTTTCTTACCTCTCTCCATACAGATGTCCCATCCATACAGATGCCTCAGTTTCCATCACTGTCTGGGTACTTTAGTTCTCACTCTCCAACTGAAGCCACCCTTCCAGGGTAACAACAGTCCTAAATAAACATGTAACCCGGGTGAATGGGGCTGACAAAAAGGGAACTAAAAGTTTGTTGCCAGGTAGATGAGAGATGGGGAAGACTGCAGTGTGCTCCCCTTGCCAAGGGTGTTGTGCCTTGTGATTGGGTGAACCCTGGGGAATGGAATGCTGAATAAGCCAATGGGAGGGGGGAATACGAGGAGGACAGCTCTGCCTGAGATAATGTGATCAGTGTCCTGACTGCCTGGCCCCACCTGAGGGGTTGCTTATTTTGCCCTGAATGGGGTTTACCAACCTACTCTGGAAGAGAGCAACGGTCTTGGAAACAGTGCAGAGGTCCCCTACACTGGGGGACTTTTTCCACTGAGTAACATCTATTGTCGCCCCAGAGAGGTTAGCCCCCGGCCAAATCGGTGCCCTCATTACCTCACTGCACTCAAGCACCTTCAGGCCTGCATTGTCTCATAAAGGTACACGGAGCCCTCTAGTGTGGAATAAACTGGACTAGTAAATCCAGGGAAATCCACCCTGGGGGTTATGTTACTTGCGGGTTATATTATGTTGATGTACCTACTCCAAATCAGTCTTCATCCTCCCTTTATATGCTTCTATATTTCACAATGTAGATAAAGTGTACATTGTTGTACATTATGGAAGTGTCCGAGTATATGTATGATGTATCAGGTGAGTCATAGGGGTAAGTATCAGATCAGGGATAGTTGAAACACATAGGGAGCTATGGTAGGGTGCCTGACTCCCTTAAACAGTCAAGTGAAGGTACCACCATTTAGTAGCTAAGGACCCTGGCTGTGTGTGACCAAAGCAGAAGGACACCAGATAAGGGCTTCTGTTAATGATTAGCTGCCCTCATGGGTACGGTAACCAATAAAACTTTACAAAAAATGCTCCAACACTAACAAAGTTTTACTTACCCCAAGCTCCGTCCACCTGCAGACTCTGTACCACGGTCCAAATACAATTCCTCTCCCTCAAAGTTCCCTGTCCTATCACATGGACACATCCTAGCCTCCTTTCATAACCTCTGCCCCAAAGCTTTGTTTAGCAGAGACCCAGAGCTCCTACCTCTATCCCAGTTTTCCCCTCGGTAGGGAGACACATGGCCTCTCTAGCATAGGTCTACTCCCACTCAATCTCTCAAAAGGGAGACACACCACTGGTCTTATTCCTACCCTGGTCTGTCTCTTGCTAAGGAAAGAGGTGTCTACAAATTCCCTTTCTGGCATGCTTTACTGCCAGTCCTATTGTCCCTTAGAACTGCAGCCGCAGAATTCCACAGGTTTTGGCAGAAACCAGGAATATGATTGTGCTGAACCTGTTGTCTGCCAGAAAGTACCAGCATATCCTTTTACAATCACCAGTTGTAATTTCGCTACATTGAAGCAATTTTGTAACTAAAGGTTCCAGGACCTGATCAAATAGTAAGGAAAAAATATGGTATCCTGACCTGGTAAATTTATAAACTGAATATTTATTTGCAACATGTGTAAGGATTTCACTCACAATGTTTGTGTACAGCAATTCAACTACAGAAGTGTGTTCCCCAAAATAATAAGTCCAAAACATAGATTAGATAACTCCATCAAATAATTTTCTGCAACTGTTACTCATGTTTATTAAGGTAGTTTCTATGCATGGGGCACAGGTCACTTGCTGGAGGATTCTCTGCACCTTGAAGTCTTTAAACCATGATCTGAGGACTTCAATAGCTCAGACATAGGTGAGAGGTTTATTGCAGGAGTGGGTGGGTGAGATTCTGTGGCCTGCATTGTGCAGGAGGACAGACTAGATGATCATAATGGTCCCTTCTGACCCTATATCTATATGTCTATGACCAATCAAATATGGCGCCCCACTGTGTTAGGCACTGTACAAAGACAAAGTAGTAGATAGTCCTTGCCCCGAAGTTCTTACAATCTAAATAGACAAGACAAACACAGGATATGTCATAGTGAACAATGGGATAGTAGTAAGAGTCATGTTAGGACCATGATTTTTTTCAGGGTGTGGATAAGTTTGAATGGAAAGAAAAGGGAAAGGGACATTGAATGGAAAGAAGTGAGGGGGACAAAGCAGGGGAGAAGAGGGTCTGTGGAGCAGGTGTGGAATGAAGCTGAGGTGAAGATACTGTGAAGGAAGCAGAGGGAACTGCTAATAAGGACATGGCAATTGATTTTCTTTTGGTTTATAGTCAAGGAGTCCAAAAAAAAGGGGGGGGGGGGGATTTAGATCATTTTGTGAATGTCTTTTTTTAAATAAATAAAGCCTGTTTGTTTCATATCTGTTTGATCGTTCCATGCCCAGTATCTTGCAGTCTGTGTAAGAAGCAGTAATTAAGAACAGAACAATTTGTCACACCAGATGAGACCAGTGGCCCACTTAGTTCACCATCTGGTCGTTGATGCCGCCATATATTCCAGAGGAAGGTGAGAGAAACCCCATAAAGGACAATTATGTAATGCTGGCCAGAAAACAAGATTTCCATTTTGTGAACAATTCTGAGATTTCAAAACTTGTTTTCATTCACATGTGGAACAAAAATCAAAGCTTTTCATAAAAACAAACGAGAGTGCTATCCTAGAACAGTCAATAGTCTGCGGGTAGGGCATTTACCTGGGAAGTGAGAGAGCCTGGTTCCAATTCCTGCTTTGTCTGATATCCCAGGTGAGCACTGTAACCTCTGGGCTTTACAGTCAGTCTCTCTCTCTCTCTCGACAAATGAATAATTATGTATAGAAAGTAGGACAGCTCCAACAGGACAAATTGAGAATACCCAATTAAGCTCTTTGCTTCATTTTCTTGTGTTCACACTACTTTAACTTATGCCTTCTTCAATACACTCGGCATGTAAAACACACTAGTTTGGGCTTCCTTACATGTCTGTACATTTAAAAGAGTCAGAGTATAACAAAGAATCTGATTTACACTACCTCCCTCATCACCGTGGGTTAGTCACATTATTTTATATGATAATTACTATTCATTCTGAAAAGTGCCAAGTGGAGGATTTTTTTCTACATATTATGTTCCCTAAAATAATTGACACTCAGAACATTTGGACCCTCTAAATAGGACATTAGAAGAGATGTAGTCAATTGATTTGTTTAGTAGTGAAAGACCCCTGAGTTGGATTATGTGACAGGGTAAAGAGTATCAGTTATCATCCCAAAAACCAGGGAGTTAATTATTTAGCCATACTTTTCATGGGTTTGAAGATGGGAGCAAGTGAATTTGGCCAAATATTAGAATGGATTGAATATTTTTCTGAAATTTCAAACCAAATTAAAAAAAAAAAAAGGAAAGTGTTCCTGAAATTTCATCTGAATTTTTTTGAACTATTGAGCTGATATAATCTTTTTTGTGCATTTTCAAACTTCAAAATTTAATTAAAAAGGAGGAAAATGTTTTACAATAAAATACTTTAAAATGCTTCCCTCCTTTTTTTCCAACAAGTTCTTCTCAATAGCTTTACTTTCTATCATCACGCATCTACTTGTAGTTCATAGATGTTATTAGGTTCCCCCTGTGTAAAATCCATTTTCCCACTATTCTTCTGCATCCCAATGGCATCACTTTAAAAGAATGCAAAACTTTATATTATAATTACTGTGTGCAGCCTACTGACTTCCTGTCCAATTTGTGTCAGATCCATTAATAATTCATGCCTAAATTGCTCACCAAACTCAGCATCTAGCTTTTAAAAACAAACACCAAAAAATCCACAGTTTAATGTAATAGTAATTTGCTAGTTTTGCCTTTTTTCCCCCCCCAAATGTAAAAGTATGAATACTCCAATAGCATGATTTAAGGGCTCAAAAGAAAGCACTTTATGTCACAAATTTGCCAAGTGTACTCTTCTTTAAGAAGTTTCTATGTAGGGTCCATTCCTGCAAGGTCCTCTATGTAATGAAGTAACAATACATTCTAGAAGTGCTTAATGCAATCTGCACTGTAGCCCATGCCGTGGTGTCACTATGCAGCACAGGCTGCATTCGAAAGAGAGAGAGAGTCTGTCTGTCTCCAGCACCCGGAATAAAGAATCAGCTACGTATTCACTGAGTCCTCTCTCTTCTCCAACAATGGACACTAAACTGAGCAACTCCTGCAAGGCACTTAGGCCAGATTTTTAAAGCTATATAGATGCCTAAACATGCAGCTAGGCACCTAGTGAGATTTTCAAAAGCACCTATTGGTATTAGAGTAGCAGCCGTGTTAGTCTGTATCCGCAAAAAGAAAAGGAGGACTTGTGGCAAATTATCGACTAATAAATGTATTTGAGCATAAGCTTTCGTGAGTGAAGTGAGCTGTAGCTCATGAAAGCTTATTTGTTAGTCTCTAAGGTGCCACAAGTCCTCCTTTCCTATTGGTATTGTTTGCTATTGCAGGGCATAGAAGTCTAGTCCTGGGAGTTCTCATTAAGTGCCATTAATGCATTAAGGCCGCTATCCTGCAATGAGCTCCATATGGGCAGATCCCTGTGTGGAATCCTATTACCATTCCTGGAGATTCTTGAGAGTGAAAGTGTCTGTCCATACAGAGTTCAGGGAAAGATAGGAGCCTAAGGGCCTGATTCTACAAAGTACTTACTCACATGCTGAACTTTAAACATGTGAGTAATCTCATAGAAAGTAATGGCCAATTCAGCAGGCCATCCCTAGGAACACTCACAACCTTAGCTTAACACACGCTCTTAGTACCTTGCAGAATCCGGGCCAAAGTGAGTACTTCACATATGCATTATATCCCATATATATTTTACACAAGACTTTTTTTGTATGGGCTGATGTTGTTGTACATTGGAAACAATGACTTATGCGAGTGTACGTTGGAGAGAAATTTCTCCTCATGCGATCAGTTAGCCACAGAATATAAGATTGCATGATATCCCCAAAATAATTTGGAAGAGAACAGCATAAATGCATGAGTATTGATTGGTTTACATCAACAAAATATCAGATTGCCACATAATAATTTGTCTAGGGTACTTCAAAGATAACAATGGTATGGATATATGAGGATAACTTTCTTCTTACCACAAAAAGGGCTTTGAGAACACAAAGATGCCACTGCTCTTGACAATTAAGGAGTTAACTCCAATTCCACCTGCTATATGCCTGTAGGGTACTATTATGTATGGAACACCTCTAGCACATGTGGATGCTATAGGAATTATAATATTATCGAAGTTATTTTAATATTCAATAATCTGAAATATATTTTGATTTATTAAAATGTGATCAGTAGAAATGCAGAATAAATATATATTCATAAATATAATTAATACATATATAATTCTCAGCACTTATAGGCTACTTTGTTTTTATATTCTTGACATCTGATAACTACTTAAAGCTTAAAATACACCTGTGCACAATTTTGTATATCAGTAATGTATTAATATTTCTATGGAGATTCAAAACTACATTAATCTGTTCTGTATAATATTAATTGCCATCTCTTTTTTTGCATTTAAGTCTGTTCATATCAAATTAAGCCTCCACTTGCCATATCACAACATTTTATTATTACCTGGGGTTTCTTTAACTGGAAATTCAGAGGAGACTAATGATCGAAAGGAAAGAGACCAGAGCTTCCGTATTCTTGCTCAGTTTTCCTCCAATTAGGAGTTACTGGAGAATTAATTTGCCTTTGCTGTAGATGTCAGACCTGTCAAGTCCAAATAATACATAGACCTTACTCCTCCTCTTCAAGTGTTATCTCCAATACAGAGGTTGTCGACCACCACCTTCCATCTTTCGCAGTCGAAAAGGAGTTGTAAAACTTCCACTCTCCTTTCGGTATCATCCATCTGACAATATTTCCAATGATACTGGCTCTCTTTATTCCTCTCCCTGGTTTGCCTGTGATCTTGCCTGTTAGTCTGAGTGCTGGAAGCAAGTTATGCTGTGACTGGTGAGAAACGTGTCCACAAAAAGATGTTCTTCTTTTACCTTGGATCTCAAATAATTGTGCACTTTTAAAATTCATCTTTCTCATCACCTGTGTTTAAAAAAAACTGGGATAACTAAAACTTTGAACATTCTTCCTAAACACCAATACTCAAATGCTTGGAGCGTCATTTAAAAAAAATCTATTTTAAGTCTATTAAGAAACTTCTTAGAAACTATAAAACTCTATAGTGTTTTTTTTCTTTTGCTGTATATATATCAAGACCCATCCTCTTACTGTACCAGTGGATTTCAGTATTAAATGTATAGTGTATAGTTTCCATTTTTAAAAAGCTGAAAGGGAAGGTGAAATGGATAGAAGATGGACAGATGGTGTATGAGTTTATGTTGTATGTATATAGATATTCTATTTTGAGGCCTTCAGATTCCTTTGATAGTGCCTGGGAAGATAAAAATACTCTCTAATGGAAGCAGAAAAGTCAGCCTCTGTCAACTATAAAGTCTGTTTTGCTTTAAAGGGTCTAGCAGAGGTTCTGTACTTACAGTAATAATGTGGAAGATATTACTGTAGTATTTACAGGTTAGGTGTGATTCAGGCTGAAATGGATTCGAGTTCTTAAATTTTCATTTTGAGACAGCAAAAGACTGACATGAAAACTGAAGACACAAAGATGATCAATGGACATGATACCATTGTAAGTGTTGAGAATACATAAACTTGTAAGGTAGAGAGAAAGGAATAGATGACCTTATAAAAAGACACAGATAAATATAACATAAGAACAGCCATATTGGGTCAGACCAGTAGCCCATCTAGCCCAGTATCCTGTCTTCCAACAGTGGCCAATACCAGGTGCTTCAGAGGGAATGAACAGAACAGGCGATCATCGAGTGATCCATCCCCTATTGTTCACTACCAGCTGCTGGCAATCAAACGCTAGGGACACCCAGAGTATGGGGTTGCATCCCTGACCATCTTGGCTAATAGTCATTGATGGATGTATCCTTCATGAACTTATCTAGTTCTTTTTTGAGCCCAGTTATACTTTTGGCCTTCACAACATCCCCTGGCAATGAATTCCATAGTGTGATAGACCCAAGCCAGTTGGGTACAGCAGAGTAGTCTTATTGAAATCCATGAAGTGGGCGGGCAAGGCCCGCCCACTGCTAAAGGATCCCCCCCCAGCCTAAGGGGGGGGGTCCACAGGACCTGGGAAACCAAATAATTACAGGGGACAACTAATGAACAACAGGGACAGGAGTGCGGTCAAAGGGTCAAACGAAGGGAACCGGACGGGGACACTGAGCAGAGAACGCTGGACAGTGCCCATTGCTCCTCAAAGGCGTCAAGGGAGTCAGTGGATACTACCCAGAGGAACTCTGCCCGGAGGCGTGAATGGACGGAGGAGCAAAAGTAGGCCCCACAGTCACAGGAGACTCCATCGGCCAAACTCCTCACCCTGGTTTTATAGATGGCCACTTTAGCCAGGGCTAGGAGGAGGTTGACCAGGAGATCCCGCGACTTAGTGGGGCCACGGACAGGGAGTGCATAGATAAGGAGGTGAGGGGGAAAAATGCAACCAAAATCTTAACAAAATATTCATGAGGACCCGGAATAGGGGCTGCAGCCTGGCACACTCCAGGTAGACATGCACTAGGATTTCCCTCACGCCACAAAAGGGGTAGGTGTCCCGGATTGGGGTGAACCGCGCCAAGTACACGCCCGTGCTCACGGCCCCGTGAAGGAGCCGCCAACTGATATCCCTGGTGGGCCTCAGAACCAAGATGGAATATAGGCTGGCCCACCGGGGCTCCTCATCCTCTAGAGGTGGCAGGAGGTCCCACCACTTTTTGTGAGGTCGGGACGTGAGGGTGAGGACATGAAGGGTGTGGAGCACGAGCATGTAGAGATGTTTCTTTGGCGCGGTCTGGAACCGGACCGGCTGCAACTTGCGTAGCCGGCTCACAGTGAAGGGGCGGGACGGTCGGTTGGGTCCACGGGGCAGGGGCCCAATGAAAAGGTCCGGAGGGCCTGGGGTGGAGGGTGGGCGGGGCACGCCCTCTCTTAGGACCTGGTCGAGGTAAACCTGAGCAGCGGGCGGCAAAGTGGCCCTCACTTCCTGAAGTAAGCGCAGGAGAGTACGAGGTCTGGAGAGCTTCATGCACTGAGCGAGCGTCGGGATCCAGCCAGTCTCCCCGGTCTTAGTCCAGGAGGTCTCCAACTCTGGTAACTTCTGCCAGGACCAACCTCTGGCGCACCGAGGGGGACTCCGCCACCTGCACACAGAGCTGGGGGTTGTGTAGCAGGAGCTTCACGAGGAGATCTTCCCCCACGGAGGCCGCCATGGACCTGGTCACTGTAAACAGTTTCCAGGTCCGGAGGAGGTCCTGGTAGAAGACCGGCAGCCCGGAGAGGTCTCACGGAAGACCTCTCGGATGGAGGTAAAGGAGCTGCCGGTCATATCGGAGCCCTCGGAAGCAGCGCAGGAAGGCGTGCGCCAGTACGCTCCACGCTGGACTACCTGCACCATAGAGGACCCTATGCAGGATCTGGAGGTGGAAGACATGGACCTGAGTGCGGAGACACTTCAGGCCCTGCCCTCCCTCCTCCAGGGGTAGATGGAGAACCCCTGCAGAGACCCAGTGCAGTTCTGACCAGAAGAACTCCAAAATCAATGTCCGGAGGTTGGCCGGGACCAGGGTGTTGAGCTAGTACCGGAGCATGGACAGGACTAGCTGATTAAGCACCAGTGCCCGCCCTCGAAGGGAGAGACACCGGAGCAGTCCTGTCCATCTCCGGAGCCACTCTACCACCCTGCCCTCTAAACCCTGCCAGTTCTCCGGCGGAGACGGATGCGTGGCAGAAAGGTAAACGCCGAGATAGAGCAGTGGACCTACACTCCACTGGATGGCCTGAAGCGCGGGTGGGAGGAAGCTCGCCTGCCGCCAGTCCCCTACCACCAAGCCAGAGCTCTTGACCCAGTTGACCCAGGCGGAGGAGGCTGCCAAGTAAATGGCCTGGCAAGCCTCCACCCGCACCAAGTCGCCCGGGTCCTGGACCACGAGAAGCACATCATTGGCGTATGCCGACAGGACCAACCACAGCTCCGGCTCCTGTAGCACCAACCCCATCAACCTCCTGCGGAGGAGACAGAGGAAGGACTTGATCGTGAGAGCATACAGCTGGCCCGAGAGGGGGCACCCCTGCCGTACTCCTCGCCTGAAGCTGACCGGTTCGGTCAGGATCCAATTGAGCCTGACCAGACACTCTGCGGAGGTGTACAGCACCTGGAGAAAACCCACAAACTGGGGTCCGAAGCCAAACGCTCGCAGAGTGCTCAGGAGATACCCGTGATCCACCCTATTGAACTGCTTCTCCTGATCCAGGGACAGGAGGGCGAACGACAGGCCGTTCAGCAGAGTAGTAGAAGGCAGATATACTGGCCACTGGAGAAGCAGTTTTCTGTTCCCTGAGTGACCAGAGCAGGGGCTGCGCTAGAACAATCAGGAACCTGCTAGAACCAATTAAGACAGGCAAGCTAATTAAGACACCTGGAGCCAATTAAGAACATACTAGAATCAATTATGGCAGGCAGACTAATCAGGACACCTCGTTTAAAAAGGACCTCCCATCAGTTAGTGGAGGGCGTGCAAGGAGCAGGGAGTGAGAATGTGTGCTGCTGGAGTACTGAGGAATACAAGCATGATCAGGCTTTAGGAGGAAGATCCTGCTGTGAGGATAAAGAAGGTGCTGGGGGGGAGGCCATGGGGAAGTAGCCCAAGGAGTCGCAGCTGTCACGCAGCTGTTACAGGACAGCTGCAATCCACAGGGCCCTGGGCTGGAACCCAGAGTAGAGGGCAGGCCCGGGTTCCCCACATTCTCCCCAACTCCCTATTTGATATAAGAGAAGTTGACCTGGACTATGGGCTCCACCAGAGGGGAAGATCTCTGGCCTGTCCCCCAACCCACTAGGTGGGCCAGCAGAGACTGCAGGGATTGTTCTCCTTTTCCCCATGCTGGACAGTGATGAGGTTAGCTGAGTGAATGGCAGATTTGAGCCACCGGCAAAAGTGGCCAAACTGAGGGCTACCATGAACCTCTGAGGTGAGCAAATCCACCAATAAGCGCAGGATCCACCAAGGCAGAAGAGGAACTTAGTCACAATAGGTTGACTGCGCTTCATGTGAAGAAGTCCTTCCTTTTGTTTGTTTTAAACCTGCTGCCTATTAATCTTATTGAGTGACCCCGATTCTTGTGTTATGTGAAGAAATAAACATTTTCACTTTCTCCACACCATTCATGGGTTTATAGACCTCTGTCATATCCCCTCTTAGGTCATGTCCACACTAGAAACGTGCATCGACGCACCTGCATCACTCTAGCACTTCTGGCAAAGATGGTCTAAGCCCATGGGAGAGAGTTCTTCCAACAGCTTAATAACTCCACCTCCGCGAAAGGCGGTAGCTATGTCAGCAGCAGAAGTTTGCCCCCCAACCTAGCATTGTCTACAAAGGGGGTTAAGGTTGGTATAACTATGCCGCTCAGGGGTGTGGATTTTTCACACCCCTAAGCGACGTAGGCCGGGTCTACGCTACTTCTGTATAACTGTCGTCTCTTTTCCAAACTGAATAGTCCCAGTCTTTTTAATCTCTTTATACAGAAGCTGTTCCATACTCTTAATCATTTTGTTGCCATTTTCTGTACTTTTTCCAGTTCTAATGATTTTATATATATATATATATATATAATAAAATATTTGAGATGAGGTGACCCCAACTGCATGCAATATTCAAGGTGTAGGTGTACATGGATTAATATATTGGCATTATGATATTTTCTGTCTTATCCATCTCTTTATTTATTATTCAATATCTTCATTAATGATCTGGAGGATGGTGTGGACTGCACCCTCAGCAATTTTGCAGATGACGCTAAACTGGGAGGAGTGGTAGATACGCTGGAGGGTAAGGATAGGATACAGAGGGACCTGGACAAATTAGAGGATTGGGCCAAAAGAAATCTGATGAGGTTCAACAAGGACAAGTGCAGAGTCCTGCGCTTCGGATGGATGAATCCCATGCACTGCACCGAATGGCTAGGCAGCAGTTCTGCAGAAAGGGACCTAGGGGTTACAGTGGACGAGAAGCTGGATATGATTCAGCAGTGTGCCCTTGTTGCCAAGAAGGCTAACGGCATTTTGGGATGTATAAGCAGGGGCATTGCCAGCAGATCGAGGGACGTGACTGTTCCACTCTATTTGACATTGGTGAGACCTCACCTGGAGTACTGTGTCCAGTTTTGGGCCCCACACTACAAGAAGGATGTGGAAAAATTGGAAAACGTCCAGCGGAGGGCAACGAAAATGATTAGGGGACTGGAATACATGACTTATGAGGAGAGGCTGAGGGAACTGGGTTTATTTAGTCTGCAGAAGAGAAGAAGAAGGGGGGATTTGATAGCTGCTTTCAACTACCTGAAAGGGGGTTCCAAAGAGGATGGACCTAAACTGTTCTCAGTGGTAGCAGATGACAGAACGAGAAGTAATGGTCTCAAGTTACAGTGGGGGAGGTTTAGGTTGGATATTAGGAAAAACTTTTTCCCTAGGAGGGTGTTGAAGCACTGGAATGCTTTACCTAGGGAGGTGGTGTAATCTTCTTCCTTATAAGTTTTTAAGGTCAGGCTTGACAAAGCCCTGGCTGGGATGATTTAGTTGAGGATTGGTCCTGCTTTGAGCAGGGGGTTGGCATAGATGACCTCCTGAGGTCCCTTCCAACCCCGATATTCTATGATTCTTTCCTAATGGTTCCTAACATTGTTAGCTTTTTTGACTGCTGCTGCATATTGAGAGGATTTTTCCAGAGAACTATCCACAATGATTCCAAGATCGCTTTCTTGAGTGGTAACATCTAATTTAGAGCCCACCATTTTATATGTATAGTTTGGATTATGTTTTCAAATGTGCATAACTTTGCATTTATCAACATTTGAATTTCATCTGCCCATTTTATTGCCCAGTCACGCGGTGTAGTGAGAGCTCTTTACAGTCTATTTTGAGTATTTTTATCATCTGCATATTTTGCCACCTCATTGTTTACCCATTTTTCCAGATCATTTATGAATATGTTGAACAGCACTTGGTCCCAGTACAGATCCCTGGGGGACACCACTATATACCTCTCTCCATAATGTCAGGTGTGAGTGGGAGAGGAGTTCCAGAATGAGTAGAGACAGGAAAGTCATATATTTTGTACACAAGTGATTAAAGTTTCTCCCATGATGTGTTACTCTGTAACACCAACAGACCCTCGGCGGCAATGGGCAGGTTCGAACCTGGGACCTCTGGAGCTAAATGCATGAGCCTCTACTGAATGAGCTAAAAGCCACATGCCTCTTAGCTAAGGCTGTAGCAGATTCATTAATCTCTAAGCTGTTTTAGAGGGGACAGAGCACCACACCCAGGAGGTGTGTGGGTTATAACTGCACAAAATTTTAGGACCTGAGCCCTAGAAGTGTTTGGGGTAGTTAAAGTGCAAACCTGTCCTAACATAACCCTGGATCTTGCCCCATGCTCCTGGGACAGGCTATTATAATATACCCTTCTATCTTGAAAAGAAGAGCAAAGATTTCCAAATTATCCATAAAACTAAATATGACATACAAGGATCAGATTTGATCTGGTCTGTATTTGTGTTCTTTTTTCAAGGAGTGAGGCATTTGCGGCCAAAGTCCCTAGGACTCTGATTCAGCTGCTGCTGAACTTTGCACAAGAATGTAACTTCTGTCACAATTTATTAGAAGATATTTACATTTTTTCTTTGTTCTTCTTTGGCATGGAGTCTAGAAACCTCTTTTTCACTTGGAAATGCTTTCCCCCTTTTCCCCAGGAAACAAGAGATACTTTTGACAACTAAATATATTCAAATGCATTATTCAAATAACAGGAGCAAAGCTAAGGTTGTACATTAGTAACCAAGTTAAGAGGCAACAGTTAATATTATGACTGCCAGGAAAGCTGAGTGAAACCTTCCAAGAAGAATTTGACATGGATTCACTTTTTTTCTTAAATGATAGACCCAGTTGTGATGGATTTGGAGCTCCCTGTAACAATTTATGAATACTGCATCATGACCAGGCTGTTGTGGTGTTTACTGAATGCAAATAGTGAGTTAATTCAAAGCAAGAAGTGGGATAGAACTCCTGTTATGTGAGTGTCCACAAACACTTGAAGGATAATGCAGAGCAATTCATCTTGATCCTCCTGCTGGGCCTGACAGACTGGATTTTACATGACATATTTAGCCCTGGTGTGGTGGGGGGTGGAGGATCAGAAGCGTCAGAAGGGTTTAAAGACACCCTGTCAAGGAAGGGTTCAGACAGTGAAAGTGAGGCTGAGGCAAAGTCTGCTGGGGAGCAGGCTGAGCCCCAGACTCCAGAGGTTGGGAGTTTCACATTTTGGGGTATAATCCAGACCAAGAAAGGATTGTGTCACCCAGCTGCCCTGTAATCCTTAAATGCTCTGCTGCAGCAGCTCCCAGTCTGGATGCTCCCAACCAGCATACAAACATGCACTGTGCATTCAGCCATCCTGGTTCAGCAGTTCTGACTCCAGTAGCCTGTTTGTTACATCATAACCACACTCCATTCCCCACCAGCCTTGGTTACTGGTAGCCAAGTGACCCCAACACACTCCCAGCCCTGAATTTCCCCAAAAATGTTTGCCCTGAAGAGTTCATCCTCTCGTGGACCACTCAGAGAAATAATAATGTATGTTTGCTCCTTTAAAGAGCCCGTATATAGAAGCCTGCCACATTTACTGGAGTCAATTACTTCAAGTCAAACACAGCACTGGGTTGGTTTAGATTAAAATAAAACAATTTTATTAGCAACAGGACATCTGATAAGTGATATCAAGTAAAAGAAATAAAGGTAGAGATGGTAGAGATGGTTACAAGCAAATAAAAGTGAAAACCTGTATCTAAAAGTCTAAAACTTAATTTAGCAAGTCACAAACTTTGTTTCAGATGGTTTCTCTCACCAATTATTCTTTGTCCAGCATGGTTGACAGTTTGTCAGTCAAGACCTTTCTCAGAAGTATGAGGTGCTGGTTTCCCTGGTTTTCCTAGGTGAAAAATAGAAGTGGCATCTCTGTCCCTTATATTCTCAAACAGTTGTCTTTGAGAACAAAGTCAGGAAGACCTTCAGGGGATTCAGTCCCCTGCATCTCTGTCTCTGGTGCAAGAGACATGTTCATTCTCTGTTGCTTGAATTAAGGCTCAAGACAACCCCCACTGGTTTGCTCGATAGCTTTTTTTTACAGCTAATATGTAAATTGATGTAAACCCACATTCCTTTGTCTGGGACAGCCCTGATTGTCACCTTTACCTAGGCTAGGCTGTCTTCTTAAATGTGTTCTAGCAACATTATACAGGTTTCAGAGTAACAGCCGTGTTAGTCTGTGTTTGCAAAAAGAAAAGGAGTACACTGTGGCACCTTAGAGACTAACCAATTTATTTGAGCATAAGCTTTCGTGAGCTACAGCTCACTTCATTGGATGCATACTGTGGAAACTGTAGAAGATCTTTTATACACACAAAGCATGAAAAAATACCTCCCCCCACCCCACTCTCCTGCTGGCAATAGCTTATCTAAAGTGATCACTCTCCTTACAATGTGTATGATAATCAAGTTGAGCCATTTCCAGCACAAATCCAGGTTTTCTCACGCCCCCCCCCACACACACACAAACCCACTCTCCTGCTGGTAATAGCTTATCTAAAGTGACCACTCTCCTTACAATGTGTATGATAATCAAGGTGGGCCATTTCCAGCACAAATCCAGGGTTTAACAAGAACGTCTGGGGGCGGGGTTAGGAAAAAATAAGGGGAAATAGGTTACCTTGCATAATGACTTATCCACTCCCAGTTTCTATTCAAGCCTAAGTTAATTGTATCCAATTTGCAAATGAATTCCAATTCAGCAGTCTCTCGCTGGAGTCTGGATTTGAAGTTTTTTTTTGTTGTAATATTGCAACTTTCATGTCTGTAATCGCGTGATCAGAGAGATTGAAGTGTTCTCCGACTGGTTTATGAATGTTATAATTCTTGACATCTGATTTGTGTCCATTTATTTTTTACGTAGAGACTGTCCAGTTTGACCAATGTACATGGCAGAGGGGCATTGCTGGCACATGATGGCATATATCACATTGGTGGATGTGCAGGTGAACGAGCCTCTGATAGTGTGGCTGATGTTATTAGGCCCTGTGATGGTGTTCTCTGAATAGATATGTGGGCACAGTTGGCAACGGGCTTTGTTGCAAGGATAGGTTCCTGGGTTAGTGGTTCTGTTGTGTGGTATGTGGTTGCTGGTGAGTATTTGCTTCAGGTTGGGGGGCTGTCTGTAGGCAAGGACTGGCCTGTCTTCCAGGATTTGTGAGAGTGTTGGGTCATCCTTCAGGATAGGTTGTAGATCCTTAATAATGCGTTGGAGGGGTTTTAGTTGGGGGCTGAAGGTGACGGCTAGTGGCGTTCTGTTATTTTCTTTGTTAGGCCTGTCCTGTAGTAGGTAACTTCTGGGAACTCTTCTGGCTCTATCAATCTGTTTCTTTACTTCTGCAGGTGGGTATTGTAGTTGTAAGAAAGCTTGACAGAGATCTTGTAGATGATTGTCTCTGTCTGAGGGGTTGGAGCAAATGCGGTTGTATCACAGAGCTTGACTGTAGACAATGGATCGTGTGGTGTGGTCAGGGTGAAAGCTGGAGGCATGTAGGTAGGAATAGCAGTCAGTAGGTTTCCGGTATAGGGTGGTGTTTATGTGACCATCGTTTATTAGCACTGTAATGTCCAGGAAGTGGATCTCTTGTGTGGACTGGACCAGGCTGAGGTTGATGGTGGGATGGAAATTGTTGAAATCATGGTGGAATTCCTCAAGGGCTTCTTTTCCATGTGTCCAGATGATGAAGATGTCATCAAGATAGCGCAAGTAGAGTAGGGGCGTTAGTGGACGAGAGCTGAGGAAGTGTTGTGCTAAGTCAGCCATAAAAATGTTGACATATTGTGGGGCCATGCGGGTACCCAACCCTTTTCCCTCCACCACACCCCACTTATAGTTGCTGTCCTTGGTCAGTGAAGACCCAGAGCTCAGAGGTGCATCTCTGCGAGCTCACTTCCCATTCTGGTGTGAAAGGGGCACCTTGCTCTCTCTGGCATCAGCCACCCTACCAGCCACTCACTGTTCCACACTGCACCCTCTGGGATGTCACAAAATGGGGAAGAGATGGCCAGCCCTCTGTGGAGATAGAGGTGGTTAGGGACTATTTAGAAAAGCTGGACGTGCACAAGTCCATGGAGCCGGACGAGTTGCATCCGAGAGTGCTGAAGGAATTGGCGGCTGTGATTGCAGAGCTATTGGCCATTATCTTTGAAAACTCGTGGCGAACGGGGGAAGTCCCGGATGACTGGAAAAAGGTTAATGTAGTGCCAATCTTTAAAAAAGGGAAGAAGGAGGATCCTGGGAACTACAGGCCAGTCAGCCTCACCTCAGTCCCTGGAAAAATCATGGAGCAGGTCTTCAAAGAATCAATCCTGAAGCACTTGCATGAGAGGAAAGTGATCAGGAACAGCCAGCATGGATTCACCAAGGGCAGGTCATGCCTGACTAATCTAATCGCCTTTTATGATGAGATTACTGGTTCTGTGGATGAAGGGAAAGCAGTGGATGTATTGTTTCTTGACTTTAGCAAAGCTTTTGACACGGTCTCCCACAGTATTCTTGTCAGCAAGTTAAGGAAGTATGGGCTGGATGAATGCACTATAAGGTGGGTAGAAAGCTGGCTAGATTGTCGGGCTCAACGGGTAGTGATCAATGGCTCCATGTCTAGTTGGCAGCCGGTGTCAAGTGGAGTGCCCCAGGGGTCAGTCCTGGGGCCGGTTTTGTTCAATATCTTCATAAATGATCTGGAGGATGGTGTAAATTGCACTCTCAGCAAATTTGCGGATGATACTAAACTGGGAGGAGTGGTAGATACACTGGAGGGCAGGGATAGGATACAGAGGGACCTAGACAAATTGGAGGATTGGGCCAAAAGAAATCTGAGGTTCAATAAGGATAAGTGCAGGGTTCTGCACTTAGGACGGAAGAATCCAATGCACCGCTACAGACTAGGGGCCGAATGGCTAGGCAGCAGTTCTGCGGAAAAGGACTTAGGGGTGACAGTGGATGAGAAGCTGGATATGAGTCAGCAGTGTGCCCTTGTTGCCAAGACGGCCAATGGCATTTTGGGATGTATAAGTAGGGGCATAGCGAGCAGATCGAGGGACGTGATCGTTCCCCTCTATTCGACATTGGTGAGGCCTCATCTGGAGTACTGTGTCCAGTTTTGGGCCCCACACTACAAGAAGGATGTAGATAAATTGGAGAGAGTCCAGCGAAGGGCAACAAAAATGATTAGGGGTCTAGAACACATGACTTATGAGGAGAGGCTGAGGGAGCTGGGATTGTTTAGTCTGCAGAAGAGAAGAATGAGGGGGATTTGATAGCTGCTTTCAACTACCTGAAAGGGGGTTCCAAAGAGGATGGCTCTAGACTGTTCTCAGTGGTAGCAGATGACAGAAGAAGGAGTAATGGTCTCAAGTTGCAGTGGGGGAGGTTTAGATTGGATATTAGGAAAAACTTTTTCACTAAGAGGGTGGTGAAACACTGGAATGCGTTACCTAGGGAGGTGGTAGAATCTCCTTCCTTAGAGGTTTTTAAGGTCAGGCTTGACAAAGCCCTGGCTGGGATGATTTAACTGGGAATTGGTCCTGCTTCGAGCAGGGGGTTGGACTAGATGACCTTCTGGGGTCCCTTCCAACCCTGATATTCTATGATTCTATGAGGTCCCACCATTTAACACAGCTCTCAATGATTTCAGCTGTCAGTAAAAGAGCCTCACTGCTAGTGCAGACTGGGCATTCTCTTGCATCTGAGACACTGTCCCAAAGCAGGCCGAATGCTCAGCAATTTCAGCTCTATTGGTGTACAATTTAATCAGCTCTATTATTACACAGCAGCAAGAGGAAATGTCAAATAATGATTAGGACACCTGTCATAAATATAAAGGGAAGGGTAAACCCCTTTGAAATCCCTCCTGGCCAGGGGAAAGCTCCTCTCACCTGTAAAGGGTTAAGAAGCTAAAGGTAACCTCGCTGGCACCTGACCAAAATGACCAATGAGGAGACAAGATACTTTCAAAAGCTGGGAGGAGGGAGAGAAACAAGGGGTCTGTCTGTAGTCGTCTTGGCCGGGGACAGAACAGGAATGGAGTCTTAGAACTTTTAGTAAGTAATCTAGCTAGGTATGTGTTAGATTATGATTTCTTTAAATGGCTGAGAAAAGAATTGTGCTGAATAGAATAACTATTTCTGTCTGTGTATCTTTTTTGTAACTTAAGGTTTTGCCTAGAGGGGTTCTCTATGTTTTTGGATCTAATTACCCTGTAAGATATATACCATCCTGATTTTACAGGGGGGATTTCTTTATTTCTATTTACTTCTATTTTTTATTAAAAGTCTTCTTGTAAAACACTGAATGCTTTTTCATTGTTCTCAGATCCAAGGGTTTGGGTCTGTGGTCACCTATGCAAATTGGTGAGGCTTTTTACCAAACCTTGTCCAGGAAGTGGGGTGCAAGGTTTTGGGAAGTATTTTGGGGGGAAGGACGCGTCCAAACAGCTCTTCCCCAGTAACCAGTATTAGTTTGGTGGTGGTAGCGGCCTGTCCAAGGGATGATTATCCCATCCCCATGCTGTTGGGGGAAGACTTGGCCAATCATGTGAAGCAGGCCAAGAGGGTGGGAATGGTCACCCGCAACCAGGCTAAACAAGCCGTGAGGCCTAGCTCTGTTCCGGAAACTTCTATCAGGACCCAGTCAGAGGTGATGGACCTGGACCCCAGGCCAATGTCTGCAACAGCAGTAGTGGATCCAGTCCCAGAACCGGAACCAGCCGAACAACCAACACCAGACCCCGTGTCAGCACTGAATCCAGTACTTGCAACCTCAACACCAGAGGGCCCCACCGAACCTGAACTGGCAGCAGCCGATAACCCTACACAAGAGGCTCAGCCGGAGCCTGAATCCCAACATAGTGCACCAGCGGAGAGCGGTTCACAGTCAACAGAAACAGCTCCATCCCCTATATCGCTTCCAGAGGGACCAAGCCTATGTCCCCAATCCAATGAGGAACTGATGTCTCCAGCATCAAGGGAACAGTTCCAGACCGAACAGGAAGCAGATGAAAGCCTCCAGAGAGCTTGGACGGCGGCACGGAGCAACCCACCGCCTCTCAGCTCTTCTAATCGATCCAGGTTTGTTGTAGAAAGAGGACTTTTATACAAGGAAACTCTTTCTGGGGGACACCAGGAAGACTGGCATCCTCAGAGACAGTTGGTAGTTCCAACTAAATACCGGGCCAAGCTCTTGAGCTTAGCCCATGATCACCCTAGTGGCCATGCTGGGGTGAACAGGACCAAAGACCGTTTGGGGGGGTCATTCCACTGGGAGGGAATGGGCAAGGATGTTTCTACCTATGTCCAGTCTTGTGAGGTGTGCCAAAGAGTGGGAAAACCCCAAGACCAGGTCAAAGCTCCTCTCCAGCCACTCCCCATCATTGAAGTTCCATTTCAGCGAGTAGCTGTGGATATTCTGGGTCCTTTTCCGAAAAAGACACCCAGAGGAAAGCAGTACATACTGACTTTCATGGATTTTGCCACCCGATGGCCGGAAGCAGTAGCTCTAAGCAACACCAGGGCTAAAAGTGTGTGCCAGGCCCTAGCAGACATTTTTGCCAGGGTAGGTTGGCCCTCCGACATCCTCACAGATGCAGGGACTAATTTCCTGGCAGGAACTATGAAAAACCTTTGGGAAGCTCATGGGGTAAATCACTTGGTTGCCACTCCTTACCATCATCAAACAAATGGCATGGTGGAGAAGTTTAATGGAACTTTGGGGGCCATGATACGTAAATTCGTAAATGAGCACTCCAATGATTGGGACCTAGTATTGCAGCAGTTGCTCTTTGCCTACAGAGCTGTACCACATCCCAGTTTAGGGTTTTCTCCATTTGAACTTGTATATGGCCGTGAGGTTAAGGGGCCATTGCAGTTGGTAAAGCAGCAATGGGAGGGATTTACACCTTCTCCAGGAACTAACATTCTGGACTTTGTAACCAACCTACAAAACACCCTCCGAACCTCTTTAGCCCTTGCTAGAGAAAACTTACAGGATGCTCAAAAAGAGCAAAAAGCCTGGTATGATAAACATGCCAGAGAGCGTTCCTTCAAAGTAGGAGACCAGGTCATGGTCTTAAAGGCGCTCCAGGCCCATAAAATGGAAGCATCGTGGGAAGGGCCATTCGTGGTCCAGGAGCGCCTGGGAGCTGTTAATTATCTCATAGCATTCCCCACCTCCAACCGAAAGCCTAAGGTGTATCATATTAATTCTCTAAAGCCCTTTTATTCCAGAGAATTAAAGGTTTGTCAGTTTACAGCCCAGGGAGGAGACGACGCTGAGTGGCCTGAAGGTGTCTACTACGAAGGGAAATGTGCTGGTGGTGTGGAAGAGGTGAACCTCTCCATGACCCTTGGGCGTATGCAGCGACAGCAGATCCAGGAGCTGTGCACTAGCTACGCGCCAACGTTCTCAGCCACCCCAGGACTGACTGAACGGGCATACCACTCCATTGACACAGGTAATGCTCACCCAATTAGGGTCCAACCTTACCGGGTGTCTCCTCAAGCTAAAACTGCTATAGAACGGGAGATCCAGGATATGTTACAGATGGGTGTAATCCGCCCCTCTGAAAGTGCATGGGCATCTCCAGTGGTTCTAGTTCCCAAACCAGATGGGGAAATACGTTTTTGCATGGACTACCGTAAGCTAAATGCTGTAACTCGCCCAGACAATTATCCAATGCCACGCACTGATGAACTATTAGAGAAACTGGGACGGGCCCAGTTCATCTCTACCTTGGACTTAACCAAGGGGTACTGGCAGGTACCGCTAGATGAATCTGCCAAGGAAAGGTCAGCCTTCATCACACATCTCGGGCTGTATGAATTTAATGTACTCCCTTTCGGGCTGCGAAATGCACCCGCCACTTTCCAAAGACTTGTAGATGGTCTCCTAGCGGGATTAGGAGAATATGCAGTTGCCTACCTTGACGATGTGGCCATATTTTCGGATTCCTGGGCAGACCACCTGGAACATCTACAAAAAGTCCTTGAGCGCATAAGGGAGGCAGGACTAACTGTTAAGGCTAAGAAGTGTCAAATAGGCCTAAACAGAGTGACTTACCTTGGACACCAGGTGGGTCAAGGAACTATCAGCCCCCTACAGGCCAAAGTGGATGCTATCCAAAAGTGGCCTGTCCCAAGGTCAAAGAAACAGGTTCAATCCTTCTTAGGCTTGGCCGGTTATTACAGACGATTTGTACCGCACTACAGCCAAATCGCTGCCCCACTGACAGACCTAACCAAAAAGAAACAGCCAAATGCTGTTCAGTGGACCGGAAAGTGTCAGAAGGCCTTTAACAAGCTTAAAGCGACACTCATGTCTGACCCTATACTAAGGGCCCCAGACTTTGACAAACCGTTCCTAGTAACCACAGATGCATCCGAGCGTGGTGTGGGAGCAGTTTTAATGCAGAAAGGACCTGATCAAGAATTCCACCCTGTAGTGTTTCTCAGCAAAAAACTGTCTGAGAGGGAAAGCCACTGGTCAGTCACTGAAAAAGAATGTTATGCCATTGTCTACGCTCTGGAAAAGCTACGCCCATATGTTTGGGGACGGCGTTTCCACCTGCAAACCGACCATGCTGCACTAAAGTGGCTTCACACCGTCAAAGAAACTAACAAAAAACTTCTTCGGTGGAGTTTAGCTCTCCAAGATTTTGATTTCGACATCCAACACATCTCAGGAGCTTCTAACAAAGTGGCTGATGCACTCTCCCGTGAAAGTTTCCCAGAATCAACTGGTTAAAATCGTCCTTGAGATGTGGAAAATATTGTTAGTCTTTATGTACTTGGTAGTATATTTAGAGATGCATGTGTCTTATTAACTCTGTTTTCCTAGAGCTCCAGGAAGAAATCCCAGCCAGTGTTTCACCCTAGCTGAGATTTGGGGGGCGTGTCATAAATATAAAGGGAAGGGTAAACCCCTTTGAAATCCCTCCTGGCCAGGGGAAAGCTCCTCTCACCTGTAAAGGGTTAAGAAGCTAAAGGTAACCTCGCTGGCACCTGACCAAAATGACCAATGAGGAGACAAGATACTTTCAAAAGCTGGGAGGAGGGAGAGAAACAAGGGGTCTGTCTGTAGTCGTCTTGGCCGGGGACAGAACAGGAATGGAGTCTTAGAACTTTTAGTAAGTAATCTAGCTAGGTATGTGTTAGATTATGATTTCTTTAAATGGCTGAGAAAAGAATTGTGCTGAATAGAATAACTATTTCTGTCTGTGTATCTTTTTTGTAACTTAAGGTTTTGCCTAGAGGGGTTCTCTATGTTTTTGGATCTAATTACCCTGTAAGATATATACCATCCTGATTTTACAGGGGGGATTTCTTTATTTCTATTTACTTCTATTTTTTATTAAAAGTCTTCTTGTAAAACACTGAATGCTTTTTCATTGTTCTCAGATCCAAGGGTTTGGGTCTGTGGTCACCTATGCAAATTGGTGAGGCTTTTTACCAAACCTTGTCCAGGAAGTGGGGTGCAAGGTTTTGGGAAGTATTTTGGGGGGAAGGACGCGTCCAAACAGCTCTTCCCCAGTAACCAGTATTAGTTTGGTGGTGGTAGCGGCCTGTCCAAGGGGTAATATTTTGTACCTTGGGGAAGTTTTGACCTAAGCTGGTAAAGATAAGCTTAGGAGGTTTTTCATGCAGGTCCCCACATCTGTACCCTAGAGTTCAGAGTGGGGGAGGAACCTTGACAACACCCAAGCAGAGCCCACATCCAATGCAAACAGTTACCCCCAACCCTGTCTTAATTGTAGGCTTTGGCACCCATGTCCCCTGCCTAGCAAATACAGTTTAGTTGAGGGTGAGCCCCTCAGTCAGATTATGCCAAGCACAATTCTGTTGCCCTTGATTCATACAATGAGGATAACAACCCTATATTATCCCTTCCCACATTAACAAAGTCATTTGTGATCCAACACCAGCCAAAAGGGATCATTTGTGCAAAAGCAGTCCCAGCAGGCCGAGCACCAAGACAGGGTGGGTGTGCCCATGCAAATAAGGTTGGCTCCTAAAGTCCTCTTCCCCAGCTTATTACTAGATGTCAGGGGAGAGCTCATTCAGACCCTGCTTAGACAAAGGAGATCCCTCTTCAGTGGAGCCAGGCAGCAGAGGCTCTTCAGCAATTTTCTTGATAAGCAGCTCCTGCTTTGTTGGGGTAGGAAGCTCTGCTTACATCAGCATGCCACACTGCACTGGGCTTGGATCCCCCCCTTGAAGGAGCCAGCCCTCTCCAGGCTTAATGGGCTCTTACAGGTGTGCTATGTTGGGGCTTACTGTGTTATGGGGAGCTCTTAAACCCATTCCTGCCTGGGCTGAGAACCTTTCCCACCACAGCACCCTTGGCTCTATAGATGCAACACATAGGAAATAATGATGAAATAGAGTACAATAATTATTACCAGTGTTCTGTCCAGTAGTAGCCTTTACAAGTCTCTGCTTTCAGATAGGCAAACAGCTTAGAGAATGTACTGGTTTATTATATGATGTTCTGTCAAATGAATTCCCTTGTTCTGCAGATACTAAACCACAGAAGCAAAGGAAGTAGGTTTTCAAAGAAAACTGGGGTTTATATTTGATGACAAAGAGCAAATCTGGAGCGGTCTTCTGCAAAACTATTGATCTGCCACCTGAATATTGGTTGTGCATGAGTAACAAGAGACTGTGGACACTGGAAATCATAAAAGAAAGCAGCAACTAAAGAGTATATTTGCTGCATACACCACCATCAAAATCTGCCTTTGTTATGGGCTGAATGAAAACCATCCTTATCCTGTTGAAATCACCTTCTCAGGTTGCAGCACAGCTGGTTGGATTATCTATGAATGAGGGCATTTTGTCCCTATCCAGAGGTACTGGCAAACAGCAAGTATTCTGCTTCCAATCCATTGGGAGTTGCACATTGATGGGTTTGAATCCTTTATACAGAATAAAGCCGGCCACTTTAGGATATGGCAGTTTGGGACATTAGCATGCAAGTCCATGGCAGATTGCGATCATACAATGGGTAAATCCTCACAGTATTTCAGTTGTCCAATTTGGAGCGAACCCTATAGAAAAGTGTCCAAGTTTTCTGAAATATTGGGGCACCTGTTTATCCACACTGGGTATCCCTGATGCTGTTCACAAAGCTTACAACACTCATTGTGCTTTTTATATTGCACCAGTAAATTAGACAGAGGATTGCCCATGGATAGCAAAATAAAGGCTGAATTCTGCCAGACTCTTAATGGAAAGGCACTTGGATCCATTCTGGCCATAAAGATATATCATGGGGAAGATTTTTTTTTTAAATGCACACAAGCCCAACGAACTCCTTGAAGCAACTAGATGGTCCTTGCTTCTGCAATAAACATGCACCCAAATATCACTGACAAATTACTATAGGACTGTGTAGCATTTTATTAATTTTACAATTTTGTCAATTTTTATTGGTGGACAAAATGAATGTATTCAAATAAATGGGACTGTGTTTTTAGAGCTCTGACATTTGTGATCAGTAACAACATTTTGGCAGCACATTCCTGGAGGAGCAATTATTGATGCACTAGTGGGTTCACACACCGCATACATAGTTCTATAATTCTGTAGTAACTCGGGACCAATTTCCGCAACAAAATTTTGCAAATTCAGCAGCACTCCTGTTGCAATGGAAACAAGGGCAGCCGCTGTTTTCAGATGTACAATTTCCAAATTGCACTAACTACTCAATTACTAGAACACTAACTTTTCAAAATTCCAAGTCCAAAGTAACAGACCTAGTTATGTTTTCTCCATTGCTGGGAGTGCTGCAGCATATGGCCATTAGTAGAAAAAATAAAATTCCCCTGAGACACAGTCCCTTGAAAAGCAGTGGAAAGGTTACAAATAATTCTATGGCATAGTGTGTGTGTGCCTAAACCTGTTTAAACACTTTTCCTTTTTTTTCTTATGTATTTGGTTAAGAATATGTGATTTTGCTAATAGTGCAGCTCTCATTGTTACATTGCATCAAAAATGAAATAATAAAATCCATGCCTAATGTGACTATATATTCACTCCAGTAAACCTGAAGCTGCATGATTTGTCACTCATGCATAGATCTATATATGGTAAAGTGGGTAAACACTGCATAAAGTATATTTTGTGCTTCCCCGGTCTTGGACAGATTAGCACAAATTAAATTTCACACTAATCTGCCCATGGTCAGGAGTGCTACATTAGGATCTAGGGGATTCAGCTAATTGTGAAAAAATATTTTTGTGCTATTTGAATAATGTGTGAAACAGCCATCTACTGAGAGAGAGAGTGAGACAGAGAGAGAGAGAGATTATATACAGCAAATATTTACGGGAGATCTCTCTAACCATGTGTCTATCCATGCTGAGTCAATAATTCATAATGAATAATTTCTGTGTCTTTAAGCATATCATGATTTATTCACATTTTTATTATTTGAATTTACTCAACACATTTTGGCTAGTTTTTTTTCTTTCTTTACTTTTCAGGTTGATCACAAATATTTTTCTGCATGTATTCAATACTTGATATTCAAAATTTAGGCTGTCCTACTTAGCTGCAATTGGCCAACCGTGTCACATGCTACTATTTCTGTTCCTTTACTGGATAAACATAATTCAAAACAGGAGAATGTACTGAACTGCTAGCAGGAGGATGTCCAGGATCAGAAGTTTATACTCACAAGCCATGTGAAACATGACTTCAGGAGCTTGAGTATCCACAGAAATATGGTTGACATTGAGATAATTTCTCCAGGGTCAGGACCCATGCCAGATATTTAGCACAAAGAAATATGTACATGCATAAGGCTTGGACCAACTTTTTAAAACGTAGCCTTTCATGGCTCTTACAAAAATAAGCTACATCTCTTCCCTGGCTTGGCTCTGGAGCTCACTGAAGCTTAGGACAGTCCAGTGTTCGGATGGGAGCCCTTCAGATAAAACCTGTGTGCAAGATGATTGGTCAGGTAGGAGGAAACAGTCCTCTTATTACTAAATCAATAATGGTTAATATGCAGCAACATCATACTTCCCCACAGGAGACCACTGATGCTCAGTTGCCACATCCTAAGAATTTTTGTTTCCCCTGTGGAAACAGCAGGTATGAAAGTCCTGTGACTAATAATGATGGAAAATAAATGAATGCATTTCATCACACAAGCCCACTTTTGACTAATTAAAAATCTATCTATCTATCTATATCTATATATATATATAAACCCTCCCTTGGGAATAAAACGTCTTATGAGAAATATTTGCATTCTACTCTTGGAGCCCACAAACCCACAGAAATAGCATTCTTTTGGCATTTCTGTAGAATAGCCCCATTTTTTTCAGAAGATGAGTGCTGGACCAGAGATAGCAAGACCTTACCCCCTCATTGTCAGAATGGTTGTAGAAATCCAGCTCTGATACATTACAACAAAGTTCAGAGACTCCCCTTTGACCTGGCGGTGTCCCCCTGGAACTAGCAACAAATGTACATATGCCTTTGTCCACATTTTGGACAACAGCAATGGTTCATGAGTTTCACTGCCAAGATTCATGAATTGTAGTTTTTTCTCACACTCTCCATACATATACACCATTGCTTGCCAGTGTCCAGTATTTATCCCTTTATCCCATGTCTCTTCCCTTTTATGGGCTGGTACAGCATATGCTGATGTGTTAGACGAAGAGACTGAGTGAGTCACTCACATTTTTCAGCAACAAGTTCTACCAAATTCATTAGATTGCTGTGAGATGTAACCTGGAATGCACATTAAGGTGTTAATGGAGTGTCTATGCTTGGTATCAGGTTTTCATGCTGAGTTGCGCTGGTGTTTATCTAGTTTTATTATAAAACCTAATGTAAATCCTTAGACAGATATTCTATTTTAGCTGAGAAACGAATTGTGACAGTTTATTGTGAAATGACAAATGAATGCTGACATTTTATTCTTACATGTTTATAAATCAGTTTAAAGGTTAAGAGTCGTTAATGCGGGCAATCTGAAGAATCCATATACATAAACAGAATATTCACTTTGGATAACTATATATGTCCAATGTCATTCACAAAAGATAAAAGTCAGATTAAGGGAAGAGGAGAAAAATGCAAATTTGCCAGTATTAGTTTATCTTTTAACTGGAAACAGAATTACTTGATTGATAGGCAGTGTGATCAAATCCAGCATAAACTGCAATTTTTTTTCTTAGTTTATTTTTAAACTAAATGACAATCTCCAGGATGATCCCTAAAGAAAAAAAATTAAAAGCCCCTCCTAATATTACCCAGAATGATTAGAATCACTTGCCAGTAACTGAGTGTTTGCAGCCACACTTTACGTGATAGAAAAAACAGCCAATCAGTATTGTAGGAAGAGTTTAAATTCTTCTCTGTGCTATGACACATTGTGAGAGTAATTTACATCCTTTCTCCTATTCCAGAAGCGCCTGGCATTGCCAATGTTAAGAAGTAATCGCTGCTTCTTTAAAAAGATTGGGTTTCCAAGAAGATAGTTTTTCTCAGAGGACTAAACAGTTGTAGATACAAATGGCAGTTTTTAATGGCTGATGATGACTATCTCCAGATGAGAGAAGGATGTAGAGGAACTAAAAAATTTACTGAAAGCAGTGGAGGGATATATTATCTAGAGGGAGTACACATGTTCTGTGTGCCAACTCAGAAGTAATTATGGACTGCACAACCAATTTAAACACATTTGGCCTTATTTTTATTCATGCAAAGGCCCCTTCACAACACTTTGGCAATAACAAGGGCTCTTAAAGTGGATGTCATTTACTCCCTCTTTAAAGTCCCTTTATCTCCCAGAGTAAAAGGGAGTTGGTGAAAATGACAATCAATCCCCATGTTCATAAAAACATCACATTGCTAGCACGGAAGTGAAACAAGTTTTGTGAAACATAAATTGTTATAGGCCCTGATCCTGCACTGGGCTCTCTGCAGGCAGACTACCCATGGAGAGGTCTGTTGACTGGGGTTTCTTATTGGTGAGTCTGCATGGACAGCTCTTTTCCAGATGCGGTCTACAATTCTGTTATTTATAAGTAAATGTATTCAGGGGGAGCTGGAACAATTTTTATAGTGGGGATGCTGATGATGTAAACCATGTAACCACCCCTACTGCCTGCACCACTGAATGCATGAGATTTCCAAAATTACAAGCATACAACTGTGCACATATATTTGCATATACCTGGATAATGCATGCAAATGTCCCACATGGGTACAAATCAGGTATTTGTTCCCCAGTATGGCCAAGTATGCACCTAGCTGGCCATATTTGTGTGAAGAATTTAGGCAAACCCATATGTACTGCCCAATCCAATCTTCATGCCTAAATGTCATAATTCAGTCTATACATGGGTGGTTTTCCTGCAGCAGTGGATTACATCTCTAATACCATGCAAAGAAGTGTGGGACGTGTGAATTCTTGTCTGACACTTCAGGCATTAGCCATGTCCGGTCCAATCTGCATTTCCTCCTCTCGAGGAGGGCCAAAACAATAATTCACAAGAGATGACTTATTCCATGAATTTTGCTTTTATTTGCTTATTTCACAACATTCTTGAATGCACTTGTTATTCAAAATTACTCACAAAGTTCTTCAGTGAATAGTTTTTGCTCTACAGATGTTTCATGAATCATTTACTGGGTAAACAAATAATAATAATATTCAAAGACAGAAATTTATTTTGTGTTAGTTAAAATAAGTCACATTGCTTTTTTGTTTTCCAATGGAACTATTTACATAGCTAACCAACACAACACAAACCTACAAATTTTAGTCAAATACGCAATTTTCAATTCATTTGTAGCCTTAACAGTCTTTCACAAATATTTGTGCTAGGAATGCTCAATTGTCAAATGCTCATAACAAGGTGAACGTGAAAGAATCAGGAACACTGTCAAATTGAAATTTCATTTTCAAATTCAAATGAGTCATCACAGATAATTGTCCCACTATCTATTTAGCTGTATTCATGATTCTTGCCTGAATAACGCATTCAGGACGGAGGCTATCATCAAGTGTTGCAAGAAAAAGTCTGGGGGATGAGACAGAGAGGGAACATCCAATCTTGGCAGGTAAAGTCTTTCATTTCACCTCTACAAGAATACAATTGATATTCTTGAAGCAATCACATGCAAATAATTTAAATGAAATCCTTTTCCTGGACTCCAATGCAAAATGCACATTCAATTCTATATGTAACTGCTCTTTGCCTGCCCACTACATATGCACCCACCAACCATAATAAGCACTTGCAGTTAAGGTATATCATCACATTTTTCTACTGCAGTGGTTTGATTAAATTGACCTTGTGTTATTAAAATGGCTCTCCAGACATCTGGAAAATCATGGGAGTAAAACATAACTGTACTTTATGTTTTACTGGAAAATATTTCAACTTTCTGGAAATTGTTGAATAGGAGATAGAACTGGGTTCTGGACAATTTAAACTGTGTTGCTGGCTGAGATTGTCTGCTAGCTTTTAAAGTCCTGTCTTTAAATATTTAAAAGTGAATTAAAACCAAACAAAGCTTATATTTTGTGGGGAATCAGCTTTCAGTCACTGAAAATTTGAAAACCCTTCTGTGGTCATTTAAAGGTAAAGTACTTGTAAAATCCCATGCCACGGGGCTGATTACCTTCTGAAGAAGGCTTGATGGGGACGTAGCTGCAAAATGAGGACAGACACATGCATGGAATTAAGCAGCAGGCTGCAACTTTTACTAAACTTTAACCTGGGGAGGGCGCTAGCCACCCATCGCTCATACTCTCCTATACCCGGCATTTATCTGACTGCAACGCGTAGGTTAGAGGGCTCCTTTCCATATAGTCCATAACACAGGGTAGGCTCTCAGCCTATCCCCCCAGGATTCAGGTCTCTCTGAGTCCTAGCACACACTCCCCCACCTCCACCCCAATGAGGGGGACAGAGGGTGCAGCAGGAAGGTCTGATTTCAGTCCAGGAAGACCAGGAGGTCTCACACTATCACCTGACACCAAGACCCATCACCACAATCCCAGGTTTTTTACCTCTGGGAACTGTTTAATCTATTCTCTTAACCTCCCTGGAAACCAGCCATGGGGGACACCAGTGACTAGCTTAGTTGCTCCCCTGCAACCACACTGCCTAGTATCACAACACGTGCCCAATCCATGCCCTCACACGCTGTAGCCATATGTCAGCACCTCCATCGGACAAATGTACGGCATCGTCCCTGAGAATTTCTGGCTGATTGTAACTGATGTCCCTATGCTGTATCACTGAACCCATTGTGTCCAGGAATATCTTGCTGGTCACCCTATTTACTTTCTTTCTAGCCTTGTCCATGCAGACTGGGTCTGCCCCCAGCCCTTGCCTGTCAGTGAGTGCAGAAGTGGCATGAGCTGGTCCCACTGCATGCCTCTTCTGGATGCAAACAACTTTGGCCCTGAAGCCCAGCAGAGATCTGGCTGCCATCTCGGCTGCCCTCTTGTGGGCCCAATGAACTATGCAGTGCCCACAAATCCAAACATTGTGTATGCTCTGGGTAGCGTCTGAAACAGGGAAGCACATTGGGTTAGTTATGTTTTTCCATTCCCTGCGATCTTTTCCTTGGTGTGGATGTAAGTCCTGTAACACCTTGATTTCCAGTGCTCTACTGCTTGCTCTTTCCATGAGCCAAAGACCTCTTCAGCCGCTAATGTTGCTGCTCTGATCCTGAAAGAATGAGTATCAAATTTACCAGTGTCAAGACCACAGTAGCGCAAGCTTTTTCTCACTACCCTGCTGAAATGGTATTTTGTCAGGAAGCTACCATCACTGCGTGTGAACAGTGGGCCTGGATACAGGCCCCTGATTTTTAGTGAGACTTTTGTTGCCTTTACAGGGCACAAGCGCTTGTCCGCACATTCCTTCAACACCACATAAGCCCCCCCTTCTCTTCTGTCTGTTTGAATACCTTAAACACAGGGGGACTGCTCCTGCAGGTAGTTGAGATCTCTTATATTTAATGGACACTGGGACTTGCCCATAGCTGCCAGAGGCACCAGCTAACTCACTCCCAAAGCACTAAAGAAGGCAACAACGAATTCTGCCTTAAATAAAATGGCCTCCCTCTCACAGCTGCAGACCCATCGCAGAGCCTTTGCTAACTCTGTCAGGGTTTACAGTGCTATGGGTAACCTGTCGTCCCTCCGGCGCCCACTTTTCCTGGACCATCCTTCTAAGAGTTTCTGTACTATGAAATGCCTGCATGGGTCTGGGAAACCTCCATCTTACTCCATTAGGACAGGCCTACCATCCAGCCAGAGATAGTAGAGGGAGCCAACCTGTGGTGGGTCAGAGGCACCACAGATTGGACCACCTGGTGTGTGTGGTATGGCCCACCCACAATGAAGCCCTTCCAGTGCCCAAGGTTTCAGAGCTGTTGGGACACTACCGATGGATACCTGCTGGCCAGCAAGGCGAGTTCCTGGCATCTGTCATTCTGAAATCAAGACTGCATCAGCAACACGATTATCTACACCCAGGACGTGCACTGTGTGACTAAGGATGTTAAACCGCATTCTGTGTAAAACAAAGGCCTTCACCAGTGTCATTACCTGAGGAGTCTTAGCTGATTGTCTGTTTACAATATGGAGCACAGATTGGCTGTCACACCTGAAATGGCCTTTGTAGTTCTGAAAGCTTTCTTCCCAACTAGGGATTGTTACCAGTATAGGAAAAAAACTTGAGGAAAGCAATGTTCCTAGTAATACCCTGAGCCACCTAGCTTTCTGGCCACCTCTGTGCACACCACCCACTTGGAAAGTAAATGCCAAAACCTATACATCCCGAGGCATTTTAGAGGAGGCATATGCCAGACAGGTACTAAACACCTGACCAGGAGCCACCACCCAGCATGCAAGGTTTAGGTGCCCCATGACCACTTGCAGTTCCCTCACAGTAATTTTCTTTGCCCCTGTGAGAGCCAGTATCAGGGCCCTGACTCATTCCAACTTCTCTTTAGATCACCTAGAAATTCCCTGAACTGTGTCCAGTTCAATGACCAGGTATGTTAAATTTTGGGCAAGGCCTTCTGTTTTTTAATGTGGAACAGGGACCCCAAGGTTCTCAGCTAGGTTCTGAAATGCTTGAAGCATGTACTCACAGTTGCCTGTCCTTAATCTTCCTGCACAAAAGATGGCATTGAGATTGTGCATGAGACTGGTCTGCATCACACAGTTGCACTATTTCTCACTCCAGCATGAAGCTGAAGCTTTCAAAAGCATCCCATGATACTGAGTACTGCCTGGGCATGGCTTTATCAAAATAATAGTGGACTTCAAACTGAAACCTAAGCAAGTTAAAGTCCCTGGGAGGCACTGGAAGCAATTGGAATGCAGACTTGATGTCGCATTTTCCCAACATCATCCCAGGGCCACACTCCCTAATCATGGCTACCGCAGCATTGAGTGCCTCACTGAACACAGCTGGGGGTCTATATAATCATTTTATCAATGCTACCTCCTCTGTCTGCTCTTCCTTGAACAGCAAGGTAAATAATTCCACACATTCCCCTTTCCAGATCTTTTCCTTAACGCCTTAGGCAGATGATTCTGGAATGGGCCACCACATTTCTCATAAGCTGTAGGGACATTAGCTGCTGTGTCTCCTGACTCTGTTTTGTTAGAAATTATGCCACCTGGCAACGGGGGAAGAGAGGCTCCTTTATTGCTCCATATTCCTTTATGAGATATCTGTCCCACCCCAAACCTGTATCACCCCCTCATCTGAGAGGGACCCACTCTTGTCAGACAGGCTGCCCAACGTATGGGTCACCAGTGCCAGTGATTTTATCAGGTCAACCCATAACCCTTGGGGAGGGGGGTCAGAGGGAGGAGCGACTTGGGCCACCACCCTTTGCCCCTGAGAGTCTGTCAGAAGCTGTGAGCCACTGGATAACCCCACTGCTGCTTCCTGACTATGCCTGTTGTACTCTTGGCGAGTTCTCAGAGTGAGGCCCAGGTCCAGGGCCACACACCCACTCCTCAGTATCCTCCCTCACCTCAGTGAAGCTTGAACCCTCACTATCCTCAGCTCAGAGCCTAAATCCATCCTTTAGACCTCCCATATGAGGGTCCAGGACCCCATCTGAGAGGAATGCACTCCTCTGACTTACCACCATCCACAAGTGAACTGTCCCTGCTGAGGTCCTGGCTTCTTCTGCCCAGCTGCTCTTCTTCTGCACCTGTTGCAGGCCATGGATCTTCACCTGATCTCCCTTCCTGTGAAGACAGAGCACATCTTCCCCCATGGTGGCTGCAGTCCCAAGCACACTATTGCCTGGCAAAGATGTCCAAATGAACTCTCAGAGGTCATGGCTCTCAGTGGCTCCATTAGGGTGTGGCTGGATCCCTCTCGTGCTTGCAGGAAGGCACCCCTACTACCTACACCCCGACTCCTGCCGCCTCACTTTGGGGGGTCAACAGGAAGAGACGGGGGGAAGAGATTGGGTGTTCTGCCTGGCTCCCTCAGAGCAGCACTTGGAACAGCACCTGCAGCTCTGCTGGCCAAACCCTTAACCAAGGCCGCACAAGGCTTTACCCTCCCCCTACCAAAGCCGGATTCGGGCAGGGGGGGTGCAGCCAGACACAAGGAGCAATGCTCTTCTGTGGCAGCTGCAATATGCCTGTGACCCCCTCCTCCAGTGCACAGAGGAGGGGTGGGGACCAAAGCAACATACTGGCTCCCACAGGCCCCTCCCCAGTCACTATAGTGGGATCACGTGACCCCCATCTTCCTCCCTGGTGAGTAGTGGGAGACATGGGGGACATGAGAAAAAAGACTTGGCTCCAACAGGGTCTCCAGGGCCCTTCACGGCCGTGTGACCCCAGCTTCTCCCGCTCACCCTCGTGGGCAGGGGAGGGGGAGAGCAGTTTCCCTTGTAGGCTCCTTTTACGGGAGGGGCCTCTGAACTTTATTGGGTGTGTTCCAGTTGGGAAGATTCCATGTGCTGCAATCTAGCCTTAGAGATTACAACACCCATGATGCCTTGGGGAAAGAATGAGAGACTTCCTGGGACTGCAGGGAGTGCAGGTGGTGGGCTCCATTTTTTGGAGAGAAGAGCAAGATTGCTGGTGTGGAGCTAACTGCTGCTGAGAGCTTGTATATTATTTATAATTGGTATTTTTGAGTTAGACCCATGCTACAGATTATTATCAAGCCTTCTCCAGGAAAGGGGGTGTAGGGTTTGGGGGGATATTTTGGTGGAAGACGTCTCCAAGTGGGCTCTTTCCCTGTTCTTTGTTTAACACACTTGGTGGTGGCAGCATAGGGTTCAAGGACAAGGCAAAGTTTGTACCTTGAGGAAGTTTTTTACCTAAACTGGTAAGAATAAGTGTAGGGGATCTTTCATGCAGGTCCCCACATCTGTACCCTAGAGTTCAGAGTGGGGAAGGAACCTTGACAACCAGGATGGCATACTGGTGGGACTATGTTGTTCTTGAGAGTTGGGGGTACCAGCAGTGATTGCATAACTTCAGAATGAAAAAGGAGATGTTTCTATATCTTTGTGGTAAGCCAGAACTGATGTTACATCATCAGATACTCCCACCTAGATGAGACCTTTGCTTGCAGTGGGAGAGTGGCAATTTCCCTGTGGAAGCTAGCTGCTCTAGATGGTTACTGGCCTGATAGGTACCAGTCTGAGGTGACATGGAGATTTGCATGGCAATACACAGTGTGCTGAATGCTATGTGCTCCAGATGGGAATTTAAAAATGTAAACAATTGGGGTTTCCCAGACTATACCATCGCTATTGACGGTCACTGTGTAACTGTTCTGTGTACACCCCTTTAATTAAATGCAGTTTCCATTAACAGAAAGAGGTACAGCTACATGGTGATGCTGACATTGTGGCAGATTCCTGGACATGCATATTGGGTTCCCAAGCAAAGTGAATAATTCCAAAATTTTCAAGGACATTTTAAGAGAGGACAGAGGGGGGACTTACTCCAACTAAATAACATTGACAATATAGTGTCTCCATCCACATCTGGGTGACCCTGCATCCCCTCATGTATCACAAATAATGGTACCAGACTATGCAAACCCATTGAAACACCACTTGCTACTTTTTTGAGAATAAATTTTACTCATATCCTTATTGTGTTTAATATGATAGAGTTATTCATCTTAGTAGAAGAGAGGAGCTGTTGACCAGAAATCTTTCTGAAATGTTTTGATCTCTGAGTGTCTGAGAATAAACAACCAAATAGATGTTACAATGCAATAATGATCTTTAACAATTTTCCAATTACTTAACTTTGAAAATATAGATATCTGCAAGAAAGTGACAGGGTTGACCTAAAATGTACTTAAAGATAATATGCTTGATTACTTGTGAAAGTTATGTTAATAAAATGCTCAAGAGGAGGTTTGCTGAGAAAAGAGACTCTTTAGACATGGACATTGAAGTGGCTGGGCCACATTCTATTCTCAGTAACATCAATATGAAACTGGAGTAACTCCATTAAAATAGATCAATTAAAGTTCCTTCAGATTCACTCTAGTGTATTTGAGATGAAAATCTGACCTAGTTAATGTAACTAGAAGTATATGATCAGTTATTGTACATACTTTAATAAGCATGCCAGACATATTTTAAATCATTTGTAATAAAATGTGAATGAACAGATGTTTGTAATATTTATAATGCTCTTATATGACATGTGAACTGTTTTGTTTAGACACATAGTTTACATGGTATGTTTTTGTTCCATGACTGGATGAGTACAACTCTTACAATCAGTTTTTCAGGGTAAATATACATAATTTTAAATGTTTGTTTTCTGAGAATATTCTGTACTATTTGTTAAAAAAATGTCACAGCAAACACTCCTGCTAGTAAATTCATTTACTGGAATATTCAGAGAAAGAGAATATAAAAGGGCACAAAAACAAAGTGGATTCATTGATAAAAATCTGAATGAATAATTATGGGCATTTTTGGGAAAAAATTGCCTCTCTTTCTTGATGACAGTTTTGAAAACCAAATGAATTTATCTCAAAGAGCATTTGTATATCTTGTTATAGACTGAGGTATTGTTCTAGAGATGGGCTCAAGTGGCTAAGTTCTGATCCAAATCTGAATTTCAATCCAAACTTTCCCAACATTCAGTGGTGTTCAGATATGACATTTTATTTAATCTTATATACATTATTGTTATGCATAGCCTCTGTCAAGATTCCTTCCCCACTCTGAACTCTAGGGTACAGATGTGGGGACTTCCATGAAAGACCCTCTAAGCTTATTCTTACCAGCTTAGGTTAAAAACTTCCCCAAGGTACAAACTTTGCCTTGTCCTTGAACCCTATGCTGCCACCACGAAACGTTTTAAACAAAGAACAAGGAAAGAGACCACTTGGAGACGTCTTCCCCCAAACCCTACACACCCTTTCCTGGGGAAGGCTTGATAAGAATCCTCACCAAATTGTACAGGTGAACACAGACCCAAACCCTTGGATCTTAAGAACAATGAAAAATCAATCAGGTTCTCCAAAGAAGAATTTTAATTAAAGAAAAGGTAAAAGAATCACCTCTGTAAAATCAGGATGGTAAATACCTTACAGGGTAATCAGATTCAAAACATAGAGAATCCCTCTAGGCAAAACCTTAAGTTACAAAAATACACAAAAACAGGAATATACATTCCATTCAGCACAGCTTATTTTACCAGCCATTAAACAAAAGGAAATCTAACACATTTCTAGCTAGATTACTTACTAACTTAACAGGAGTTGTGAGGCTGCATTCCTGATCTGTTCCCAGCAAAAGTATCACACAGACAGACCAACCCCTTGTTCCCCCCCATCCAGATTTGAAAGTATCTTGTGGTCTCATTGGTCATTTTGGGTCAGGTGCCAGATAGATTACCTTAGCTTCTTAACCCTTTACAGGTGAAAGGGTTTTGCCTCTGGCTAGGAGGGATTTTATAGCACTGTGGACAGAAGGTGGTTACCCTTCCTTTTATATGTATGACAGCCCTCCAAGGCTGAAAAGGATCACTGTGATCATCCAGTCTGCACTCTTGTATAATACAGGCCATAGAACTTACCCAAAATAAGTCCTAGATCATATCTTATAGAAAAACATCCAATCTTGATTTAAAAATTCTGAATTATGGAGAATCCACCATGACTCTTGGTAAATTATTCCAATGATTAATTACTCTCACTGTAAAAAAATTACGCCTTATCTCCAGTAGAGTTGCCATCTTTCTAATCGCAAAAAACCGAACACCCTTGTCCTACCCCTGCCCCTTCCCTGAGGTCCTGTCCTGTGTCCTGCCCCATTTCCTAGGCCCCAGCTCCGGCTAACTCCATCCCCCTCCCTCTGTTGCTCACTCTGTTGGAGCGGGTGAGGGCTCTGGCAGGGGTGTGGGCTCTGAGATGGGGCTGGGGGATGAGCGATTTGGGGTGCAGGAGTGGGGTCAGGGCTGGGATAGGGAGTTGGGGTTCAGGAGGGGGTGCAGGCTTCATCTGGGGGTGTGGAATCTTGGGCTGGGGGTGTGGAAACTTGGGTGGGGCTGGGGATGAGAGGTTTGGTGTGCAGGAAGGGGGCTCAAGGCTGGGGTAAGGGGTTGGCATGCTGGACGGGGTGCAGGCTCTGGGAGGGAGTTAGGGTATGGGAGGGGGTTCCTACCTGGAGCAAGAGGTTGGGGTGTGGTAGTGGGTTTGGGGTGCAGTCTCTGACTGGATGGCACTTACCTCAGGCAGCTCCCAATCGGCGACATAGTGGGATAAGGCAGGCTATGGCAGTCTCCTGACCTTAGCCCTGATGTGCTGCCAACCAGCCTTTTAGCTGCCCAATCAGCACTGCTGACCGGAGCCGCCAGGGTCCCTTTTTGACCGGGCATTCCAGTAGAAAACCGGACTCTTGGCAACCCTAATCTCCGGTCTGAATTTGTCTAGCTTCATCTTCCAGCCATTGACTCTTGTTAACCTTTCTCTGCTAGATTGAAGAATCCATTATTAAATATTTGTTCATGATGTCGATATTTATAAACTGTAATCAAGTCACCCCTTATTCTTCTCTTCTAAGATAAATATATTGAGCTCCCTGAGGCTATCACTGTAAGGCATGTTTTCTAATCTTTTAATCACTCTTGTGGGTCTTCTCTAAACCCTTTCCAGTGTATCAACATCCTTCTTGAATTATGGGTACCAGAGCTGGACACAGGATTCCAGCAGCACCAGTGCTAAATGCAGAGGTAAAATAACTTCTCCTTCTACTTGAGATTCCTCTGTTTTATGCATCCCAGGATCACATTCGCTCTTTTGGCCACAGTGTCACACTGGGAGCTCACACTCAGCTGATGCTCCACCATGACCCCTATGTCTTATTCAGAGTCACTGCTAGCCAGGATAGAGCCCCGCCCCCCCACCCCCATCCTGTAATTATTAGCTGTACTAAGATGCATATTGTTTTCTTGTGCCCCATTTTCCAAGCAATCCAGATCACTCTGAATCAGTGACCTGTCCTCTTCATTATTTACCACTCCCCCAGTTTTTGTGTCATCTGCAAACTTTATCAGTGATGAAATTACGTTTTCTTCCAGGTCATTGATGAAAATGTTAAATAGTGTAGGCCAATAGCTGATCTCTGAGGGACCCCATTGGAATGGTGATTCCCCATTTACAATTACATTTTGAGATCTATTATCTAACCTGTTTTTAATCCATTTAATTTGTTCCATGTTAATTTTATATCATTCTAGTATTTTAATCAAAATGTTGTGCGATACCACATCAAATGACTTACAGATGTCTAAGTATATTACGTCAACTCTATTACCCTTATCAACCAAACTAGTATTACCCTTATCAACCAGAAAGATATCAAGTTAGTTTACTGGAGCTATATTCCAAAAACCCATGTTGATTTGCATTTATTACATTACTCTTCTTTAATTCTTTATTATCAAGTACCATATCTGCCACTCATTATCTTGCCTGGGATTGATGTCAGACTGACAGGCCTCTAATTATCTGGGTTATCTTGTTTACTCTTTTTAAACATTATTATCATGATTATTAATTTATTTGTATTACAGTAGTACCTAGGGCCCCAATTGAAACTGGGAACCCATTGCATGAGGCATTCATTAAATACAAAATCGAGATGGTTCCTAATCAAAGAGCATACAGGACAAAGGGTGAAATTCTGTCCCACCATACTCAATGCGCATTTTGCCATTGACTTAATGGAGCCAGGATTTCACTTAGAATGAGGGTAGGAGAGAGGGGATACAAGATACAAAAAGAGGATCCAGATGATATTTGGCAAATGCTATTTCTACTTTTTAATCAGTGTTTAAAATGATTTTTTCTCTATTTTTGTTTTTGTCCCACTGGGGTTTTATTTAAAGGACTATGGGGACTGGGATGGAATAAAGAGGAAAGACAGAGTGGGGTGAGTTAATAGCAGTAAGAGAGTGGGAGAGACAATGTAAGTAGAAGAGAGATATTGATGGAGGAGAGATGAGGAGGAAAAGAAAGAAGGTTGTGGGGGATGCATGGTGGCTGGTGAGGAGAATGGAAGGCAGGCAGAGTGAGGCTGGGATTGAGAGAGAAGAGGCAGTATGAGTCATACGGGACAGCTATCAACTTCGGATCTGGATCCCATCTCCTCTAGAATTCAGAGCTTTTCAAATTCAGGATTTGGCCACAAGCCCATCCCTGTTTTATTGTTTACCAGTTCTGGAGGAGGTACTGAAACAGCGACTGCATCTACCAGACCTTAAACCAAATTCTTCTTTCAGTTGCATCACTGTAAATGCAGAATTACTCCATTGACTCTGACAGAATGATTCTGGATTTACATTACTGTAACTGACAGCGTAATCTGGCCACACAATTTGTAGAGAGCTGCTGTGAGGAGACATAAGAGTGGCAAGGCACGCAAAGTAAAAGTGAAGTTCATGCTGTTTGATAGGGTGACAGACATTAACTTTGCTTAGGACACCACTCTGCTCACTATTGTTTCCCATTTGTTTGAGGAGAGGAGACAGCAGTTGGTACTCTGCAGCCTGTAGTACCAATTCCATTGACATGATTATTAGTATGGTATATAAATATAGTGGAATCCTTATAAAGGTCATGAAGACATTTTCTCCCTCTTGTGCTCTCAGAAGCTGCAATTGAAGTGAGTGATTCCATGAGTCATTTCAATGGGAGTTTTGTTGGTATTAGATGTAGGTTCCAGATGCCTGACTGGAATTTTTATGGGTAATTTGTAAACTACCATAGGTAATCCTCTGGAAGAAGGAGGTTTTTTGTACTCATGGAAGTATTACCTTTACCTCATCTCTATTTCTACAAGAATTTTAGATATCAGAGTTATTCATGCTTTCCGAATACTACATTTTGCATCAAAATGTTTACTGTAATGAAACAAATCATTTATTTTTATCAGAGACTTCATCACATCTGTGTTAGCTGCTGCTGATTGTTATGAACATCTACACAACATGCTTGAACTGTGCCTTTCTATATCAGCTATACATCCACAATGGTATCTTTATGAAGGTTCAGAGTAATAACTAGCTGTGTCACTGGACAAAGTTGCATAGGATTTCATTTTCCTTCTTAATCTTATCAGGTGAAAAGAAAAGATTCAAATTGTCTTCCATTCATTGCTCAGAAAACAAAACTGGCATTTTCACCTCCTAACAAAGGATTCTAGTTTAACTTTTCAGCTTTTGATGGCTAATTCCATTTTTCATTATCTTTAAAACAAATGTGATATTTACTAACATTAACACACTACTACAACTAGTGGCAGATAGTTACATACTCAGTACCATGAAGTCATTTCATGTAAGCCTACAAGTTGAATACTTTAAATTGATTCATACTCGTATAGCCTCTGTCTTCCAATTTGAGTGCTAATAATATAAGTTGCACTATATTTTGGTAGAGCTGACTCAAAAAGAAACTGAGCATGTTACTTAAATATCTAAATAGATAAGGGATTTCAAAGATATGTGCAAAAGAGAGAGTCATTTTCTATATATTTGTACAGCTCTTGGTACAAGGTTGTCCCTGACCTGGTCGGCCTTTATGTGCTATCACAATACAAAGGTTACATAACATAAAAATAATAAAATAAATAATTAGAACAAAATTATTTCAAAATTTGTCTAATTAAAATATTAATTTTATCAATGTGGTGCTGTGATTTCTGAATGTGTCCTAGTTATGCAGTTGAGCTACATTCAATAAAAATACCATTTTAATACATGAACCTATATTGTAAAGCACACTGTGTCCTTTTTGAAAGCTTTTTATTTTGATGGATTTGCCCACTTAATCTAAAAATCACCCAATCAATACTAAACACCAAGAAAATACTGCCTATCTGTAAAAAGGTGAGGGATTCATAAAACATTTTCAAGAAAGAATGTTGATTGCATTTGATATTTTTAAAAGTTAAAGATCATTCTCACTTGCTGATAGATTTAGTATAGTTGCTCAAACAAAGCATTTCGAACTTGTTAATGAGCTTCCATTCCTGCTGTTGTAGATGATGGATCTGAGCCTGTGAAGCCTTACACATGTAAGTAATTCAAATGCCCCTATTTGTTTAAGTGGTACTAATTGTACAGGTAAGGTTTAGTCATGTGAATAAGGCTTGCACTTAGGGTCCCACATTTACTATACCATATGACCATTCACAGGTTCATCAGTTTGATTTCAGATTAATTTTGTGTACCTTAGTGGTCAATTATAAGGAATAAGCTACTCAAAAATATAATTAAAATTTAGACATTATTGCCTTTCTTCTGCTCTAAATTGCCCAAGACTGTGCAGACCCTAAGGGGCAACTCTGGTAGCTGATGATTGGCAGAACTCAGCAGTGCTCTGGCCATGCACACTTAGAATAATAAACTATCATGACTAATCATAGAAGGAACCTCAGGAGGTCATCTAGTCCAACCCCCGCTCATAGCAGGACCAATCCCCAACTAAATCATCCCAGCCAGGGCTTTGTAAAGCCTGACCTTAAAAACTTATAAGGAAGGAGATTACACCACCTCCCTAGGTAAAGCATTCCAGTGCGTCACCACCCTCCTAGGGAAAAAGTTTTTCCTAATATCCCACCTAAACCTCCCCCACTGCAACTTGAGACCATTACTCCTTGTTCTGTCATCTGCTACCACTGAGAACAGTCTAGAGCCATCCTCTTTGGAACCCCCTTTCAGGTAGTTGAAAGCAGCTATCAAATCCCCTCTCATTCTTCTCTTCCGCAGACTAAACAATCCCAGTTCCCTCAGCCTCTCCTCATAAGTCACGTGTTCCAGTCCCCTAATCATTTTTGTTGCCCTCCGCTGGACTCTTTCCAATTTTTCCACATCCTTCTTGTAGTGTGGGGCCCAAAACTGGACACAGTACTCCAGATGAGGCCTCACCAATGTCGAATAGAGGGGAACGATCACATCCCTCGATTTGCTGGCAATGCCCCTACTTATACATCCCAAAATGCCATTGGCCTTCTTGGCAACAAGGGCACACTGTTGACTCATATCCAGCTTCTTGTCCACTGTAACCCCTAGGTCCTTTTCTGCAGAACTGCTGCCTAGCCATTCGGTCCCTGGTCTATAGCGGTGCATGGGATTCTTCCATCCTAAGTGCAGGACTCTGAACTTGTCCTTGTTGAACCTCATCAGATTTCTTTTGGCCCAATCCTCTAATTTGTCTAGGGCCCTCTGTATCCTATCCCTACCCTCCAGCATATCTACCTCTCCTCCCAGTTTAGTGTCACCTGCAAACTTGCTGAGGGTGCAATCCACACCATCCTCCCGACCATTCATGAAGATATTGAACAAAACCAGCCCGAGGACCGACCCTTTGGGCACTCCACTTGATACCGGCTGCCAACTAGACATGGAGCCATTGATCACTACCCGTTGAGCCCAACAATCTAGCCAGCTTTCTATCCACCTTATAGTCCATTCATCCAGTCCACACTTCTTTAACTTACTGGCAAGAATACTGTGGGAGACCATGTCAAAAGCTTTGCTAAAATCAAGGAACAACATGTCCACTGCTTTCCCCTCATCCACAGAGCCAGTTATCTCATCATAGAAGGCAATTAGATTAGTCAGGCATGACTTGCCCTTGGTGAATCCATGCTGACTGTTCCTGATCATTTTTCCTCCCCTCTAAGTACTTCAGAATTGATTCCTTGAGGACCTGCTCCATGATTTTTCCAGGGACTGAGGTGAGGCTGACTGGCCTGTAGTTCCCAGGATCCTCCTTCTTCCCTTTTTAAAAGATGGGCACTACATTAGCCTTTTCCAGTCGTCCAGGACCTCCCCCGATGGCCATGAGTTTTCAAAGATAATGGCCAATGGCTCTGCAGTCACATCCGCTAACTCCTTTAGCACTCTCGGATGCAGCGCATCCAGCCCCATGCACTTGTGCTCATTCAGCTTTTCTAAATAGTCCCGAACCACTTCTTTCTTCACAGAGGGCTAGTCACCTCCTCCCCATGCTGTGCTGCCCACTGCAGCAGTCTGGGAGCTGACTTTGTTCATGAGGACAGAGGCAAAAAAAGCATTGAGTACATTAGCTCTTTCCACATCCTCTGTCACTAGGTTGCCTCCCTCATTCAGTAAGGGGCCCACATTTTCCTTGACTTTCTTCTTGTTGCCAACATACCTGAAGAAACCCTTCTTGTTACTCTTAACATCTCTTGCTAGCTGCAACTCTACTCCAACCCGCTGCTCAAAGCAGAACTAATCTCCAATTTTTGCCCCAGATCCCTAAATGGCCCCCTCAAGGATTGAACTCACAACCCTGGGTTTAAGCAGGCCGACACTCAAATCACTGAGCTATCCATCCCTCACTCAAGCTATCCCAAGCTATTCACTTGGTACTGAACATACCTCCTTGCACTGGGAGTTGGAAAGAGATGTGTAGAGCCATCTTAAAATGGATGACCAGAGGGTTTTCCCCATTAGGGCAACACAAAGAAGCTGGAGGGGAAAAGTTCTGGCCCACAGTATGTGAGAAAAGGCTACTGAGAAACCTACAGTGACCACCATAAAAAAACTCTGAATTTGCAAACACAGGCGCCAGCTTCCCCCAGGCCCCCGCGAGTGCTCAACCCCCTTCTCTGCCCCAGGCTCTGCCCCCACTTGACCCCTTCCCCTAAATCCCTACCCCTGCCCACCTCTTCCCGCCCCCGCTCCACCCCCACCCTGTCTCTTCCTGCCCAGTTCCACCCTCTCCCCTGCATGCACCCCATACCAGCTCCTCCCCCACCCCCAGTGCCTCCTGCACATTGCGGAACAGCTGATTGCAGCAGGCAGGAGGCACTGGAAGGGCGTGGGTGAGCTGGCTGCAGGGGGGTGCGAAGTACCCACTAACTTTTTTCCATGGGTGCTCCAGTCCTGGAGCACCCAAAGAATTGGTGCCTATGATTGCAAATACCTACCACACTACAGTATCTGATGCCCAGATTCTTGACGATCTTTAGGTGCCTAGGTCCCATTGCTTTTAATGGGAGTTAGGCCCCTAAATACCTTTGAGGATCTGGGCCTCACTTACCACAGTTTTCAGCCACACACATCATTATAATAAGAAACAGCTGGGTGAAATTAGGTGGTAAATATTGGGCCTGATTCTGGTCTCCCTTCCTCCTCCAGAAAAGTGTTTTCTTCCTCCTCCGGAAAAGAACAGGCAGCCTCCCTCCATTCTGCTTCTTTTCACCCCCTTCCCAGATCTCCTGCTCCTTCTACCAATCCCTTTTGCTCCTCCCCAGTCACATGCCTCCTGCTTACTCTTTCACCCCCAATCCCCTTGCTCCTCAATCAGAGGCTCCTGGCTGCTGCCTCCTGGTAGTCACAGTCTGGCCAGCTACTCACACCTGCTGCCTCAGCCTTTTCCCATATTGGACCTTCCCACAGCTCTTGTTGTGCAGGTAGCGCTTTGCCCTGAGAGGACTGAAAAGGCAGCCTGTGAGCATTCTCTGAACTCAGGGCTGTTCCCTACAGTTAGTGAAGGAAGGAGTTCTCTCAGGAGCTTCGTACACCCCAGTCCCACCAGCCTCTCCCTCCTCAGACTAGAATCTATGACACTGCACTGAAGGGATAGAATCTGCCTGTCTCCTCTGCCTTTCCCGCATCCATTCCAAGGGTCTGTCCATTGTGCTGCTGGGGAAATGCACCTTTACCACCATCCCCTTAGGTGGTGAGCCAGCTCCTCCCAGTGGTTTCAATCAGCTCCATGAGCACGTGTGGAGGTCAAATGGACCCATGTCTTTTTGGAGTGACTTGCATCACTAGAGACACTAAGAGAAAGCAGTCACTGTGCTCTTCCAAACATAGGGACTACTACTGTGCCTTGCCCTTATGTGGGGTGGAAAAGCACCATGCACTCTACCTTGAAATGTGCTTTAACCCTGTTCTGGAATAACTACCATTAGGGCAGCAGTCTAGTTAAATCATTTCAATCGCAACTTTATGCTAAAGCTTCCAAAAAGAGGGCCAATTTGTGCGTCAAGTGTGATGATCCGATGAAGTGAGCTGTAGCTCACGAAAGCTTACGCTCAAATGCTCAAATAAATTTGTAAGTCTCTAAGGTGCCACAAATACTCCTTTTCTTTTTGCAGACACAGACTAACATGGCCGCTACTCTGAAAAGTGTGATGCTGACTCTTAGGTGGTCAGCTGACACCACCAACCCATTTCACAACCAAACCAGTAACAACTCTCCAGTGATATGGGGATGGGGTGGTTTTAAACCAGTGACCAAGGGGGTCTACAGTATATTCAGCATTCTCGGAAGTAATCATCCACTACTTTTTTTAGAACAATGACCTTTATGAGAAGGTTTCTATAGGACAAGATGAGCAGAACTGTGATTAGCATGTTTCAGAGTAACAGCCGTGTTAGTCTGTGTTCGCAAAAAAGAAAAGGAAGACTTGTGGAACCTTAGAGACTAACCAATTTAGCTTTGAGCATAAGCTTTCGTGAGCTACAGCTCACTTCATTGCTGCATCCGATGAAGGGAGCTGTAGCTCACGAAAGCTTATGCTCAAATAAATTGGTTAGTCTCTAAGGTGCCACAAATACTCCTTTTCTTTTTGTGATTGGCATGTTTTTAAAACAATGGCATACAGTATTCATATCTAGGGAGCAATCCTGCAGTGGTAGATTATTTGACTTAATAGGTCTTTTGCATTCATTTTATAATTGTAGTGCCCCTGGCTGAAAACACAAGAGCAAACGTAAGAGGGCAGGTGACCTTTTTCCCCTACTGGTAAGTGTCCTACTAGTAAAAATGGAAATATAATCCTCCCTGACGCAAGACCATTGGTTCTCCTGATAAGTTATATAGGAGTACTTTTCACTGATCTCTTTCCCCAGTTAGCCTTCTATTAAAAAACAGAGACGACTCCAAATCAGAATGGACCCCACTCCACAGCCCTTACTTATACTGGTGTTATGAAGAGGACACAAGTAGTCCCATTTAATTGAAAAACTTTTCTAAATAAGTAAAGCTCAGTGTAAGGATTGCAGATTCACATCACATAAGAGCCCTTCTCAGACTACACCTACAAAAACCCAAGGGACCCAAGGACCATGATCAAATTACATGTACCCATCACCAAAAGAGAAGGATACCTGTGGTGCTCTCTCCAGGAGCTCAGGACTGTGAGTCACCTTGTTACGCCACCTCAGCAAGAGAGAGTCTTACTGAAGGTAAACTGTGGGTCAGCTCTTGGACACTCTAGTCTATTAACCTTCCAAACAATCTCCTCAAAGATTTGCCAGCCTTTACTTTGCCTTGCAGGTAAACGTCAGGTGCACTTTAATCTCCAAACCTCCTCCTATAGCCTTCTTCTGCAGTATCCAGCTCCTGCCACTGGACACTCACAGAAATTACCAAGGTCACAGGCTCCAAAGAGATGTATTACACACCAGCCTTCTAATTCAGATGAGGAGTCACGCAACTTTAATATTACAGCACTGAGGTGACTTTATACTAACACCAAGACTAAGTTTATTAATAAAGAACAAAGTATTAAAGCTAGTTGAAACAGATATGGTTACGAATAAAACAAAAGTATAACATACTTCTAAAAGCCTAACCATAGCTTGAGCAAGCTACAGTTGTTTGGCTAAAGCAGTTTTCTCACCCTCAGGGTTTTCTGATTTTCAGTCAAATCAGGATCCAATCTTTTCATGAATCATTCCCCTCTGCCAGGAGTGTTCCTCAGCGAAATTGATGCCCACAGGATTCCTCCCCACTTCTTATAATCCAGCAAAATGTATTCTTTTGAAGTGTACCCCAGACAAAGTTCTTCTTTCCCACTGGTATGCATATGCCATGCTGTCCATGCTGTTTTTCTCATCCCTCTGTTAATTTGCTTTTCCTGTTGACTTAATGTGCAAATCAAGCTTGCTTTGTGTTGACTTTTACCATGCTCAATTTACATCAGACACCTAGGGAGACAGGTAAATCACCATTCCTTTGTCTAGCAAAACCTTGTTTATCAACCCTGCCAGGTTTGCTTGATTTAAGCATATTTTCTGTGTACATATACAACTTCTTAATTATTATCTGTACACACATCTCACAATGATTACAATGACCAGTACAATACAAGTTTTGATACCATACTCAACAATCTTTATATAGAAATACCATGACAGCAATGCGCTAGGTGGAGTGAGTTTGTCAGGCCTGGTAGGAGTTTCTGTTCCATGACAGAGGACCCTTGCTAGTGGGTAGTGAGGGGCTCATAGGATCAGACCTCTTCTCTTACAATGATGCAAGAAGGTCAGCCCGTGGCTGATCTGTGGGCAACGGCACAACTCTTTTATCTGAACAGAGTGTCTGCTACTATATTTTCTTTTCCCTTAATATGCATAATTTCCTTGGCATATTCTTGAAGAGTGATGCTCCAGTGATGCAATTTGGAACTGGTACTTTCATTCTGTGCATCCAAATTAATGGAGAGCAGCCAGTTAGAACCCTGAGTGTTCCGTTAAAACGATAAGGCCTCAGCTGCCTGACTGCCCACACAATGGCTTAATACACTTTTTTCTGTGACCGAGTAGTTCTGTTCAGTAGGTGTCAGGTTTTTAACGCAAGAAGGCAATGGGATGCGTCCTGTTACTTTCTCCAGACTGCAGCCACACTGCATTTAAACCATTGTCTGATGCATCCGTACATAGTTCAACCCTTTTGTCAAAATCTGAACTGGGCTGGGTTTTCTGACAAGATTTTCTTTACCTTATCAAAACGCTCTTGACAAATCTTCATCCACACAACTTTGTTTGGGTTTGCCTTTTTACACAAGTCTGTGGTTTCAGACACAATAGTACCAAATCCATACACACATCGGTGGTAAAGGTTAACCAAGCCTATGAAAGACTGGATTTGCTTTTTAGTTTGGGGTCTAGGTCAAGTTAACAATAATTTCCACTTTTAGGTGATCGGGAGAGATTCGGCCACTCCCTACCCAGTGTCGCAAATAAGGAATGTAGCAGCTCCTATTTTACATTAGATGCCTTTACATTAACACCTGCATCTGAGTTTTGTCAGTACACTCCCCAAGTGTTTCTGGGTGATCCAACCCAAAGTTGTTAAATAATGTTATAGCGTCGATATAAATTTGTGCAGTTTTGTAATCCATTTAACACTTGATTGACAGGCATCTGAAAAGGGGCACCAAAAGGCAATACTTTGAATCATAAAGTCCCCTATCAGTAAGAAAAGTGGATTTCTTCTGTGTATTGAGGTCTAAAGGGATTTGCCAATAACTTAGTCAGCTCCAGAGTGCTGAGATATCTGGTGTTGCCTAAAATATCTTACATATAATTGATTCTAGGCCTAGGATATGCATCAGGAACTGTGACAGCATTAAGTTTTCTGTAGTCAACACAAAACACAAAACCTTACACTCTTAGCTTTTTTTATTAACCAAACCAACAGGGGAGGACAAGGAACTGTCAAACCTTTCAATTAGCCCCATAGCCAGCATACTCTTTACAAATTTGCTCCTGCACTTTGCTAGTGGTAAGCTCTATTATGTGCAGGCTGAAGTCCCACCATGTCAATCCTACAGACCATTTTATGAGTCATACTTGGTATGCTAGAGAATACCTGCTTGTGGCTTTGCAGCACAGGCAACATTTCTGCCCTCTCAGTGTGTGTTAACGCTTTACATATCTCAGTGGTCTCAAGTGATGACTCACCATGGCATTCAGCCATCAAATCAATGAGGGGGTGTTGTCTCAGAATCCCTCTCAGCACAAGTCATATTTACAATGGCTTCTTTATTGTGATAGGCATTAAGCCTATTTACAGGCACAGTCTGTGGAGCAACCTTTCTGTGGGGTTTCTGCACATGGTCTGTTAGCTCATTATCTCATTCCACAACTTCATGAGGCCCCTCCGATGACATTTGCATTTTGTGCCTTTTTACAGGGAGTAATACTGGACCAAGTGTTTCTCACGTCAAAGGAGCGTCCACAAGCATTTTGATCCTATCATGCTTTCTGTGTATTGTGGCTCTCAGAGAGATTAGTCTGAACTGCTCCCATTGTGTGCCTTAGGTCCTTTCTGAACTCTGTACATAATTAATTACTGGTTCCCACTCTGCCTCAGGGCCACCCTCCCAAGATTCCCTGATGAAATCCAGGAGCCCTCTCACCTTGCTCCCATACAGAAAAATCAAATGGGGTGAATCCTATGGACTCTTGGGGAGCTTCCCTATGAGAAAATAACAGCTAGTGTAACATTTCATCCCAGTCACATGCCCTCTAGTTTGCATAACTTCCCAACATAGATTTCGGTGCCTTTTAAACCTTTCAACTAGACCATTTGTCTCTGGGTGATATTGGGCAGCCTTCAGTTGTTTTACCTCACAGAGCCTCCATAAATCACTGACTAGTGGGAACATGACATTTGATTCACAATCTGATAAGAGCTCCCTAGGAAATCCTACTCAGCTGAAAATAGTGAATAGAGCTGTTGCTACTGTGTCAGCCTCTATATTAGATAGATGCCTCTGGATATCTACTGGTATAGTCCACTACTACCAAAATATATTTCTTTCCCCTCTGGGATGGCCAGAGCATTGGGCCAACAATATCTATTGCTACCCTAAAAATGTATCTTTCATTATGGGTAATGGGTGAAGAAGAGCTTTTGGGGGGCCCTACAGGCTTCTTCCACTTCTGACATGAGTTACAAGACTTGCCGTATTTCTTCACCCCATTTTGAATACTTGGCCAGTAAAAATGACTTTTTAATCTCATACGTCCTCTCTGACACCAAATAATCAACAAAAGGATAGTCATGGGTTAACAACATTACCTCCCCAAAACACTTAGCAGGAGCAATCAGTTACTTGTAAGGCTTCCTAAGGCCTCTATTTTCCCCCACAGGAGCTTCTCTGTACATTTCTCCCTCCTTTTCAAAAAACCCTCCTCTGTTTTACTTAATGGGGGTACCCCTGGAAATCATTTCTCTTATATCTTCTAGAGAGGTGTCTGCTCTCGGCTGTCAGAGCTGGCAGCAGACAAAAAATTGCCTCAGAGCAGTCTCAGGCATTGGAGGTGACTCCTCCCCTCCCATTCCTGGAGGTACACTTCCTCTGTCTCTCTGCTAAGCTGGGGATGGAAACATACCCTTCCCCCATAGCTAATTCTCTGTTTTCACAGTCCCCTTTGGGACCAAAAAGCTATATTCCTTTTTTACTGTGAGTTACTCTATTAACATCTTTGGACACAACCAAATTACCAGTACCAATTAGCATCTCTGCTGGAATGCTCACCAGCCCACCAGTCTTTCAGATGCTTTTTAGACCTTCTCACTCCAACTGTACTTTAGCTAAAGGCACGTTAGTTTTAGATTTTCCCAGTGCATGGAGTTTTCCATTTCCCCCAGGGAGCATGTCAGTTTCCCTAACCATGCTTTCTCTGACCACAGAAATCCGGGTGTCAGCATCTCTCTAACCTTGGCATACCTTGCCATTCACTTTGGAAAGTTTAATAAATTCAGAATCAACCTCTAGTGGGTCAGACTTACAACATTCATCAGGGTCTGTTTATGCTCCACCCTATATTGTTTATGATAGCTGCGTTAATCTGTGCTGGACGGGGTGTAAACCTAGATTCGCTCTGATTAGAGCACTCTCTTTTGATGTGCTCAGCAGAGCCATATGAAAAACTCTTTCTTGGACCATCCTCCTGTGATAGATTTCTGTGACTATGTTTACCAGGAGGGGATCGGTTGTGGGATGGTGGGTGCCTAGATTCTCAACTGCCCTCCCTCTTCCCAAGGATAAAATGGGACTCTCCCTTTACTCTGGGTTTCTAACCTTCTCTCTTAGGCTTGCTCTCACTGTACACTCTGGGATTTATGTCAAATAGCTGCTCTAATTTCTTAAGAGACTACTCTCAGAAAATGTTCCTATGCAAAGCGGTTAAATAACTGGTCATAAGTCTCTACTCCTTTCCCCACTTTTTCATCAAATCATACGTCTTACATATACTTATTCTGTATGACTCATCTTATCATGATTTTTGAGGTTTCTGAATTTTAACCTATATAACTCAGAGGTGATTTCAAACCTTTGTAACACAGCTTTTTAAAAGGCACAATATTGCAAAGGTTCTTCTAGTTCCTTCTTATTAAAAATTTGCAGTGCTTTACCTGTGAATTTTGAGACTAGCTTGGGACTCTCTTCACCACTGGAATCTTGTGTAATTCACAAAGTTTTTCAAAAGTAGTGACATATTCTTCAGTACAGTACCATCTATCTCTCTGTATACAAGGCACCATTTGTCCCATCTAGATATTCTTTGGTGAGAACTGATTATTGCATGAGGGTTTTGTATCTTTGTCTCCAGCATCTTGAGCTGGTGTTTCCCTTCCTCACGCTTCCTGTCCTCCAGTTTCAGGGCTCTCTGGTGTGCTTCTTCTTGCTGCAGTTTCTCTGCCTCCCTCTCTTTGGCTGTCTAGTGAGCTTCCCATTTCTGGTGCTCACGATCCTTGTCTGCTTTTTCCATCTTTTCCTGTTCTAATTTGAGCCAATGGGGTTCTAGCTATAATTTTTCTCTCTCCAGCTGTATCCATTCGGGATTCAGCTTTAGCTTTGCAGGTCTGTTTCCTCCTGGCACTGCAGCCTCATGCCCCCTTGGGAAACTTGGCTGCCTTTTCTGGCACCTGTCATATTCCATGAGAAGGGTTTTCAACTCATCTGACCTTTTTCCTGTAGAAAGCAAGCAGTGATCTGCACATAACTCTTCTGCTTTCTGCTATACTTTGCTCATCCTGCCCTTGCTCCTGGTCTATCTATCTTATGCTTTCCTTTGCTCTGTTTCCTTTCCCGAAATAAACAGAAAATAACCATAACTTTTTCTGTGCTTCTTTGTTTGTTTGGGAATCTCTTACAAATCCAATTGATCAGTGCTTGAAGTGAGAACCTCAGCCAACTAGCAAACTGTGTAAATCCTGTTCTATCAATATCACTGCGATGATCTGGGAGTGTTCAGGACTGTGAATCACCTTATTATCCCTTCCTCAGTGAAAGAGGGTCTTACTGGAGCTCAACTGTGTGTCAGCTTCCTGGCGCTCCCATCTGCTAACAATGTTCTCAGTCTTTATTTTGCCTTGCAGGTAACCGTCAGGTGCACGTCAATCCCCAAAAGTCCTCCTACAGCCTTCCTCTGCAGTATCCAGCCCCTGTTCCTGGACACATACAGAAATTACCCAAGTCACAGGCTCCAAAGAGATGTATTACAAATCAGCCTGCTGATCAGCTGAGGAGTCACACTTCAATATTACAGCACTGAGGTGACTTTATGCTAAAACCAAGGCTGTTTATTAAGGAAGAACAGAGCATTAAGTGATATGGAGTAATGCTAGTGGAAACAGATATGGTGACAAATAAAATAAAAGTATAATGTGCTTCTAAGAGACTAACCACAGCTTTCGCAGACTACAGTCATTTGGCTAAGGCAATTTTCTCACCCTTGGAGTTTGCTGATTTTCAACCAAACCAGGGTCCAGCAATGCATTAGGGGTAGTGACTGTGTCAGCCCTAACAGGCGTTGCTGTTACTGAGAGTGAGTCCTTTGGCAGTGGGCACTGAGGGGCTTGTAGGGGCACAATATCCCCATTTTATTCTTCTCTGTGTGTTTGTACTTGGTGCCAGATTTTGCAAAGGTCTTTAAAAAGCAATGGAGTTAGGGTGCTAGGTATTTTTGAAAATCCCACTTGACTCCTATTTTCACTTTTAGGCACCTAAATACGGGGTCATCATTTCAGAAAAATGCAGCGGGGGCGAGGAGGGAATTTGTGTCAGATACAGAGCATTACATGTGAGTATATTACATCCTGCAAAGTCGGAGGGGAAGGTGGGGCCAAAAGTGGAAGCCATTACAGAGCACATAGACCTATAAAAAGTCTAGCAGGAGACCAAACCTACGTGGAGGAGGGGGCTGCTGCCCCTTGTGCTATAACAAATGATGCGCCTGCCCAAATACCTTTAAAAATCTGGCCCACCCTTCCAATTGTGCCAAATCATCAATTTTTTTTTATTCTCTATGGAAAAAAATGAGCTTCAGACCAGTTTTCATGTGTTAATCCACATCTAATTTCGTCTTCCTTTAACTCAAAGAGTAGTTTGAAGATGTGCTGTCAAAACAGATTTAAAGGTTTCTCCCTAACTGTTCTTTTTGTTCAAAGGCAGGTTTTTTGTTTTATTTTGTTGGCTTAAAAAATGGTGACAGCGAACCCACGTGCGCCTCTCCTTTTGCATGTTTACCCCCAGTATGGGACCCTCAATCACAGAATGAGGCAGCTTCTCTCTAAGCCATTTTCTTCTCTGATCAGTCCTTGAGCCTACGGGTCTTTTATTAGATTCCACAATTATATCTCGGGGGACGGGGACAGGGAAGGAAGGGAGCAGGAGAAGTAGCATCATCAGAATTAACAGCAGATTGAAAATGTTAAAGCACAAAAAGAGACTGTCATTCTTGCTCCCACAGGCAAAAATGCCAACATAATCAGCCCAGTGGTATTTTCCCCATATCTTCCTAATAGTCTAGTTGCCAGGGGTTTAACAAATCTTACGGAAAAAGAAAGCGAAAATGAAGTGAAGGTGAGTCCTCCCAAGCGAATTGAACCAACCAAACCATCCAGGGACAATCTACTATTGCTGACTACCTTTGAAGAGCTATTACCATTTCACATCCCAGCTTCTCCATTTATTGCCCTTGTGACTCATGCGTCAAAGGAAGAATGGGAATAGGAAGGCTTTTTTGTCAGGATTAGATTGAAGACTGTGGTTTCCACATGAACAGTGCTTCTGACATGGGCGGCGGGTATTATAGGCTGGGGAAGGCTGTGCCACCCCAAACAGCCAGGCATGGCTCTGCCCACACTCCACCCCCAGAATCCCTCTGCAGCTCCCCCTGTGTGGTGGGGATGGCTTGGACCGGGGCTCTGGCGCTCTGGGGCTCGGGGTGCCAGTGGCCACGGTGAGAGGGCTCTGGGCTTCAGTAGGAGGGAGGGGGCGTGGAAGGTGAGTGGCCTCAGGCAGAATGGGTAGGGCTGGGGACTAGCCTCCCCAAGCTGGCAGTTCACACACCACCCATGCATCTGAATCTGTCAGTCAGAGCTACACAACAGAAGGTTCGGCACAGATGAATTTCTTCTCCTTATAAAACATGAAAATATTGTTCATGTTAATACTGGGCTGTAAACTGTTTTGCTAGCAGCTGACTTTTCAAATTGGCAACGTTAGTGGGTCAGAAAAGAGAGTACATTTATATGCAGCTCACATTGCAGGGTCAGATGACTTCATGGTCACTATTTTTAGTGTAATAGAGCTGGGCAAATTGTTGGAAAAAATATTTTCACAACTGTTAGTGGATTCCGAATTGTGATTTGTACAAATCATATTTGTACCCTTTCTTTCTTCACTTTTCCACCCAAATGCGTGGAAGAAGCGAAAATGTCAATATGCATAAAAAAAACCTTTATTTGTGTGTGAGCTAGCATATTTACTATTTGTATTGCAGAAGCACATGTAAGCCCCACTCTTGGACTACTACCACATTTTGTTAGGTGGTATATAAACACATAACGAAAAGATGGTCCCTGTCCTGAAGAGCTGGTGCGTTTCTGGTCACCCTTTTGTCTCTCTCTCTGCACCCAACTCTACATCTTCAACATCTTTCTTAGCATATCTCCAGTCCAATGTCTGCACTCTACCAATGCTGCTGGCTTTGACCTCCATACAGTCCTCCCATTTCTATCTTCATCGTTGTCTTCTTTTTTAGTTTCTCCTCCTCCCTCTGCATGGAATGCCTTGTATATGGGACTAATGGGTCACCTAACTCAGCACAGAGTATGACAACAGTCTTCATTCTTTGGAGGAAGCATCACAAACGACAACTAAAGTAGTGTGGATTGTGTGATAGGTGAGAGAACTGGAAGACTAGTTAATTCAATAACTTAGACGCTTAGTGAGTATGTTTGTTTATTATGATTTTATGAATATAAGTGCATTTTAATGGCAGTAGAACAATGTCACAAGGTCCCTGATAGTAACACTGTTAATATACAGAAAACAGACAAAATTATGTGATAATGCTCTGTGTGGCTGGGGCTACACATATTGTAAAATGTTGTGACACAAAATTGAGGCCAATGAATTCAATCTGTGTGTGATAAACATATAAATTATGTGTATTGTGGTATATATATATGTAGGAATTTCAGAGCAAACCCCCAAAACCAGAGTTGTAGAACTTGGGCAATAAAATGAGTCAGACTTCTTTTAGAATTTGCAGTGCTTGCTGAGCCAGTCTAAGATCTGGCTACAACCATCACAATTAGGACTGCACATGTACATTCACACACAAATTACTTGTTCTCAATGTGACCAAAAACTGAATCCAAAGCCTGATAGAAAATATATCAGGTTTTTATCTTTTCCATATCCTCAGTCAGAAAGGAACTAGCTCTTTTTAAGTATGATGCCTACATAAAAATGGCCATACTGGGTCAGACCAAAGGTCCATTTAGCCCAGTATCCTGTCTTCTGACAGTGGCCAATGCCAGATGCCCCAGAGGGAATGAACGGAGCAGATAATCATCAAGTGTTCAATCCCCTGTTGCCCATTCCCAGCTTCTGGCAAACAGAGGTTGGAGACACCATCCCTACCCATCCAGGCTAAAAGTCATTGATGGACCTATCCTCTGTGAATTTATCTAGTCCTTTTTTGAACCCTGTTATAGATTTGGCCTTCACAACACCCTCTGGTAAAAGGTCCATAGGTTGACTGGGCATTGTGTGAAGAAATACTTCCTGTTGTTTGTTTTAAACCTGCTGCCTATTAATTTCATTTGGTGACCCCTAGTTCTTGTGTTATGAGATGGAGTAAATATCACTTCCCTATTTACTTTCTCCACACCAATCATGATTTTATAGACCTCTATCAGATCCCCTCTTAAGTCATCTCTTTTCCAAGCTGAAAAGTCCCAGTCTCATTCATCTCTCCTCATATGGCAGCCATTCCACACCCCTAATCATTTTGTTGTTGCCCTTTTCTGAACCTTTTCCAATTCCAATATATCCTTGTTGAGATGGGATGACCCCATCTGCACCCAGTGTTCAAGGTGTGGGCCTACTTGTATAGCCACTCCTTTTGGCTTGTACGAGAAAAGATTTTAAATGCTCTGTTTTTCCTGGGCCTAATTACTTTCTGCTGCATTTCTATCCCTTATGTGCATTCCACTCGCTCCCTCAATAACCCTAATAATTTCCTCAGGTGCTGCCTGGGATAATGGCCTTGGAACCAAACTGTTTAACTGAGGTGACCAATCACATGCTGAATTCCATGTATTTTATACTTTAGAGCAGGGATTCTCAACCTTTTTCTTTCTGAGCCCCCTCCCACCCTGCAACATGCTATAAAAACTCCACGGCCCACCTGTGCCACAACAACTGGTTTTCTGCATATAAAAGCCAGGACCGGCATTAGGGGGTAGTAAATAGGGCAACTGCCTGGGGCCCCATGCCACATTGGCCCCCCGCAAAGGCAAGTTGCTCAGGGTTTGGCTTTAGTCCCAGATAGTGGGGCTCAGGGCCCTGGGCTTCAGCCCCATGTGGTGGGGCTTCAGCTTCTGCCCTGGGCCCCAGCAAGTAATGCTGGCCCTGCTTGGTGGACTCCCTGAACCCTATTCACGGCCTCCCACAGTGGGACCCAGACCCCTGGTTGAGAATCATTGCTTTAGAGGAGTGCTCACTGTGGATTTCACCTTTTTTTTCTGTTGTTGAATTTTTAGACAAATAATGAACAAACATATAAAACCCCACAAATAGAAAAAAGGCCCAAACACAACAAATACATGATTTTTAAGATCGTTTGAGCAGCTCTAGTAACACTTGACAAAATCCATGGGCAGAATTCACAGGTGTTATAAGTCATTAGTTGGTCAGAAAACAGGTATTGGGGGCATATTACTTTTAATTATTTGTTATTGATATTACTGTGGTGACTAGAGGCCCCAGTCAAGATCAGGGCTCAGCTGTGGTAAATGCTTTATAAGAGCTAATAAGAGACATGCCCTGCTTACAATCTTGTTTAAGGTAAGACATAACAAATGGGTATAACAATGAAATGGAAGGAATGGGAGGAGAAAAAGGAAGGTAAAGTAACTGGAACATGGGGTTACTTAGACGAGCAATGTGCACAGTTAGATGCATCAGACTGATAGATATATAATTTATGAAAAATAAATAAGAAATAAAATGAATGTTAGTGATTCTTCTTACTACCTGCCTAGGCATTGTAAAGTAGCATAATTACACCAATTTGGCATTCTGTAGGTGTAGTAAATGAATATAAGTAACATAGCAAGGGTGTGATTCTCCTCTCACTCTACCATTGTTACTTCATTGAAGTCAATGGAGTTACATCTCTGTAAAACTCGTGTAAGTGAGTGGAGAACCAGCCCCATTGCCTCTATAATCTTTGAGTAGCAAAAACGCCCAACAATTTGAACAGGAATTTTTCCTGCACACAGCCTGAAATAGCCTTAAAAAATAAAAATGCAGGTGGTTGATGGACCTTTCCAAAACCCCATCCACAGTATTAGCTGGAGCACCATTTCAGTCTTACACAAACAGGTATGGCAGCTAGGCCCCCAAAGTTGATTCCTCATTCTAACAGGACAGTCCCAAATGGATAATGCCATTAAATTCTGCCTGTTTTGGGACAGCCTACCAATCTTTACTTTGTGAGTGTATTATTTCTAAATAAAGAAAGTAAAATATAGAATCATTTATAAATTCTAGGTCACCATAGATATGTACTATGTTAATTTTTGTGAAAGGATTCACTCCAGGTTAACACATCTTCAGTTTTAAAAGTACTGTACAAATGTGTGTAATTGTTTTGCCTCTTAAAAAATGTGTATGGTAGAATAAAAAGAAATGGGATATTTCAGGCTTAATATGAAAATTATTTTTATTTCAGCTGCATATGTGTAAATCTAGCGTACTACTGCTTAAGTCAACAGAGTTACTCTGAATTGACACCAGTGTAATGTGATGAGAATGTGGCCCATAAAATGCTGACTGAGGTCACCACTTCTCTTTACCTAAAACAAAAGGGTTAAGCTCCAGTAATACAATGTTTGTGCATGAAGCTGAAATGAGGAATTGTGCTGAAATTAGCATAAATACAGATTGTAAAATTCTTGAGCCTTCGTTCTGAAAATTGCATATGCTCAAGATGCAGCCCAGATTGGGGCTTTGTGAGTGTGCACAAGCCAGACATGCAGGTGTGTATCAGGCATTTTATACTCATATCTTGAACATGCAAACAAATCACATCCTTTTTACAAAATTTGGACCTCATGTTGTTCAGAAACATAAAGAAATCTCAGCAATTAAAAAATAAAATGTTTTCAGGTTCTACATAGCTATTCGATGTAAATATCATTCCTTTTTGTGTTTGACAAGGTGTTTGTACTTAGCTGATAAGGGAACTAAACTAAACTAACTAAAGTTGTTTATTTGATTTGTTCATGTGAAGGTCTCACAAGTTTATAAGATTAAAAAATGCGCCAGCAGTTTATTTTTTTCCACATTAAATCTGTCTGAAACAGCGGGAGGAGACGGCATGGTTGGGAACTCAGGATATTAACTCTTTCTTCAGCCCTTTGATATTTAATATCATATGTCAATTCTTGCATAGCATTTATTATTTATTAATCTAGGTTGTACATATTTTTTAAAATAAAAGATTAGCCACTATAAAGCCAATTACTATTTGTTTGAAAATACTGCTGTTTCGTTTCTTAAAGATCACTGGTGAGATTAAAAGATACAGGGCGATAGCTTCAGCTGGTGTACACCAGCATAGTTCCATTGGCTTCAGCATATCACCATACAGCCCTTGGTCTTCAGTGAAGTAGTCTTCCTTGATTCCAATTAAAAGAAATACCCTGCGTATAACAGGCCTGCTTCTTTTCTCCTTTTAAACTGTTTTCAGATATATTTACTTCAAGTGCAGAGTGTATGATGTCAGCCTGTCCCCAACTGCTCACTTAAATGTTTTGATATCTACACCTTTGCAAATAGAGCAAAACAAAACAAAACAAAAAAATTACTGCCAAACGTCTCCAATGATCTGGAATTTTATTCCATCCATATACATGCATAGTAACAACATCTGTTGAGAAATTATTTCTATCAGAAGTAGAACATTATCTGTGTGATCACCAGTTGCAGTATTGCTACTCTTCTATTTAAATATATCTTATATATGAATTAGATTCATACTTGCAGCATTGAGTTTAGGGTTTCATTTTAGACTGTGCCTTTCAAAAGATAAAACTGACTTGATATGACTTCATTACTTACAATACTGCTTCCAGTAATTTTGTTCATTCTTATAAAGTATTGCATTAACAGCAAAGTTTTAAAAATTGAGACAGAGATGCATCAGCGAAAGAAAATACAAGTACTATACAAGAAAAAAATTGCCATCTTCATTTAACGTACGTTTCAGATTAAGAAAGTGGACAGAAACATACTGCTACATACAAATGCAAAGCCTAATGACTAAGGTACTGTATCTGCTAAAATATAAAGTGCAAACTGAGCCCAATAGTTCAAAAAATTGAAATTTTAAGGCGAACTTTACAGCATAGTTGAAACTTTTTTGCAAGTTATATTTTAGCAGATACATATATCTGCAACAGCATATAAGAAAAAAATCAGGATACACAAGTGCTTTTGAAGCTATTTCTAAAATGCTTTTCTGTATTGTTTGTGACTATTTTCTTTAAAATCTACTATACAGTGCAAACCATATGTGCTACACAATAACTATACAATAACATTACAAATGACTTTAATATAAAGTTTTTAAATAAAAAATAACATAACTACAGCTATGAATACTGCTGGTAAAATAAATTAATATTTTTGAAAATGGCACCAATAATACACTTTACTAATGGACTGTAATGAAATTACACCTTGAAGTCTTCAACTCAGCAATAATGAATTATCTCCTGATTGTCCAGATGTAATTCACACAGCTTTCTTTAGACTGTATGGAACAATATACTAAACACAGGTACCAAAAGTGACCAATTGTTTCATTTGACATGTTCCGCTGCATGTGATGAGCAATAAAACTTCTTGTGAGTTATAAAGTTTGAAAGGTTGTTGAACTGGATGTCACACAGTCGGCAATATTTCCCACTGGTTGGGGCTTGGGTAGAACCATTCACACCTTTTGCTATACTAGACAACTGTTCCTCCGCTGTAGGAATAGCTGGAGAGACATTTTCGTTTGCAGCTAAAGGATTCTCAGAAATCCAAGAGGGAGATTTGTGCCCATCTTCATGTTGAGGATTCTGGGAAATGTTCTCTTGTTGTTGGTTTGTTGCAGGCCTTTCCTCCTGTTTTAGTCCACCATTAACTATTACCATGCCTCTGTTTTTTGGCAATAATGGAAGAGACTCTTTCTTCTGCACAGCACACCCGTTTGAAGGTATCTGGCCTTTAGGAGATTCACCTTCTGTATTTGTGCTTTGATCTAAATCAGTGTTATGGATGACGAGAGAACCAGAAATGTAATCACTTGGCTTTATGCCATAATATGGAGAAAGCTGATCTGCTCCTTTAGCTTTCTTTATTGCTCCAGGGTAAAGGCATTGTGGAAGAAACAAATGTTTGTTTTCTTCTTTTGTAGCAATAAGCTGGGCTGCTTCACTAAAGACTTTAAGTCCTTGAAGAGTGGCTAAGTGTGTAGAAAACAAGTTTCCATTGGGAGAAGACTGTTTCGAGTTTCCATTTTTCTCACATTTGATTATGCTTCTTTCATAACTGACATCAGGGCTGTTTCGTTCACTTTCTGGGTTTTGAAACACTTTGCCCTCAAGCTGTCCCATGTCATTACGCTGATGTGCAGTGACAGGGCAAAAATTTTGCTTATGGGCAAGATAGTTCTCTACCTTATTAAAACTGATCTTGCAAACTGTGCACTCATGGTAGTCCAGAAGCCTTTTTGGAGAGGTGGATGTCCTGTCTGACTGTGATAAACATTTTTTGCTGAGATCTATGGGTACATCCATCTCCAAGGAAGAAACTGTGGAGTGTGGAGTGTCGCACTTTGAAACTGGAATACATTTATTAATGGACAACGAAGTTTCTAGATGCTTTGAGACTATTCCTGGAAAGATATCACACCGAGGATGGTAACATTCTCCAAGACCTTCTGTTGATTCTTGAGTGGATGTGCAAGGGTTGCCAAGATTAGCCACTTCAAGAAACCGTTGTTGAACCAGCTGAGGCCTTTGCTCCTGCTCTGGTAGGCACATCTCATACATCTTCCTTCGTTTACGTGTGCGCATTGTTCTCTGCATAGCAGGCACTTTGCTGGAAGCAGATCTCTTCAGTGGAGGATCATGGCGTGTGGCACAATAATACTGTTTGTGGACCATGTATGTTTCATGTCTGCTGAAAGTAATATTGCAAGCTTCACATGTGGTTTTGTTGGGATCACTTTCTCCTTCTACTAAAGGAGCACTGGGATTCTTCACATCAGCAGGTTTTCCATTCATTTTCTCATCATTGCTGGTTGCAGCTGAGAGCTTCTTAGCCTGTGCCGAAAAGTCTTTTTCATGAACCTTACTGTTTGGCCCAATCAAATCTAAGACAGTGGAGGAGTTGATGCAAGATGTCTGAAGAAGTTGGTTCTCTGCATCGGAGGTGTGAGGAGCAGTATTCAGAATGTTTATAGAACTTTGGCCATTATTGGGACTTACAGCCTCAGGTATTTTTTCAGAAATGCTGGAAAAATCTGGTGACTTTGCCATCTGCTGCCATCGGCTGCTGCAGTAATGCTTTTTATGTACCAAGTAGTTGTCCAAATTGTTGAATGTTATGTTACACTCAAAACAAGTAGCCCCTTTTGGCATCAATGGACTGTAAATTACAGGAGGATAACTGCTACTGCCATGCCTCAGTCTTCGGTGGACCAGTTCAGACATTTTGGCTAAGATCTCTGAAGCCTGGGGAACCACTGTGATGTCCTGGGGAAAAGCAAACTGAGAGAGAAAAGGTCCCATAGGGAAAGAAGGGCCAATATTAGGTTGAACTGGGGAGGAGGCAAGTCTTGGGCTAGATGGTTCAGATTTTATTTTAGTGTATGAAAAACTTTGTTTATTTGTTACAGGCTGTGTTTCTGGCCTCTGGGCCGGAAGGAAAAGTGGAGTCTTTTTTTCACATTTGTCAAGCTCAGTGTCCGAACTTGCATCCTTAGTCTGCATGGTCTTTTGGCTCTGGGGAACTTCACTTCTGTTCAGAAGGTCTGTTGCTGGCTGTAAAGCTTCTTCAGCACCACCTGGAGAGTGCTCAACGTCACTTTCTCTTTGCAGCTTGTTGCCAGAGACATGTAGCTCTTGGTGCTGCAATAACTCCCTCTGAGTTTGGAAGCCAAAATGGCAGTGATTGCATCTAAAGGCAGCTTGAGTGAGATGTGAAAACAGGTGCTGATGAAAGTTTATCACTGAGTCTGCAGTGTAGTTACAAACTGTGCATTTCAGACTAGCACCAGGTGGGAGAAATTCTTCCATTTTCACTCCTATGGAAAAGATAAATAATACACAACAAGTTAGGGTAACTGCTTTCCCCTCATGCAGTATACCATGAAAAGCAATCATATGGAGAATATAAACATCATGAGCACAACTCATTTTCCTCTGGTGAAAATGTTCTGTAAATATTCACCCATATTGGTCACTCAGGCAATGCTTAAATCAATTCAAAATCTCTTTCCAACCAATTGCTATAAGAGGTTCCCAAATTTATCAACTGTGACTATATATGCCATGAACTGGCTCATTTTCCATATTGAGTTCAGCATGGATTCAGAATTTCAGATATGAAGCAGAGAGCCCTCCAATTAATAAAGGGAAGGCCAGAGTAGGGGAAGAATAAAAATAGATCAGGCTCTCTCTAAATGGAAATGCCAAACTAACCCATTCCAGTTTTAGAAACAGCAATTTCCACTTGGAAAAAGCATGTTGTTCCCCATAGATCAATAAGCATTGGGGTCCGATGTTCCACACAAGGATATTCAGTAGGAGCCACAGAGAAATCAAAAGGCTCAGGAGTATGTTCACTTTTCTCTGATCACAGGAACATATCAAGGCAATATGCTTGAGATCCAGTCCTCAAGCTCAGAGGGGGCCTATAAAAAGCACTGAATCAGAGGCAGAGTTGCAGACAGCACATTTCCAATAATCTCCATTACTGTTGGCCAGTGCCCGCTTGGCTGAGATGAACTGCCTATGTGGAAAAGAAGATCCAGGGCTCTGGAATGGGAACTCAGTGGGAGGATTGCTGAAAGGGTGAGTCCACTGTGAGGAAGGAGGAGGGCTGGACTCGGAGGAAAAAATGTCGATGAAGATAGTACTCTTTTAGCCTTACACCACTAATAGTCACATGCAGTTATTGCAGGTAAGGAGTAAGGCTACAATTTCAGAATGGAAATTTTTAGTAAATTTCGTGGCAGAGGTGCGAGAAAAAACAGTAAGACAGAGAAAGGTCACAAAACAATGCAATTTTTGCTACATCAGCATGCACAAGAGTATGATGAGGATGTTCAAAGATCAGGTCCAGGAGAGCCGGAAGGTTGAAGAGTAATCCCACTCCACACTCATCCCCAGTGGCAGCTCATGCCCTGCAGGGCTGGGTCTGGCTCCCCACTCTGGTTGTTGCAACCTGGTCCATGAGGTTGTGGAGCCACTCACATTTGGCCCATCCATCCCTCTGTGGATGGAGAGAGAAGGGTGGATGGGACACATCACTCAGTTTGGGGGCAAGGCCACTCAGTCTGGGGGGGGGGGGGGGCTAACCAAATATGTTTTTACAGCCATTTCATGGACTTTATTAAAATTCACAATTTCTGTGACCACCATGACAAAATCATAGCCCTACTGAGACATATTTTTCTTAGATATGAACTCACCAGAGCTCTTCCTATCAAGTACAGTGTAAGAACAGAAGCAAATTCAAACCATCCCCACAATCTGTGCAGAGAATGAGAGTGTGTTTCAGGTGTACTCAAGCTATAAATGCCTATAGAGCACAACTAAGGGCAGAGTTCTGTGCTGGAAGACCAACAATGGCCTACATTGTCTAAAGAGGAGTCCAGGGCTTCTATGAGTTTAATGAAGAAACATTTGGAAGGAAAAATATCTATGTTTGATTTAGATTTAAAACATTATATATATGTGCATGTGCACATGGTCAATTAAACTGTGTTCACAGTTTCTTCGTAACACTGGAGCAGTGCAGAGCAGTGAGCACCACAGTGAAACTAGCACAAGCTGTGAAAACTCATACTTTAAGACCCAGAGGACACTGCTTCAATCCCTAGTGCTGGTCAAAGTACCCTGTGGCCATCACATATGGGGGGTTTGTCCAGGATATGAACTGCTGTGGGCCTCATATGCTTGGGATTACCTGCCCAAGGAAGTATGTAACACACTGGTTAGTGTGTGTTCTATGCCCCCCTCTGTGCTGATCCATAGAGGATGTGGGTCTGTTATAGCACCCAGCTAGAGCACAGTTCTTTAGCACAAGCTGTAAAGACCTGTAGTTTTAGCTGTGTAGCCCCTGGTTCAGTTCATGATGTCCGCCAGCATGTCATCTGTCACACAGGCAAAAGTGGCAGCCATTAAACTTTCAAAAAGAACAGGAGTACTTGTGGCACCTTAGAGACTAACAAATTTACGCTCAAATAAATTTGTTAGTCTCTAAGGTGCCACAAGTACTCCTGTTCTTTTTGCGAATACAGACTAACATGGCTGCTACTCTGAAACCATTAAACTTTCAGAAGAAGTTCATGCAGATTTTGCAACATTATATTTAAAACGTGTTTAGAAGCAGGAATAGTATCCAATGCACTGAGATTATCCCCCACTGCTTTCACAGTGCACAATGTTACAGTATCTAATTTCTATCATACTAGAATTAGGTAGATGGCACCTTGCTTTACTGTCTGATCAATGGGGTCCTAATCCCCCAAACACATGTGAGTAACTATTACTATTACACATGTAAATAGTCCCACTGAGTTGAAAAGGAAGGTTTTGACTTTTAACAGAGACCTCAACAAATTATTCACATTGTAACACATATTTTTGCATCCTTCTATACTTATACTAATTGTTGTCAAAATGATATTTTACTATCTTAGGGTTAGACCTATAAAGGGACTTAGGTGCCTAACTGGCACTTTAGTTTCCTAGGGCCAAATTTAGATCCACAAAAACACTGCTTAGATGCTGCCTAATCCTGAGCACCTACATTTCTACTGTGCATAAAATACTTAAATATGCATTGGAGCAGGGACTGAAACTTGGGTCTCCCAGGTACATGCCCTAACCACTGGCCTGTAGAGTCATTTTCTCTCTGGCCTAATGAATATTTAAGTCTTTTAATAAATAGTGGAACAGCTCCAACAGGAGGAATTGAGTGTATCCTATCATAGAATAGCTTACAACCTGACGGGTAGGGCAGTCTCTGCTCCAGAGTAGGGATTCAAATCTGGGTCTCCTTCATCTCCGGTGAGTGCCCTAACATCTCGGCTATTGGGTACAAGGGCATCTACCATCTGCTCTTCTTTTTTCTTTTTTTGCAAGAAACGGCTGACCTGGCTTCAGTGCCTACATTTTTTAACTGCTGAAGAGAGATAGGCCCCTCCCTCCAGCCCAAATTTAGGCACCTAAGTCCCTTTGATGGGTGGGGCTTAGGCCCTACCCCACTCTTTGGCATTTCCTATTGGATAGTTTAGGCAGCTCCCTGCTTATTGAATCCTGTTGCTAGGTACATAACTCTCCCCATGAAATGCACAAGGAGCCCAGGCTCTGAAATCAGGGTTGTGTATTCCACTGGGCTCACGGCACCTATACATTAGGGTGGCAGTGCTGAGGCTAAGTCCCCATTGTGGATTTAGCCCTCAGGCTTGTTACATGAGTTCTCCTTCCTGTAAGTATGCATTTTCATCATTTTCTTATCCATGCACTACACATGAACTTTTCAAGTAGCAGACCATTCAGGGAAAGAGCAGAGACATATTGCACATTTTCACGTTTACACTACTGGAAATGTAATATATTATGGTTTAACATGTATTTTTATGTAAATGATTTTCAAGGACATACACAAAGCACTACACAGAACTATAAAATACTAAACTGAAGTTGTGGGGAAAATGAAATGATATTATAATATAGTTTTTTAGAAACAGCATGTAATGATGCAGTTAAAGACAGTAATTTCAATGTATATACACATTGGGGCAGAGTTGTGCCTGCAAATTGCATACGTTCCATCAGTGGAACTCTTTGTCCTGTAATAGATCCGCAGGAGAGAGACCTTCTCCTGCAAACCTTCGGTGACATCCAGCTGCCATGGCACACTGGGCTGGAGCTGCCTCCTGTAAAAATGTAAAACATACATAAGCCCTCCCGAACTCCTACTTACCCAACACGGTCCACAGAGACTTCTGAAGAGCATTTGCCTCTTCCCAGGCATACCTTAGTACATATTTCACTCTAAAGCCAAGTTAACTGCTTAGACCTGACAGCACAGCCTTTCTCATCTACAAACTTTGCATGCCTAGTGGAAACTTCAGTGTGGAATGTTCTGTGTATTTACAACTTGTGATTTTTCAATAATCTGATCAAATCAAAGCTACATTTCAACAGAACACTCAGAGATACTCGATAATAGGTCTAAATCTATGCCAAATTTCAGCTTTCTAATGAATGGGAAGTAATATCTCCATTTTATAAACAAGGAAACTGAATTCAGAGGTTGTGATATGGTTCTAGACTATAGTGGGAGTCAGCATCAGATCTGGAATAAGAATATAGGAGTTCCTAATGCCCATCCTATACTACAAATAACCAAACCTCTCAAGGGACAAAGCTTTACACCTTTGTTTAAATATCAGAGAGAATCTAGGCCATTAAATGACCAAGCGTTTGATTTATGTAAATGCATAAGTAGGTCAGATAAATGCAATACTGGTAGATTAAATAAATAAATTACAAAAATAAACAGATATATGTGAGAGGTGCATGGCCTATATAATACAGTCCAGAAATGACTGATGTCTTAGTAGTATCTACTTCCAGTGCTTGATTGTACTGCTTACATTTAGAGACTCATTGAAGAAGATAAGGTTTATAGTGGTTAATGTTTAAGGAATAGCTACATCTACAGGGGCATATATTGCACTTACCACTGTGAGAATTTAGGTGCATTTCCAGAGCTCTTGCATTAGAAAAACTTTTGGTGCACTGTGGAAAGGGGCAGACACTGGATATCTGATGAGCACTATCTTCATTCTCCTCTGACAGCTGAGCTCCCTCTCTTTGCCTCCCACTGCAGTAGTACATGAGATGGGCCTGCAAATTCCGCTCACTTCGATACCAAATGCCACAGGATTTGCAAGGGAATATATCTTCTACAAGCAAATATAACCAGATGCAGGTTAGCCACAGTGTATTCGGCATCAACAAGTAACATGGCAGGCTTAAGTCCTTTAATTTTTCCATTAAAGAAACAACTTACTTAACAAAATGTTGGTAAGGCAGCCACAGGTTTCATACAATGTCATTTGCAAGGACAAGGGAAAACATTTGTTTGTTTGTTTTATAGGCCAAAATAACATAAAACACTGACCTACATTTTTAGGACACCAATTTTTTTTTAAACTAAAATAGAATTAATAGTTTGTGGCAGAAATGCAGTCTCAACTGTATTATACCACCATGAAAATATTTAATCAGAGATGTTCTCCAGTCACGTGGACCCTGATCCTGCAAAGCCTTACAAATGTGCTTAACTTTAGGCATGTGCATAAGTTTTTGCAGAATCTGGGGTTTGGATTCTTTAAATTAAGACTGCATGTCTTTCTAAAAAATATGTTCTAGTTCAATCACAACTTTATTGGGCTCCAGGCAGGTTTCACTGGGGAAAATTCTATTGCCTGTGATAGCCAGGAGGTCAGACTAGATGATCATAATGGTCTCTTTGTAGCCTAAAATCTAAGAATGTAGTAATTACGGTAACTGAAAAGACCATGCTTTCTTTGTTTCTTGGATTCTTGTCATAACTAATGTTGGGAGTTAAATTTTGTAATATGCTATGACCTCTAATTGTAGGTTGATCCTTAATATTCCACTTTCTGAAACAGGACAAAAAGTTAAAATGTTGAAGTTTTCTTCTGAATGGAAATTCCAAAAAAATTTGATTCAGAAATATCAAAATGCTTCATTTAGACATTTTTGATCAAAACAAACCATCTAGACATTTCCCTATTGCCTTATGGGAGTTATAGTTAGGGTTACCAGACAGCAATTGTGACAAAACGGGACAGGAGGTGGGTGGGTGTGTGTTTGGGGGGGCGGGGGGCGGGGAAGGATTAATAGGCGCCAAAAAAAAAAAAAGTCCCCAAAAATGGGACTGTCCCTTTAAAATCGGGACATCTGGTCACCCTAGTTATAGTTCCAGCTCCCATTCCCCCCTGTGGGATAGGCTCTTTGACCTGACAACATCTCCTATAATAAATGTAGAGTCATGCGATTACCATGATGCACCATGTAAAGGAAATGCACTATGAAAGATGTCATCTACTATGGAGCTCGGCCCAAAAGAGAGAATGGGGGATGGAACTACACTGCCATTAGGCAATGCACCAGAAATAAATGCAGCTCAATTTTTTTATCTAATTTGAAACAAAACATTTTAGGTCAAGTCAAATGAAATATTCTGATATTGGTTGAACTTATCTGAAACAAAACATGTCATTTACATTTTCCTGATGGAAAGTCAAAATTTTTAATTAAAATCAAAATTTTCCTGCTGAAATTTTTAATTTTGTATCAGAGGTATTAGTCTGTATCCACAAAAAAAAAACCCAAGGATTCCAGTGGCACCTTAAAAACTAATATATTTATTTGGGTATAAGCTTTTGTGGGTAAAAAGCCCACTTATTCAGATGCATGGAGTGAAAATTACAGATACAGGCATAAATATATATAGGCATATGAAGAGAAAGGAGTTAACTTACAAGTGGACAAGAAATGCTGAAGGCCAATTTAGGCAGGGTGGATGTAGTCCACTCTGAATAATTGATGAGAAGGTTTTTTTTTCAATTTTGTGTAATCTGCACAAAAACTTTCCGATAGAAAATTCCTGACCACCCTAACTGTTAGCATTAATAAAAAGAATGCCAGCTGACTAAAGCCCATTTCCAGAAGGCAGATGATCCTGCTTTTTGTTTCCTTATATTTCAGCTTGATATTGCTGTCACTACTATCTCTGGGTACTGGTATATTTTAACTTATTTCTTTTAACGGCACGTTCACAGTAAATGTGACCAGTACAATTCTTTGCACAAAAAATAAACAGCTATCTAGAAAAAATAAAGCTATTGGCAAGACATTTATAGTCATCCAGCATTGAACCTGGTGGGATTACTCAAAGAATAGGTATTATTCACATGAATAAGGGCTGAATCTGGACCTATATGATTCTAGTGCATCCAAACCTTGAATATTGTGTAGCGTTCTGGTCACTTAATTATTGCAAAGTATTTATAAACTACAAGAAGCATAGGGAAGTGCTACAATATAGGAATGGAAGGACTGAGTGACAAGGAAAGATTAAAAGAGCCAAATATATATCACAGGGTTAAGTGACGACTAAGGAGGAACATGATATCAGCTACCAATTTTTTGAAAGATGTCAACAGCAAGGAAGACGAGCAATTAGGATTGTATTAGGGGTCTTAATAGCAGTAATTCGGTGAACTTAATAAACAGAATATTTAGGCTGAATGCTCTGATTCAAGAAGTTATATGCAGTGTTGTTGTAACCCTGTTGGTTGTGGGATATTAAGAGACAAGGTGGGTGAGGTAATATCTTTTACTGGACCAACCTCACCCAGCTTGACTCTCTGATTCAAGAAAGCACTTAGCTCCTACTTAAGTCCTGCTCTACACAGCATGTGATTATGTCCCTTTAACATCAATGGGACTTAAACACAGGCTTAAGAATCCTTCTTGAATACAGATGCTTTCATGAATTGGAGCTAATACAAAGAAAATTTCTGACAATGACCTCTATTGCATTTTGAAACAGTTTCAGAAGAGAAGTGGTAGAAGCTATTTCTATTGCTTAAGAAATAGAAAACTAGCCTGGATAAATATTAGAATATGTATTGTGAAGACCAAGCCTGCATTGACTGAAAGATGATGGACCAGGTGAGCTAAAAGGTCTTTTCATCTCTATTTTTATGATTTTCTAATTCTGCGAACAGATTTACAGAGCTTCTGTCTGAGGGAGGGCCAAACACTATCCTGTACAGCTATCATCCCAATTTTCTACATCTATTTTTGCTCTGTTAAAAAAAAAAGAAACATAACAAAAAACAAAACTAGAAAAAGCTATGGTACAATATTATTCACTTACTGTTGACAATAGCTGTAGGCAAAATAGATGCCATAGCAGCTTGTTGAGGAAGCAGTTGTATTGAGTCCAGCAGACGTGCAGGATACATCCCTTCTGTAAGAGTCATCTGACTGGCCGCTTGTAGCCTTGAGTCAAAATCCACAACAAAGGCAATTAGCTCTTCACCCTCAGAGATGCTCTTAGTTGTGGTACACCAAAGTTGGCCACCTATATGAAAAATAATAAAAGAAAGATTTAATTGGGAACATAAATCTGCAGAAGAACTTCAAACATAGGTGTGGTATCTTTAAACCCTTTTCTAACTGGATTATTTGTGAGGAGGAGGCAGATAACTCCTGCTTTTTAAAGTTCTATTTTTATCTGTAGAAGAATTTTCAAAATACTGTTAAGGAAGCCATGATAAAAATATATGCATATATTCTACAATCAGTTCAACTAAAGAACAATCACCCTAATTCACCCTTTTGTGTCCTAAGAGACTGACATGACCAGAACTCAGATATAGGCAAAACTATTTTAACTGGCACTTTTCCAATCATTATATTTTTACTGCACTTCCTGGATATTTTTTTCATACCACAGTTTCAGTTTTATTCCAAGTGCCTCATCCACAGCAGAATAAAAAAACGCCAAAAGCTGCAAAGACGAAATCAGATTTCTTCATAAGGTCATTTCCCCCCTCCCTTATGTTTGCTACCATCTTTCTCTGAAAAATATTTTCTTATGTAATATTTTTCATAACATGACTGTTTTATCTCTGCTTACATTGACTGAACTTCCTGAAAAGAAGATATGCCAAAGATCTGTTTCATAAAGACTTATTCAAATAAAGGTTTGTTTAAAAGGGGAGGAAGGGGGAAACTTTCATCAAACAGAAAGATACACTAGAGCTCTGTGCTGCAAATGTCACGTGCAGTGCATTAAAAAGAAAATTAACTATGCAAGTACATCTACTAATGTATTTGAATGTGATAGTGAATGCTCATTTATTTAACATGTTTAGACAGGCAAAGCACTTATATTGTGTTATCTACACTCTCAGGCCTAGATACATATCCAGTATAGTTATGCCTGAAATAATGTTGCATACTTTATATGTTATAAAGCTTTTGTTCCCCAAGGTTTTGTATATATAGCAAAAGCTATATGTTGTATTCATTAGGCAAGCAAAACTGTACTCATTTTGATAAGTAATATTGCTGTGTTTATCTTTCAGCATAACTGCCTTTTCAACTGCACTTCATTTTTTTCCCCTCAAAGAGATTATAGTTTTAAAACAACTTGTTGCAAAAATCTGGTGGAGGAGATAACAACAGTGTATGATATGCCACAGCTAAATGGAAGAATTAAGACATTGTTTTAGAGAAATCTTGGACAATTAATTAAACCAGTCTATTAGCTTTCAAAGATGAGCAAACAAAACAGCATCAGTGACAATGTGTTTCAGTGGAAAAATAAAGCTGAGCTTCCAGACCTCAAAGTGGTATAAAAGTTTCAAAGCAGAAAAGTTTCTTTGCATTCAACCTTTAGTATTACAGCAGTTGAAGGTAGCTATGAAGTTTACAAACAATTTATTTTAACAGGACCCATGTAACGTAAGGTTCACTGCTTTCCAGAATTAAGGCATGCAAAGATGCAACTCTCACCAATTTCCTTTCGAGAATAAGGAGATGAAAAGTGAAGACAGCAATACAACTATATCTACAAGTCTGGAATCTTAATAATCAACCAGGAACATGAATATTAATTGCTGGATTAGTGCCTCACACTGATGTAAATCAGGAGTAAATCCACTGAAGCCATTGGTGTTATACCAGTACAAAACCAGTGTGAGAAGAGAATCAGACTAATGGATGTTTAATCAGCCTCTTAGATATAACAACTTTGAGCTACATGACTTTAATTTGAGACTCTGTAACCAGCTACACTATTTTACCTGAGGACACATACATGACTTATTTGTGTGAATGGAGGGCGGAGTTCCATTGATTGTGTCACACTTTCTGTTTTATTCTTATTTATATATGAAACTTGTAGTGTAACAATAATTCAGTGTGTTATTATACATTTTTATAAGAACACTGTAGTATAAGGGCGTGTGCTGTAGTCTTATAATGCTATACATTTTGTATTAAAAATAAAATTGAAATGTGCCACATTAAGAAAACCACCTTTCTTTCCACAGCAACAATCCTGACATGCTGTATCCTGGGGAGGGGGGTGGGGGAAGATATTACTTACAGGGTCTCCAGCTGCAATCAGTCTGGATCAAAATCCTTGTACACCAGGAATAGGGGGCTGACTCAATATCCTTGCACCAGAGTTCCTGAGAGCCAATTAGGATTATTCCTAAGAATTATGGTCCCCCCACCAATACATTTGCTCTTTAATTGTGTTATGTAGCACTTTCCATCCATAGGTATGGGGAGCATTGTACTCCCCACAGTGCATGCCTGTCCCTTTCCATAGGCCGGTGCAGATGGGGATGGGTCAGGGCAATAGCCACTCTTCCCTGCCCACAAGGGACTAAGGAGAGCACTTAGTGCAGGAACTGCAATTGTGCTGGCGCTTATCTAGGCTGGCAAGAGGTGACAGGGAAGACTTCTTGTCCCCTCTCCTCCACTGCACACCCATATGGGCCAGGCAGAATCAAGTCCCGATGGCCTGATCCAAAGCCCACTGAGGTTAATAGATAGACTCCCACTGATTTAAATGTGTTTTGGAATATGCTCTTCAGGTCAGATTGTGAACGCTTTATTCACATTGGTGACCAGTAACTCACTCGAGTAATCCCATTGATGCCAAGGGTGACCAATCTGGCCCCAAGTGATTTGATCATTAGATCAGCCAAAGGAAGAGGCAGCATTGTTTACTGAGTCACTTGGGTAAAGTTTGTTTCAGCGAATATGAGCTATATATCAGAATGCTACAAGACAACACTGAGCCAGATCCTGAGCTGGTATAAATTGACATAGTCCTGTTAAAATCAATGGCGCTAAGCCAGTTTGCACCAGCTGAGGTTCTAACCTGGAGGCTGCCCAATGGAACAGAAAGTACAATTCCATAGCTGTTCTAAAATGATAGCTACAAAATCAGCCAAACAAAACGGAGTTAACATACATTATCTAGGCATCAAATCCAAGATCAACAAAAAAACAATCAACAGATATTGCTTAAGCATTTATCCCCACTCCTTATTAGCTTACATTTGAATAAAAATATAATTAACTAGTTATGCAAAGAATTAGAAACGTTTATTTAATCAGAGAAAGTTGGGGAAGTGGAATAATATCATATTGTGCGAACTAGAGCAAAAAATTACATTCCAACTGCATTGGCATGATTTCTTTATCAAATTGCATCACACATTGAATCAGCTATCTGATACCTTCATAGCTTCCACCAAATGGAAAGATTATTTGCGGATCTTCTTCGTCTGTCTCTTACCCTGCAAACACAAGTAACTCTTTTGCTGCTTAAAAATAAAACTAACTAAAACAACTTCAAGTTCTATGAAAAGGAAAAAGATGTCCCTGAAAAACTGTGGACTTACTGTTCTTTGTAATGTTTATGATCAAGATTCTTGTGCAAACAGATCTGGTTCCTAACAGGAAGCTTATGAATCATACTCATAATTGCTGTCAAAACTGCAGTGAAGTGTACTGCAAGTTTTGATAATAAAGAATAGAGTCACAGTTCAAACTTGATTACATTTTGGAAATTCATGCTGCTCTTACAAGAATCAGTGGCCTTAAATATCTTCTTCTCCTGCCAAATTTTTCACTTGCACTTTTTATTATTTATGAAATCGGTGTCTGCACAATGTCATGCAGACCTCTGTTGATAAAGTCTAATTAAGATTAAGACAAGCCTTTTGGAAAGGTTCCCATCATTAGCAGACATGATAAACACAAAAATACTCCCTACTTGTCAACCAGCAGCAATTCAGTAACCTAACAGTATTATCTGTTGCTAGGCTACAGAGCTGACAAAGCTTCAATTATATTATGCGGTCCTACCTATAGAATACTGTATAAGCAAAATGTATCTAATATAAAAGCATTTAACTTCATCCATACTATCTGCAATTCATGGCTTCTTTCAATGGCAAAAATCAGGTTAATAATTACATACCATGCTGCAAAAATCTTTGCGATGAGTTATGTTTGCAGAATTTTTTCTAATTTATCTGTATGATTGATAGACATTTGCTTTGTAAAAATAATAAAATGCAAGCAATGGGTAGCTGTAAACCACTAGCAGAACTACATCTGGGCTCATCAAGATATGGAACCAAGCTTGGTATAAAAATATATATAGTAAATTGAACCAATTAAATCACATTCAGATGTGGTAATACTCTGCCTTCAGTATGTAGGAGGACAGGGCGCACTGAGGAGATAGATATGTATACTGCTATAAAACTTTATTTTATGTAAGACGCACATCTAGGTACATAATAGAAAGTTGCTTGATTTTTCAATAGCCTCTTCATTTTCTCTCCCTATAATAAGGCAGTTGATTTTGAGATTTTATAAATAATTCAGCCTTTATTTACTGTCTTTTGTATGAGTGATTTTCTCTGAAGGGAAGCTGTGAAGTGAAGGGACTATATGGGTGGCATTGATTTTTAAGCAGAGTTCCCCATTGACTTAAAATGGGTGAAGCTCTTCTTAAAAATCAATAGCAGCCTATGGCCTCTGATTAGTAACTTTGTTGCTTGTATTTGAATTAGCTTTAAAGAGCAGGTTGCTAAAAATAGTTTCACTTCCCTCTTAAAACAAAGGCAATGGCTAAATGCAATGCAAGAACATTTTAACTGAATCATATAGACACAAGCACTACCATCATGGTAGTGCAGCTATCTTACCCCACATATGAAAAGGAACCCACGCATTAAAAATGTACAGCCAGTCCTGCCATTTTTTGGTATTTTTATCCAAATTATTAATCAAAACTTGGTCTGCCTAACCTTTTGAATCTGGATTTTTGATTGTATATCTTAGGTACAAGGTTAGAAAATAAATAATTGCTACTGAAACCAGTCTTCATACTTAAATAGTCTCAGAATACAAACCTATTGTGCCAGTGAGTCTGAAGTATTGTTTTGGCTGCCTATATTTTGTGCTTAGTGTTTTTGACTGTGTTATTGCAACAGCATAAGAGGCCATTTCCTGTATACATACGTTTTTATAAAGGAGGGTCAGAAGACTATCAGAAGTCATTTAATCAACAGCTTGTATTAGTCTACGGACCATAATGACTTCCAGGCACAATCAACTGAATGAAACCTGCCCCTTCTCTGAATGAAATGGTCCTATTTTACAAAAAGACATTTTTTGTTAACAGCCTTGGGGAAAAAATAACTTTGTTTATTTTATATCATCCTTGCTTTGTGTTTTATTTCTAGCATTTGAGGGAAATTTGCAAATCCATAACAGGACATAATCTTCACATTTGTTTTTCTTCCCTCCATGGGGTTGTGACTGTTCAGAATAATTTCCTATACTGTTGAATGCCCTCATTTTAGTATGGCACAAGTTACTGCCCAGATCTCTAATTTTCAACATTAGCAGAGTACTTATATCTATATGTAGCCACGTTGCTTAATAGAAATTATAATGAATTCAAATCCAATACTGTTGAAATTTTTGACAGTAGAGTAGTGCAAGGAATAGAACTTATAAATTATGTGTGCCCCTTCTTTGAAAAATGCTTTGGAGGTTTCTTTGTGCATTGGCAAATACAGAAGGAATATGAGGTATTGTGTGGATCCTCCTGCACAGCACCTGATAAAAGAATAAAGAGCTGTGACATATTCTTAAAACAATAGAGGAATTAAAGAGAAACAATGGGCCAGCTGCTTCATTAATACAATCAAAAGAGAGCCCAGCACAGAGGAGTCCAGATAATTAAGCACTACTCTTTTAGACCTTCTTTCTATAAGAAAATTGCTTAAAAAATTATTAACTACTTCATAGTTGTTAGATAGATCTATGTACTTGTTTACTTAGGTTGATTAATGCCTTTTCATTATTCTCTAATATGCCAACTCATGGTTTATACAAGTTTTTGAATAAAATAAGGTAAGCATAACTGATATGGATCTGTAGTATATTCAGCAATAAATCAAAAGCATTTTGTGAACAGTCTTTTCTGTTGATAAATAATTCTCAACATTTTAAACTTGTATGCACAAACTAAACACTTTGTAGAATACTTTTGCCATCTAAGTATTTTAATGCCAGGACTCCAAACATCTCTTTAGAGAGCATCTCAACAGCCCGGCATGCAAATTTGGACTTCTCTAACAATTATAACAATGTTTACAATGCTAAATTAAAATTAATGAGTTGATTTCCTAAGCTGTTGTATAATTTTTCCTTGTTTACCGATCAAAGGAGATTGTCAAATGATACTGACCCTCTAATTTTAACTTAGCTGTGGCATATTATAACTCTGCAGTATATTGACTGCAGAAATTGTAAAACCTATTATATTATATAATGTTAAAACAATAAGTGTAAGAGCAAGCGCTCACATTCCTTGGGGGAAATGTAGTGCATTTGGCTCAGAATAAAATGTGAAACTTGCTTTTTTTTTTTTAAATTCATGGATGCTACAAAATAAAAAAACAATAATGCATTATATTATGCAGTCCAATAAAAGACTCATTCAACTAAACACTGGACAGCTTTGAAAGGGATGATTCCAAGATGAGTGACTTTTAAGAAATACAATGCCAGATTGGAAATAAAGAAGAAATATACCTCTTAAGAGAATAAGGGCCTGCTTCTTAATCCAAATGAATGTGAGTTTTGTTACTGACTTCAGTACCAAGGACCGATCCCTTAGCAATATGATAAAGGAGTAAATGTTTTAATTTGAATATAGTGCGTTTCATAAAAAATTGTCACCTATTATATAGTTTATTTATGCAATACAGCTTTAAAAATATCTCTTCAATCCTAGGAGAGAAAAGAATCAAAACGGAAGCATTCTATGCTGAACCACTTTCAATGAGGTAGAAGTTCTTTCCTGTATGCAGCGTGACCACTGTTTAACGGATAGTTACAGTATTTCAGTAGCTCTCTTTCATTAATACTGCAATACTACTTGAGCTACTGAACCCCAACTAAACTGCATGTTTCAAAATCAGAACTGGTATATCTAGCAATGAGATTTGACCTCTCATTTTACCCTTGCTGTCAGCTTTTTTTTTAGTACATTTGAGGATTTGTATTTGTTTCTTTCAAAGAAATACCAGAATTAAAACAACATAAAATTCCATTAGATACAGATGTAAACTACATCAATGTTCAGAAAATATTCACAGGAAAATAATGTGGTAATTTTATTTGTGCCCCCTTCCCCCCGATTGAGCTGTCACAGCTTATTTACCACAGGGGGAGACAGTTAAACTCATATTCTTAGAAGTTGTGTGCATTTAAGAGGCTTATATATTTCTTCTGGGACCCTCGTTCAAATCCTGAGCTAATCAGAGTGAATACATATCTTTCTATTAGATGGCTGTAAAAAGTCTTAGGTGAAATCAGTTCCTGGTGGACGACAGTCCACAGCACAAAACGATTAAATATTTGGCACAAATGGCAATAGTTACTTGAAAGGCCTGAATGAAACTGAAAACTGAAATATCCTCCGATATCACCAGAAGTTGGGTCTGCTGCTAGGGGTTGAAACTGAAGTGCTGCCACAAATGCTAAACCTGTTATATTTCCTTAATTCAGCATAAACACTGACAAATGAGCTGAAGGAATTCTTGTACCGGTACAGCACCTATTTATTTTCTCAGGGCATTACTTTTTGTCCATATTACTTTATATTTGGGGATACACCTTCCTTACCCCTTTAAAGGAACATCAATTGGGTATTAAAAAAAGGAACATATCAATATTCATGAGCTAGAAACCATAGAATCATAGGACTGGAAGGGACCTCATAGGTCACCTAGTCCCATCCCCTGCACTAAAGCAGGACTAAGTATTATCTAGAAAATCATTAAAGAACAGTGAACGATGTAATATGGCCCTCCCATGTGCATTAACACCCCTCCTCTCCAATCATGAAGCCCAGATTTTGGGGGCACACTGCCTCAGCAAACTCCTCCACCCTTTGATGCCTTACAGCAACAAGTGGACTGGAGCCCTTCACAGAATTTCCCAGGAGAAGAAGCCATTTAAGACAATCACAGGAATGAGACTCAGCCGCCTTTGTCAGTAGCAACAGGGTTCAGGGAGAGAGGATTAGCTGATGAGCCCCACTATACTAGAGGTAGGTCTTAAGGTGCACGTTTCCAGAATCCCTGCTTCCCTGCCAGCAGAGTCATAAGATGGCCCTTTTGTACCCTTAGGAAGCTGACAATGATGCCAGCAGTTCTGGACGTGGTGTGCTGTTTTGTGGAGCTGGAAGACTGTTAGTGGGAGGAGATCTGGGAAAGAATGATAAGGAGGTTAGAGAGTGGGCATGCCCTGGTGACACATTCACAAGTCTGCACTGAGGGAAATCAGAGCACATCATATAACTTTTCAAATGACTTTCTCCACTCTTGCACCTGACACCTGTCGGGATTTGCCATTGGACAGCTGCAGAGTGAATGAGGCAGGTACTTAAGGAGGAGGAGGAAGGTTTATGTAGAGGGAGAAGGCCCATCACCTTAGGAAGCTGTGGGGATAGTTTGTATTTTTTTAAAAAATGTTAAGTAGAGGGGCAGCTGGGATAGTCTTCTATGGAATGGGGAAAACAAAGAGAAACAAACAAATAAATAATAGGCTGTGGGCTGGGTCACTTTTTCCAGAGGAGAGCAATGATAAGGGAGCTCAGCGGACCGTGGATTAACTGGACTTTTTATAAATTTTAATAACCCCCATTCAACATCTGGAACCATTAAGTTGTGCACACTGTAACTATGCAAACGTGCTTTTATTACTTGACTTCCCTTCTCCACCTGTTTGTTACACTTATTTGTTGAATCTTTTCTTTAATGAGGTCACAATCCGAAAATGAGTGCTGCACAGAGTTCACTTCAAGATCAGGGCTGTAAATTGATGGGATTGCTCACAGTGTGTAAATTTAAACATATACATAAGTTTTTTTAGGGTCGTGGACTGAGTTTACAAATTCTTCAAAGCAGGAGCTGTGGTTCCTCTAGATCTGTATAGTGCCTTCCATTATAGCTTCCTCGTCCTGACTGAGGACTTTAGACATTCCCATAACATAGATAACAATAATGAAATAGAACCAGTTTTCCTAAAAAAGATTACAGTGACTTCTGCTCCTATTTACAGGATGTAAGGGGCACTGTACGAACCACAAAGACAAGGAGGCTCCTCTTTATGCATTTACATCATGGGAAAAATTTGCTCCCACTGAAGTCACTGGGCGATTTTCCTTTGACTGCAATGGGAGCAAGATCATATGACTTTCCAGTGCTTAATTTCTAAAAAGACAGCTAAGTGAAAAGACATTTATAAGGAGACTCTCAGGTCAAATTTGTTCCCAAATTGAATTCTTATACAAATATTCTTTTGCAAAACTGTAGAATATTAAAAATCTTCCGTTAAAAAGAAATTCCAAGAGTTAAAATCAAAATACTCCCAATATAAATAAGCATTCCCCATCTGTGTCTGAAATGCAAACACTGTAGTATTGGTCTTTGCATGAAAACCTGGAAGTGTGAAGGACTACAAAATGATGAAAAACAAAGATGAAAGTGACTGGTTTATTTTCCTTGTACGATCTGTGTGAAATGCCAAAAATAAATAAGTACCATAAACTGTAAACAGTATGTTATTTCCCATCTAATAATCTGGGGCATTATTAGTAATGTAGGGCCAAAGCTAGTGAAGTAAACAGGAACAAGATTGAACTCATTAGGCTCAAAATATATTTTAAATTATTTTTAATCAGACAGTATCCCTTAAAAATTATGAATCAGAGACAAATGAAATAAATTAAAGCACGTAATATTGATTAGCTATTAGGATTCTGCACTGGGTGATTTTTTCAAAATAGGCTTTATAACAAATACCAATTTACTAAGCATCATACAGGTGCATAGAAGCTGCCAATCTGACTGACTGCATGGTCAGCATGATTTCGAAATGACCAGGGAAGAAATGACTGTATACCCCAAAGGCAAGCTGTCAAAATTGAGGTTGCAGCTGATAAACTGATTACAAAGCTGCTTAAGACTTTGCTTGTAAACAAAAGCATTTATCAACTAATAATTTGCAATAAACTGATGTAACTCCCAGCTGAGCCCCAAACTGTAATTGTCTTTACCATCTGCCTATTAAAATACCATTCTTCATCACTATACAGGAACAGAAGGGAGAAAATCTCCAACTACTACATAACTTGCATGCTTATAAATAATCTGTGAGCATTCCACACTTTCATTATTGCTGCGGGGTTTGTACACTTAATTTCTGTCTTTCGGTGCTTACAAGTGCTCCCAAATTGGCAAAAAAAAAAGTAATAAATACTGCCTGCTGCTAAAGAAAAAGAATTATATAAGTTCATCATACTCTGCTGTTCCTTAATTTTTTCTCTTTTTGCCACTCCATAGGAATTTCCTGATGGATGCCCCCTCAAGCACAACCTTGCAAATGAAACTCTCAACTCCTTTTCAGCTTGTCACTTTCCATTACCTTTCTTTCTTATACATTCATTTCTTCAAGTGGTGCATTTGCTTCAATAGGGCGTCAGTTAAAACATGTTGGTTCCCTGTGGTGCGGTTTGCAAGGGTTTGTGGGATCCTGCAGGGATTGTGTAGAACTACAGAGACAGTTTGAAGAGCATTTTGCAGGCCCCATGGTGCGACTTCCTGAAAATTGAGTGAGTTTGCCCTACTCTTTCTTCAAGCTCTTTGCACTCTTAATCCTGAGAAAAGTTGCAGACTTTCAGTGAATTTCAGAATCGACAGAATCAGATGTTCTAAGGCTAGATGAGTGGTCCTTTTGTTAGATGCCTAAAATATTCAATCATGTTAGAGGGAGAAACCGGGACAACTGATAATTTGCAGAGAATGACAACTTTGCAAGATGCCTCCGCATTAAAAACTGAATTTGACAGACAATCATACCACGATTTTGTGCCATCCACATGATCAAATATTTCTCCAACCTGTAATATGGACCACCCAAAGTTATAAATGCAAAATTGTGGCAATGAACTACAATTTGTTCAAAAAGTAAGGCTTCTTTAGAGGTTTCTACTGGGAAAGCACAGCTGGTTTCACTGCATTTTTTATTTTGTATGAACTTTCCAGCCCCAAACTGAAATAATCTGTTCAGTCGGGGTCTGACAGGCTCTTCAGTCTCAGAGAAAGCTATAACACAATCCAATGAGTGGAACCTGAAGCTAGAGAAATTCAGACTGGAAATAAGGTGTGAGGGTAATTAACCATCGGACCAATTTACCAAGGGTCGTGGTGGATTCTCCATCACTGACACTTTTTAAATCAAGATTGGATGTTTTGCTAAAAGATATGCTCTAAGAATTATTTTGGGGAAGTTCTATGGTATTATATAGGAAGTCAGACTAGATAATCACAATGGTCCCTTCTGGCCTTGGAATCTATGAATCTATGAACCTGCTCCCACTTATGTGAATGGGAAAACATCTTATTGACTTCAATGGGTGCAAAACAGGAACTTGAAAAAAGGAATAAAAAGATGCCTAACCTGATGATAACCTCATAGGTATTATATATTTACTGCTCCTACTGCTCATAGTGTACAACTAGGCAATGGCCAGGCACAAGAGAATGCACTCTTCCCAAAGAGCTCAGAATCTAAGGACTTGATCCTGCCAACACACATGCATGTAACTTTGCACATTTAATAGTCCCACTGAACTGTGGGACTATTCACATGCATTATTCACACTTGTATGTGTTTACAGGACTGGGGCCTAAAAGACCAAGAATCAGATACCAATACATTCATGGAAGGTAGGGAAAAGGATACGACATACAAGTAAGTAAAGAGGTCACATGATGATAGGTCAAGACTTGACAGTGCAAAGTATAGCTAGCGTCATAACGTTTGTTTGTTTTTTCTGTATGTTGTGCGGACAAATGACTGCAAAGACTACAATGATGAGCATAACACAAAAGCCTATAAATAAATCAATTTAATACATAACGTAAGGATTATGCACAGGAGTAAGTGATGCAAGATTGGGACCATAATGATGATGGAGTTGTACAGTTACGTTACAAACAATAAAAAGTTGGAAAAATCAAAGTTTAGACTGAAGGGTCTCTTTGAAGTATGCTGCTGCATATGTTTTTAAAATAAAATTGATTAGGGATGGAGTAGCCTAACCTAAATAGTAACTTTGAATTTCTAGAGTTCGTCATTTTAAAAACTTGAAGTTAAGGGGGCTTTTGTCTGGATAATCAATGAAGAGTTTGTGGTTTGACTCTTATGATATTTAGACCTTGGTTTTGTATTTCTTTTTCTGTTTCTGTAAAAATTCCAGAGAACTATGCATTTTATTTATGCAAAGGTATTATATATAAGTACAAGATTTTAACATGTATGTTTTTATATTAAAATTGATAAAAGAATTGATCCAATTCTATGTTGGCGATTTGGTGATTAAGTATTCTAATGTTTTTAAATAGAAGTTAATTATTTAATAAACAAGCATATTTGTATGAATGTTTTTCAAATGTGTGCTCCTTCCTTTACCTAATGGATTATTGAAGATTACTGAATATATATGAATTTAGGCACATATTCTAATACAGTTCTTTGAGTAGCTATATTTTATGTCTAAATTTAAATTGTTCTCTCTTTTTTATTTAAAAACACCACCATAGAAATTAAGTAATGTATGGAATTATTTTCCTGCCAAATGTAATTATTTTTTAAAATTCAGTTATTTTAATGCCATATGAATAATGGTTAAAAGAGATTATCTGAAACCAATACATTCATTTTTTCATATCTTTTAGAAATATATTTTTTTTAAAAAATTGGTAGAATAAGTTAATTGCTAGGCCAATTTTTTCATACCAAATAAAGTATCAGAAGCAGATTTTTAAAGCAGTTCTCAGACCACATCACAATAAGAGCTTGTAACGGGAATCTTATAACACCTTAGCTATAATTTTTGCTCTTCTTGTTGACAATCATTTGCATATACTCCCAGTTCAGTAATGACTTCTAATGGTCAGTTCCTGAGGAATGTCAGTTAGTAACAAGAAGGCCACTGGAAAAATACACAGATTGCCAGCAGATGGCACTCTGTGCATAGCATGAACACTTTTCTGGTGGGGAGGGAAGAAAAGGAAACTATTATTTATTTAATTTTACCCTGCTTTGAACATTTTACATTGTTGCACCAAGGGTAATAAAACTGGGAGATTTCAGGCAGTTTGATTGAACACTCTTGTAACCCTTTATATACTATACCCTCATGCTTGATGCTTGTCTAGTACCTTTTAACAATTGGGTCATATTTTTGTGTCGTAACAGCGAAACAGAAGGATTCACAGTATCTGACCTAAAGGTATAGGATGCTAAAGTGCTAAAGAGTGATAGGTGCACTAGTAAGCTGTATAAGAGAATTACATCTCACTGTTTAGTTACCACAGTGAGGGACTAATTGGAAATACCTTAAGTAAACAGAGACAGATCTGTGTCTAAAGAAGAATATAAGTGCACTGGAACAAATCTAAAGGAACAAATTATCAGAAAGAAGCATAAAACAAAAATATTGTAATTTGAAATCTTATTAGTTCATTTAAAGGGACAGTCAGGGAAAATCTCCCTTGTCCTTCAAGAGGTCATGTTACTAATTCTTTAAAGCCGAACAAACCCCCTAGCAGCACATTCATGCAACATCTGACTTTCTCAGATACATAAATATTCTAACAAATATCAATAAATTAGGGAACTGAATTGCCTAGTTGACATGGATTTCGTTAAACTTGAATTTTCAGAGAAATGATAGAGCACCGTATGTAAAAAGTTTCTGAAAACACATAGTTGTCATAACAGTGTTACAGAGAGTTCTGTGATGGACACCAAAGCTGTCAGGAAAGTAAATGTTTATTTCTGCATAAAAAAATTGGGCTATAATATTTAACCAGTCAAACATGACCAGGTAATAGACCAGAATCCATGTCAGAAAAGTGGTGATCAGGGAGTAACTATTGTGCCTTCCTGATCCTGAGTCTTTCAAACCGCATAGGCAGGACATGTCTTCAGAAGCTGAGCTGTGGAATATGTCGAGCTATGGAAAGGCAATCCAGCACCAGGTTTTTAGGTCACTGGCTACCAATGTGTTTTAGTGCAGATCCCCTTTTGCACACAGATCAACTGCCTTAGCAATAGCATTTCTCCTCTTCTTTTGGTCTCCATGGAGGGCTACCTGCTGATCTAGAGAGCTGTGTGAGACCAGGGGGTGATTAGTGGGCAGGCCAGGGGAACAGCAGATAAACACATCATCAAGCCATTGATCCATGGAGGTTTCCCTGAACTGTGCTGTATTATCATCCCAGAGCCACCTTCCCTGAGTTGGGAACCCCCTTACAAGGGAGAGCTGTGGGGAACCACCAACTGGGGAGGCTCCATCATTGCAGCTCCATGGGGAGCGTGTCAGGACTGCTGGGGACTCAGAGCCTAACAATGCAGTGCTGCAAGCACAGGAAACAGCATACAAGTTCAGGACCCATATATTCTCATCCAGCATATTGGTCTGCCACTAGCTATTTACTGTTGTTTATTTTCCCTGTATAAAATCAAATTAAATAAAGCGGGTAGTTGTTGCACTCATTCCAGTGGGACTTTGGGTGCAGTATAGCAACAATACTTAGTACTGTACTACTACATTATATTGTTACATAGAAAGACATCCTGAGTAGCAAGAATTATGTATTATGTTATAATAATTATGTTATACAGAGCAGCTCATGATCCTGTATAACAATCTCAAGTATTCCATGTAGTTTATATTACAGTGAGTAAATCAAAGGAAATGAAATATATAAATTAAAAGCAAAATATATAAATTAAAAGCAAAATGCTTTGGGTTAGATTTTAACTGCATTTGTCATAAATATAAAGGGAAGGGTAAACCCCTTTGAAATCCCTCCTGGCCAGGGGAAAGCTCCTCTCACCTGTAAAGGGTTAAGAAGCTAAAGGTAACCTCGCTGGCACCTGACCAAAATGACCAATGAGGAGACAAGATACTTTCAAAAGCTGGGAGGAGGGAGAGAAACAAAGGGTTTGTGTGTCTGTCTGTAGTCGTCTTGGCCGGGGACAGAACAGGAATGGAGTCTTAGAACTTTTAGTAAGTAATCTAGCTAGGTATGTGTTAGATTATGATTTCTTTAAATGGCTGAGAAAAGAATTGTGCTGAATAGAATAACTATTTCTGTCTGTGTATCTTTTTTGTAACTTAAGGTTTTGCCTAGAGGGGTTCTCTATGTTTTTGAATCTAATTACCCTGTAAGATATATACCATCCTGATTTTACAGGGGGGATTTCTTTATTTCTATTTACTTCTATTTTTTATTAAAAGTCTTCTTGTAAAACACTGAATGCTTTTTCATTGTTCTCAGATCCAAGGGTTTGGGTCTGTGGTCACCTATGCAAATTGGTGAGGCTTTTTATCCAACATTTCCCAGGAAAGGGGGAGTGCAAGTGTTGGGAGGATTGTTCATTGTTCTTAAGATCCAAGGGTCTGGGTCTGTAGTCACCTAGGCAAATTGGTGAGGCTTTTTACCAAACCTTGTCCAGGAAGTGGGGTGCAAGGTTTTGGGAAGTATTTTGGGGGGAAGGACGCGTCCAAACAGCTCTTCCCCAGTAACCAGTATTAGTTTGGTGGTGGTAGCGGCCATTCCAAGGATAACGGGGGTAATATTTTGTACCTTGGGGAAGTTTTAACCTAAGCTGGTAAGGATAAGCTTAGGAGGTTTTTCATGCAGGTCCCCACATCTGTACCCTAGAGTTCAGAGTGGGGGAGGAACCTTGACATGGTGGCACAGTGGTGGGATTAACCTGAAATCATTTTGAGATCCAGTTGAGATTTTTTGAACTAGAAATACAGATTTTAAAAAGGAAATTTTAGGAAGTCCAGAAGGCAGCTTTGAAACTGAAAGCAGCTTGGTTTCTCTCTGCTTTGTGGCCAAGCAGAGACAAAAGGGGATTATCTTGTGAATTGCAGGTTTTCTTGCCTGGAGGCAGGGTACTTAACTCCTGCAGGGAAATTCACAGTCTTCCAACCCAGAGGTTTTTTTTTTTTCTTTTCTTCCTAAAAGTAAATAGGGGGTGTGTGCTCTACCCATTTGCCTGGAGACAAAAGTGGCAGGGTTTTTTTTTAGGATTTTGATTTTTTTTTTGTTTTACAAGGAGCACAGGTTTGAAAAGAAATTTTTTTCTTCTTTGGGCTGGGTAAGCAGGTTTCCAAGTAGTTGGAGGTTTTTTGCTTTAATTTGGGCCCAGAGCAGAGACAAGGGAATTGTCTTTTTCTGTAGGCTGACAATCACTATCAGAGAATAGGTATTCTATTCCAGCACAGCAAAATTTTACAGCCAAGTTTTGTTTGTTTATTTCTAAACCTCGGGTGTAAAGTTAGTTAAAAACAGAGAGGTTAGAATGGCCAAATCCTCAGCTCGACTACAGCTGGAATTAGCCAAATTTCAGGCTGAGGAAAAACAAAGGGAACATGAAAGACAGATAGAACTCATGCAGCTGAAGAAGGAACAAGAAAGGGAGGCAGAACAACACCAAGAGGCTGCCCACAAGAGGGAAATGGAGGCAAGGAAGCATGTGGAGGAGGAGAGGGAAAAAGAGAGGAAGCATGTGGAGGAGATGGAGAGGATAAAGGCCCAGCAGAATATACCAACAAACCCTAGCAATCCTTCTCCAGGTACCACTTCCCATCCCAGAAAGTTCCCCACCTACAAGGCAGGTGATGATACTGAGGCCTTCTTAGAAAACTTCGAAAGGGCCTGCCTTGGGTACAACATCTCTACTGACCAATACATGGTAGAGCTGAGGCCGCAGCTCAGTGGACCCTTAGCTGAGGTGGCAGCTGAAATGCCTAAAGAACACATGAACAAGTATGAACTGTTTAAATCCAAGGCGAGAGTCAGAATGGGGATAACACCCGAGCAGTCTCGTCGGAGGTTCAGAGCCCTAAGGTGGAAACCAGACGTGTCATTTACCCGACATGCCTACCACATTGTAAAACATTGGGATGCCTGGATATCAGGAGCAAGTGTTGAATCTCCAGTAAATTTGCCCTTCCTAATGCAAATGGAACAATTCTTAGAGGGTGTTCCTGAGGAAATAGAAAGATACATCCTAGATGGGAAACCCAAAACTGTAATTGAGGCAGGAGAGATTGGAGCCAGATGGGTGGAGGTGGCAGAGAAGAAGAAAACTGGTCGCAGTTGGAGCGGAGACCAGAAGGGACCACCCCAGACCACACCCTATTACCGGGGGCCGCCCAAAGCCCCACCTACCTCCCAAAGAACCCTCCAGACCCCTTATCGTCCCACCACCCCGTTCTCCAGCAACCCTCCTCGCCCCAGTGACCCGTCAGCTGGACGATGTTTTAAGTGTAACGAGCTGGGGCATGTAAAGGCCAACTGCCCCAAGAACCCCAACAGATTACAGTTCATTGCACCGGAATCACACCAGAGGTCCACAGGCCCAGATACCTCCCAGATACCCTTGGAGCGGAGGGAAACTGTGAGTGTGGGTGGGAAGAAGGTCACCGCGTGGAGGGACACCGGAGCACAAGTGTCAGCTATCCATGCTTCCTTAGTGGACCCCAATTTAATCAACCCAGAGATCCAAGTGACGATTCAACCCTTCAAGTCCAACTCTTTCAATTTGCCTACAGCCAAGTTGCCTGTCCAGTACAAGGGCTGGTCAGGAATGTGGACTTTTGCAGTCTATGATGATTATCCCATCCCCATGCTGTTGGGGGAAGACTTGGCCAATCATGTGAAGCAGGCCAAGAGGGTGGGAATGGTCACCCGCAACCAGGCTAAACAAGCCGTGAGGCCTAGCTCTGTTCCGGAAACTTCTATCAGGACCCAGTCAGAGGTGATGGACCTGGACCCCAGGCCAATGTCTGCAACAGCAGTAGTGGATCCAGTCCCAGAGACCCAGACGGAACCAGTCCCAGAACCGGAACCAGCCAAACAACCAACACCAGACCCCGTGTCAGCACTGAATCCAGTACTTGCAACCTCAACACCAGAGGGCCCCACCGAACCTGAACTGGCAGCAGCCGATAACCCTACACAAGAGGCTCAGCCGGAGCCTGAATCCCAACATAGTGCACCAGCGGAGAGCGGTTCACAGTCAACAGAAACAGCTCCATCCCCTATATCGCTTCCAGAGGGACCAAGCCTAGGTCCACAATCCCATGAGGAACTGATGTCTCCAGCATCAAGGGAACAGTTCCAGACCGAACAGGAAGCAGATGAAAGCCTCCAGAGAGCTTGGACGGCGGCACGGAGTAACCCACCGCCTCTCAGCTCTTCTAATCGATCCAGGTTTGTTGTAGAAAGAGGACTTTTATACAAGGAAACTCTTTCTGGGGGACACCAGGAAGACTGGCATCCTCAGAGACAGTTGGTAGTTCCAACTAAATACCGGGCCAAGCTCTTGAGCTTAGCCCATGATCACCCTAGTGGCCATGCTGGGGTGAACAGGACCAAAGACCGTTTGGGGAGGTCATTCCACTGGGAGGGAATGGGCAAGGATGTTTCTACCTATGTCCAGTCTTGTGAGGTGTGCCAAAGAGTGGGAAAACCCCAAGACCAGGTCAAAGCTCCTCTCCAGCCACTCCCCATCATTGAAGTTCCATTTCAGCGAGTAGCTGTGGAAATTCTGGGTCCTTTTCCGAAAAAGACACCCAGAGGAAAGCAGTACATACTGACTTTCATGGATTTTGCCACCCGATGGCCGGAAGCAGTAGCTCTAAGCAACACCAGGGCTAAAAGTGTGTGCCAGGCACTAGCAGACATTTTTGCCAGGGTAGGTTGGCCCTCCGACATCCTCACAGATGCAGGGACTAATTTCCTGGCAGGAACTATGAAAAACCTTTGGGAAGCTCATGGGGTAAATCACTTGGTTGCCACTCCTTACCATCATCAAACAAATGGCATGGTGGAGAAGTTTAATGGAACTTTGGGGGCCATGATACGTAAATTCGTAAATGAGCACTCCAATGATTGGGACCTAGTATTGCAGCAGTTGCTCTTTGCCTACAGAGCTGTACCACATCCCAGTTTAGGGTTTTCTCCATTTGAACTTGTATATGGCCGTGAGGTTAAGGGGCCATTGCAGTTGGTGAAGCAGCAATGGGAGGGATTTACACCTTCTCCAGGAACTAACATTCTGGACTTTGTAACCAACCTACAAAACACCCTCCGAACCTCTTTAGCCCTTGCTAGAGAAAACTTACAGGATGCTCAAAAAGAGCAAAAAGCCTGGTATGATAAACATGCCAGAGAGCGTTCCTTCAAAGTAGGAGACCAGGTCATGGTCTTAAAGGCGCTCCAGGCCCATAAAATGGAAGCATCGTGGGAAGGGCCATTCGTGGTCCAGGAGCGCCTGGGAGCTGTTAATTATCTCATAGCATTCCCCACCTCCAACCGAAAGCCTAAGGTGTATCATATTAATTCTCTAAAGCCCTTTTATTCCAGAGAATTAAAGGTTTGTCAGTTTACAGCCCAGGGAGGAGACGACGCTGAGTGGCCTGAAGGTGTCTATTACGAAGGGAAATGTGCTGGTGGTGTGGAAGAGGTGAACCTCTCCATGACCCTTGGGCGTATGCAGCGACAGCAGATCCAGGAGCTGTGCACTAGCTACGCGCCAACGTTCTCAGCCACCCCAGGACTGACTGAACGGGCATACCACTCCATTGACACAGGTAATGCTCACCCAATTAGGGTCCAACCTTACCGGGTGTCTCCTCAAGCTAAAACTGCTATAGAACGGGAGATCCAGGATATGTTACAGATGGGTGTAATCCGCCCCTCTGAAAGTGCATGGGCATCTCCAGTGGTTCTAGTTCCCAAACCAGATGGGGAAATACGTTTTTGCGTGGACTACCGTAAGCTAAATGCTGTAACTCGCCCAGACAACTATCCAATGCCACGCACTGATGAACTATTAGAGAAACTGGGACGGGCCCAGTTCATCTCTACCTTGGACTTAACCAAGGGGTACTGGCAGGTACCGCTAGATGAATCTGCCAAGGAAAGGTCAGCCTTCATCACACATCTCGGGCTGTATGAATTTAATGTACTCCCTTTCGGGCTGCGAAATGCACCCGCCACTTTCCAAAGACTTGTAGATGGTCTCCTAGCGGGATTAGGAGAATATGCAGTCGCCTACCTTGACGATGTGGCCATATTTTCGGATTCCTGGGCAGACCACCTGGAACATCTACAAAAAGTCCTTGAGCGCATAAGGGAGGCAGGACTAACTGTTAAGGCTAAGAAGTGTCAAATAGGCCTAAACAGAGTGACTTACCTTGGACACCAGGTGGGTCAAGGAACTATCAGCCCCCTACAGGCCAAAGTGGATGCTATCCAAAAGTGGCCTGTCCCAAAGTCAAAGAAACAGGTTCAATCCTTCTTAGGCTTGGCCGGTTATTACAGACGATTTGTACCGCACTACAGCCAAATCGCTGCCCCACTGACAGACCTAACCAAAAGGAAACAGCCAAATGCTGTTCAGTGGACCGGAAAGTGTCAGAAGGCCTTTAACAAGCTTAAAGCGACACTCATGTCTGACCCGGTACTAAGGGCCCCAGACTTTGACAAACCGTTCCTAGTAACCACAGATGCATCCGAGCGTGGTGTGGGAGCAGTTTTAATGCAGAAAGGACCTGATCAAGAATTCCACCCTGTAGTGTTTCTCAGCAAAAAACTGTCTGAGAGGGAAAGCAACTGGTCAGTCACTGAAAAAGAATGTTATGCCATTGTCTACGCTCTGGAAAAGCTACGCCCATATGTTTGGGGACGGCGTTTCCACCTGCAAACCGACCATGCTGCACTAAAGTGGCTTCACACCGTCAAAGAAACTAACAGAAAACTTCTTCGGTGGAGTTTAGCTCTCCAAGATTTTGATTTCGACATCCAACACATCTCAGGAGCTTCTAACAAAGTGGCTGATGCACTCTCCCGTGAAAGTTTCCCAGAATCAACTGGTTAAAATCGTCCTTGAGATGTGGAAAATATTGTTAGTCTTTATGTACTTGGTAGTATATTTAGAGATGCATGTGTCTTATTAACTCTGTTTTCCTAGAGCTCCAGGAAGAAATCCCAGCCAGTGTTTCACCCTAGCTGAGATTTGGGGGGCGTGTCATAAATATAAAGGGAAGGGTAAACCCCTTTGAAATCCCTCCTGGCCAGGGGAAAGCTCCTCTCACCTGTAAAGGGTTAAGAAGCTAAAGGTAACCTCGCTGGCACCTGACCAAAATGACCAATGAGGAGACAAGATACTTTCAAAAGCTGGGAGGAGGGAGAGAAACAAAGGGTTTGTGTGTCTGTCTGTAGTCGTCTTGGCCGGGGACAGAACAGGAATGGAGTCTTAGAACTTTTAGTAAGTAATCTAGCTAGGTATGTGTTAGATTATGATTTCTTTAAATGGCTGAGAAAAGAATTGTGCTGAATAGAATAACTATTTCTGTCTGTGTATCTTTTTTGTAACTTAAGGTTTTGCCTAGAGGGGTTCTCTATGTTTTTGAATCTAATTACCCTGTAAGATATATACCATCCTGATTTTACAGGGGGGATTTCTTTATTTCTATTTACTTCTATTTTTTATTAAAAGTCTTCTTGTAAAACACTGAATGCTTTTTCATTGTTCTCAGATCCAAGGGTTTGGGTCTGTGGTCACCTATGCAAATTGGTGAGGCTTTTTATCCAACATTTCCCAGGAAAGGGGGAGTGCAAGTGTTGGGAGGATTGTTCATTGTTCTTAAGATCCAAGGGTCTGGGTCTGTAGTCACCTAGGCAAATTGGTGAGGCTTTTTACCAAACCTTGTCCAGGAAGTGGGGTGCAAGGTTTTGGGAAGTATTTTGGGGGGAAGGACGCGTCCAAACAGCTCTTCCCCAGTAACCAGTATTAGTTTGGTGGTGGTAGCGGCCATTCCAAGGATAACGGGGGTAATATTTTGTACCTTGGGGAAGTTTTAACCTAAGCTGGTAAGGATAAGCTTAGGAGGTTTTTCATGCAGGTCCCCACATCTGTACCCTAGAGTTCAGAGTGGGGGAGGAACCTTGACAGCATTACTCCCACTTAAGTAAATGGGAGTCATTCTTTGTGCAAGTCTTGAAAATTTACCTCTTAGCATCTCGTGTAAATAAAAAAGAAATTCAGTGAAAAGGACACAGTGTTCCCAAATGAGCTGCCTTGTAGAAGAGTCAGTGATTTTATACTGAGGTAGAATTCTCCCAGATGCAGAGGGCTAACACAAAGTTCTGCCCCTTGTTGGGGGCCGCATGGAAGCTTCAGTGGTTGTGTTGAGCCTATGTGTCCCCTGTATGAAGCAGACAGGCCGCGCACCTTGCTCAGGTTTTAGTTTATATCAGTGATTTAAGAGAGGTCCCATCAAAGGTTTGGGCCATCTCCTTTGAAAGGGAGATTTTTATGTTGCAGGTTGGAAGAACTGGTAATAATTACAACTCAAGCCTCCCGGGGTGCTTGAAAAATCTAACCTGCTATTAAAGCCATACACTGATGTAGGCCTAATCACACCTCCCCATCCAAAGATTCATCTTCATACTTCACTGGCCAATGTTATTGGTGGCTAAATATTATCTATGAATCATCCTACTGATTACCCAGGACAAAGTATAATGAACATCTTGGAACTTCTTTGAGGTAGGAAACCTGTCAACAATCTGGCACAATGCAAAAGTGTAATTCATCATCGCCTAACCAACATATAACTCAGAACAAAAGACTGAATGAAGTCTAGTGATCACCAGCCTGTTGATAGGCAGTGAAACTCACAGAATTACAAGCCGCTGGAGATATTTTGCTTCCATATTTTGCATTTTTTGTACTGTCACAAGTTAGCTCACATGTGGACAACCATCTGCATCCACATCTCAGAAGCACTGAGATGCCTCCCTGGCCTTGAGAGGATAGTCCCATACCATCCTATTTTAAAAAATGTGTCCTCACAGTTCTTATTTTATGCCAGAGTTTTACTGAGACACTGGAAAGACCATCACTTTGGAGTGGAAATTGGATTTAGAATCTACTTTCATAATGGAAGGTGTTGTAAAAGAGATGGTTTGGACCCATTCCCCAGTCCTTGCAGATTCTGTAAGACATCACACCATAAAATGTCTTTCAGCTTCACATCTTATTTTAGGTCTATATCTTACCACCTAGTTGATCCTCATTTGGTACCTTCTCCCCCTCACACTGTGATTAACTGTCTTTTTTCCCTTCCTTTCTTTTCTGTTTTTCAATAATCTTCTTTTCTTCATATTCTCTCTTATCCTTCCTCCTTCTCAGTTTTAATTTCACACATACTGATATGCTGTTCATCAATTATTGTTAACCTACAATCCAGTAAAATGACACACACAAATTGTAACACAAACATATGCGCAATGTGTCTGCTATCACACAATTCATGAGAAGCTGGCCCTTACTAGAATTCTCTCAAACCCTTACAGTGACCCGAATGTCTGGATGATGTCTAGCTAAAAAGGAAAGCTCTTCATTATGATGAGAAGTCAGTTGTATAGGTAATCAATAACTAGTTGGGATAAACAAAATTCTTCATGCAACTACTGTAGATACGGATTATGCCAGGAAACATGAACCACATAGGCAGCACTTGTATTCAGTCTCATTCAGGTATCAATTCAGGATAGTTCTAAGGAAATTATAATCTCTGCAGATTTGAATTAATAGAGTTATACCACATTTCACCTTCATTCTATGTACAGTAATAACAGCTGCATTAATTGCACAGGTAGGCGAAAAGGGAATGAAGATTTGGAATTGGAAATGTTATTAAGTCAATATAAAGCCATAACTATAATGTATTTTTCTGAAAAGCTTTTGTTGTGTGATTGTCGTGGATAAATGATTGGCTATTTTGCTTCTAATCACATTTATTCCTTTTTAAAAATTAAACAATTGTTAAATATTAGCTCAGAAATATAAACTACATCTAATAAGTATAACCTGTTCTCCAGACCTCAAAGAGTGAGAAGATAAAAAGAACTCTGAGGAAGAACTTAAAGGAAGAGACGATGGCATAGGAGGGGAGATCAGGAAGGAAGTTCCAGCATAGGTGGTCTCATTAAAGAAGCTGAGGGTGAGGGAATCATATGAAAGGGGAACTTAGGAAAGTACATTATGCTAAGCAAAGAGAGTGTGCAATGGGGAAGACAAAGGAGACAAGAAAAGACAGGTGTGAAAGAACTGCTAGAGGGTTTTAAAGGTGACAATGAGAAGATTGAATCTAATATAGGAAGCTACAGGAAGCAAGAAAAGGGATTTAATGGGGACTGAACATGGTCATAGTGTTGGGCTGAATAATTTTCTCAGTAAACTTCCGTATGCATTGGAAGGGCATGAGGTGAATTATCAGGAAGGTCAGGGAGTCAGAGGTTTCAAGGGATGAAAATGATTAAACTTATCCCCATCCCATGCTCTCGTTCTGGCATGTACTCCCCCGTCTTCCTGAAAGAATTCAGAATGAATTCACCAATGTAGCTTCAAGGATTCCTGCTATAATAGAGCACCACAGCTACCCTCTCCTTCAATGAGGACAACAGTTTAACGGCCATGTTGGGAGCAGAAACAGAGCCTAAGACATATTTTAAAAAAATAATTAATTACAAAGGTCACTACTTCAAAAAGTCAATCTGCTTATAGTCTTATTCATTATTAATTATGATTAATCATTAATTAACCCTTGATGCTTTAGGTCTTCATCATGGCACCTCATGGAGAGGTTCCTGCCCCACACAGTTTACTATCTAAGGGCCAGATTTTGTAATTCCTATTTACCAAGGATAGTATTTAATCTGTAAGTAAGTGCTTGAAGTCAATGCAACTACCTGCACGGGTATGTGAGATGCAGCGTGAGTCTGAGTTGTAGAACTGGGCCCCAAAACTGAGCAGGGAATGGTAAAGAAAGAAGGGAAATGGGTTAGGGAAGCAGTTTGGACTACAGCGATACAAGATAATGACATGGCAGTGTGTGTATATGGGAGTAAGGGGGTGAGATCAGGATGCCCTGTTACTACATAGAGAGACAAGGTGGGCGAAATGATATCTTTTATTGGACTGACTTCTCTTGCTGATAAAGACAAGCTTTTGAGTTACACAGAGTTCTTTTTTCAGGTCCTGAAGCTCAAAAGCTTCTCTCAGAAGTTGGTCCAGTAAAAGATATCACCTCACCCATTGTGTCTTTCTAATATTCTGGGACCAGCAGGCTACAACAACACTGCAAACAATGTACGTTGTTATTTCCTTTGTGGGTGCATCTGCATGTAAATACAGTCCTTAGCTACAGCAATTTTACTTTTTAATGGAGTAACATATGTATTTGAGGGAGCAGCATCCAGAAGGAAACTAGGAGTGGTGGTGAGAGTTGGAAGATGAGTAGGAAGGTGACAGTCCAGGTGAGGGATCTGAAGCAGGAGAGTGAATATTTGATATCCAAAAATACTCTGATCCACAGTGATTGTCTACTTTTTCACCAATGTAAGTCATTATATTTCTTTACCCAATTTTTTATCAAAATCATGTCCAACTTTTTTCAGTCTGTCACAATAATATTTTCATATGAGGAGTGTTGTAACCTAATTCCTTCATTTGAATAATACATTCATTTTTAATTACTGCAACTTGATCTCAGATTATTCAAATAACTGTTTCATTTTTTATGCTTACCCTGACCCCAGTGTATTTATAGGCTTTTATCCTTACCTGATACCAGTGTAATGTAATTATAGATTGTATTTTAATCATCTACTATATCCTAGTGAGTTTGTTTAAATCACTCCGATCCTGAGTCTTTTATTTCTATGCCTTTTAAAATTCTACAATGGCTTTCTCATTGCATAAAAGCAATATTTTTGTAGTTTTCTACAATGAATGAACATTTTCCATGCATTGCTGGCCATGTTTCTCATTTAAATTTTAAAAAGTCACTATACAGAACTGTATGTAAAATGAATAACTGACTTGTAAACAGGCATGGGGCAGCTCATCACTTGAGACCTTTGTTCTTAGCTCCTGCTTGCTTGCTAATAAGGTATGTTTACAAGACATTTAGCACAAATAAAAAAAGTTCACCACTTTTTATCCAACTACGAATACAATTGTGCCTTGTGGTCATGAACAACAAAAAGTTCATTTCTGTTTTGACCAAGGATGTTATGTGACTGCAGATATTTTTGGCTAAATTTGTAGGAATTCTGCCTTGCGTCCATCAGATAAATGTTTGGGGTTGCCATAATTATCATTAGTCACGGTAACATTTTGAATGTCATACTTGAGAAGTGTCATTTATTCTGGGATTATTCAGCTTGTTTTACTAAGAACTTTAAATGCAACAAATCCTAATGTTTTCTTTCACCTAGTGCTGATTCGTGAGTTACTCCATCTCCCCAGCGTTTGGCACTGCTGCTGATGCCAGGTGCAAGACAGGCACATAATCTCAGAAGTCAGTTTGTGAAGATGACATTGCTCTGCTGCATACCTGTCAAAGCACCAGGATCCTTCTTTTGATCACATAGATTTCCAGTCCCTATAATGGCCATTACTTTAATCACACCAAGGAAATATCTGAAGGGCTCTATATGATCCCTCACTTTGGTGGTAACTTATACTACAGAATGGTAACAGACCTTTGACAGGGGAGAAGAAAGGTTTCACAATGTGATGCACTGTAATAGGCTGCCTGTAGTTTTAGACCATGATCCAGTCTCCAAAGCTATTCTGTATTTGTCTGACTGGGCCATATGCCCAGCAATGGGGAAGAATTGCTTATGCTATTCCCACCAACTTGATTTTGCTCCTTCAGCATCTGTGTCTTGTGTTAGGCTGGGTAGGTAGAACAATTATCACAAGAATCAAATGTTTGTGAAAGGTGCAAATGACAACAGGTTTGGTGGCATTAGAGCCACTGGGACATCCATAGGAGAAGGGAGATGGCACTGTTGTGGGAGAGGAGAAGCTGCTGAGATCAATATGCCCACCCTCCCTATGTAGGTAAAAGTGAAGCAGCCAAAAGGCGAGGAGGGACAGGAGCTACATCCTAGCAGGCAAGAGGGAAAGGTGGAGATTCTAGCAGGTAGGAGAAAGAGAGAAGGGATTCTAGCTTTGAGTATCTGGGAGAAGGGGAAGAGACCCCAGCATTGCAGGGTACAGTGAAGAGGATCGTTCACCGCACATCTAGGAAAGGGAAAAGAGTATGAAAGGCCTTTTCCTAGAAGCCTGGAGGGAAAAGAGAAGACAGCCTATTCCTAGCAGCCAAGGGGGAAAAAGGGGGGAGTGTGCCCTCCTCCCACTGCCAAGAAACCTGTCCCTTTATTGCTCTATTGGGAGGTAAGGGGCATGCATATCTGTAATTTAATGGGTATGGTTGTAGAGATTAAGCCATGAGTTTAATTTGTTTTTCTCTGACTGGCTCTTTTATGCATTTCATTTCAGAATTACACAGTCTACCTCCTCTTATTTTCATGTGCCACTTGCATCCTTTTTTCTCCCTTGTTCTCCCAATTTTTTTCACTCACGTTATCATCTTAACTTCAACTTTTCACTCTCCGCTCTCTCTTTCCTGTTTCCAATCCTCCAAGTTCTATAGAATGTCCCCTGTAATCAGGTTTTCCCCTACTTTTAATAAGAGGAAACTCCTGCTGACACAGAAGCAAATCCTCAATACATCAATGTGAAGGAGGCTAAAGAAAAGACAAGTATGATGGTGTTCAGAGGACAGATGCCCACATCATTAAAAACACCATACACAAATGCACACTAGCTGCTTCAAAACATTAATAAAGTGGCTTGATTTACTCTTGCCTCTTCTGGATGACTGTCTCTTGGTCACAAAGGAATTGTGCCTGTGCATCCAGCACCCTGAATTCCATGAACACAAATATTGCACCACAATTGTCAGAAAAGGGGAGTAAATAAGAAGAGGGAGTATGGGTTTACTCAATGTAATAAGTGACAAAATAAATTATTCTGCTTTTCCAAGATCCAGAGAAAGAAGGATGTTTCCCTCTGGGATTTCTACCACCATTTGGTCTAATATTCATTTTGCCTATAATAATACAAGCTTCATTAGAGGAGTAAAATAGCAATTGTCTCCTTGAGATCAAAGGACAATCTGTTAAATAAAGCAGCCGAATCTCTAGGATGAAATACCAGGAAAAGTTTGAACTGAATTTTATGGTGAATCAAAATGTAAATCGTAATTTCACAAAGCAGTAAAACGCAGAGCTCAAAATCAGTTTTATTAAGAAATGGATAGTGGATATGCTGATCTTGAATAATTGTGAATGGATACACAAATACTAGCCTATTAACTGCATATACCTAAATAGAATACATTCAATAGATTTTAAAGGATGACTGGTTAAAAGTACATGTATTAAAGAATTTCCAGAAAAACATGGAATTCAGTGAGTCACCAGGTACATTGCTTCTTCATTTATAATAAATATAGTCTTTATTCATTTTATTATGTAATTATTTTGTATTTGAAAATAAAATAAAATTAAAAATGCACCATCAACAATCACTTCACAGATCTCAGGTCTTCTAAAAGGACTGTGCCTCTCTGTGGTATAATCAACACAAATGCCTCTATTGAATGGCCAAAAAGTTCAGCCTGAGGTGTCCAATGTGACACCTAAATCCCCAATTAAGACATCAGAATACAATTAGCCTGATTTTCAAAGGTGATGAGTATCCCCTTTTTTCTTTTAATCAATTAAACAGAATGTAATTGAATGTATATGAATAGTAATCTAGCAGCTGGATTTTAGAAGTTAAGATTTGGTGCTGATTCTTATCACTGATTGTTATTGACATTACATTAACACCAATTCATTTAAATTTAACTCTTAAGCACTATGGAAGTGAGTGCTACAGAAAACTCTAAGATGGGCAGATAGAGACTTTTTAAAAAATCCATTTTGGGGGAGGACTGAAGACCTAGGTATTTGAAACAAAAGCATGTAAGAAAGGTTGTTTTTCTTTCTCTTCTAAATTCACTTTAGCAGATCAGCCAGCATAGACCCTGGCACAAGGCCTCAAGTTGTGAAAAATCTGCTGAGGGGGAGGCTGCAGTGATAGGAAGCAGCCACAAACTCTTCAGTGCTAGGGGATTCCCAAAGGACACAGGACAGTTCTAAAACCAGACAGCACTGGCTGGGTAGGCCAGGGTGGCTGTGAATGAACTGAATCAGTGCACTTCCTTGTTAGCCTCTATTCTGATGGCACCCCTGAGGAAACTTAAAGCTGATTTGTCATACTAGAAACCCCCCACAGAGGGTAGAAAGTGGAATTCCCCTCTCCAGCATAAGAGGACAGGCTAGTGCAGAGAACTTCAATTTCAGCCTTTGTGTGGCAAAATAGTGAACGTGCCCAATCTTGTAATAGTTTTTGCAAAGCTCTTGTTAAATGTTTACATACTGCCAATCAAAGAAATACATGTATAGAAATTATTCTGAGGAAAAACGAAGCTAAGAAATTTAATTCCCCTGAACATTAGGCAGGTTTCAAATATGTGAGTTAATTCCAGATGTTTCTGGAATGCTTGAATTTGTGGTAATTAAAAATAGATTTACAGCCATTTATAATGCACTGGATTTTTTATGACATTTGCAAAAGTGCCCTTAAATTGGCTGAGCAGCAGTGGATCATCACATTATCGAAGGGTAATTGTACTAGAGGTTTTGCCACTGGCCTAGGAGCAAGCAGGTGGGGGTTCGCATAGACTCATAGACTTTAAGTCAGAAGGGTCCATTGTGATCATCTAGTCCAGTGGTTCCCAAACTTGTTCCGCCGCTTGTGCAGGGAAAGCCCCTGCCGGGCTGGGCCAGTTTGTTTACCTGCCGCATCGGCAGGTTTGGCTGATCGCGGCTCCCATTGGCTGTGGTTCGCTGCTCCAGGCCAATGGGGGCTGCTGGAAGCGGCGTGGGCTGAGGGACTGTGGCCAATGGGAGCCACGACCCATGGCCAATGGGAGCCGTGATCAGCTGAACCTGTGGATGCGGCAGGTAAACAAACTGGCCCAGCGTGGCAGGGGCTTTCCCTGCAGAAGCGGTGAAACAAGTTTGGGAACCACTGACCTAGTCGGACCTCCTTCAAAATGCAGGCCACAGAACCTCACCCGCCCACTCCTAACCTCTGTCTGAGTTACTGAAGTCCTCAAATCATGGTTTAAAGCCTTCAAGTTTCAGAGAATTCACTATTTACACTAGTTTAAACCTGCAAGTGACCCATGCCTCATGCTGCAGAGGAAGGCAAAAAACTCCCAGGGTCTCTGCCAATCTGACCCCAAGTAAAATTCCTTCCTGGCCACAAATATAGCCATCAATTAGACCTTGAGCATGTTGGTGAGACCCACCAGGCAGATACCTGAGAAAGAATTCTCTGTAGTAACTCAGAGCCCTCCCCATCTAATGTCCTGTCTCTAGCAGTTGGGGATTTTTGCTACTGTCAGTCACCGATGGGCTACATGTAGTCAGTCGCATTATATCATCTCTTCCATTAACTTATCAAGCTCAATCTTGAAGCCAGTTAGGTTTTTTGCCCCCACTGCTCTCCTTAACTGTGCCACTAACTGTGCTCTCCTTAACTGTGCCACATAGAGCATAGATCAGAGCGGAAACACTGAAATATCACTTTTCCTCACAAAACACTAATTTAGATTGATATGAGCCAAAATATTTCTATACTCTCATTGAAGCTATTTTTTATGGATTTATTTTTGTCAGTAGATTTAGCGCTTCTGAAAGATACTGGATTTGACTGTTCTGGATGCTGAAGAAAAAGGTAGAGCACCAGCAGCAGTGCTCTCATAGGCTATATCGACACTGCGCTGCCGTGAGCACGACAGGGTTGTGTACTGCAGAACATAATAAAGTGTTGTGATCTAACTGTCCTGTGTGAATGCCGTTGGCATGAACTAAAAAGCGAACTACTCTAATGTAAAAAGAAAAGGAGGACTCCAGGCCAATGGGAGCTGCTGGAAGCATAGACCCTGGCACAAGGCCTCAAGCAGTGAAAAGTCTGCTGAGGGGGAGGCTGCAGTGATAGGAAGCTTCCAGCAGCTCCCATTGGACTTGAGCGGCGAACCGCGGCCACTGGGAGCCGTGATCGGCCTAATCTGTGGACACGGCAGATAAACAAAACAGCCTGGCCCGGCAGGGGCTTTCCCTGCACAAGCGGCGGAACAAGTTTGCGAACCACTGTCATAATCATAGAATCATAGAATATCAGGGTTGGAAGGGACCTCAGGAGGTCATCTAGTCCAACCCCCTGCTCAAAAGCAGGACCCATCCCCAATTAAATCATCCCAGCCAGGGCTTTGTCAAGCCTGAACTTAAAAACTTCTAAGGAAGGAGATTCCACCACCTCCCTAGGCAACGCATTCCAGTGTTTCACCACCCTCCTAGTGAAAAAGTTTTTCCTAATATCCAACCTAAACCTCCCCCACTGCAACTTGAGACCATTACTCCTTGTCCTGTCCTCTTCCACCACTGAGAATAGTCTAGAACCATCCTCTCTGGAACTAATTCTCAGGTAGTTGAAAGCAGCTATCAAATCCCCCCTCATTCTTCTCTTCCGCAGACTAAACAATCCCAGTTCCCTCAGCCTCTCCTCATAAGTCATGTGTTCCAGACCCCTAATCATTTTTGTTGCCCTTCGCTGGACTCTCTCCAATTTATCCACATCCTTCTTGTAGTGTGGGGCCCAAAACTGGACACAGTACTCCAGATGAGGCCTCACCAATGTCGAATAGAGGGGGACAATCACGTCCCTCGATCTGCTCGCTATGCCCCTACTTATACATCCCAAAATGCCATTGGCCTTCTTGGCAACAAGGGCACACTGCTGACTCATATCCAGCTTCTCGTCCACTGTCACCCCAAGGTCCTTTTCCACAGAACTGCTGCCTAGCCATTCGGTCCCTAGTCTGTAGCTGTGCATTGGGTTCTTCCGTCCTAAGTGCAGGACCCTGCACTTATCCTTATTGAACCTCATCAGATTTCTTTTGGCCCAATCCTCCAATTTGTCTAGGTCCCTCTGTATCCTATCCCTGCCCTCCAGTGTATCTACCACTCCTCCCCATTTAGTATCATCCGCAAATTTGCTGAGAGTGCAATCCACACCATCCTCCAGATCATTTATGAAGATATTGAACAAAACCGGCCCCAGGACCGACCCTGGGGCACTCCACTTGACACCGGCTGCCAACTAGACATGGAGCCATTGATCACTACCCGTTGAGCCCGACAATCTAGCCAACTTTCTACCCACCTTATAGTGCATTCATCCAGGCCATACTTCTTTAACTTGCTGACAAGAATACTGTGGGAATATCAAATATTTGTTCCTCATGTAGGTACTTATAAACTGTGATCAAGTCAGCCCTTAAACTTTTCTTTGTTAATCTAAATGAGTTCTTTAAATCTATCACTATAGGGCATGTTTTCTAATCCTTTAATCATTCTCATGGCTCTTCTCTGAACCCTCTTCTTGAATTGAGGACATCAGAACTGGACACAGTATTCCAGCAGCGGTTGCACCAGAGCCAAATACAGAGGTAAAATAACCTTCCTACTCCTACTCAAGATTCCCATTTATGCATTCAAGGATTGCATTAGCCCTTTCGGTCACAGCGTTACAACGGGAACTCATATTCAGCTGATTATCCACCACAACTCCCAAATCTTTTTCAGAGTAATTTCTTAACAGGACAGAGTCCCCTATCCTGGAAGTAGGGCCTAATTTTTTGTTCTTAGATATGTATATATCAATTTAGCCATATTAAAATACATATGGTTTGCTTGTGTCTAACATACTAAGTGATCCAGTAACCTGTTCTGTTCATTATTTACCAAGCCCCCAATTTTTATGTTCTCTTCAAACTTTGTCAGCAAAGATTTTATGTCTTCTTCCATGTCATGGATAATCATGTTAAGTAGTGTAGAGCCAAGAACTGATCCCTTTGGGACTCCACTAGAAACACTCCCACTCGATGATGAATCCCCATTTGAATTTACATTCTGAGACCTATCAGTTAGCCAGTTTTTAATCCACTTAATGTGTGCCACGATAATTTTATGTTATTCTAGTTTTTAATCAAAATATTGTGCGAGTCCTAGTCAAATGCCTTACAGAAGTTTATTACATCAAAACTATTACCTTTATCAACCAAACTAGTAATGTCATCAAAAAAGACACCAAGTTAGTTTCACAGGATCTAGTTTCTATAAACCCATTTTGATTGCCATTAACTAGATTACCCCTCCTTCAATTGTTTATTAATCAAGTACCTTATTGGCAGCTCTATTATCTTGCCAGGGATCAAAGTCAGACTGACAGGCCTATAATTACATTTACCCTTTTTAAATATTGGCACAACATTAGCTTCCTACCAGTCTTTTGGAACTTCCCCAGTGTTCCAAGACTTCCTGGAAATCAACATTAATAGTCCAGTGCTCTCCTCAACCAGGCCCTTTAAAACTCTTGGATTCAAGTTATCTGTACCTGCTGATTTTAAAATGTCTATCTTTAGTAGCTGCTGTTAACATCCTCCCAAGATACTACTGAAATAGACAGTCATCATCATATGATATGACTACTTCATCTGTTTTACCCAAATACAGAACAGAAATATGTATTGACTGCTTCTTCCTTTTCTGTATTATTATTGATAATTCTACCATTTCCATCTAGTAATGGAACAATACCACTGCTAGGATTCTTTATGGTTCTCATTGCTCCCCACCCCGACCTGACCTAAAAGGACCCCACCATTATGAATGAGAGCGTAGATCACTTAGACTGCCAGCTAAGGTGACACTTATGTTGGGGATACATATTCACTGGAAATTGATTGAGATCACTAACACAGGCCATCAAACAGCTAAAGTAAGTTAATGACTTTCCAGCATGACTGATTCTGCTTGAATTTAATTGAGTGATCTAGAAGTAAAGGTGTCTATATCCCTTTACTAACCTCCTTAGCTACATAGTCCTCATCTTTCTGTTTTCAAAATTAGTTATCCCCTGTGCTCTTATCAATAGGTGCAGACAATTTATACAGAATGCCTTTTAAACATTCTTGGATGTGAATATAGCCCCTAATAATCAAACTGCTTCTTTGGCAAGTCTATGTTCATAGCCATCTGTTAGAGTGGAATTGTGCCTACTGACACGAAGACATGCCAGTTTTAACACGATATAGGTGCCATCCAAATGTAAATTTCTAAGAATAGGCTCTAGAAAGTAGTAGTGATCACTCTTCTCCAAAAAGATCCTCCTGGTGACAAGTTTAATATCAGGGATCCTATATATCAGTGTCTTTGGGCTTCATAACCTTAAGCAATTACTTGATTTTGTGATTTTGTATCTTTAATCAAACTGTTGCAGAGCTGGACATTCCGCAGTTGCTGAAATAAAGTTATGCATACACCCTCACCACTGATCATTATAATTAGTGTATTTCGTCTAATTTGAAGGTCAAGTGACAATTAGCTAAAACTTTACTGTTTTGTAGCTATCAGGCAAACCTTTACTGAATTGATAGTGAATTTTCACCTTTTTAGGTGAAAGATATGGTCACAGTTACAAACATGCCTTTGGAGATCCTCCACAACCAATAATTTTCCTTAAATTCTAATTGGACAAAAGCACCACTCAGCAACTCTCCTAACTCCTGTGGATGTGGACAGAAGAGAAAGTAATCCTATCTCAGTGCTACTTCACAATCAAAAGGTCTGCATGATCTGTCATAGAAGATCTTAAGACAAGCCTCAGCTAGGACAGTGTGTCTCAAACTGTAGTTGAATGGTTGCCCTCTGTGTTTATTTCATTCAATTTCCCAATACACAGCTAGAAATATTAATCAAAGTAGAGTTATTGGCTTTCACAGCATACCAGGAAATGTGAACTGTATCCACATATGATGATATGGCTACTCATGTAGGTTACTACAATAATTTTAAATAGTATTACATCATGAATATGCAGATAACCCATCATTTAAAACAAGATATAACCTATGTCATTGATAATATACTAAGAAATCCACAATAAACCACATATTAAGCTTAATGTAAATGTGCTGTATCTGAGAAGCAATGTGGAAATTTTCAGTGCCTTACAGTTTAAAACAAAGGCAGCTGTAAGAGATTGGAGAATGAAAGTTTGCTGGTATTCTACTCAAAGTAGATCAGGGTTCCCAGGAAACCTGATGCACAATACCCCATTTGAACAATCAGCTAGTCCATTTACAGAGTGCTATACTATGTAACCCGAAATAAATCTCTAAAACAGTTTCATATTGTTTAAACAGTTTCAACTCCTCTCATACAGTAGTAACCATAGTCAACTGAGCTACAGCAAACCAACCGCTCTGACTTGTTTCTTAAATTAGTGCCAATTCCCACTGATACATCTGCTCATTCTTCTTCAGCTCCATAAGTTGCTGAAAAGGCAACCTCTCTGCAACAGGTGAGTCCATTTCATCCAGTGCAGCAGCTGGGATACATGATTATGGATTAATGGCATCTGAAATACGCCAGACTCCCACTATCACACGTGATTGTTCCTCTCCTAGCTTTCAAAGCTGATACTGCTGTGCCAGTGCTCTGAGGAGAAGACCTGCTCCACCCTCTGTTTGGTTTGGCTACTGCTCTGGAGAAAGGATGGGTATATTACCAATAGACTTATGATATGTTTTAAATCTTACATCACCCTTGGTAAGATATTTGAGTTTCAAGGTTAACAGTCTCTTCTCTTTTTTTCAGAGTTCTATGCATTTTCTTCTTCTGTCTCCATTACAGGCTTGACCACCTTCTTTTCCAAGCTGAACACTGATCCAAGATGCAAAACAACTCTGTCAGTAACTGTGATATATGTAGCACAATTCACTACATGGAGGCTTATGGTGCATTATACAGACAAGCAGTAGGAACGCCCCAAAACAACTGATCTCAAGGAAACAGTCCCATGCATAACCTAGAATTATCGTGGAACATATGCACTGTACCAAAGTTACTCTGCTCTTTGACTCCAGTTTGATTTTGCTACCACTTGGCTGTATGGTTGTGTAGAACATGCTGGAGAAAAAGGGAAAGGGATCAGGACCACAGATGCAGCATGAGATGTGCTCTTATTGTGAGGACCAGGAGGTGCAGAAGAGGACAATAACTGAGAGATTGAAGAACATTAGGTGAAGCAGATATTTTAGCTTTGTGTTTGACTTAACTTGATTCTTTTGGTAAATCTCCCACCACGGTTACCATTGGTGGAGCTGGATCAGTAGCAGGGCGAACTGTGAGACGCTTCCCAGAAAACCTAATGTAGACACAGCCAGTGGAACTCTTGGTTGTCAAAGACGATAGAAGAGTTGAAGAATTTTATTGCCTCTATGGCCACCACATCACCTATGGCAATATTATACATTTATCCCAAACACTAAATGCAGGGGTTTATGTATTGAGTACATTTCCATGTGGTATACATAAAAATCCTCCTGTACCCAACATATTTAATATAGGAAAACTTACGATGCAGAAGAATATGAGACCTTGTTCCACTTCCCTTATTCTCACTAGCTGAGTATTTCCCAGAGGAGTCCTAGAATTTGCAAGGGAATCCTGGTGCCAGTTCAAAATCTGACACCTGAATTTGTTTTCTCCAAGGTGTCTAATTTCATATAATGTCTGCAAGCATGGAAAAATCACAAAATTCACCTTGCCAAAAATTAAAACAAAGACTGGGAATGTGCATTGTCATGCTAATACTCACAAGTATCAATCCCTGACTCTGCACAACTGTTGTTGCCAAGCAAATTTACCATGACTTAATGTATCCCTGATATGCCATTTTATTCGGACAGGGCTGGCTCTAGGCACCAGCAAACCGAGCACGTGCTTGGGGCAGCACTTTTCAATGGGCGGCATTCCTCCCTCCCCCCCTTTTTCTTTTCTTCGGCGGCACTCCGGCCCTTTTTTGAGGGGTAGGGTTCAGTAGCACTCTTCTTGGGGGCAGCAAAAAACCTAGAGCTGGCCCTGTATTTGGGTGCCACAGCCCAGCTTGGGGCATGTGATCTGGCAGTGCCAGGGCCAGAAAGGGGCAAGCTGGAGTGTTGTGGGGGAGGGACATGGGCACTCATCATATGATGCTATGGCAAGAGGCATTGGGTTGGAGCAGAGTCAGGCCCAGACCTCCAGGACTGGAGCTGCCACTGTGGGGCTAGCGTGGGATGGGCTCACTTTCCAAGCACCACAGGCTTCCCACCCCCAGGGGGCAGGACTTGACCTCCTCTCCCCCACCAAAGGAGTTAAGTAGATTTTGTGGCCCTCTGTTACTTTAAAGTTGCCCATTCCTGGCATATATAATAGCTGTCCAAGCACTTAAGTACAAGCTATGAGATATCAGATACCAGCTCTTGCTAATTCATGTCTAGACCACAACAAGAAGTGTATCAAAATGCCTTCTTTAAGACAGGTGTGAATATCATTACACCAAATCAAAGTGACTATTCACTGATGCTAAGATTCCAAGGGGATGAGTGTGATATAAAAACATACACAAATAAATTCCAGAGGCCTGAAGACAGTGTGTTTGTCTTCAACGATGCCTGTCCACAGCAGTAAAATTTCAGAGTACACTGTGTGCATGCTATGTCCAGATCTTAATATGAGAGCCAAGTAAGATGATTCTTCCTGTACAAGCATAGGAAGATATGTGTTTTTGTGTTCTCTTAGAGGGCAGGAGTGTAATGCTGAAGGGCTGGTAAGGGAAAGGGATGAAGGGGAGGTGGAAGAGGAAGAACAAGAGAGAATTCTGTTTTCTGAGTCAGAGTTAGGCTTGCTGAATGCCATATCACAGAAGCCTATAGAAAGACCCTTCAATCCCAGTACCTGTGGAAACTGTGTCTGCAAAATAGGGCCTAATTGCTCTTTTATTGTAAAAATGTCCATGTCTTTTCTCCTGTAAAAAGAACATGTTGAATTGCACAATAAAAGCTTCCACCACTGCATTACATTTTCAGTCATAAATATAACTTTCAGTCATAACTAATAATGTTGGATTTTAATAGGCTGGGAGCTTTCTTTTATTAACGTTGACACCAGGTAAACTAGAGGAGTGTAATGGACATAGGGTATAATTTACCCTGAATGTATTAAAACTCCTTTTATACTTTTTTTTTTGTTCCTGAGACTCAGCAAAGCCAGAAAAGGAAATAAAAAGTGATTTTAACCTTTAACATAAATGTTATAACCTCAGGCTACCAATCAACCCATTTTGAGTTATACCAGCATAAAATATAACACAAAAAGCTGCCAAGTGCATTAACTATGAATTTTAGACGAGAAATGGGAGTAGGAGAGAAATCTCAATGTGCTCTTTCACTAATTTCAATTAATAAAACCATGAGATAGATGACAATTTCAAAAGTACAATTTATCACTGGACATTCAGTGCTTATTTATGTGACTAATAGGGATCTCTACTTTATAGTCCTCTAAACAGTTGGCAAATCTTTCTTCATTCTCATCTTACGAGTATGCTACACAAACTGAGTAGGTGATAAATTGAGTTCAAAGCTGAGGATTTAATGTCCTTCTATATACCTGGCCCTTGCTCAACCTCTGTGTTACTAGCTTTGTTTAAAGAAAACAATTGTACAAGTTGCAACATCATAACAAACATATAACTGGAGCCTAGTCTTTACTACAGCTCTTATAGTTTTGCATGAAAAATACATTGACTATAGTGTTACTAGAGTAAGTGTGCTGTATGCTGAAAAATTCTGTCACTTTCTATTAGCTGTAAATTATCGACTAGTATAAACCCTAATTTCATTTGTCACATTCTGTTGCATTGCTGCTCTTCCTTGTTCCCATTCTGTCATTCTGGCAGGCCCACTCTGCCCCAGGTATCACGGCATCGCCATCTGCACCCGACATCTGTCTCTCTATTGATCACACGGGTTTAGCACTTGATCAAACAGAGCACGACAGAATACATCTCTTTTTGCAATACTGCCAATGCCAACTGCCGCATGAAATCTATTACAAAAGCATTCTTTTACCCAGTTTCTAAAACTGCAGTTGGATTTCTCTGCTTTTATAGAATTCTAAAAGTTGTTTCTCTTTAACTTCCATCAATTGTTGCAAAATGAAGAGGTGGGCGAAAATGGAAAATACAACAGCTTTATATCAGAGTTGAACTAAGGAACTGGTTTATTCAAACTGAGATTATTTATCAAATTAAATACGGACTTTTAAAAAAGGTTAATAGTAACTATAAACTGCTGGCTTAGCGGCAGAGTGATAGTACACTTGAACATACTAAGCAAGTGTCCCTGACAAATTAAGTCTCAATAGGAGAAGGTATCAATTACAGAAATATATCTTGATGAATGTCACAAAGCACCAATAGTGTTGGTAAAGGCTTTGTCATATTCCCATATATAAGTAAGCTTCGAGTGGAGAGAATGAAAACATAGCTCCAGAGGCCTGATCAAACTCCCACTGAAGTCAATGGAAAAAGTGGCACTGACTTCAATGACGGTGGGACTGGTCCCTAGATAAACCATTAGATCATATTCTCATAAATGAAGCCTTAGACTAATCAAGGTCAATCACATCATTGACTTCAGTGGAGCTGCACCAGTTTGGATAAGCAGAGAATCTGGCCTATGTCAGGGAACAAATTGGAGTGGGGGTGGGGGAACAAAAATCCTAGTAGTAGGCTTCATCCATAAATCAAGCTATGGCCAATTGTGACACCAAAATGAAATGCCACTCAGAACACATTGTGCAGAACTTCATAAATGTCTTCCACCCCTTTCTTTCCAGTATAATTGGATCAGCAGTGCAATAGTTCATTATGTTGACATATACTATGTCATAATTGTCAAAGTTAACGCTCCTCTAATTTACACCACCTGCTAATAGACCCAATCAGCAATTCCAGCAGTTGAGATCAACACTATATAAGCGGGATGGGGCAGGAGTTGCTATGCCATGCAAGGGGGAAACCTCTAATGGTTGACTAACCAGGTTTAGGGCAGCTTTGCACCACTGCAGCAGCACATAGTTACCTTAGAGCCCCTCTCAATTAAAACAATTTTAAAAGAAAGATTTTGGTGTCCAAAATAGCAGTAACCATCAAAAACTACCAGCTTGCCAAGACACCATAAGCTAACCCCCTCTATCCTCTAGGTATAGCTATGGCAAATAAAACATCTTCTGTGCTTCGTAGAGTTTTATCTATGTGATTCCCAGTGACTTTAATGTGAATTTTCAAACTTGTACTATAATATCTCCAAGTGTAACAATACTACTAGCCACCAGCTTACAGGTAGATGAGGCTAAAGGAGAAAATCAAGGATAGCAAAATTTACAACCGTACTAAATTTACTTACCAAAAACACTGTCAAAGAATAACAATCCACATTTTTTCATGATAAAATCTTTATACTTCCCATAGGTGGATACATTATTTCTACTGACAATACTGTATTTTACATTCATCTTACAAACAAATGTACTTAATTTCTAAACCAAATGACAAGTTCCTGTTTAAGAACTGTTTAGTAACACACTAGCCTGATGATGTATGTTTTATTTAAGGTATCTTTGGACATCACATTGGAAAAAGCAACTTCATTGTCACAAGTAATCAGGTTTTTTAAAACTTTTAACCAGAATCACGAATGTTAAAAGATTATTTCCTGTTTTGATAGACAGTATTAGTTACAATCTAGGAATTAGACTGAGATCTAGCAATGTATTATTCATAGGATTTTTTTTGTAGCCAAATACATTAGAGTATATAGTTATAACAACAAATTAATATTTTAGAGCTAATTGAAATTGTTCTTCCTATAAAGATTAAGCTTCTTCCCACCCTACACACTTCAGTCACTAAAATCACACTTTTAATGCCTTGTCTAAATGATGTCTCACATTAATGCAAAGCTATATTAAAGCACTCAAATGACCAGTTCTTTTGTAATGGATTCTATATGATCAGACTTTGGGTCAAAGCTGGGCAGTGTGTCTGAAGTGGTATCAAGTGGAAGCTAATTAAAATATATTCTCTACAGAACTTTGCAGAAAAAAGAGACCAGTAATCATCAGAAGGTAGAGTCTGAAAATGGCATTTCTGAAAGGCTTGCAGTGTGATTTATTCTATTTGCATAAGGATACTTTTTTGGAATAAAGACTTAAGATGGCATGCATACTTTAATTGCAAAGTACCTTACTTGATTCTTGACAATCTCAACAACAACTTTTTATTTGATTCATAGAATTTATTCAGCATGTTTTAGGTTTCTTTGCAGAAGCAACACTTAGGTAACTTTCCCAAAATCAACCTTAAAAACAAAATCAGCTTGCCATATGCAACAAATTCAGCCAACTGTTTGATTAGACTTCACTGTTTCATAACAACTTAAGGTTCCACATTGAGACTATGCTTCATATTTGGATCTCCTATTTCTTGCATGTATGCAATTAATATTCAGGTTCCAAAATGAATAAAATCTTTCACCCGCTCACCCAAATCCATGAAGCACATCTTGCTCAGCCTTTTAGGCCTTGCAAGCCAGGTCCCACTGCACAGAAGGTGAACCTGATCAACCTACAGCAGTTTGTCTGCAGTAACTTACTCTCACAGCTTTGGGAACGGGAAAGAAAATGTGGCAGAGTGTGATTGCCCCACAGCTGCACATCTGTATTCCTACGAATCCCCCAGTGGAGAGGCTTTCATGAGAATAGGAAGAAAGATGAAAGCATATTGTGAAACTGCCTCTTCCCCTCTTCCACATTTCCCTCAACTCAGTTCCTCACGTTTCATCTCCTCTCCACTCATAGAATTGGAGGGGAGGCTGGGACTCTTTAAGTTTGACCAAATGTTTCCTCTTCCATAACTGCACGACTTCTTTACTGAAGTGAAATCACAGAAATATGACTTTTCTGATGAGACCACTGGTTCATCATAGAACCCTTGGTCACTGACCAGACCTCTCTGTGTCTGAATTGCAGGGATGTTGATGTTAAAGAAGAGGGTAGTGAAGACCAGAAAGTGGGTTATCTAGTCAATCTTTACAGTAGTCAATGGATTTTATTTATGAGATACATGCTAATACAAACATACACATCATATACTTTCCCTTACAACACCAAGTTGTGTTGACTTTCTTTAATTTATAATATCTTTTTCTTTCATATAAGTTTGAACCGTTAAAATCACAGTTCAGGGAATGAAGTGAAAAAATGTTCATTTTGTAGAAAAGGCCTGGCAGACAATAGCCTTTTTCTTTAAATCTTTCATTCACTTCACTTACTCTTGGGATCTTTTCACCATGAACTTTTTACCTCTGGGTTGAATTACAAACTGGGCCTGAACCTTTCTGTAGGAATCCTCACTTCTTGAAAGGTGTTGAAGACTCAGAGTGAACATATCTGAAGTCCTTTATTACAATCCTCTCATTCCTTAAATCTAGTGTACTTGGAAATTTATTCGTAGACACCATTCCTCAGACCTATATTAATAGTTGTTTGTGAACACATTTTGGATTTAGTTCTTTCTTGAATAGCTTTGAAAGGTGGGTGTGCCCACCCAGGGACAAAGGTCAAGAAGCATGTGCTGCCCTTCACCATTTGGCTGGCCCAAGCTCCTTTCACTTCTGTTATGCAAGAGGTCAGTCTAGATGATTGTCATGTTCCCTACTGGCCTTACAGTCTATGAATATACAAATCCAAGCTTCAGCGATCCTATAAAGCATCTTTGTTAAAGCTGGAGTCTAACCAGTGGTTGTGGCTATCATACTGTACATTTGGTAACCTGCAAGCTGCTTTCTTCTGTCATGAATCTCAGATGCAATTACTGTAGAGGGAATCAAACTAAGGATCCAAATGGTGGCATCTAGCTGAGTTGTGCAAGGTAAAGCTTTATACCACTTTTACATTAGTGCTCTGACCATGTCATCTCCCGTGAAAAGCTCGCTATACTAATATGCCAAGTAGGGATCCCTCACTCTGCAACTGGAGGAATCCCCAGTTGTCTGGTAACACCATTCTCGTTTCACTACTAAGCAGCCCAAAGGGGGCAAAACAGCACCAGAAATCTGGCCCTAGGTCTCCTGATGGGTAAAAATAATAAAAAATCTGAGATATAAACTCTGGTAAGACCTCTGAGAAAACCTCATGAAAATATAGAGGTGTGTGAGGGGACAGCTGGAAGGAGAGTAAGAAGAGCATGAGAGGGCAGTTTCATAGATTCATAGATTTTAAGGTCAGAAGGGACCATTATGATGAAATAGTCTGACCTGCATAACACAAGTAACAGAATTTCACCCAGTGATTCTAGCATCTATCCAAATTCTCAGGGTTCAATTAGTGCATACAGTCTTGATTTAAAAATCCAAATAATGGAGAATTTACCACCTCCCTTGGTAATCTATTCCAATGACTACTTAGCTTCGATATTAAAAAAAAAATGCATTTTATTTCCAGTTTGAACTTTGGTAACTTCAGCATCCAGTCTTCTATTTTGTTATGCCTTTGCCTGATAGAGTAAAGAGCCAGTTTGCAAAGAGGTAGAGAAGAGTGGCAGCATGAGAATAAGGAGGGCAATTTATTAAATAACAGAAGATTAGAGATTACCAAAAATCTAATAAGGGCTGGATTTTAGGTGTCCTCCTACTAGAGGTAATTAATGAAATTATTATTCTCAGAGACAACCTCATGACTAAAGTGATCACACTTATTATTCAAGAAGATCCTATTTTACTTTGAAAGAATATCTGTAATCCCCATGAGAAGGCCACAAGCTAATGGAAGCACTGGAGAGACAGTTAGTTTATCTCTATCCAGCTCTGTACAGGGTGCAAACTCCACATGCAGCCAAGACTGCAAACATTTTTATACATTTGTCACATACCTGTACATGGTTGCTGGGAGCTAAGTATGTTGCTAGCTCTCACCTCCAACCCATAACTCTGGACTGCCTCAGTGGATATGCTCTTTAACAAGAAGTTGTCTGTGGTGGCAATTATATCTTTTAGTTGGTCAAATGCCTCACAATAGAATACCATGAGACCCAAAATGAAAATAACTTGATGTGACCGCAGATCACACAGGTAAAACACTTTAAGATTTCAAATGTTACTTTGACTTTTGGTAAATTATTTTTGGAACTAAAAGCTTCTTTCACAAAAATATACAATACTAGCAGGAATAACTAATACTATAAAAATCTTGCTTATATTACTTTTATGCCCACATCTTTGCTAATGTTAAAATATTGTTGCAAACCTTCCAACAAACCACAATAACAAGATATTAAAGGAAAGGAGAACCTGTCATTGACAGCATACAATTTAAAACTGAAAAAATACTGGGATTTGAGTGAATCTTTAGATCCTGTTGAAGTACAGATTAACCCCTGTGGCTCACTCAGGAGATGGTTCTGTAAAATGCATACAGCTATTACACCAGCTTTTATAAGTGCAGACGAAGCTCATGGTGGTCAGACCAGAAGGAACATACTTCAAAAACATGTATTTTTTTCTTAAGGAAGCAGGGTTTTTGACAAAAAGCAGCAGATAAAATATCAGTTTTGTGTACAGCTTTAAAGATTAACAAATCTTTTATTTCTTTTACACGTAGCTTTAGATCATGACACACTAGACAAGTCTCTTATTCCCTGAATGCATCTTTCAATACCAAACAGCGGTAAATGCCTCTTTTGACTGTAATTATAGTCTGTAAAATTAGCAAAAGAAATCTCTGGGTAATATCCAGCAGGAACGTAAACTTACTAGGATCATTACTGCTTCAGGTGATTTTATTAGATGACAATAGTATTAGCAGAAACACCATTATAAAATTCTACAGAGAAGCTATTCCACCAAAGCATAAGGTTTCTGAATTCTAACAGTATCTATGGTCTCATTAAACAGCAAAATAACTACCGCATATTTCTTTTTCAAAATCCCCATCCTTTCATATCTAACCAAAATGAAAGCACTTAATTCCCAAACTCTAGGCTACACAGTGGAATAAACAAATCATTAGCCAATTACCATTTTTCCATCAATATGAGATATGTTAGTATTTCAGAAACATTTTTTAAATTGGGATTTGATATATAGTTAATAGAATTAGTTTATTTACAATATGGAGATGCCAGGAATATATCAGCGTGCAGCATAACTATTGATAACAGGCACCTCCATTGCTATATTACCAACAGATTTCCCATGGGTTGCCTTCTCACTCATCAATCACTGCCTTGTATGCCATGAAGCTCACTGCAAAGTTGGCTATGCTCCCTGCTAGTGGCACCTGACTGATTGCAGAATCCTAGTTTGGATTTACACCTTTACTAGTTGTAATTTTACCCAACTGCTCCAGATTTAAACCTTCTTTACAGCAGAATCAAGACCAGTCTATCTACTAATGTATGCAGTATTATCACTGTCTTCTAAAAACAAGAGAATACAATAGGGTTCATAGCAGTAAAATGCATGCCACAGAGTAGAAAGTGCTCTCCATTCTCCATTGTGGGGAATTATGGAAGGGCAGGATGAAGAATACAAAGTGAAACACTGCTATTCAGACAAGATGCTTTGTAATTTCTATAAAATAAAATAAATGTTCCTTGGGCTAATTATTTACATTTGGCTGCAGTTTTAATCAATATAATTTTAGAAACTCAGGACCCATTCACTGAAAAAATATTTGCATTTTTCACATGGTATGTGATTTTTGTTACAGGTTCTTTATGCACAACTTGAGGTTGACGTTGTAATTCATGTTTAGCATTTGGAATTCAAATTCCCAAAGGGATTAACACAGAATTGTCAATAAAAAAAGAAAAAGCAGGAAAAAGTTAATTGAGAAAAAATATCCACAAATTGACATTAAAACTCAGAAATAAAGATGATTTCTTAAAACCAATACTTAAGTTAATAATTTTTTAGTAAATAATGTGATGAAGTGTTGGTAAATGCTGCGAGTGGTAGTTTCTAAAGTACATTTACCCCCTAGTTTCAGGTGTCAGATTTTCCTGGCATACATCCATTACCAGAAATTTAATCCCATGACCTCTGGCACCATGGATTTAAGTATCCATGTTTTCTTGAATGGCATACAGTTATGTAAGACTAAAGTAACTTGTTAGAGTGGAAATTAAATCTTATTCCAGGCAGTCTTGCACATTGCCCCTTGTTTGCTTTGCTAATAAATGCCTATTAGAGTAGAACATGCCCTTTTTGGCTGACCTTGCCCTTTTAGGTTGCACAGTCCTCAGGTGTGTAAAAGATAGTCACTAGCATACACAGGATTAAGAGCGCTTACTAAAACCACAGCTTGCTTGCTTGACTCACATGGAAAAGCATTCTGCATTTTTTCTGATTAAAGCATCAGGAAATTATTCTTCAGTGACGTGTAAAATTTGTATAAAGTCTATCCTGAAACAACATTATCATTAAAATGTCCAGACTCTAAAAGATTGGCCTAAACTCCCTCTTCTCTATTTTTCCTCTCACTTTCTCTTTCTCTCTGTGCATCTATTATATATATATGCATGTGAATACACAGAGATCACACATATACGCACATTATACATACATATATATAGTTAATCAGTGATATTAAATGAGGTTAAGAAATCAAGATATAAACTAAGATGTTTGGCACTTTGATCATCCCAGAATTAAAATTGCTACCTTTAAAATCCTGTTGCTAATGCTAACACAGTATCATTAAATTAAGAAGCAAAGTTACTACACACAAATTTTAAAAGTGTTTAAAATGCTGTGTTTACAAGGAAACAGAAAAAGGCAGCCTGCCTTTAGAATATGAATGTAGTATCCATACACAACCGTTTCTTGTTTATGACAAAGGAGTAAATAATCCATTGATCTGGCAGCAGCGCACCTGCTTTACCAACCGGCTATGTATCAGTGGTCCCTGAACCCTCATTATTTTTCCTCAATTAAAGTTCATAGTCTCCTAAAGTCTGTGCTGAGCAGATGTACAACTGTTCTTGACTGCTGAACACAGAAGAATCACAAATTTAGAAAACTACTGCCATTTCATAAACCCTAGAACTGCATCATTTGTTGCGGGTAAGAAACATTACAAACAATATGTCTCTTTTATAGGCTGCTAAGCCATTACACTACAGAAAAGAATATTAAAGTTCAAAAACTGTCACATAAGCAGTGTATTATGAATACAGTAATGTGTTTTTTTATTATTCAAATAATGGTTACTGAAATGAAAAAATAAAATCCTCTGTGGGATATAATGTAAAAAATGTGACTTATATTTACCTAGAATTAGACAAAATTTGAAGTATGAACAAAATCAAACTGGAATCAATGATCTGCAGAGAAATACAAAATATAATAACTGATAAATCACAGAAATCTGAATTAAAATGATGTTTGCTGTATTATCACTTTGATTCTTTGTAATTGCTTCCTTTGCAGAAATGGGGAAGTCAGGAGAAATAATCACTAGGGCAATACTTCTTGCAATTATAATGCAGCAAGACTCCAGCTGCAAAAATTAATCCAAGGATCCACATTTCACAGGGAACAGTGTACCTACTCCTAGATATTGTAACATATGAAAACAGACTATATTACATTCACATTTGCTTCAGTGCTTAGTCTGATGTTCTAGACAGAGAGAAAGGAAACCATTTCTGCTTCACGTTCAGGGAGATGATCATTTCCAGTTTATCTTAATACATGCTAGTTCAAGAACTAAATAGAAAACATATTTCAAGGGAAAAAGTTGAAGTTTATATCCAGCATTTGTCAGTCTTTTTCTCCAGCACAATTCTGTTGTCACAGGATGTGCAGTATAGACTGAAGCAGATTGCAAGTCTTTAGGTCACAGTATTTGCTTACAGCATCAATGGCTACACCTGTCATTTAGTTTTTCTGGGAAGAATGTATTATTGTTTAATGCTGCAACATGCATTAACCACAATCTGACTTCAAGACTGGGCACTGCATTGGGAAAAACAGGTACATAAATTACAAGTGTTAATGGTAGGTGATGTTATTTCCTCATTGTACCTGATGCAGATAGGTATTTGACACACAAATAAGCACACTTAGACTGCCTGAACTATATTTTGATTCCCATCTGATATCGTAATTAAGTGCTTGTAAAACAAAAGACAAAAAGGAAGGACTGGGGGAGAGGGAGAATTACGGGGGATCTTACATTCCAGCCAGGAAATTAGGAGAGATTATAGACTGCACTGTTGTTATTAGTAGGGGGCATTTTTTCCTTTTTCCTTTCCCACTGTTTACTTCTCCTGTTTTATTTCATGTATATTTTTCAGAAAATAACCTAATCAAATGACCCTCTCCCCTCTAGCTCACTTAAAACTAGTCTTGCTGAATTGATGATTTGGTCACTACAGTGTTTGATGAGGATGTAAGTACCTTTGGACAAAAGGCAATGAAAGGCAGAAATCAACTACTCAGACTGCTGCTGTAACCTGGGGAATAATATTTCAATTAAAATAACGTTTGATTAAATTTATCCTCAGACGGACATCAAACTTTTACATTTAAAGCTGCAGCTATTTGCTTGAGCTGTGCTTTACGTAACATATAGATAAGATTGAAAGGCAACTACAACGGGCAGGAAAATACCATACTACACCAGTACCAATTTTTTCCTGTAATACAGTACAAAATATACTTCCATTTACCAAATACAAATATACTTCCATTTACCAATTCAGCTGCAGCACAAAAAAATATTTACCAGCAAAGAACTTCTGAAACATAATACATAATAGTAAAATATAACTAAACCATGGCTACATGCAGACTTTATTTTTACATACCACATCTACTTGGAACTATGTCACATTAGTTGGGATGGTACACAGATCCTCCTGCTCCAAAAGGACAGCCTCCTATTATCTGAGCTAAAAATAATCACCATTAGCAGTTAGAAGTATAGGGTATATGAGACAACTAAGCAAACCTCAATCTGTCCAGCAGAGGGCAGTTTTACTGCATTATATTTCGTTCTATATTAGTAAAAGGCCAAATACCAATCTACCATACAAAAAACAGAAAAATAGGCCTTGTGTGAAGACAGCAAGAGCAGGATTCCTCTTCACAGTCTCTCTGCGGCTTGCTCTCCATCCCATGACCACAGAAAATGGAAGTGTATCAATTCTTCTGCATTTCAGGCCTTGCAATATGCAGATGTGGAAGGAGGAATTGGTTCTCCACAGTGATGTAGTCAGCTGTCCCTTCTAAAATGGGAAGAACTAACTTCTCCATGTTGGCATCTTTCTCCCTTTAGCTTTCTGGACTATCAAAATATGCAGTGTTAGATGTAATTCCATGACAGAGGTGCCACTAAAAACTCAACATTTACTACCTCATCTTCCTGTGCATAGAACAGAGAATATCGGAATAACACAATATCTGTGGAGTGGCAAATATTGCATTTTCAATTACACCCACTGTATGAAAACCAAAGCTAGTAATGATAATGCTGTAGTAACAACAAGTGTTCTCTTCTGAAGTTTCACTGGGGTTGTATGCGGTGTTGCTGTAGCTGTGTTGGTACCAAGATATTAGAGGGACAAGGTGGGTGAGATAATATCTTTTATTGGACCACCTTCTACTGGTGAGGGAAACAAGCTTTTGAGCTTACACAGAGTGGCAGTGGACCTTGTGAGGGCAAGGAAATTTATTTCATTCCTCTGGCTATTTAAGTACGTTTCTCCTTTCTAATATCGTCTCTATTTTTTTTGGCATGACCTAAAAAGCTTTTACAATACTGTACCTTTTTCAAAATGTCAAATGGCTTCAGCATTTTAACTTTCCAATGCTCTTAATTTTAGACTCAAATTTGGTTCCAACTGACACAAACTAATGATATGTCACTGTCATTCTTAGTAATGTGAGGGTTATTTACAATGGAAAACTTGAGGACTTAGTCTCACCATTATTTCATGTGGAAAAGTCAATGGGAACTTTGTGTGTGCTGATCAGTAGCAGTATTGACCTGTATCATGAAACTAAACATACAGAAAATGTGAAGGGAATTAAACCAAACTATTGTAAGCATCCTGTACTTCTGGTACTGTCATGTCTGATATTTTAGGTCTTGGTTTCATATTCTGCCCTACATTTGAGCAACAACAATTTGGGTATGGTTCTGATGAGGCACTGATTATATTAGACATTGCTTTCTGATGTTATTAAATTTTAGACATGAAGCAATTTCCACTCTGATTCAGCAACTAAGTCTAGGTTCATTGTTACATGGTTATAAGAAGTAGCAGGTACATCTTTTTCATTTGAAAATGCCATGTGGTGAAGGGCTGCAGCAAAACTCCAAGTCCGTGTCTTCATTTGCAACTGCCAAGCCATCTTAAACACCTCAGTGCAATATATACTTAAATAATGTATTTGCCTTTAAAATGGCAAAACATAATTCTTTTCTTATTGCAAAATGAAAGGATGTTCCAGTTCTTACAGGTCTTGGTTATAAATACAAGAAAGTGTAAGCATATAAATGATTTCAGTTATGCTTTAATAGCGCTTAATAAATCAAGACTGCATATTAAAGAATGCATTGACATTTTAAACCTTAGCATAATATTTGATTAACAAAACCACTACTTTGATCTCAAAATTACTGAGCTGAGTCCGGTGCCTGTTTCATCATGAGTGGAGTTCTCCACATATCTGAACTGTTCAACATCTTCCCATGGAATATATAGTACGTTCAATGGGGAAAAAAAGTAGCACAAAATAACCAACAATGGACATAGGCTAATTTCTTTCAAGAACACATTTATCTTTTGTTATGGAAATAATCTGTAGCTACATAACTTGTTGCAGATGTGCTTAGCACCTGCAGGAGAACAAATTCAGTAAAACTGATGTCAGAACTTTTTCGGGAGACATGTATTCAACCAATGGGAACATCTTTCATTTTAAATATTAATGATTTACATCTACAATATTAAAAAGAAAATCAGCCTCCTATATGGATTATTCATATGAATTCACCAATAGTTGGCTATGCCGGTAAATCAAATATTTCACTGTCACCTGTCACTGTATGTTGATCTAGCCAAGCACTAGAATAGCATCTACATATTTTAGTGATCTATTTCACTGACTGAAACTAAGATGAAAATGGCAATGTGAGACACATGAAAACATAAGTGATTGCTTTTAAGAGAAAGCTTTAGTAGATTTTTCCTAACCAGTTTGTGACTGGGCAATGCTAATGTAGGATGTGAGGTACAAGGATTTATTAGAAATCACTTTCTTTTCACTAACATTACCACACTAATATATTTAACATAGACATTTACATGCTTTGCATTTTAAGTGACTCTGAAATTCAAGCACCAAGCTTGCACATTTCAGCTGCACCATCAGATGTAATGAGTTATGGTACTATTGGCATGTTGATAAGCTATAGCCCAAAGAAGAACAAGAAGCAAGTATAAAAAATATGGCCAGAGGATGGGATAAAATTATCAGCGAGTGTGTTTTCCTGTTTGGTTTTAATCTACATTTAATTAAATTCTTATCTTCTGTGTACTTATGGTCGCATTTGAATGGCGAGACTGCATTCATTATGAATGGTAAAACTTAACTCAGAACATTTCATGTGGCTTCTTTAAAAAAAGGAAGAAGAAAAATGCTGTCTTTATTCTTTACACTTAGGCCTTATTCAATAGGGGTTAAGTTACTTTGGGTTCAGCTACTGCCATACACTTAACCTTTAAGTTAACTGATTTCAAAAAGTTTTTTTATTTCAAAACATTAATATGTTACATTTTGTCTCAGTGAAGTCAGCAATGGGGGAGCAGTGAAGCGCACCAAAGAAATGTCTTCTTCATTCTTAAAAACAGACAATGATAACAGAAAGTTTGTATTAGTAATGTAAAATGTGTGCATTAGGCTGCATCCTTAATTAGTTAAAACCATGACGACAGCCCTGTGTTTCTTCCAAAGGAAAAAAAGATGTTCAAAAATTATTTAAAAAATGACTTTTGAAAAAAATGATTTTTGAAAGTTTAGTTTGTATCCTCTTTCATGTCTTCTGTACTACAGATTATGGGACTGATCATGCAGTCCTCACTCAAGCAAAATTCCTATTTCCTTTAATGGGAGTTTTGTCTGAATAAGGAGGATAGGTTGAGAACAAAATGGCATCCTCTGCACACCGTGGCCTCTCAGTCATGATGTGGGAGAGGTCATGCTGGCAGGGCTGTTCCCACGCTGGCGGGGGGTGTTCTAGTAATACCGATATTTCCCATTCAGGACTGCACCACAAATTTAGTTAAAGTGAAAATAAGGGTGAGGTGACAAAAAATGGAAGAGTGGTTAAAAAAATGGAAGCATTAAGAAGAAAAATATATTTACTATTGAAAAAGAATGTGAAATCAACAAGGATCAAAGTGACAAAAGTGTTGGTATTGATAGTGAAACATCATCAATAACTGTCACTGGGGAGAAACATAAAAATATGGACAGTGACACACTTATGAAAGCGCAAAGAAGAACAAGAGTCTTATTTTCATTACAAAAATATTTTTTAAATAATAATCTAACCTAACTAATAGATAATAAAAACATGAAACTTAGATAAGAAAAATGAAAGGGATCTAGGAAATTTAGTCAGATGCCAAAGGGGTCCTTGGCAGAAAAAAATTTGGGAACCACTGGTCTAATTTCAAGGAGACAGAGCCATGGATAGCTATATCAAGGCCCCCATCTAAAAGAAAATGGGAAAAAACCCTCTTGCTACAACTGTGACATGAACACCGAGGAACCGAGAAGGATCTAATAGAACCCTTAAACTGAGAGCCTGAGTCACAAAGCACAGGCACATTTCCTCAGTCATAGGTGCTGACAAAAACATCATTTCTGGTAGCTTCCCACAATTTACCAACCTTACCAGAGCCTTGTCTGGGTTAAGCTTCTGCCAGCCAGCTCTCAGCCAAACCCCAACCTAAGCCTGAGTATGTCATTTCATTGCATCAGCCAAGTAATCTCTGAGAGGATACACTGAGCTGGGTGTATTCAGCATATTAAAAAGATTGTAAGTACTTATCTCACTATCTCTCCAAATGGCAAATATAATTTTGAACAAGAGAGGTGGCTAGATGGAATGTTGGCCTTTAGAGAGTCCCTGGAGCAGAAAATGCCACCTATCACAATAATGACCAATTATTACTACCTCAGGTTTCAGAGTAACAGCCGTGTTAGTCTGTATTCGCAAAAAGAAAAGGAGTACTTGCTCACGAAAGCTTATGATGCATCTGAGGAAGTGAGCTGTAGCTCACGAAAGCTTATGCTCTAATAAATTGGTTAGTCTCTAAGGTGCCACAAGTACTCCTTTTCTTTTTACTACCTCAGGATTAGGAACTGTGCTACTACAGTCACTGTGTTATGCATTCGGCCATCCTGGAAAAAGGACAGGAGGCAATGGATGTGGTTTTGATTAGTCTGCAACTTTACTCTTAAATGTCTGGGAGTAGCTGGCAGATAAAATTGCACAGTGCAAGTAATTCCATAATCATTTCCATATACTTGTGGGAGGCCATCAGCCTTCCCCTTTTCCATTCAGGTCCCAGCCAACCTTCTGCTGGGACCACTCCCACCTTGTATGAGGGTTAAGGGGGGGGTACAAATGAGGGGGGTTGACTCCCCGCTATACCAGTCATAATGAGTTCCACTCAGCTTGAAAAATAGTCTAAATGTATATACAGCCAGTTAATCAGTTGTAACGTCAGTTACATTGCTTTCCCAACAATGTCTTCAGTATCACAACCGCTGACAGTGCTGTGATAGAAAGCATGATGTTCTGGTAGGCTATTGCCACCTGCTCTGCTCTGGAAAAAACTGTCTTTTTGTGGTAGCCATTAGAGGCTGCACCCAGTGTCCACTGGCAAGGACAATGATTCTTACCAAGATATCCGTCATTCAAGAAAGTCAGAAAAAGAAATCTAACAAAGAGACCTTGGATAGGAGAAAGAAGAGCTAAAGATAGGAGGGGCCAAAGGGCTGAGGATATCAGACCAACGTTACTGTGCTGAGATGCGGTGGCATTAGTATATGGAGAGTATGTGCCATCAATGAGGTCTGCCATCTATGGGATAGGAACAGTGTTCCGTGAGGACTCCACCTACTGTACCACACATGGGGTGCTGGAGCAGAGGGAGGCAGAGTAGTTAGAGAATCAAGCATCGGGTGGTGTTCTAAGCAGAAAAGCTATTCCAGTTCTAAAGCTGCAGAGTGCTTTGGTGGGGATTTTGTCTTCTTCAGTCCAGCTGGCACAGAAATCCTAGTACAAAGTCCATTTACTCAGGCTTTGTGCATAGGCCCAAAGAGCTTAACAAAACCGCTTCAGTGGCTTCTTGGCTGTTTTGCCGACTGCACTTCTTTGGTCACTAGGATTAATACCATCCTCTTTGTCTTTGCCTGTTTGGTCTTAAGGAGGAAGAGAAGCTGCATTTGCTCAGCTGCGGGCAGCTGTTTCTTGATTAATGATAATCCAGTATGATGGAATATCATCTTCCATTGCATCTTGCACATAACACATTGACCAAATAACCTTACATGTGATAGGGTCCCTGCACTGGAAACCAGAATAGCAGGCAGGCCTGGATTCCTGTACCAGCCACTGGGAAAGTGACACAGATTGGGAATTAGAAAAGACAGCCTGAGACGGCACACAGGCAGATTGTCCGGTGGTACTGCTACCCTGGAAGGGGAAAACTATGCAGTAACGTGGTGAGTCACGAAAAGAGAGCACTCCAAGTGCTGGAGAACAAGAGGGGCTGCACAGCGAGTGAGCAACGGAAGTGGGAGTTAGACCAGATGAGAGCTGATCCCCAGACCCAGCCACAAGGAGGTGCTCAGGCGTGGAGTGAATCCCGTCACAGGAAAGAAGCAGTTGCCATTATAATGGCTATGGCAACTGTTCTTTACATTTGATTTATTAATAGTAGTTTGTTAAATTCATACATACACATTGGACATAATCCTGCTCTACTGGTTTTAGTGACAATATTCCCATGCTAATAGTATGAAGGGCTACTGTTGGTATGTGACTATATTTTTCCATGGTGCACAAGCATTTATATGCACAGAGTATTGATTTCATTGGGAGTTTTGCTTGCATAAGGACTGCTGCTTCACAGTGTGTATGTGTCCATGAGAAAAAAGAGAGAGGGATATTTATATTATATTTACTGTTCATGACTGTGGGCAAGGGCCATAACTCATGAAAAGTGAAGCAGTGAGTTATGAGGCACCTGCCCTCGCAAAAGAACAGTGAGAATAAATAAAGTATACAAAAGCAGACACACAGCACGCGCCATACGTCCATGCAAACTCTAAGAAGCCTGCAGTTTGTTTTATGAAAGGCCTTGCCTTCTGTGGCAAAAACGTCAATCTTTTGTTATTTTGCCCACATTGTAATAAAATATATATAGATTTATTTTTCATGTATTTAATTATTTCTTTCCACAGTGCACTGTGTGCTTGGAAATTTTTATATTATTGCAAATAGCTTTCAGAATTTGCTCTCAAAACAGCAAGATTGGCTTTAGTACTGATAAATTTCAAGATTGATTATACTGTTATTTGAGAGATCTGGGATGTCATGTATTTTTTAAATATCCCAAAATTATATATACAATAAAAATAACTTTTCCTCCTTTTTGGCTATTGTTTGCATTAGCATTTTTAAAAATATTAAAAAAATATATTATAGGCCAAAACCTGTGCTGACTTATATCCTGTGAAGCCCCTTTGAAATCAGCATTTGAATGGTATTCTACTTTTGGCTGATGCCTTATAACTGATGGAAGGATGTTGCTTGCTGATTCCATCTTTTAACTGTGCTATCAACTCAGCACCACTTCTTGATTATGTATCATTGTACAGGATAGACTAACCTGTATCCATATCAGCCATGCTTGTGAGTCTCTCCTTTTCATTATTAAATCCATCTTGTTCGCGTCTTTTTGTTTTTAATTGTATTTGGAGAAATTACCTTTTTTAATTAAAAACCATTAGCACAATTGAATGATTTATTAAAAATATAAAAGGATAAATTAGTATCTTTTGGACAATTGTTAGTGTCCCTCTTCGTGTCCAGAATGTAAAAGGAAGCTGTGTTGGCTTCTGCTTATTTGACTGTGAGGACCTGATCCTGTATTCCTTCCTACGTAAAAGTATCCCTGACTTCAAAGGGGTTTTGTCTAAGTTAAGACTGAATGATTGGGCATTAGAACATTCCAAGGTGAAATTCCTTGTTAACCAAGAGACCCCAGCGAACATCAACATACAGAAATTCTATTGATATAGGGCATATTTGTTGGTAAGTTATTTTAAGATTGGTTTGTCAAGTAAGATTATCACATACAGTGGGAGTCTGATGTGCCCGGGAAAAACATGTTCTATTTAGAAACAATTCCATATGTTCTATATGTCTAACAATATCTGTAGTTTAGGAAAGCTCCTGGATTCGTTGCCAACATTAAGCTCTCACATAGTAGCATACACAAGTAATACTTTTGATCATTTCTGATTGGCTTGGAAACTCCATCCCATCTTGATAGAGAATGACCTGTCCCTTGGTAATACACCTTGTGTTATCTCCTGTCTGGGCTACAGCAATGTAATGTACCTGGGCGTGAAGCCATCAACTCGTAGGAAGTTACATCTAGTACAGAACACGGCAGCACATCTCCTCAGCAACACGGGCTACTGTGAGAACATCAAACCTGTGTTCCGTTCTGCCTTCTCATAGACTATTGAGTCAAGTTCTGGGTCTCAGTCATTATCTTCAGGGTGTCCAATGGCCTGAGCCCAGAATATCTAAAACATCATCTAAAGCTCCAGGATGAAAACCACAGTCAACAAATCCACTCCGCAGGCACAATGGAACTTATTGCAAAAAGGTAAAACATATCTATGCAGAAGACAGCGCTTTCTTGGTGGCTGCTCCAAGACTGTGGAATGAATTCCCACTGGAACTAAGGAGCATCCCAAACATCACCATTTCCACTTCAAGTGTAAGGCTTATTTCTTTGACCTGCCTTCTGTAACATAAACATACAGCAGTATATACATGTAAAAAAACCCCAGACAACAAAACCTCAAATGAAAACCTATCGAAATAAAACATTACTCTGCATATAGAATTCTCTCCCTGAGTAGAGAATGAGAGAGCCAAAGCACACGTGAGAGATGTTAATCACATTGCTTAACACACTACTGGAAGGTTTGCAGATTCTACAGAGATGAAGACTGTAGACAAAACTGATTAGAATAAAAGGGAACGATATACTGTAACTTCCCTCCCTATTTCTAATACTGTCAGTAATATGAAAACATATATTTGTTTGTTCATCTACTCCTGCTGCTTATTTGTCACTGTTCATAGCATCATAATCATCATCACCCCAGCTATGATATCAAGGCTAAGCCCTTTCTCTTACACCAAGTCCAATGACTTGATGCAGGGATACTCGGTGCGAGGCAGAACCCTTTCCTAGCCTAAGAAGTGCTAACAGAACCCCTCCATGTCTGCTACTGCAGCTCAGTGCTCATCTGGATATGTACAAAATGTAATTTATGGTTTGGTCCGTGGATCCATATATCTGCTGATCCACCACTGATCTTTCCATTGGCTTGCTCCCCTCCACCACATCCCCAAAACATTAATTAATGTGAAAAAGAGTGCCCTGATGTACCTGGAGTACAAATGCTTAGGTGTGGAGTCTAAATGCCCTGCCCCTTCTAGGCATTAGCTGATATAGTTGCCTATCAGACTATATATGCCCATGGAGAAGGAATGTCAGAACTTGCTCCAAAGAGAGGATTATGACTTCAGGTGAAGAATAAGCAGCACTACTAAATTATCTCCAAAGAGGGTAGGGGGTTGCTGCTTAGATACAAACATTCTAAAAACCAGAGTAAAGCAAATACAGAAAATGTACAGAATGATATATCAAGATAATTGTCTCTGCATTTTCCAAGGTGGGCTCTGCAGGTCTTTACGTTTTAAACAAAGTCATTTTGAAAAGGTGCATTATGATTTGGGCATATTTTTTGTCTGAGAGAATGGTAGTTTTGCAACAGTGGAGCAGGAAATTAGCTGTTTTCATTTGCAATTTAAAATACAAGGTCACATTAGGTGTAGGATGCACTGATGTATTGTTTTGGATAAAGTCAGAAAATATGTTATTTACTGTATCCTTTAAATTATGATGTTATGATGATAATTTATTAATATTATAGATATCTTTCAGCCTCTGTGGCAGATGACTAGAGGATCAAATGTAACAACAATTTTTAAAAGAGAGCTCCAGAGGCAATCCTGGCAATTACAGGCTGGTAAACCTAACTTCACTACCAGGCAAATAAGTTGAAACTATAGTAAAAAACAGAATTATCAGATGAACATGATATGTTGGGGAAGAGTCTTTTATAAATGGAAATCATGCCTCTCCAATCTATTAGAATTCTTTGAGGGTGTCAACAAAGGTGATCCAGTTGATATAGTATACTTGGATTTTCAGAAAGCCTTTGATAAGTTACCACGCCGAAGGGTATGAAGCAAAGTAAGGACTCATGGGCTAATAGGAAAGGTCCTCTCATGGATCAGTAACTGGTCAATAGAGGTAGGAATAAATAGTCAGTTTTCACAAAGGAAAGTGTTAAATAGCGGAGTTCTCCAAGGATCTGTACTGACCATTTATTCCTACCTCTTTCCCAACATATCATGTTCATCCCATAATTCTGTTTTTTACTATACTTTCAACTTATTTGATTTAGTATTATCTGCCAATTTTGCCATCTCACTGTGTGGGAACTTATCAAAGTTCTGAAAATCTAAGTATATTACATCAACTGGATCACCTTTGTTGACACGCTCAACATATTCATAAATGATCTGGAAAAGGGGGTAGACAGTGAGATGGCAAAGTTGGCAGATGATACTAAATTACTCAAGTTAGTTAAGTCCAAAGTTGACTGTGAAGACTTATGAAGGGTTCTCACTAAATTGGGTGACTGGGCAACAAAATGGCAGATGAAATTCAGCATTGATAAATGCAAAAAAATTGAAAAAATAATCCCAACTATACAGACAAAATGATAAGAGTCTAAATTATCTGTTACCACTCAAGAAAGAGATTTTGGACTCATTGTGGATAGTTCTTTGAAAGTATCTGCTCAGTGTGCAACAGCAGACAAAAAAAGAAGCTAACAGAATATTGGGAATCATTAGGAAATGCTAGATAATAAGACAGACAATATCATAACTCCACTGTATAAATCCATGGTATGCCCTCAATTTGAATACTGCATGCAGTTTTGGTTGCCCCATCTCAAAAAAGATGTATTAAAATTGGGGAAAAGGCACAGAGAAGGGCAACAAAAATGATTAGGGATACAGAACAGTTTCCATATAAGGAGAGATTATAAAGACTATGAGGAGAGATTATAATGTTCATCTTAGAAAAGAGATGACTAAGGGGAGGGGAATGATAGAGATCTATAAAATCATGAATGGTCTGGAGAAAGTGAATAAGGAAGTGTTATTTTCCTCTTTACATAACACAAGAAAGAGAGGTCACCCAATGAAACTAATAGGCAGAAGGTTTAAAACAAAGTACGGAAGTACTTTTTCATACAATGCACAGAGTCAGCCTCTAGAACTCATTGCCAGCTGGGACTGGACACTCGATAACTGTTCATTCCCTCTGAAGCATCTGGCACTGGCCACTGTCAGAAGACAGGACAAGGTGGACTATTGGTCTGACCCAGTATAGCCTTATGATCCTATGTTCTACAAGGACTTACTGGCTTTTCTTTTTATAAATAAATAGTATAGTATTTTTAATGTATTCAGAATAGTTTTCACTGTGCACTTTATCTCAACAGAAAAAGAAACAAATTCATACCATGCTAACATAAAAAGCTATGATACCCCAGAAGAAAACACGAGAGCTCTAAAATTTGACATTTTAAAAGGAGTAAAAGATCCTGAAGTAGCTTTTACCATATTATATTAGCATGGTTCAGTCATTTTATGATGTCACAATTCCAAAACCCAATAATGAACTGCTCTGTAAATGTCTTGAAATCAAATGATAAATCTATATTATGTCAAAAATTAATAAAATATTAA